>NC_089738.1:18006733-19494233 GCF_035083965.1 Branchiostoma lanceolatum | reverse complement strand
GCACAAGTTCCTGCAAGTTTGTTTTTGAGGTTCCAGCAAGGCACGGTCGACAGGGTGAAGCTGGAAGGACACCATCCTACTCGGTACAGACACCGTGGGCGTTTGTACGTGGACTTGCCGTCAAAACGGGATGACTATAACGTTATTGCGCTGATCAAAACATTTGAACCGCGCAAGTGGCCAGCGTACGCATCCATGTGGTATTAAACCATCTTACTGGAAAAGGTCGGGACTAGGGGTTGTATCCTCGATAAATATCACATGGACTAAGAGGATGGTTTACTTCTTTTTGTGAAAAAAAGAAAAGAAACAACATCCTCAAGATAGCTAGTTGGTATTGAAGCTTTCACTGTCCCGTCTCCTTTAGGGCCCTGTCACACCGGTGCGTGTATTCAAGTGCGCGTGAGTTGCGCATTAACATTTTTTTTTGTTTAAGTAAGGTTTGCGGGGGAAAAGTTGTTTTTTTACTTCGACCCACCGTTGTGCAGCCTAGTGATCGAGCCTTACTAAGAAATCACTTCTTCGGCTGCAAACTTAACCTAAACCAAAAACATGTTAATACGCAACCAATGCGGGCTTGTATACATGCACAAGTGGGACAGGGGCTTTAGATCAAACCTTGGACGTATGTACGTTGACTTACCGTGAACACAGGATGACTATAACGTTTTTGCGCTGATCAAAACATTAAAACCGCGCGGTGGCCGGCGTACGCACGCATTAAGACTGGTGTAAGCACGGAGCATCCACGTGGTATTAAACCATCTTACTGGGAAAGATCGTGACTAGGGGTTGTATCCTCGATAAATATCAAATGGACTTAGAGGATGGTTTACTTCTTTTGGTGAAAAATAGGAAGAAGAAACAACATCGTCAAGATAGCTAGTCGGTATGGACACGTTCACTGTCCTTAAATATCAAATGCCCAAAGCAACCATTACCAGACTTTCCCGTCATTGGTGAATCTCGCTTTTCGTGCTGTTGGAAGTTTTTATAGAGTCAGGTGTTTCAGACAGCGTCCGCTGCCTTTCTTGACCTTACTGTACGTGTAAAACAAATCTCGCTTACAGCTAGTACTCAACAAGAAACTGGCACAAACTCCACCTTCTGCCAAAGACATGGGTTCGAAAGGAAACTGATGAGAAACTTGGAGGATACCGATTTTTGAAGCTATCACTGCACAAAATGGCCTCGGATCCTGACGTATCCTGACGTATCCTGACGTGATCCGGAACCTAAGATCCGGATGGATCCGAATGGATCCGGGGCCGTATATTTCTCGGCAGGCTAATGGGCATCCAAATATTGGGACTCAATGTACCACTTGCATATTTGAGTTATGTAAGTACGTACTTACACAAGTTGTGTAAGTGGTACCTTGAGTCCCAATATTTGGATGCCCATTAGCCTGCCGAAGAATATACGGCCCCGGATCCGTTCGGATTCTTCCGGATCTCAGGTTCCGGATCACGTCAGGATACGTCAGGATCCGAGGCCATTTCCTGCTTCTTTAATACAAGTTCCTTGTATATATACAAGGAACTTGTAGTGAAGAAACTGGTCTGCCTACATGGGCTGTACTGTACGCCCAATACTAACGCACTGCCAACGTCAATCATCACTGAAAGCCATTGCCTTACCTTACCTTAAGCACTAGTAGCCTTGTTGGGTAATTCTTCACTGTAATAGGTTTGCTTACTTTCTTCTAGTCTCAAGTGCCTAATTAGATTTGGAGAAAGCGGTGTTAGATTACCCATCTAGGAGGGGTACTAAGTGCTGATGACGCTCTCATGTGTTGTTTGTTCTTTCGACGAAAACAAGAAAAGCCATTTAGAGTAATCTACAATGTGTTGAAAGCACTTAGGGAGATGGAGCCTTGCTAATGTTGATGAAGCCTACTCGCGTTGCGTTGACGAAAGCACGAAGGCCATTCATTATGATTGCCGGTATAGTCATTAGAACCACGGGCGTTAAGTATAAAAGGGACCGAGGTGCGCTCGTGGGCGCAGGCTGTTCTAAAGTATAGTTACATACAGCTTTTACCGTATTTCCTTGGAGAAACGCTAAAACTTTTTCCTGGTCCTTTTAAGGGAGCTTGCCTATATCAAGAACGCCTGAGTGTCCATACGAATGCAACGGGATTCACACGATCTCTACGGAATACACACGATCCTTGCTATTGGGACGTCCCTGGGTACTCATTTTTAGTCTGAAATCCTACTATGTTAATCGTGGCACCCATACACTTACACCCATACACCCATACACTTCCATCAACAGTATGGTAGCCTCGGTAGACTAACTAGGATGACACTCAGACTTACTCTTTTTTTTACGGAGTGAAGTAGGGAAACTGGTGTTAAGTACCTGTCCCAAGTGCAGAACATCGAGGCATATCAGGGGTCAAACTTTAAACCGAGAACCTTTTGATTCTTGATGCTGAGTCAAACACTCTGACCACACGTGCCACGCGCTATCTGCCCAGGTGTACCAGCTGACGTCACAAGACGTGGGTAGTCTTTCGTAAGTGGTCTGCCGAAGCCTATTACCGAGGGGACAGATGAACATCACAGCAAGACGGCATCTTGTTGGGGATAATAAAACCGGATTCCCGCCAATCCCGGACTGAGCATCAGCAGACCGTGTGGTCGCATCAAAGCTTCCGCCGAAGATTTCCCAGAAAGAGTGGGTGTGACCCAGTTTGCGGTTGCCATGGTAATGAATCAATATTGTAACGTATATAAGAGCCGGGGAGGACGGTACTTTCGCCACTCCCTCCCGTTCTCCAGTCAGAAGATATTCAGCCCTTGTGAGTTGTTTTTCTTTGCTCCGCTTTCCTCGCCAGCCGAAGTTTTTGCCGCTTGAAGCATGATGATCAGCAGCTTCATCCCGGTCCTACTCGTCGTGGTGGCGACGTGGTCTCTGGCCGCCGCCGGGCCGACCTGGCCTGAGTCGGCGGGGCCCGGGGCCTGGGCTGCCCGCAAGGACCGCCGCGACGCATCGGTCCCAGACGGACCCCTCAGCGAGCAGGTGAGCACGGAACCTCCCTGTCTTAACGTGTTGGGTTGTGATATGCTCTACTACCTCACAACGTCCAGGCTGTCTTTTTTTAGAGGGGGGGGGGTCTTTTTCAGAAACAAAAACGAAACTGATCATATTTTTCCATTGTTTTACTAGTATAAAGATTCCTTTGCCTTTCAAGTTATTCTCTTTCATTTTCTTTCCTTATATTCTAAAATTGCATTATATTGGCTTGGTCTGAACACAGCCTGGCGCACAGCCACGACTGCACAAAGGATTCCGATTTTTTTTTCATCGACCAAAGTATCTGACATTCTGCATCCGTGCCAAGTGCTAAGTATCTTATGGTAAAATCATTGAGACGCCGTTACAACAGTTGGTTTTTAAAGGGCAGTGTGTGTCCTAATGACTCCAACACTTTGTCTATATAATAGTCAGTGACCGCAAAGTGTTGGGCTCGCAACCTGACACCAGAGAGAGTGGCTGCATAGACAGAAATAACCATAACAGTTCAACGCTCTTCGTTTGTAGTGATCTAAAGATGAAAAATCGCGCTCTTAGAGGGCACGGCCTATGGTTCGAATCTCGGACTACCTGCTTCAGTGTTCTGTACCTATCACGTGGATATGAAAGGGGCTACTATTCGAGAGGACCTTTGCCAAGACAGCTGTCGGTCCTGTCTCTGATCCAACCACACTTACCGACAAGAGTTGGGGCCCTTCCCGGTGTGAGTGGATCAAACATTACAGCCCGATCGCACCTACCGTACAAAACTGGTGCGTTACGTCTTAAGGCGGTCCACCGGCGGTGCGAAACAAACAAACAGTTTTGCCCTGGTGGCATCATTATTGTTGTCCCCGCTTTATCAGTGCTACGCCGATGCGACCAGCATTGTTTTTTATTGCGCTTTGTAGCTCCCTCTCACCTGGGACCCTTTCCTAAAATATCTAGCTCAATTGGTCTCGAAAAGATTTCGCTTACAGATTTATTCGGTACAGAGATATTTGGGCAGAGATGCACCCATATGGGTCCGGGCGCGTTCGCCGCAGTGACCTGGCCGTCTTGATGAGACTCATAGGGGCGGCGCCCATCTCCATTTCTGTAGCCCTTGGACCACACGTGTGTGCAAGACACTACAGCAGGTCCGCTGCTAGTGATTTGTGGTTAACTACCACATGCCATTTCCCAAATGCTGAGTGCTAAGCAGAAAAAGCAGCCTGTGGTATGACTCGGCCGGGGATCAAACTCACGACCTACCGACAAGGTCATTGCACACATCGTACGCTAGGGTTGCGGCAGTACCTTGGGGGAGATTGTTGGAGTAGGCTTGGGTTGGTCGTACAAACTTCAGCTGACGTGTGGCTGAAAAGGTTTCCGTAGATCCCTGTCGACTTTTGCCTCGTTGAAAATTGTACGGCCGAAATGGTGAGACGAAGGTGACCGCCTAATTTGTCCCAGTTAAGGTTTCTCAAGTTGCAAATGGAGTTAATAACGTGAGCCCTTAGACAATTGCCGCTAAACGTTATAATTGCCAGGAAAATGCCTTACATGTCAGCCTGGGTGCCACCCTATTAAGTGAAAGCACCCCTTAAAATGGCCCATCCCAAACTAAGCGGCCGTTTTCCATTCTCGCAACACAGGTAGATGCTGCCCAAATAAACAAGCGCGTTTCATCTCGATCAGTGTCCATACAAAGGGAGTCTGGTAAAAGTCAAAAGTCACGTCTTAGATCTGGATGATCCAGGCGCGTTAGTCAGGATAAGCACTGCTCCCGGGCAGATGGAAGAAGGAAGCGTTTGGAAGGAGTTAGGCACTTTGAACGAGGAGGGCAGAAGCGACTTAGAACATCTTTGATTTCTGTATGTAAGGTGACCTCGTTTCCAAAACAAGGAAAATTTCACTCAGCAAACTTCAAACAGACCCTTTAGCCTTCTTCAGGTTGTCCCTTTGTCACGTGACTACAGACACGGGCCTGACATCCATTTTGAATGACGTCAGTGGCGGATTAAATTGCATGAAAGTCTATACCGCCCCCCGTCTCAGCTGTGCGCTCTAAATCACGTGTTTCTTTCCCGTCCTTACAGAGTATAGGACACGTAACGGACAAGCTGATGGACTGGGCCATCATCCGGGAACTTATCATGTCAGAGGTCGACACCGCCCTGAAGGAGTCGTCTGCCGCGCGGGAAATCATCCGGTCAGAGGTCAACAAGGTTCTGAGGGAAACGTCGGAAACGGCGAATTCGCTCGTCCAATCGCTGATGACCATGATCAGAGATGACGCAGATGAGATGAGGGAGAACCGTAGCAGTGACGATGGTAGGTGCCGCGCCTGTAAACGGCGTTCTTTGAACCACTAGACTTTTGGGTCATCCAATAGTGTCGTCTGTGTGCAAGGGTCAGTGATGATCTAATCAAATTGAGTGAACTGAAGATCATTTGGTCGATAAAAGGGCACGCCATTCTGCATTCATATGACCCCACCACCCTGAGCATAGGTTGCTTTTTATATCCATTTATGTCTCCATCCAGATCCACTTTATCAAAGAAGGGAATATGTCCATGCGAATGTTTGTATCCTAACTTTATAACTCTTCCGTTACTCTGTTCAGGCCACCCGTACAAACCTCTGACCTTTCCTAGACTGGGCTAGAGCCGAGTGTGCAGTGAACAGGTCAGTCTCATTGTTAGTTTGATTTCTTTTGATTTCAAAAAATGTATGCCAGCGTCACGAAGTCCTTCCGATGTTGATTTACAACGTGCAGAAAAATGCGGCACCAAATGTGTTCGACGTACAGTTTTATATTAAGTATTGCTTCGTTTTCCCATGATGTTAACATGTAATATAAATAGTAGGTATTTTGCATATTCTTCTGAAACAGCGAAAAGCTGAAGCACGAGGGTACCGTAAAGTGTCTTTGATCAACACTAATATTCACAAATCCCGTAAAAAATGTCCGTCCAAAATTAACTTCTTTTCTTTTTCCGTAGCTGCGGAGACGACTTTGACGGCCTGCGACTCTTCAGCGAAGCCTTTGAAGTGCGCACGACACCTGAAGACATCACACTCTTATCATATGTAACTCTAGTTTTATTCTTCAGAAACTCTATACTTTTACGAAATTTAGACGTGATTCTCCCATTGTATACAAAATTTAAACGACCCGCCACTAAAAAGATCTGCAAATCATACGTCAGAAGCCGAAAAAACAAACATTATGAAAACTTGCAATTTTATCTTCTCAAAAGAACGTTTTTGCGAGTTACGGTACCGAACCGGCTACCATATTTACCATGACGTCACGAGCTGGAGGTTAACTTAATTTGATTACCAGGCGGCAGAAATCAAAACTTGAAGTATGATTTGTAAGATTCGATGTTGAATAACTTCAGAAAGGGTTGTGTTTTATACAAACGTCTTTGTTCGTTCAATAACACTTATGATGGTTGCTCGTAATCAGAAAGTGGTGTTACAGTAGTTTTGTGTCGTTGGTGACGCAAGCACTTGAAACAGAGAAAAGATGTTACAGTACTGTAGAGTCATTTGAATGTGCTAGTGTAGTTCCACTGTGATGTACTTTGAGACACAAGTAGATATGTTCCCGTATCTGTGAATCTGTGATTTGATGTGTCATGGATCAGATGATGTATTCTCCTAAGTGCCAAGTCAGCCATATAAGGCGTTTTCACTCACAAGACTATGACGTAAGCATTGTCCACCACAATGGACGGTTAAACCTGGAGGTTGACGAGTAAATTTGAATTTTTATATGTAGTTACACTGTAAACCTATAGTATACTTGCATATGTATAGGTCTGACTGTCCTACGTTTAACCTACCAATATGGTGACTGTGACGTCATGTGTAAAATCCTATAGTTGACCTGACTCAAACGAAGGCCTCAGTGTTACATTCTACCATACCGTCAGTTTCTGTCAAAAAGAATGTATAAAGCGGATCATATAGAATGGGTAGAAAATGTATGCCTTCAGTAACAATATATTTCACCAGAACAGTACACTCTCTCGTGTTTGTCTATTTTGCTTGTTTGTCAACTTGTGAGCAGAATAATAAAACTGGAAAATGCTAACGGATGTCGGTAGTTTTATTGGTCAAATACTGACAGAAAAGGAGTTCATGCAAGATTATTAGAAATTTCGATTGAAATAATCTAGCAATTCCTCATCATTGCATTGCAAGATTGTGGTCTCCAAGCAAATGTTTTTCTTTAGTCAATGAGGCTCACACATTGTCTAGTCACTATTAAGGTCCTGGAAACTAGTTTTATCGGGAAATTGGCTACTGATAATGAGCAATTAGCCAGACTAACAGGGCTCTTCTCTGTCTGCAAACTCCATTTGGCCCAATTTGCACCATTTTGTCCCTTCACGTCATCACGCCCCCTTTCTTTGGAAGGTTTATCATATTGCAGTGATATAAAACTTGCCATATGGGAGACTTTTAAGCGATGAACAATACATATAACTGACAACAAAGTGTCGGCAATATGGATCGATTTAAAGTATGTAGTTTGTTGATTGATTGTGAAGGACACTGGGTTAAACATTCGGGAATCAGAGGCTAGGGCAAGGGACAGGACTTCTTGGAGGATCCACCTGGAAAGCAAGGGGCCAGTTTTTGGCCTGTGCACGTAGGCAGGTAGGCAGTTTGTCGACGATAGAAGTTGGTTTCTTGTGTATATTTGTCTCAGGGTCTCTTAGATAGAAGATTTAAAAGGCCTACTGACATACCTCCATCCTTACATCAATGAAACTGCAACTTGTCTACCAGAGTTAGAAGGGCTTATTAGAAATACCAAGTCTACGCGTGTATCCTGCTTTAGTTTTGAAGGTGCACCTTTGAAGGCAGAGAAGTGCTGGAGGTCAATTCTTGATGGACGACTTAAAGGAACTCTGAAAGACAAGACTTAGAGGAACTTTCTCGAGCATAGCGTAGGTCGCCTCCCTGACCTACGGAGATATTATGATGTCCTTTTACTGGATTTTCCATAATGGGCCTTCAAAGTGTTGTCCGGTCTCACATCCAGGCCACGTGATCCTGGATTAATGCAAGGTACACACTGGAGAGTTCCAGGGAAAGGGCGAAACAATTGGGTCACCGTCCTATTGCACGCTAGATGCTACTTAGTGTTATCTGTGCCCCACTGTTAAGCAGTACTGAGTTTGGAACCGATGTCGTTTATGCAGCAGGTTTTGTGTCGATGACGATTGCAACTAGATACTTAGCTCCTGTATTGTGTAAAAACTGAAGAAAAACCACAACATTTTCTTTATGCTATGTTGTTACTGGAGGAACAAAAGATAGGCGTCACCTCGAAAAAGAAAAATGCTATGTATATTTACAGTCAAAAGAATAATATCTTTCAGTATGCCATAACATACATGGTGAATTTATGACTTGACAAAAGTTGATGCTTTTCTAAAAGTCTCTTTCTGCAACTACTTTTGAAACATTGTTTATGGTAGGGGGTGTGGAATAAGTACCAAACCAAGTTTGACCTCAGCTCCTTTGATCTTTATACAAACATCACTCTGCAAAGAGCGACCCGAAGTCCTCCCTAATACCTCTTCAAAATGACCTCCAAAACTACGACCTCAACAGCAGTGAGATGATATTTACACAGAAGGTGCCCGCAACAACTGACTGTACTTTATATCGCATAACCAGTCCACCGCCTCGAGGTGTAACACACCAGTTTAGTATGTTAAGTGCAAACTGCATACTGTAAATGCAGAAATGTTCGCGGTGGTTTTATGTTCGCGGTTTTCGCGGTGAACTCTTCAGCACGAACTTAAAACCGCCGCGACAACTCCATTTACTCCCTACCTTGAAATAAAAACCACGCGAACTTAAAGGTATTTACAGTATATTAGACTGGATTGACTGGTATGAATCACCCACACATAGCCGGGCATCTACATCGCATAACCGATAAAGTACCACAAGGCGCAACGCACCGGTTTTGAACAGTACGTACATGTAAGACTGAACCGTCACGTAAAGTTTGATCCACTCACACTGGGAAGGACCACTACTCTTTCATCGCAAAACCAATAAACTACCTCAAGGTGTAACACATCAGTTTTGAATTTCTATTCTGCTACAGCTCAGACATGTTGCAAGGGATTACATTCGTCATTTTTGATGGTGACGTAAAGTCGGCGGCCCCGTGTATATGAGGAGGGAGGGGGAGGCTCCAGAAGTGAGCCTCAAGCATCAAACCTCTGCACGTAGAAGAAGCCAACACACTTATCGTGCAGAGTAGGGGTGGGGCTGTGTGTGCCCAAATGTGCGAGCCGTAGCAAAGAGCTGCATTGCTTCACCTCAATTGAGGATGACGACCACTGAAAACCTAACGTTGGGTAACATAAATTCGGGATTTTTCCGATAATGGTTAACTGAAATCAATCTAGCAGAACAATAAACCATCCTTTTTTTCTATTATTCTGTCAGTATCATGTACTATCTTTGCACTAATCATATATATGGTAGATTTTGTCTCTAGTCGTGCTGACACCATAATATTTCAACTTGAAACTAC
This sequence comes from Branchiostoma lanceolatum, assembly GCF_035083965.1. Classification (NCBI taxonomy): domain Eukaryota; kingdom Metazoa; phylum Chordata; class Leptocardii; order Amphioxiformes; family Branchiostomatidae; genus Branchiostoma; species Branchiostoma lanceolatum. The sequence continues at coordinate 19,484,649 of NC_089738.1, read as the reverse complement.
CGTCCGCCGCACGCACAATGACAGTGTTGTCGGACAGGGGGCACATTAATTCGGGAGAGAAGATTCGTCTTGAATATCTTACCGCTAATCACATTTTATACAGCAGCTATTCGTTCCATCCTTGGCTTGAGGAGAGTGCTATGGATATAGACGTGTCCAAGTAAAAAAAATACACGAAAAAACGGCCGCACCGCACACATCAGGCCTTTGCTAACATCCCGTTTGTTGAGTGGGTTGAACGTCACTCAAAGTCGATCCCCACCGTCATGGCAACGTGTACATTATTCATGGCAAGTTAGCTGGATGCCGTAGCAATGGTTATACTACTATGTCCATGTGTTCCTTGTTGTGTTAGGAGCAAACTTTGAGGAAAATATCGTCTTCAGTCCACTATCACACGCAACATTTAGACAAAAAAGTGTTCCTCACAAACCTTTTGTCGTCTGCTTGACGACATGATTCTGGGTAACAATATGGCGGCGGGAAAATACACGTGCCGTAGGTTGTAGCAACAAAGAGGAGTTTTGATGATTGATCACACTTAGAATCCAGTTGCAGGTTAGCAAAAGAGATTGTAATAAGTTGTCTTGTAAATAATTGTGTTTAGCAGGCAGGAGATGTAACATTTGTCTTATAAACCAGCGAACAACCGTGCAGTGTGAGTCTCCCACGAAGCCCCCAGACTCTGTCAATAAGGGACGGAGAGTTTTTGACGTCGCCAACTTCTAATGCATGGTTATCGAAGCTTTTCAGGCAGTGTTCTGAATGTGTTAGCCTGTCAAGTTTGCATTTCTAGTGGTATTACTGATGTTGCATCTAGCACATATCCCTAAATACCCCGTTTTCGAAAAATCCCGAATTTAAGTACCCCACGAATTTATGTTACCCAACGTTACTACTACAGTAACTACAACTACTACTTCAACTACTACTACACTGCTACTACTACTACTACTACTACTACTACTACTACTACTAATACAACTACTACTACTACTACACTGCTAATACTACTACTATAGTAAAACTAATACTAATACAAATGCTAATACTGCAGTACTACTTATACTGTTACTGTTATACTACTGCTGGTATCCTCTACATGCACTCCTACTGTGTGCACCCCTGAGCCTCTGACCGTCGAAAACAGGTTTGATTGACTGATTTATCAACTGATTGACTGATAAGGAGAGAACACTTGCCTCCCAGGGCTGACCTTGAAGTGCCAAGGTCACAATCCAATGGCCAAACAACTGACTCCTTCATAAATCATCGACTAAAATTCAAAGCAAACCAAATATCGTTATCAATTATGAATTACTGCAGAACTAATATATATCTAACTCGCACTGCTATCAACGTACAGGTAAGTGCAAAGTAAGTTTAGCTGTCCAGTCTAGAGCAGTAAATTGTTATAACCATATATAACTAACATTCAGAAATCAAACCGTTTTCAAATAAAGCCATTCATTCTTCTTCTGGCACTATAAATTCTTCTGATACTAATTTGTACCCCTATATGTCTATATTTCACTAGTACTTAACAAGTGTAAACTACGTCATATGAAAGATTAAACTTTTAATTGAACAATTGGATTGTGGTGTTTTTTTTACATGTGACTGACGTCACTGAAGAAACGTAGTATAGTGGATGCTCCCTGAAACGTCTGAACGTTTCAAAAATCCATCCAGTTGCTAGAATACCTGTAACTTTCGTACTCTGATGTAAGCCGAAGTCTGTAAATTACTATAACCATAAATCACTAACTTTCAGAAATCAGGTCTTCAAATAAAGCTATAAATTCTTTTTCTGGCACTATAAATTCTTCTGATCCTAACTGATGCCCCTATAAGCCTATATTACGCTAGTACGTAACCACGTCGTATGAAAGATTGTAAACATTGCATTGAACAATTGGATTGTGGTGCTTTTCTGCATGTGACTGCAGTCACAGCCAAAAAGGCAATAGGTGTTCCCTGAAACGTCTGAACGTTTTCAAAATCTATCCAGTTGCTTGAGTAACTGTTACCTTTTGAATCTTATTACATGGATGTCTTACCGTCATTGACGTGTCTCATATCAGAAACTGGTATTGTTTGAAGTGGTGGATCTCCAAAATATGCAACAGGCAGTCAAAGCCATCTGCGTGTCTGAACACTCAGACTGCACATACATGTATCAAGACAGTTTCACTGTCAAGCACTGAACGTCGCTTTTAATGTTACGAGGGTGAGTGAAGATTAATTCATATTCTATCATAGCAGGCTCATTTCTTTTGTACAAAAATTTTAAATTTGGGGCAAAGGTAAAGGCACATGTATTTTTTGGACTAAAAGATATGATTTTGTAGTTCAAATGTGTATGATTGTCTGAGTTGATTTCAAGATTGCCGCCCCTTGAAAGTCCGTCAGAAGCAAAGAGCAGTTCCCCGTACCCTCGCATCTAGGTTTGAGCACTGTAAAATTCCAAAAAGTAGGCCTTAAATTAACCAGACTGTTGGCGCTCGCCTCACTGCGACAGACCTATTTGCTGACATTAGTGGTGGTTATTATGGTTGGTTCCAGGTAAAGGTAAACCTACACAATTCTAAGAAGACATTTCCCTCACCAAAAGGATTGTCGACCCTTGTTCCAGGACTATAATTGGGTATCAACATCCTCAGAATGTGTCCTACCTACTGCACAGAGGTAGCCGGGAGTCCAGCCTTATTAGCTTTCCGTTCGATACCCAAGCTCCGCTCCTGGCCGGCAGCGGAGTGTTGCGTCACGTTTGGTGCTTTGTCACGTTTGGTGCCTAGGCACGGTTTGTGACAGTGCCCGCGTGTCACAAACCATGCCTGGGACAAAAGCACGGTTTGTGACACTCGGACACCGTCACGAATGGTGCCCAACCGAGCACAGTTCGTGACACACAGGGGGTCTTATCCCATACTGTGCTTTTGGGCGGAGCTTAGTGTTTTGAGGGGGAGGAGTCTGCCCAACGCGTTTTTTTCCCTGCAGCCCGCCATCTTTTTTTTTTTTCGGGGCGCTGGGATGAGAAAGAATCAGCGTAATTCTCGCTCATTGAAATACATTTCGCGCTTGTCTTGGATGATTTGGACTTAGAGTTGATGTGGCGCAAACAGACGGACGTCTCATCACGAATTTCTCATCACGAACCGTGCCATTCACGACTGTGTCCTGAGGCACGGTTCGTGACAGTACCGGAGTGTCACAAACCATGCTTTTGCCCCAGGCACGGTTTGTGACACTCGGGCACTGTCACAAACTGTGCCCAGGCACGGACTGTGACAGTGCCTGAGTGTCACAAACCGTGCCTGGGGCATAAACACAGTTTGTGACACTCCGGCACTGTCACGAACCGTGCCTGGACGATGCCCGGGGCTACAACTTCCCGTAGCATTGATTTAGATCGGGCGAGCTGACTGCCTCGGGACGTCGAAGTAATCGGCAAGTGGCCCGATCCTAGTCTAGATCTGGTTTCCCTGGATAGAATATATTTAGTCTTACAAATTGTTTTTTTTTTAGCATCTGTTATAAACACTGTCTTTTTGTGCCACTTCAATTATAGGTCAAAGTTATTCAATTATTTTACAGAGCGAGAATTACGCTGTTCCTCCTTACCTCAGCGCCCCAAAAAACAAAGATGACGGGGGGGGGGGGGGGGGGGTGGGGGGACTGCGGTAAACAAAAACACGCTGCCTTATATGGAAACGCGGGCATCACTGCCCCGTCAGTCACAGTGATTGACAGCACTTCCGGGCACAGTCTGTGACGGTCGGGCTGTGTCACGTTCTGTGCCTGGGAAAGCATAAAACGTGACAGGCATGGTGTGTGACGGTACACGTAGCTTGGGTAGCGCAGCGGAGCTAGGGTAGCGGCCGGAAGCTAAAAATGATGGATTCCAGGCTAACACAGAGGAATTTCGTTCGAACAAGATGGATTCCTTAATCACGTCCTCTTACAGACCTGTTACTGACAAGGATATATGGCCTCCTTCGGTCAGTATTGACCATGGTAAAATCCTAATTCACAACAGCCCTACAGCATCGACTATGACTAAACAGCCCTATACGAGAATGGCAGTCTCTGCCACAAGAAGGACAAGAGGACGTGACAAAGGAATCCATCTAGTTCAAACGAAACTCATCTCTGCTGTACAGTACTAGTAGGTAGGACACATTTTGAAGATCCATGTTGATACCTAATCATAGTCGTATAACACGTACATGTATTTAGAATATTGTTACAGCTCGTTATGCTGTGGCTTTTTAATGTCTTGTCTTTGTCAGCCGGGCTAGACCTTGTAATAGCTTCAGGCTAGTTGGGCAGCCCTGGCTGTGTGTCCTGAACAGCCAAACCAATAAATGAATAAAATAACTTGTTATTGACGCAAAGCGCCCTGGTCGTGTAGGGACTTAACGCTCCGTAGAACGGACAAACCCGACCCCTGGTCAACAAGGAAAGTCAGCGTTGTAATGGTCTATACGCGTCTCCGGACAATGCCTGTACAGGAACTACACAGGGTTTGTGACCTCATGTATATTCCAACCGATGAGAAAAGTCACACATGGGCACAGCAGAAAAGTTGCCTATTTTATACCAACAGAAGTCATGAAAATAGGCTAGCGTCGAGCGAGATGAAATGGCACCATATGTGCGGCAAACTTTACCGGGTGAAACTGAAACGAAACAAGGCGACCAGATATGGCATACCCCACCCCAGAAAGATACACACACACACATACATATAAGCAAAAACAATGCCAAACCCTCTTGGAAGAAAACAACAAAAGAGTCTCTTAAAGTATCTATAAATTATGCAATTACAACAAAATACATCATTGCATATTATCCACATAGCTTGATATTATTCACCTTGACTTTGGGACATCCATTTTCAAATTTCAAAATGACACCTCTTTGAAAGTCCTAAATTTTAACTTGAATGCACAGTAAAGTTTCACATCGCATTTAAAAGCGTTCTTTTCTCTTCATAGTTATATCTGTGGCGTGATATGTCAAGTTACAGAAGTGTGCTTGTTAAAAGTCGTTAAAGAATTACATCGTCTTTACATCCTAAGACGACAAGCGCGTCTTAAAGTCTCTCTATTAGTAAGTAGTTCCCCGCCAATGATTCTTACCTTCGCTCCGGGCGGACCACCAGAAACTGAAGTAGCCCTCCCTGCGACTGAGCCACAACATAAACGTCGCCAGGGTAACTATCTAACCCGGACGACAGGCCAAACGTTGCCATGGAAACGCCCTAAATATTGACCTAAATGCTGCACGGCCGCACCCGGGGTTGGGGAGATGCGCGTGCGCTGTGCATGCCACTTGAAGTCGAGGGCTGTTTGTCCAGCGGTTGTTGGGTAAACGTTTGTAAATCTTCTTAAAATCTCGCGCAGTTTTAAACTCCAGGGGAGGTAAAAAAAAAACATCAACAAACGTTATACTGTGTTTTAACTCTTAACCAAAACGTCATGGATAAACTTGATCAACGGCAAGGACCTTCGACAACCAACTCCGTCGCAAGACAGCTAACGTTTCACCAAAACTCTACGACTGTCCCAACAATACCAATGCCCTTGGAGAAGAATGTTCCTAGTCTATACTCTACCTGTTGCAATAAACCAATAGATTAAAATTTATTCGACAGTTGTGAAAAAGATAAAGCGGTTCAAAATATTACTTTGATCTAAAAAATAACATAAAAATGACGTACGTTTTACCTTGAACCTCCGATAATATTCCAATGCATATGGCGTTGCTGCTATTACGAAGGCTTCCATATGCCTACTTTTGCGAGTTTTCTTCTCGTTAAAGTTTAAACTAGACAACTTGCTCTTTTCATGACACGGCAAAATGTCACATAGCCAAGGAACAACACATATTTCCCACCCCCAGTGTGACTATCCCCAGTGTTATGTACTACACGCTGTTAAGTGTATTTTCCCATTTGTGCCCACTACAACCGCACACGGGAGCCGACATACTAACATCCAAACCACGTCACCTTTAAGTGTCTCCTTTCCCCTACAGGTCTGAGATGCGTACTCCCATCTTAAACGGGAGGCTTGGCGGCGTCTTAAGTGTCGGAAGAAAGCCCTTAACCTTTTAAGGCGACGTGCCAAGACTCAGAACACTCAAGAACAAAATTCCCTTAGGTTGTATAGAGCTCGATAATACGCGATATATATCCCAACGCATGCCACATATTTCCCGTATAACACAAAAGTACGAAAGTCCACCGCGGCTCTAAACGTGCTTTATCTTAGATTGACTATAAGCTACGTGCCTAGTGGATGTTATTCGGAAAACATAATCGCGTATACACGTAATACACGAACGTAAACTGACAACAGTTATTGCGGCTACCATCCGAATGATAGTTGACTGATCGTTGTAACGTTGCTTCTTGAAAAAGAACGAGGGAATTACTCTCTACACTGAACCTGTATATACTGTACATTACGCATGTGTTGTTACAACCAGTGGAACAGAAAAGCATTTTTATGATGATAAGCTACTTTTACGCAAAAGTGCACATTTTAATCTAAGTAAGTGTAAGGGACTGAAACGTTCTTGGTTTGATTTTAGAATCTTATAGAAATATTACCTGTATCTTATGTATCAGCCAGGCGTCTTAAAACCACACTAAGGTGTACTCAAGACATTCTCCTTACTCCGCCCATGCTGGTGCCATGTGATATGTTCCCACACTCGAGTTATAAATTCCACAGCTCGGTTTATGATCATTTATGACTGTGCAAATACATGCAGCTAAGACAGATGTTTACAGAAACGTCATCTGCAATCTGAATTTAATTCCAACACGTCTTAACCACCGACAAGGTGTACACAGCTACTATCGTCGTGTACGTGCCGCATAAACGTTTATGCCCCCTCCCCTAAGTTACAAATTCGATCGGTTTGGCAATGGCAGAGGAATATTACCTGTATTTCCCGTTGTATCCAGGTGTCTCTAACCCTCTTCAGGTGTGCCCAAGTCACCTTGTTCAGGCCGCGTACCTGCAGACAGGTAAAGTCATCATAAACTCCCGTCAGTCTAGAGTTATAAACTTCCGTACAGTTCATTTACACCCCGCGAACAAAACGCGCCCTCCGGTTGCGCTGCTCGGCTATTTGTTCTCGCACCTTCTGTTGTCCCGGAGCAAACAAGGCGTGTTTACCGGCGGCTTGCGAGGGCAGGGTGGGAAAACACGCTACTTGGTGATAACTCGGGAAACAAAACGCGCCGTAAAGAGACGTCGGGTATATGGCTATATGGAGTTAGTTTATATCCAGTTGGGCTGTTGAAACAAGTTTGGAGCCCTTTGGTAAGGGGTTTTGTTCATTTATGATGGCCCATGAAGACAAAACACGCTACGTCGTAAAATACACCGTAAACAGACGTTTGCCCATTGCTATATAACGTTAGTTGATAGCTAGATATCTTTCGCGGGGTTATTTTAACAACTTTGTACCTTTTTGTGAGAAATTTTGTTCCTTAATTACTATGAGGGGAAAACTCGCTACTTTGATAGCGATAACTTAGGAAACAAAACGCACAATAAACGGTGGCATTGTCCATGGCTATATAACGTTAGTTGATATATAGTTATTTTCGCGAGGTTATTCTAACACCTTTAGCTTTATACGTCCTTTGTGAGAAGTTTTGTTCCCCCATGGCGGGAATGCTCGCTACTTATTGATAACTTTGATAGGAAACAAAACACACCGTAAGTACACTGTACATGTAGACGTCGGTATAGCCCATTGCCATATGACATTAGTTGATATGATCTAGCTATAATCTAGCCGGGCCGCTTTAACGAGTTTGGACCCCTTTGTTTAAAAACTTTGTCCGTCGACTGTAGAGTTTAAACATGCTACTTTTCCATAACGAAGGGACAACCGTCGCACCGAAGCCTCAGTATATCACACATCTGTACATCACCAGTTGTCATGTGTATACGTATCTTTTGTGGGCTGTTATGACAGGTTTGAACGGTTTTATTAGATACTCGCACTTTGAATGGGAAACTCGTTACTTTGCGATAACGGGGAAACGGCCTCGCCACCGAAGTTTGAGTTTGTACCTGTGGGGCTGCGTATATTGCCGTGTGTATCCATGTTTCTATGTTTTGCGGCGTTGTTATGACAAGTTTGGACGCCTTTGTCTGAAACTTCGCGCCACTTCAAGGGGTAACACGTTACTTTGCGATAACAGGAAAACAACCTGCACAACAATATGAGCTCCTTCCGAAGGCGTGGATTTGCCTTTTGCCATGTAGTAGATGATATCTATGTTTTGCGGGGTTGTTATGGCAAGTTTGGACGCATTGTGAGAAACTTCGCCCCGCTTCGTTACTTTGCGATAACGGAGAAACCGCCTGTATACGGACATGTGTGCTCCAGGGCATTAGATCTTGCCATTCAGTAGATAGATATACATGTTTCGCGGGGTTGGTGTGACAAGTTGGTTAGCCTTTGAGGAAACTTCACTTCTTTTCGAGGGGGAACACGTTTACTTGCGATGACGGTGAAAAATAAAAAGAGACGAGTGTCCTTTTTACCGGACTTAAGTTGAACAGCCCACGACAACTCAGAAAAATGGCAAAGAATTTATATTAAGCAGCGCTGGTTTATTCGATTGTCACATGACAATGCAAAGCATCAGCGCAAAACGCAATTGCTGTTCAAGCTCTTTTGACCACGTTCATACCAGGGCTTGAAATGTTCCTTTTTAATAGACAATCGATCGTATATAACTTATCCATACATATCACATGATATTTACATCTATCTTTGCCCGGTTGATCTTGAGAATATTTTGAACGTCTTTTTGCACTTCAGGAGCTGTGAATAATTTTATGCCTAGAATATTTCTACAAAGTAAAAATTGAAAATCTTACCATTAACAGATGAACACCTGACTTCCCCGCCGACTAGTCCCATGGACTAAATCAATTTTCGATGGAGACTGAAAAAAACACTGGTAATGGTATCGTCCTTTCCCATAGCAACAGTGCACAATATCGTTTGAGGGGCGTCTGTGTTGACAGCAAAGATTCCAACTTAATTTTATCCGGCTAACATAAACTCTATCTTCATTATATTGTAGGTAGATAAGATACTAGAACGTAAAAGTCACGTTGATTTCATTAAGTGTCTGATATTAATAATCTCTATCATAATTTATGATACAATTTTGTGTGTTTAACTTTATTACAAACAACATCGAGGTTGACACTGGTTCACAAGGGGCCCTGTTACTAACGACATCACATTAACCGAAATGGCACGTCCCGTTTCCATGACGACCGCTGCGTTGTCGTCTGAAGGATGCGATGTTAGTTACGTCAATGTTTTGATAAGACCTGTAATCAATTTTCCGAGTTGTAATCATAATTAGATCAGGGGCACATTAACTATAATCCTGCGTGCATTATCGGAGATTAAGAGAGATTAACTTTAAGTCTTTCTGTTGTGAGGTCAGGGTCATACGATTGATTGTACAAAAGGTGTCATTAACGATTTTTATATCTCATCCCCTGCTCATAAACTACAGGAACGTGTCTACTGAAAATAACCAACGATACTACTCTCCAAGCAGAGGAGTGGGTCCTGTTGGTTTTTGACATGTTTTAGGCGTTTTTGTTTTTTGGGTTGGAGAGATAAAAAAAAAATGACAAAGTGGAAAGCCCGACATAAACGCCTAAAAACACGTCAAAACCAGCCGGACCCACTCTCTGCTTGGAGAGGACAACGACACGAGCTAACACTGTAGTAAATACTCGTTACTCGTTGGATTGACGTAACCCCATTTTATTTTCTACTTCCGTACTTGGTGGCTGCGTAGCGGTAGCTAGACGATTTTCCTACTTATATCTTTTTGGAGAGAAGGAAACATACTGATCGTCTATTTTCTCTGTTTTTCTATGTAAGCATCTACAAATGTAATGTAGCTCACACACATACTATATGTGTGTATCTGTGTATGTGTAAGCTCTCCCCTGCCCACTTTGTATATGTGTGTGTGCATGTGTGTGTGTATTTGTGCGTGTGTATGTATTTGTGTGTGCATCTGTGTGAGTGTATGTAGTTGTGTGTGTGTGTGTTTGTATGTATTTGTGTGTGTGTGTGTGTGTGTTTGTGTGTGAGTGTGTATATGCGTGTCTCTCTTGGTGGTTTTTGTGTGTGTGTACATGTGTGTCTGCATTTGAGTTTCTGCAAAGTCTGTCAGGGTATTACATATACACGTGATGCATACTCCGATGTTTTCCGTTACTTCTATTCTTGAATCCCCGCCCCATCAAAGCTCACCCCTCCGGAATGAATACCTCCCTGGCCGCCGTCTCACCTAGAAAGCCCGGCACGCGGCCGACGCTGATGGGAGAATGATCGTGAGTCATTAATCCTCCCGGATCCCGGGTCGGAGGGGTTATCTGGGTGCGGTACCTCGTTTTTTCATCGCCAAGCAGCCTCGTGTCCTGTCAGATATGCGGTCATTACTACTAGCTTCACTGAACAGGACTTTGTAGCGAGTTAGAACTCTCCAAGCAAAGGTTAGGTTATATTTTGTTATGGACGACTTTTATATAATTAGCCATTTTTGTCGTTTTTTTGTCAGAATTTCTTTGAGTGGACTGGTCTGAACTTGATGGCTACCTCTAATAATGATATGATGGTTCCCGGGGAGAGGGCACTGCCGCCTTTCTTTAACGGCCTTGAATATGATTGCCCCGCACCGGGCTCAGTGCTGATAGAGATTAGGCTTGTACACCTGACAAAGTAGGACGACCGCCAACAATGTATAAAAAACGTCCGAAATAGAGGTAGACCACACTGCAAAACAAGCCGGTAATCTCCACACATCTACTTGGAGATCACTCATGCTTACGTAGTCCGTGCTTTATAACAACGTGAATTACGCTACGGCATGTGGATTTATTGACCGATGTTTTGAGGCGTAGTCATGGCGATTTTTATACGCCTGGCGTTGCCATAGTTACAACCCCTGACCTTAAGGCACGGACGTGTCCTTCTTTTTTTCATCGTGTAGCATTTAGTGTAGCCTCCAGCCCGCCTTTCGACGAGGGTGTGGCCGGATCGTAGAACTCGGCAAAAATGGGGAAAATTTGCCAAAAGACTCAGTCAGAAGGGAAGGGTAACATTTCCCGTCGGCTACTCCTGGCCGACCTAAGAAACCCTATTCGTTTCGTTTCAAGTCATCCTCATTTGAAGTGAAGCATGATGCTTTTTCAAGTAGCTAGTGGTAGTGCAATGCGGCTTCGCCACGGCTCGCGTTTTTGGCCAAGCACACCGGGTCACCCCTACTCTTCTCAATAAATGTGTTGGGTTCTTTTACGTGCAGAGGTTTGACGCTTGAGGCTAATGCCTGAATCTCCCTCATACACGGGGCCGCCGGCTTTACGTCACCATCCGAAATGATGAATGCAATCCCTTACAACATGTCCGACCTGGAGTCGGCCCCTATGATCGAACTATGGTGGGACCTATAATTGTACATTGTGTTCATCATGTGACCGCACATGATTACATGTGATTACATATGAGATGGAATGGGTAATATTTAGTAACAGATAAAATAATGAAACCATATATGCATGTATGTAACTATAAAATGTAACTTTATTAAAGAACACTACAACACTAAAAGAAAGGTTACGGAATGTTTCCACATACTCGGTTTGACACCGTTTTAAAAGAAGAAAATTCTAGCATCTAAAACATAAATGTCTTCAGCCCTTGAAGTTAACCAAAAAAGAAAACTTTAAAAAAGTTTTCAGAACCCCGTGTGATTAGAAAGATTAGACCGCGGCTTCCTGGCGATTCCTCTCCCATAGTTCCCGCACGCGGTCACGGAGAGTGTCACGGTTGAAGGTCAGTTCGTAGCCGAAAGACCCCGGGAGCAGGTGAATCGACTCGAAGCGGCTCCTGAGCACGCACATGCCGTCCTCTCCTTCCATCAGCTCCGCTATGTCCTCCAGAAACCTCCTCACAGGGTCAGGGGTCGCGGGGCAGGCCTCCACGCCGTGAACACTCAGCGCCACGACTCGGGGGCTGCTGTTCTTCCGCTTCTTGCTAGGCGGCGCTTCTGACCGCGGCAGGTCCACCGTGACGTAAATGCCCCGGGATTCCTGTTGGACAAAAACATTTAAGTAAAGTCATCATCAACTGAGGTGAAGAATTATGCCTTTTCAAGTAGCTAGTGGTGGTGCAATGCGGTTTCGCTACGGCCGGCTCGTGTTTTTGGCCAAGCACACCGGGTCACCCCTACTATTCTCCGATGATAAGCGTGGTGGGATTTACGTGCAGAGGTTTGCCACTCAAGGCTTATGCCTGAAGCTCCCTCATACACGGGGCCGCCGGCTTTATGTCACCATCCGAAATGACGAATACAATCTCTTACAACACGTCCGAGTTGGACAACCGATATGTAAAAATTCCTTACCCTTCCTTGTAGATAACATCAAACTACCCACACCCAAACCGAGCGAACAAACGAACAAACAAATAAACAAACAAACAAACAAACAGGCAATGTATAATTAGACCCACCTGGAAGAAGTTGTCGGCCTTATATGGAACTATCCCCGTTGCCATGACGACACCTCCTCCGTACTTCAGCTTCAGCTCCAGAGGAAACTTGGCCACGCGGGACAGGTAGGTGTGGAACGCCAGGGACATCTGGGCAAAAGGAAGAACGATCTGAATTCACTTCGATTTGATTGGATCGGAATGTGACGATGCAATACACGTGGGACACAGGCAGAGGACATGATAAATTGATACCCTTTTTCCTACGCCATATCTTACCTGGTACGTCGACTGCTGGGAAGCTATTGCCCATGACAGAGCGCTGTGGAGAAATCAGTGCGCGTTAGGAATCAGGACATTCGAGGCCAACAGAGCTGCTGCTATTCAGGAGAAGAAGGAGAGGAGGAAACAGCACTCCACACCAGACTGTTCCTTTCCGTGCAGCATCTGTGGCCGTTCATGTGCGTCAAGAATTGGTCTTCATTCCCACATAAGGACCCACCTTGGCAAATGACTTGTGAGCCTACTCATCTGTCGTACCGACAGGAGAATCCATCATCTTACCTGGTGTAGAGGAAAGGGGAGCACGACACAGTTGAGCCGATCCTCGGACGTCATCTTGGCGAAGGACCGCATCTTCTTGATAGGTGGGGGATTGTTCAGGAAGTCCTTCTTCTGAGCCTGATTGCACTGGGGGGGGGGGGGGGACAGCGGTAAATAAGATTTGTTGTTTACGTCGATGAAGGGTAGATATCTATGTAATAAGATTCGCCAAAAAACAATTAGTCAAGCAACTGGATACGGTTTTGAGTTTTTGATAACCATCATTTACATTGAATCTGTCTATTTTTCCTATTGGACAATCGAAAATTGAATTCGCTTTATTTGCATGTTACTTCATAGTTCGTGGTCAAAAACCTGACGTCACTGACGTCACGATCACTGACGAAAAGTAGTGGATGCAACTTGAAACGTCTGACCGTTTCCAAAATCATATCCAGTTGCTTAAGTAACTGAATTTTGGCGTAGAATATGTTGTTTGTTTATTTGTTGTGTTTTTTTGCTGTACAAAATCGGTTAATCGCTTTATCATAACACACGGGTTTAATACCAGCTGCGTCTAAGAACAGTATCAAAAAGGAACTTCGCGAAAAGTTGCAAAGAAGTTCTCTAATCGTTAAGACGTGAAGTTGACGCATCTGTACCTTTTTCATCTCTCTCTTCTGGCCCAGATTACATAGGCCGTATCTGACGTCATCCCAGACGTTGAAAAAGATGCTCCCCTCCGTGAAGATGGCGTTGTCATAGAAATCACGGATAATGGCAAACACCTGTAGCACAAAAACGAAAAGACGTTTTCTCCAAATAATGTTCAAACCTCCGTTACATCAGGTATTTACATCAGAGGCTATCAACCACCCCACAACCGAGACGGGGACCGTTACAGACTGCCTGGAACCTATGAAATGTTGCTGACGTCACACTTCCGTAGCCTGTTGGTCGGTTCGTTTTACTTGCGTATGGGGATTCATGTAATTCTAAGAAATATTTAAGTGACGGGAGGTGGCTAGCTTTGCCTTCGCATAATCTCCGTCAGCTCAGAACTGTACAAATAGGATCGCGGATGAGATGTTAAGATGATGTCCCGGTACCTTAGCATGTACAGCTGCCGGACTGTCCAGCCACGCCCCGTCCACGTCATCAGGGGAGGCCAGCTCGTCCACGAAGGCGTCAACAGGCAGCAGCAGCTCATGTCCCATGTACTCCACTGGATGGACGATAGACAAACAGGTTAACATAGATACGCCAAAAATAATTACTCAAGCAACTGGATAGAATTTTGAAACAGTCAAAACATAGAGTTCTAGAGACAAGATTGCACTATCTACGAAATCTATGACAACAAAAATCTTCCAGTGTCTCATCCGATGAACCCTGTCTTTGACTTTTCCAGTATATCCTGGCCTCTGAACCCCGTCCTGACTATGTGACCCTTAACCCTCACCTGACCTTCGAACCCACACAGTACCCGACATCTCCAACTCGTCCTGACCCCGTGAACCATGACCTCACATTCGAACCCCCAGCCAGTTCCCGACCTCTCCACCCCGTCCTGACGCCATAAACCTTAACCCGGACCTGACCTTTGAACCCGAACCTTACCCGGCCTTTCCACCCCATCCTGACCCCGTGAACCCTGACCTCACCTTCGAACCCGAACCCTGTCCCCGGCCTCTCCACTCCGTCCTGCCCGTCGATGATCCCCGTGACCTTGACCCTGGCGGTGGAGTCGTCCGGCAGCCAGACCTGGGCGGTGAAGGGCAGCTTTAGGCACGCCTCCGGGCCCGTGAACAGGGCCTGCTGGTCCTCAGGAAGCTCCGTGTCCGTGAACCAGTCAAGGCGAGCTTCCGTGATACCCTCCTGTGGGGTTTTAAAAGAAGGGGATTGCACGCAAATGATGAAACATACCTTGATAGCGGATAGAATTAAGATATGAGGAAACAAACAAAAATTGTTTTAAAAAACAGAGCTAGGGTTAACGAAAAAACACAATTGTATCACCTTCATGTTATCCTTAGTTATCTTCTCCAAAGCTTCGTACATACTAGGGTGGTTGGTTTCCTCCTTCGTCATGGAGTGCGGAATGGGCGGGGAGCGTTCCCACTTCTGCCTGAAACGGGACATCATGCAAAGAAATAAGATTTTATTTCTAGACACTTTTGCGAGGTACGAAAGTGGCAACAATCACTGGTAGTCAGCAACGATTGTAGAAAACTTCTCTATTCTATATTTGACTAACAACTAACTACTAGATTTGACGCAAAAGACTTTTCGACCTCCTAAATGTTCTTCAAGATAAAGTGCGTTGCTCCAACCACGTGCTCTCTGACTTGCGCAATGAGTCAAAGACAGTTTGTTTTGTTTCTTTGTTTCTTGATTTGTTTATTAGAATCATGACCACAAACCTATCCGCCGGACTGGCTGCCTCCCTGATCTCCATCATTCTCAGCTGGCCGCCGCTGCAGTACAAATAGTTCCCGGCAGGTGGCGCATCTGTGTGGTCTGACGTTGTTGCCATCATCTTCAGAAGTTTCACGTTCTTCTTCTTTCAGAAGTGAGAAGTGCCAGACACCGCTAGGACAGAACAAAACGTTCACATTTTAGTTCCTGAATTTGTTGTTCATATTATAGAAGCATCCGAGTTTGTTGCTTGTGTAAGATGGGCAATGTACGTCCAAAGTAAATCGATGAGTTCCACAAAACAAGATTTAACCTCCTTGTTACTATGATAAAACCTCCTTGCACAAACTTTATAATTAGTTCCATGTCTGTTTCTCTGCTTCTCACAGAAGACGTCCGGTATCATGTGGCGATAATCTATTTATTGGCCCCAATAAAACCTCGCCAAAGACGAGAAACGAAAACAACCCCAGCAGCCGCTGTGCCGCAGCAAGCTGTGACGTCGGGGAATACTGTAAATCCACTTATTTTTGCGGGGATTAAATTTCGAGACAGAAAGGGAAAGGAAGTTTCGCCGTGTTTAAAGTTCTCAGTCGGAACAATTCTATAGTTAAGTAGTAATACATGGGATATACTTGTTCCCTGTGTTAAAATCGCAAAGAAGACTGCTCTGCTTGATTCAGTGCAAAGATGAAAGATAAAACCATCACAGAAATGTCAAGATCTTCAGTACGCGGGAAGCACAGAGACTTGAGACCGAGAAGCACGGACGCGTCAGAATAAATATGTTCAAAGTTAACGCCGTCTCTCTATGGTTGGATCACCTTAATTGACCGTGCATGCGTAGCGTCAATCATCAAGCCATAACACTATATAGTTCCGAACCATACCGCCTAAGTATTACTAAGTATTGAATTCATCAACAGAACATTAGCTGTGGCCACTGTAAACTTCCGGCGACCCGCCAAAAATGCCAACAAAACATGAGGGTTTGATATGTAAATCCCTTCATCCCAAATCGCAACGGTGACATATTATTCTGGCCACGAAAGATAAAGTCAAAGCCAAGTAAATTGATATTAGTGAAACTCACGGTGGGTTTTTCTGTCATCTGTAAATTATTACTAAATACATTGTATCTCTATAAATCGTGATATTGGGTTGATAAGAGTGAAACTCGTATTCGTGGCTTTATTCCACAGTAGCTATTTGAAGAGTGCATGTGAGACACGTTACATGCACTGATGTTGTACAAAGGAATACTCACCAAAGCCGAGAACCGGTGGAAGAAAAGTCGTCAGAAGTTCACCACACGAGGTTCTGGTGGGCAATGTGGGGAGGGCCACGACTGTTCGGGTCGGCTTGTGCGCATGCTCCTCAGCTAGCACCTGGTAATGATTTTTGCCATGGCCAAATAAGGAAAATGATGTTGGGAGAATTTTCCTGTATTTTCATCAGATGTTAAGATTTTGAAATTGCGGAAGAAAATTGAGTTCACAGAATTACTGAAACAACAACGTTACAAAGCCTGAGATGTTGGAATTTGCATTCCGTCACTTGCAAAACAATGTTGTTGTCGTTGATGATCTACCACCACATATCTGCTTGAAGACGACATATTGCGTCATAGCGGGAAACCCGGAAGTTTTAGAATGGACGGTCCCAGCTGTTGTGTGAATGACTCACTAACAACCTGAAAACGGCAGCTACCTGCCTATAACGTTCTGTTTTAAAAAAGTCTTACAGACTTGTAAAATTCTAGAACTTTTATCGTTACTGTCGAATTACTTTTGCTGGTTTTAATGTGGCCCAGACATGCCAGAGATTACATGTTCGTATCTCATCCCGATTTCTGTTTCTCTTGTTACCAAGAAGGTTATGTTTAGGAGAGCGTGCGTGTGTGTGTGTGCGTGCGTGTGCGTGCGTGTGTGTGTGCGCGTCTGTATAGCAGCATAACTCCTGAATGGATTGTCTTGATATTTGGTAGCTGGGTAGGTCTTGATAAGACCTTGAAGATATTAAATTCTGGCCGGATTGTCATGATGTGTAGATAGTTTAAATAGTGATTGACATAACCATTGATTAGTAACGGAACATAGAGATTGTCTCTGCGGCTAGCTATTGAACCATAGCACGTGATTGAAAAAACAATAACATTCAGGCCTTGATAAAATTTGATACGTTACTTCAAAACTGTAATTGAATCACTTCTGAAGGTCGGTGTAATAATTGAGCGACTGAAAATTCGAGGTGAGCTACATTTGTTTGTGTTGAAGTAAAGTGTCAGACTTTATCATGGAATATACCAATACAGATGAGCTTGCTAACATTCAGGCCTATAAATATGCAGGATCTGATTACTAGTATGTGGCAGTAACAACAATTGTTAGATGCACAGGGAAGGATTTAGTAATACACAACATAAAGAGGCCATGTAACTTTAAACAGAAACTTTATTAAGAACTCTACTAACACTAGAAAACACTGAACCTTCTAGAACAACATGTTCATGCCAAAACAATAAATATAGAAACAAACACTAGAAGACAGTGGTTATGGAATGTGTTCAGTTTACCAGGTTCTTTTCTTGCTGCAAATCCTGATTAACACAGTCATGTCAACACAGGTGACTGCACATGAAGGACTGTAACACCTTGCTCCCATCTTCTGATACCCCGTTTAAAAAGGAACAAACTGTTAGCATTTTAAACATAACTGTCTTCAATTAACCTTGAAGTTAAAGCTATAATCATTTCCAAAACAAAAATTAGGAAACTGCTTGCATTTCAAACATAATTGTCTACAGTTAACCTTGACGTTAAAATCAGAAACGTTTTCAAAACCCTCCATGCTCAGCCCACTGTTTCCTGAACCATCTGTGATCAGCCCACTGTTTCCTGGCGTCCGTCCGTCCGTTCGTCTGTCCTTATATCTCGCTGAGGAGGTCCTGGAGGAAGCAGTGTTGGATGACAAGCCCCTTCGACACTTTGGGCAGCTGTACCTTGGCTGAAAGTAAAATATTCATTTACTCTCTTTTTTTTGCTTCTTTGAACCTTTATGCAGTCATGAGAAGCTCAAATAAGCATGCAGGCCATTTTTTATCACAAGAGATACAGACTACATCATAATCAAAGTCCAAATAAATACCTAGCAGCCTGTGTTTACAAAATCTCTTGCTGGGGGGATTACTTTACCTGTACTCCTATGGCAATGCCAACTTAGAGATGTCTAATGAAGATATTGGAGCACAATAGTAAAAAAAAACTCACAAGTGCTGGAGAAAAAATTCTGAACAGTAGGAAGTGCAGGAGAAAAGGATAAAAGGAAGAGGCCGTACTTGGCAGCATGTGTAGCGACAGGAAACGAGTCTTGAGCACGCACATGCCGTCCTCCCCCTTCATCAGAGCCGCCAGGTCATCCAGAAACCTCCGCACGGGGTCAGGGGTCGTAGCGTTGGCCTCCACGCCGTGAACACTCAGCGCCACGGCTCGGGTGCTGCTGTTCTTACGCTTCTTGCTAGGCGGTGCTTCTGACTGTGCTGATGGAAGGTCTACTTTGACGTAAACGCCCCGGGATTCCTGGTGGATGACCAACATCACAATTAACCAAGCAAGTAGCCATTCAAGCAAGCCAGCAAGCAAGCAACCAGCCAAACCTTCAATCAACCAAGCAACCAACGACAAAGAAGTATACAAACTAACATACCAAGTCAAGCAAGCAAGCAAGCAAGCAAGCAAGCAACCAACCAACCAACCATTCAAGCAACCAACCAATCAACCAACCAACAAACTAACAAACAAACATACAAACTAACATACCAAGTCAAGCAAGCAAGCAAGCAAGCAAGCAAGCAAGTAAGCAAGCAAGCAACCAACCAACCAACCAACCAACCAACCAACCATTCAAGCAACGAACCAATCAACCAACCAACAAACTAACAAACAAACATACAAACTAACATACCAATGAACCAACATAATAAACAAACAATTAAATGGAACCATGTTTAGACCCACCTGGAAGCAGTTGTCAGCCCTATATGGAACTATCCCCGTTGCCATGACGACCCCTCCTCCGTACTTCAGCTTCAGCTCCAGAGGAAACTTGGCCACGCAGGACAGGTAGGTGTGGAAGGCCAGGGACATCTTTAGGAAGAAACAATAATTGATAAGTATTAATATTGCTTCTATATATGAAACTATGTTACATAGTTTCATGTATAGAAAACGGTAATTGTTTCCAAATTTTGAAAACAATAACAAATCAAATTGATAAAACTATTTCAATGGAACGACACAAATTACCATAAATTCTACAGACTTTTAAGTAGATCCCTAAATCAATTTCAATTAGACAGTATTTTGAATGACATGCTGCTACCTGTAATTAATGTACATATTGGATGTTTGTTATGTTGTAATTGTTACTGTATGTATTGTTATTTTGATGTTGTATTGTAAGATGATCAGAAGTCCAGGAAGACTAGTGATGTGCCTTAGGGCACACCAGTGATGGATTTTCTTCAATAAAGTCAAAGTCAAGTCAAAGACATGTTTATTTCATTTGTTTATTTGACAGATGGGGGTGTCCCTGTGGTGCAGTGGTCTGTGCCTTCTGCCTCTCACCACATCTGGTTCAGATTACTTGGACCAGAAGGACTGGGGTTCAAGCCCCGGGTAAGACACCTCTGGACAAGAGGCGCATTGAGTCATACCAAAGACTTTAAGTTTATAAAAATGGTACATACTTCGGAAACAGTATGGAAGTTAGCTTCACTGCCAGTGGACTAGCCCCCTGCTACAGTGATTGCACCACAGTGTGGCCCAGGGCTATGAAACGGAGATGGGCACCGCCCTATACATCAATAATGGTGTGGGAGGATTTTAACTTAACTTAAATTGGAAAGATGTTACCTGGCACAGAGGGAAGGGGAGCACGACACAGTTCAGCCGGTCGAGGCAAGTCATCTCTGGGAAGGAGCGGATCTTCTTGATGGCCGGAGGATTGTTCAGGAAGTCTTTTCTCAGCGCCTGGAGGCACTGGGGGGCAGGGACAACGGAAAATGTTTGTTTGTTTTGTTGCTGCGCAAAAGTGGTCAATCGCTATATTGTAGCACAGGTTTCATTCAACATTCGTACGTACCTAGAACAAGCAGACTATGGAACGCACTGCGAGCCTCGGTTTTCCCAGTTATCCCAAATGTGAACACTTTCAAGACTGCAGTAAACAGAGTTCTCTTAAACCCCTTATAGCTTATCCTATAATGATGGTACTTATTGTTGTATACTGTAACATTATGATATTGTGATGATGATGATAATGATAACATTGAATCTGACGTAATGTCAAAGCGGATGACAAAATGTAAATTGTGATGTGACTCTCTTTTGTGTATTATGCTTATGATGTACGAGCCGCCTATCTTCGTGGAATCGATGACAACAACAGGCTGTCGAACTGATTAAAAAAATAAAATTAAAAAAATTTCAAGCTGCATCTATGAAAAGTAGCAAAGGAACTTTTTAGACCTGATCATTACCAACCTGGACAAACACTACAAAACACCCCAAGTAAGCAGCCCCCTGGGCCTGAGCGATCACAACACAGTTTTGTGGGAGCCGCTGACGACAAGGAAAGAGAACTTTACCAAGCGCAAAACACTGAGACCTATCCGTGACTCCGACCGCAGGGCCTTTGGCCAATGGATATGTTCTCAATCTTGGGACGAAGTTTACGCATCCCCAACCTGTGCCAGCAAGGCTACGACCTTCTACACAGTCATGGAGGACGCTATAAACAAATACTTTCCAACCAAGCAGGTAACAATGCACAACAAGGACAAACCGTGGTTAAAACCGGAAATTAAGGACATGATTCGTCGACGACAAAAAGCATTCTCACACAACAAGACGACGCTGTGGAAATACCTGCGAAACAAGGTGAACAGAGAAGTCAAGAAAGCTCGTAAGTCTTTCTACCAGGACAGAGTACAAAACCTTAAGGCAGAAAATCCGGCGGATTGGTACAAAGAAATAAAGACCATCCTAAATATTCAGCAGACAGAACTCACACTCACTATCCCTGGTCATGACGATGCAGACAGCAGTTTCATCTCAAACCACATCAACAAAAAGTTTGCAGGGGTAGCTCAGGGAAGACCGCCACTGGATCCGGAACTGTTACCAGCATACAGGCCCGTACAGTCATGCCCACCTGAAGTGAACATATGGGATACCTACAACCGTCTGCGCAGACTGAAAGCCGGAAAGGCGTCAGGGCCTGATCAGTTGAGCGCTAGGATATTGAAAGAATTTGCTTTTGAAATAAGTTACCCGGTCACAGATATTATGAATGCTTCTTTCAATGAAGGGTACGTCCCACAAGTATGGAAAGACGCCACAGTCGTGCCCTTACCCAAGTCACATCCCCCATCAGTCGACAAACTGAGACCAGTTTCTCTTACCTCTCAACTCGCCAAGGTAGCTGAATCCTTCGTCACTAAATGGATCTTAGAAGATGTAAGTGCATCCCTAGACCAACAGCAGTTTGGTTGCTTGAAAGGTCGCTCTACAACACTGTACCTAGTCAGTTTGTTAGACTTTCTCTGCAGGGAATCGGAAAAGGTCAAGAACATTTGCACAATGGTAATGACAGACTTTTCGAAAGCATTCGATAGGATAGACCATACGTTGGCCATCCAGAAGTTATTACGACTTGGTGTGAGGGGGAGTCTAATCCAGTGGGTCTGCGACTTTCTTAGCCATCGACGGCAAAGAGTTCGTTATGGAGGGCATCTCTCGGACTGGGAAGTACTTACATGTTCAGTGCCACAAGGAACACTGCTGGGCCCGTTGATTTTCCTCGTAGTTTTCGATGATGCGATGAGGGACACGCTGATTCATCACTGGAAATATGTTGATGATCTGTCTATGACTGAATCGCGTCACTACCTCAAGCCGTCGTTAATGCAGAACGAGCTGGACAGTTTCTCTGGATGGTGTGGTGACAACCATATGTTACTCAACCCAGACAAGTGTAAAGTCATCACTTTTTGCTTTATGAAATGCCCGCCCCCACCACCAACACTCACAATAAATGGATCCCCCCTTGAGGTTGTGCCAGTCACGTGCCTGTTGGGAGTGTGGCTGCAGAGAGACTTGAAGTGGGAGACACAGGTTACCAGAATGGTAGGGAAAGCTAACGGACGCCTTTTCTTCTTGCGGAAACTTAAACATTTCAACCTTCCCACCGAAGACCTTGTCACCATATTTACATCCTTTGTACGACCACTACTGGAATACTGCGCGCCAGTCTGGCATCCGGGGCTCACCTGTGCACAGTCGGACAAGCTCGAAGCAGTTCAACGGAGAGCAGTTCGGACAATACTCGGAAGGCGGTTTACCAGCTATAAACAAGCCAGGAAAGACTTAAACCTGCCATTGCTCTCAGACCGCAGGCAGAAACTGTGTCTGAAGTTCGGAACTCAGTTAGAGGCACATAGTTCATCAATGCTGCCACCAAAGGGATCTGACTGTCACGATAGACCCACTAGAAACAGGGACAAATATCGACCTATCAAATGCAGAACAGACAGACTTAAGAACTCTCCCATATCCTACATTGTTCGACTTCTTAATGCTTAACTTCTTATATATTACCGAGGCTTTTAAAGTGTATGCTCTTTTTGTAAAAAAAAATACTAGAAGTATATTTTAGATTCTGCTAATGCAAAACCAATTGTCTGTTTATCACGGACTTTTATATAATAATGTTGCCATGTGTTTATGTAATAATGTTGCCATGTTATACAGAAATGAATTTTAAACATTGTATAATCCGCAATTCAGCCGAATTGGCTGCGAGGGATTTATTTTTAATAAACCATTCATCATCATCATCATCATCATCATTAGCCAAAGAAAAGTTGCAAAAATAAAACGGTAGCAAAGAAGGTTTCTATTTATCTACATGCAGCTGACACAACTGTACCTCGCTTTGGGGAGAAAACATGTTGTAAGTCGTTTGCTGTACATAACTCACTGATTAATCGCTTTCGCGTAACACATAAGCTTTTAACAAGAGGCGGTTACAAAAAGTTACAATAGAGTCAACCAAAACTTGGAGGGAGTTAATGAAAAACAGCAAAGAATATTCACAGAAAGTAGCAGAAGGTTTGCGAAAAGAAGCAAGGAAATGTTTAAATCGTCAACTGTACCTTTTTCCTCTCGTTCTTTTGTTTCAGGTGACACAGGTCGTACCTGACGTCATCCCAGATGCTGAAGAAGATGTTTCCTTCCGTGAAGATGGCGTTGTCATAGTAATCCCGGATAATGGCAAACACCTGTAGAAGAAAAACAAAAACAAAAGATAAGGTAAAGAAATATAATGGAGGAGAATATATATTTTGGGAATTATAGGAAGTCTTCAATTGGAGGTTAGTCGTGCACACGCTTGCCTTTCTACAGTTTTACTTAAGCTAAAAACTTTGAAACGGGGTGGCAAGGAGGTCTTGGGTTGTTGACGTAGAACCTAAAGGTTGGGGATTCAAGTCCCAAAGGCCCCAATGTTTTGCCCATGGCAAAAGCACTTCACACATATAGGCTATACTAGTATCCTCTCTTGACTCAGGCAAAAGGACCTAGCTTCGGTTAGGAACCTTCTTTCAGATGGAACACCAAATAAATCTTCGTGTTTGAGGAGAGCAACCCCTAAACAACGTAAATGATACTTCCGCACTAAATGGCTTGCTCACAAATGAACGAGGACCATCACTCTCACAGTCAGAGGTGGTTGACTGGGTATACAATACAAACAAACACACAAAAGCCCATATCCTGGTACCTTAGCGTGTACAGCAGCTGGACTCCCGAGCCAATCCTCATCCACGTCATCAGGAGAGGCCAGCTCGTTCACGAAGGCATCGACAGGCAGCAGCAGCTCATGGCCCATGTAATCCACTGGAGAATAAGTTACAAGTTTAATAACTATCTGTAAATAGTTTCATCGGGTCGGTAAATCGATAAAGCATGGTTTTCTTAGGTACTCAACCTTAACTTTCTTCTGTACCAATGTTTCAGCAGCCTGTGCGCTGTCGTCATGACGATGAATACTGCACCAGGTCTTCATCACTTTGCCCTGATGAAGACAGCACACAGGCTGTTGAAACGTCGCTGACCCTGTGAACCCTGAAGCTGACCTCAACCTTTGAACTCACACCGTCCCTGAACCATTCCTGGCCTCTTCACCCTGTCCTGACCCCATAAACCCTGGCCTGACCTTTGAACCCAAACCCTGTCCCCGGCCCCACCACCTCATCTTGACCCATGAACCCTGAACTCACCTTTGAACCTGAACCCTCCCCAGCCTCTCCACCCCATCCTGACCCCATGAACCCTGACCGTTGAACCCAAATCCTGTCCCCAGCCTCTCCACCCTGTCCTGACCCTGTGAACCCTGACAATTGAGCCCAAGCCATGTCCCTGGAGTCTCCATTCCGTCCTGACCCCATGAACCCTGACCACACATGTACCTTTGAACCCGAACCCTGTCCCTGGTCTCTCGACCCCGTCCTGCCCGTCGATGATCCCTGTGACCTTGACCGTGACGGTGGAGTCGTCCGGCAGCCAGACCTGGGTGGTGAAGGGGAGCTTGAGGCAATACTCCGGCCCCATGTACAGGGACTGCTGGTCTTCAAACAGCTCCGAGCCCGATAGCCAATCGAGTCGAGCCTCTGTGATGCCCTCCTGTGGTTTTTAAGAATGAGGGATGCACGTGAATTATGAATCAAATCTGGATACCAGGTACAGTTAGCCAGTCTACCAGGCTCCAGACGTGGCTGAAAGAGTAGAAATCGGCCAAATAGACAGATAACATTCCAGAGGAACTGGTCAGCTGATAGATACAGTTTGCCATGTTAGGACATATCTATGAATTGGCCAACTCCTCTGGTATATCATCTGTTTATTTTGCCAATTCTTCCATTTTCCAGCCACGTTTAGGACATGGTAGTGGCTATGATAGAGTAACATAATATTAAGGACATTTCAAAACAAAACCAAATATGTACTACTGATAAATAAGAAAAGTTTCACCTTCAGATTATCTTTAGTGATCATGTCTAACGCTGTGAACATATTCGGGTGACCGGTCTCGCTCTTCATCATGGAGTGTGGAATGGGCGGGGAGCGCTCCCACTTTTGCCTGAAAGAGGACAAAAAGAAGAATGAATGAATGAAAGTGAATGAAAGGAAAGAAAGAATCAATCAATCCATTTTTTCTCCATACTTGTACGAGGTACAAACAGCGATTGTACTACAATTTGTAGAAAACACCAGTCTACAAATAACACTAACAACAAACTACTACTGAAGTAGTAGATTAGATGCTCCAATCACATACTCTGTGACGTATGCAACTAGTCATAGATGGTTGCCCCATTGTCTTGTTTCATGTTTTTTTTTATTGTTTGTTGTTAGTCATAACTACACACCTGTCCACTGAACTTGCTGCCTCCCTGATCTCCATTATCCTCAGCTGGCCGCCGCTGCAGAACTGATAGTTCCCGCCAGGTGGCGCAGCTGCGTGGTCTGACGCTGTTGCCATCATCTTCAGAATCCGAGATTTCACGTACAAGTGTAAAATAGCACTAGGACAGAACAAAGCATTCATTTCATAAAAGTATCCGAGTTTGTTGCTTGTGTGAAATGACCAATTTATGTCCAATGCAATCAATGAGCTCCACAAACTTGCACAAATTTGCAGTGATTTAAGTTCCATGTCTGTTTCTCTCACAGAAGACATCCGGTATCACGCAGCGTTCATTATTTGCACCTATAAAGTTCGTCAAAAACGAGATACGAAAACAAACAAAAAACTCAGCAGCCACCGTGCCATATAGTGTCCTCCGCTGAGGCCTTCTCACGGGGTATGCATCGTAGAATTCGGCAAAAAAGGGAACAATTGTCCAGGAGAGTAAAAACATGGGCTGTTGTTGTTTGTGACATGGAAGATGACGTCTGTAAACTTGATTTTGGCTTGATCACGTTAAATATTCGTGGCTTTATTCTGCAATGTATTTCACGACGTTATATGCACTTGTTCAAGTAAAGAAGTACTCACCAAAAAACTAGAATACAACGGAGAAAAGTCGTGAGATCTAGAAGTTTCACAACAGAAGTTCACGTTGTCAGGAGGCGCACATCTGTTCGGGACGGCTAGTGCGCGTGCGCTTCATCAGCTGACACCCAACATCTGGTAGTCATTCCCGCCATGGCCAAATAAGGAAAATAATACTGGGAGACTTGTATCTGAATTTCATCGTATCTGATTGAAAAAAAAGTTAACTTTTACATCTATTTTTTATAATTAATATTATGTTTTCGCGGCTGGCCACCCCTTCTCTCGATTAAAAAGTATTTAAAATCGGGCGCCCTTTGGAATGGAAAAGAAAATTGAATTCAAACAATCAATAAAACAAAAACAAGGCCTTAAATGTTACAATTTTCATTTCGTTCCTCGCGCAACAATGCTGCTGTTACGTTGTTGTTGCTGTTTATCCACCACCGCACATCTGCTTGGAGACGACATACTGGTATTGCGTCATACCGGGGAACCCGGAAGTGTAAAGTGGACGCTCCCAGCTGTTGTGTAAATGACACATAACAACCTGAAAACGCCCGACAGCCCGTGTATTTATAAAATACCAGTGCTTGCATCGTTTCTCTCTAGAATAACCTTTTCCCTCAAATATAACATTTTTACATTTTCACGCTCTAGCCCGATTCTGTTTTTCTTTTGTTATATATATATATATATTTTTATGTCGCTATATATTTGCATCATTCTGTTACCATAGCGGCGAAACCCTCAGGACATTTGTCGGTGTTCACATTTTTTGTCCTTCTTGTAGAGTCATCGATTTAAAACCTGCTTTAGGCTGACTCCTTAAAAGTGGCCTCTAAATTACAAATAAACAGGGTGCCTTGCAAGGTTTAAGAGGGCCCTAACAAGTCCGTGCGTGCAGAGAACAAAGACGAGGGAGTTACTAGTAGACAGGACGGAACAAAAACGGCGCCGGTGGCTCCTGCAACCGGCTGGATCCGGCTGGAGCGGGGATTCTCCTCATGGAAGAGTCTATATTTTACAGGGGGTGCTTACCTTGTCTGCGCATACTTGATGTAACTTGTACGGGTATATCTAGCAACCAAACTATATCATAACAAACCTATATATGAGTATAAAATAGAATGATTGTAATGTAGTAGGAAATGTTGTTTGGATGTATTAGTTTGTTCATATTTTATCCGAAGAATTTGGAATTGTACCTTAAACTGATGTTCACTTCCAAATGAGATGTTACAAGAAATGTCAAAATTAAGGGGAGGAATGAATGCACACCGACAACGACACACCTTTCTTGAATTCGCTATACATATAGGTAAGATTTTGATTAATAACACGAAAAGATACCAAAACATTTAAATTCAAGCCTTGATTTTGTATTTTGTCTTCATCTACGGATAATTTAGCTGTTTAAAGACCATATTTTGTGAATAGTTTGCGAGTATTTTTCGGTAATGAATGGTATTCATACCTCCCGTTAAGGGGTCCCGTTTATTGTGGTATCAGCTGATCTCCATCCCGGCGCGCTGAATCCAGCGGTGACCAGTTCCAAAAGCCGGCTGAACAGCGAAGGTGCAGAAAAAACGACTACAAACCACGGTAAGACGGGCGCTTGCGATCTTGTAGAAAGATTAGAACGTGTGAAATATTGTAAGAGAAATCTGTGTCGAGTCGTGCACAGTTATAACGTTGCGTACGGTCGTGATTTGTCACCGTTATTGTATAATAAACAACAACAATATTTGAGTAAGGCTTCGATGTTGCATGGAAATCTGTTGTGGTTTTCTCACCTCTTTACCTATTCTGTAATAGTTATGGTTACAGGTCACAATTTGTTGAATGTTTTGTAAAACATAAAGCACACAAATTTAAACGTATGAATACATTATAACGGTACCTATTCATTCCTAGGGACAGCTTTATTTACAATTCTTGTGATACAATGTCTTGTTACACCTACTGAAAAATCGACTAGAATATCTAGACGAAAAAGTAGTTCCTTGTTGGTTTCAGCAATATTACTTAAGGACATGGAAGGGTTTGAGACATTGTTTGCCAATATTTACATTTACTATAGGGACGGTTCATTATAGAAACCTCAGGGGAGTGAGATCTTTTCCATGAGAAGTATTGAAGGACAACACTATGCATTTTGTACCTGGAATTGAAAGGAAAATATAAAACTGTTGAGAAACAACTTTTAATGGCGGACGACATTTAATGCTATTCAGGAGGATCCTTGCTCGATTCAGGAAGGCACTAGCAACCCTTTACCCAGGCCAGAATTTCTGCCAACATCATTGATTTGCTGGTACTGTAGGTCAAATCAAAATAGCTTGCCTACGCCTTATAGAAAAGGGCACGCAGGCCCCCTTGGATAACTTGATGAATATGGGCAGCCTACAACATTCCAGTCTGTACCTGCTGACTTCTGGTGTGTCTATTACTGTAAATGCATTTACGTTCGCGTGGTTTTTATTTCGCGGTAGGGAGAGAATGAGGTGTTCGCTGTGGTTTTTATATAAGTTCTCATTTGAAACAATAGTAGTTCTTATAACTACTGCTACAGTCATAGGTGGGCAAAACGTTTTGTGGTGATTTGAAGTTCGCGCTGAAACCGCAAACATTTATGCTTTTACAGTAACACGTTTTGTGCACAAGTAGGCCATACCAAGTTATTTCCTTGGTTCTCGGACATTTCAAATAAAATTTGAGCAAGACTCTGACTACATGAACTTGTACACTCCCTAAAACTAAAAGTTTGTAAAACCTTCCCTCCGTTGATCTTTCAGTGCATCATTTTTTTTATCCGAGAACCAACAAATTAGATCGGTGTGGCCTACATGTACAGCTAGCCTCCTTTCCAGGCTTTCTGTCCGGCGCTGCCATTATAGTTTTGTTGGGTGGGGAGCGCTGATTCTAAAATCGGGACCCCCCCCCCCCCCCCCCAAAAAAAAGAAATAAATAAATAATGCCTATTGCCGCAGCAGGACAGAAAACTAGCTAAAAAGGTGGCTAGCCTGTAACACTGAATTTTTCCCTTGCAAGAGCTGTTATCTAGATATGAGCACGCATTTAGACTTACTGTTTACCAAAGTTGTTAACCCATGCTACCTGTTGTTTGCGTAAGTAGGAGTCTCTCTATTGTAGAGGAGTTTAAAATACTTGTGCGTGTTGACTGTGTCCAACTTATCCTGAGATTGTTGACCATGTTAAGGGGCAATTGTTTGATAATGATAGCGTTGGTAGCATGTTGGAAACTGTATATTTTACACTGCTGCAGTATTTACCATTGCAGACTCTGGTGTATTGAGTTGCATCATCGTCATTCTGGCTTGAGATGCTAAACTAAGGCAGATTTTCTGTTTTAGGCCTTGCCAATGTAATTTGTTGGTTTTCGTATTAAAAAGAAGATAACGTTGAACAAAAAATCTGGAGGAAATGAATGAGGTTATGTTGACTTATCTAAAGTGAGGTGAGTAGTGTGAGTTTCAAATATTTGTCTGGTTTTGTACTCAAAGAGTCAAACAAAAGATTGTTTGACGTCGGTGAATTGGTCACGTTTGTGGTGGGTTCTAACAGATGAACTTTCTCCCACAGTCCCAGTGTAATAACTGCTAACTCAGTAAGCTGGATTTTGAATTTCGAGCTCAGTACTGCAAACTGTTAATTTAAGGTTTTTGTATAAAACTAACAACTAGAAAGATTTATTTTCGGTTCAACTTCTTGAAAATTCAAATCCCGTTAGTAAAGCATTTTGCAAACTTTGCCTTGATCAGTAGATTTCATTATGTTATATTTTTGATAGTTACTAAAGCCCCCCTCTCACTGGACCCGCGGCACGCTGGCGTCGTCGCTGCGTTCTGAACTGAATTTTTGTTACCCTTGACTTTATAATGGGAGTATCATTCAAAACGTACAAGTATGACCAAAAAGACAACAAAACACGTTACAAAGATTCGTTTTTTGTCTATGAAACTTGTTGAGTGCTTTGTCAATTCGATCGACCGCACTGCGGCAGCGATGCCGCCAGCTTGCCGCGGGTCCAGTGAGAGGGGGCTTTACACCACCATTCATACTGTAGTGTCAGGCACAATTCTAATATTGCTTTTTTTTTTGGTCACCTGTAGACATGAAGGTTAATAGCGGTCATTGAACAGAGAAGGTAACTTTGACATTGACTTTGATACATGTCAAGGTTCAAAGCTGTTGTTTTCTGCTGTTCTCTTCTGAAGTGAAGGACTTTGCATATCGTAAAGTATCTCCTCCAAAGTGTTTGCATTCCGTGCTGCATCCATGGGGGGTTGTTTGACATTGATAAATTTCTCACGTTCGCTTTGGGACAATGAAGACATTTGCCAAGGTTGCTTGGTAGTTACTAGTTATACTATAAGTTATAGGATATAACTAGAGGAAAAGGTCAGACCATTATGTTTAAGGCAAAGTAAGGTTCTTGATACACAAAATTTAACTAAATAAATGGCATTTACTTGGCCGACTTTCAGAAAATTCTCTGCCCCTTTTCTGTAGGACGTAGGAATTAAGATTCACCGCAATTCGCAGGGAAAGCCTTTTTTAAATCTCAGTCTATGTCTATAGTTCATAATGTGATGGCCACATTTTGTGTGATTGACTTTAGCGTAATGCATTGTTAGGACGTGATGTGATTACGAATAAATTAGGTACCCATACATCCTTGCAAGCAGATATTTTAGAACTGCTGTCACAGTGGTTGATCATAGTGACCCTGACATACTTAGAGGGCCATTTTTCTTGCTGACACAATCATTTATCAAGGACTCTGTAAGCCCTTCATCCGTACAATCATCCATCGCAGAAACCTCCAGTAGGAGGCCACCACGCTCACAGTTACACTGTCTGGATCCTATTTCTGGCTGACACAAATATTAATCAACGATTCTGTGTTTCCTTTTTAGTTAGTACAGTATGCTCAATGATCAATCATTTAGGAACACTGATGTTTCTTAAAGGCTCCTGTACCAAGACACACAACAAGACCTGTCACTATGTCACTGTGTGTAGAGACAGGTCCCTGCTTGACAACATGATAAACAAAAGTCTGTTTATTGCAATGTTTGGATCACCTGGAAAAAAGGGACACCCATTTGTGAAATTGTCACCTCAAAGCTACTGAACCGTGACACCCCCCATTCTTGTGTGGACTGTTCCGGATAGGTTGAAATTTTGTTCGTTGTGGTCAGATATGGATGACTTCATTTCTATAGGAGGGGTGACAGCCTGCCTGCTTACGTGGTTGAAGGCCAGGTACTAGCCCCTTGCTTTGCCTGATTACGCCTTTCTACAATGTTGGTAGCATGGGCCTTATTTTTAGCCTCTAAACTAAAGGTAACGCTGTTATTCAAAAAAGGTTTTCGCTTTAAATATGTACAAGAGAAATTATTTCCTTCAGCTTTTAACTAATACAGACAGCAAAGTTTGAGTCTCCTTAATGATAATATTTTCGACGAAAATTTTGATGTTAAAAGGACCTTTTGGAAAGGTTTCAATGAAAGACACTTTCCTCTGGGTAGTGGAGCACCCTCAAGGATGGAAAGTTCTCAAAAGCCTTTATTTGTTAAAGACCCTGCCGCAGAAACCGACCAGGTAGACATTTTAAAGGGTGATGCAATACAGCCCGATGACATCACACACAGGCGTGGCCCCAGTCATCACCATGGTGATGCCACATCTGTGCCAAAGTGGGGGGAAGGAGAACTGGTTCCAACCAGTAAAATCCAGTCTTGACCGGTCCTGGGTAAGATGTTACAATAGATGTGACAGGAAAGGCCTATGACTCAGGGGTTTAGAGTGTTGGTATAAGGTAGCGTTACTAAATACTGGATTGCAAGGGAGTTGTGAAATCTCAGTTGTAGCAAACGGACTGGTCGTTGGGCTCAGTAAAAGTGAACAGGATCTGAGTTTCTTCTTCATGGACTGCCTTTAAAAAGTTTAAAGCAACTTTTGTTGGTAAGATTTTAACAGAATTCTGCTTTCAGTAGATAATATAATTAAATTGAATAAGAATTAATTCTGACAGAGGGAAAGTTGCGAATTGAAAGTTCCCTTTTCTGAAGGAAAGGTAAGTCCTACCCGGCTTCCTAAGTTCCTTCAGAAAAGTGATCTTTAATCTGAAGAATCACAACTTGTGCCTCAGCTTCAAACAGAAAAAGTCATTCATCTACATGTAGTAGAGATGAGTAGCTTTAGATTTGGACTGTTCCCTGGTTACTTTTAAAGACAATTCTCATTTTACATCTTCTTGTCTGTAAGGTTTAACAAGGGTAGATACCTTTAGCAAAAGAAAAATAATGCTTAGAATATTCAAATTCAAGTCTGGTTTGATTTAAACAAGGATTGACGAAGTAAACTTTAACATAAATTCTTTTGGAACAATGCATTTATATTGGAAGAAAATTATTCTGTCAGGAAAGAGCTTGAAAAGGTAAACCAAGTTCCCATTTGAGAACCAACAAATCAAATTGGTGGGGCCTTCACTTCATTCATATTCACCTGCAGTCTTTTCTGCATTTGATCCATATTATATTGATTCCGTGCAGCAGTAGTGCTATGTTTAGACGTCTCTGTGTAAAGTAGGCCGCTGTGCGCATGTTCTAATGGGGTAGGTAAAATGTGGGTTACTAATGGCTTTTAAGGGTCGTCCTGCCTGACCCAGCTTGTAAATTTTCAGAACTAGACCCATTGCTGTAGATTGTGAATGATTACATACTGTAGGGACCCCCCGCTCTTCATTAGTTTAACCTGCTTCCTGCTGCCTATATTATGTACAAAAGTCTACCTTAGCTGGCTAAAGGTTAAATTGTTTAAAACAAGGTTCAGAGTTTGATATAAAAAAAACTGGCTTAGGTAAAGTTTGGGATTAATCATTATATCTGAAGTGTGGGTTCATTGAAAAGGTTGGTCATTTTATTTGTGGAGGTGGTCCATGGAAGGGATTGACCATTTGATTTGTTGGCTGGGTTTACTGAAAGGGATTGATTCTTTGATCTGTGGGGTGGGTCTGTTGAAGGGGTTGAACATTTGACTTGTGGGGTGGGTCCATTGAAGGCCAGGGATTGATCAATTAATTTGTGGGGTGGGTCCATGGAAGGGATGGATCATTTGAATTGTATAAAGGGGTCGTTTGAAACAGGGACGAATTACTAACTATTGATGTATGGGGGGTTCAAGGAAGGGTAAAATTTTACTTATAAGTTTTATCTGAGAACCACATTGTACAGAAGTACATCGACGTGGCCTTGTAGGCTAGCATGTCACTGGACCCAGGCCTTTAGCTACACTTGGAGGGAATCCAGAATGGAGGTTGATGTATGATTGAAGAGTCTAGTGCGGAAGGCTGATTCATACAGACCTGCGGCACAGCACTATTATCGCTACGGTATATGTGACAGTATAGATTTCCTCCTCTATAATACATG
This sequence comes from Branchiostoma lanceolatum, assembly GCF_035083965.1. Lineage (NCBI taxonomy): Eukaryota > Metazoa > Chordata > Leptocardii > Amphioxiformes > Branchiostomatidae > Branchiostoma > Branchiostoma lanceolatum. The sequence continues at coordinate 19,450,543 of NC_089738.1, read as the reverse complement.
TATGTCTGGCGTGGAATGCCAGACTCGTTTGATAACGGTTACAGATATAGAATGTGATGATGCTGGTACTAGTATGTAGTCCCTGGTATCCTTGGTGGAAATCTGGAATTTGGGCCATTAGAAATAAGGCATCCTTGCAGATTAAGTCAGATTCTGTCCAGTATGCTGTGGTCACACCAAATTATTTCCTTGGTAAATGCAAACCAAAATTCAAAGTAGAGATTTTTGTAAAGAAGTGAAGATGAAATCTGAGGGCTGGCTAAATTTTCAGACATTTTAAAAGTAGAACTCTTGAACATTTTGATTTTGAAATGAAATTTATCGAGAGGTCAAGTCAAGTTCAAGAATCAACTAGATCGACATTGGAAGGAGCTAATGCACGAACACGGCGGAAGCGAATAGATCAGTCCACAACAGGCGCTGCCTTCCTCGACTGAAGATGGTATAAAGGTATCTATAAAAAAGAATTGGAAGGAACTCTAGATCTGTGTACCACTTAGCTCTTCTTTCCCCAGTCCCTGATGAGATCGAATTGTGAATTAACAGTTTAACATACCGCCCTCTGCTCATTCTGCATTCTCCCCGCGGCCGCACCAACTTGATTTGTCGGTTCTGCATGGGAAGTGAGAAGTTCTGATTCATGCCCTGCGGCACAGCAGTACAGTAATGGATGTGGTGCATGCGGTGGTTGTAAATTTCCTTCACCATAATGGCTTGCATCGGAATGTCAGACTCGTTTGATAGATACACATCTAGAATGCAATGATTGGGCACTCTAGATCTAGTATGTAAGCCGTGTCCTTGGCGGACATCCAGAATTGGGCCATGATAGAAGATCATGTTGGTCCAACCCGTAGATTCCCTAGCCTGGAGCATTAGTGCTATCATGTATGCAGTGCATGTGGGATCGGAAATGTACTGCGAAATGACGGCATGGGATTTCATTGGTTTGACGCACTTGGAAATGCACAAGGGCGTGCTGTAACTGTGGTGTAATCTGTACTTGTGAAGCCTTGCTGTTACTGTTAGTCAGTACTGATCAAGGTGAGTACCAGCGCTAGCATTGCTCATCAATCGGTTATGGAGCAGCTGTTTTAATGGCCTTCATGTTTATCAGATTACGGACTCCATTTAGAATTTTCCGGCGGTTCATTTCACTGAATATGGACAAGGGCAGGGAGATTTTACTGCGTATATATTATGAGTCCAGTAAGCCACATTGTTAGTCTGTCCTCAATCTTAGTCTTGATGAGTTATAATGGTTATGCAGCAGCTGTTGTAAATGGCCTTCAGATTGATCAGAATGACTCCATAGAAATCTTAGCCGGTTCCTTGGACTGCATATGGACAAGGGTAGAGAGATTTCACCATGCATATATGACAACTATGAGTCCAGCAGCCTCATTGTTAGTCAGACAGTCACAGCTGCGACATGCATGGTGAGTTTCAGCTTCAGACCTCCAGCTCCGTTCGGTACTTTTACTGCAAGGTTGATTTGGTGTGATGGTTCGTGTACATGCATGATTGTATGACCTGACTGAGTCTGACTGTCTGAGTCTGGGATAGATTGTCTTGGATGAATAAGCTGAGATTTCACTGACTTTGCAAATTCCCTTATGGAACTCTTAGCTTTTACTTAATGAGATCTTAGTCTTTTACTAGTACTGAAAATGGATAAAGCCTATGTATCAAATTACCTATTAAAAGGCTGGTGTTTCTGAGTATTATATTATATATTCCCTTGGACGTTGTGACTCTGTTTCCGATGTGTTAGTATTGGTATGTCTTATGGTTGGTGAACAGAATTTTGTTTAAAAGCAATTATTTCAACCTTATAATAAGGATAATATTTTTTAATAAGCTGATGTGTTACACCAAAGGGTTGAGATAAACTGAATACGAGCTGATACAGATACCAAATACCAGAAATCATGATTTGACAGACACCTGAACTGTGTGTGTAGTTCTGATTCTTAACTCTCTTTCCTTTAATTTCCCTCACAGATTTCTTGATTGTTGGACCAAAGCCCAGAAGATGTGTTTCTCCACCTGCCTGACAGATCAGACGTCTTCAGTTTCCTGGACGGCCAGGAAAGAGTACAACACTCGCCACAAACTCAGCTGAACACTCTCAGTCTCGCCACCCCGTTAGAGGTCGGACTCTTCCATTTTCGCAATAATCTCTCGTCACCGTTGCCATGACGAAATCGTACAGTTTAAAGGTCGCGAACGCCCGCCTGGGCGGTTTCCCGCGACTTCTCCTACGCTGGAAGGCCAGCATCTACAAACTATTGTACAAAGAGATGGCGATTTTCGTCGGCTTGTATGTCTCGCTGAGCGTTACGTACCGTTTCGCCCTGAACGAACCCCAGAAGCGCATGTTCGAGAAGATCGCGATGTACTGCCACCAGTACTCTGACCTGATCCCGGTGTCGTTCCTGCTGGGGTTCTACGTGTCGATCATCTACGCGCGCTGGTGGAACCAGTACCTATCGCTGCCGTGGCCCGACCGGCTGGCGTCTCTGGTTGGCTGTGTAGTGCACGGTCCGGACGAACGCGGACGACTCATCCGGCGCACGATGGTGCGATACCTGAACCTGAGCGCTGTCATGGTGATGAGGGGCGTGTCCACGCTGGTGTACAAACGGTTTCCCACCATGACGCACATCATCGACGCAGGTAAGTTTCACACACAGGTAACATAAGCCAAGTATTAGCAAATTTTAAGTTCATTTTTGTTTGAAGAAATCATTCTGAAGCCAAGATCATCTTTAATATCCAACAGTGATTCCCTTGTGAGAGATTGTGTAACATACTATTAGGCTATAGTTGATGGGGTGAGAGATACACACAGATAAGTTGGTAAGAGCAATGGACATGGTGTTATGAACCCACTAAGAAAGACACATGTAAGACCAGTAGCATGCGTAGTCCAGTGGTTAGCGATCTTGCCTCTGGAACTAGAAGCCCCGGGTTCGATCCCGGCTGTGTCGCTCACCCGACATGCACGCTACCGTTAAAGGTCGCAGTCCTTGGGACGGGACGTTAAGCCGTGGTCCACTGTTCACTGTGCTTGTCGAAAAGAGCTAGGGGAATTTCCCCGGTACAATGAACCTGTAAATACTGTACATAGCGTCTGTCTTCTCTGTCACGACCAGTGGAAGAGTAGCTTATCTGTTCATTGAGTTAATTTGAGCTAAACTGGTTCGAGATCACTTTCCTTTCCTTTCCTTATTTAGTAATTGTAACCCCCCATCATGAGAGTGGAAAACACATGGTTTGTAGCATGGACATACTTTATGTAATTTTATGTACACTGTATAATTGTTAATTTTCTGGGGGTCACTTTCTTTTTGGGGGGGGGGGTACTACTATTTAGACTTTGAAAATATGCCTCGTAAGAACATGAAGAACATGTACTGTTTTATTTGGGAGATGAAAGTAAGATTTTACTTCAAACTGTCTAAAAAGCAGTTTTACTTCAAAATGAAGCAGTTTACAAGAAATACATGGAGATAATTTGCTGTGGTCTTGACAAATCTTCTTGTATTTCCCACCTGTCCAGGTTTCATGACCATAGCAGAGTGGAAGGAGTACGAGTCCCTGGAGTCTCCCCACAGCAAGTTCTGGGTGCCGCTCAACTGGTTCTGCAACCTCGCCAGCGAGGCACGGCAGGAGGGCCGCATCCGCGATGACTTCGCCTTCAAGGCGCTCATGGAGGTTTGTAGAAGTCTTGGACCTGTCAATCTCACCTCCATCCGTATCTTAGAACTTGTATTGAACTTGTGAGAAGATAACCTATGATTGTGTACCTTCTGACAGCAGAGAAATTCTACATAATTCTAGTAATCGATCCCGAGAATAAAGTTTATAGTCCAACATTGGCAGCAGCTGTAATGATTATAGCACTTTTTTTCAGCAGTCTAGAGCGTTGATTCAGGCCACGATCCATTTTTCCTTTCCTCCATCATGCTTGTTTTGCCGGCATGTTGTGTACAGCTATATCTTCTGTTCCATAGAAAAATACAAAATCAAACGGATCTCGCAAAGGCTCCCAATCCCAGGCTAAATGATCTGAACAGATCGGAGCATGACAAGTGGTAATAAAGCGAGCTTCCCTCTGCCGGATAAAGAAAGACGTAGACCCACGGAGTAAGTAATCCTCAAGGAGGATGGAAGCCGGTCGTAAGTTGCATCCATTTTTTGACTGTCTTTTGTGGCGCACCTTGTAACATTGTAGATCTTAAAGAAGAAGAAATCAGGTACCTAGGTATTGGTGGAAAAATATTATAAGCAGTAGTTCTTTTCTTAAGAACCTCAACATGAGGTGATGCAAGTTCTTAAGTTAAGTCTTGCTTTGCTAAAGACAGGATTGAAAGACGACTGACTTTAAGAAGTTGTACAGGTAAGATGGAATCTTGCATGGTCACATTATTTTTAACTAACCGATTTTGTTGTTGTTCACAAGGTTGCAGTGGAAGATTGTAGAATAAGTTGGCTAACTGTGCTTGAAGTTTTCTCACAAGTTTATGTGTTGGTTTCCATATCGATGCAGAAAAGTCCTGCTGTGTTGTGCATAACAAATTGTGCACAGTCATGTACTAACGACAAAATACCATTCTTCTGCAGGGCGGTTCAAGGGGGCAAAGACAAGCAGCACTGACAGAACAAGAGTGTTAAGAAAAAAAATCACAAAACAAATACTCAGAAAAATCCACCAATGCCTAGGTTTCCGTGGTGATTACTGAAATTTGCTAATTTTAGGGTTTGTGTGAGAAATGTGAGTTTTGATCGGTGTTGGCTGGTTGTGTTACAGGAAGTAAATATCTACAGAGGCTGTCTGGGCATGATCTACAGCTATGACTGGATCAGTGTGCCGCTGGTCTACACTCAGGTAAAACACTGGGATTGTTAAACACGCCTAATAACAGTTGCTCAAGCAACTGGATATGATTTTACAACTCGATATGATTCCAAAATAGTTGCTTGTAAATGAGAAAAAAAATTTATCTGTTATTTGGTGTGTCTTATGTTCAGTACAATATATATTTTGCAGGTGTTTTTTCCTCATTGTTTCCGTTAATCGTTTTTTTATTTGTTTTTGGATGATGTACAGGCGGATTGCATTGTAGCATGTAGCTGCACTGCATCACAGATTGGCAAAAGGAGCACTGTAGATGTTGCAGTCATTATAAAAAAAGGAAGAAAAAATGAAATTACATTTGAATACTGCTTAGGCCACACCAATTTTATTTCTTGATTAATGGAATTTTTTTTTAAATGGTAGATTGGAAAATCAACATGAAAACAGGATCTCACAGGAAAGTTTGTACTTTGGTGCACACAATTATATATTTCAGGGAGTGAACAGGGTCAGGTGCAAGTTTTCACCCCAACCTTCTGTTATAATGATGTCCTCATGCTAAGATTTAAAAAAGAAATCTGTTGACCAAGAAACTAAATTGGTGTGGCATCCATAAGATTTTGGCTAACCACTTGAATACACCTCCAGGTAGTAACAGTAGCCGTGTACACCTTCCTGCTGTCCTGTCTGATGGGGAGGCAGTACCTCGACCCGGAGCAGAAGTTAGAGGGTCACGACGTTGACCTGTACATGCCAGCCTTCACCCTGCTGCAGTTCTTCTTCTACATGGGGTGGCTCAAGGTGGGTCGGTTAAAGGGTTATTTGGGGTTAGGGGTTAGGACCAAGCTCAAGGTGGGTCGGTTAAAGGGTTATGTGGGGTTAGGGGTTAAAGGGTTTTGTGGGGTTAGGGCATAGGACCCAGCTCAAGGTGGGTCTGTTGGAGGGGTTAGGATCCTGTGCATGGGTATCTCAAGGTGGGTTTTAATGTCAGAGTGTTAGGCTAAGTGGGGTTAGGGGTTAGGACCCAACTGAAGGTGGGTTTGTTAGGGGGGTGGTTGGAGTCGGGTTAGCACCTGACCCAGGAATGACTCAAGGTGGGTGCGTGGGTAAGGAGGGGTTGGGTTAGGACCCAGCTCATGGTGGGTTAGTGAGATGGGTGGGGTTAGGATCAAGGTGGGTCGAGATGCACAGAAGCGAAAACATAGATAGCTAAATACTAAGAAAACCAAGGTCACATGGAATCAACTTGGAGAACATAGCAATATCTAACTGTTAAGAATTGAACCCCTTTTTGAATCCTAAACATTCATGTTTTCTCTTCTCCTCCAGGTTGCTGAGCAGCTGATCAACCCGTTTGGGGAGGACGACGATGACTTTGACAGTAACTGGTGCATTGACAGGAACCTACAGGTAACGATGTCAGCTGATCCTAATTTTCATAGAGTGAATTTACTAATAACAGATGGGTTTGGGTTGGCGTTAGGAAGGGCATCCAGACGTAAAAACTCTTGCTGCAAAAAAAGACTTGATGACGAGTGCTGGGGCTCCCCCATCCATGTGCAAGCACATCCAACCCTATATGATGGGGAATAAAAGACATTAGATTGGATAGAGAGAGAGAGAGAGAGAAAGAGAGTGTGTTAGACAGATATCCAATGAAACCAATTAATAGACAGAAATATGGCCAGATGCAAGCTTTCTTCCCTGTTTTCGGTTTTTGTCGTAATGTCTTTCAAATTTTTGTAGAAAAATTGTTGAAAAAACAAGAAAACAAATTGGTGTAGCCTCAATGCTGCACAGATAGCAGTGATTTGTATCATGTCAGATTAGTTTCCTGTTCAGTCTGATTACAGGTAGCAGGAGGCTCAGGTTGCGTCTGGTTATCTTCTCAGTGTCAGAGATCAGATGGGAAATCTTGCAGAGCTTGCATATTTCATGAGTTGAGGCCACTGCAATTACATCTGGCTGCTAGTTCATGTCTGTTGCCGATTGCCAACATTTGTAAAACTTTGTATTTCAATTTATAGTTCGTGGTTAAAAATCTGTTGATCGACAAATCTTGCTCTGGAAAATTAGTGAATGCTACTTGCATGAAACGTCTGACAGTTTCCAAAATCATATCCAGTTGCCTGAATAACTGATTTTGGCATATTTTATTATTAAATTACCTGGAAGTCTAGCTAAGCCTCTGTTGATGTATTTGTATACAGTGCACAGGGCTCGAAATAGTGGGTGCATGTGCACCTGTGTGCACCCAAAATTGGAGCTGTGCACCTAATTTTTGACTGTGGGTGCACTGGTGCACCTAGATATTTTTGTAGGCTACGGGGTAAAGGCACTATTGTACAATAAGCATACAGAATATTCTTGAAATGTAAGTATCAGAAATAGCAATATACTCTTGTTGTACTTTATTTGATGTATTACTTGTTTGAAATTTCAAGGTTAGCTATAGAATTACTGATTGAAGTTCTTAAGAGCGTTTTGCTGACATTCAAATTTATTCTATGTGGTCCACCCAATATTCTTTCTGTGCACCTATTTTTTGGGGTTGGGTGCACCTACTTCCAAAATTGAATTTCGAGCCCTGGTGCTGCAGCTATACAGAGCCGAATACATGGCTTTTTCCAAAAGAAACTAATGGGGACATTGGGAGGGAGTGAAGTGGCTGACATGGGGATGGTGTGGATTTCCCCCATCTATGGTGGGAAGTTTTAGAGAATTGTTACAAAATGAGGCATTATAAGGCTTCAAGAGGTCAAAATTACTGTCAGACAGTCCCAGTTGAAGACTGTGGCCAGATGTGACCTAGTAGCATCCTTGGTCAATTAGAATTCTATGCTTGTCAGAGGATCTGCTCCCCTGCAGGGTAAGGAGGCACATGGTCAGGGCATGGGGGTGTAGTGCCCTTGTTCTCTTCATCAGAAAAAACCTTGTCAAGGCTTGATTTATTTTACTGCAATCTGAGACCTGACATTGTATTCAAGTCCTGTAACGATGGACATTATCGAGTGATGAAAGAGACCATAATGCCGGAGAAAGAGTCCAACAGCTGTTATTTAATGATTCGTTCCAAGTACGTGAGGACGTTAAGATTCTTACAGTGCCATTTAGATAAGTCAGAAAAGCACATGAAGGATTATTTTATCAAAGTGCAAGGCATGATGTATAATACTGCAGCACGAAATCTGAACAGGTATTTATGCATTGTAGATTTGAACATCATTATCGAGAGTTAAAAGCATTGCGCACTGCAGCAAGGAGAATTGGATTTGCTCCATGTAGCCGGAGTCCTGAAGATGATGCAGCTAGATGTGGTAGTCACGCTGTGTGGGTTTGCATTTCATTATAGAGAGCGGAAATAGGCTGCAGCACTGAACAAAGAGTACCACCCCTGAAGATTCAAGCTGGAACCCTCTGTATTTGTTCATTTACTATCAGCAAAATTTGCCCCTTAAAATTCAGAAAATACTGTTTTAAAGGGTCAAGATTTCAAAATTCTCCAGGGGGAGCATGTCGCACTACCAGCCAAATATATGTCGGGAGGGCGTTGTCCCACCATCAAGCTAAAACCCCTCTGTATTTCTTTCTACAAGTAGAGATGTCATTAACCTTAGTTAGCTTAGTCTCTTCCAGCATAATTTGTCCCTCAAAATGCAGGAAATAGCATCAGTTCTCAAAGGATTTAGATGTCTAAATTTTCCGGACACCAATAATATTGTCGTGCTCAACAAAGTGAACATTTCTTCTTGAGATTGAATATCTCTCCCCTTATTAAAAATTTCCTGCTGCCGCCTCTGACTCTGAGTACTGAACAAAGAGTACCACTTTAGTTAGATTCATTCAAAGTACATCATGTCGTATCATTATGATTCTACAGTGACATTTAGCTCAGTTGGGGATGTATATAAAGACTGGCTTTTTCTGGAACATCTAAGTCAAGATCGGTGATATCGCACTGTAAGCCAGACACTGTATTTATGTTGTGTAACTTTGCACATCATCATTCCATGCTGTAAGAGGCCCCGGTGCAGAAAAGAGTAGGATGTTCGGTCCATTCCATATATAAATGAGGTTGTTAAAAGATTCTATAGATGGAACCTAGACATCGTATTCACGTTGTGTAACTTTGCACAATCATTTATTATTGGATTCTGAAACAGGCAACAGTGCTGGCATGAGTTGGCCGTTGAATTCGTTCCATGTACGTAGGGTCATTAAGGTTCCACAGTGCCTTACAGCTTGGTCATAAAATCAAAAAGTATTTCTTGCTTGGAACAAAGCCCATTTGGCATGATCAATAGTAAAGCTCTAAAACTGGACACTGCATGTTAATGTGTAGCTTTAAAAATCTTTGAAGAGAGTTGAAAGATAGAGCAGGACGATTTCCATATATATATTAAGGTCGTTGTGCTGCAAGAGGACATTGAACCAATTCCATTTATATGACTCATGAGGTTGTTAAAGATTCTAGGACAGTCATGATATTCAAGTTGCCAAAGTTGAAAGCATCACTGTCGGAAGCTAAAAGAGACTGCAGTATTGAAAGAGTAGGACCTTAGATTAGTCCCAAGTACACTTGAGGTCGTTAAAAATTCTTCGACACAGCATTCAAGTTGTGTAACTTTGCACATCATTATCGAAAGCTCAAAGAGGCCGCAGTGCTGAAAAGAATGGTACATTGGATCCATTCCATGCATGAGGTCGTTACGATTCTGTCTAAAACCTGACATGATATTTGAGTTGTGACATTGAATGTTGAAAGAGGCCGCAGTGCTGAAAAAAGTGGTACATTGGATCCATACCATGCCCATGAGGTTGTTACGATTCTGTCTAAAACCTGACATGATATTTGAGTTGTGACACTTTGCAGACGTTCATTGAATGTTGAAAGAGGCCACAGTGCTGAAAAGAGTGGTACATTGGATGCATTCCATGCCCATGAGGTCGCTATTAGGATTCTGCACGGCCAGTTCCCTACGTCAGAGGAGCACATAAAGGGCTGTTTTATGGCACATCGATGGCTCGAGAGCTCGTAGCAGTGAGCCGTCCTGTAATCTGTATGCAGGCCAAGACTGTTAGTGGCACTGTGCCTGCTCACTTATAGCTCTGGGTTTTTTTCCTATATCTGCATTTTCATTCAACATGTCATTGCTACAGGAATTTGATTGTGAGGATATTAATGGTAGCATTGATTTTGAGCCTGTTCTCTTTCTCCCACCCCCTCACACAATCTTTGACAGAAAACTAGTATGCCATGAATACAAAGTGCCATAAGTCGACACAAACTAGTTCTGATTTTTGAGAAATGAACTTGTCTCCAAAGGTCTTATCAAAAACATTTTTTTCCACAAAAATTCTTCAATATCTTTCTGAAGCTGTTGCAAAATGAAAATACTGTTCATCTATCAAATCAACTTTTGTTCTTAATAAAGATACCCTTAATCAAGTCATTAAGATGAAAACTGCAGTAGTTCTTTTGAATGTGGCTTAAGACATAAAGGATTCCCTGCTAAATAACACTGCAGTATCGGACAGGCCCTTTGCATCCGTGACCCAAATAATAGTCCTTATATAAAAGATGAAGATTAACAATAAAGCTATGATGAACAAGATACCATAAGGGGGGACCATCACCAGATTTCTATTCCAAGCACCGCTAATAAAGCCATCATGCTGTAAACTGTTACTCCAAGCAATCAGAGCAATGGATTCATTTAGATGCGGCATAATAAATAAGCAATCGCCGCTAAATTAGACCAGAGCTGGCAGCTTCAGATCCACGCCTGACCCAAATAAGTGGCATTACCGAAGTAACAATGGACAAGATAAGACTCCGGCTGATGAATTATGAGCTAAAATTGTGCAGATTGCCACATAAAAGGAGACTGCGATGGCAGAAACTCCATTTAGGGGTCTTACGGTCGGGTCCCACGTGCCCTATCTGTCGGTGTCAGTCTGACGCTACTGCGGATGACTGCGCAGCGCATCAGGATCGAGTGATGCCAGAAATATCAGTGTTGCCATGGGCCTGGCTAGCCTTGTTAACATGCAGTACTGGTATTTACAGTCAGCAGGGGCTGGATAACCTTGTTACATGTAGACCTAAGTCTTCCACTGTAGTACCGGTAACAGTCGACAGAGTTTGAATAGCCGTGTTACATCTTGTCTTTTAGTGTTTCATGCTAAGCTCTGAGGAATGTTGGCGAGATGCATAGATCAAAGATTTAAGATAGACTTTAAGATAGATTTATGAATTTTGAAAATAATATAGCCAAATGTGCGGTAATTCATTTTCTAGTCTTTCTAAAAATCTAGAAAGAGAAAGATATGGAAACAGAGGGCGATGGTAAAGGTTGTATCTGGACCCCTCAGACTTTGTTTTTAGTGTTGATCCCTTAGAATAGCAACATTGTTTTCTTCCCACATTGTTTATGTTTATTGTTTTATGACAGATTTTCTTATTCGCCATTGACAATGTTTGATGGTAAACCTTACTCTGGAGAAGGACTTGCACTGGAACCAGCCGGACCCAAATTGATTGTTGTTTATTGTTGTTGTTTAATGCTGTTATCTATTGTTTACGACAGATCTCGTACCTGGCTGTTGACGACATGTACCTGTCCCACCCTCCCCTGGAGAAGGATATCTACTGGAACCAGCCGGACCCGGACCTGCCCTACACACAGGCGGCCCTCAGCAGCAGGACCACGCCCTTCCTAGGGTCCACCTTCGAACTCAGGTACGAGATGTCTCCCCTGACATCAGTGTAACTTTTCGGTGGCGTTATGAGTATCAAACATGGCAGCCAATGGCCATCAGGTGGCTAGGCTAGAAGACACGAGATTGAAAGGTCACGAGTTTGATTCCTGGCTAGACTGTCCTCAATCCACTCAGTTGTAAAATGGGTACCAATCTTCAATCAATCGTAATAAAAGGCTGTGGAATTGAGAGGGGTGGGCTCTGTCATCAATACCATGCACCAGCCCACTGCCCCTACAGCCTCAAAAAAGGCTATGGGACCTTTTGTAGAGTATCAAAATGGATCACAAGAATGCAAGTTGCAAGACAAGTTTGCAGCACTAGGTCCCTTTTGTTCTTGGCACCGTGTCGTTCATACCGATTCCATTTAGACTCTTCCCGTCTGACAACATTCCCTATCTTCTTGGGGGTGTTGTAAATTAGATCTTTAGCAAGTAGAAGTCACAGGAAAAGGTTGCAGCACTTCATTGTTGTAGTTTTGGCCACTGTTTCATTCAATTCCATATTTCATTCAATTCATAACCCTTGCAATTCAGATTCTGACAACCTCCCTGTTCTCTCCTCAGACTGAACAAAGACGACATGGAGTTCACCCACCTGCCGACGGTGGAGGAGTCCGCCAGCAGCACCGACAACCCTCCCAAGTACTCCGCCAAGTTCCGCTCGCACGCGCTGGGCCCAAACTCCGCCCTCTCCCACGCAAGCTCCACCTTCTCCCTGAAGAGCTCCGCCCCCGGGACCCCCGGGCAGCCGTTCACCGCTCCCCCGGGGGTGAAGCGCATGGACAGCATCATCACCCCCTGCTCCACCGCCACCAACAGTCTCAAGCGCAACTTCACGATGCGCAAACACCCGCACCACGCCGACAGCTACACCGAGCTGCGCGCCATGACGCAGATGCACCGCGTCGATTCTCAGGACTCGCTCGTTCCTTCCGAAGACCACCCGGAGCACGAGACCGGAGAAAAGGAGCAGGTCAGCCGGTCTCCTTCCGATCCCGGAAACCCCTGTCTTAGCCTCAACAACTGTCTTAAAGGGAAGAAACTTCTACAAGCCGGTGAGGCGGAGAGCCACGGGACTAACATCCCGGTTTTCTTCAGCTCGACGCCGTTGCCGCGTAAGCAGATGTCGCGGTCTGTGTCGGAGTTAGCGGCGGAGGGCGCGCTTCTGGGCAGCAAGCTTGGCATGAACTTTCACGAGAGTCTAGACGAGGGGATGTCGAGCATGACGAAGCTGGGGCCCGGTAACGACCTGCTCTGCTCGTCAGACTACTTCTCTAACGAGAAGCTCAGGGGGAACAAGTCCTCCGCGAGCCTGGAGGAAAAGGACAAATCTTCGTCCACGGACGAGACCAAAGAAGGCGGCGAGAAACCGTCACGGTTTACAGTGAGACGGCCGTCGGACACGCCTCCCCTGAGGCCCAAGGGGCTGACGGCGTACCTGTTTGATGATGATGATGTAGACGAGGGTCTGTACAGCGCCACCAACAGTGCCTACAGCACGGTGAACAGCGTGCACGACGTGGTCAGAATCGAGGTGCACCCCGTCCTGCCCGAGGACGAAGATGCCGCCTCTGGTCAGGAGCTGCAGGACAACAACAACGGCGACGCCGCGTCGCCTCCGGACGTGGTCGTGGTCAACATTGAAGATGAGGAGAACGGCAACAGTCCTGAAGTGGAGGTGGAGCTACCTCGCCTCACCTCCGTGTGAGAGAACTTCCGTGCAATTCAAGTTAAAAGAGTAAAAGAAAAAGACTTCTTTGATTTAACTTATTGTGCAAAGTTTAGGCATCAGAACTGGTGTGTCATGATTTGTGCAGTTGATGATGAATTCTTAGCAAAGGAGGAAAAACACAAACGTTGTCAAAACGTCATTGACTTTAATGCAAACATGACGGAAGAGCATTCGATGATGATCACAAGTTGTATGTTTTGAGACTTGGTAATGACATTCATGTACGTGCAGGCCACATTGTGGTGATGTTGAGATGTTTCCAGGGCTCGAAATTCAGTTTCGGGAATAGGTGCACTGGTGCACCCAACCTAAAAAATTGGGTGCACCAAAAAATTTTTGGGTGCACCACATAAAATAAAGTAGAATGTAACTATTGTAAGCAAAACCTAATGACAAACCTTACTGTTCCTCTTCATGCACTTTTGGCACCCGATCTCGGCACGCAGTTTTGAAGCTTTCAAAATCGAAATTAACTCAAATTCTAACATCAAAATCTTAAACAAGTACTACAACAAAGATTTTATTATTTTCTTACACTTAGATGTCAAGAATATGCTGTCTACTAGTGTGCAGTGATACCTTTACACATTAAACCGTACGAAAATATTTGGGTGCACCAGTGCACCCACAGTAAAAAATTAGGTGCACAGCTCCAAAATTGGGTGCACTGGGTGCACATGCACCCAGTATTTCGAGCCCTGGATGTTTCAGACTTGTCTTTTTTATGTATCTTGGTTCTCTGGAGAGCCATATGTTCATACATGTACAATTTGCCTTCCGGACTACATCTGAATGATTTTGCAAAATGTTTGATCAATCACAGAAAGAATGAGGCGGCCCAAGCCAACAAAAAAGGTGCTGTATAATTTATGAAAGCTTGTCCGACAGCTATGTACTTTGTATAGGCTATATCTCGAACCCTAAGAGGGCGACTAAGTCAGTGTACATAATGTGAAAGTGCCATCAAAGTGTCTGATACTGCAGCTAGCCTGCAGGACCGCTGAAAGCCATGGGGAAGAAGAAAGTTATACAAAACGTAGTTCTGTTCCAGATGTTAATGTCCCTACGTGCAATCACAAACATATCTTATTGTGTAAATAAGACATGACTGAGTGAGTGAGATGCTGCAACAAAAGACAGAGACAGTACACAATTCTTAAAAAGGCAAATACCAAAATCCACATGATGTAGACATACAATTAACAGCTGATGAAAAAAATCGGACAAGACCCAGAAAAAGAAAAGCCACGAAACTCGCAAAGCTCACAATCGTACAGGTTTCTTTCAAGACGAACATGGTTTGTTCTTTATCTCTGAAACTTTTCGGTTTACAAGAAATACCCATAGCTAGGACTTGAAGTGAGAGCTGGGTTAATGACTTAACAATGTTGTCAGTGTCAAGTGCAAGGTCCTGCCATATGTGTTGTGGCAAGTTGTGCAAATGTTGAACATGAAAGTTGTCATGGAAATATGATTTTCTTACAACGACGTTTGAAACGTCAAGGATATACTCTTTCTCTATGAGAACGTTACAGAGAAGACTATATTTTTCACCATATGCATACATGTATGTCAAAGCGACCAAATCGTGACACGGTGTGTCAGTTATATTGTGTATTTTGGTTACACAGGGGTATCAAAGTGTTGCACAACTTTGTTATATGAGTGTTTTCACATTCGGTAGAAATACATATTACTTTGTCCTTCAATATATATGAGAACATTGGAAATACTAGTAATCTACATATATTAAGTAATTCTATTCATTATTATATGTAATAGCTTATGAGATGATTGTACATAAGAATTATGCACTAATATTTATTTCTTATTATTTTAGATTATCACTTATGATTTACATTATATATAAAACCAGTAGAATTGATATGAATGCTTAGTAAGCTTGACATAGACTAGATTATTGTTTATTTCACCTTTTTCACAAAACCATATACCTCTGATCTCTGATTTGATCCAGGAATGATTTCTGTACACTTAAGACTATACTTTTGGTTAATATATGGGACTTGACAATCATCTGAACAAAATAGATGAAATGTTTATGTATTCTTTAATAGTATAGATAAAAACGGTGAATGTTGTTTTTGCTTTCAAAACTTTTGATTCTTTCTCAAAACTTTGAGGTACCTTTTTCACTACTTGTCCTGGAGTTTGATCACGATAACAGTAGAAAACTGAAGAACTTGTCAATGAGTAACGTCAGGCATGGGACTGCAGCATTTGATAATATTATTATGTAGTTGTAAGGGGAGGATCGTCGGTTGCAAATTGAGGTTACAAAACCTAGAAAGACAACGAAATCACAATTTTGTCTATTTGAAGAAAACGCAATAGCAAAAAAAAACGCAAAGCACTCCAAAAAAAAATGAAGAAAAAAGATGACTGGCGGCCCTCTGTTGTCAAACTTGTAGAAACTCCCGTCCTGAGAAGTCTGGAAAGGCGTCTTTAGAAATTACTAAATTCTGTTCGGGAGTCATACATGCCGCATTGTTACCAGGCTCCGTGCCATTTGTAAAGCTCCATATTATACATGTAGCTATTGTATGCCTTGCCTGGCCCATATGGATGAGGAGACCCTGTTCAGTGTCTGAATACGACCTGCACCGTACACCACTGTTGTGGTAGCGAACCCGAACTCCTGTACAGAAACTCTCCGCTGCTACCTGCCAATGTGTCTTCTGCAGCTTCTTCTACCCGTCTGTAAAGCTGAATGGAAATGTTCATTTGGCTTTGAGCCGTTTTTCATTCATGAGAAGCTCAAATCGGCCTGCAGGCCTCTTTTTATTAAGTTCATGTGGGAAGAGGTAAGGGTCGAACAAAATGTAAAACTGATACAGATTACATGGTCGAAGTTCGTTGGTTCATTCGTTGTTGTCGTTTTGTACTGATGGTGTGACCTTTGATGAATCTGATGCCGATGATTAAAGACAATGACAGCTTTATATAGTGTCTTTTGTCAGTTTTATGTTACCCTCTGGTTTTATCTGAAGGTAAATGCTCGTTCGGTGTCTGCCTGTACTGCACTGTTCTGATGCCGAGAATTATGGTATACATAAAGGCAGGCCGGGACAACCTTGCAAAGGAACTGTGCGAGATCTATCATCACTACATGTACATCTATGTATTTAATCTCTTGTGATGCTCTTGGGTAACAATTGTTTTTGTCACGATTTTACAAAAACGTCCATTAATACGAACAGAAATTACATCATTCTTCGGAGCAAGTTTATATCTAAAATTATACTTTTCAGACAATAATCTAGAAAAGGATAAATATGGCGATACTACATCTGGGATATGTTGTCCACATGGAAAATCTCTTTCAATCATTGGAAGATTTTCACAGCCACGCCAACTGTCGGGCGTCAGCCCTTCGCTGCTGAAATATGATATCCCCAGTATAGATCTGGCCAATGACATATTCATCACGTCATCACCAGGCTAATTCCCGGAGGCGGTGACCTTGGGAAGGACGTCCTTGGGCAGGTCTAAATTTACATCTATTACTTCCTATAACGTGATTATTAGTTATTTTGAGTTGGATCAGGTTTGGCGGCGCTCCTGTCGTAAAATCGAGTTTACTGTAGTAACGTGTCGTAAATCGGGTTAACTCCACGTAACAGGGTTTGCCGGCATCTTCCAGGAAATGACTGTGATTTTTATGAAAAAAAGAGATTTCCAATCATAATGATCAGCTAAATGGTTATTTGACGATATCCATGAGCTGCTATAATTAGAAATGCTTGGAAGATAGATTATTACAAATTTTCACCGCTAATACATTCATGCATCCACGAAGGGAAACACTGCTATGGACGTCACTTGATGAATTGAATTACGTGAAAGCCTGGTGAATATATTTACCTGGTAATGGTTGTCGACGTCATTAGCATTGTTTCTAGACTGTGTCACGTATTACTAAGTCATATGAAAGATAGACTGTTTGGGGAGGGGGGTCCTACAAACTTTTCAAGTCCAGTCTGTGTGGATTCCTGTCCTTTCACCAACCTAGCGGAGTAGAACATGAGTGCAGCTCGTCGCCTTCAGTACTTGATCGTGTGTTCCCGTTTATTAATCAACTTATGCCGTTCGCAAATAAGCGATACAAGCAGCCCCAGGTGGTCTCAATTTAACTTTTAAACCGATCGCGAGTACTTTTTTTTCTGCAGGACTTAACGATGCTACAGTAGATATACATTCTAACCAGTTCTATTTATAACCATCATTTCATATATTCTCAACACCCACGTCTCGTCACTTTGTACTGTAGCTGCCAAAACCTTTCCTAGCCAAAACCTTTCCAAGTCGATTAGGACCTCCCGAATCGCTGAAAGCCTCCGGATAACATTAGATGATGCAATAGGCTCCATGAACTGAAGAAAAACGAATGTCCGTAATCCGCCGCCGGCCCCGTAACGGCATTTTGAGCCACCTGGCTCCCTCCACGTCAGACGTGTACCATATATTCACACCGTGGTGATCTACCTTAATCCTTAGGATACACGGGCGGCCTGGTTAAAACGACAAGGAGCATTTATACTCAGTCTCTTCGTCTCCTGGTTAAATGAGGAAGGTTTTATCATGATAAGCCTAACGATGGGAGACAGGCCTTTGGTAAGCAAAAACTGGACATAGATACATGTACCTCAATCATCATATCTTGTCGCTCCACTGCTGTATCCACTGACGGGCAGTCTGGTTGGCCTCTCGTAGATCGTCGTCAGTGCATGTTGTGCCAAGTTCGCAGTTCTGTTGGAGGTGTTGTAGTTGTACCTCAATGTCTACTTCTTTATGACTTCACCCCAAGGCGATGAACGATTGTATTTTGGGTTTCTTTGTCCGTGTGGTATGTGTGTGTCTCTGTGAATCCCAATAATGCAATATACGAGCATCTTTGCCATGCATTCCAGTGGTGCTATTTTATATGTGACAGGGAGGGTCGCAAAGCATTGGAAAGTGTAGAATCTACCATCTTCGATTGCCTTGATAAAAAAAGAATGTTAGTGAAAGTGGATGCAGACAGAGTTAAGCCTGCGGTACTGGTTGGTTCACGGCGCGGACGGGAGGAGAAATGGCGGCGGTCTGCACTCAGCGCACCGGGCTACAGACGGCTGAATTATGCATCAGTGCGTCTGGGATGAGAGTAAATTCGTACATTTGTTATCCCAGCGTCTTAACGGTATCGGCCCCTGGTGTCGCCAAGATGGTTATGCTTTTTGGAGCGTGTGTCTATGTGTCTGAGTATCCGTGTGTGTCTGTGCGGGGGGGGGGGGGGAAATATTGAAAAAAGGGCATTTAACACGTCCAGATTATTCAACACTTTCCTTCTTTCACGAAAATCGGCATTTTCATGACATTTTCGTGCAAAACGTGCGGTGATACATGGACAGAACAGTCGAATTTCAACAGTTCGCGCCAAAAATACAATACTGGAAAAGGATACCGATGTTGCAAAACTGGAGTAAAAAATGAGCCAGGTCGCTACAGCTGCTCGGGGATTACACAAAGCGATGCTTCGCCCCTTGAGGTGAGATGTCTCAGCCCGTACGGAATCACGCCACTCTACTTCGCTCCGCTCCATTTGTTGAGCGACGTTACGCGGAAAGGTCGATAGGAACATTAGCTCCCCAGACGGTGTAATTGAACCGTGCAAACCGTACGTCAGGCGGAATCACTTTGATGTGTGACATCCCCTAGCGACACGGCACTGAATTGTCTAGATATGGTTCTCTTCTGCGGTTGACATTTTACGACTGGGTTGATCATCTTATGACAGTTTTATGCTGATTAAAAACGCTTTCGTTCATTTTGCCGTAGTCTTTTTAGGGCTCATCGCAACATGTTACATAGGCATCACAAAATCGGTTATATGTATTTGGCATATCACAGTGATTCCACATACATTAAATGGTTTGAAAACAGCTCTATTTTGCCGTGGATGCCTTGCGATATGGACGCTCTTTTTTCGACAATTTATGACGACTGTGACGTTTTCGATCGTTTTGCGGCAGCGTTACAGACGGCCTGATTTGCGATAGGGTGCTGCATGTTAACAGAACCATTGGCCTGTCGAAAAGAGCGACATTTCACTAGGACAAAACGGTCAAATCAATGCGCCGACGGACGTCATCCTTAAACCGAAGTAATGTGAGCTTATACATGGTAAGGATTGGCGGAGGTGCTACCGTTACCATGTGTCATTGTCAACCAACCGGGTGAGGGACATCTTTTTTCCGGAAACATTAAAAGCCCCAACGACACATTCGTGTTCTTACAGGTTAGAATGTACCAGTTGGCGACCCCCCTGGGATAGACGTTGCTGACAAAGAGACTGTCGTAGATCATTGTGCACGGTCCGTTCTATAACAGCTTCGCTGAAAATCGAAAGAAAATAATACCAGAAACTTTCGGCGCGTCTTGCTGCGGCTCGAACTGCGTTTCCGCGGCCCGGCATGTATGTAGAACGAATTGCAGGCTTAGAGCGTTAATGCCGCCATAGACATGCAGAACACGTGGAGACGGATGGAGGTGGTGTCGGCTGGGTTCAACCGGAGGACACGCGAACTGGGTCTGGCTGGGAGAATATCTGAAGTAGTATCGAATGAGTGAATAAGTGGTTGGATGGATGAATGAATACACGATCGAATGAATGAATGCACGATCGAATGAATGAAAGAATGCACGATTGATTCAATGAATGGATGGATGAATGAATGAATGAATTATGTGTAAAAGATGACAACTTCAATGTATATAAGAATATAATTTATCTTTTAAAAGCAGGATCGCTATACCACAAGTTAAGTGACATGGCATCCCCTTTGTAAATATGTCCACTTCAATGCTCTCCCATGGGAGGAATAAAGTACAAGAAGAAGAAGAAGAAGGAAACTTGCAGATCACGTAAAGACGGATTAGTGGCGGCATCAGAAAGAGGACAAGGGAAGTGGGTCTTGCAGGGACAGCCCTGTTAGTTGTATTGAATAAATGTATGAACGAGTGAACGAAAGAAATAAGAAATGAATAAATGGATGGAATTTGGAGAACGTATCAAGCATCATTTGGAGGTCCAGCCAATATGTGTTTCAAGACAAAGTATGATGCAAAAAATTCCAGCAAATAAGTGTAACTATGTAACCAGAAGCAAATATAGTGAGCTCCCATCTCCAGAGATTTTTGTTCTGATTTTTTTCAGCGATTCAGTGTCCAGTCTTTAGGAGACAATTTTATGACAAAATGATTCCGTATCCTACCCCTGCAGTTTCTGGCCAGGTTGACTCCGATAAAGATTGATTGATTGACGTGATCTGGACCATGATGGGGTCACGACAGCAGACAGACCGAGGAGGAGGTCAGGTGGGAGGTGTCGGAGCGCGCCGGAAACGCCGGCAGTGGCGCCGGGAAACTGTAGTATGGTCAGTTTAGGGGGCACGGGTAGCCCATGGCGTCAGTGCAATGGCCCTATTGTTAGTATGTTCAATGTTATATGTAGAAATTTTAGTTAGACGCATAGAATAGACACTTTTTACCATTGTTACCCTTTCTACTGTTCTTTACCATTGCAATTAGCCTACGGGCATGAATTTGCAAATAAAACATTATTATTATTATTATTATTATTGTATAAAGTGCTAGGGTACCTCATGGTCCCGGTGCAATGTTTTTTTTCTTCGTTTTTATGTTCAATATTAAAACAGTTTTAAAACCAACCAATGATGATGATGTTCAATATAAATGTCTAGGTACCTCAAGGCGCCGGTAAACCTATTGTTGATATGGTCAATATATAGCGCAAGGGTAGCCCATGGCACTGTGCAATTGCCCTATCGTTTGTATGGTTATCATAGCCGTATATAAGTATGGTCAATGGATATGGCACTCGGGAAAGCTGAAAGTAATCTTGAACCAGTTTAGCTCAATGAACTGTTGAGTTACTCTTCCACTGGTCGTGATAGAGGAGACAGATGCTATGCACAGCACTTACAAGTTCATTGTACCGGAGAAATTCCCCTAGCTCTTTTTGACCAACACAATGATCTTGGCTTAGCGTCCCGTCCTAGGACTGACACCCTTTGCACTGGCATTAGCGACAACAGCCGGGATTCGACCTTTTACTTCAGAGGCAGGGTCGCTAGCCGCTGGACCGTGCACGTGCACGCTACTATAAAGTGTAGCCCGCGGCGCCGGTGTAACGGCCCTATCGTCGGTATGTTCAACGTGAAGTAGATATAGGTCAGACTTGCCGTTAAGGAAGAATCACGGAGTTCAGTCAGAGGACACGGTGACATAACTCGCCTACTGCAGCAGTGATTCAAATATCCAGGCCCGTATTGCTGCAGCTGCAATGGCAAACGCAGACAGGCAGAATCTGGTCCAAAAGTTCAATATCTCCGTCAAACTGCATGTACATTTTTGTAACGATGGGATGCATTGTACGTCATCATTATCATCATCTGGTCAAGCTAGTGGCAAGAATGATACAATATATCATTTTGTATCATCATGATATCATTTGTTTTCATCATGATATCATTTATTATCATCATGATATTATTTGTATCATCATGATATCATTTGCATCATCATGGTGATATTATTTGTTACCATCATGATATCATTTGTTATCATCATGATATCATTTGTTATCATCATGATATCATTTATTATCATCATGATATCATATGTATTATCATGATATCATTTTGTATCATCATGATTATCATGGATCTAACCACAGGTTGTATTGTCCGCATTATATTTGCTTATCATTCTAATAGTCAACTTGATGCCAGAAGAATGTTGGAGTGTGTAATCCCTTTGAATATGAAGAGATTTTTTATCAGTTCGCCTGCTTACGTGGGAAACTATAGCTTTGGAAACCTCACGTTTGATATATGAATTAGTAGTGGGTCATTGTATCAGTTTTCTATGTGAATATGTACTTCTTTTTTAAGACAAAATAAGCCTGAAATAAAGTTGAAACAAATGTAACAACCAAGAAAGATTTAAGATGTCGGAAAAAAATGATCTAAATCAAACTTGGTTTCTAAAGAAATGAGAGTTTTATGGCTTTCAGAAGAAATTAATCAAATTAGTAAATGATTATCAATCTCCGGGAGGGTCAGTGAGAGGGCAGTGTGGTGGATGAAGACAGATCGTGGCGCTCAACCCGTGGGTTTGTGAATAATTAATAGCACAGAAGAGGGTAATGTTCGCTAGGGCAAATTACATATCTCTGTCTCTTACTGCATGTAGTTACAGTATGTACTTCGAAAGTACATGTTCATGACGTGCTACTTTGCAGCACGAAATTCTGTAAGGTTAAACTAAGGAGATTCTATGTTCATTTGTTTGTAAAATGAAAATGAAAATTATTATTTTTCTCCTCCCAGAAGACGATTTTAATTCCTAGTTGTGTTGAAAGTTGTGAAAACTTGAGTGCACCCCGTATATGTTTCTATATATATACACATGTATATGGTTCGATGATACGTTTATGAATTGATATTCTGGCATTGAAACTTCGTCTTTCACTGCTTCAAAAAAAAAAAAAAGCTAATGTTGTATTCCGAAGCAGTTATTATTAGAATAGTCACTTGCTCCACTCGTTATCATTGTTAACTTGCACTGTCTGTAGAGATTTCTATATACTGCTTCATATTGCAATTAGCCCTCGGGCAAGAACTTGCAAATAAAACTTGATTCATTTCTTATCTTATATCATGTACGCCGCATCTCGCCATTCCTCAGTAAAGATGACAGCGTCTGCCCCATATGTGGTAACGGTTACAACCAAGGGTGATATGATAGATAACATGAGTACAGTAATTTACCACATTTAACGCACTTATTAATACAAATAGCTCGCACGAACACCTGAAACTACATTACCATTGATCCAGCTTCCAATCGTTTACCTGACCCACATTTTTTTATCAAGATCGTATTTTTCATTGGTCGACTAGAGGCTATAGATAGATATCTGCCATAGCGACTGCATAAATTATGCTAATGAGGGGCATCCCCCGTTGACTTCGGTAACTCCCCTCCATGCACGATGTGTGAGGAAATGTAAACTGTGTCTTATAAAGTTTAATGACCCACTTAAGGTGATCTATCTGCCTCCTCTGTCGCTCGCCTGGTGTTTCCTAATGGCGCTCCGTCATTAGAGGGGAGAATTTAAGTGGATGATACGAGGTTAGAGAGGAACCAGATGAAACCGGTTGAGTTGATACTCCCGGCAGCGCTGTCGGCTGCTCGCCGCAGAAGAGTTAGACCGGTGTCACACGCTTCCTCGTCAGGAGGGGACGGCTTCGGTTCACCGGTGAGTCATTGTCATCCTTCAAGTCGTCGCCTTGCAAGAAATTTCGTAGGATTTATTCCGTTCACGTAGACGCGCGGCGTTCTTAAGGAAGACTTATGTCTTAGCCTTTAAGAGCGGCGTCTTATGAATTTCTCTTTGATGTGATTTAGCCGCACATGTTGGCACGTAAGCACATGGCAATAGCGATATCTTATCGGTACAAGCTAAAATCCCTCGGATCAATCACAAAGTGTGTTCTGTACTGCGTTCTGTTCTGTTCTTTTTCAGGTCTCCTTGGTGATGGTTTCCAGGGACGACGGCGGGGTGAAAAGGTCAGAGTGGCACGTGCGCGGGACCGGGAACCGGCGAATGGCGGAGACTGCCTCGCCATGGAGGAATAGCAGCAGCTCGCTCGGGATTAAGCCCCAAAAGTAATCTTGACTTTCGGTGAGAAGGGAAGGGATTGTGTAAGACATCTACAGACATGACCATCTCCTACAGCTTGAAGGTGTCTGAGGCCAGGTTGGGGGGATTCCCTAAGCTCCTGCTGCGATGGAAGGCGAGCATCTACAAGCTGCTGTACAAGGAGATGGCGATCTTCGTGTCTCTGTACAGCCTGCTCAGCGGCGTGTACCGGTTCGCGCTCACGGACGACCAGAAGAGAACGTTTGAGAAGATCACGATGTACTGCCATCAGTACTCTGACCTGATCCCGGTGTCGTTTGTTCTCGGGTTCTACGTGTCGATCATCTACGCGCGCTGGTGGCAGCAGTACATGAACCTGCCCTGGCCGGACCGGGTGTCGGCGCTGATCGGCTGCGCGGTGCACGGTCGGGACGAGCGCGGCCGCCTCATCCGCAGGACCATGGTCCGCTACCTCAACCTGTCCTCGGTCCTCATCCTCCGCAGCGTCAGCACCGTGGTGTACAAGAGGTTCCCTACCATGAACCATGTAGTGGATGCTGGTAAGTGACTGTTTATCATCTACTATCTATTGGTCTTGTGTATTATTGGTCAAAATGTTAGTCTCAACCTCCAAACCGTGGTCCACAAGAGCTTCACACTTTGGTGTACAAGAGCTTTCCCTAACGTTACCATGAACCATGTCGTGGACGCTGGTAAGTTACAGTTAATCTGTATTAGCTGTAATAGCTGTAACGACCGACATACATAGTCCTTTACACCATGATCTCCAAAAGATTCCCTACTATGAACCATGCCGTGGATGCTGGTAAGTTACTATATAATGGTGTCAAACGACTTATATACTAGTAGTCATCTACTTTTATACGGTGATGTACAAGAGGTTCTCTGCCATGAACCATGCCATGCCAGTAAGTTACTGTTCATCATCGATTGTTAAATCACTGTAATGGTTGTAACGTCTTAATGGTCTCAAACGACACGTGAAGTCGACTCCTCGACACCGCGGTGTGCAAGAGCTTCCATGCCATGTGGCGGGCGCCGGTAATACTAGTGCTTTATCGATTGTTAAAGCACTGTAAAGCCTATACCCTTGTGTGTCAATGGTCTAAACCAACATAGTATTACATAGTCCTATTCCTCTACACCGTGGTCTACATGAGATTTCCCACCATGGATGTACTTACTATTTCTTTTATAATCAGTTTCTGAACAGTGCAGGATGCGATTTGTGTTAGAACCGTACTATTGTGTATAAAAGCACCACATTTATATCATTGTAATACATGCCGGTAAGTTTTGAAAACAATGTGATCATCACCTTCTGTTTCTTCTCATGTGTCAGGCTCAACATGGCTGGTTATTCCTTCGAGAAAATTACATATTTTTTCCCTACTATTCATATGTATGTAAGGGATACTAGTAATATTTGTTTCCCCTTAATTATTCTTACCATTCCTGTTCGGCATGTTGGCGCAAATTGTCAGAAAGTACCGAAACAGTCGATCGGTATCTATTATGGATGATATGTTCCATGTGAATCATCTGCGAGACGACATGATTGCATTATCATCGGCCGTAATGTGATTTAACGTGCATTATTCCGCGGAGTTCTCACTATTACCGACCAAAGATGACATGCCGCACCGTTAGCTTTCCACATCTGTATGTGTACAACGTTACATGCACAGCAACATAGACTTGATACTCTGAACTATATCGGGGTGGACAATTAATTCCTTTTGCTTGTTTTCATAAATAGATGTTGAAGACGGGCACTACGTACGTGCGTTTGTCGCGTATCACTGATATGCTATGTAATGTACATAAAACTACCGCAAAATGAATATGCCTAATTGTTATGAAACTGTCGTAAACCGTCTTGTCGTAAAACGAGCACGTTTATCGCGCACAAGAGAGAGAGATAGACAGCAATTAGACGGCATGATAAATTCAAGGCTGAGGGTATTGGCAAGATGATCCTGTCAGCAGTAGAAATTTTTGCACTGCTGACAGGATGATCCTGTCAATAGCTATTTCCTAAATTCAACGGTATAACCTCAATTCAACGTAATTGCAGTATTCGTATCTATATAGCCGGTATAACCGCCCTTCGGCGCGGCAGCAGCCTCTGACCAGTTGCATAGCTATTTCTTTTCTTTCGAATTTCTTTCTTTCTTTTTGGACTGTACATGTCATATTCTATCCATGGTATGAACCAACCTCCTTGCATGAACTAACCACTCTGTGCCCCGCAGGTTTCATGTCCGTGGCCGAGCTGAAGGAGTACGAGAACGTGGACTCGCACCACAGCAAGTTCTGGGTCCCGCTCAACTGGTTCTGTAACCTAGCAACAGTGGCGCGTCAGGAGGGCCGCATCCGGGACGACTTCACATTCCAGGCCCTGATAGAGGTACGGGATTGGTTGATTGTAGTCACGTGTTTTGACAGCCGCCATGTTGGTTGGTTAAATTAACATTAATTTTGTAACCTAGCAAATGTGACTCGTCAGGAAAGGCGACATACCGACATTGATGGAGGTATGGGATTGGTTGATTGAGGTCACATGTATGTGACGTACTTTGGCAGCCGCTATTTTCGTTGGTTAAAGACGAATTTGTAACCTAGCAACCGAGGCACATGGGAGGGCAGTAGTAGGAACGACTGTACCTTCTAGCCATGGATAGAAAAACGTATGGCGTTGGGTGTTTGTAGACACGTGACGATGATGTAATGTGTTTCTTTCTCGAAATGTTGTTTGTTGATTAAAGACACCTAGCAGATGTGGCACGACAGAGGGAAATTTGATATAGTGATAATCAACAACAATTGCATGTTAATGTCTCAGGAGGAGAACAAGATGCGGCATTGTCTGGGGATGCTGTACAGCTATGACTGGATCAGCGTGCCGCTAGTCTACACACAGGTATGCAAATCATACACACATAACAACCACCTACCCGGCTGGAAACGTTCACGTTGCCTTGCATAAAGGAAGGCATATCTTTAAACGAAAAATCTAGAGGGCTTTTGAAGTGATGCCTATACTAGTACTGTTTCATCATCCGCTCCTCTCCAAATCGAACCTGTCGAATAGAGCTGGTTTATCTGATTTGTCTAACCTATACAATCTTTCATAACATAAGCAATTTTAAAATACCTTGATGTATCCTAAAACTGGGTAGAGATACGCGTCCCCTTCCCCTAGGTAGTGCCAGTAGCGGTGTCCACACAACTCCTTTCGAGTGGCTGTCAACACTATTGATGCCCTCGTAACCCCCTTCCATACCCGAAGTTGTGACAATATTGATTTTCACATAACCCCCTTTCATACCCCTAAGCTGTGATACTATTGGTGTTCACATAACCCCCTCCACGCCCCCAGGTGGTGACGGTTGCCGTCTACACGTTTTTCCTGTCGTGCCTGATGGGGCGGCAGTACCTGGACCCGTCGCAAGGGTACGAGTCGCACGAAGTGGATCTGTACATCCCGGCATTCACCATACTGCAGATGTTCTTCTATATGGGATGGCTCAAGGTGGGTCGGTTAAAGGGTCATGTGGGGTTAGGGGTTAAGGGTTATGTGGAGTTAGGGGTTAGGGGTTAGGACCCAGCTCAAGGTGGGTCTGTTAAAGGGTCATGTGGGGTTAGGGGTTAGGACCCAGCTTGAGGTGGGTTTGTTAGAGGGTATTGGGTGGGGACCTGACCCAGGGATGGCTCAACGTGGGTTTGTGAGAGGGGTGGATGATGGGTTAGGACCAGACCCAGGGATGGGTCTAGCAGGTGTGTACGGTTTACATGTTAGAGTAAGGATGGCTGATTAATGTTAAGACCCTCTAACCTTCAACATACTGCAGATGTTCTTCTATATGGGATGGCTCAAGGTAGGACTGAGTAAAAGTTTAGATGTTAGAGTAAGGATAACCTTAGCTTGAAAGTTCATCTGTGTTGGTAGAAGTCATTCTGAAACAAGTCTTAACTGTAATTGCTAACACACAAAAATTGGACTTACCCAAATTTTAGACTGTACAACACCAGTCTTC
The DNA here is from genome assembly GCF_035083965.1 of Branchiostoma lanceolatum. Lineage (NCBI taxonomy): Eukaryota > Metazoa > Chordata > Leptocardii > Amphioxiformes > Branchiostomatidae > Branchiostoma > Branchiostoma lanceolatum. Next base: position 19,422,393 of record NC_089738.1, on the reverse strand, counting down.
CTTGACTAATATGTTTCGGTAAGGATAACCTATTAACATATCAGAGTTACGACCATTCACGAGTACAGGGGGTTGACTTGAACGTCATACTACAGATGTTCTTCTATATGGGGTGGCTCAAGGTGCGTTTATTGTCGTTTGGGAAAATTCATGCCCAACTAGACAAGGGATCTATCGCATAACAAACCCTGTGTTTGACATGTGCAATTTGAAGCTTGGGGGTACCCTCTATTGGATCTTGATTGCACTGCAGTTTCAAGGGAAACGGCTTAGAATTTGATAGTCTTAGAATAAAGTCTTTTTTCTTTACGCAATGTAAAGACAACATCTTCGGCAGACGCCCTGAGGATGTCTGCTTGTTGGCACAGTACATGACTGATGTGGAGGACGTTCCTGCCCATTCAAGCAACTTCATTCCATTCACATGTTTATATGCGTTCGTTTATGTTCCAGGTCGCCGAGCAGCTGATCAACCCGTTCGGCCAGGACGATGACGACTTCGAGGGGAACTGGTGCATCGACAGGAACTTACAGGTGAATGTTTCCATCAATGAACAACTAAATCAATGATCAATCAATACATCCGGGTCATTCGAGGGCATCAATTGCTGATGCGTGGCGGCTGAAGACTTCTCTCCGGGACGTTTCGGCACAATACCTCAAGTTGGTTCTGCTGACCCCTAACTATCTAAGACTTTTGAAGACCTGGTCCTCCCACCGTCTCAGGAACGTCCTCTAAGGCGCTTCCACTTTTGATCTGATTTTTTGCCCCGCGACTATTTCACAGTTTAGCAATCCGGTTTCTTTGCCATAGGGTAGAACCCCAGTTGATCAGTTAATCTTTAGTCTTACTAACAGATTTTAGAAAATAATAATTCCCCCCCCCCCCTTCAGACTTCGCACCGGGCGTAGATCAAAGTAGTAGATGACCTGTTTACTGCTCACCAAGTTGTTTATTGTTGTTGTTTAATGCTGTTATCTATTGTTTACGACAGATCTCGTACCTGGCTGTTGACGACATGTACCTGTCCCACCCTCCCCTGGAGAAGGATATCTACTGGAACCAGCCGGACCCGGACCTGCCCTACACACAGGCGGCCCTCAGCAGCAGGACCACGTCTTTCCTGGGCTCCACGTTTGAGCTACGGTGAGATCTGAAATATGGCTAAATTGTCTGTGTTAAAGAATATGCTCATTGTTAAATATCGGACCAAAGCTCTAAATGTGAATGTACCAAATGTTTCATTTTCTACAAATGTTGCTTGCATACAGGTTGCAGGGAGCGTTCACTTTGACAAAACACATCTTACACACAATCAAACTCTACTTCTTGGAAGCTTTTGATACTATCAGTGTCTATCTCACACCCAAGATTCAAGGTCTAGTTCAACCTGTTAATTTGCTTTTTCATTATTCATTGTCAAATATAGTGGTTGCTACTATCCAGCGTTGCTCCGATGGTTATGTTCTCTTTCCCTTCCCTTCAGGCTGAACAAAGACGACATGGAGTTTAAGCGCATGCCCCCGCTACAGGAGGAGTGTCCGCGCTCAGGCAACTCCATCAAGCGGCGCTCCGCCAACTTCACCCGCGCCTTCATCGACAGCATCCTCTCCCGCAGCGGCTCCACCGTGTCCCTCAAGAGCTCCGCGGCGGGCACCCCGACCACCCACTCCGCCAACAACACCCTGAAGAAGACGTTCTCGCCCCGTAAGCACGCCCACACCGGCGACAGCTACACCGAGCTGCGCGCGCTCGGCATCATGCACAAGACGGACTCGCAGGAGTCTCTCGTGTCGCCTGATTGCGGGGAGAGTGGGGAGGGGGGCGACAGTCTGCCCACACGATCCCCCTCGGGGAGGGACAGCCACTTTTCCATCCCCATCAGTCCAAGACCAAACCACGACGTCACAAAAGACCACACGGAGGAGGGTAGTAACACAATACAAGAGAAAACGCCAGCTTCTGCCGTAGAGCATCTGGGAGTTCCACCGCCTCTTCGCCAGCTCAGGAAGATGTCAAAGTCGGTCTCTCACCTGGTGGACCCCCCACGCTACCCGACTGAGGCTAAGCGCGGCTACAGACGTTCCAGCGACAACATCGCGTCCATGGCCAACTCGGGGCAGTTCAGAGGCACGACGACGTCTTCCGACTACTTCTCAAACGACAAGATCTCAGCGAGCGCAAAAGATGCTGTTTTCCATCCGGCGGTTCCCCATGACAAGGCTGCGGGTAGGTTGGCAGGTAGACTGACTGCCGTGAGCAGTTCCCCCGTGGAAGGCAAGCCTGAGACCGCCCGGGTGACGCCGTACAGGGCCAGGAAACCGTCGGGCCCGACTTCCACCCGGCCGAAGGGCGTGAAGTGGTTTGTATACAATGAGGACAGCGACCCGGGTCAGTTGAGCAGCGACAGCGGGCAGGGATCGGTGAAGAGTCTGCGGGACTTGTGTCTACAGATCGAGCCTCCGCCTGGCAGGGTTCACGCCACGGACACGCCTGTGAAGACTAACGTTTTCAGTAAAGATACTAAAAATGCGGAGATTGCTAAGGTAGAGATCCAACTTCCAAGACTAACGTCTGTATGAGGAGAAATGGAAATCAATTTGGACTCAGGGAAACAAACAAAGCATGGTCATTATTACATACACACAGACTGGCTGAATAAAATGTCAAAGATAACCTGCCTCCGCTAAACCTTTTGGCCAATTAAAACTAGCTGTTCCGAGAAGCAACCCAATTGGTAACGACATGAGCGTGAACTCAAGCTGTGCACTAAGATACAAATCTGATATTTATGTGATGCTGCATGGCTATTACTGAAAAGCTTTGTACGATTGACAAGCTGTACATATGTGTCAATGTGATCTATGCATTCTGCAGTATAGTAGAATTAACACTGGATTTTCATACAACATTTAACAAGAGATATGAACATGTTTGTCCTTGCAAGTTAGCTGTATAGATTATCAAGATTTGCAAGTATGTAAACTGGTAGAAGTAGAAGTGGGAAACTTTGTGACTATCCGCAAACCTTTGGGAATTGCCCTATTATCAATCCACGCCGAGGAACAAGCTATCGAGGCATCGAGGCTTTGAATTGAATCTAAAGATGGATAATTACAAACACGTTTACATGTAAATGTACAAACTTTGTCATTTTGGATAAACCTCCTGAAGAAACCGTGTTTTTTATAGAAAAACATCATTAAAACGCACAAACAACGTACACAAGACTTGTCTTTGAGGTTTAAATTCTATGGTATCATTCTACTGTTGAGAAATTTAGAGCATGAGATACGTCCTGATAATATATTTGCCAAAAAAGTGAAATGAAATCACAGACATATTTAAGTGACTTGAGCTAAATGAGGAAAAACGTACAGACCATATTCCGGATGACGGAGTTATAGGTAACGCAGAGGGCAAGAGACACGTCAACATGTTGCTATGACAACGCGTATGTGGCACAGGCGTAGTGTGTCAAGTCCGGTGTAGGTTCTCATGGCAATGACTGCTCCCCCTTCCGTATTACCCGAAGTTCCCTGTTTTTACAGCATGCAAAGGAATCCGAAATATGGGATCCGGAAATCGATCCAACTCAAACTGTCGTTGAGCAGCTTGAACAACGCCTACATGTAAACACATATCAGTGGGGAGGGGGGTGACTACAGGGTGTTTCATCATGATTGATGATCTACTGAATTGACGTTTGACTTTTCATGACAGGCAAAAGCACAGACACACACACATGCAGCAGACTGTTTAATAGCAGTATTGTCTCGGTTACTGAGGCGGTGGTACAGTGTGTGTCTCTTTTTACACCAGTTGCCTGTGATATTTGAACATTTTGTAATTACCAATGACATGATTATTGTAAACAATTTTGTCAGTAGTGGCGCTAGCCTGACGGAATGAGTGTCTGCTCTGTAAGTGTGCCAGGGTTCATGACGCAGAAGCGGTTATGGGCGTGCCGCGGAGCCTTGTTTTGACTAAATATCACAAAGTTGTACTTTATTCCTTTCCTCTCACCAATAGTAAGAAAGGTGTCAGACGTAATCCGGTGTGTTGCTCTCTTGCCGACGGATTGACTCTCATGATATTTGAGGAACATTCATTGAAGATGCCAGATCAAGTGCGGTTATCAAATACAAGCATCAAAGAGTAGAGAAAGTCAAATCATTTCGAACGTGAATCTAAATCCGACGATAATCGCGGGCAAAGATGGAGTTTTTAGAGATTGGAGGATGGGGAGGGGGGCGTTACCTTTGATCTTTCCTTTCTGATGCAAGATAGAAATAGGTCTGACCTCTAGAGACCACCTTGTCGGTAGACAATAGGGGTGTTACGTCAGAAGGAGGGTCAGCTGACAACGGTCATGTTGTTTGTAGTTTGATTTTGAGTTCAATTTTGTAATTGAGGATCTTTCATCGAAGATGCCAGATTAAGTGCGAGCATTAAAGACTAGGGACATTCAAATCATTTCGTACGTGAGTCTGAATCCGCCGATAATCACGAACAAAGATGGAGTTTTAGAGATTGGAGGATGGGGAGGGGGACGTTACCTTTGATCTTTACTTTCTGGTGCCAGACAGAAATAGGTCAGACCTCCAGAGACGACTTTGTCATTATCGGTAGACAATAAGAGTGATACGTCATTAGGAAGTGCCAACTAACTACGTCACTGCTGTTTGCCGTTTGACCAGTTTGAATTCAGCTCAGAAACTGAAGTCCTACAACAATAGTACTAGATTGCCAGATGGATTATTTGCTTCAATTCATGGCTATTAACTGTATATTTGGTTCAATTACTTGTTATGTTACAGTGGCCCTGTTCACTTCAGACAAATTGTGTAATGGGGCTTTCAGTGCTTCGTGTTAGCCTTAGGGAGGCACCTGGTTAAATGATCAATTATGGCCATTATAATTATCATGCATCTATCAATATCAATTGTCACCTTAGTTCCTGTTATCTGCTTTAGTTAAAAAACTGAATTATTTTTTTAATCTGATTTTTATCGAATTGGATTGAACAACAGATGACAAAACGCCGTCAGCTGACCGCTGTTAGGGATTTAGTACGAATTCTTCGCCAAGAAAACTGGTATCGAGTCAAATTCACGATTTATTCTTTGCCTGTCATAACTACTACAGCACGCAAATAACACAAATAGTCGATTTAAGTTTAAGATAATCAAGATAAACCATTGAAACCACGTTTCAAAGTGATGGCTTACACAATACGAACACTTTTTATTCTTACTTAGATTGATGATGCTAGTTACGTTTGGAAAGAAATCTATTCGTTGGAAGATCCGAACAATGGTCTACAGTGGTTTTATAGTGACCAGTGCAACTTAACTTGTCAAGTGTAAAGATGTATCAAAGTTGTTTTGCTTGTTCCGACCCAGCTACCTGTGATTCGATGGTGGTGACGCGAGTTCTTTTTTTGTCTCAGAATCTACCTTTAAGTCCAAGGAGGGGTGATATTCCTGTTCGGGAAATTTTCTTTCATAAGGATTCAAGTCAAATCATTTTATGTGAAGCAGATTCTGACAACAACCGACAGGTAAGGACGTGCGTCTCATCGGAGTGATTATCCCAGAATGTTCACTGACCGATCACAAACAACGATTTTGATTTACCCCTTTTTTTTGTGAGTGGTTGATCAACCATAACAAGCTCTGTGCTATTGGTCGATGGTGACGTTGATTCTATTTATGGCCCAGACTCTGAATTCCAAGTTTGACTGAGGGGTTCAGACTCCGCCAAGGACATTGTATTTTGAAAGAATGTAAAGAAATGTTCAAAATAAAGTTTACTGGAAACTACACGTCGGAAGAGAACTTAACATTTGTTTCAGGTTACATATTAATTAGACGTTGTAGTTGACCAATTGACCAATCAGCCGGAAAAATAATTTCTATTCACCCCTTATCATAATAATGAGATGATCCACTTCGTACACGTCACAGTAATTAAAGCTGAGTCTTAAGGAGGAAACGAAGTCTGCAGAAGTCAGTCTGCGGCAGAATGGCGGGGAGACTTCTGTGTGTTCTCGTGCTACTGTTGGTGGTGGCGGTGTGCATCCGGGCCCAAATATGGCACAGCCACGGAAAACCACCCGGAACTTGGATCAAGTAAGTGTTGTGATTGTTGTGATGCTGTATAATTTAAAAAAAAGCAAAGAAACAGAAGATTTAACTCGGGGAGATTTCGTCGTGATTGTTATTTCCTCAATATATCTTATCGTGAACTTATCGCTAGACATCTTCCCTCTCCACCTGGCCTTTGTATAGACATTGCACACGATCTCGTGTAAGCGCTATTTTGCGCGGCTGAAGTATTTATACGGTGCGTAGTTCGGCCCCGGACAGAGTTTTGGGGGTAACGCCCTCAGATCAGAACGGGTTCCCACACGCGTCACGGCGCGGCCGGTCCCCGTAGACCTGTCCACCGCAGGCATGGTCGGGCATTTCGGGGAGAAGCTTTCTGTCAAAATTCATTTCTACGACAGTAAAGATGAGTCTTATCCTCAGAAACCCATCATATACAGTACATAGCCATTTGACCAATTTTCAGGTCTTCCCTAATTTTCAAGCGACTATGATCTACATATCCTAACGTTAAGAAGTCTTTGTGACGCTCAGGTACAGACCATCTTCAGCCATTCTAAACCCTTAGCACTGACTGGTAAGACCACAATACATGTATATCCTTTCGAATTCTTTGATGATGAAGATATTCACGCACTTCTCATTTCGTACCTTTATTGAGTGGTAACAGTATAAAGTACACTTTGAGTTTTGTATTTATCTCCCTCTCCGATGCAGATAGCATCCACTTTAATGACAATATATGTATACTGCATCTAAAATGTCTTGAAGTTGATGTTGAGACTATGATTTGTTGCTGTGTGCATCCAGTTGTAGTTGATTGGACTGGAACCGAACAATGTTTTATTTTTTTCTGCACGTAGATCATTACTGCCAGACGCCTCGGGAAACAAAACTATTACCGATTGTACATTTGGGTGACCTGGCACAGCTAATCACTACGCCTCTGTTCATAGGGTGACATAGAAATATATACAGTGATGGTAAAATACTGCCTGGAGCTGATAACGTCATGCGTATTTGCCGAAATAGAATTCTAAAAAAATACATGATATCGGAATTACATTTGAACAAGATCAGAGTCCTTATCATACAGAACTTCTGGCATGATGTCGAGATGATGTGGAATATTGTGGGAACATTTTTTAAGAGATTTGTTACCCTCTTCACAGGACAGCGATGGCCCCCTGGACAGGTAAAGAAGGAACAAGGTGGTTTGGTGTAGCAGCAAACGGCGAGCTTTGGGAGCGGTAAGGAGATAGTTTGTTTGTTTAAATCCTTTTCTGAACGGACTCTCATATTTGTTGGCTAAATAAAGGTCGAGTTTTTTTTTACTTAAACTTGCCTATAGCTATGGGCTTCCTTTTCTATTGTACTTTTAGAGTTTTCGTGCAATGTAATGATTTTTGTATTATTTCACCAAAGCATTGATGTAAGAATCCCATAGGATTTTGAGATCAAAAGAAAATAGATTGCTTGTGTATATACATTTTTCATCTTTGATATCAGGATCCATCTCAACAACGGCAACGGCAACTGGGTATGGACGGGGATGGGAAAACCTGCCTGGAATATGCCCTTTAACTCAGGTAAGGAACGAAGGTTGTTAAAGCCTCCTGTTAGTCCTCTTGGTTGAAAGTAGAAACAATCCTATTTTCTTGCCTTTCAACATGTAATCCAATTTCTGTTTTGTGTGTTGTATGTATGCAGCAGATATGAAAGGTTATGGCATTATTAGTCACAAATCCGCTAACATCAGAAAATGAAAATGCCTTCCTGGCAGGGAGTACAAAGTGGAAAGAAAAACTTGCTTAGTTCCAAGGAAATATAAAACACATCTGTTTTACGATTCAATACGAGTCACAGGTCGCGTCCTTATGCAACCAACTACCCCCCCACCCCCACCCCCTCTGGACCCGCGGCACGCTGGCGGCGTCGCTGTGGCCGATCGAATTGACAAAGAACTCAACGAATTTCATGAACAAAAAAGGAATCTTTTAAAGCCTTGTGCGCTTTTGTATTGTCTTTTTGGTCATACTTCTACGTTTTGAATGATATTCCCATTATAAAGTCAAGGTTAACGCCAATCCAGTTCAGAACGCAGCGACGCCGCTAGCGTACCGCGGGTCCCGAAAGTGTGTGTGTGGGGGGGGGGGGTGCTTTAGTGACTGTTCCAAAAGGACAATCTCAACCTACGAGTACATTCAAAGATCTGCCTCAAGTCATCAGAATCTTAGTTGCAACACATCAATAACAGCGAAAGACTTTGTCCAGTCTCAATCAGGTCATTTAACAATGATTATTGATTATTGATTAGTAGGTAACGTTTCACAATTTCTCCGCAATTCTTTACCATTCTACAGAGCCGTGTATGTTTGAAAACCACGGTAAGAAACTTTTGACGTCGAGTACTGGTTACCTGTGGGAGCATTACTGGTGGCCACCGTGGCCGCAAGGCGCCTGGACCTACGGACATCACGGACGACCTTACCCCAGTGAGTATAATATATAGTAAGCCACAGAGGCAACATTATATATCTGACCTGAATTCTATATCAAGTAATGTACCCATCTTTTACACTTGGGTTTTTCCCAAGGGCACAAGATCGGTGGCGTCAGGGGATTCGAACCCGGGTTCTGAGTCGAAAATCCTGCCACACGACCCCACCACAGTGATATTAAGATAGTAATAACAACTTTAAGGTAAAAGTGAATATCAATATATGTACAGACGAACTGGTGACAACCTATCATTTACTATGATCAACTTTGCCGGTACGTATTCTTGTATGATTGGCTGATATTAAAGCTGTACTCTTGTGAACTGTTTCCGCCAGGTGTTGCCGTATCCGGCTGTTCCTCTGTGAGGAAACACAATCTTAAGGCGAGGACCTTCGTGCGAGGGTCTAACGGACACCTGTACGAGCGGTTCTGGGAATGGAGTACCCCAACTACCCCTGGTGCCTGGACCTGGCGATGGCACGGGAGACCACTTTCCCCCTCAACTTATGTAAGTTATCAGAACTCTGTAACCTCATAACAAATTTTCCTTTGTTTCTAACTTTTACTTTCGACCCAACTTCATTGAATCATTTTCATTCTTTTCTCTTCGGAAGAATTACTAAGTACTTCTTGACAACGCCGGTAAAGGGGTACTTCCTGACTAATCGTACATGTATGAGAATTGAGATGTAGCAAAACATTTTAATCTAGCATACTATGCTAACCTTTGACGGACGTCGACTGAGGGTATGTAAGGTGGAAGTTAAGTCTAAAATGCAACCATTTATGCAATGGCCTTTTTAATTTTGTATTCACATCTCCATTTCCAGGTGGCCAGAATAAAAACCACCAGCTACATAGCAACGACATCTGGTTATAGCAACGTGTTTGTGGTGGGCACGAATGGGAACATGTACCGACGGTACACCAGTCAGAACGGGGGCGGCTTCTGGTACAACCTGGGCAGGCCTGCGGGGAAAGTCATTCGACATATCCACGCAACTCGTCATGCACTCTGGTGGGCCATCACCGCGGACGGATCTGTTTGCAGGTGGGGATTCAGCAGTTAAGGCCCGGTTAACCCAGTCTAAGTCTCAATAGATGAATTCCATTGACGTCATGATAATTTTGATTGTTCCTCTTGTTTATGTATAGTTTGTTTTATAATTTTTTATCCACAGATACCACGGTGGGTGGCCGTGTTTCTCCCTGACCAACAGAAGGATCCTGGACTGCTCCGACCCGTATCTCACGAGCGGTTGGGGCAAAACCATGTTCTGCATTACCAACAATGGGATCATCCAAGGATCCTCCGGATACGGGGTGAGTACCTTCTAGTTCTACATAGTGTTTTTTGTTCTTTCTCCATCTGTCTGTCTTAGCTGAAGCACTAACTCAAGCCTTAGCCAAACGCTATTAGTATATATAGCTACATATAGCATTAGATCAAGCAGTAGCTCGTACCAAAGCCTTGTCCTAAGCTGAACTCTAGTAAATGAGGTTAGAGTAAGAGCGCGGTCACATAAGTCGTGCGATCGCCGTACGATTGCTATAAAACTTAGGGCATATTTGGGACATCCATGCATGTGACCTGCAATGTTCAGCTGTCTTGCTTCATAAAAGGCTGTGTTTTATCCTTATCGGTGGTTGGTTCCGTCACAGCCCGCAGCAAAGTCCTATATTGCATCAACTCGAAGCGTACGACCATCGCACGATCGCGCCCTAACCTTAAGTCTGGTTAGTCCTTTGAGTCTGACTTACATGGTGTTTGATTACTCTGTTTCAGCTTTATCAGCTAACTGTTCGTGGCGCGCAACCTACCGTGACTTGGGTGAACCACGGAGTCCCCACATGGCTGGCCCACTCCTCCTTCGTCGACAGACCGACTGTGGCTTTCACCACCTCCCCCACGTGGCCGACGATTCAGACCCCGAAGAGCGTCTTCGTGTCTTCTACCCGCGGTGTGTTCGAACTGCGCTTCTAGAAACCAAAGTCATTTTTGAAAGCCTTCTCGGCGAACTAGTGGTAACCTGTCAGGCCAAAGATAACCACCTGTACGGTGCTTTAATGCATACATGTCTAGTAGCATTCTAACAGCTAGCAATCGTGTTCACAGAACTTTAAAAAGTAGATCTGCCTCTTTTTTCCCTTTCTCACACTCTCCTCACATCTCCCTTCTCCCCCACTCTCTCATTCTATCTCTCTCACTCTCTCCTGAATACAGTCTTGGCGACACCTTTTTTCATACCTGACCACCGACTCTGATCTGGAACGACTAACGACATGATGTTTGGTTAACGATTCTGTTTTTACTGCGAGGATGCAGTATAATGCGTATTGTCCCCTTGTGCCTCCGTTCGACTAGTTACGCATCGTAGTGTTGCCATGATGCGCCCCACCCTCCTTTTTAAAACCGCACTTTATAAGACACCGATTTTATTGGTACTTAATACATTTAAAGATAGGGAAAGGAAAGAATTATGTCTCATTGGAAAGAGGGGTTTCGTTTTCCATTAAAGTCTCCGTTTTGCATTTAAGTCGACAATCTTAGACCGGCTAGAGACGAGGTTAATTTTGTGTTTGTCTCACTGAACCAACACTTCAAATACAGTCAAATTTGAGTTGTTAAAGGCAACAAATAAAAGCACCATTAAATGGCAAAGCAAATTTGAGCAGAAATTTTTCCAACATTTTTCAAACGAGGGCAGAACTTAGTTTTATCATTTGCACCTCATCTACCAATTGTCTTGAAAATACAGTTTTTTCATTCAAAAAGATCTGCTTCAACCGCGTAATAATCATTGTAATAGTAGTATCGACTGCATGGGGATGTTTTCAGTGAGAATAAGTAGTCAATGAGATTTTGTATCAATTTTGAATTTTCTATTCTATGAATTTGCAGAGGTGTGCGTTTGCAGAGCTATATTGTAAAATTCCACTTAAGTCAGCAAAATGACGGTGTAAGGGTTCTTCTTCCTGTCAATGTTATATTGAAATAGCAATTAGCTTAGTTTGACAAGTAATTGTTTGAAATAGCAAAGGTGTCAGTGAGTTGAAGAGTTCTAAATGCTGCCGTATTATCCTGTTCTATGATTGGTTTAGTCATTGTTGGTGAACGTATTTGTATACTTTCGATGCAAAAAGTACTCTAAATTCTTTAGTCAGTAAAGTTAATATTTCGTATTCGGTAGAAAAAATAACACAGTCTGTGGTAACTTAGAAACATTATAATCATTATTACATTGGTGTAGCCAGACAATGGTTTGGTACTATAGCACAATTAGTACTATCAATTGCATTCGTACCAAGTACTATGTACTTTGGCTGAGTATGGTATAGAAGCTGCTATTTTTTTTTAAATTGTAGACTGATACACGAGCCTCTACTTTTATAATTGTAAAACCTATGTAGCTTTTCTTAATATGAAAGCAACTTCTGCTCGCATATCAGGTGTTAACTTTAATTGTGGCTTTGTTCACTTATGCTACTCATTTGCTTTTTGTCCATTCGGGATTACTTTTGAATAAAGGTATTTGGGAAAAAACACCGCTCAGTGATTTCGTCTGACTTCTTTGGTATTCAAGTTGCTCGAAAGATCATGAACAGGTCAGTATTAGTATATTGATTTCAGCAGATCGGTAAAGTATCGTGGGAAATACAATAGTACTAAGGTTTAAGATAGAAGCAGCCATGATACATGCGTGAATTGTAAAGATATTGCTCACGGAAACTGAGAGAAATATAATGTATGTAACTTTATTGCACAACAATTGTACAAGGTACAAAGTATGATATGTAGTGGTACTTAACTGGACACACCCTCCCTTTCATATTGTGAAGATTTCAAATGAACATATAGACAAACAAATTTTAAAGGTAAGCAGTTAGTTAAAAAAATGGACAAACAAACTTTAAAATGTCAGCAGTTTAAGTAAAAGTTCAGTTATTTGCACGAACAGTACCCGAATCCCCCTCCCACAGCATTACACTGAGTACTCCGGTGCTGCTGACCTTTGACCGAGATTCTAATAGTCACAAAGCACGGTGTAGTATTACATCCCGCTGTACGCCTGAGGTGGCTTACAGTCTAGACGGTTCTATGTCAGAGGTCACCCCAGGGAACACGTACACAACAGTAACCGCCTCAAACCGGAACAAACCTGTTTTGTATTGGGGCCGGTGACCTGGTTTAAATGCAACAGGTAGTCGACTAGTAGCAGCCTGGGACAGTAACATGCTATAAAGCGTTCCCTTTCTGATTATGTGTCTGTTGTGCTGAATCTGGTGAGTTGGAAAACCAGTATCATTTCACTTGCCGGGCGATTGTAAGAACGCCGGTACAGTTACCCACACCAAGGAGGTTAAAATGAGAAGCTACGTGACTGCTTCTAGTATAGTCACATTTGGTATTGTACTTACTAGGCTTAGAGCATTAGTGTAGCCACGTTATAGTATAGTTAACATAGTTCAGCACCTTTAATTTTATTTCGTCTCGATGGCCAGTGTTCGGTCATGATATGGTCCCGTTTCGTGCAGTGTCATGGTTCGTCTAATTCTGAAATTTTGAAATGTTATCCTTGCGCTTGAATGTAATTCTAGACGTTACCTGGAAAACTAGGTCACTGGCCGTGCATGTTTGATTAGTCTGTTACAACGAGCCGATAAGGCTCAGAGTTTGAACAGCTGGTTTGCCACGTCCAATTTCTTCGCCTACGGTACAACGTTTTGCCAATCTACACGTAAATAAAGGGGGGGGGGATCAAACTTGTACTGGTATTCCCTTTTCGGCAAGGTGTGGCGCTGGTAGCTTTAATTTTACGATTTAAGTGTGGGGGAGGGGGGCTGACTACCATGACACGTATGTTGTTCCAAACAAAACAAAAATCGTTAAATTGTGACGTTGATGCCAATACTCTGTATTTCCCAAGTTTGATATCAATGTTGATCTAAATGTTGACCTAAATTCTGTTTTACGCCCATCTTTATATAGGTGTTTCGTGGCACCTGGAGCACAGGTAAGCTCCATAAATCACCGTGTCGCTGACACGGAACGAGTATAAAAGGTACTGCGGTCTCCATGTTTACCTGCTCATGACATTTAACAGCTGCCAAACCATGTAAAATCTGACCTACCGCTGTATGGTAACAATATACCGCTAAGCATTAAATTTTCGAACATTGTTGCAGCAATGTAGTATCACAGTCTACCAGACGTTTAGCAACTGAACTCACCCGTACACCCCCTCTTGATCTGCTCAAGTGGAACGATACTACATTGGGATAAATGCCAAGTATCAAATAGAATGTAAGGGGCTGTTATGAATTGAAAATGTTCTCACAATTTTGCCCATTTGCTTCACAGGACTAGTGCGGTGGCTACGGTCATGGTCAACTTGTTGCATCAAAATACCGCAGCCTGTATGATTTCATAAAATATACAACGTGCCAATTTTTGGCGACGCCACAGAGGCGAAGCGTTCGTATCGTTAAGATATACTACTAGTACGGCGGTTAGGCCTGTTGGAACCATATGTTTGGGACGTTACCATGACTACGTCATACAGTCTGAAAGTCGCCGACGCCCGATTCGGCGGGTTCGTCCGTCTGCTGTTCCGTTGGCAGGCCAGCTTCTACAAACTTCTCTACAAGGAACTGCTCGTCTACCTTGCACTGTACTCCGCCCTGAGCGCCACCTATCGGCTCGTCCTGAACGACAAGCAGAGGGAGTATTTCGAGGACATCAGCTTGTTTTGTAACGAGCACACGGATCTGATCCCGGTGGCGTTCCTGCTCGGGTTTTACGTGTCGGTGGTGTTTACGCGCTGGTGGCAGCAGTACACCTGCATTCCCTGGCCGGACCGCATCGCGGCGCTCATAGCCTGCAGTGTGCATGGGGAGGACCACAGGTATGGGGTCTGCATGGGGGATTAGAAATTACGCAAAATTCTCGTCAGTCTTTATGCAATTTGGTAAATCAGAAACGTCCTCACATAAAAAGTTGGATTCAATAGACTTTTTTTTCTAATCTGTGCCATGACCTTCCCCAGAGGTCGTCTGATCCGGCGGACCCTGGTGCGTTACGTCAACCTGGCCACGCTACTGATCATGCGCAGTATCAGCACCGCCGTCTACAAGCGGTTTCCTACCATGAACCATGTGGTGGAGGCAGGTGTGTCATTCATGCTGCAAAACTAATCAATAGATTCATTGATTCACGAATCAATCAATCAATCAATCAATCGATCACATCGATACGTACCGGATACTTAATTCTCAATATAAGAGGCAGGTGGGTCATTCCTAAAACCTTTTTCTAGCCGAATTAATCGACCAATCAATCTTTAAATGAAGCAGGGTGTTTGGACCTGACGTCGTAGCCAACAATGCTAGTTGGTTAAACCTAGAAGAATCAGACATGTGTCTGTCTTGTAGCTACAAATGGAATCAATCTAGTCATCGTTGCATCAGAATTTCTTCCATTGCATACTATTTTTCCCGACACTCCTTCTTTTTGAACTACAGAAGGGATCATATCATCCTTATGATACGCGGACACTACCATATAATATATATTTAATTAAGTTATACGTGCTGATAAAGATACGTACTGCTAAGTGCTGTTCTCTGTCGTGACCTCCAGGGTTCATGATGCCCGGCGAGCTGAAGGACTACGATAAGCTGGACTCGCCCCACAACAAGTTCTGGCTGCCGCTGAACTGGTTCTGCAACCTGGTCACCAAGTGCCGCAAGGAGGGTCGCGTGGAGGACCCCTACACCTTCCGATCGCTCATCGAGGTCAGTCTTGAGACTTTTGATGAACTTGTGTCTTCCTATTTGAAATTGTTTGTTTATTACTTCTTGAGGGGCAAGGAGGGCAGGGGACAAAAAATTACTGCACTCAAGGTCATCAACAAACGATGCCGCCAATAACTTAAAGTTACACGAAACATATGGCAACAACAGAATGTCATCATAGATGTAGTGCCCAGAAAATGGTTTGAATTTGTGAAATATTAGTCATTTTTTCAAATGCAAGGCACCCAGAGGAGATGGGGCCTTGCCACAGGGGGTTTGCAGAGGAAACCTGCAAATGGCGGAAAGCTACACCGAATAGAACACGCGTTCGGCTTAAATTACGTCAAATCGAACATGTTTCGGGTTCTAGAAAATTCTGTTACTTTTGAGGCCACATTTGACCTTTGTGCGAAGATTCGTCAAGTCATTACATTTCCTGTGGGCACTCACCAACAAAATCATGAAGTTTTATCCCATTATAAGAACCTTATGAAACAAAAGACACTTTTGCAACCATTCTATGGCGAACAGTATGCCCACATCACCCCTCCTCGCTCCTCCCCGTGTGCACGTGAGTTGCAATGTTGACCACCTTTCTTCCTACCATCAGAGGCGACCATCTCGGTCTCTCGCAGGGCCGTTACCATGGTTACCGTACAGAAAAGCGTTTTTTCCCTCCTCTGCCGAGGGAAAGGCGGTGGTTCGTAAGTTAACTTCTTCCTTCCTCCCACAATCATGATATTGCATCTTAAAGTCCATATCGTTTAAGAAGTTCAAATTCATTCTGTAGTCTCGAGGGAGGTCCAACTTTAATTGTTATGGGGATGATTGTAAAATAGACATGTTTGATCAGTCGGTTCGCTTGTGCCTGGGTGGCGTTACGGGGTAAAGTAGAAATTAATTCTACCTTTATTTGATAAAGGTTCATAAAAGAAACGCGTCAACGCGCAGCTGTTAATATTATCACATGTTGCGCACGCATGCTTAAGCTTGCTTGTAGTAACCTCTCTTCTTGTTAGTTAAGCTAGGAAGGATGGTAACAAACAATAGATATCATAAAAAGTAATCATCGCTATTACGGAGTAAAGTAGAAATAGGTTACCCGCGATATAAAAGACAGCTTGAAGCTTTCGCAAATGTCAGGAATGGTACATTTTTCGAAGACGACGACAACAGAGCGAAGGGGCTGTTCAACAAGGGGTAAGAGTTTGCTTGTTTGCCGTTATCGAGACAGTCTTAAGCCTAGAACACATATACATCCGTGACTGATTGGGCGGGTTTTGTCTTGTTTGTTTCTTGCTTTTTTTTCAGGAGTCGAACAACATTCGGGGATGTCTGGCGATGTTGTACAGTTATGACTGGATCAGTGTGCCGCTAGTCTACACACAGGTATGTACTCAGCTCTTAACACACACACACACATACACACACACACACACACACACACACACACAGACAGACACGCAAACACACACACACACGAGATACGAAATGAGGTCATAATTGTCCGGAGCACTTCGGCAAATGGCCGCATTTGTTGTAAGTTGTTCAAAAAACAAACCTTTTTAGCGCTGTCGTATCAACTAGTACGTTGTCCTTTGGACGATATGCACTACTACTTATGAGGTGGAAAACCCCATTTCTCATCCTAGTACTAAACAGGCCCAGCAAATGGTGTACACGTAACCCCGTCCACACCCACAGATTGAGCCAGAAGCGGTGTTTACCTAACCCCCTGTTACACCCCCAGGTAGTGACGGTTGCTGTCTACACGTTTTTCGTGTCGTGTCTGATGGGGCGGCAGTGGCTGGACCCGTCCAAGCACTACCCTGGACACGAGGTGGATCTGTACATTCCCATCTTCACCATTCTGCAGTTCCTCTTCTACATGGGCTGGCTCAAGGTGAGTTCGTTCCTGACGCATACCTGGTAATGCTACGGTCCCAGTTGCGTTGGTGCCCATCGGGGGTGAAGTCCCGGCCGGGCCCCGAAGCCACATCTTGTCACGGTGGACGATTACCTTGCGGCGTCTATTTGATATCGGGTCACGCGTTGAATCTAAGGCCAGATTGAAATGATTCGGGGTCCCGGCCGGGCTCAAAATAGCCCGGCAACCACAGGGTGTCCAACAGGGCCATGTAGGGGTCACGCCCGAAAGTGCAAAAAAAAATCCCTTTTTCCAATTGGGACCTAAGCATAAACAACCTTTAGATATGACACACCGGTACCGGTTGTATACAGTAGTAATTAGGCGTCGCTGCTTGCAGATGCGGTCCCAAAAGTAACGTATTTACATATATACAGGGACTTTCACTGCACGAAATGGCCACGTATCCTGACGGATCCGACGTATCCGGAATCGGGCCTCATGGCGTTTCCGAGCGAATCCGGAAAAATCCCAGTTCACTGCTCGGATACTGAGGTGCCCGCAGATCCGACCAATTCCGACGCCGTATTCCTCTGGATCCGTGATGCGCCTCGGATACCCGAAAATATTTGTGCGGATCCCTCGTTTTTTTAATATTTGGAATGTTCAGATTGTTTGCATGTCGGTAGTTGTTTCGGATCCTGACGAATTAATACACACGGCACGGCATGATCTCATTTCCTGACGAATCCAGCAGATCCGGAATTATGCATTATAGCAGACACGGAACGTTTCCGATTGAATCCGATGCACCTCAGATCCGACAATTCCGGCGTCGTATACGTCTGGATCCTTCATACGTTTCGGGTACAGATACGAAACGTTTCCGAGCAAATTCAGACAAATACCAGGTACAGCTCAGATCCGGCAATTCCGACGCCGTATACGTCTGGATCCGTGATGCGCCTCGGATACCTGAGGATATTTGCGCGGATCCTTCGTTTTCAGATATTTGTCAATATGGCAGAGATAATCGGATTGTTTGTTTGTCGGCAGTTGCTTCGGATCCTAACCAACAAATACACACTGCACGGCATGATCTCAGATCCTGAAAAATCCAGCGGATCCGCAATCGTGCATCATAGCAGATACGGAACGTTTCCGATTGGATCCGATGCACCTCAGATCCAACAATTCCGACAAATCCTGACGTTTCCCGAATACGGATTCGTGTCCAATCTCCCACAAGACACTGCGTGTGATGACGTCAGGCGCGAGAAACGGTTTTGTCGGTGAACAGCACGGAGACAAGAACGGCGTTTCATCTCTCTCTGTGCTTAACATGGCATCGTCAGAGTCTACCATGGTCGACCAGTGATTTTTAGTGACTTGAGAGTCGAAGGGGATTCGGTGTAAACTCAAACGCGCGGCATTGCGAAGTAGTCTTCTTCGTGCATGCAATATTCGTCGCCCCCCTCCCCCTTGTAAAGTTGGTAGGGAGTCGATTCATCATTTAGAGGGACTGCCCTTTGGTAAGTACAAATTGGAAAATTCCTGTTTCCGCTAACTAGTTTGAACGTCAGTTATCCTCCTATTGTGGCTTGACATATCATCGCATTTGCATGACATTTAAGAATTGTCCAGTCGACCTGCACTTCTACACCGTTAGGATCTAGGAAATTTATAGCTTTCAATTTGTTCGTTCTTGCCAATGGTCAACAGACATTTGTGTCTGGTTAACGTTTCAGATACAACATAGCAAGCGGTTGAGGGAAAGATGATTAAAGATATCCTGTAACGGAAGAGAATGTCATAAGTATTTGTCCCACAAAGGTCCCACAGTTTGTGGATAGTGAGCTGGAACTTATGTGGAGGTAGTAGTGTGTTTCAGTGATTATTGTATTCAGTTATAGCTGTACGTACATGTTTGATCAATATCATATTCAAGTTATGAATGTAAGTTTTACGTATTCAATTAAACGATGCCCGATTCATTTTTTACAAATGTGATTATGTGATATGTTTAATATTTGTCATTGTTTCCCTTTATATATATATATCCTATACAGCATCGGCAGATACTTCCTTCACAAATGCAGTACATGTTGTGAGGACCTTAGCTTGGCTTGGAACAAAGCAATCAGCTGTCAGAGGCTCCTTCGGTAAGGCTTAAGCCCATCATCGGTACACTTCAATGTTAGCTGAGACAGGCATGATGGATACCCATTGTCCCTTGTTTTTTGTTAGCTGCTGTGATGAAACGAAGCCCATCACAGCAAGGAGGTTATATAGTCTATATAACCTCCTTGATCACAGTTATGTCAAAATCATGTGACATGTTACTTAAATACTAAGAATGTGAATTGATATTTATTCATCATTTGGTTTTATCATATAGGAACTGGTTTATCACAAGATGAACTCCAAGCTGAGTCCAACATGCTAGATACAGAAGAAATCAGCCTTGCCTGTACCTTACCAAGAGTGCATGGAAGAAGTGAACTCAGATGTAGTCATAGAATGGGGAGAGGACGATTATAAACATGCAGTTCCACGGCATATACTACTTACGTGTAAAATGTGGTGTGTTGTCATCATGGGAGTTTTTCAGACACTGAGTATAATGTTACTTTGAAGTTTCTATTTTCAACCTCTGTATTTGAAATTATTTGTATCTGATATCTTTTAGACGAAGAACTGGCCACAAATAAGGCTTTCATTACTTTAGTAGAATATGTAGAACATGTAGAAATTTTTGGTCCAAGTGCACTAAATATTACCACCATGATGTGATGGTTGTTAATTGTAATACATTTTATAACAATTGTGCTTACACAACCCCAATTTACCGACATTAACCTGCATATGAAGAGGTGCTTTGAGTATGTGGATGTCCCTCGGCCTGTCTTAAACGAAATGGATTATTTAGCCACATAGAACTTCCGTATTGTATTTGATAGTTTTTGAACTTAGAAATGCATATATGTTGAAATATGAAATAATGCTACATTCAGGCTTTCCCAAAACTTCCTGTCATTGAATAATAATGTTTTGGGTATCGTTGAATTAAGAATGCACGCGTATTTATGAATAATCAACCATTCTATCAAACTTTGTGTGTTTGATTTGTACATATTCGTGGTAAATACAAACATATTCAAAGTCACAATATGTCAAAGATTGTAGAAAGTCTGTATGTTGGATCAGTCTGTATCCGTGGCAAATACATACTGTACGTATCTGTCAGGATCTTGGGCAATTTCGTGCAATGTACGGCCCCATATCCGTCGAAAATTCCTAATTTTTGTATTCCTCTGGATCTGAGGTTCCGGATCACAGTCCGCTTGTATCCGTCAGTATCCGCAATTTTCTTTTAAAAAATACAGAAAACTTCCTGTACGTATCCGTCAGGATTTCCGTACAGTGTACGGCTCCGTATCCGTCGAAAATACCTCATTTTCGGATTCCTCCGGAAATATTCCCGATCCCGGTGCGGAAATTTTCGGATCCGTTAGGTTGGATTCGTCAGTATCCGCCAAAAATACAGAAAAATCCCTGTACGCATCCGTCAGGATCTGTGGCATTTCCGTACAGTGTACGGCTCCGTATTCGTCGAAAATACCTACTTTCGGATTCTTCAGGAAATATTCCATATACCGGTGCGGAAATAGTCGGATACGTTACACGAATCCGCATGTATCCGTCAGTATCCGCCAAAAATACAGAAAAATTCCTGTTCGTATCCGTCAGGATCGGTGGCATTTCCGTACAGTGTACGGCTCCGTATTCGTCGAAAATCCCTTACTTTCGGATTCTTCAGGAAATATTCCATATACCGGTGCGGAAATAGTCGGATACGTTACACGAATCCGCATGTATCCGTCAGTATCCGTCAGTATCCGACAAAAATACAGAAAAATCCCGGTACGTATACGCCGGGAAACGAGGCCATTTCGTGCAGTGTTTTGGGACCGCATCTGTAAGCAGCGACACCTATAGCTGCAGTACAAAGTGAACCAATCAGAATTGCCCTCAGGAAGGTGACAGATGGTCACCGAACGTTGGTTTTACAAAACAATTAGTTCTGTACAAAGAGTTTTTTTCTTCATTCAGCTCTTTGTACAATAGACACGACCGTAAATACCTCATTTTTCTACCGGCAGGTCGCCGAGCAGCTGATCAACCCGTTCGGTCAGGACGATGACGACTTCGAGACGAACTGGTGCATCGACAGGAACTTACAGGTGACAAAATTCGTCTCAACCGCCGACCGCATTCTAATACTTCAGAGCGCTGCAGGAGAACTCTTAACCGTGTTTCTCATGTCAGGGTTACGCAGTTGTCTTACGTCAAGCAACGATCTTGACGTGCCGGCCTGCGATTCATCCATCTCGCTGCGTTAGCACTGACCAGCCAATCACGTCACCCTCTTTGGTCAAGATGCAACGTGATTGGATAATAGCTTCTCCTCAAAGAACAGTTGGATCCCCGACAGTATCTGATTGGCTGAATGTTGATCAACACAGTGAGAAGGACAGATCGCAGGCCAGTACGCCAGGGTCGTTGCTTGACAGCGGGAGATGCCGGAATCAGCCGGACCCAGATTGTTGTTGTTGTTGTTTATCATTGTTGTTTATTGTTTATGACAGATCTCGTATCTTACCGTGGACAATCTGTACTGACGCTGCAGCCGGACCCAGATTGTTTTTTATTTATTTATTGTTGTTTATTGTTTATGACAGATCTCGTACCTTGCGGTTGACGACCTGTACATGACCAACCCGACGCTTGAGCGGGACATGTACTGGAACCAGCCGGACCCGGATTGTTTATTGTTGTTGTTTATTGTTGTTTATTGTTTATGACAGATCTCGTACCTTGCGGTTGACGACCTGTACATGACCAACCCGACGCTGGAGCGGGACATGTACTGGAACCAGCCGGACCCGGAGCTCCCCTACACCGAGGCCTCCATTAGCAACCGCGTCATGACGGAGCCGTTCCTCGGGTCCACGTTCGACATGAGGTGAGGCCAAGATATTTTTGGCGAAGCCTCAGGGGCGAGCCTAATGATATAGTATTGTGTGCAGTTTGCAAGAATTCTAGGAATTGTACAGGAATGTGTCCACAGGAATTTTTAGTTCATAGGAATGTTTTGAATGTTAGTCCGCAGGAAACTGTTCACGGGGGGTACATCAGAAACTGCAAATGATAGAAAGTAGATAATGATAACAGTTTCACATAGCCAGTCATATGGTACATATGTTGGAGGAACCTTCGACTAAATGATGTTGTCCAAATCCCTCCCAGTATACTATTGCGAATACATCAGCACTGCCCCTTGATTCTCGGGAAGGTTATCGTGCATATACTTTATTCTAATTATTATTCTAATTTCATAGGTTAAACGTGCAAAACATGGAGTTCACAAATCTGCACACCGTGGCGGAGGAACCAGAGGACAATCAGGACAGCAGCAGCAGTTCGGACAACACGCCGGTTCCCGTTCCCACCATCGTGTTCACCGAGGAGGAGAATCTCGGTGAGAATGAGGCCGTTCCGCACAGCTCGTCTGCTCCCTCGTCTCCTCTCTTGTCTAAGAACGCCGCCAAGAGTCGACCTCGCGCCTCGCCAAGGAGTCTTAGAAAAGCCCTGCTGACTTCTAAGACGCGAGCTAAGATGGAGGAGAGTTCTGTAAGAATGAAGACGTTGGACAAGAAGCGACCGTTGTCTTGGGACGGTAGGTGTAGTGATGACAGTAGGAGCGCACATCGGGACGGCTCTGTAGTTACCTCAACTGAGGAAAACATCGCGGACATCACAGACGCACAAGGACACGTCACCAACCGTCTGGAGGTACCCAGTTCGCAAGGGTGGGGGGAGGAAAGCGTCTGGACTGAGGATGAAGGAAAACCGCTTCTCCAAGTCAGCGAACCGCCAAAAACACACGCAGAAGCCGGGGTGTGGATCGCAAGCAGGGGCCCGGGCGCTGGTCCTAGAGATCACGCTTCTATACAAGATGGCGGGCCGCACAAGATCCACAAACATAACGCGACGAACACAAAAGATTCGGCCCGAGGAAAAAACCATGTGGTGCGAGTAGACGATGCGGGACTTGACACTGTGCAGAGGCTGACTGTGGTGTAAGCTCTGTGGCTCAGTGGTTCGCGATCCATCATCCAAACGTAAGGGTCGAATATTGTACTGTGTAGTGCGAGGCCTGTCGAGTCTATACATGTATTTTATTGACCCATACAAAAGTCACTTTTTGAAGTCTCTTTTTGGATATAGTTATGTACATTATTCGGTGCTATTTTTGGGTTGCTTTTATTTGCAGATATGTGAAAGCAAAATCTGTTTTTTCGGTGTCCCACATGGATAAGGCAGAGTTGCGTATGGGGGGTGATGTTTGCCATTTTCGTTTGCCCGTTATATTCTCGGGTTACATTCAACTTTCTTTTAACTCTGTTTTTGTCATTATGGTGTAAGCGCCACGAAACTTCTAAATCGCGATTTCATTCTATTTTATGTCATTTTAACTTATCTTATTCTATTTTATTTTATTTCATCTCATTTTATTTAGAAACAAATAATACAAGTGGAACACAGGTAGGTAGCTATTGCCGGTATCACGCACCACATAATATTAGACACTAAAACAGTAAAATAAAAACAGTGCGTTGAAGTTTGTTGATAAATTCCTTCTCCGAAAATTGACTGACTTTTCACCTTAACTTTAAATATCCCATACTGTTTTAATTCTTATTGTTGCATATCTGTATGATCTGTAATTACAGACTGTTCATATTGTGAAGTTCATCATATACTAAAGGAAATTTTACTGAAAAGAATCAATATGTTCCTCTTTTTTGTGTGTTCTTTGTTTCTCTCTTACGCACCACAACACTAAACAAATGTATTTAACCTATGACTGCAGCAAGAGCATTGTTACAAGGACGATGTAACACCTGCGCAGTGTAAACAACAAAAAAGCGTATAAAGGAGAGACGAACAATTTTATATGCATATATTTCTCTATAAATATCACCCGACTGTTTTCCGGGAGAGTGAAGATTGCATCATTTATTCATCAGTCGTCGCGGGGACTACTAGAGCGACCTTGCCCCCCCCCCCCCCACACACACACAACTAGACTATCGTGATATACTATTTGTATAAGGTTTGATCTTTATCTTATTTGCTTACATTTAACGAGCATTGGACAAAATGCACAAGTACAAATGAGAATCCCCTGCAAAAGGAAGTGTACTGATAATTACATAATCTAGAGTAACAGTAACATACATTTTAGATGGAACGAAAAAGAAATCAGCACCATAACATGATGCGCACTTTTCTAACGTACCAATACAAAGTAAACATATATTCAAGTGTGTGAAATAAAGTTGAGAACAATGTCAAAAATGAGATACTTAACAATTACTCAAGCAACTGGATAAAGTTTTGAAACCATAAGAGTTGATTAATACTCCCGGAGAACGCCAGTCATTTGACGCAGCTGAGCTCACGTAGGTGCGTGCATTGTTGTTGCCAGGCAACCAGAAGGGCCAATCCAGGACAGGCCACGCGTCAGGACCTCCGGAGGCTGATTGGTCTACGGCTGGGCTTCTTGCGTTCTGTTCAAGACACGGAACGGCAGTTGGCAGAATAAGGAGCTGCTGACAGGGCAAACGACTTCTCAAGGTGTGAAACTACGATTACTAGTCTTACTACAGTTCAGCAGCCTATTGTATCCCAAGCACGCGTCACTACAAGGGCACTGGCTTGGACCATCTGGTATGTGCTACTTATGATGTATTAACTTAAGCGTACTCATTTTGACGCAGATGTAGCTGGTGATGTAAATAAAGAAAATCGGTATAATTTTGTAAAATTTGCTTCAAGTTGTAGTACCAGGAACCAAGGTGACTTTAACTTCTGCGTCAAGACTTGAATCGCTCTAGGTGAAAACTGTGCGACTTTCCAAAAATAATATATGATAGGGCAAACATGAACGACATGTTATTTATTATGTTACAACAATGTATGAGTCCTGCGCTGCTGCTGGATTTTCCATCAATTTTAGACCAGCAAGCCAGCTAGATCTGACAGTCGGACGATTTCTTCACAAGTGAGCATTCTCCCGATTCTTGCAATATTAGGAGCTCAACTGGTACATTAGACTGAAACAGACAATTGTTGTTTGTGTTACTACAGTTAATGAGTCATGGGCTGCTATTCAAATTTTCCATCAACAACAGACTAATCAATCTAGATAGACGACGGACGCTCTCTTTACCAGACAGTGCGCATGTGTGAGCCCCTCCTCCTTGCAATATGGGAGCTTAGCTGAACCAGACAATTTGCTACGGGAGAGGACGCCCAGTTGTGTGCTACGGGAGAAGACGCCCAGTTGTGTGCTACGGGAGAAGACGCCCAGTTGTGTGCTACGGGAGAAGACGCCCAGTTGTGTGCTACGGGAGAAGACGCCCAGTTGTGTGCTACGGGAGAAGACGCCCAGTTGTGTGCTACGGGAGAAGACGCCCAGTTGTGTGCTACGGGAGAAGACGCCCAGTTGTGTGCTACGGGAGAAGACGCCCAGTTGTGTGCTACGGGAGAAGACGCCCAGTTGTGTGCTACGGGAGAAGACGCCCAGTTGTGTGCTACGGGAGAAGACGCCCAGTTGTGTGCTACGGGAGAAGACGCCCAGTTGTGTGCTACGGGAGAAGACGCCCAGTTGTGTGCTACGGGAGAAGACGCCCAGTTGTGTGCTACGGGAGAAGACGCCCAGTTGTGTTCAGATTCGTGTCTCACGCTTTTCGGTTCTTAGATGACGAAGACCATGAAGTATTTGAGGTGTTTCCTTCTTATGGTCCTGCTAACAACCAAGACAACAGGTGAGTCTCTGCCCTCTAAGTGTTATGTAAAAACGCATCTAATAACTACCACGATCAACTGTCCAAATTCCAACCTCACCAGTTTCCCTTCTCGGCTGCCACACCTGGTGGGCAAAGTATGCCTCCAGCAGAACCTCATCCGAACTATCCCCGACTTATTCGGCCTCGCGTTCGTCCACAAGCTCAACTTCAGTCAGAACCTCCTCACAACGTTCCCTTGGGCGTCTTTAAGAAACATGACCATGCTCGTGACGCTGGACTTGTCGCATAACCAGTTATCCACTGTACGGTTGGACTTGTCCATCGATGTCCACCGTAATCTTCGCGAAGTCAACCTGGAATACAACAAGCTGGCTACGTTCTCACAGGCGAACTTGGGGATTTCTTTGAGGGGGGCCAAGTTCTCGGGACACAGGTTCATCCAGGGTAACCCGCTCCTGTGCGACTGCCGGATGACGTGGCTGGCGGGGATGGCTCGCGCGTTTCGCCAGTGCTGGCCCAGCTGTGCAGCTGCTGTGGAAAACAGCGTGCTGTTTCACAGCTTCGTCTTCAGTGCTGCACTGCGATGCGACAGCCCCGACAACCTGAAGGGCGTGCCGTTACACTCGGCAAATCTGTCCGCCTGTTCAGCCGCACAAGATATAACCACGAAAAGTTATCTGACAAGAATATATAATAGGGCAGACGCACAAGGGACAATAACCTCGAAAAGCTATCTGAAGATCACTCCGGTAAAGAGCAATACGACACCGGTCATCGCTGTGTCTTCAGTACGCGAGGAACGGAACCAAACCGCGACAGGGAACCAGACAGATCAACCGGCCAGAGCGAAGACTGTGGTTCAGAACACTGCAGTGATCATCACCACGTCACTCATTTGCATCATATTTCTTGGTATCTGGCTTGCTTTACGCCGGTGGGTTTTGTAACTACAAGAAACATCAGAAGCCAGAATTTGGTAGACTTACTGACTACAGTGCTGGAATATGAAAAAAAAATATCGTGGTGAGATTAAGTTAAGTTAAAGTTCTCCAATGTTTTGTAGATCATCATCAACATCAAGCTGGTGTGTAACGCCGAAATAGTTCAGCTGTTGTCACACGCACATATTGTACTATTATCAGTATCATTATATGCTCAATTCATTATATGATCAATGTTATATCTATGTTATAAATATTACTTGTAACCATCATGTTAAATCCTTACATGTTTTTTTAGTCTAGATTAAAATTATTTACTACACTTTATTAGTAATGATGAAACAACACCCAAAGCTAAGGTAAGAGATGGTTTTGTCCACGAGTTAATATCCGTTTTCAGCTAGCTTTAGATTACTCCCACCCCCACGCATCACGATGATGATGATTATTTTGTTGTTTATTGCTATGCTGTTATTGTTTATGACAGATATCGTACCTTACCGTAGAGGTTACTTCTGCGTGTCCGTTCGCTCTCCGTTTGTCTTTACAATGGGAATATATAATCATATCATAACATGATAAATTAATATCGATTAATTATAACTAATTATTTGTTTTTGTTGTAATTTGTTTGGTATCTTATTTATTTCCCGTGACACCCCCTCCACTTGGACCCCTGGGAAGAACGGACATGTATATATATATATGTATATGTACTGGCCGACAGGGCCTTCCAAGTAAAATAAAGGTTCTACTACTACTATTACTACTGCTATTCTATAAAATTTTGTTGTATTGTATAATTTGTTTCTCTCATATCTATAAAGTTCGTCCAGATACCAGCCTATTTTGTTCACACTCATTTGTTTCTACATAAAATCATGTTTAGTGGTGCCAAATATAAGTCTGTGAACTTGAGTGCGTCGCCACCATGACTGTTCCTGTCTTCACTTCTGAACAATAAAAAAATGACACGACATTTCTAATTCGCGTGTACGGAGCCTTTAATATGAACCATCGTTCAGCAGCAGCACATGCTGGCGAGCAGGATTTCCTGGTTGCTCAAATCCAATTTTACTTATTAAGTTTCACATGATTTTATAGCAAAATTCACAAATAAAGCACCGGTTTTGAGGTAATTTTCAATTTTCTTTTGGAATTCTCCTCTATTTCAGGAAATTTTTTAACGTTCTTTTTTCCACGAGCTCGGTACACTTTAATTCATCTTCAGGTACAAAATAAATACCATACAATCTATTCCAAACAGATTTTGGTACGACTGATCTTGAGATACTGTGATTCTGAACACCACTTTCCACGTTTTACCAGACACGTTCTTCTATCAATTTTCAAATATCTTCCAATAATCCAATCATTTTTTATTCTTCTTTGAGGATATCTTAGCTCACCCACAACGTCGATAAACCTACGACACATGTACACAATAATACTTAAATATTGCAAATCACACTTTTGCGTTTAGAATAGATATCTACAAGAGAGATATACACACCACTTCATACATATATACAAACACAACATCATCATAGCTTAACTTAAGTTACTGTGTTCTTTTCTTAAAATTTGAATAATTTATCTTTCTTTCGAGGTATATCTATTAATAAGTACATGCCTTTAAGTCAAATTTTGCCCACCACTACTGACAGTCTGAATTCTGCACAGTCAAAAAAAGTTATCAAATCTATGGCTTTTGGTTTCCTTTGTGCAATAACATATATATAATTCAGCCACAGTTCAAGAAAACATCACCATGCAAACACTATACGTAAACAAAAATCCAGGGCTATACCATTCCAACTGTTCTGACTCAGGGTGAGCCGCAACCAAGTGTATTTTACGTTGTTGTTGCTGTTGTTGTTGTTTTCAGCTCTGGTTTTATGCATTGCCGCACGACACTTGACTTGTATAGTACAGTACATACAATGTACTATTTCTGTATGCATGATTTTGAAAAAAGATCGTTGATTGTTTCATTTATTGTTTTGGCTTTTTTGACAAACTCTTTACCTTAAATGAGCCCCTCTTGCACAATTGAAATGGAAGAACCCGAAACACAACAGCACAGAACTTTTTCAACAAAAGGGTTATACGCATAGTGCTAATCGCACAATATATAAATTTTTCCCATCTTTTTTACATGAAAATGCGTTTTTCTGATCATGTGCATAATGGAAGCCAAATTTTGCGCCAAGTTTTTTGTTGGCAGCTTTTTACAACAGATGCACAAAAAGAATCTTTACGACATGTAGACTTTGACCTTTGACTCTACGCATGCGCGACACATGGGGCACTCCTGCATGCCCTCCCCACACGGCACGCAGCAGGCGTAGTGGCCGCACGGCAGGAACACGAGCTCCACCTCGCGGTCCATGCAGACCTTGCAGCACCGCTCCTCGCGAAGACGCTCCAGCTCGGACTGTAACTCGTGGGGAATGCCCTCTGTAAAAAAAAATCAAGTCGGTCTTCAGCCACCAGCCTTTTCTCTTTGATGACTCAAATAACTAAAAATTAGCAAAAAAAGAGATAGTCGACCTTTTGTCCAGACGACCTATATCACCTCTGGCGAATCGTTTAGCCGAAAACCTTCGATAAACGTCATCTCAGTCAAAGAATCTTTGGATAAAATTGATATGAAATAGATCTTTATAACTTGGTTTCTTGATTTTTGATAGATTTGATGGCGTTCCTCAAACGGCATCAAAAATCTAACCTTCTTGGCGAAGGTATTATAATTTAA
Source organism: Branchiostoma lanceolatum (assembly GCF_035083965.1). Taxonomy (NCBI): domain Eukaryota; kingdom Metazoa; phylum Chordata; class Leptocardii; order Amphioxiformes; family Branchiostomatidae; genus Branchiostoma; species Branchiostoma lanceolatum. The sequence continues at coordinate 19,392,540 of NC_089738.1, read as the reverse complement.
TGTAAATATGTATGACTCAGGGACGTGGACTTAATTTTACTTCGGCAATTTTCAATAGATTTCTGGTAGTTCGATACATTCCGAAGATATTAGGTGTTAAGGGAGACCCGAGAAGAGTCAAAGGTTACAAACTGACCTGAGGAGAAGCTGGCACCGGAGAAAGCCCCGGCTTGCCCTGAAACCGTCCAGTTGGGCAGACCCGCCGCCTTCCCGCCCGACGTGGCGTAACCCAGGTTCTGCAGGCTGTTACTGGACATCGAGCCGCCCCTTGGCGCGCCTCCCGAGTACTGCAGCGTATTCCCCTCGTGCTCCTCCAGCTTCTTCCTCTTCAGGCGGCTGTACTCCTCCTCCAGGCCCCGGACCGCATGCAGAGCCTCCTCGGCGCTCCCGAAGCCCCGCCCCGCCGACTCCAGTCTCCGCCACACGGCGTGCTGCACGAGCCCTCGGTCGTACCCCTCGGCCACGATGGAGGCGATAACCTCGGTGTCCATGACCTCGGCCACGCTGGGTCGGTTCGCGCCCTCGCCCAGCTTCTCCCGCGCTCTGCGGTACTCCTCCTCCAGCTCCGTCACCACCGCCAGCAGTTCCTGCGTGGACGGGAAGGTGGCGTTGTTGTTCTCGAGGCGCCGCCAGATGGCGTGCTGCACGACGTCCGGCTGGTGTCCCATGGCAACCACCGTTCTGGCGGGCTCCGTCTCCATGGCGGTCAGAACGTTCAGCGGCTGCGCGGGGAGGTTCTCGTTCACTTCCGGGCCGGCGTCGCCGAACCAGGGAACGGCTGAGGAGTGGGGACAAAAAAGGAAATTCATATCTCTCATATCCATCAATGGTTTCATAAGGCTGATATAAATCAAATCAATAGATTTTCGACATTCCTTCATCAGGGCAATGGTGACAGCAGCTACTCCGGGACGCTAGATGTCGCTGCAACGAGGAGAATGCGGTCCCGAACGTGACTAAGTCTATACCCCTACCGTGGTCTCTATTCATGACGAGTGTAGTTATAGTTCTACTTCATGTGCAGATGCATGCCCTAAGCATGTGTTAAGCACGCCTTGACCATGTGTTGAGCATGCCTTGGCCATGTGACGATCACGCACCTGTTATGTCTATCCATAAAAGACCAACCTGTGCTAAGCATGACTTAGTTGAACATGTGCTCATCATGCCTGTTTCGAGTGTTATGTACGCCATGACCATGTGTTAATCATGTCTTGACCATGTGACGATCACGCCCTGATCACGCACCTGGCGGCGCGGACAGCTCCTCGTAGCCAGGCGACAGCCAAGACATCGTCATCTCCCGGGGCGACGTGGGCGTGGCCAGCTTGGACGGGCGGTTGGCGCGACCGGATCCGAAGTCCTCATTCCCGGCTATGTCCTACAGAAACAGATGAAATTCGATTGTTTTAAATACATAAAATATTTGATACATAAACACATGAAAATCTAAAGCTAGAGCCACGGTCCATTGAAATCCAAATCAAATCAAAGGCACCAACATGACAGTCAGTACGTGCTCCCTTCATTGATATGAAAAGTCCGTGAAAATGCCCTATTGGTGAGGCCAACAGATTTCTCTGTAAATCAATGGTGACAAATATAGCCGCCATCTTGAAGGAACGGTCAGATCCAAGATGGCGACCGATCGTTTAGTGCTTTCATCGACAAAACTCACCTCGCCAACTTTGTACTTATTCAGCACGTCCTGCACGAACTGCACCCCCTTGCTGTTCTCGACGAACTTGCACATGGGGTACCAGCGCGCATGCTCGACCCAGGGGTCATCTCCCGGCTGCCAGTTCTTCAGGCCGCCGCCGCAGTGGAAGCACCGCGCGCTGTCTCCGCCCTTCACTGCGGGAGAGGAAGGAAAAAAAGTTTTTTAAAATTCTTCCCATATCTTTTTGTATGTAGGGACGGTGCTAATCTCCGTTTCTATAGTGTCCTGTCTTTCACCAGATATACGGAAAAAAAGCCACTGCTCCAGAGGCGTCGCCAAAAAGAATGTGTAATGTATAGGAATTACGAAAAAAAAAACAAGGAGGTTAAAAAGGCAATACAAACAAATATTACAGCTTTATTACCTACTAGATCAGGCAGATATCGATATCGCGATAGCAGCAGAAAACAAACAGAAGACCGGTGGAAAGCAACGCACAGTGCAAAACTCGTTCCCGAAAGAGATATATACCGGCCAGATAGTATATGCAACTGTAGTTAGAGATGTCTCAAAATGGATTGTAAACTTAATGTTGTTATGTCAAATATGTAAGATGTATGGCTATGAACAATGTTAGAAAACAGGACAATAACAATATGATAACAGCACAGCACCGCGCGAGGAGACAGGAAGGAGGCATAGTAGATCGCGAAATAAAAGTAGAAAATCCAGCTTAAAACGTTTGACAAAAAAAACAACTCTAGATTTCCATTTCAATCTGTACAACTGGATAAGATACTGAGATTACTTCCGGACGTTTCGAGTAAATTTCCATCGCATCGGCGAGTGAAGAAGAGTGACTGGGAAACGCTGGGAAGTAGTCTCCGTGTCTTATCCAGTTGTAGAGATTGATTTGCCTTAGATGATTGTTCATCTGTAAGTTAACCTTCATCAACGCTACGTTACTGAAGTCGTAGAGTCATACAAACATATCTACTGTTGGATGTACATTTGGGTTTTGTATATATTTTCCGATTGTTTGAGTGTGCTCTTTTGTACTTTTAATCTTAAGACTGCGTAATTCAGCCGGATTAGGTAACATCGGCTGCAATGCTGTTTTAATTTCTGTATGTGTCAATTCCAGAATAAACCATTTATATATCGACGTCACCTTTACCAACTCCTGCTTCCTGTCTCACCGGAAGTAAAACTAAGAAAAGAACCTTTACATGTGTAGAAGAAGCCAGCCCTGGCCAGGTCGGCCGCTGTGAGGAAGGTATGCGGCCAGCCGTGGAAGGTGGACAGTCGCAGCGTCTCTGCAACCATCTGGGGAAACTTCGGCGCCTCTTCCGTGGCTGAGTACGGATATAAGAGAGGTAAAGCGGCCTTCCGAAAATAAAGCGGCAAAGCGGCCGTTCTCATGATACAGGTGTGGACAGGTTTATTTGAAAAGAACCGCTCGCAACCTTAGGCGTTACGAGCTTTATCATCTTTTAATGTCTGTTTATTCGCAGGATCTTCATTAGTGGGTACATCATACATGCTTAACTATTCTTTCTGGCGTCGTTATAGTTCTATCATCAGCGCAATGCATAGCAAAACTAGCTTTGTACAATACGTATTTAAGTAGAGCTAAACTATCAATTAAGATGCGATGAACTAATATCATATCTAATATCTTATCTCTATGTCTTTCATGCGCATTTATTCAGAAGTGGTAAGAAATCATCAGAACACCATATAACAAAATTGAACTTGATTATCGACATAAGATTAAATTGGACCACCAATGCCCAGTGCTACAGAGGAGATAGATGGAAATTCCTGAGCTGTATCTTCTATCTATTCCCAATTGTGTTGGAGAAACGTGGTTGTACTAACCATTTGGTGATGCGGTCTCGGTTCCCCCGTTACACGTGGCTGCTGTCGCCTCTCCGTTACAACATGGCACATTTCCCACGTCCTCTCCCTTCACAAACGGGCAGTCCGGGTAATGCTTCCTGTGCTCCTCCAGAGGGTCGTCTCCAGCGCACCACTGCCGCAGCACTCTGTAACACACGAAGCAGCGCACACGGTCCCCATCGCGCAGACTGTAGAAGCCCGCTCGGGCCAGCTCGGCGGGGGCCACCGGGCAGTCGCGCGGCCAGTCCCGGTACGTGTCCAGCCGGGCCTGCTCGCGGGTGAACTCCGAGGGATCGTCCGAGGGGCTGTCTCCGAGCGGCACTTCGTACGCGATGCTACGCCGGTTCTCCGTCTTCTGGGCGGTGCTTGTCGGGGTGCGGCGGAGGACCACCGTGTCTTGTGCCGGCACCTGGCTAGTCTGTAAAGACGGTTCTTCCGAACCGCCCGGGTGAACCAAGGAAGACATGACTGTGCCCCGGTCTGCTCACATCGTTCGTCCAGAAAGTAGAATCTGAAAAATGAAGAAGAAGATATTTCTGATGGAAGTGGCTATAGACAGGACCATCCTGTCAATAACAGAATGTTGGACTATTGACAGGATATTCCTGATTCCTTTTTACTTTACGGCAAATTCAGAATCCTGTTGATTGAAATCAAAACAAAATGAACGGTACCGGTACTTAGCTATTTACACCTTCATTTTTGAATTCCTTAAAATCAAATGAATGTAATTTGCGGCACAACATTTTGTAACAACGCGGAACGTGTTCTATACATCCTGTTGCACACATAGAATACCAATTGAAACAGCACAGAAAGTCTGTATTAAAATCGTCTTATTTGTAGTTGGTGAAATTGGGCATTCCGATATGTGATTTTTCAGGTTTTGTTCCAATATAAGAAGTTGCTTTGAACGGCGATCTGGGGATTTGCCGGCACCCTTTCCCACTAATCTCCAAGCAGATCTATCGGTGGCAAGGCAGTATCAAAAGGGCCAGCCAGCACCAGTGGTTTCTGGTACAAGGTGGCCCTTAAGCCTTTTGACATTGCCTTGCCCTGATAGATCTGCCTGTGGATAATTTTCAGCATGTATGACCTACAATGCACGCTCCACATGTTTGTCACGGTGCAATGTCTCGTGGTTATTACCGCCGAAACTGCAGCTGGCCGGATATTAGGTGGTTTTATTACCCCAATGGCGCCAGCTAAATGAGTCTCCACCACAGCATGGTATGCCAGGAGTATTCCTTTGCAGTCCTCTTTAGCACACTGTAGTCATGTTAGCAATATTTGTCTTTAATCTTTATTTTTCTGTGTCGGATTATCTTATGTTCATCTTTCCTCAGTCCCATATGTTCATGCGTTTCGGTTTGTATAGTTTGTTCCCGGTCCAGTGTTGCCATCAGAAGTGCGACCATGCCAACTCATTTGTTAGTTCACTAAATTCAACAGCAAAATTCTGAAATACAAATATCTAATAGTATGAGCAGAATTTCCCAGACTTGTTACACCCAGTTTCAAGGAGTGAATGAAACCGGTGAAAGATTTCTTACCAGTCTTCTGTTTTATCTTGACCTCTTACTGAATTTCTTCTTCAAATTGTCTCAGAGTCAGAACCAAGAAAATAAATTGGCGTGGCCTAATCATCAAATATCACTCGGCCACTACACCGCGGCTGCGGGCATTTACAGATAAGTGTACGTGGTTAAAATACAGATTGGGTATCAGTACCGCCTTCTCATCACAGGGTAATGCTATCATTCCGTGAACACTACAGATTGTGTATCAGTGCTAATCTCCAAGCAGATCTACACGGTGCACCGAACATCGTATATGCTAGCCAGAGAAGCTCCAGTTAGCCACATAAGCTCCAGTCCGCACCGTAGGTGGCTGACTGGAGCTTCTCTGGCTAGCATATACGATTTTCGGTGCACCGTGTAGATCTGATTGGAGATTAGCGCTGATACACAATCTGTAGTGTTCACAGATTATATCAGTGCCGACTCTCCCCACAGCGTATAGTAATGATATCTTTCCAGGAACCCCAGTAACAACTGACAGGACTCCAGCGGCGATTGTAGTAATGATGAGATATCACGACGGCAATCAACAGAGATGTGGGAATGGCGGCAATAGCAGAACCCCCCTCCCCATCTCTACTGCAGAATCTTCATATAGCCTTCGTTACGAATGATTACAATTTACACTAATTATGAAATCTAACAAAGCTACATTTAGCTAATTGAAAGTTAATGTAGTATAGGAACTAGTTCCTGATATTTCTGTATTTACCAGAAAGATGTGGCAATACCTTGGGCCATCAACCAATCTGCCATGATTTGAAGCAACTAACACTAAACAAGGCAATCAGAGAAGGCAGACATCATTCCTTTGCCCATACTGCTTCGCCATCCTTCCAGTCATACGGACAAATGTATCAACGCTAAGGATGTATGACAATGCTGCATTGCGTGTAGAATCGTGAAAACAAATCCGAGTCTTTGGAATCACATAAACACAGACAGACAGTCAAGAGAAAACAATACCTCAGTCCCTGGGGTGGAGTTATAAGTATGATAAAAAGAAGCGATGAATACTAATACGTTAAACGAAAGCTCCACAAGATGGACTATTGTCCGGATCTCGATGACGACAACACACCATCGCGGCGCCTGGCAGCCCGACGTGCATGTCTGTTATGCCGGGTGGAGATCAGACCGGCAAATGGTCCGCATCGCCGCCACACGATACGTGACTAGTCATGGCTATGGTCGGGAGTTTATCGATTCAGATTCTGATTTAAGCGGACAGCTAATGTCCAAGCAGATACAGGAGGCAAGATTTTTTTCAACCTTTATTTCACCTTGAAAGTATGCAAAACATACACTCATTCGGCCGAGGTCGTTTTTCAAGAGTTCAAGGGAGGATTGTAACGTTAACTGGCTGTTATGACGTTCTGTTGTGAAAAAATGCAAAGCAGGTAACTTATTTATTTGTTTATTGATTTGGCTGTTCAGCACACACAGCCAGGGCTACCCAACTAGCCTGTAACTATTACGAAGGGCTAACCCTGCTGACAAAGGCAATACATTACAATGTAATTTGACATGGACCGCATGGAAGCAGGTCAACCTGTGGCAAGATTGTCAAAGCCGATCATACTGTGTCCATGAGCCCAATGTGACCACCATGCCGGGCAGCCACGACCTTGCCATTGCAGCTGAAAGATCTTTTTGGAGAGTTTTGTTTTGTTGTGCAAAACCAGAGCAGCCAAAAAATGCTAAGACCTGACCTCCCTATGTCTGCTTGGAGAGAAACGGAAATCTGTTCTTATATGATACTAGCTAGTCGTAAGAAGTTGGGCAGCATATACAAGTTCATTTTACATGGCCAACGTCCATTTCCAGTAGCATGGCGGGTGTGATTTGACCTACCGACCTTTATATATCATCGGCTTCAGAAGAAAGGTCGTTAACCTCTGGTAACACTGAAACAGGGACGCACTTCAGCAGCGCATCTATCTATCTATCTATCCATCCATCTATCTATCGATCGATCTATCGATCTATCTATCCATCTATCTACATCTATCCATCTATCTATCTATCCATCTATCCATCTAGTATCCATCTATCTATCTATCTATCTATCTATCTATCTATCTATCCATCTATCTATCCATCTATCTTTCCATCTATTGATCTATCCATCTATCTGTCTAGTATCTATCTATCTATTTATCTATACACCAAGTACATGACACAATGTCCTTGATATATACAAAACATTTCAAGATGAACATGATTGTTTTAGTAAACATCCTACTTTATGTACTGACATTTTATGAAGAGAAGCAATCGGTGTTTTCTAGCTGTCGAGCCCTTTCCCCCCGGGGATACTCCACCATCAGGTTAATGTTTCCCCTACAACATGTACCGTGCGTGACAGTTTTATCATACCGCATGAGGAAGTCTACAGATAGCTCCTTTGGGACAAAAACATAATAAGCTATGCATGCTATTGTCTACTACATCTTAGTCATATGTAAGCGCCATTTTCAGTTCCCATGTAAAGGATTTTTAAAAAGACTGTTTAACAAAATAGCGTTGCTACTATCCAAGCCCGACCTCGATTGTTTCTACCGTCCATCCAACACGCTTAATACTGGTTCAGCTACTTAGTATCTAAAATGGCAACTTTCCACATAGATGTCTTATAATTGAATACATATAACCAACAGATAGATTTAACTGTCATTTTATCTCTAATTCCAAAAAGAGAACTTACAGACGAAAGCCAGCCAAAACAGGGAAGACAAAAATTACCCCAGAATTGAGCGGTTCTGTTTTCACAATGGAGATCAGACCTCAGAAAAATTCGTTCTTAGAATTTTTTGAAACACACGATATACCACTGATTTTAATATTCCAAAGTATCTGATTCTTTCCTTGTAAGATTCGTCACCGTAACAGTGTTTTTCCGGCAACCGGGCGACATGGGAACATACATATAGATGAGTCACAATGGCTTCAATTTTACAAAAATAAAATCCGATTTTCGTGTAGATTTTGTTGTAAAAGAAATAAACACACAGAACTACATTAATCAACACGTTTTCATTAATCTAACCCCGCCCCTCAAATTGATAGACATGTTGTTGTCATGCAGGACGCACCCCCAACACCAGCGACACAGCGCGCATACGTGACGAAGGGGGAGGGGGGCAAACGACCTCACGGCGTCACAAAAATCTCGCAGAATTTCGCACATACGTGACGTTATGACGTCAGATATTTACTCACATCAGTCGCCGTCACGTCTCAAGTCTTTTCACACCGATGTCTTGAGGTTTAAGATTCGCGTTTCTCCGTCTTCAGCTAAAAACATGCGTCTGTGCAGAGATAATAGGGATTGCCCAACTCTGGGCGGGGAGGGAGGCAGCGGCTGGGGATTTCCAAATGATGTCATTTAGTAAACATTGCGAAATCAGACGGTACCATATTGAAGGGGTGTTTGATGTAATATATTTGTACTTAAGTAACTATTTGTGACAAATATGGTATATCGTTACTACACTATTTACAATTAAATATTTTCAAGAATTATGTGTTGTTGATGTTACATTACAATAGTAGAATAGCGTCATATTTCAGATAATCTATATAAATAGACCCCTATGAAATAACACATCGTCCCTACCCATGCTGCCCCGCGGTGTGGTTGGTGTAACGCAGTGCGTGTATTGCGTGACGTTGCATCAGAACGTTCCACCAACGCATTTCACAAGACGGTTTCACATCCACAGGACTTGAGATGCCGGCTGAGTCATACTGGTGAGTGTCTAGTGAGTGTCTTCTCCCCTTTCTTACCCGTTTCCATGGAAACATGACTCGTATTGTAGCAAGAATACTTAACAATCGGTGCAGAACATGATTGATACAATTCTGCAGCAATGTTACTTCCGCATTCCAAAGTTAAACTTTCTGACAAAATTTTGTTGCGTGTGACCGGCGTGTTTCAGGCGGCAGTGTTGCCCTCGCTAGGTCGTTTCACGGCGGCCAGGCATCTCATAGTTTGTCTAGAGGACGTTTTTAGACCGCTGTCGTGTCCGGAAATAGCTGGGAAGTACGTCAAAGTCTGGTTATATTATCTGTAGTGAATTTCAGTAGGATAATCACTGTACTAGTTGCGAGGGAGTAGGTGAGTGAGGTTTCTTAAAATTCACTAATTTCAGGGTTAAGGAATGGCATTTGAGGCCTAAGAATATCTATGTGCTTTCTGGTTGCATTTTACTTAGCATCCAAAGTATTTCAGTTCTCCAATTCAGAATCCTTACCGCCACAAAAAGGGAACAAAACACGTTCTTTCTTTTGGTACCGCATGACCGGTTACAGGTCAGGGTGACGTAATGTGTTTGTAGAGTGGGGTGGGGAGGGGGTGTGGCATGTGCCTCTCATGTAATAACATTTAAAACTTACAGGAGTATTCTAACTTGTTCTTTTATGCTACGGTAGGAAACAGTTATACGTAAAACTATGATAGCCGCTTGTCAGTGAGGCTTGCAGCAGTCCTTAAGTCCGGCTTAACAGTGGGCGAGATATGTGTGTAGTGGTAGTAGTACTGTCCACTGTTTTCTGCTGCTGCAGTAGTTGAAACATCCTGCAGCCGCATTCAGTCTTCCTTCAGTCCCTTCCACTTTGTCCGATTCGCTGCGAGCTTCCTTAGCTCCTGTGATCTGTGTGTAGCTTGATGAAACGACGTTCAATTCCACTATTCAGAGCTTTCGAAAAATGTGCCAGTGTGGGGGGGATCTTAACGGTGCATTTAACCAGTATATATATATATATACATGTACTACAAGCGAAGAAACAGCCATCATACACTACATGTATTTGATTTATGATAAACTGTATATTAATGGGCGCCTGCTCAACCTGCGGAAGACTTACTATGAGCTGCAAGACTTCATTCTTCTTTGGTTTGTTTTCCTGCCGTAGCTGACCCCAAGGTACCCCGCGCCATGACAGACGTGTCCCGCCCAGCAGTCCGGAAGAGTCCCGAACCATCCGGACGAAACTGCAAACTGCGAGCACGGAAACCACCCGGTTGGCGTGCCAAACCTCCGGTAGGCTTTCTTAGTAATACAATCTCTTACTTAGCACTGAGTTTCTCTTACTTGATATCATGTTTAAACCTGAGTAGCATTTGGCCTCCATTTTATGGCATTTATTCGTGCACATCACAAAAATGTTTTCGTTTGGTTTCTGAGAAAGCAAAGTGCTCGCGACCCTAATGAAACTAACACATAGGCTACCCCCCCCCCCCCCAAAAAAAAAACTGTCGCTAAATACTGAGATAATTGAGTAGTTAGGTGTTTGATGCCCACAATTTAGAACAATATTGATATATTTGGAGAAACCACGGGTTGTTTTGGCCACGTACATGTACATGCAATGTATAATGGTATTGCGTCAGAGGGTGCAAACGGGGCAACCCGTGTTTTCCTCACTTCCGGGTTGTTTCTAAGATCTTCAGAGGCTCGCCAAGTGCTTAATCCCAAGCAAAAACCACTCCGAAAACAACATAGACTACTTTGAAATGCTAAGATATCCAAACCTGTCCCCACCATTGCCCAAAGTTTCGCAATGTTCCACTTGTTGCTCACATGAACCCAAAGCTGACGTGTACTTGTGGGGTACCCTCTGCTGACACGTCATTCGTGCCGCGTTGTTTTTGTCCGGGGTTCAGACAGAACCGGTGAGCTTTCAGCGCGGTAGGTCGGGATTTTGATGCACGTTTCTAACCTATAAAATGTGGCGATCTGTTTTTCATTGTTTCTTTGAATCTAAAAGCAATATCTAGTCATGGTTGCTCTTGTAATTGAATTCATATGCTTTTTAAACTTTTTTTGCTAAATTTTGTTGTTTGTACATTATATGCTGAGTAGCGTCAAGAATTTGTCAAAATGTTTGTTGCAGCTAATTTATGACAATTCATTCCCGAAGTTCAATTCTTCAATTGACCTGTCATGAAGTTTGCCTTTGAGGTGTTTCATAATCAGTTAATATGATTCCAAGTTCTGGATAAAATGTATTCAGTAAATACTTAGATATAATGCAAACTGCAAGCATACTGTATTAGCATTAATGGTGCATTCCTAGTTAAAAGAATAACCTGAATTTGAGTTCTACAAGCCAAAGTAGGTCACAATTTTTCCTCCTAATTTCCAGGTGCCAAGTTCGTCCATAAGGTTTCAGGCTGTTCCATTTACGGACAGCACCCCCACCAGACTGCCTCCTCCACCAGCTGCTGTTCCATTTAACAACGGCACCCCCACCAGACTGCCTGTACCACCTCCTGCATTGCTTCCTGCTGCCTGTCAATCACCTGAGGTGAACTCTCATCACCATGACAACAACCAATCAGGCGCAAGCTTGGTAAGAATATGACTTTGATGTAGAGTTGCTACCTTTTATCAAGATTCATCTCAAACAAGTAGCTTTTTTCTCAGGCTTCAAAAAAATGTTTTTGGCCTAAGATTTTGAAAAAAAAAACATTGCTTTGATATATATCTGATACAGCCTGCTTTTTAATATGATAGATGATGTCTAAGTTTCAAACAAATGGCATGGCCTCCACTACAAGATACTTGTTGCAAGTTTTCACACTGCAGGAAGAAATAGGTCATGTTCTAAATAAGCACAGGGTAGACCTATATAGAGAGGTGTTGAATACTGAGGACCTGAATCTGGAACTATATTTGTCCCATATGCTATATTAAGGGTATGGTTGTGTTGAACAATTAACATACATGTACATTTAGAAGTCCAATGCTGTTCTCAACTGTAGACAAAGACGAAAGGAGCTAAAAATAACAACAGGTTCTACAGCTAACTTGGTCAGTTTTCACCTGCTGGTCATGTTGGACCTCTATAGGTAGAGTAGGAAAGGAGAAATGCATTTGACAGATTATACCACTCACTGCACACAGTATATGAGCAAACCCAGGATCCATGTGCTGGCACACACTAATCTATGTTTTGACTCTTGATGCCCCCCCCCCCTTCCCAAGGGCCTCTGTGAAAGGTTACAGCGTTATCTAGTGAAAAACGTTATTGATCAGCATCATTGTTGGTTGGTTGATTGGTTGATCGATTGGCCAGTTATGACAGGAGCAATGCTAAGGAGGCCATAGTTATTGATGATTGGTTATTGATTAGTTATTTCTTGATCGCCTATTCATTGATTTGCTGTTTATTGATTGACTGACCCTGACCAAGGCAGTGAGATCAGTCATGAGAGAGACCACAGTTATTGATCCTTTATTGATCAGTTATTGATTGATTGATTGACAGATTCCGAGCCCGAGCGAGGCGGTGAGATCAGTCATGACAGGAGCGATGAGACTCACAGGGCTGGTGAGAGAGACCATGGTCAAGGTCACCCACGCAGCCTCCGCCACGACAAGCGTCGTCACTCGAACCTGCTGCGCCGACAACACGGTGAGAATGGAGATGGAATCTAACCGACATCCAGCCCAAATACTCGCATTATTGTCTGTTCAGTACTCGATGTAAAGTGTTTCGCGTATCATAGACTTCTAGATCTTAAGCAACCAAATGTTGTTAGCTACAACCACCAAGATTCCAGATAATTTACGTTGCCTTGTGAGCAGCTCAAGTTTGCAATGTTGTGCTGGTACCGTGTGGACTGTGAGCGACAACATATGTCTGTTTAGCAAAAAAGATATCAACACGATATACCAAGCAAAAGAACACGTCCAAAATCTAATTGCTCCATGTTTCATAGCCTAGTATCTGTTCCTGATAGTAACTAACCGGCTGTTCTCTTCCTTCCTTGTTCTGTTCTGCAGAAGACAGAGTCCAGCCACCACACGGCCACGTTCTCCTCAGCGAGGCAGACTAGTACAGAGTCCTACCAGATGGCTATCCCTACAGACGACAGCGCGGAGGTCACGCCTCGACCCCGGCTCGGTCAGGCGTCCATGATGGCGTTTCCGAGCAACGAGAGCAAGAAAACTGGAGAGCAAGGCGATACACCGCTGACGAAGAAGTGTAAAGCTGTGCCTGTCCGGAAAACTGCTCCTGTTAGGCAGAAATCCGAACGGGAACCGTCGCCCGAGGATTCCCCAGATTCGCAGCCAGACCAGGACTTGAGGCAAACATACTCCATCTCACAGCTGCGAAAGCTGTTTGGAGAGACGTACTCTGTCGACAAACCCCAGCAGAGTGCAGACTTCAGCGATACGTACATGGTCGCTTCGCAGGGTAAAGACTTGGGGAGCACTTTTGTCATAAGAGCAGTAAATGCAGAGGAAGTCAGTTCTCAGCCATACGAGAGAGAGAGCACGGACACTGTAGAGGACGTTGGTGCCCAACCGTTTGACTCCGTGGTGAAAGCAGAAAACTCAGACGAAGTTGATGCTCAGCCGTATGAGTGGGAGAGCGCTGACACAGTGAGGGCTGAAAACGTGGAGGACTTTCATGCCCTTCCGTTCGACAGAAACTTGACTTTTAACAAAGGCAGGAAGTTGTGCCTGATGGCCATCCCTGCAGACCCACATGAGGAGGAGGAGGAGGATGGTGGTCCAGCTCAAGGGGCCACCAATGCCCCCCAGCCTCCCTCCCTGACTGAAGCCATGAAGTCTATGGTTGTGAAAAACATTGTACGAGAGGGCTACAGCCTTGAGCTTGTAAGGCACGCTGTCTGGCGGCGGTTACAAGCGGGCGGTCTTCTGTCTGGGCCTGAGCTTCTCCAAGCTGTGAAAGACTTGGAACAGGAGTATACGGCTGCGGAGAAGAAGCTTGGAGACAAGGACTTCCTTAAAGAGAAGGAGGAGGTGAACCTGACCTTGGCCATGGAGCAGCAGGTCGTCCTGTGTGTCCTGTCCCAAGGTCATGACCTTGAGACCGTGCGCCACGTGGTGTGGCGACGTCTTCAGGAGGGGAAGGGACCCTTCAAGTCTGCTCCTGAACTCCTCCAAGGAGTCACGGACTTGAAACGTGAGTATGAGAAAGCTGGTAAGAAACTTGACAACACAGAGAAGACTTTCGAGGAGAAAACAGTTGAGTACAAGGATGGGGGAGGAAAGACGGTGGATGCTGTAAGGGAGCCGTTGCAGAGTGCGAACAGCGTTGCGGACGCGATGGCAAGTCCGGTCATAAAAAACGTGCTCCGGGCGGGATACGACCGCGATCTTGTCCAACACGCGACATGGCGAAGGCTCGAGACGCACCGCGAAAACTTTGCGTCCATTGCAGAACTCTTACAGGCGCTGAAGGACCTTGAAGACGAAATCGCCCGAGCGAAGGAGAAACTGGGAAACGACGAGCTACCGAACACGCCTCCTACGGTCGTCATGACGACAACAACCCCGGAATCTGAGAACACACCCAGCACAGAAGACATCCCTCCCTCCCCCACGGCGGACAGTGGTACAGTCCAGCCCACCTGTAAGGTGACCACAGGTGATAATGTGGAGTCGGAACTTGAGCGGTATCGGGAGGAGCACACCTGTAAGGTGTGTTTCGACGCGAGGATCGAGGTCGTGTTCGTGCCGTGCGGACACTACGCATGCTGCGGGCACTGCGCTGACGGGATGGTGGAATGTCCCATGTGCCGGAGAGGGGTGGACTCCACAGTGAAAGTGTTTTTCTCATAGTCGTAGGGCTTGCCAAATTGTATTAGCCGTTTCATATCAGGAAAAATGAAGAAAAAAAAGTTGATTAATATTCAAGTCAAGACATTCCCTACATTAGTTATCCACCCTTTATTAATTGAGGAATGGAGTTATAACAGCTGTAACCATTGCCTTGTGGTGTTGATGGGCTTGACTGATATTAGTTGTTTGTACAGTTAACAGTGCCATAAAACTAAACACAGAAATGAGTGTTTTGAATAGTTAATCTTGTGTACATGTATTTTATGTCATGCCTGGGCCTGATACGGGTGTTCCGGACCGTGTGATAACTATCCGGATCACATAGGGTTCGGGAGGGTTATCACACAGGCTTCCATAGAATATTTCGAACGCATTTCGAACGCCTCGGTTGCGCGGCCGTCGGAAATTCGAATACCGGATTCGGAGATTGGAATCAATGTTGCTACAGTTTCTTGTTCGAGGACACAAAACTCCCTCAACTTCTGGCGCATTCCGCATTGAAATGTGTGTTTTCTCGGGTGGGTATGGCCAAGGTATGACATAAATAAAATACAACACGTTGTATTCATATATTTATAACTCTACCATCTAGAAACTCCACAATTTGCCACAATTTTGTGTTGAAGGGCTTGATGGACTTTGTACAGGTAACAGTGCCATAAAAGGAAACACAGAAATGCACACAGAAATGATTGTTTTCAATACAGTTAATCATGTTTACATGTATTCTAGATCTAGAATTCTACACTTTTAATTTGCCACAATTTGCCTTGAAGGTCTAATATCATGTTTTGTAAATTACTTAGTATGCATGAAGTGGTCTAGTATTGACTGTACATATGGCTGTGTAGCATGTTTATTAGTCCTTATTGAAAATACTAAAAAGTAATATTCAAATATTTGCCAATTTTAACTTTGTGTCAGGATGACGTTTACAACTGTTGTAGAATATGTTATTGTAGTCAGACAGAATAATCACCTGATGTCAGTTCATACTTTTGTCAAGACATGATGTAATATTGTAATATTATCAACCATTTCATTTTCGTAACTTTCTTACTTTAATTTTAAATATCAGTGCCTTGACAAGTTGCTCTGTTGATTTGTTGGCATTAAAATATGTGAGTAAAATTCTATTATCTCTTGATCTGTTTTATTGTTAAGTTATAGCACTACTGTGCATGCAAGACTACACAGGTAAATATTGATGAGATAAATACATTATCACACAACAGCTCACTGTACTGAACGTAAGGTTAACAAAAATAAAATAAGGTGAAAAATCTATTGCCTAATAGTACATATGTACTCTAAGTTATAACCTTACAATGCTGTCATATCTTATAATATTCGAATTCTTAATTATTGTTCCAATCAAGTTATATTAGAAAGGCATTGATAGTATAATAATGATAATAATTACAACATTCCATTTAAGACCGTTACCTAGTGGTAGAAAGGTGATTATTGAGGCTACTAAAGGGGTTATCTGTACCCTTGACAGCGTCACCACCAATTACTGAAGCTACAATATCATTCACTGAAACCCCTAACACATCCTCTTATCTATGGCACACCTAAGGAAAACACAAGTTTGTTGGACCAAAACTACCTTAATATTTGGTCTTCACTTATCATATAAAGTGTTTGAGTGTGAACTACTTGGTACTTAGCTTTGACACTTTGAAAATGGTTAATACTCTGTGAAGGAGACAAGAAAGAAAGGGCAGTCTGTGTTTCAAATCATGCTACTTCAAAACTGAATGTAGACATTAACCTTAAATTGGGGTTTTATCATTGGGAAACATTTCATCAGTGTGAAAAATGCATATTTTTCAAACTTTCATGACAGCATCAATCTTTTGAAAGTATTATCCCTTTAGAAATTTATCATCAAATGTTCCAAGAAACCAACACACAGTCCACAGAATGTCATTGCTTTCTAGTTATCCCATGGGTGAGTTTGTTACACTGCAAAATACCAAATTTTTGATCATGATAGGTCGCTTTGTGCTTATTTTTTTTCCAGAAATGTCATGCAAAAAGTTAACACCAAAAGTCCCCCACAATAGACAAACAGTCCACATAGTAATGATATATAAGATAATAGAAAACCCAACACTAGAACCCAGCCTGGTATACCAACATCTCAGCCTGCTGTGTGGGTGAGTGCCTCACTCTGCATCTGTCTGGAGCCAGGAAGCTGTCGAGGAAAAGGCACAACGGTTCTGTGAAAAAAATCTTTGAGAACAGTGACGGGGCTATTAGTATTAGCTAGCAGAGCGTCAGGGCATCTTCTGAATGTTTAAAAGGCAATGGTTAAAAGGCATTTTGAATCTGATTCAAGATCAAAATGTAATGAACAGAAATACAACAAAATACAAGATAAAAAAACTGACCGAAAAAATATGACTGTTTTCTTGTAGGTAAAAATCTGATTAAAATAATTAGAATTTTCAAGTAAAAAAAGAGGATCCATGTTTTTATGCCAGTACAACAGAACTCTAACTTATAATTTCCCACCCTTCTATCCACATGGACTGTTCTAAATTGATATAAACCTCATATGAACCTGGCCTGTACCACTGATACAGAGGGGTGTGCCCACCTGGTATGGTGATGGTGGACATCTGCTCGGGTTGGGCCAGGAGGTCAATGACCTTGTGCTGGAATGTCTTGCTGACCTGCGAGCTCACATGTCTGAAAATGGAGGGAAAACATCCATGTATAGTTTCATCTGGATAACAAAGTCCTTTGTTCAAAGCACAGAGTGTTTTTACCTAACCAGTTGCTGCTTCAGTTTACAGAATGTGGTCCCAAATGCAGCTGAGATGAGGGATGGTGTAAACTCTGTCATATTTGGGACTACATTCTTCCGCAACCGTGACATGAGTACATAAGGAGGTCAGGCATCATGACCCAGAAAACTTTAAAATGCATAACCCTGAGGCACTATTTCTGCATTTTGAGGGAGAAAGTTTTCCGTCCGCTATATCCTTATTCTAAAGCTAAATGTTAATTTTTTTAAAGATTTATGAAGGGTTCTTCCCAGAAAAAAAAACCTACACTGATTGAAAGACAGCGTAGGGACCTAAATCACAGCGTAGGGGGTTCATACTCTAAAACTATGCTAGCTAGAACACTGGTACTACAAGTGGAAATGACTCACGCCTTCCAGGCCTGCGTCCCGGCCCAGATCTCGTACAGGATGATCTCCTGTCTGTCGGGAGTGCGACACACACACAGGCTGCACAGGGGAACAAAAAACATTGACATACCGGTAATGCATGGTGGATTATAAGTTCTATCAGTGTATCACAGAACCACTACTGGTGAGTCTTTCCTTTGCTAAGGTTACACAGGGTGAACGAGAACCATCAAAGTAAGTAATGCACATTGGTTTGTTCTTTCAGTTTAAAACAAGGGTGCTATAACCCCCTTACTAACACATACAGTCAAACCTGTATTAGCGGTCACCTTTGCATAGCGGCCACCTGCTCATAGTGGTCACTTTTTGTCGGTCCCTTGGATTTTTCCCATTGACATAAGCATTAAGAATTAGGCTATAGCGGCCACCTGTCCAACGCGGTCGCGGCCAGACGATTTTCGGTCCCGCGAGTACAGTAACACTGCCGATAACGGTCAATTATGTGCGCCAGTGGAAGCTGCATCGCCACCGCACGCCAGGTTCAAAATCTTCATTTTTTCACGCAGTTATCAAGTTTATGTGAACTCAACTTGACAGGATAATAATAAAGAAAACAAGAATGTTTCAATGTCGGCCCAATATTTCCGTTTTCCCCGGGAATTCATCGGAAAATGTGCCCAAACACGATTTTCAAAATGGCGGAGCAGTATAAAGGTCATCGGAAGACACCACTGTTGCGGAGGTATAGTGTGTTAAATTTATTTTGCTGCAAACTATCACTGAGGATAATTACTTAACCAAAAGCTTCAAACTAGATATGAATCACATTACTATGATGTAAAATTTGGGCTGTTGCAATTTTCTGAAAAGAAATAAGCCCTCAACAGAGCGACCTTCATCTCATTACCCTATTAGCATAATGGTAGAAGCCGATCATGACAAGCAAACAACAACAGACTAAGGAAAATTGTCGCCACGATTTTATGTTTGAAAACGGTCGAAAACGAACAGTAAGTGGCAACTGAGCAACATATATTTTGTTCTTAACTAACTAGGTGGCATTTTGCTGCGAATGACTTTGTTTCATATGATTAAAACTCGTTGGTGACGCGTGTGCCGGCAGCGAAGCAGTCGCGAAGGATCAAGAGTTGAGTATAGCGATGCTGGTCTGTTCAGACATGAAGCTCGAGCAAGCCATGGATTTTGGAGTTGGCAGATACAATAATTCTTTTTTCAAGCCCATAATAGAAGTAAAAGAACAACAATCGAAATTCTAAAATGTGCCTTACCTATGTAATGTTTACATGTGTACTGTACGGTGAATAAATGTATCTCAGTGGGTACTGAAAACATTTGTAACTCGTGGTCAATTAATCAACATTTTCTCCATAGCGGCCACCTGTCCTTAGCGGCCAGTTTTGGCCAGTCCCTTGAGTGACCGCTATAGACAGGTTTGACTGTATTGTGTACAGCCATGTTCCTTTCCCCAGCGTGCTGCTATGTTTACCAACGAAGGTTTATCAGTGATAATGGCCCTCTCACATTTTGTGTAAAACTATGGAAGATATGGGAGAAGACAGTCATGAGAGACCTGGAGGAACTGGGCTTCACTTGGGAGTGAGTGAGAAGGCAGGCACTGGACAGAAGTGCGTGGAAAGCAGTGGTGGCCCGCATCGTCGACAGATGAAAGTGACGATGATGATGATGATGATGATGGAAGATATACAAAGTGATAAAGATATAGACAAAGACAAAGCTATAAAAAAGTGCCAATTGAGGGCATTCTTGAAACAATTGTGCCTGTGTCATACCAAATACAGCTGCCCTGTGCCATAGGAGGTTGTTGATCCAGGTGGACAGCCAAGCTAAAAATCTTACTACACAAAATCATATTATGATGAAAATGACAGCGGCTTCAAGCCACAAACGTAACTTACTTGATGCAGCCATCCGTCCCCTCCACAGTCTCCAGGTACTCCCGCAGGGCCCCGCGGAACTGCTCCTCCTTATCCTCCTCCATCTCCATCCTCCTCTGGACCAGCTGGACCTGGAACATCAGTACAAGAGCACGTTAACATCAGTACAACAGCATGTTAGCATCAGAGCCCTTCGAACTGCTCCTCCTTATCCTCCTCCATCTCCATCCTCCTCTGGACCAACTGGACCTGGAACATCAGTGCAACAGCCCCTTAACATCAACAGCACGCTAACGTAAGAACCCTACGAAACTGCTCCTCCTTATCCTCCTCCATCTCCATCCTCCTCTGGACCAGCTGGACCTGGAACATCAGTACAAGAGCACGTTAACATCAGAACAACAGCTCGCTAACGTAAGAGCCCCACGGAACTGCTCCTCCTTATCCTCCTCCATCTCCATCCTCCTCTGGACCAGCTGGACCTGGAACATCAGTACAAGAGCACGTTAACATCAGAACAACAGCTCGCTAACGTAAGAGCCCCACGGAACTGCTCCTCCTTATCCTCCTCCATCTCCATCCTCCTCTGGACCAGCTGGACCTGGAACATCATTCAGTGTCAGTGTTAAACACTTCTGTTTCAGCACCAGGGACAGCGTCACTGTCAGAGCTAATACCATTCAGCGCTCTAAACCAGGCTCATAGGATTTGTAACCAATGCTGCCATGAGGCCACACCAATCTATTTTCTTGAACTCATAATCATCTTTAGGAAAAATCGGCTAGTTATTAAAACAGAGTGCTCAAGAACAGGAAAGTCAGTTTGAGTGACTACATTGTATATCATTCCCTAAAACTGTGTGTGAAAAAACCCAACAGACTCTCCCCTCAGACTCATATAGTGTTTTCATATAGATTTTTCATTTCATGTTCATCTTTTTCAGCCCATGAAGCAAGGACATCTGGAGGTTTCCAGCCTACTCACCAGTGACACTCCATCCTCCATATCCAGCTCCTCTTCAATTGGCTGCAGCCTCACCTGAAAACACATTCAAAACACATCAAAGGTGGCAGGATGGTCTTGCCGTTAGGAAGGTTGAATCTAAAGTGTCTGGGTTCAAATACCTTGCAGACCCCAATGTTGTGCCCTTGGGAAAGGCACTCTAAACCCATTTTCTCACTATGCACAAGCTGATTAAAGCTCTAAACAGGAACTTTGCAGCCCCTGATGTCTTATTGATGGATGACTGGTGCGAAAGTAGACTTGCCTTGCTTTGTAAGGTGTCCAGCAGAGTCTAAGACTTACCTTGCTCTGTAAGGTGTCCAGCAGAGTCTAAGACTCACCTTGCTCTGTAAGGTGTCCAGCAGAGTCTAAGACTTACCTTGCTCTGTAAGGTGTCCAGCAGAGTCTAAGACTCACCTTGCTCTGTAAGGTGTCCAGTCTAAGACTCACCTTGCTCTGTAAGGTGTCCAGTCTAAGACTCACCTTGCTCTGTAAGTTGTCCAGCAGAGTCTAAGACTCACCTTGCTCTGTAAGGTGTCCAGTAGAGTCTAAGACTCACCTTGCTCTGTAAGTTGTCCAGCAGAGTCTAAGACTCACCTTGCTCTGTAAGGTGTCCAGTAGAGTCTTGAGCCTTACCTTGCTCTGTAAGTTGTCCAGCAGAGTCTTGAGCCTGTGGACCTGCTGGGTCAGCAGGGCGCTGTTGTCCTCGTGGCTGTCCAGCCGTGACAGACCGCTCATCTGACGGCGGATGTCTCGTCGCCGAGCTCGGCTCAACTGGGGCTCCTCGTCAACTTTGGCATCCACGGGCCTGGGGGAGAACAGAACATTGTAACTCTCAAGGAGACATAAATTCAGGAACT
Organism: Branchiostoma lanceolatum; assembly: GCF_035083965.1. Lineage (NCBI taxonomy): Eukaryota > Metazoa > Chordata > Leptocardii > Amphioxiformes > Branchiostomatidae > Branchiostoma > Branchiostoma lanceolatum. The sequence continues at coordinate 19,370,870 of NC_089738.1, read as the reverse complement.
GTGCAGCTGCTGAGCTGAGGCATGGTGCTAGGCATAGGAAAAAAATAAGTTAGAAACATGACGCTCTATCAGAATTACACGTAGATCTTAACCAATGGCATCCCGAGCTAGAACTAATATAATCTCAATTTTTGTCTTCGCTGTCATACATGAGCTGGATTTCAGAATCCTTTTCCAAATGTTTAGTTTGGCACCTCCTTACCTCTGACACCCAATCCTTAACCCCTGCCCTCTAACCCCTGCATACGTACTCCTGAGATCCAGACTCTTGCTCCAGGTGGTCGCTGGCCACGTCCACAGAATGCTGCTGGGAGTCCATCTGGTTCAGGACCTCCTAACCTCTAATCTCTTACACATGACCCTTAACCCCTGCCCTCTAACCCCTGCATACATACTCCTGAGATCCAGACTCTTGCTCCAGGTTTTCGCTGGCGACGTCCACAGAGCGTTGCTGTGAGTCCATCTGGTTTAGAACCTCCTAACCTCTAACCTCTAAAATATGTCCCTTAACCCCTGACCTCTAACCCCTGCATACATACTCCTGAGATCCGGACTCTTGCTCCAGATGTTCGCTGGCGACGTCGACAGAGCGCTGCTGGGAGTCCATCTGGTTCAGAACCTCTTTCAGCAGGAAGCGCCGCACAAACTGGCCCTCCTGCGGCATGCTGGGATAATCCTGGAGACCAATCAGAAACAAGGGTCTGAATATTCAAATGTTTGAGACACACATGTTGGTCATATTGTGAATCAAATACATACACATAATTTGTAATTTGACCATGCACAAAATTTTTCATTTGGTACACTCATTATCTTATATCAGATGCACTGAGGGCACTGTTGATAGATCCTCCAAAGCAGTCTACACTTGACCCTTACCCTCTCCCTGACCTTTGCCCTGCCCTGACCTTTACCTCTTAACCTTTCCCCTGCCCCCTTACCTGTGCAGTGGACGCAAGAGCAGTGTTGATAGAAGAGTTCAGGTCCTCCAGAGCACTGTACACCTGCTCAAACGGGCCCAGCTGCTGGGAGAAGTAGTCTGGAAGGGAAAAAAAAGAAACTTTTTCCTCTCTTCCTCAGGTAAAGAATGTATCTTTGAAACTTAGGTCAAAAAAAGTTGCAAATTTCATTTCCAATACAACAGGTAATGAAGCACTCTAGTTACTGTAGAAGAATATGAATGAGCTGACACACCAAATGTCAGGGGGAAATATAGCAAAAAGCCTTTGTGACTGCTTGGCAATATCACCTGTAACTTTTTCATAATTATAGGAATTTTCCCTGCGTTACAGGTAGATAAATAGAAAACTTGTGATCCTCCAAGGAAAAAGTATGAATAATAACTAAGCTAGTCAATCCTGGTGTAAAGCTTGTAGTGTGGCAGGAACAGTGTGTTCTTAGGTATCAATGAGCAGAATGTTTATCAAAGTTGCAAGTAAAGTTCCTGACAATTTCCAATATTGCAGATAACATAAAAGGTGTTTTGACTTTCAACTTTGTTAAAGGGTTAGTACTCACCACACAACTCTCCCACATCAATGTTACTGTGAATGTGAACAAAACAAAACAGTTTAGACAACAAAAACAAATAGCAACAAATTTATATGGATTATCAACTTGGAACTCCTCATGTCAATTCCCAAACAACTACTAGCTTACAGTATACACTACTAAGTACTATAGCTGTTATAACAATGCTATAGAGATATGGGGAAAATCTTCGACCTTCTGAAGAAAATAGGTTGTGAATGTATGCACTAGTTCATAAACAGTGGTGTGAATTACAATGAGAGTGTGCAATCAAACCTGTATATTAGCTACTAGTACTAGCAGTGACCACCTCTGCAAAAGGATCACCTGTTCATTGTGACCCCTTCTGGTGGTCCCTGAGGTTATTTTTGCAATTAACCCTGTATCAGTATAAATCCTGTCTCTATATATAGTGGCTACCTGTAGTGAACACTTTCTCTTGTCAGTACAGGTTTGACTGCACTGCTGTGATGGCAAAGCTATATGTACATCCTAACTACAACACCCTAACGTGATACCATGGACATACAAGCCTGTGTACGGTCCTGGGTTGGGCCTGTCACTTTGCATGCAACACAAACACACAAACATAACAAACACTCCTGGTCAGTCTAGTGACAGCTAAAAATCAGTTCTTCCAAACCCACTTATGTTTTGTACTTTATTTAAGTATCAACAAGAAAAGATCTCTGAAAATGTATTATGCTGCCCACAAAATAATTTGTGTAAAATTTTCATGTACAGTAAATTATAGAGTGACAACTACATTTTTGTACTCCAACAAGTATATCATTTCTTCATTAACTATGCAAAATAACATCCGACTTGCATGATATATATCTTGATGGTTTGAGACCAAAGCCTAGATATGCAGAAAACAAACTTGTCTATAGCATATGTTATGCACAATTTTTTTCCTCCATTTCGATATGTGGGGAAATTTAAGACACATCTACTGCAAATCTTGAAATATTTGTGGCAGTCTTATTTTCGCAGTTTTCGCACTGACCTATTACAGCAAAGTTATGACACTGCAAATATGTGTTTTGCATTTATGCTGTACTACAGAATCCCTTCAACTGCAAACTTCAAGCACAATGAGAACCGCCTTCGCCTCCAATGCAAAATTATGACACTGCAAATATATGTTTTGCATTCATGCTGTACTAGTACTACAGAATTGTTTCAACCACAAACTTCAAACACAACAAAAACCTCATTTCCCTCTACTGGAAAAATAATTTCCCTTACAGTAATCCTTATGGTCTAATAAGCCCACAGACAGAAAGTGTCGTCCCGTCCTTACTTGGTGTCGTGTGTGTCGATACGGTGGAACAGTTCTCCCAACTCCCCCTCGGACAGAGAGCCGTCGTCAAAGTAGGTCTTAAACTCATACCAGGACAGAGCTCCATCATCTGGAAATCACAGACATGTAGTTACAGGGCTCGAAATACTGGGTGCATGTGCACCTGTGTGCACCCAAAATTGGAGCTGTGCACCTAATTCTTGACTGTGGGTGCACCAGTGCACCTAGATATTTTTGTAGGCTACGGGGTAAAGGCATTATTGTATAATAAGCACACAGAATATTCTTGAAATGTAAGTATCAGAAATAGCAATATACCCTTTTGTTGTACTTCATTTGATGTATCACTTGTTTGAAATTTTCAGGTTAGGTATAGAATTACAGATTATTATAAAGTTCTTAAGAGTGTTTTGATGACATTCAACTTTATTCTATGTGGTGCACCCAATATTCTTTCTGTGCACCTATAATATAATTTTTTTGGGTTGGGTGCACCAGTGGACCTATTTCTAAAAATGAATTTCGAGCCCTGAATTAGCTTCTAGATAGATATGACACTGGATCATATGTTTAACGTACCATTCTTGTCGGCACGGCGGAATACCTGGGGGAAAAAAGAGGTACTAGTTTAACTTTAAGCAGGTAGATGTTGGTACACAAATTATGTAGATCTACCACAAAGAAACAATGTCTAGTGATACAAATGACAGACATCAAATAAACAAGGACAACAACTGTCATCTCAACAACTGATTTGATAATTTTCCCAATCTAGGATATCTCCTTGCACATCTGTCATTTGAGGAGTTACAGCAATGATTTTGGATCACATTTTTGGAGAAGTTGACCTGGAATTTCTGTACTTCAGGCATAATATATTCGATATTCATGCAATGAATTGAAAAGAAAGCAATATATATATATGAAATCTAGCAGAATAGAATTATCATATTACAATACTTTGACCAGACGACTAAAATGAAATGAAATAAATCAAAATGAAATATAAAATTTGTTTTGTTGTGTTGACATAATTTTCAGGCTTGAAGTCGGGGCCCGGTAGGGAGGGGCCTAAGTAGCCCACTTGTTATGGCGCCATATCTGTCCGTTCCGGCCTTATACACGCGTGCTAAATACACCCTGGATACTTCAGAACCCCGGGCTGACATATCGGGAGACACTTACGTCCAGAAACGCCGACATGCCCTTCTTCGGCGGCACGGAACCGGTGGGCGTTCCGGCCGGACTCGCAGAGTTCTCTTCTCCGTCCGCCATCTTGGATTGGAATGGTCCACTTGCAGGAGAGGGAACACTCAAACATGCCAATCACACACGGGCGCATGATCATACATGCATACGCAGCATAGCGCGTTTCAAATGCAGACTTGGAAACAGGATCCATATGTCAGAAGTGGTAATTAACTTAATTTCAATGTGTGTTTATTTTACCTGTAGGTACTTTGATGTAGACCACCGTAATGGTATGTTGATATGCAAATTAGGACTTATGCAATGCAATGATTTCTAGTACTGGGAACTGTTGTTGGCTCAAAACCTTCTATGATGACAATCAGCGTGTCGATCCATCAATCAATCAATCAATCAAACAGACAGGACAGCATTTCTTCGCTTTGAAACTTTATTAAGCAATGAATAGGACTTTGGCATTTCTGTGACTACGGTACTGGACAATCGCAATTAAGTGCGGTGTTGTCTGTTGTCCGTTACTGCAACCCTCGGAAGCGTCCCTCGGTATTAGCGTCCTACCGCAGGACCCAGAGTGTGCGAAGGTGCTGTGACAGAAAACACATGAACTTTAGGAATGTCAAAACATTTAGGACTAAGTCAATATCGACTTTTCTTATTTGACTATTAGGCTTTACCGAAGTCAATTGCAGTAAAGTAGATATGAAAAAGTACATGTAGATAAATTCAATTCACTTTTACCTTATCATTGGTATTATATTTTGAATCATTAAAAAAACATCGATCGGTCCCGACTTTTACCTCAAGCCCGTTGGCCATAACAATGCCAGGCTATGAAAAGTCATTGTTTTCCTCCTTACACATGGCGTAATGACGTCGACGAACTGCGTGGAAAACACAAGGATTTCGGAAATACGACGTAACGATTGTAACATTTCGTCTTGAAGGCTACCCCACGGTCAAGTTTGACACCGTAATTTTGTGGAAACTGAGTTGGATCATTTCTCCGGAACTTTTCTCTCTGTTATCAGTGGCCGTTTTACCCAGTTTCTGATCATCATGCATCAGTTTTTGATCGAGCACAAGGGCATTAGGCTAGGCTGGGTTGCATCTATTTCATACGCATCGTATGGGAGTCAACATACCTGGACTCAACATACAAGGCGGGCGGGATGGAGAGCAATGCCATGTCCCCCAGGGGAGACTGCAAGTACAGGAACCTTGGTACCAGCTGCCTCTGAAGTAGCAGCTGAAGTAGCAGGTTTCCCCTTTCCCGTATGGGGGAGGGCAGCCCGAAAGGTAGCTTGGGTCCATAGGCGGATTGTCACATAAATCGGCTAAGTAAGAGCAAAAGATTGAAAACGTTATACGTCAATTCTTATAGAAAAAATATTAGGAACATTGAATTCATGACATGTGTAAATAAAATTTGACCAACCATCCAAAATTAAGTTTCAACGGGATTCAAGCCATCGACGCTCTCCACTTTTCTGATCTAGAAGTAACAAACTAGAAAGGCAACATTTGCGGGAGCAAATGCAACATGTTTCGCCCATTTCCTTCCCCATGCAAAAAGCGACTGTGGCATAGAGACTAACGTTTGTTGTATGTCTGCAATGTTGGTATTTTTAATCGTTTACGTCATTTTTAGCCAAAAAATTTAAACAATTACTGAAAGCAAGGGCCTCCTTGCTCAAGGTAAATTTTCACGCACTTCACAACTCTCTATCGTTATTGTTAATGTTATTGTCAACGTCCCGACACGGGATGTTTCTAAGGTGGGAAACTTAGCTTTGGACACTTTGTGTGCACTATTGTGTGCACTGGTGTCCAATCTTGGTGACACGGGGGTAGAAAATTCGTGTACATAGCGAGGAAATGTCAGGTTTCACCATAGTGTCCAAGGTTGCAAACTTGTGGAAATATTTGTTTCCATGCAGTGTTAGAAAAAGAAAAACACCGTGTTTGTCGAAAAATACCACCAGAAAAGTTTTGAACCTTGCACTTGACTTCAGTAAGACACAACAATAACAACACAAGGATGGGAGCCAGGGAGTAGTGAAGTTGTGTCTGTAGTACATGTCAGAGAAGTGCCCCTAATTAATTTAACTATTTCAACCAATCAGGTTGAGCTTGATAAATCCGTGTTACAACGCGCTCTCTCATCGGCTGACCGAATTAGTCCACCTGGCCAGATGAATAAAGATGTGACCTAAAGGTCAGTGACCCCATATGAGGAAAATAGCCGATGTTCTCCCCAAAATACCCTCTGAAATCGTATTTTGAAGCGTTGTATGCCGAAAGTGCGAATGGGATATTTGAATATTTGTACAATGTACCCCCATAGTAAATTTCAGGTCATTTGGATGTATATCCAGAGCACAGGAGGCCAAAATGTACGTTTTTGGTCAGAAAAACCTCAATAAAATCACTTTCAATGTCAACATCGAAGAAATGAAAAAAGCTCCCAGGGTATTTACCCACTCTACCTGTATACCAAATTTCAGCTCAGTTGGTCCAGGGACGACCGAGCTGCGTCGGCTGTAAGATTTGACAGGAGAAAGAAACATTACGAACGCAGTATGTTGGGCTCAACATAATAAAATGTTGCTGATCACTTTGAAACTTACGTTGGGCATCTGCCTTCATGGCCAGGGCAGCCAGCAACACCACAGACACAATGAGGGAACAGTAACTGAAAAATTGGAAATACAGAGTTTGAATGAATATCAAATAGCTTAGAACCTAGCTTAATTAAACTTGTTAAGCATCTTTATCTCTCTCTCTCTCTCTCTCTCTCTCTCTCTCTCTCTCTCTCTCTCTCTCTCTCTCACTCTCTCTCTCTCTCTCTCTCTCTCTCTCACACACACACACACACACACACACACACACACACACACACACACACACACACACACACACACACACACACACACAGATCCCTCCTTACATAAACAAAACGCACCCCATCTTTGCAGCACTCAGTTATGTCGTCTTCGGTACAGGCAGGCGTTCGAGAGCTTCGCGGCCGTGCTAGATTTGATGAAACGCCTGGTGTCTGTGCTGCATTTATATAGCAGTGTGCCAAGTACTTACGCATACAGAACCACACGTCATCGGAATATCATAAGGGGCGATATGATTGTACGTCACCAAATTGACACAGCGCCGATAACATTTACCTATTAACCAATGATTTACAACAGGCTCATGATGGACTTGGACCCAACACTACATTTTTTCCAGAAATTAAGAGCCTAGCATTTTTAGAGAGAAACAAGAGTTGAGTACATTTTTTTAATAAGTTTACGTTGGCATTGGTGTACAATTTGATTTATTTCAAGGTGTCCAGATAGCGAAACATTGAAGTTGTCGACTACTTGTATATATATATATATACATGTAGCTACATAAAACATATTTTTTTGCGACATACAAACGGCTGTATACATGTCAGACCAACATGCACTCGTGAAGAAAACAAGGATTACAAACAGGTGTTGCGGCTGTAAACTTGGTCCTTTAGACTTAATGATCCTTTTTATTGTGGGGAATAACTCTACTGATTCGACAGTATCATAAACGTGCTTAAATATCTACGTTGTTGCAGGTTTTTGCTACAAACAAAGTGCTTCATACTCGATAAATAACGTAATAAAATTGCACCTTATCGTTTTCGTTGTGACTGTGCCATCTGCGTTGCGGCACGGAGTGGCAATAAAAGAGATTAAGATATATCCATCATGCTAGGTGATTGACAATGAACAAACGACTGTAAGTACTTATTCATTCTGACCTTTGAGGTCGCCCCTGGTCATGGGCATTGCCCGATGTCTAGCCAAAATGAAGTATCAAAATGTTAATCAAAGGGGACAATAATGACGTACGCTTTTCCAGTGCATTGTTTTCTTCCATAGCGATATGGTTGACGTCATGTACTCGTCGAAGGTCGGATCAATGCGTATAATACGGATAACCCGCGGAGAGACCTCAGCCAACGGCCAGACATTTCTGCTGTCTATGACCTTTATTCTGCTGTCTATGACCTTTATTCTGCTGTCTATGACCTTTATTCTGCTGTCTATGACCTTTATTCTGCTGTCTATGACCTTTATTCTGCTGTCTATGACCTTTATTCTGCTGTCTATGACCTTTATTCTGCTGTCTATGACCTTTATTCTGCTGTCTATGACCTTTATTCTGCTGTCTATGACCTTTATTCTGCTGTCTATGACCTTTATTCTGCTGTCTATGACCTTTATTCTGCTGTCTATGACCTTTATTCTGCTGTCTATGACCTTTATTCTGCTGTCTATGACCTTTATTCTGCTGTCTATGACCTTTATTCTGCTGTCTATGACCTTTATTCTGCTGTCTATGACCTTTATTCTGCTGTCTATGACCTTTATTCTGCTGTCTATGACCTTTATTCTGCTGTCTATGATCTTTATTCTGCTGTCTATGACCTTTATTCTGCTGTCTATGATCTTTATTCTGCTGTCTATGACCTTTATTCTGCTGTCTATAACCTTTATTCTGCTGTCTATGATCTTAATTCTGCTGTCTATGATCTTTGTTCTGCTGTCTATGATCTTTGTTCAGCTGTCTATGATCTTAATTCTGCTGTCTATGATCTTTTTTCTGCTGTCTATGACCTTTATTCTGCTGTCTATGACCTTTATTCTGCTGTCTATGACCTTTATTCTGCTGTCTATGACCTTTATTCTGCTGTCTTTGACCTTTATTCTGCTATCTATGATCTTTATTCTGCTCTCTATGATCTTTATTCTGCTGTCTATGATCTTTATTCTGCTGTCTATGACCTTTATTCTGCTGTCTATGACCTTTATTCTGCTGTCTATGATCTTTATTCTGCTATCTATAATCTTTATTCTGCTGTCTATGATCTTTATTCTGCTGTCTATGATCTTTATTCTGCTGTCTATGATCTTCATACTAATCTTTATTGGGGGGCGGATGGGTAAGATTCAATTACGTACAGATTTATTTGTTGAGATATATGCTGAATACAGATAACGGGAGTCGCCCAAACATAGGACGTTTTTTTACGCGCTCGAACTCACGGCGCTCCATTGCTGGTTGTCAGAGAATGGTCATGTTTTAATGAATGAATTTTAAACACATTCATCTAAAGAACATACATGGACAAGAAATGTATTCATATTGTTCATGGGCCCTTCACGCTCCGAGTTACAAGCGGCAAACGCTGTGAGACGTTTTCACGAATGTACCTTCTGATTTAGTGCTACGCCAGATAGTGTGCCTAACTTAGTACGCTTTGGTAATTTTGCTCTCTTCGGAAGCTGGTGATGAAGTTAGGGAAATGTAAATAAGGCTTGAAGTCTGCTATATTCTAGCTTTCTTTTGACCGGAAAATTTTGACTGTGCGCACTTCTAACGTCGTGTGAGAAGGGCTATATCTAGCGCGTCCCAGCTCATGTTTTGGCGGGAAATAGGCTACTACGCACTTTGCGCGCGGCCCGACGTACGTCTTGCATGCGACCCGACTTACAAAATCATTACGAAAAAACAACACCGCTTACATCAACAATACTCCGTCTACTTATTGGGAAATATCTTCGCCATATCTGTATTCAGTTTCCTTTTCATAGACGGTACCAATCACATGTTAGAGCGTTACAAAGCTGTGCGTTGAATCGTCGTCCGCCACCATCGCGGCTCCAAAAATGGCGGGAAAACAACGTTGCCAGACGGCAGCGATGTTTACGTTGTTTTCTTTGGTCGGTTTTCTTCTCAACAAACACTTAAAGACCCAATTTTTTTGTGTTTTATGAAGTTATATTTCTTATGTGTATGATAGTTGTATATCTGCTTGGCACAGGTCGTATATTTAGGTGTCGGGCCGTCTAGCTACGCAGTGACCCTCTACTCAGCGTTGCCATCATTATTGTCAAAATACCATTCTCGACAAAACAAGAAATGAATATGTACACATATGTTTTGAATGCAAATAAAAATTATGTGCATGGACTTGGTTTATTTATCTTCCTTATGAGCATAGTCAGTGGACACAAACACGGCGTACTTATGCATAACAAGATCACTAAAAAATCCGTCCTAAGTTAGGGCGCGTCCTAAGGTAGGGCAACCCCCGTTATGATCTAAGCAACTAAAAAAACCTACACACCACTGATATATAAGTCAACTAATATGTTAAAGAGTGTGAAGTACAGGACGTCAGTCTTGAAATTCATCACTGAGATGCAAAATTGAAGTGTCCATTGTAGGTGGTCGACCCCAAAATCGACTAGGGTCGGCAAGTTTTTGCTAGGGTAACCAACCGGACACACTTGTTTTCCTGGGCCTTACAGTGCTAACTTTTCACTTTGCCCAGAGGCTAACGTTGCACATGCAGATCAACATAACATCAGTCACGCATCCTGCCATTATCTATGGCCACTGTTTGTGCAGGTTACGATATTACGATACCATCCTACAAATGTGCTGCAACACAAAAAGTACTTCTGATCAGATGGATGAATTTGAATAACGTTGTCAGATTACGGAAGGCGAGATACAAATACGACGCGTACGTTTAGCATCAAAAGTGACAATGCCGTTGTTGCCGAAGAGATAACAGCTAGTATTACGGGTGTTAGTACCAACAAAGTTGGATTAGTAGTTACATCGGACATATTTTTCACTTTACCTTTTCATGTTGAAACCACAGTTCGTTAAATTTTGTGAAAGTCTAAATTTACGACTGGTGTCTCAATAGAGAAATGCGTCACGGCACGTTTAACGACCATCTGATTGACATGTGAAAAACACTGAGCGCGTGTGATTAACTGCCTAACAATTTTAATGCGATGAACTACAAGCACAAACTATCTAGCACAAGATGCGCGCGCATTAAAAGCTACATACATGTAATTGAATTTTAAAACGCCAACCTGTAGAATGTTCTAGCTTTCTCGGATGACAAGACATGTAGATATGCACGTTCTCCAAGGAAGATATGACCCTATTCCGCGCCACTAAGAAAGTCAAATACGCATACTTATGCAGTTGAAGCCTGTTTGTACAGAACATAAACCACTATTATTTTCGTTATAATGAACAATTATATACACTATTAATAAATAGTTTTATCAATGAATAAAGTTGGGTTTGAATTCCTTAGAATATACGACCGAGAAGTAGAATTATCGATATTTCTCCACGAAGTTGCAACAACTAGTAGTAATAGAAGAAGTAGTAGATTTTAGCAGCGTTGTTGAGAGTTGCCAGTCTTCTTGCGCTTTGTGGTGATTAATCTGTCGTTCCACGTCGCCTAGTGGCTATAAACATCAGTCACGCATCCTACCTGCATGTAGTAATTATCCGTGACCCCTGCTAACGAAAAGGGACACTGGAGTCGTCACCAGAATCATGTCAGAAAGAAGACTAGCTGGCGTTCTATCAAAACATCATTATTTCAGAGGAGAGGATTTTTTGTTTGTTTCGTGCGCTGTGAACTTTATGATAGTATTATAAGCGCTTTTTGTCTGTAAACTGTAGAACTAATCAATGTGTAGAAGAATGTTGTGATCAATACTATTTTCAAGAAGGTTCACAAACACCTATGATTTATGAATAAGACAGGTTTCGGCGCTGTATCAAGACTATACAAATTATTTCGCTATTCGTCACCAGCCAACAGCCAATGATAACATTATCCAGGTGCGCATGCGCAGTTGCGTGGTTCATAAAATGATTATCAAAACACCACTCTGAAAGTTTATCTTCCGAAGCCGACAAAAAACCTCGTGACCATCGCAATAAAAACAATCAACTTGCGAATAAAATAATCAGCGATCTTACATCGTCGGCATATGTAAGTTTGGGTCCTTTGTACAATTTACAGCTACGTTTGGTGATGACTATAATAACCTCCAATGACTGGAAACCTGGGATGCGTGACTCACACATTTTTCCCGAGGCTGAAAACGGTCGATCAAGATAATCACAGCGTAAATGCACACGTCAAGTGATTCCTTATCAAAGGTTCTGTTATGTTAAATATACCACTAAGACCAGTTTTGACTTGTTTTACACTAGTCCATCATAGATTAGCGTTTTTACAACATTTCAAATTCGCGGCGTGGTGCCCGTAATACGCTACGAGTCCAAATAAAGACCGTGACATCAGAATCCGTCAGAATCCGACTCGGTCCCAGAATCTATTCTTTAGAACACGCATCGATCGTAACAGTCGGATTCTGTCGGATTCTGATGGATTCTGACGTCACGGTCCTTGGACTCGTTGAGTATTACGGGCACCAGGCCGCCAATTTGAAATGTTATAAAAACGCTAATCTATGATGGACTAGTGTAAAACAAGTCAGAACTGGTCTTAGTGGTGTATTTAACATAATGCAGTATGCTTTACGAAATTAAGTTTAGTCTGCCTATAAGGCAGTGACGCCCTAGACCCTTGCGATCTAGCCCCGCCAATCGCAATTCAGAGAAGATTCAATTTCAGGTACTTCTAGAACAAAAATAACCTCATTGCTAGAACATGGACAAGCTGTGGTTTCGTGATCTGGGCATTCCTATGATACTATATATTGAGCGACAGATAGCTGTTCGGGCAGTAGGCAAGTAGTAAAGGTTTGGGCTATTTAACGGCTTTTTTCGGAACTGCAGGGGCCGATTTTGTTCAGACTTTGAAAGAGAATAACTCATGAAGGGATTGACGTATCGCTATGACTTCTGGTATGTATAGATTGAGTGAACAGGAAGAAATACTGTATCTACAAATATCAATTATGCTAATGAGAACCTCATTTGAATATCTATGAGATAATGATATGATAATTCCATAGTGGTCAAATGACAGAAATTTAATTCATTCACACGCACGCACAAACACACACACACTCACACACACACACACACTCACACACACACACACACTCACACACACACACACACACACACACACACATATATATATATGTTTCGATATTTCTCTTCTAGCCTCTCTAAATATTTTGTGACAGCAGGATCAAATAGAATCAAATAGAATCGAGAAAAAATTCGAGGAATTGTATCTGAATGACGTACTAGTTTTACTCTAATTTGGACTATTCCATTGGATCAGCTCGAAGGGGTTCACAACATTGAATGAGTGGCAGATTGGGAGGGAAGGACTCTCGTGCAAAAAGGTCTGAGTTTTGATGTGTTAGAGTGATTGAATTACCCGTAGATTTGTGTGATCATTGCTGAAGGCATGATACACTAGAATGTATGTTTATTCACCTATTTGTAATCATAAACAGGGTAAACAACTGCATTATAACAGCACAAAGAACATGAGTGTCTTACAAATAATATGTAAATAACATCACAAGTAGTAGTCTATACCATTAAGTTACATTGATTATTTCATAGACATGCATTCTAAAATGAAATTGCTTTCTGTTGAATGATTTGTTGAACATTCTTATGTCACTAAGTTGTGTAAGGTATAATATTATTGTAGGCACTGGCAAACATGCATGGTGTTTTAGAGTGAATTGAAGAATCTGACATTTCATCTAATACAGAATCTGACACCAGTCATCAAGATAACGTTAGCAGGCCACAACCTACACCTAACACCTGCAGCTTGGACAAAAGAACACAACATGGCGTCAGCTTCCCATATCATCAATATTCCATTCCAGGAACAGGTAACATTTAAGACATGGGGAACTATTCTCTGACTACAGTACCCAGTTAGTTTGATGCACAATAATAACTGAGCAGTAAGCTGGTTAGAGTCAGTTAGCTAGTTACTTAATAACTTAGTTTGATGTTCAAGTTCAATAATGTTTGATTGATTGATTGATTGATTGATTGATTGATATGTCCCAGGAGCGTCGGCTGCTTTCCCAGCTCAGCACGATGCGCGAGCAGGGCCAGCTGTGCGACATGACGGTACGGGTCGGGACACGCGAGTTCCGCTGTCATCAGGCCGTGCTGGCCGCCAGCAGTGGACACTTCCACAGCGTCTTCGTACAGGTGTGTGTCTCTGTTCTGTTTAGTGATAGGGACAAGTGATGGGAGAGAAGGTGTGAGTCTGTCCTGTCCTGTCCTCTAGAATCTAGCCAATTGCACACCAGGTCATCTCAGGGATTACTGATGCATTACTAGATAATCATCTTTGGGAAGGCAGGACTTTGAATTTATGTTTATTTTTTATGTGATGGTCCATTGGTGTTGATCATAACCAGTTTTGTATTTGAGTTAGTGAGTTAGTAAGTGTACATGCCATGTAAGCCGGTCTGATGGATTATTTTGAGCAGTCACACAAAAGTAAAAGAAATCTCAATGCTTCACATGTGGGGAACTTCCTTTTTTCCTTAAATCCTTCCAGGGAGCGCTCAGCTTCCCCAAGATGCTGGATCTCACCTTTACCTCAGCTGACGTCTTCTCCGTCGTCTTAGACTATATCTACACCGCCAGCCTCAAGTGTCCCACCGACGTCTTACCTCAAGTCCTCCAGGCAGCCAAGGTTCTGGAGATCCACACACTCGTGGACCACCTGCTGCTGTTCTCAGCCTCACAGGAAGGCGGGAGGGACGGGGAGACTGCGCCGTCCTCCTGTACAGACTTACCTGTACCCTCAGGTGTGAACACACCTGTGTCCTCACCTGGTCCAGGTGTAAGGGACAATGTGGTGGTGAAACAAGGTGTGCAGATGTTTCATCTGAACTTATCTGAGTCTTTGCTTGTTCGTTTTGCACTGAAAACTGATCATGAAGTATTGTTTATGACTTGTTTGAGTGTGTTCTTCTTGTGTATTGTGTGTTTGTATGTTTGTGTCTCTCTGTGTGGCAGGAACACAATGCAGCATTGCCATGCATCCTACGTCCTGATATTTTTGCCAGCATAAATGATGACTGTTCGAAGACACCATAGGCTGCCTATGAAACTGAAATGGTCACAGAGCTCTTTGGGCAATGAGGTGAAGTCTGCCATCGCTGGTTTCCTGTTGATAGAAACTGTCTTTGGACACATCACTCAAGAGAGTTTGAGGTTGTGCCTAATTATTGATAACTATGCCATAACCATTTAAATTCTTCGTTCTCAGATTTTTTTCTAGTCATTTACGTTGTTAAATGTTCTCACTAGAGGAGCAAGAACACAACCAGGAGGAGACCAGACCACAGACCTCTCGACTAGAGGAGAACTCCGTATCCATGGAGACCCAGTCCTCCCGGCTGGAGGAGGGATCCATGGGGACCCAGATCGCCGAGCTGAGGGCAGAGGTCGCGTTTCTCCGACAGCAACTCCAATCTGCCATCGGGGAAGAGGCGGTCTCACCGCGTCCTGCGAAACGGCCGAGAATAAAGGCAAAATCCTCGCTTCTGTCGGTAAGACACCCTCTTGGTTGTGTGAGATTTTCATCTTTCTCCTGCTGTCAGTGCAAGCCATGTGAATGAAACACTTTCAACTTGTTTATTTGTGAATAATTTCATCAGCTTGGTAAATCATAGGTTAAAAAGTTATTGTACAAAACCAAAGATTTTATACCTGGCCGGCATTTTGGTGACTGTCTGTCACCCTTTCTCAGCTCAGGGCAATACTGACTTAGGTTCTTTTCAGACTGAAGCTAGGAGCCACTGCTTTAGTGTAATTTTCAAGAATGCAGTAGGATGTGTTTGCAAAATACACAGGCATTTCCAAGCACACTCGGAGTGTGATCCAAGTGTACTTGGAAGCGTGTACATGTGTGTAAACTGGGCCATTGGAGACCACATTCGTCACACTGAAGCAGTGAGCGACACCTACCTGCAGTGCGAAGAAGCCCAGTCAGTATTGCCCTGAGGAAGGTGACAAATGGTGACCGAAACATATGAACTCGAAGCAATTCGTTAATCAGACTCATGGTCAGTGTCAGCCCACCGCTGCATGTTCTGTTTCTGCAGGGTACTGTGAGGCGTCTTCACAACGCAGACACCAACCACAGGAAGTACAGGGGAGACCTGGGGTAGGGTGACCTGCATAACATATACATTTATTTATTTATTTCACTCACTCACACACTCACTATCCGGTTTATTTATTTCTGTTTTCTTTTACCAGGGTGACTCTTTTATTACTACTATTAGTGACTGGGCACTGCTTTGCAGACAGGCCCTTTCATACAAACAAACATACAGCAATATGTATATTAAGTTGTTGTTTTTTTCAGCCAATTTTTATTATAAGTAATCAGCTACATGCGCCTGTAGTGATTCACATGAAAAAGTGTATCATGATATTACATGTATGTAAAGTTAACAGGCTGCACAGAAGGGTATATCATCACAATCATTGAACGTACAATCTTTTAGAAATGATGCGAACACTATTATAATTTTGTTCTGGTTGTGACATTTCCACAGACTCAATGCACCATACAATGAGGGGGTGACGACTTTGTTAATGAAAGAAGTTAGCGCCAGCTCCGAGTACCATCCACAAAGCAAGATTCGAGGTGAGCTTAATATCAATACCCAAATAAGATGAGTCCCAATATCTGTTCTACGTTTTTCCTGATGATCCAGGTTTACCCAAAAAGCAATTACTCAAACAACTGGATATGATTTTGGAAACGGTCAGACGTTTCAAGTAGCATCCACTACTTTTCGTCAGTGACTGTGAGCAAGATCAGTTGAACAGCAGGTTTATAACCACGAAGACAAGGTTGAAGTAAAGCAATTAAAACAATAGGAGCTATTGTTCCCTTTACTTCAACCTTGTCTTGAGTTGTCTAATTTGCTTTCTATTGGACTATCTAAAAATTTGTCTTCTCCTTATTTGCATATCAATTCATAGTTCGTGGTTATAAACCTGCTGTTCAACTGATCTTGCTCACAGTCACTGACGAAAAGTAGTGGATGCTACTTGAAACGTCTGACCGTTTCCAAAATCATATCCAGTTGTTTGAGTAATTGCTTTTTGGCGTATCTTATTACCTGGATGTCTAATCTTCATCGACAGATCCAGGTTTAGTCTGTCTCAGCGAACTCATGCTCACCTCCTGGCGTCATTTCAAATATCGTTCTCTGCAGCCTGACAAGACGACAATGATGATGAGGATATTGATGATAAAGCGATAAGGATGATGATGACAATATCAATGAAATTGATGACGATATTGATGGTTGTGATGATGATGATGATAGTTGTGATGATGATGATATTGTTGATGATTGTAATGATGATGCTGTTGATGGTTGTAATGATGATGATGTTGATGATGATGGTTGTGATGATGATGATGGTTGTGATAGTTGCGATGATGTTGATGATGATGGTTGTAATGATGATGATGTTGATGATGATGGTTGTGATGATGATGATGGTTGTGATAGTTGCGATGATGTTGATGATGATGGTTGTGATGATGATGATGGTTGTGATAGTTGCGATGATGATGATGATGATGATGGTTGTGATGATGATGATGTGAATGATGGTTGTGATGATGATAATGTGGATGATGATGGTTGTGATGATGATGATGACTGCTAAATGTTTTTGCTGCCTGTCTGCAGCTGCATGTGTGGCCTACTATGAAACCGTACGTCGGAAGTTCCTTGAGAGCCAGCCGGAAAACACGGACAAGGCAAGAAAGCAGAAGAACGAGAAACGCCTTCGCTCAAGAAGAAAAAGGGTGAGTCTTCGCAAACCTATCCATCTACATGATGAAAACCATGATTTCCGTACACAAAAGAAAAGCGCTTACTAAAGATCTTTCGACCCGGTCCTTCACAAGTTGAAATGACCCAAACACTATCTGACTATGTCATATGACCTGAACGGAAGTTTGACTTCAGCAACAGGTCAAAGGTGTTAACTAGTTGGTATCGGCCCCTGTCTTGGTTCTTGGTAGAGGGATGGTCAATGAGCCCTAATGTATATCTTGTGAAGTGGCGTCATGTGGCGCAGTTGGTAGAGCGCGCGGCTGTCAAACAATGGGACCCGGGATCTAATCCCAGGTTATGCCCAGAGACATGTCCGAACTTGCGCCCGGCGTTGTGCCCTTGGGAAAGGCACTTGACACGACTTTCCTCACTTCACTCAGGTGTAAATGAGTACCTAGCTCATCTAGGGTTAGGGACGTCCCTCGGATAGGACGTTAAATGGAGGTCCCGTGTTTGGGGAGAGCCACACCCCGCGCACGTAAAAGAACCCACCACATCCTTCGAAAAAGAGTAGGGGCATGCCCCGGTGTGCGATGGTCCAAATCCTTCTGTCTGGAGTTGGTGATTCACTACAAATCACCCGGATGGAGGCCTGGCGAACCTCTGTCTCGTATCAGCCACTCGGTGATTTACACCATTCACCCGGACGGGAGAACTGGCGCATCCCCGTCTGTATGACAGCCAACGAAAGGGTATGTCACCCTGCAAGGGGCGGCATAACCCCGTCGTAGCGAAAGCTTGTCGACTGATGATGATGATGAATGTATATCTTAACAATGTCAATTACCGTCACAGATGAACCTTCACTGTCTTGAATAGATTGCAGTCTTATTGGTTGTTTGAACCTCTCCCCCCCGTGCAGCTGCTGGAGTGTCGAGGCGGAGTCCTACAGTCGGAGGAGGAGCGGAGGCTGTGGACCGGCGTGACCCCTGACCTCATGTCGGACAAAGAAGACGGCGAGTCCAACGGCATGCCAGTGTGGCTGGTCCGCCCGCCATCCTTCCGAACCGACGAACTCTCGAACCTGTGCGTTGCCTTACAGGCCAGGCTGGAGGCGGACAGAAGGTACCGGGTGGGGCACACCCCGCGGAAAATGGAACCGGGCACGTTCAGCGAGAGGCTTCCACCGAGAGTCTACGACCCGGAGCGAGCGGCCCAACACATCCGGCCGGAGAGCGACCCCAACAAGCTGGGGTTCATGGAGGACATGTTTACAAGCCTCGATGTTTAAGTGACGTCTTCCTTGTTGCACTTCAGTATAATAGGAAACCTTTTTTAAATGTACTGGCCTAATGTTTGTACATTTTCAGACAAGTTAGATGTGTACAATCCGTCATATGTACTTGACAAGTGTGAATGTGGTGCATGATGGTATATAATTCATTAGTCTAAGAATGCATTTGAATCTGGCCCAAATCGTTATGTGAAATGTGAAATACACACATAGCGAGTGAGCCAACACAGTAACCGTCATCCCAGCGTTCTTCATAATTACGAAGGTTCGGGATTCGATTTTAATTAGACTATTATACTCGTCAAACATTCCTTGTCTCGGTCATTTTACTGTAATAATTGTTCGTTTACCGTGCAATAAGTTTAATTTTCTGTGTTCGTAACTTATTTTATAAAAAAATGTGTAGTCCTGGCCTAGATTGACCAACTGTTGTAAACAGTTTTGTCCTGGAAAGAAATAAACTATTTTTTACCCCCGTTAGCAAACCCATTAACGAGTCAGGTCTGTCCAATGCTGACACGTCCTTAATAATAACTTCTTTTCTTTCAACTTGTTATATGGAAAGACTTTGTCCATGGCTGGATGCGTGAAGAAGATGCGTGACCTGAGTCTAATGAATCTAAATAATATATCACTGTTTAGCCATAGCCAATGCTGTATACGTATAGGGCTGATATCAAAGAGGATTTTACCATGGTTGAACATTGACTGAAGGAGTCCATGTATAATGTCTCATTCATAGTACCATTTTAGCAAGGCTAGGGCAGAGCTGGCCATCAAGTTCAACAAGGACCAAGATAACCTTTTCTTCCATAAGAGGGTCTGCATGGGGGACGTCGACAGTGCTTTACCCATAAAAAGTCAGTTGTAGACTGCTTATACATAATAGAAGATTGGATTGATGCAGATAAAAGGAAAACCTGATAACTGCTAATTAAAAGGTTATCGCACTCAAATATGACTCTACAATATACAACGTAGCAAAGGATTTACTGCAACAGTCATTCATCTACTAATTATTTTAAAAGTATGTATATTAATTTTCAAGTAATATTTCAGTAAAAAAAATCAGTAATTGATGAGTCAGATAGACTCTGCAAATGATCAATAAATATTTATTCCAAAATAGGAAATGGGAGCAAAATAGATACTGATACAGATTAAGGAAGACCTACACCGTATACTCGTACACTCTTGCCTACAGGTTATAAGTCCTACCAAGAGGATTTTTCTAAGCCGAGACTTAGATATGAATACGTGTAAGACACGCACCAAAATGGTGGAACAAAATGATTAAACCATGTTTACAGCCACAACAGTCAACAGTAAATGATTACTGTCTCAACAGTACCGGTTACATTCCTACCAGCAAATTAGTAAGTAAATTCTTAGCTTACTAGTCATAACAGTTACTAGTAACTATGATAGATAATGCTACATGTACCTAACTCAATTCTCTTGCTAGGTTGAGACTTTTGGGCCAAATACCTCATACAAAAGATGACCAACATCTACATGTACAGTTCATATCGAATTTTACCAACATGATTTTTCTAACCCTAGACTTAAATATGAATAAGACTCGCACCAAAGTGGTTGATTTAAGATTCGGGAGAAGACTAGACAAGCAATATAGAAGATATTACTGTCTGAAACTGTTACAGAAACAACAGTGTGAACTTTAATGTAACATGAAACAGAAGTCAGTGTCATGTCTGCAAAGTTATCCAGTCAGACTTGGCTTATTCACTTAGGTACTTGAATATGCCAGGGTCATATTTCCAACCCAGAACCCGGCAGGAGCAATAAATAAAAATGTATTAAGAAAAATAATATGCCATTATGTTTGTTTACCTTTCAAGTATATTGTTGTCCTGTGTTGAACGTTACACTTGTTGAGAACAGTGAGCCATGGTGAGGCCGTATTGCACAAATAGCGGATATTGTGATAGATTCTTAGTAAAAGCTGTCTGACACTTCAGGACAAGGAGGTTAAAGTTCGCTGGACACTGCCTCAGAAGCAAAGAAGAAGTGGCTGACCTGGTTCTCTGGACTCCCAGGCATGGGTAAAGGAGGCCTGGAAGACCTGCAGCAACATACATTGACACCCTGAAGAAAGACACTGGCCTTGAAGTTGATAGTCTGCTCCAAGCGATGAGGGATAGAACCACATGGACTGCCATCACGACTCGAGACCTTCCAGTCTCGACATAAGCAAGTAAGTAAGCAAGTAAGCAAGTGATAGACTTGCAACTCAATGTCCCTTTATTGGGATGTGGGTCTCATTTCATTGTAACTGCCCGGTTGGGCACCGGTTGGGAAATGTGTGTGTATAGCATCAGCTGTAGGAGAGGTGAGTTTCCTCTTGGTCCCCCTCACCGCTGCAGTACACTTATTACCGAAGATCCGGTGGATCTGACTCCGCGAGACGTCCGCTTTCCACCTCTCTTTAGTCATCTTCTTTAACACAAACCCTGAAACATGTTTACATTTTATTACTGTAATTCACTTTATCTTCACTGTAGAAAAATTTCATGGCCTAAGGAAAATTGACTTAAACTTCATGGTGGCGCCAAGTGATTTACATAATGGTTGCGTAAAGGAATCATGGATGATTTCAACAGGTTTTTCAAGGTGATGATAAGTTCATGGTACAGGGGTGACCGTGAAAACAGTGAACATGAAATTAGAGTGAAAGAAACAAGAATTAGAATGTCAATTGCTCATTGTTGAGCATTTGCCACTAGTTTTAAGCTAAGTGTGTTTCGAAAGACTGTTTAAACAGAAGAGTAAATTTGACAAAATTTGATCACTTTGCGTGTGCCATGTGGAATTCCTGCCGAAAATTGGAATACCGGATTTGGAATTGATGTTGTTACAGTTTCCTTTTCGAGGACACCAAATTTTCTCAACTTCTGGCACATTTTGCATTGCAATGTGTGTTTTTTGGGTGGGTATATAGATAAAACAACAAGGTGTATTCTGCATCACCCTTGGTCCCAGCCCTGCGTCAGGTCAGGCTATTACCTCGGGCGATACGGAATACACCGTGTTGTATTCTATACAAACTGTATGATGTTTTGCTGAAAATAATTCCATCAGGTTGGTAGAAAATAGTACGTTTCGGTGTTCTACTTCAGCTACATGTACTTATAGCGGCCAGAAGCAGCTGACTCCAAACGGAAGCTCTGACAAACATCAAAACATAAGCAAGTTTTCACCACAGCACTTCGAAGGAAAATAAAGGCTTTGACTTGGGCAAGGTAAGATTTTACTGGTTGTGAAAAAGAAATCTCCAATATTATATGATGTTTTGGTACTGCAGGGTAGATACCTTCTATTGCCTGTAGCACGTTTTGATCCAGAACTCTTCCATGTTCTCCATTCTTTCCAGTCCGTCCATTCTTCACAAAAGCTGTGTATATCGTCAGGTCCATGTTTCGGTGGAAATGGTCGAATAGGTTGTGGCAGAGCTGCCGTCCGCTGTAGTTCGCCCTGCCAACCAGAACCCGTAGATCCGAAGGGTGTAGATAGACTCCGGAGCACGGCATGAGCTCACTCTCTCCATCCCCAGAACCTGGGTGTTGTACCTGCAGTGATTCAGGGGAGACCAGAAAAATAGAATCGGACACTGTTAAAGAGTAATGAAAGACAGAGTAGTGAAGAGTGTAATAGCCAAGCTATGGATGGTGACAGACGGTCCCTGAAATGTCGGGTAGCTATATATCACTTCTTTGGTTGTGTAAAAAGCACTTTCATAGTTGTTAACAATTGATTTACCAAAGTTATCAAATCATTCAAGGTTTAACAAGAATGTGTATCATAATTCACATTGTTTCCACTAAAAGCAGTCGACACTTGACAGTGAAATTCTTCTCACACAACTAACAGGGTTTTTTTTACCAATGGAAGTGAGGAATGCTCAACGATCGCTTCTTGCCCGATGACGGCTTGGAGTTGCTGTCGGAGAAAAGCGACCTCTGCCCTCAGCTCGGCGATCTGACTGCCCATGGATCCGGGGTTCTCCTCTAGTCGAGAGTCTTCTGACTGAGGCCTGACCTCCTCCTGGTTGAATTCCTGCTCTTCAAGTGAGAAAGAAAAAACAATGTACACGATCAGTGAAAAATCCTACAGCAAAAAAGTTAAATATTCAGTTGGTAAGGGTAGTTATCAATTAGGCACAGTGGCCTCTTTAAACGCACGGGCACACAGGTACACACATACAAACACACACAAACATACACACACACATACACACACACATGCACAAACAGGCACACACGCACACAAACAAGTAAAAAAAAACATACTTTGGAGCAAAGTAGCAATGTTGATCACCCACACAGATGAACTTTCAGACTAAGATCAGATGAAACATCAACCCTCAAGTTCAAGGAACACAACAAGCTGCACACCTTGTTTCACCATCACATTGTCCCGTACACCTGGGCCAGGTGAGGACACAGGTGTGTTCACACCTGAGGGTACAGGTAAGTCTGTACAGGAGGACGGCGCAGTCTCCCCGTCCCTCCCGCCTTCCTGCGAGGCTGAGAACAGCAGCAGGTGGTCCACGAGTGTGTGGATCTCCAGAACCTTGGCTGCCTGGAGGACTTGAGGTAAGACGTCGGTGGGACACTTGAGACTGGCGGTGTAGATGTAGTCTAAGACGATGGAGAAGATGTCAGCTGAGGTGAAGGCGAGGTCCAGCATCTTGGGGAAGCTGAGCGCTCCCTAGAAGGAAAGGGAAAAAAATGAGATTCCCTACAATATTGTTATTATTTTGCTTGAAAAGTTTCCTTTAATTCCACAATTTGCATCTGGAAAATCTGTACGCTATGGATGAATTTCAATGAAAAGGTACCATAGACCAGATCTAGCTATGATCCATCAGCAGTTTCATAAGTTTTGCTGTTAAAACTACAGAAGATTGCTACAAAAACAAGCTTCTTAGCAAATTAAGGTGAGCACCCACCTGTACGAAGACGCTGTGGAAGTGTCCACTGCTGGCGGCCAGCACGGCCTGATGACAGCGGAACTCGCGTGTCCCGACCCGTACCGTCATGTCGCACAGCTGGCCCTGCTCGCGCATCGTGTTCAGCTGGGACAGGAGACGACGCTCCTGGGTATAGGACGTATCAATCAATTAATTAGTCAACTAACCAATCACTAAAGCTTACTCGTAAGCATCATATATATGCTTAGGCATCACATGGAAAATGGTTTTAGATGTGAGTTAATTTTTATGCATTGTTTGGTCATGGAAATTCTGATGTTTGCATTACCTGTCTGCGGAATAGAATGTCAATATTACCTGTTCCTGGAATGGAATATCAATGATGCGGGAACCTGACGCCATCTTACGGTCCTCTGTCCAAGCTGCAGGTGTTGGTAACTTTGTGGCCTGCTAGAATTCTCAGCTCTAGGGTCTGATTCTGTATGAAACGAAATGTCACAACGTTCAGTTCATCATGCAAAAAATACAAACAAACATCTCTCCTCCATTGCAGATGGAATTTGTCTATGTTTTCAGTACTACTAGTAGCACATCAGTAATCACCAGCAGCATTACAGTAGTCAAGACAGTAACCGACAGTAATAGATCAGTAATGAGAAC
Organism: Branchiostoma lanceolatum; assembly: GCF_035083965.1. Classification (NCBI taxonomy): domain Eukaryota; kingdom Metazoa; phylum Chordata; class Leptocardii; order Amphioxiformes; family Branchiostomatidae; genus Branchiostoma; species Branchiostoma lanceolatum. Next base: position 19,346,277 of record NC_089738.1, on the reverse strand, counting down.
TCATCAAAACAAGCTTGTCAGTGATATTACAGGAGTGGCAGTAATGCTGCTTACTGAAATGTCACGGAAATGGACTGTTCCATTAAAGGAACGTGGAGGGAGGCAATGACACCTCAATCAACTTACCCCTTTAGTACTTAGGTAATGAATCAGTAATGCCTTACTGTCACAATGATTTAAGCCCCTCTGTCCTGCTACTTAAACCCCCTTTGTCCCTACTCCCGATGCTTCCAAGTGCACATTCCTTTGTCCCTCCCTTCCCGATTATTCGACTGTCACAGTAACTGACAGTCAAATTGCAGTAGTGAGTTACCTGCTTTTTTATCACAAATGGTTGGTAAATGTACATACATTCTAGTTTGCAATGCCTTTAATAACTATTACACAAATCTACGGGTAATTTTCTTACGCTAAAACATCAAAACTCCCACCTCTATGCTCGAGAGTTTCCCATCCAAATCTCCCACTCATTCAATACGTGGTCAACCTCTGCAACTAGAGACAATGGAATAGTCCAAATTAGAAAAACCTAGAGTGCCATTCAGATACAAATCCTCAAGTTAATTTTTTTTCTATTTTTTGCCATAGAATATATTTGAAGGTAAAAACGGAACTACTAGAAGATTATTTCATGAAAAATATATTTCATTTGCGTTATGATATTCATCGTTTATTCAATGTTATCATCTATTCAATAAATAAATGATGTAAATTTTAGTGAAGAGGATTCGCGGTGTTCGAATGTCGTGCTACAATCCTAACAGACCAAAACACCCAAGATGGCGACGTCGCCAGGGACGGTCGTGTCTTCGTCTGTTTCTTCCGTCTTCTTCAGCACAAAACCTACCCCGACATGCCCCATGTTCGACGGAGACCAGTACAAATGTGTAAGCAACGTCTTAGACTTACCATCTTAGAGTACACGTCTTTTATAGACACTATTTAAGGTTTAGAACATGGGGAACCGCCAGCTCGGTGCGTCGCTCTGAAGTGGCCAAGTGGTTGTTCTTGTGAGAATGAGTCATGACCTTACCGTGCTATTGTTGTTACGTGACGTAAATCTCTCTGTAGATTGTCGCTCTAGTATTGTTATTTTTGATTGAAAAAAGACATGTTGACATCATATTAAAGGAACGTTTTCTTGGACACATGTGAAAAAGTTTTGAGGGCCCGGGAGGGGGGTGATGTTTACATGAGCATAAATTAATGTAGAGTAGGTTAGTCCAATTTTAAGCCTACTTTTTGGCGGCACAAGAAGATTTTCTTTTTACCAGAATACCTAACAGGTTAAAGGTATACATACCTGTCCTTGATTTAACACAACTAACATTAGGAGAGTGGCATTCTTGTAAGTTGTATCCTATATATATTTTGTTCTTCACTCTTATGATATTTTTCTTCAGTTCTTCAGTTAAAATCTTCTTCCTTAATAAACTGCGTTTCTTCATCTTCCAGGATGTTATTGTGGGCATCAGAAAGACAGTGGCCAGCTTGTCTCTGATTGGCTGGTGAGGAATTTGATTGATTATCACTACACTAATACATGTAGTATTTTAGTGTTATTGATATGTCTTCTATTTCAATCGTAATTGTTATATTAAGTTGTGTCATGTTAGTGTTAACGTTACATCTTTTTCAACTGAACGTCATTTTAGATTCATTTATGCTTAATTAAAATGAGCTCCACACAGAAACTTTCTAAAGTTTTGATGTATACAAACCTTTGGTGTGCTGGAAGTACTCCTACCTGGCCGAAGAAACTCTACTCTACTCTACTCTAAAGCTTGAAATGATAGCTTTAAAATTGCCTCAAATCGAGTAACAATTTTCTAATGCTGCATTTTGCTCCGTCACAGAAATTCCCACACTAGCACTGTAGTCTCCAGACCTTTCTTCATTTATTACATACATCTTGCAGAACCTGTGACTTTTCTATTGTATACATAACAAAGATTCTGTAAATATTTCTATGATTCCAGCCTGTTCATGATAGCAGTAATCTGGCTGTTCAGGAAGTACAGGTCCTTTGTGCAGGTGAGAGATTTATGCCGGTACTAACAAATAGACAAAAAACATCAATAAACCTTCAGGCTACATCAATTTATTTTCTTACTTCCCAGACGTTGGATAACAAAGGGGGCAACCGGAACCAGAATACCAAATGTGCTCTATGGACTAACAATAATATATATAACCTGGTGTATCTGTATGTACTGTACTTAATTACCAGAAATGGCATCCACTGCAAGTTTAGGGCGTCTAATTGCCTTACTTTCTTAGTGTTAAGTCCAAAAGACCCCTGGACACCCTTCTAGCTAAAAGTCTGCAGTCTAGTGGTCTTATTGAAATAGATAACATTACGTAGTCTTTTTAAGTAACAAATCCCCAATCTGTATAGATGGCCTTGTAGCCTTTCAGATGAATATGAATATTTCATTAGCCCTGAATAATAGACAGCTGTCATTGAAAACTCCACATGTCAGTTTTCTCCTCTTGTTGCAGAGGTTAATCCTGTACCTCAGTATAGCAGCCCTGCTGGACGATGTATCATATCTCATGGTAAGGGACATGTTATTGATGTCACATGTCATTTCACACTGTATACATTTTTGTTATCAAAGGTTATGATTTTTTTGTGTGTATAGCTTGGATCTTTTGTCTTGTTAATGTAATCATGATGATAATAGTGACTTTGGTTGTTGTTAATAATTTAAAGTTGTGTTTTTCGTTGTACACATACATGTTTTATATTGGACATTGTACATATAAATGACACAATGACTCATGATCCCCCCTTCTCCTCGCCAGGGTGATCTCCATCCAGACGGCACTCTGTGTAACTTCCAGGCCTTCCTGCTCACTTTCTTTGGTAAGAGACGGTACAATATCTACAGTCATCATTTGTAGCTAGGTAGCAGTATCGTGTGTGAATATTACAGTTGGGGGGTATTTCATTTCAACCAATCTGTGCTTGGTTAAAAGTATTACAAAGACTCTTTTTCATAACATGTTACTATGTTCTGAAATGTGACCAAACATTTGGTACATGTAGTTAAACTACGAGGGATTCGGGTGTACAAGTTGACTTAAAAACATCAGAAACTCATGTAAAGAAAGAGTGGACGACACGATTGCAAGACTAAAAGTTAGCTCTTGGTTGTTTTTGTGTAAGAAGAGTCCAGTTCTCTACCAATCTGATAAAACAATTTACAATATGCAGCTTACTTCATATGTTTCCCCGTTCTTCTATCCCAGAATGGTCGGTGCTGCTCTGGGTTTGCTGCATCACCTTCAACTTGACCTTGAACATCATCTGGATGACCCGGACCGACAAGTATGAGATGTAAGTACAGCTTGACGTGTTATTTTCTTACATAGAAAAGAAGTTACTGTAGCAAATGCAAGAAGTGTTAAGTTTTTGTTTGTGTACAACTGTGAATAACATTATTTCATGTATTTGTGACGCAGCCACGCAGGACCCCACTGCAAAATCAATGAGCTGGGTAATACTGGATGAATACGACGAAAAATAAAAAGATAAATACAATAAATATTTCTAAAGGACTACAAGAAAGGAGCCACTTTGGTCCAACCCTATATTTTATTAAGCTGTTTGTTGGTGAATAAATCAATGATGCTATGATGATATGTTTCCTCCTGTTCAGAGTGTACCATGTCCTGTCGTGGGGGGTTCCCCTCATCCTATCCTGTCTCCCCTTCATTGGGAACCACTATGGACCGGCCGGCGCATGGTGGTCAGTTTGTTTGTCTGTTTATTTGTTTGTTTAGATCTATATTTACATTACTATACCTAACTGCTGCTTATGATTGTGATTTGAAGTTCAGAATTTCTAAAGAATAAAAGCATCTGAAACTAATCATAAGCACAATTTATCATTAACTCAATTTCTAAGATGTGTACATTTTATGGAGTTATCTACTTCCAATACTTAACACAAATATCTTCATTTTTGTTACATGGGTTTGTTTCTACTTTCTGGATCAATAGACTTGTAGGTAGATAAAGATTTTCTTAGCATTTTTTGTTCATCATTTACAGTTCTAATGCCACCATTTGCTGTTCCAAAGAAATTCATGTTTTTTCCCCCTCTCCATATCTTTTATCAGTTGGATACCAAACCAGTACACACACTGGAGGTTTGGCATGTAAGTTTGTGTTGCTTTCTAACACTTTATGTATTTGTTATCTTTCTACTTTTAACAATAAGTGTACTGGGTTCTTTAACATACTCAAGGTGTGGGCCAAACCTTGGACCTCTGATAACTTAAAAGTCATGATGATACTGGCATACAAATTTGAGTAACTCTGACACATTAAATTTTGTGGAAAATGCTTCAATTCCATGAGACTCAGTGTAATTTATACTGTAAAAAGAAATGATTTGCACAAAAATCAAAGCTGGCCATCATAAACTTATCATCTAGCCAGTAACTAAACTCCCAGTGTTGTTCTACCCCCTCCACAGATGGTACGGGCCGTTGTTCTGCCTGCTGGGTTTGATGGTTGTTGTCTACACCTGCATTACCGTCACCCTCAACAGGAAGGTGGGTTAAACCTTAACCCTTGGTATGCCAAGTTACAAGTGCTCCAGTACCAACTTTGTATATCTTAAGCTGCACTACTTTAACTTTGTTAATGACATCCATGGGCACAATTGATTTGAGGCACCAGTATTTTATGGAGAATGCAATCTTATGTGGCATGCTATGTTACAAGTGACCCAGTATCAATGTTGTTGATTTTAAGCGCCTCATTAATGTGATATTGTTGGTTCTTGGAATCTTTTTCTTCTCGAGTCACCACTTCTATCTGCTATCTGTTCTTTTGATCTTGGAATTAAAGAAAGGTACCTGGAACACACAGTTTCAGGGAATGAAAAAGCTAGTAGTCAAATACAAGATTTCATCCAACCCTCTGCTGTCATGTTGACCTCTTGATACAAATGTAAATATTTACTTTGAAATGTCTTTGAAGCCAGAAAATGAATGGGTGCATACCCAGGAATCTTGGAGTTACTCATTACAGTGTTTAAGGTTGATTTAAGGTATTTTGTGTTCTTCACATCTACAGGTGAAAAGATGGGAAGGAACGTATGATCCTGATGTGGAGAGGAACAAGGTGAGAAAAAATCTTTGTTTTTGTGCATCATGATTGTTGTGATCAAGGGCATCATCAGATACTAACTCTGGGAGCCACTCATCCCTGCCCTCCCAGCGCTCGTAACTTGGCTGTACTGCTGAGTCTGTGTCCCTCCTGAGGGTGTCCTTAAAGTTGTGTACATTCCTGTCTGGGTTCCATTTATCTTGTGCGGGTTCCCACAGGATGAGCTCACTTGTCACAGGGATAGAAGGGAGAGTGTTTAACTTTAAGACGAGAAGAGAAGAGTTTTGACTCATCCATAAATTTCTGTATTTTCAGGACCTGCTGAAGGAAGACATCAAACCGCTGCGAGCGTATCCCTTCATCTACCTGGCCCTATCCATCTTCCCACTCGTACACAGGTAACGTCTTAGTTATATCGGTCTTGTTTATTCTCTTGTTTCTCAGACATTTTAAAGTAAAGATCATAGGAAGATGTCAAGCTGGGAGTAAAACTTGACTCTGACCACTACAGTAGTATATATTCATTCCCTGAAACTGAGTGTACCAAGCTTGCAAGGTACATACTGTACTTTCTTCTCTGACTCAGTTGATTGATCATGTTTGTCTTCCAGTTAAGCATTTTCTTTTTTTTTTCAATCTGAAAGCAAATAACTATATCATATGAATGGGGATTGGAAATATGAAATTGACTTTTCAGAAACCATCACTTTTTGTTTTAGCCTTTCATTTATTTTTTGTCCAACCAGCCTGCTTTTTTACCTGCACCAAAAAATTTTTGGTTGAGATGTTGTCAACATTGATTAAGCAAGACTGTTATGTTAAACATTTGTTGTTTCTTTATTATGTGTTTTTGTTCCTAACACCAGAATTCAGAATGCGATCTCCCCTGACAACACAGTGTTTGCTCTGGTGGTTCTACATGCGCTGACGTCACCACTGCAGGGTATGTATCATGGTACTGTACATCTAGCTGAAGTTGTAAGTTTGAGCGACAAACAGTGTTGTGCACTTTTGTGGAAGTTTTGTACAGCTATGATTTTCTGTTGAAGATGTTAATACAAACAAACTTTAGTGAAACTTGACATATGGTCCGTGTCAGTTTGTACTGGTACTAAAAGAGAGAGGAGGCATAATTATGTAGGATGTAAAAGTGTTGTTTGTTTGCGTTTGTGTCCAGGAATGGTGAAAGCTATTGTACAGCTAGGATTCTAATCTGTTGAAAATATGAATGTGTTGTTTTGTGTTTGTTTTTGTTCAGGAATGGTCAATGCGATTGTTTACGGACTGGACAGGGAAACCATCGTACGCCTCACTCCTACATCCATCAAGGTAACGTTTCTGTTTCCTTCAGTCATACATAGCCAGATTCAAAGCTAAATGAAGTTGAGCCACAGTACTTGATCTTGATTGGGTACTGGGCAACACCCCTCTTGTTGGGGTAAAGCGCCCAGGGGAGTGCGCTGTCCTGTTATTGTCCTCGCAGGTGCAGGAGCACAGCCTCCTTGAAGCTGGGAGGATCAGCTGTGTCTGTGACGTCCTGAGTTAATGAATTCCAGTCCCTCACGGTTTTAGGGAAAAAAGAGTATCTATAACAGTCTTTGTGGAATGGTAGAGCCTTATATGAATTTTGATTTGAGTGTTGCGGTTGGCGCTGTGCAGGCATCAAATTAACTTGAAATGTCAGAGCAATGCCTGTTCAACCCTTTGTTACGGTGTAACACATGAAGTGCCATATCTTTAACGTTCTGTCATCCCCCCCCCCCCCAGCTGGCCATCCAAAGTCACTTCAACCAGCCCACTCTCATCAGTGAGTACCCATCAGCCCCCGTCAACTCCCAGGATGCATCAGCTGACCTTTCACCTGTAGTTGACCCCGAGGGTGACCTCCAGGATCAGGAAGAGAGTTGACAGTTACTCGCAGCCACCGAGTAAAGAACCACCATCACAAGGGTAAACATTTCGACAGTACTTTTTTATATATCGTCTCTCAAAAATCTATAAAAGTTGTGTGTTTAGAATTAAGATAAAAATTGGATTGGATCTTTGGAGAAAGGACATTTTGAAGAAAATGTGGAGAAGTTTGAAAAGAAAATTCTCCCCTGAAAATGAGTTTCAAATTTTTGCAATTAGTGCTATTAGCAAGCACAAGATGTTTTCAAGTTAACAAATAAGTGAAGTAAACAAGTCATGAAAATTTGGTCATTCCTAAAATTTGAGATTTTGAAAAAAAATTGAACTTTTAAAAGAGATGTCTAAATAGCAACAGGCAACCATACAAATTTTACCAAATTGTTTGTTGCTAAAATTGGTAATTGAGTCCTTGATGGTAGTCCTTTAATCAGTGACTGTGATTGTGAAGAGTTGAGAGCAAAAAATAAAACTATCAGATGAAAGTATCAACCTTAAAATTAGGTGAAGATGTAATATATCTTTTAATGATGGTGATTTTCTATCTAAATTGTACATACTAGAGTGGGTGTTAAGGGTCTGTAACTGGTGTGGTTTGGGTTTAGTGATTTTTGTATTAAAATAACGCCACACCAATCTATTTTCTTGGTTCTCAGATAGCTTATTAAGTAAAAACTAAAATTGAGAAAGAGAACATGTCAAGATGAGACAGGGGGCTGGGAAGAAAACTTGAATCTAAGGCCACACCAGCTTAATTTCTTGGTTAACGGATTTTTTAAAAAAATGCTAAATTCCAAAATCAACATGAAAACAGGATATCACAGGAAAGTTTGTACTTTGGTGCACACAGTTTCAGGGAGTGAACAGGGTCAGGTGCAAGCTTTCACCCCAGCCTTCTGTTTTCATGATTTTTTTTTGTTGCTAAAATTATTTTTAAATCTGTAACCAAGAAATTAAGATGGTGTGGCCTTAGTTATTAACCGGTAAATCCTTTCATTGACCCCACAACTGCATGTAAACACTTTGCCTTCCTACATTGTTTTCATGTTGAACTTCAAGTTCAGTTGTATTTTTCATAAATCTTAAAACCAACATATTTAGTTGGTGTGGCCTTATAATGTATATTTGACCAAATTCAGTTGCTGTACAATAAACGTGAAAATTGAGGTGAGGTTTACAAGAATAAGTTAGTGGTTTGATTTTTTCGCTACTTTCTAGTCTATTGCTAGAATCAACCACAACTAAACAATCATGACTTCAAGGTACATGTTTAATTCCAAAACCATCAGCATCATGATGATATCAACATTAACATGGACAATCATGTACATTTTGTATTACTGATATCTGGGAAAAGTAGAAGAATTAAGAATTAAAGTTTTCAAATATAATGTATAAAATTTTCATCTCATAATTGAAGAATATGTATACTTTGTTTATGTATATCCTGATAATTGAGAAATCTATATTCTTCTAGATCTGTTTACATATATTATATATTCTGTCATATATTCAAATATTATACTCAATTTATCTTTACAATTTGCGTATTATGTGTTTTTGTTCGCCTTTGATACTTCTACTACAACACCAAGCTTATATTAACTAGTACATGACAGAAAAGTCATTTACACCATATTTCCTTTTTGAAATAGAAACTTAACTTAGTCTTTAGTAAGTACATGTGCATGTAAAAACATGCTACTATTGCTCAAATCATGCGGGACAATATATTACAGAATTTAAAATCCCAAACAATGTCAGAAGAGACATATGATATATCTCCATAACTATTACGTATGAAATGACAGAAATAAAACTACAATCTAATTGTAAAGCATGGAATTGCTGTATATCCACAAACAAGTTAAACAGTAACTTTTTAAGCATGATTTTTTTTTATTCAAATGAAGTTTTATAGCTGGTATTACCACCCTTCGCAGGCACTCGGCACGGCAGCAGCTGGTTACATTACCCTAAGCGACCTGTCACACCTAACCTTTGCACATATCTAGTGGCAAGCATTGTTCCAGCAAAGATGGCCTACAGTACTTGCCTGTAAAAAATTCCATTCTACATAGTTCTAAGAAAAAATAAATCGTAGCTAGAGTGGTCTTCAAATCCACAGTTCCTACAGGGACATTAAGTAAGCCCCGAAGTAAGTCCCGGACTCCTGAGGGTTGACCTTGTCAAAGTTTGTCACATCCACATACAAGACGTCTCCTGCCTTAAGGAGGAAGACTCCGCCCACGTAAGACGTACGGTACCACGCGCCGTCTTGGGAGGAAACCTTCTTGGTGGCTCGTCCAATCAGAAGCCTCGATGCCACCGCCGATGAGCCGCTTCGACGTAACACGATATGGGTTAGGTGGAGGGTCTGCTCATTGGCGCCGCCTTGTGAGGTTTGCCGGAACTGCAGCTGGTTGTAGACGTAGTAGTATCCCGTGAGCGGTACGACTATGTTTTGGTGGGAGGTGACTTCCATGCCGTGTTTCCAGAAGGATGAACCACCGGGGTCAACTTGCCAGTCATGAATAGTGGAGATGGAGCCTGGAACAAAAATAAAATAAAAATTTGTAAAGTGTTATAATGCTTTGTCAAGTAGCTGATAGATCTACAGAATTTTATCCATATGGCGTAGTAACACGATTTCTTACAGAGATGTGCATCTAAGTAACATACCTTGAATCTTGAAAAAGTTGTGATGATTTTATTTTCACATTTTTTTGTAGTGTCCCTCCACTGCGAAATAATATCAGCATGATATGTGTTTTTGTGCTATGGTATCGTTTCAACCAGAACTTAAAACACTGAAAAACTTCCTTTCCACTCCTACCATTATGTTAGATCATTATAGAGAAGATACAGTATTTAACACCTAAACATGAATCCTGTCCCCTATGAAAAGCTTTCACAATTCTTTGGTCTTGCCAAGAAACAAGTAATTACATTGAATCGGCCTGCTGGCAGCCCCACCTACTGTGCTTGATGAAAAATGTCTTAACCTCAGCCTCCTCAAAACTGCATCAAAACAAAGCAATAGACTGAGCATGAGGTTACATGGAGGTCAGCTGGTCCTACCTTCAGGACTAGGGGGCTCCTGCAGTCCCGCCAGACCCGCTAGGTGCACCACAGGTACGTGGAAGCTGTTGTTGCCCTGCAGAACGTCCGTCCGTTGCCATGGGAGGCAGTCTGGGAGAAAGAATGTCGTTGCCATGGTTACATATCTAACTTGTATTCATTGACACATGCATCAACTGTTCGTATTGCAGTGCTCAAGGTATGGTCCATCATTATCTTATTATAGACATCAATCTGATCATTGATATGTGTACAATTTTAAGGACAAGCTTAAATTTAATAGTTTTTTTAAATAATTTTTGTTTCACAGGATCATTGTGACTAGTATTTGTTTCTTTTGAACAGGGAACATGTGAATCTTCAAGTGAAATCACATTGAACAAATGAACAAATATTTACCTTTGCTGCAGTTCCGTTCCTGATCGCTGGTCTAAAGGGAAACAAGACAAAGCGGAGAATTGATAAATCTTCATGACTTGTTTTCATCTGCAAGTATATGCTATCATTAAGACATTTGTCTTAGTTTTCAGGCGCTCACATTGCGTACTTTAACCTTCTCCCTGCTACCTATCCCAAGAATCAATACAAATGTGTTGCCAAATTGCTATCTTAGTAGGCTGAGGATTTCTTTTAAACTACACAAATATATTGTTCTACGATACGATTTCAACTCGTCCTCATTACCGATTTAGCCTTTTGGCTGCTACTGTTGGACGCTTTGTTCTCAAATAAACCATTGATATATAAGGTTAAGACGTGAGGTTCTCACCTGTGCTGCTATGACTCCTGACGCCGTCCCGTTCTCCTGCCCCCCTCCCCCAGCTGTGCACGCCTGCCGCAGCAGCTGTATGGTCACCATGTTAAACACCGCAATCCCCAGGTTAGCCGCCGTCACCACACACAGCACGACATGCCCCGCCCTCACCACCGGGCCGACCCGCGCCCGCCTGCGGGCCTGCCTCAACCCCCGCCCGCCGGCCTGCCTCACTCCGCCCGGTACCGACTTCACGACTACAGCATCCATGGCTTGTTCCGTGTTGAACAGTTTGGTAAAACTAACCATCAAAACGGCCCTTTTTAAGACGTCTACCTGCCTACTGGTTTTGGTTCTGTGCGATACTAACACGGTTTAGACGGTGCGCTTACGTATCGATACCCGCACTCTCGCTTGTTTGGTTTCGGTCGCTAAACAAACGGGTTTAATAATAGGCCGGGTCAGGTACCTGCCCTCAGGGCGGGTTGTGTTCCTTTTGTTTGATCTTTCGCCCGACTTCAGGTGAGAAATCATAACAAAACACCACCCACTGACGTCTTAACACGATCTTAAAGTCTTAATACCACGTTCCCTGTTGTCTTATAATAGTGCAGAATAACTTCCGGTTACAGCTAGCAGGACAGCCCTACGGATATGTATTTCATAGCCAGTAAATACATGAATAAACATCGATTACATTAAGTCTTTTCAAGAAATTAGGACTAGACATAAGAAATTTCGAAACGACGTAGGGAATTTACACTCTGAAACATGGTTTAAAGTTAGAAACCTCGGGAATTATCTATTGTAACAGAACTCAAAGGAAGCATGATACTACTATATAATCGTGCTGTCTATATTTAACGACATGTGAAACTGTCTCTGTATTTGATGTGTCATTCAGAAACAAGTTGAACGGTGGGGCTTCTAATCCGGTGTCTGGTGTGACATCTCTTGCTGAATATTTAGGACTTTCTGTACATCTTCATTCGGCAAGAGGAATGTGTTTTCGGTAGCGATTTTTTTTTGGTTTTATAGTCTAACAGCAAAATTGAATAAGCTATAGGTAGATTGTCACGTTATATCTTACAATCATTTTAAACACTATGCATTTTCATTTTCCTACTCGTCCCCCCAAGAGCGAAAGAATCGGTATATACCCGAGTATTGATGTACTGTAGCATCATACCAGGGAAATCGCTTAAGCCATGAACGAAGATTCTCGACCACGTAAACGCCGAGTGTGAGGGTGTCACGCCCCCATGGCCCGGAAGGGGGCGTTACCGTCGTGACGTAATGACATGTGACGTCATGTGAGAACAGAAATCTTACCGACGAAAGTCAGGGACCGGTTTTGTCGCTATTGTAGTGTGAGATGCTAGTCATAACGTAACTATATCACGCTATCAGCCATCGAGAAAGTATTGGGCTTCTTCTCAAGCATTGTGCTTCCTGCTTTACAGTTTGCCTGTATGTAACTTAGTGTTATTTGTGACCATGGGCCCTTTCGTAAAGCGGTGGCCGCACTACTGACAAAATGACTGAGTTGTGGTGGCCGGGTAGCCTTGTTAACCATGACGAAAATGGTTCTTACCTTTCTTCACTCTAACGATCCATCCAAACCCTCCTTACTATGAGTATGGCCCCTCCCCAGACCTTTTCCGGGCCGTGCTATCATTAAAATCTAAGTACCGCTTGCTATACTTTTCAATTTTTTTCAACAAAAACGCACGCATACACACACTAACAAACCAACATCCCTCAACCTGTCAAAAGCGCTGCTTGAAAGTTGCTCTATGTACAGGACCCCCAAACATTTACTCGACGTTGTCGCTCTCACCAAACGAAACCTTGGTTGACTGTGACGTCACTACAGGAAGAGGGTACTCATTGCAGAACCTTCCTTGTCGCTCGTGATGTGCGTTGCAACCAGTTTATTGGGATACCCCATAGAGTCGTTTAGAAAAAGTAGGAAAATAACTCATTGTTTTGATGGTGGCTGTAAGTTGATTATTTATAACGCAATACCATATGAAACTTTCATCGAATCCGGAACGCTATACCCCTCATCCAGCCCCCCTGTTAGAACGTTTTTTTTCTGGTTAGTTTCATGGAATCCAGAATCCCCCATACAGCCCCTTCTTGAAACTTTTTCCGGAAGTTTCGTCTAACGCTGAATACCCTCCAGTAAACCTCGTTCCCATGGAAAAGCCAGCCAGTAATGACGTCACAGAGAACCTCTCGTTCCCAGTGACGCGAGGACCTGAGTTTCGGTGGGCAGGTGGTATACAGTAAGCGGTCTGCCAAAGCAGTTATAAGAATGTCGTGAAATTCATCCGATCTCTATAGAACTCGTCTTTAAAAAAGAAATGTTTTCTCATAGAATAGCCATCTTTGCTGCCTGGTACAGAATGTGGCGTCAGCCGGTTTAGATTCAACCCGGTTGAGATTCAACTTCATACCGTCACTTTTAGATATAGCGCTTTAACTAGGAACGAATAGGGTGATTCGGTGCGTTTTGCTCATTTTGACACTTTATTCTACTTCTTATAAAGTCGCAGAATGTTTAGTTTGTTTCTTGATATCTTTTGATCTATCTTTTTGCAAGTATGTGCGATACGCGTACGCTTACTCGTGTCTACAGTCTATATATGGTAATCAGCCGACCGCACGTACACTTTAGCCTAGGATCTCGGTCTCCAAAACAAAATCCTTTTAGTCCAGGTCGCGTGGCAACTCAAGTAAGCTGAGGCATTTTTTTCATTTCAACTTCGATCTTACCAGTTACACCTCGACATTATCAACTCGGCAATATTGATTCTGTGGCTGACTACTGCGACCTTCGTTCGTCGCTCAGAACTACCGGTTTGTTTGTTTATTTTATTCAGATCTCAGGTAACAAGATATAAACTGTTGTAAACAGAACACCGTTCAGTTAGTGGAGACGTTGAGACCAGACAGTTTGAGATGTGGAAGTTGCTGCTCCTGGTCGTTTCTGTAGGCACTCTGCCGGCCGAGTCAGTCGGTTAGTGCAACATTTCTGTTCCCAATCACTTATGATAGAATATTCAAATCTAATGATGTCAAGTGTACGAACTGTAAGGGAACAGCGTGGGCAAAGGGCGCGGATTTGTTGTTACATTTGAGTAAGTAGCAGGTTGCTTGGGTAGTTTCCTCCCTAAGTCAAGTTGCTATTTCATGGTAGAAGAGTAAATACCTGATTCAAAGCGCCTTTCGCTTGTTCGGAAATACAGGCATTTTAACATGAAAGTTAAAAGTGTGGAGTTGTAGCCTCCTGTGCAGGCTTCCTATAACGGCGTCATATATATTGGGAGGGGGGGGGGGGTTGTGTAGCCGAGGGGCGCGCCCCTCGGCTACACAACTCCCTCGGCTACACAACTCCCCCCCTCCCAATATATATGCCGCCGTTATAGGAAGCCTGCCATGGAGGCTAGTGGAGTTGGTGGTAACGGATTAATCCTGATTCTAACAAATTGCAAATTTTCGATCAGTCCCTCAGTTTCTTTTCCGATTGCTCATGACATGTTATCCACCTTCCGGGTGAGTGACGTCAACGGGTCAAAGGTTGTATATCTGACCAGATAACTCCTCTGACACGTTGTATACCAGTATATCTATTGGCCAATTTCAGATATATTTCCAGCAATCCATGGAGCCTGGTAGAGGCTTATGGAACTTTCCTCATTCGTCATGTAATCAATGCATAATCAGTCTTCAAATATCTAAATCATCACTTAAGCTGCATGCCAAAAATCATGACGATCCTTCTTGATTTTTTCTCTTTCAAAGTCTGACATGTAATTGACCGCTGCAGTTCCAAACATGTCGCTAGGGGACCCAGACTTGCACCACTTTCCCAAGAGCAATCCACCATTTTTCTGTTGAATAAAGATTGTTTTAAAAAATGGCCACCGACAGATCCCGTGACCTTTGCGACCCCACTGATAAGTAAACATGGGGGAGGGGGGCATACCTCTCATTTTCAGGCATGTTGGGGGATGGTTATTGTGCCCTGATGAAGAATGGTTAAAGTGATATTTTCACCGTCCCGTAAGAAGCTACTTTAGGGTGATGACAACATATCTCACTCTTTTCAGGTCAGCAGGTGTACCTGGCCACACATGACAACTGGAACTTTTATAAAATTCGTGCGACCGGACAGATGACCAATGATAACGTCAAGGCCACGTGCGAGGCAGCGGGGATGGGGTACCCGTGCCATTTCTCAGGTAGTGATGGATGTACGAGTCGCTACTGGACCTCAGACTGCATCAGGTATGACGACGCCAGTATATGCCGTACCCACGACGTCCTCTCGAATAAACTGTGTGGACATACTGACCCTCGGCAGTGTCAGCCCCTTGATGACACCTTTGTGTACATCCCTGAATGGTGGATTGATGACAGCGCGTGCGGACTGGTGGCTGACAAGCATTGCACAGAAGGAGCGAACTACAACAACATGAACGCTCTATGTGCAGGTGAGGATGTGGTCTCAATATCGTTAGAAAACGGAGCCATTTTATTCAGTCTTAATTCTAATCTTAGCTACAACAACATGTATGCTCTGTGTGCAGGCGAGCATGACATTTTTTGGTGGAGGGGTGATCCTCCTTCAAATGCTTTGCAATAATCAAACACAGCAATCACTTGGAACTAGAAAACAGACTTAGCGCTACTGAGAAGGGTGCGGCATCTAGCAGTGGTCAAAAGACATACTGATACAGAGTAAAACAATGACAGACTGTCTTTGTGTTACGTAAATATATTCCTGCCTTGCGAGCTAGAAGCCCATGCAAATAAGTATGTATTCCCTGAGGGTTGGCAAAATGCCTAACTTGACAAACGAAAACTCTGAATTCATATTCCATTCCAGTCGCTACGTGTGCGAGGTCCAACCCGTGTGCACACGGAACCTGTACTGATGATGTCGGGAGCTACACCTGTAGCTGTGAGAAGGGCTGGACAGGAAGAAACTGCGATCAAGGTCAGCATATTATCCTTAAGCAAACTACGGTAGATAGGTGGATTTAATATATATACTTCCTTTAAGAGACTCTTGAAGTAACGGAAATGAACTAAACGAAAGGACACGGACCATGAATCAGCTTTCGCCCTACTTTATGTTGTATGTTGTAGAAATTGTATATTGTTGTACCATAAATATGTAATGATATATGTTGATAGAGTTATTAGGACTCAAATGACTGTTTATCTCTGTTATATTGTATCTGACCCTTACCTCTTCCCTCATGACCTCAATGAAAAGCGGCCTGCGTGCAGATTTGAGCTTATCATGAATAAACAAAGGTTCAAACAAACAAATATCTGTGTAATGCCTGATTTTTTTCCAGTCGATGAGTGCGCGTCCTCCCCATGTGTTCACGGAACCTGTACTGATGGTGACGGGGGCTACACGTGTAGCTGTGAGAACGGCTGGACGGGACACAACTGTGAAATAGGTGAGTGAGCTATCACTTCATCTTCATGCTGAAAATTACATTCCTTTTGAATTACTTAATCATGGATTATGTGAAAAAATGTAACAATCGGATTTGGTTTGTAGTTGTAGATTTTGTAATCACAATTATTCAAAAAAAGAGAGGTTTTTGTTAATGACACAAACAGTGGCCCGCTTCAGCACTTGCTGATATGCGATGATGATGATGATGTACTTAAAAAAAATGCTATCACATGGGGAGGTAGCGCAGTCATCGATGTCCTAAATCAATGCAGATAAGCATCTTATGGATTCATCGATGTTTAAAAGATATTTATCTGCATTGATGATGTTTATCTGCATTGATTGACATCGATGACTGCGCGTCCTCCCCATGTGCGCACGGAACCTGTACTAACGGAGTCGGGAGTTACTCCTGTAGCTGTGAGAATGGCTGGACTGGACTGAACTGTGATGAAGGTCAAATGTTTTTGGAAAGCTTATTGCGATAGAACATATAAAATGACATCAACTATTGAACACTGATAGATTTCCTCTCTACATTAGCGGCTTTGTGGGATGTATGACTCTAAAACTGGATACGGTGTAGAACGTGTGATATTCTCCGAATAAAGCAAAACGTCTATGTTTCAGACATTGACGAGTGTGCGAGCAACCCTTGCCTGCTGGGAGGGACCTGCCTTGATCACGTGAACGGCTACAACTGTGTCTGTCCGAGAGATGTAATTGGCAAGAACTGTGAAACCAGTAGGGAGTTATCTTATGCAATGCACTCCTTAACATGACAATCATCAGTCGTATCGCATCGTACTCTCATCATGGCAGATTTCCTTTATATTTAGTTTATGTCTCATAACACGTGCTAGCAAGAACAAAGCAAATGATGAACGTTTGAATATTGTGATGTCGATATGGTCAAAATTTACTTGCTATCATACTTACAATATAAGTTTGGCTACAGTCCCCGAAAAAAAGCTTAAGGTTTCTTACAAATGCACACCTGTATGTTTTCCTTTTTGTCATTATCATCTATTGATTTTATTGTTGTCTTTGAACAATTTGTTTATTTAATCCTGTGAATAAAATCAAGTATTCACAATCAGTTTCAAATTAGCATCTTTCTACCAATGTCAAAATGGCAAAGCAACTAGAAATACTCTTCATTTTCTCATTAACGAACCCCAGTGCCTTTTGCCGGAGTATGTTACCAGTTCTCCTCCACCGCTGCTGCCCACCCTGACGCGGCCCAAGCCTGCCAGGCTAAGAGCGGCCACCTAGCGGATGTGACCGACCTGCAGCAGCAAAGCTTCCTCGCTGACATGATCGCGGCTTCCACCGGCGTTTCGAGCTGGCTTGCATTCACATCATCGGTGGTGTTTCACTACAGTAATGGGTCTCCTCTGTCAGGTAAGAATGGTAAATATTTCATATTGTCATGAATTAAAGGCTAACGTCTGTATTGCTGATTGCTTTTGATGGCAGTGATGATGACAAATGAAACTGCACGAAAATTAACCATGTTGTGAAAGGCAATGCTTGATATCTTTTTATAGAAAAAATTGTAAACAACCCAAGTATCGATCGATGAACTTGACTATTTAGAATAACATATTTTGCATGAATGTTGGTTAATTACACAATGAAAAAGGAATTTGACTCGCCGAAATTTTCGGCCGAATCTCTCGGGCATCTTCATTCATCCGAGGCAGTAGACAAGTCGTTTTTACGTGGTGGCGTCATTACTGGTCAAAGAATAAGATACACCAAAAAAGCAGTTACTCAAGCAACTGGATATGATTCTGGATCAGTCAGACGTTTCAAGTAGCATCCACTTCTTTTCTTCTCTTTATTTGCATATCAATTCATAGTTCGTGGTTAAAAACCTCCTGTTCGACTGATCTTGCTCACAGTCACTGACGAAAAGTAGTGGATGCTACTCGAAACGTCTGACCGTTTCCAAAATTATATCCAGTTGCTTGAGTAACTGCTTTTGTGGTGTGACCCGGCGTCACACGTGCAGAAAGATCGACCAAGGGATTCGGTTGCAAATGAGCATAGTTTTTACTTGTCGTTTAATGTTCATTATATAATGCCAGGTTCAATGAAAATTCTAGCCCAGAAACCTATAGATAAAATTGACACCGTCCTTATCAGCCCCCCTGCAGTGGTCTGCCAGTGAACCCGTCGCCCCCTGTGACCTGTGCGTTTTCCTGGACAGCTCCGACAGCTTCCTGGCCAAGACAGCACCGTGCACGGAACAGCACAGCTACGTCTGCCAGGATGGTTAGACAATTTTACATGATTTTCTTGCGCCTAAACTGCAGGTTCTAACTAGAAGTGTGCTTAGTGGACAAAATCATTCACTGGTAAAGAAAAAATAACACATTGACGATAAAAAATAGGAATGACAAAATCCTAATTCAAAAGCTGAATAAGCCGAATCACGGTTTTAATTGCACATGTGCCAGGTCAAAGTTAAAGTGACAGGTCAAAGTTAAAGTGTCAGGTCAAAGTTAAAGTGTCAGGTCAAAGTTAAAGTGACAGGTCAAAGTTAAAGTGATCTTTAAGTCAAGATCATCCATGTTTTGTGTACGTCTCAGGGGCCTTCAACTTTGACATTCCAGTATCACACACTTTGCACCACACTGTGTATGCGTAGTTTATACAATGAATCAGCTTATTACAAACTGACTGCGAAAAATTTGATATTTCATCAGCCATGATACCGTGTGGACAAAACATATGCCAGAACGGCGGGATCTGTGGTGCCCGTTCAACGAGTCCGCCGCCTTCTGCGAGTGTCCTGCCGGGTTCGACGGGAAGACTTGCGAGATAAGTAGGTACTGCAGGACACGGTGTTTCCTGGAATTGCACGTTCATTACATTCTCTCTTTTTTTAGAAAATAAAGATTTCCGAAAAAACTGTGCAAGCATTCTTAAGTTAATGTATCAATGGAAAAACATTGATAATAGCGGATAAGGTAAAGCCTTGAATCTCCTGACTTCCTAATTTCATGACTTTCACATTCTTATCATAGCCTAATCATCTAACATTTCAACAGACATTGACGAGTGCGCCTCCGGTCCGTGCCAAAATGGCGGGAGTTGTCATGACGACATCAACTCCTACCACTGCTTCTGTCCAACCGGTTACCAAGGAGACCACTGCGAGTCAGGTTGGTGTTATCGTTTGGGACCGCATGACTTACCAAACTAATGAATCTATATACGGAACTAATGTCTGTCTGATGCTAAATATTTTAGCACATTCTAGCAAAAGTAGCTTCCTTTCACTTTAAGACCGTGACTATGAAATTCGTCCTGACGTCTTTCTTGCATTTCGTCTGTTTCAATTAGACATGGACTGGTGTTCCCAGGACTGGTGTTCTCCTCTCGGATTTGTCTGCCAGGACTTCACGTTCTATTTCCAATGTGTTCGTGAGTAATACTATTATGGTGATGTTATAGTTGTCACATATTCATAGTGCCATTGTACATTACAGAATAGAAACCTACATTTTCCTCAATACTGATATAACAGCTGTTTTTTCCACAACATTTTTTCTTGCTGCCAATAGTTATTATCTTCAAATAATGTAACGAGTTTTTTGCAAAGCATTCTTTGCTGACAAAATTCCCCTTTGTCAACACTGTCAATATAGACCCATCTTCTGTTGCTCGGGGGATGCCGTACCAGTGTAGCAGCGCCTCCTGTCCGGATGGCATGTACTGCACCCAGGAGGGCGTGGCAGCCTTCTCGTGCAAGCCTGAGTGACGTCACAACCTCCCACGTGACAACGACTAGCCAATGGCCGCTTCATGAGTGCCTGACTAGATATAGAAGCACCATGTAGAGATAGAAGAAGCTAGATCAATAAAGTACATGCAATAAAAATCACATTCACATTGTCTGTCCATTCTTGACTCGCGCCTATCACATACGGAGTTTCAAAGGTGGAAAAGCTGAATGAATATATTTTGTCGTAATGGATGTTCGACTGAAAAAAGTAAAGGTAATACTTCATATTAACCTAATCATACTATCCTTACTGACTGTAAGAACGTCTAGCGCATCTGAGAATTGTTGCTGAAAACAACCACCTTTTCCATAGACCCCACAAAAGTAGCACACAGAACAGACCTGCTTCGTTTCACAGCCCAATTCAGCTCCACAGACGACAAAGATGTGGACGTTTCCACACACCCGACGTATTGCCTTCCAGATCTCCTGGCAACACAAGTAAACTGAGGCATTTTTCATTAAAACTCCGCATCACACCTCGACGTTGTCAAGCTGGCCACGCCAGTGATTCTTTGGTTGACTACTGCTACATTCATCACTGGGTCGTCCGTCGCCCAGAACTACCGACGGTGCCGTTAACAACACGATGTAAACTGTTGTAAACAGAACGCCGTTTAGTCAGTCGGAAGTTTGAGACCAGACAGCTCGTAAAGATGTGGAAGTTGCTGCTCCTGGTCGTGGCTGTAGGCACACTGCCGGCCGAGTCAGTGGGTGAGTTCAACATTTGTTTCCAATTTCTTATAGGATATTCACGTCTGATGATGTCAAGTGTACGAACTGTAAGGTACCAGCGTGGGGAAAGGGCGCGGGTTTAATAACTACAGTAATGTTGATTTGTTGTTACATTCTGAGTGACTAGCATGTTGTTTGGTTAGTTTGGTCCCTCAATCAAATGGCTATTTCATGGTAGAAGAGTAAATACCTGATTCACAGCGCCTTCCGCGTGATATCTATTGTCACAGTGTGTGTGGTTATCTATTTCGATATCGCATACCAAACACACTGACAGCGGTGTGTGGAAAAGCATTGCATTTTACCATAAAGTTTAAAAGAGGTGGAGTTAGTGGAAAATGATTCATCCTGATTCCAACAATAGCAAATTGTCTACCAGTCATTTGGTTTCCTTCAGGATAACTGTGGAACCGATTGCTCATAATATGTCACCCACCTTCCAGATGTGTGACGTCAACGGGTCAAAGCTTGAGGAGTTGCAAACGGCATATTATATTAGGTCGATTGTAAAGGCGCCCTTGCCCTTGTAACCTATCATTCAAAACATTTGTTTGTGCTTCCAATTTTCGTCAGAATAATATTGAAATGACCACCGACAGGTCACGTGACCTTCGCGCCCCCACTGATTAATAAATATAGGGGGGTACACCCCTCATCGTCAGGCTCTGTTGTGGGATGGTTATTGTGCCCTGATGAAGAATTGTTAAAGTGGCATTTTGATTTGATTTGATTTGATTTATTGGAATTGCAACAGTGCAATACACGTGGGACACAGGCAGCTATTGCTGATGTCGTGACCCGCACACATAATGTACCCGATTTTTACACTGGGTAAACCGTGGTGGAGTGGGGAAAATCGTGTTAAGTACCTTTTTTCCCAAGACACAAGATCGGTGGCAGCAGGGGATTCGAACCCGGGACTCCTTGGTTCTGAGTCGGAAATCCTGCCGTTACGCCACACGACCCCACATTTTACCGTCCTATAAGAAGCTACTCTAGGGTGATAACAAGATTTCTCACGCTTTAAAGGTCAGCAGGTGTACCTGACCACGCATGACAACTGGAACTTTTATAAAATTCGTGCGACCGGACAGATGACCAATGATAACGTCAAGGCCACATGCGAGGCGGCGGGGATGAGGTATCCGTGCTACTACTCAGGTAGTGATGGGTGCACCGGCAACTGGGTCTCAGGCTGCATCAGGTATGACGACGCCGGGGTCAGCTGTGGTACCCACCGTGTCCTCTCCAGTAAACTGTGTGGAACTACCAACCCTCTGCAGTGCCAGCCCCTTGATGACACCTTTGTGTGCATCGATAACTGGTGGATTTATGGCAGCGCCTGCGGAGTGGTGGCAGGCCAATTTTACACTTGCACAGAAGGGGAACGCTACAACAACAAGTTCGCTCTGTGTGCAGGTGAGGCTGTAGCTTTGATGCGTACTGCGATATAGCACACGTTATGATAATATTGCACAGAAGGCGGAGACTACAACAACAAGTAAGCCCTGTGTGCAGGTGAGGATATAACCTCAAAATCGCAAGAAAACAGAGTCATTATATCCAAGCTATTTCTTAATTCCAATTTTAGCTCCAACAACATGTATGCTCTGTGAGCTTGGCCTTTTTCTGGTGGAGGGGGTGATCCTTCAAATATTGTCTTGTTGGAATACACATAACATTCAGATGTACTTTGCAATAATCAAACAAAGCAACCATTTGGAACGATCGAGAAAATGGACGCGGCGCTACTGAGGAGGGTGCAGCATTCTGGCAGTTGACAAAAAGTACAGTAAAAAACAATGTCAGGCGGCCTTGGTAGATATTGTTACGTAGAGACATTCCTGCCTTGCGAGCTAGAAGCCAAAAAAGTTTGTATTCCCCGAGGGTTGGAAAAATGCCTAACTCGACAAACGAAAACTCTGATTTCATATTCCATCTCCAGTCCCTGCGTGTGCGAGGTCCAACCCATGCGCTCACGGCACCTGCACTGATGATAACGGGGGCTACACCTGTAGCTGTGAGGACGGCTGGACAGGACGAAACTGTGATCAAGGTTAGTATTATATTGTCTCATTGACATTAGAGCAAAATATCTTTATTGTAAACTGCAAATTTGGTTTGATTTCATACTAAAAGAAAAAAAAAAGCTGTATAAGGCTATATCATGTGTATATTTTTCCAGACATGGATGAGTGCGCGTCCTCCCCATGTGTTCATGGAATCTGTGCTGATGGTTTGGGGAGCTATTCTTGTAGCTGTGAGAACGGCTGGGGAGGAGCCAACTGTGACCAAAGTTAGTATTTGATTGTTTCACTGACATTCCAGCAAAAATATCTTTATCACAAACTGCAAATTTGGTTTAATGTCATACTTAAAGAAAAAAATGTATTAGACTGTATTATGTGTCTATTTTTTCCAGACATCGATGAGTGCTTGTCCTCCCCATGTGTTCACGGAATCTGTTCTGACGGCATCGCGAGCTTCACCTGCAACTGTGAGAACGGCTGGGAAGGGACCAACTGTGATCAAAGTTGGTGTTTTTTTTGTTTCATTGACATACATGTGCCCCGTTCCTTTACCGGCATTCAAGAGAAGATACATCTACAAACTGTGGTTATATTTGATACAAAATAAGGAAAATACGAAAAACGGTTGCTTCATAAGACTAATATTTGTTCGTTTTATCAGACATCGATGAGTGCGTGTCCTCCCCATGTGTTCACGGAATCTGTTCTGACGGCATCGCGAGCTTCACCTGCAACTGTGAGAACGGCTGGGAAGGGACCAACTGTGATCAAAGTTGGTGTTTTTTTTGTTTCATTGACATACATGTGCCCCGTTCCTTTACCGGCATTCAAGAGAAGATACATCTACAAACTGTGGTTATATTTGATACAAAATAAGGAAAATACGAAAAACGGTTGCTTCATAAGACTAATATTTGTTCGTTTTATCAGACATCGATGAGTGCTTGTCCTCCCCATGTGTTCACGGAATCTGTTCTGACGGCATCGCGAGCTTCACCTGCAACTGTGAGAACGGCTGGGAAGGGACCAACTGTGATCAAAGTTGGTGTTTTTTTGTTTCATTGACATACACGTGCCCCGTTCCTTTACCGGCATTCAAGAGAAGATACATCTACAAACTGTGGTTATATTTGATACAAAATAAGGAAAATACGAAAAACGGTTGCTTCATAAGACTAATATTTGTTCGTTTTATCAGACATCGATGAGTGCGTGTCCTCCCCATGTGTTCACGGAATCTGTTCTGACGGCATCGCGAGCTTCACCTGCAACTGTGAGAACGGCTGGGAAGGGACCAACTGTGATCAAAGTTGGTATTTTTTTTGTTTCATTGACATACATGTGCCCCGTTCCTTTACCGGCATTCAAGAGAAGATACATCTACAAACTGTGGTTATATTTGATACAAAATAAGGAAAATACGAAAAACGGTTGCTTTATAAGACTAATATTTGTTCGTTTTATCAGACATCGATGAGTGCTTGTCCTCCCCATGTGTTCACGGAATCTGTTCTGACGGCATCGCGAGCTTCACCTGCAACTGTGAGAACGGCTGGGAAGGGACCAACTGTGATCAAAGTTGGTGTTTTTTTTGTTTCATTGACATACATGTGCCCCGTTCCTTTACCGGCATTCAAGAGAAGATACATCTACAAACTGTGGTTATATTTGATACAAAATAAGGAAAATACGAAAAACGGTTGCTTTATAAGACTAACATTTGTTCGTTTTCCAGACATCGATGAGTGCTTGTCCTCCCCATGTGTTCACGGAATCTGTTCTGACGGCATCGCGAGCTTCACCTGCAACTGTGAGAACGGCTGGGAAGGGACCAACTGTGATCAAAGTTGGTATTTTTTTTGTTTCATTGACATACATGTGCCCCGTTCCTTTACCGGCATTCAAGAGAAGATACATCTACAAACTGTGGTTATATTTGATACAAAATAAGGAAAATACGAAAAACGGTTGCTTCATAAGACTAATATTTGTTCGTTTTATCAGACATCGATGAGTGCTTGTCCTCCCCATGTGTTCACGGAATCTGTTCTGACGGCATCGCGAGCTTCACCTGCAACTGTGAGAACGGCTGGGAAGGGACCAACTGTGATCAAAGTTGGTGTTTTTTTGTTTCATTGACATACATGTGCCCCGTTCCTTTACCGGCATTCAAGAGAAGATACATCTACAAACTGTGGTTATATTTGATACAAAATAAGGAAAATACGAAAAACGGTTGCTTCATAAGACTAATATTTGTTCGTTTTATCAGACATCGATGAGTGCGTGTCCTCCCCATGTGTTCACGGAATCTGTTCTGACGGCATCGCGAGCTTCACCTGCAACTGTGAGAACGGCTGGGAAGGGACCAACTGTGATCAAAGTTGGTGTTTTTTTTGTTTCATTGACATACATGTGCCCCGTTCCTTTACCGGCATTCAAGAGAAGATACATCTACAAACTGTGGTTATATTTGATACAAAATAAGGAAAATACGAAAAACGGTTGCTTCATAAGACTAATATTTGTTCGTTTTATCAGACATCGATGAGTGCTTGTCCTCCCCATGTGTTCACGGAATCTGTTCTGACGGCATCGCGAGCTTCACCTGCAACTGTGAGAACGGCTGGGAAGGGACCAACTGTGATCAAAGTTGGTGTTTTTTTGTTTCATTGACATACACGTGCCCCGTTCCTTTACCGGCATTCAAGAGAAGATACATCTACAAACTGTGGTTATATTTGATACAAAATAAGGAAAATACGAAAAACGGTTGCTTCATAAGACTAATATTTGTTCGTTTTATCAGACATCGATGAGTGCTTGTCCTCCCCATGTGTTCACGGAATCTGTTCTGACGGCATCGCGAGCTTCACCTGCAACTGTGAGAACGGCTGGGAAGGGACCAACTGTGATCAAAGTTGGTGTTTTTTTGTTTCATTGACATACACGTGCCCCGTTCCTTTACCGGCATTCAAGAGAAGATACATCTACAAACTGTGGTTATATTTGATACAAAATAAGGAAAATACGAAAAACGGTTGCTTCATAAGACTAATATTTGTTCGTTTTATCAGACATCGATGAGTGCGTGTCCTCCCCATGTGTTCACGGAATCTGTTCTGACGGCATCGCGAGCTTCACCTGCAACTGTGAGAACGGCTGGGAAGGGACCAACTGTGATCAAAGTTGGTGTTTTTTTGTTTCATTGACATACATGTGCCCCGTTCCTTTACCGGCATTCAAGAGAAGATACATCTACAAACTGTGGTTATATTTGATACAAAATAAGGAAAATACGAAAAACGGTTGCTTCATAAGACTAATATTTGTTCGTTTTATCAGACATCGATGAGTGCTTGTCCTCCCCATGTGTTCACGGAATCTGTTCTGACGGCATCGCGAGCTTCACCTGCAACTGTGAGAACGGCTGGGAAGGGACCAACTGTGATCAAAGTTGGTATTTTTTTTGTTTCATTGACATACATGTGCCCCGTTCCTTTACCGGCATTCAAGAGAAGATACATCTACAAACTGTGGTTATATTTGATACAAAATAAGGAAAATACGAAAAACGGTTGCTTCATAAGACTAATATTTGTTCGTTTTATCAGACATCGATGAGTGCGTGTCCTCCCATTGTGTTCACTGAACCTGTACGGACAGCATCGCGAGCTACACCTGCAACTGTGAGAACGGCTAGACAGGCACCAACTGTGATCAAAGTTGGTGTTTTGTTGCTTCATTTGCATAAAAGTGCCTTGTTTCCTTTTACCGACATTCCACCGAACATGTCTTCTATTTCAAACTACAAATCTATTGATACTAAGAAGAAATAAAAATTGTATAATACTGTAATATTTGCATATTTTACCAGACATCGATGAGTGCGCGTCCTCCCCATGTGTTTACGGAACCTGTACTGATGGCATCGCGAACTACACCTGTAGCTGTGAGAACGGCTGGACAGGACAGAACTGTGATCAAAGTTGGTATTTTTTTGTTTCATTCTAACTTGACATAAAAGTGCCCTATCCAGTAACTGACATTTAATAGAAGATGTCTTTATTGTGAAATGCCATTATCTTTGGATAAGATTTTTAAAAAGAAAAAGAAAACGGACTTGCCGCATAAGACTCTTTGTAATACCTGTGCATTTGTTCAGACATCGACGACTGCGCGTCCTCCCCATGCGCACACGGAATCTGTACTGACGGGTTGGAGATCTACACCTGTAGCTGTGAGCTCGGCTGGGAAGGAACCAACTGTGGTCAAGGTTCGTAGTTAAAACAGACTGTGCTTGTATATTTACATTAATGGTGAACGCAGATTGATCAAACATTGTAGATAAGAATTTGAGGTTGTTCCGATGTGACTCATACCGGTTTCTGCTTACTCTACAAAATAAACGTGTTGCGCTTTATGGTGCTTTGTTGGTCATACGACATTACGATGCCGTGTTTAATGGAATTTTTGAAACAGTTAAAAACTGCTAAGAAAAAAATTTGCTGAATGAAACTTTCTGATACCTTTTCCATTTTGCAGTCATCGATGAGTGCTCGTCCTCCCCCTGTGTACACGGCACCTGTACAGACCGCATCGGGAACTACACCTGTAGCTGTGAGAACGGCTGGACTGGACACAACTGTGATCAAGGTCAATAGGTTTCTTCAACAAGTATAGACATACGTTTCCTAGCATGAGCGCCCATTTGGTATGAAGGTGCAAATTGTGATTTTCATTTACCAAGGTCTGCAATTTTCATTACCCTTATTGACAAGGGTGTTTATGTTTCAGATATCGATGAGTGCGCGAGCAACCCTTGTTGGCTGGGAGGGACCTGCCTGGATCACGTGGACGGCTACAGCTGTGTTTGTTCTAAAGATACAACCGGCAAAAACTGTGAAACCGGTACCACCCTATATATTGTGCAAATCGAGACAACAATTAACAATATATATACTTGTCTTGCTAATGATAGCAATTCCTTCAAGAGCTTTAATGCAACATAGTGAAGGCTTTGTGTCAATAGGCCTTGTTGTCATAAGGACCAAGTAAATGCATTCAAAGTTGGGTTTAAGATTGATTATTTCAACAACTTTAATTTTGGGCAACATTTGATTACTTTGGGAACCCAGAGTTGGTAAACATAATATTCATAACCAATTTTATGAATGGATATACAGACATATTACTCACTTGACTGTGACAAATTGGGTCGTGTTTATCTCAGTGTTTACGTTTCCTCTAGTGTGGGCCGGGGATGAGTTTTTATCACGCACTATTGTTGTCCTCCAGTATCTTTTGCCGGAGATTGCTACCGATTCTCAACCTCAGCTGTCAACCACCGAGATGCGACACGCGCCTGCAGCGCCAAGGACGGCCGCATGGTGGACGTGAGAGACCAGCGGCATCAACAGTTCCTTGCGAACACCATTGCAGCTACCACCGGCGTCTCGAACTGGCTGGCCATGAAAACCGTATCGCCGCCAGTTCTCTACAGTGACGGTTCTCCTATTTTAGGTATATACACCTCATTTGTGTCAAGCGGATACTCTGATACAAAAACGATTATAATCGAGACGTTATTACTATACTTATACATGTAGGATGCACGCCTGAGCCATTTAAATGCACGTTGATTGTGAGAACCTTAATCTATCAGTTGACAGACAATTCATGACAATTATCTAACAAAACGTCTTTAAGAACAATCTAATCTAAGATGATTTAATTTCATACTTGAACCTCAAACATTACCAGGTTTGTGCCTTTAAAGGTTTGATGCGTAGATTTAATATGAAGTTGTTTTATTTTCTATTGTTGAATTGAAATCAGGCTCCCTGGAGTGGGGAGAAGACGAGGATTCGTCCCCGTTGGACCTGTGTGTTTTCCTGGACAGCTCCTACAGCTACAGGGCGAAGAAAGCGTTCTGCACGGAGCAGCACAACTATGTCTGCCAGTCTGGTACACAATTTTCCTACTTCCAGGCTTTTACTTCTTTTATTTTACCTTTCGTTTCCACAGAAGCTAATATAAAGCAGCCCAAAATTGTCCATGAAAATAATTGTTACTTGTGATTGTTGTTCTTTGTTCTTTGTTCTACCAATGCAGCTCTGAAACCGTGCGAGCCAAACGTCTGCCAGAACGGCGGCAACTGTAGCTCCTGTTTCGGCTCCACCACATTCTGCTTGTGTCCTGCCGGGTTCGACGGGAAGACTTGTGAAATAAGTAGGTACTGTTTTTGTTCTACTAGTGACAGGACCCTGTGTTTCCTTGAAAAGAACGTTCATAATTAAGGCCTAGCTTCTTTAGAAAATAAAACTTCCCGAACAAAACGTGCAGATACCGCCAAACCTGCCTGTCGTAACCACTCAGGGACTTGACTAAATAGGCCAGGGCAGACAGGGTGCCTTATTATTGGGTTAATGTGAAAATAATCTAACCTAACATAAAAAGTGGGCACAGTGGCCGGGTGATCTTTATACAGAGATGGTGACTTATGCAGGTCTGCTTTGTCAATGGCCAGGTGGTCCCTATACAGATGTACATGTTAGACGCTCCCGTAGCTTTGTGACTGTCACAATTTAAAGATATCCTAATTCTTCAACATTTCCACAGACATTGACGAGTGCGCCTCCGGGCCGTGCCAAAATGGCGGGAGTTGTCATGACGACATCAACTCCTACACCTGCACCTGCCCGATCGGTTACCAAGGAGACCGCTGCGAGACAGGTTGGTGCGATAGGAATATGGGGTTCACAAACGTTTACATGGCCGATGTTCCAGTAACTCCTCAGCAACCATCCTAATGACCTGAATAGACACTACTACCCCTTGTCGCAGGGTGGCGCTTCGGCAAGGGTGCGGTCAAAAATACCCCCTCGTTTCTGTTTATGGAACTGAAGTTTGTGTGGTTTCTGACATCTTTGCACATTTTAGCAGTAACAAATTTATGTTATATTCAGACCGTATCAACACAGTTTGTCCTATCTATTTATTTTCTTTTATTGTCTATTTTATTCAGACACGGACTGGTGTTCCAATATCCAGTGTCCTCATGGTTTTATCTGCCAGGACTTCACGTTCTACTTCCAATGCGTCCGTGAGTATAGTTTTATAATGATGATATAGTTGTCACATGTTGTTGGTAGCATGTTACTTGTGCAATACCTATCATTGGTCAGCATACATTTGATCAATACTCTTTTGTTGTCTTTTCAATAATAATTCGATGCTAAAAAGTCATTTGCAAGTTATTTCAGTACGCTCGTTACAAAGGGTTACATATAATTTGGGAAATATTCATAATTGCTTACATGATTGACATGATGTGGTTTGATTGGTCCTATAAACTTTTCTTTAAAATGTTGATGCATTTCAGGCAACGAACCATTTTTTTAAACGCATGCTGTCTAACCCAGTACTCATCTATGGCATTCTTAATTTATCATAACTGCGTGAAAAAGTGTTAACAAGAAAAACTGTTTACAAAATTCCCCTTTGTCAACACTGTCAATCTAGACCCATCTTCCGTTGCTCGGGGCCGGGGTATGCCGTACCAGTGCAGCAGCGCCTCCTGTCCGGATGGCATGTACTGCACCCAGGAGGGCGTGGCAGCCTTCTCGTGCAAGCCTGAGTGACGTCACAACCGAAGCCTCCCACGTGACAACGACCAGCCAATGACCGCTAGATGCGTGCATTGAAAATGCTTTTTTCCAATCTACTGTAGAGTCTAACTAGAGATAGTAGCACCACATAAAGATAGAAGACGCTAGATCAATAAAGCACCTGCAGCAAAAACCATATTCACAGTTTCTGCCCATTCTTGACTCGCGCCTTTCATACGGAGTTTCAAAGGTGGAAAAGCCCCCACTGTCACTGTTTTTCGATATCCTAACTGGTCATATTTTGTCGCAATGGATGTTCGACTGAAAATGCTTTGTAATGCTTCATATTAACCTAATCGCACTTTCCTTACTGACTGTAAGAGAGACTAACTCATCTAAGAATCGTTGCTCATAAATAGCCACCCTTCTGTAGACATTAACCCCACAAAAGTCTTTACGCACCGCAGTCTACCTCAGCTCAACAGACGACAAAGATATAAACATTCCTGTTTCCACGCACCGAACCTATTGCCTTCCGGGTTTCCTGGTAACACATGTAAGCTGAGGCGTTTTCAATTAAAACCTCGACGTTGTCAAGTTAGTTGGCCACGTTTATTTGACAGTCCTTGCCACCATATTGTCCACCCCTTTTTGCTGAATATTACTATCCATAAACCATTAGGAAAGTCTAAGTACAAGAAACTGAGAAACTTAAGCACAAGACACCAGTGCGAAAAAGAGACACAAACTTCTTAGTATACCATACTTAGTATACTATACTGTCCTTCCAGGTCTCCTGGCAACATAAGTAAGCTGAGGCATTTTCATTAAAACTCCGCATCACACCTCGACGTTGTCAAGCTGGCCACGCCAGTGATTCTTTAATTTGGTTGACTACTGCTACATTCATCACTGGGTCGTCCGCCGCCCATAACTACCGACGGTATCGTTGACAACACGATGTAAACTGTTGTAAACAGAACGCCGTTTAGTCAGTCGGAAGTTTGAGACCAGACGGTAAAGATGTGGAAGTTGCTGCTCCTGGTCGCGGCTGTAGGCACTCTGCCGGCCGAGTCAGTGGGTGAGTACAGCATTTGTTTCCAATTTCTTATAGGATATACAAATCTGATGATGTCAAGTGTACGAACTTTCAATTGAACCGCGCTGACACAGGGTGCGCCGCAGTAAAAACTAGCCTTTATTTTACACTGTCGTCGACGTCATTCTGTCCCAGGCCAAGCTACGTACCGTAAAAATTTAGATCAGCAAATTTTGCCTTTTTTCTAGACGTCCGTCTGGTCGGCGGAAGCGGCTCTCATGAGGGGAGAGTCGAGGTGTTCCATGACGGCCAATGGGGAACGGTCTGTGATGACGCCTGGGACCTGAATGACGCACGCGTTGTTTGCCGCCAGCTGGGCTATCCGGGTGCAGATGAAGTAAAGTATGGCGCCTTCTTCGGCCAAGGCACGGGGCCGATCTGGCTGGATGATGTCCAGTGTACCGGTAATGAGACCAGCATATCCCAGTGTAGCCACCTGGGATGGGGCAATCATAACTGTGGGCACCGCGAGGATGCCGGGGTTGTTTGTACACCAAGTAAGTAGACCGCATACGGCATTATTTCAAATTTTATCATGTCAAAACTACCTTGAAAAATGAACCTTACTACGTCAACTAGTGTTGGATAAAGAATGTCGATTTGCCTTCATGACAGTGTCCTTATGTATAGGCTCTCCTTTATCAGCAAAATCTGCGCTGATGACGTCGGGGGCTACACCTGTACCTGTAAGAACAGCTGTCATGTTATGTATGTATTCTATTATTTTTTCCAGCCGATGACTGGGGTGATGAGCTACATCTGTAGCTGTGAGAACGGCTGGACAGGACACAACTGTGATCAGGGTTGGATTTAGGTCATTTTTAAATTTATTTTCCAGACGTCCGTCTTGTGGGCGGAAGCGGCTCTCATGAAGGGAGAGTTGAGGTGTTCTATAACGGCCAATGGGGGACGATCACTCATGACTCCTGGGACCTGAATGACGCACGCGTAGTCTGCCGTCAGCTGGGTTATCCGGGTGCAGAGGAAGCAAAAGGCAACGCCTTCTTCGGCGAAGGCTCGGGGCCGATCTGGCTGGATAGTGTCGGCTGTACCGGTAGTGAGACGGACATATCACAATGTAGCCACAGCGGATGGGGCGGTCATAGCGGCGATGGACACTGGGAAGATGCTGGAGTCGTTTGTACATTAAGTAAGTAGACCTCATGTGGCATTATTCACGTGTCAAAACTACGTCGTAGTCAACGTACCTAGTATAAACGTGACGTCTACGTTTGGGCAAATAGTACAAGAAGAATGTTGATTTTGCTTCATTACAGGGTCCTTATGTAGGATCCCCCCTCCTAATCAACGAAAACTGCAGTGATAATGTCGGGGGCTGTCGGTATGTTTTCCAGCCGATGAGTGCGCGTCCTCCCCATGTGTAAACGTAACCTGTACTGATGGTGTTGGGAGCTACTCCTGAAGCTGTGAGAACGGTTGGAAAGTGCATAAATGTGACCAAGGTTAGATTAAGATTTTCATTTATTTTGCAGACGTCCGTCTTGTGGGCGGAAGCGGCTCTCATGAAGGGAGAGTCGAGGTGTTCTATAGCGGCCAATGGGGGACGGTCACTGATGACGGCTGGGGCCTTCCTGACGCACGCGTCGTTTGCCGTCAGCTGGGCTATCCGGGTGCAGAGGAAGCAAAGCGTTACGCCTTCTTCGGCGAAGGCACGGGGCAGATCTGGCTGGATAGTGTCGGCTGTACCGGTAGTGAGATGGACATATCACAATGTAGCCACAGCGGATGGGGCGTCCATGGCGATACACACCGCGAGGATGCGGGGGTGGTTTGTACAAGTAAGTGGCATCATTTCCGTGTCAATAGTAAACTATGTATTGAACGTACTTTGAATAAATGTAAATACGTCAACGTGGAAGCAGCAAGTATTGCATAAATAATCCCCCTTTGGCTTCCCGACAGGGTTCTTAATAATATGTTAGCTCTCCCTTATCAACGAAACCTGCGCTGATGGTGTCGGAGACTGTACTTGTATTTATGACAACTCTTCATTTAATAATATGTAACATGTTTATTTTTTCACCTTGCATAGGGTACTGCGCCTCCTCCCCATGTACACATGGAACCTGTGTCGACCTCTTGGGCAGCTACACCTGTAGCTGTGAGAACGGATGGGAAGGCAACAACTGTGGTCAAGGTCAATAGTTTGCTGAAGAGTAAACTGCGTATCATGTACATTGACATTGAATGGACCCTGAATTCTTCGCATGAGTGATTGTATGGAAATGATGACTTTAAATATTCGAATAAACGTATACACGTCTTGACTTTAAGCCTCCAAACACAGTAGAATTCTTTCTTTCAGACATTGACGAGTGCGCGAGCAACCCTTGCCTGCTAGGAGGGACCTGCCTGGATCACGTGAACGGCTACAGCTGTGTCTGTCCTAAAGACGTCATCGGAGAGAACTGTGAAAGTGGTAATTGGAGATTTGTTAACAATTTAATCCATCGCCTTTTTGGCAACGTTTTGTTGGTAGTTCAACATACAAAGCATACGAAACTGCAGTCGGTGAAACTCGTCTCTTCAACTATTTGTTAACATTTATCATTTACAAATTCCAGTATCTTTTGCCGGGGATTGCTACCAGTTCTCGACCTCAGCTGCTAACCACCGTGACGCCACACGGGCCTGCAGTGCCAACAACGGCCGCATGGTGGACTTGAAAGACCAACAGCATCAACAGTTCCTGGCTGACACCATCGCGGCCACCACCGGCGTCTCCAACTGGCTGGCCATGAAAACCGCATCGCCGCCAGTTCTCTACAGTGATGGTTCTCCTATTTTAGGTATATACACCTCATTTGTGTCAAGCGGATACTCTGGATACAAAAACGATTATGATCGAGACGTTATTACTATACTTATACATGTAGGATGCACGCCTGAGCCATTTAAATGCACGTTGACTGTGAGAACCTTAATCTATCAGTTGACTGACAAGTCGTGACAATTATCAAACGAAACGTCTTTAAGAACAATCTAATCTAAGATGATTTAATTTCATACTTGAACCTCAAACATTACCAGGTTTGTGCCTATAAAGGTTTGATGCGTAGATTTAATATGAAGTTGTTTTATTTTCTATTGTTGAATTGAAATCAGGCTCCCTGCAGTGGGGAGAAGACGAAGATTCATCCCCGTTGGACCTATGTGTTTTCCTGGACAGCTTCGACAACTACAGGGCGAAGAAAGCGTTCTGCACGGAGCAGCACAACTACGTCTGCCAGTCTGGTACACAATTTTCCTACTTTCAGGCATTTGCTTCTTTTATTTTACCTTTCGTTTCCACAAAAGCTAATATAAAGCAGCTCAAAATCGTCCATGAAAATAATTGTTACTTGTGATTGTTGTTCGTTGTTCCACCAATGCAGCTCTGAAACCGTGCGAGCCAAACGTGTGCCAGAATGGCGGCAACTGCAGCTCCTGTTTCGGCGGCTCCACATTCTGCGAGTGTCCTGCCGGGTTCGACGGGAAGACTTGTGAAATAAGTAGGTACTGTTTATGTTCTACTAGTGATAAGACGCTATGTTTCCTTGAATAGAACGTTCAGAAGGCCTCACTAGAAAATAAAACTTCCCGAACGAAACGTTCAGATGCAGCCAAACCTGACTGGATGACTGGAATAATATGGTCACTGTAGTCAGGATTCCACATGATTGGGCTAATGGGAAAATAATATAAGTGAACATAAAAAAGGATCACATTGGCCGGGAAATTCTTTTGTAGAAGTGGTCATTTGTACTGGTGTGACTGTATTGCAGAGGGTTTATATTTCACATGTGTAAAACATATGCTAGCTCTGCTTCCGGCCATGTAGGTAAAAGTATATATATATGTATACAAAAAGGTAGGCAAAAATACTCTCATCAACTTAAAAGATCGACCTAGAGGCAAATCAGTAAAGATGCTTTGCTAGCAAGGGTTGGTCCTATCATTCTTTTTTTCATCTGTTCACCTCTTCATGCTCGTGTACACTAATTGACAATAGTATTATGCATTGATTATAGCAAATACGTTATAGACTAGAAGCTCCCGTAGCTTTATGACTGTCACAGTTTGAATATTCTTAATGATATTTCAACAGACATTGACGAGTGTGCCTCCGGGCCGTGCCAAAATGGCGGGAGTTGTCATGACGACATCAACTCCTACACCTGCACCTGCCCAATCGGTTACCAAGGAGACCACTGCGAGACAGGTTGGTGTGATAGGGATATTGGGTTCACAAACGTTTACCTGGCCGATGTTCCAGTAACTCCTCAGCAGCCATCCTAATGACCTGAATAGACACTACTACCCCTTGTCGCAGGGTGGCGCTTCGGCAAGGGTGCGGTCAAAAATACCCCCTCGTTTCTTTTTACGGAACTGAAGTTTGTGTGGTTCCTTACATTTTAGCAGTAAAAAAATTCTGTTATATTTAGACCGTAACAACACAGTTTGTCCTATTTATTTATTTTCTTTTATTGTCTATTTTATTCAGACACGGATTGGTGTTCCAATATCCAGTGCCCGCATGGTTTTATCTGCCAGGACTTCACGTTCTACTTCCAATGCGTCCGTGAGTATAGTTTTATCATGATGATATAGTTGTCACATTTTGTTGGTAGCATGTTATGTGCAATACCTATCATTGGTCAGCATACATTTGATCAATACTCTTTTGTTGTCTTTTCAATAAGAATTCGATGCTAAAAAGTCATTTGCAAGTTATCTTAGTACGCTCGTTACAAAGGGTTATATATGATTAGTGAAATATTCATAATTGCTTGCATGATTGACATAATGTGATTTGATTGGTCCTATAAACTTTTCTTTAAAAATGTTGATGCATTTCAGGCAACATACCATTTTTTCAAACACATGCTGCCAAGCCCAGTACTCATCCATGACATTCTTAATTTATCATACACCAAAAAAGCAATTACTCAAAAAACTGGATATGATTTTGGAAACGGTTTCCAAAAAATCTGACCGTTCCCAAAATCATATCCAGTTGTATGAGTAATTGCTTTTTTGGTGTATCTTATTACCTGGATGTCTAATCTTCATCGACGTACTTAATTTATCATAATTGCGTGAAGAAGTGTTAACAAGAAAAACTGTTTACAAAATTCCCCTTTGTGAACACTGTCAATCCAGACCCATCTTCCGTTGCTCGGGGCCGGGGTATGGCGTACCAGTGCAGCAGCGCCTCCTGTCCGGATGGCATGTACTGCACCCAGGAGGGCGTGGCAGCCTTCTCGTGCAAGCCTGAGTGACGTCACAACCGAAGCCTCCCACGTGACAACGACCAGCCAATGGCCGCTACATGCGTGCCTTGAAAATGCTTTTAGAGCATGCTGAAAGATAACTGAAGAAAGAAGCACCACATAGGGATAAAAGATGCTACTAATAAAGTACCTGCAGCAAAAACCAAATTCACAGTTTCTGTCCATGCTTTACTCGAGCCTTTCATATGGAGTTTCAAAGGTGGGGAAGCCCCCACTGCCACTTTCACTTCATATCCAGAATGGACATATTTCGTTGAGACATAGAGATATAAATAGAAGACGTTCTATCAATAAACAACCAGCAAGAAAATGATATTCACAGTTTATGTCAATTTCATGATTTTTGCTAGGGTGAGTCAAAACCACAATACACAAATGGAAAAAAAATATCATCACAATATAAATTCCAGTATCAGGTAACGTAACCTGTAAGCCAGTATGTACCTCTATCACACCTGTGCGCCCGTCTCTTCATAGCCTACTAGTCAGTGTTGCACACATCAAATAAAGATAAGAGGCTACAGCGTCGCAGGAAGAATGTCATACATGGATGGCATATTCTGAAAGGCGTAGTTAGTAGCGACCTCCTGCAGAAGTCTTTGGAATTGCATCAGATATTGCACTAGGAAAGCCCTCACTAGGAAACCAATGTTATGTAACGAGTTTGTTCAGTGCAAGGCCACATGGGCCACTATCTTGAAGTCATGCGTATTCCATTCCAAAAGACGTCCCTAACCTAAGTTATGTATTCATTTCCACCTGAGTAAAGAAAGGAAAAGTATGTTCAGTGAATCCATGACCTATATGGTTCTGGGCAAACACCATGACGTTTATTTTCAGCCATGCTGAGGCATGGTTATGTCCCCACTGTTTTACTGAAGGTCATCCTTATTCCAATAATCAAAAAGCAAAATTTGAACCCTTCTATAAGAAATAATTACCGCCATCTCCAGCCCAATCTTTAAATTATTCGAATCCCTCCTGCTTACCCGTCTCGAGAAGCACCTGGCCTCTCCTGCAAATCAGTTTGGGTTTAAAACACACTATGGAACCGACATGTGTATCTTTTCTCTCAAATAGATAATTTCTTCATTGAAACGCCGAGGTTCGCCTGTCTTCGTTTGTTTTCTTGACGCTTCTAAAGCGTTTGATAGGGTAAACCAATACACACTGTTCAAGAAGTTAATCGACAGAAATGTACCTGTTTACTTAGTACGCATCATTGTACACTGGTTTTCTATGTCGAGCCCGAAATAAACAACAAAGTATAAAGTTACGCCACACGACCCCATCTACAAGGGACCTCTACAAAGTAAGTTTATGGTTTCACAAAAGGACTTCAAGAATTCAAGAACTAAAAAAAGTTCTTATGACATCAGTAGAGTTGTAGTGTGAGTGAGGGGGTGAGTGCCTAATCTCACCAGTGAACGTTCCCTCCCTCCCTATTATGCTAGGGTCACATTTCCAAGTCGGGGCCTGGCCAGGCAGTTTGAGAAAAAAAATGCATATCCAGAATATACATAATATGGAAAGGAGTAATTTTTGTTTCGCGTGTTTTACTTCATTTATTTATTTATACAGGGAAAATACACTCTATCTTTTTATTTATTCATTGGTTCAGCATGTACATGCCAGGGTTGCCCAACTAGCCGGAGGCTATTACTAAGGGCGAACCCATGTGCGGCCATAGGACTGTAGGTTTTGAACCACTCACACCGGGAAGGACCCCTTCTCTTTTCGATAATTGCAGTGGGTTCTTTAACGTGCTCGAGGTGTGAGCACTCAGGCAACAAGCCTAATTTGTCGTCTTTCATATTTCGTTCCCGCAAGTTGTCCGTTTTACCTCAAGAAACAGCCTTCCTCGTCATTGACCTTTCCCCGCACATTCTTACAAAAATGAAACCATTTTCAGGTTATTCATTAATAGCCCAAGTTAACCTTTGGAAACCTCGCTCCATGGTTGACTGCCGTTCGCTTTAAGGTTATCACTATGTAAACCTGAAAGGTGGTCGCCAATAGACCTTTCTGACGCGGCGGCCATGATAGAATGAAAACGAGGCCCTTGTGGCAAACATTAGACCGATCCTAACTGTCAATCATAATTACCAGTTTAGCCAATGATTACCTGATAATTAGAGAATCGACCAATGAGGAAGTGGCTGCATGACCGTCAAATATTTGCATTTCTATGTTTTTATTTTGCATTTCTACGCTCTGACAGAGGAGGGCGGAGACTATGGGATCGGTCAACGAAGCTTTAAATTGCTGCATCTTTTTTGTACATTGCATTAGTTGTAATATTGATACTTGGATATCATATTTTAAAACTTAATGTGATTTAGGACGAAAACTAAATCTGTACATTATTTTTGCTTCTTTGCCTCATTGGCCTCGTCTTCATTCTATCATGTCCGCCGCGTGAGAAAGGTGTATTTTAGAAACGCATACAAAAGTCCGCTGAAGCTACAATAAACCACTGGTCTACGCCGATTGAAACATTTTGAAATTTTAAATGCTATAACTATGTTATGCTTGATGACTTCTTGTGGTCAACGTCTTTAAGAATGCTGTTACAACGGGTGCCATTCTACCTCGAGCTGCAAAGGTCATTGAATTGCTTACGTCGCTTTAACAAAGTCGTTTGGGGACTTCAAGAAGATGGGTATGTCAGGTTGAAAAACCATGGCTAAGGCGCACCAACGTGCGCTCAAAACCCAGATATTTACGGAGTATGACTGGGAGCGACACAACTGCTGCGTGTTTATCAGTCATGCACTAAGGCCCAATTTACACTTGTCCTTTTAACTGTAGTACTACACATGGTAGTCTACTACTGTAGTAAACTACACCTTTTTTCTGTGTGTAAAAAGAAAACTACTACTGAAGTCTACTACAACCTCGGGGGTAGTAGTACTACACTTCGGTGGAGATTCTGCGAGACTTCGAACCGGGTTTCGTGACAATCAGGAACACCTGTCGTTGAGTGTAAAGTGGACGTGAATCTGAAGTCTACTACAGTAGTAGACTACCATGTGTAGTACTACAGTTTCATTGAACAAGTGTAAATTGGGCCTAAGTCATGTTATCGTAGGATCGTTAACATCCTCAGGACGCCCCCGTGCGGAGTGGAGGTGCGGGGCCGGCTGACAGTTCATGGACAAACATTATTTGCATAACTCAAGGCAGGACAAAAATACCACGCGTTTCCATGCACCGGATAGAAAAGGAGCAATATCAGCTGATCCACATAACTCGAATCCCATGGCCATGAGGCAGGCTTAGTCGTGTAGCCGGCCTACCACTCTTTGGAGGCCGAGGGACACGGCAGGTAGACCCGGTACAATTGGACATCCTGGTTTCCTTTCTCGAACGTGCAGTGTAGCTTTTCTCCTGTACTAAATTTTCCGCCGTTTCAACTGAGGTGTTTTTTTGTAACTTCTAGTGGCTAGCACTGCAATGCGACTTTGCTACGGCTCGCGTATTTACCCACATCAAGCCTATTATTCTCGAAGTGTGTTAGAATCTTTAACGTGCAGAGTGTTAACACCTGAGGCTAAATCCTTAATCTCCCTCATACACGGGGCAGTCGGCTTAATGTCACTATCCAAAATGACTAATAGAATCTCTTACAAGTATCCGAGCTGGGGCGGGCCGACCAAAGGATCGAACACACTCCTTGGGATCCCGGGAACTTTATCTATACGATGAGGCAGTGGGATCGCCTAAACATTTTTGTGACTGCGTGTCAATTTCATGCCCTTAATTCATTTTCATTGTTTACAGTGATAACGTTTTACATCAAGTAATAAACAGCCTTATGCATTCCTTGCCATTTGGCCTTTCCTCGCAGATTCTTAAAAAATGAAACCATTTTCAGGTTATTCATTGATGAGACAAGTCAACAATCGGAAAGCTGCCTCCGCTGTAGACTGCCCTTCGCTTGAAGGTTATCATTATGCTAACATCAAAGGCGGTCGCCAAAAATACGAGAGTATCCCACTTGACTGCGCGCATGTTTGAAGCGTCGCTACGACATAAATTGGACTGTATTACCCTTGCATTGCAATACCATGCAAAATGTACAGATTGACTTTATAATGGAAATATGATGCAAATTGTGCAGCTATGACTAAAACACACACACAAAGTGTAAAACGATTTGTATTTTGTGACAGAAATTCAACGTGCTACAGTTCCAGTGAGATACCCGGGTACCCGCTTTAGAAACGCGAAAGAAAGTCAGCAAATGCGTCTTGTAAACCATTGATCAATGCGTAAGCTAATTGAAACATTTTCAACGTGTAAATGCTATAACTATATAATGATTGATGACTTCTTGTAGTCAACGGTTTTGTGAATGATGTAACAACGGGTACCATTCTGCTTCGAGCTATAAAGGTCATTGACTTGCCTATGTCGCTTTTATTAACAAGGTCGTTGATGGACTTCAGGAGAGTGGATATGACAGGTTGAAAAACCAAGGTTAATGCGCATCAACGCTTCTTACCCAGATATTTACAAAGTATATATTTGGCTGGATATGACACAACTGCTGCATGTTTATCAGGTAAAAAAAAGCCGTCCCTAACTTTTGTAGTTTCATGCCCGTACACAACCTCATGAAGTCCTCGCGCGGAGCGGAGGTGTCAGGCCGGCTGACCGTTCATGGACAAATGTTATCGGCAAGAGTCAACACGGGACAGAAATATCTTACGTTTCTATGTTCTTG
Source organism: Branchiostoma lanceolatum (assembly GCF_035083965.1). NCBI lineage: Eukaryota > Metazoa > Chordata > Leptocardii > Amphioxiformes > Branchiostomatidae > Branchiostoma > Branchiostoma lanceolatum. Next base: position 19,304,631 of record NC_089738.1, on the reverse strand, counting down.
AGAGAAAAAGAACAATGTCAGCTGATCCACTTTAGCATCACCTTATTTTAATAAAGCTCGGTTACAGTTGCGCCGGAGCCCGTAGAGGGTGTCAGCTCGGTCGGCCCTCGAAGACACAACTTTGTCCAGGTTGACTGCCGGACACCGTTGGGCACCCCTCATTGTTCTGACGATTAGCTCACGGCGCCTAATTGTTATCGGGCCCCGGGTTGATTTTAACCAGGCATTGAAATAATTCTCCGGCCAGGTCGTGCCCAAAAATAGCCCAGTAGTCACAGAGTGTCCCGTCAGGCCCGAGAGTAAAAAAAAAACACAGCTCGTAAACCACCCGGTTGGGATCCTTTATCCAACTGTGACTAAAGCATAAAAGGAGAAATCTGGGGACTCTTTGTAGGGCGAGGGACACGGCAGGTAGACCCGCTACAGTCGGAAACCTTGGTATTCCTTTTTCGTACATACAGTACCAGTGTATCACAGTCAACTTACCAGATATAACTTTTATTCTCTAGAAAATGTACACCGTTTCAACTGAGGTGAAGCATGATACCCTTTTCAATCTAAAGCGGCTTGCAGCGCAATGCAACTTCGCCACGGTTTCCGTATTTTGCCCAATCAACCCTCTCATCTTGATAAGTGTGTTGGGCTCTTTTACATACAGAGGTTTGGCGCTTTAGGCTAAGGCCTGATCATTAATCTCCCTCATACACGGGGCTGTCGACTTTACGCCATGACACATCCCCTGTAACAACGGGCGCAATTCGGACTGCAAAGGTACGAGGGGTGATCAGTAAGTCCTTGGTCCCACCCAGAAATAAGGTGCACAACTCACATTTTGGGCCATGATCATGTAGTATGACATCTTTTAGCAATATCCACCAAGCTTCAATTCATTGTGAACATTACTTTACAGATGACCCTCAGTAACATTAGGTGAGGTAGAAGGATAGAAACATGGACAATTGAGCTGTGACCTGAGGTGTGCAGGCCGACTTGCCCTGCTGAAAGTCAGATACCCACTTCTTTTCAGTTGAAATTAGAAGGGAATCTTTATCAAACATTTTGACAATGTCTTCGCAGATTTTATGCCGATTCATGGCATGAAGAACTTGACCCACACAACTCTGACCACAGTGCACCCTTGTTTTTCTCGTCACCTACCTGATAGTTTTCAAATGGACGTCTAAAAAGTAAGGGTCACACTAATTTGAAGTTTGGTGCATATTGCTAAAAGATGTCACACTACGTAATTATCCCCAAAATTTGAGTTGTGGACCTCATTTATAGGTGAGGACTTATTGATCACCCCTCGTAGTTGAACTGTTTACGTCGCTTTAACAAAGTCGTTTTGGGACTTTACGAAAAAACAAGGCTCATGCGTATCAACGCTCCGAACCCAGATATTTACCCAGGATATCTGGGAACGAAACAACTGTTGCCTGTTTGTCGTTCTGAAGTTTCGTAAACATCCCCAGGATGTCCTTCTGTAGAGCGGAGGTGTCGGGCCGGCCGACCGTTCATGGACAATTGTTATCGGCAAAAGTCAACACAGGACAAAAATATCGTCCGTTTCTGTGCTCTGGAGAGACAATGCTCTGTGTCAGCTGATCCACTTTAGCATCACTTTGTCTGAATAGAACAGCTTAGTTCAAAAGTAAAAAGGCAACGTTTTAATACAAGACACATTAAAGACAAAACGTTTTCCTCGTGCCAACATCCGGTCTACATCTACATCGAAGCAGACATGGATATGTTTTGCGGGAATTTTTGGTCTAAATATTCTTGGCCAGTCTTTACCATGACGTCACCTTAACACGCTGGTCACCTTGTCTGCCTCGTGCCAGTTTGTTGAGTTTGCGCAAGTCGCACCTGTTGTCATGGATGTGATGTAGACTTGGTGACGTCCTACCGAAGGCCACACTAGTCAGCACTCTGTATTCTCGTATATAAGGCCTTCTTCTTACAGAAGTAGCGCACAGATTATACTCATATCGTACCACAGTCTAACTCAGATCAAAAGGCGACAAAAATGTGGAAGTTGTTGTTGTTCGTCGCGGCCGTGGTCGTCTGGGCGGAATCGGCGCGAGGTAGGCAAACAATTTGTGGCAGTAGTGTTCTAAACTAGAAGTAAGGGTCCACACTCAGGTCAGGTGCTCCATTTTTGATATGATAAAGCTTTCCCGCATAGTTTTACGGTGATGTTGCATTTTTACGCACTGAATAGCTTTTTGTGCAAGCCGACAATGATTTAACTTTCTCATGTTATTTGGCGACCATCCCCGCCCCGCCCCGCCACGGTCGACTCTGTTGCGCCGCCACCCCGTCCACCCCCGTCCCCCTCCGCGCAGACGGAATCGGTCGGGGATGGGCGGTCACCCACTCCGCTGGCGCCCGGAGCCCAGCCCGATGGGGCCGGGAAGCGGGGGCAAAGTTACCGGACGACCCCGTCTTTTCTCGACGCCGGGGCCTTGTCCATATTTCGGGCCGCTGAATAAAAAAATTAAGACCCGGAATATAATGCTGGCTGTGCTGTCATGGGAATAGAAAACATTTTGCTCAACTTGAGTCATCGATGTAAATATGGCACTTTTAATCATAATCCTCTTACGGCAGGTGAAAATGTCGCCCAGGGAAAGCCAGCGTACCAATCAAGCACCCATCCGGATCCGAACATCGGGCCTGCCAGCGCTGCTGTAGACGGGAACACCAACACCGACTTCTCGGCTGGTTCATGCGCATCCACCTTAGATCAGAGTAATCCAAGCTGGTGGGTAGATCTTGGCCAAGAGCACATCATTGACAGGTACGTGGACAGCAAATTACTCTCCACCCATTGACTAATAAAATGTGGCAACTTTGTATCATTGATTTGTTTGTTTTTTCTACAGAGTGGACATCTTCAACCGCCAGGACTGCTGTGGGGAACAACTTGACCACTTTGACATCCACATCGGGGATTCCCCCCAGGTTGGACAGAACCTTAAGTGTGGAGATGATCATCGAATCGACCCAAACCAGCCAGCCATTTCCGTCTCGTGTTATGGGATGCGGGGACGGTACGTGGGCATCCGTCTTCCCGGACCATTCCGAAGACTGACCCTGTGCGAAGTCCTAGTATCTGGGGGTAGGCCTTTTCTTCATTCACTTTCCATTCAAACTAGAGCCGAGGAGCCCTATTGACTAAGTTTCGGAATACGTTTAAATGTTTTCGTTTCTTTGGCATTCATTCCCCTTATATGGCATTACGCATATGTGTAATTAGTATGGAGGTTTCTTATATCATTGCGAGATATCATTACGGAAAAGTATTTCCAAATCTAGCAAAACTTAGCAGCACATTTCTTAACGATAGACAAAGGGAGGTTATTTGTCTGTGCTGCCACACATATTCCGTTTGTAAAGAAAGTAATTGAAAAAGCAAATCGTTAAATATTTTTCTGCTCTTCTATCTTAAATAAAGTTTATGTAGCTTAATTTTTTTCCAGAAACGGATGATTGCGCGTCCTCCCCTTGTGTCCACGGCACCTGTTCTGATATCATCGGGGGCTACTCGTGTTATTGTGAGCCCGGCTGGACAGGACACAACTGTGACACAGGTTAGTGCACTTTCACTCAATTTACATGATGACAATTATATTCTGTTTAAACTCTTATCATCATATGGTAGATATTTCTTTGAATGTGTCGATTACACTGGTATGGAAGTGTAGATTCTGTAATAGTGCAAGAGTGCCCGACCCATCCCTCTTATACAGTGGAATAACGGTGCCCCCCCAGCACTTGCTGATGTACTTGTTGATATACAGTGTTGATGGGATTTTATGTATTCAGATTTACCACATTTGTGGAAGGATTGACATAACAGGTGACTATCACCTTTTCAAGATGTCAACCCAGACCAGACTGTAAGGTTTGGACCATCGCACACCGGGGGATGCCCCTACTCTTTATCGAAAGGTGTGGTGGGTTTTTTAACGTGCGCAGGGTGTGGCTCTCCCCAAACACGGGACCTCCATTTAACGTCCTATCCGAGGGACGTCCCTAACCGAAGCTAGGTACTCATTATCACCTGAGTGAGGAAATTTGTGTTTTTCCCAAGGGTACAACGTCCGGGCGCATGTCCAGACATGTCTGGGGGCGAGTCGGGATGGAACTCGGGTTACTTTGTTTGACGGCCAAATGTTCTAGCCGTTACGCCACACGACGCCACTATAATAATGATGATAATAATGATGATGGTAATGGTGTTGATTATGATGATGATGATGATGATGATGATGATAATATTGTGATGATAGTGATGTGGATGAAAAATATGCCATATAACACTATATGATACTTGCACTTATTCCAGGCATCAATGAGTGCGAGTCATCACCATGTGTACACGGAACCTGTATCGATGGCCCTGCCAGCTACACATGTAGATGTGCGAACGGCTGGGCAGGAACCAACTGTGAACAAGGTCTGTATGTACAAAACAAATATACAGTACCTCAATACCAAGCCACATAAAAAAATAAACTACTAATCCATCAACAACAAAAAAATCACAAACATAAGCAGGGTGCCCCAACGAATTTCAATGGCCATGCAGACAGACTATGGAGTAGACCATACTACACCGTATCACGGGGGTGTCGGCCTGTACCTGAGAATACTACTAGGGGGCCCAAATTGACATGTTCCTTTGGGACATCAAAATGATTTTGTGTTATTGGTGAGAAAACACACAACCAAAAACAGTAACCCGTCGAAGTTGAATATCCTTCCCGGAAGAGATAAGAGAATCACTTGCTGTGTAAGACTTTAATATCTGATAATTTTACCAGACATCGATGACTGCGCGACCAACCCTTGTATCCACGGAACCTGTACTGATGGGGTTGCGAGCTACACATGTAGCTGTGAGCTCGGCTGGGAAGGAACCAACTGTGATCAAGGTCGGTCATTTTCTTTAGAGCAAACTGCGCTGGTAGATTGACACCAACAGGTGGATATAGGTTTCTTAGCTTGGGCGGCCGTGTAGAAATGGCCCACTGTGAGTCAGGTTGGTGTGATAGGAAAATGAGGTTCTTTTAACACCGGCTCGAAACCATTTTTTTCTGGCCAGCATTCTGTAACTCCTCAGCAACCATCATCATGGGCTGAATGTGCTCTACTACTTCTGGCCGCATGGTGGCGTTACAGCAAGGATGGGGTCCCAAACGCGATTGAGCCTACATACCTGTCACATTTGTTCACGACTGGAGTAGTTTCTGTCACGGTTGGGACCGCATGTTAACGAGATGAAGCTATTTACCGAATTTAGTAGACTGTGCTTTACATTTGTCACACATTCTAGCAAATACACCTCACCTCACCTAGTCCCATCCTCAGTCTTGAGGGTCGGGGACCATGGTCGCTTTCAGCACGAGCTTTCTCCATCCTTCCCTGTCCTTCGCCCTCTGGGTACATTCTGCAAGTGACCGTCCTGTCCAATCCTTTATGTCATCTCCCCATCTCCTGCGTGGCCTCCCTCTGCTTCTGGTGCCGCAGATCTTCCCTTGCAGGATGTGGGTTGAGATGTTCTGCGCTCGAGTGACGTGGCCAAAGTACTGCAGCTTCCTTCTCTGTACCATGTTCAGTAGTGACCTTTGAATCCCCAGCTCTTCTAGCACTGAGTTGTTTGTACGATGTTCTGTCCAGCTGACCCTTAGTAGCTTCCTGTAACACTTCATCTCAAAGGCTTGGATCTTCTGGGTGTCCTTAGCATGAAGTGTCCATGCTTCGCAGCCATATGTCACCACGGGCCAGACCAGGGCTTTCAGCATGGAATACAAATTCCTGCTATATGCCCATACCGTTACAACACAATTCAACCATTCGTCCTGTTTTGATTTTATTTGTTTTATTCAGACGTAGACTGGTGTAACCCAGACCCGTGTCACCATAACTGGATCTGCGAGGACTTAGGGGTTGACTACCATTGTCGTGAGAACAGTTTTCGTTATGATATCATAGATGCCACATGTTGTTGGTGAAATTGTATTCATCAAGCAATCCGTATCATTGAACAGCACTAAATCAAGACCTACATTTTATTGATAATTACAGTGATACTGATTTGTTTTTTTCATTTTTCATTATTCAAGTATCATTACAAGTTCTCTCCAAAACACTCTTTACGGAGTTTTATGCATGTACATATTCTTTATATGTTTGGTTTTTTATCATCTCTGCATGAAAAACTGTTAACAAAATCTACTTTGTGAAAACTATGTGCATCTAGACCCACCTCATCGCGCCCGGGGGTTCCCGTACAAGTGCAGCAGCGACTCCTGTCTGGATGGCATGTACTGCACCCCTGAGAGTGGAGGTGCCTACTCATGCAAGCATGAGTGACGTCACAACGGAAGCCTCCCACGTGACAACAAACAGCCAATAGCGGCTACATGTGCGCCTTTCAAATGCCTCTTTTTCTAATTTAGAAACTAACCAGAGATTGAAGACGTTGGGGATCAATAAACCACCTGCATAAAAATGAAATTCACAGTTTCTGTCCATTTTTTTTACTCTCGCCTTTTACGAGGGCAAGTCAAAATATAAAAGTATGAATAGAAAATATAAAAGTATGAATAAAACATATGAAAGTATAGATTTTAGTATCAGATAACGTTGCCTGATAACCACTATGTATCACAATCGCACCTATGTACTTGATAGCCTACTACGATGTGTTGCACACACCAAAAAGAAGACGAAAATGCGTTGCAGGAAGAATGCCACACTCTCTTATGAAAAGTTGGCCTATTTTACTAAAGAATGGAATGGCAAATCCATCCCCATTCCACCAATCCAATCTCCTATCTATAGATGGAAAACATGTAAGAAAAAGGCTGTCAAACGTCATCTACCTGAAGTCCATTGAATACTCCAATCGGCAGCCTAATCTGACCTCTAAAGTGCCCATCTAGTGATTTCGAGCAGACTCCAGAAGGTGGAAAGTGTCGCTACAGCATCAAAATAAGCCTTGGTGACCTTTAACCTATCTTCACAAGAAATGATCACATCCAGACTGAACTCATTTCAGGGTGTACCGGAGACTACAAACATAGCTAGGAGACTATTTTTCTAACTAAATAAGATAGCCAAACCCTTACCTGTAATTTTCAGCTCCTAAATGCCAATATTTGCCGAGAAAATGGGTTCTTACAGTTAGTTTAAACAAGGCTAGTTGAAAGGTATACTAGTAGTGAGTAGCGACCTCTCGCGGAAGACTATGGGGGTGCATCAGATATTGCACAGACACTATCAACATATTCCATAAAGTAGTAAAGGAAAAACAGCCAAAATGCATTTTCAGTCGTTTAAAAACAATTAACACCGCACATTCTCACAACACCAGACTAGCACAGAAAGGAGCATTCCTGCTACCCAAACCCAGAACTAATGCCATTACTCGAACCTTCCTATACAGAGCTATCAGAACATACAACACTCTACCAATTCACATTACATCCTCAAATCCACGTGCATTCAAAGTAAAAATCTGGTCCTGGACAAAAACTCAAAGACATAAAAACTCACCTATCAGCTCATGGTGGTAAACTTGACTATATGACATCCGTATATTTCATGACCTCTGACCTCCACAATATCCAATATATGATAATATTATGTACATGTATGATATAATATGATAATAATGTTTCTGTTTATGTTAATTGAATGAGGATAATGATGAATTGATTTACTGACGTTATGAGTAATTTAATGTATTGCATAATATGATATGGTTAAGAACGTTAATGATTGATTTATGCTAGTTGTCTGATCAACATTATCTGTATAATTTGTTGTTATGTATTTTATTCGATTGTGTGTAGAGGACTCCAGGAAGAATAGTTCAATGTAACTAATGGAGATTCCTAATAAACAAACAAACAAACACTTGGAAATCCCTTACTGATAAAGCAAATGTACATTCACATGTGACCGCTGCAAATACGGCGCATAGACTCACAAAATGGAGAAAACATAGTCGGAAAAATATCATTGATTGAAACACACTCTCAAAAACAGTAAACTTACACACAAACTACATCGTCTGGCTTGATACACACAACCCTCAAACAAAACAGACAATTCCCGGATTTCCGAACCAAATAGTTCCAGGCAAAATTTGGCTCAACCATCTTGAGTTGAAAAAAACAAACATCGCACGACGTCCCTGGGTATATAAACTTACACAAGTGTCCCCTGCATCAAACACTGCGCCTGCTCAGCTACGGAGGAATGTGACCCAGTCTTGCCCTCAGCTCAGTAAGTCAACGATCGTATCAACATTAAAATCTGTTTATGAGGCTTTGTATTGTTCAACAATGTTGCCACGTACACGGTATCGATCAACCTTCTGCACTCTGTACCCCGTGGCATGTCAATTGGCAGTCTGAGCGTTCACACCAAATTAGATCTCCATCTCGAGAAACAGCGGTGTTGTCAGGTCTGGTTTGTGCAATTGAAGGGGTTTTCAATTGAAAAGTTTGGAGAGGTTGAAGCATCTGCCACTGTTGCCAAGTGAGCAGTATAGGTTGTGGTTACGAAATACAGTGTTACGGCATGTTGTGTTACGTCATATACACTTAACTATGTGCCAATGGTAATGGTCAATTGTAATGTACACTACAAAACTGCCAAGTTGGCACATTTTACGATATGCCTCTCTGCAGTTGATGGTGATATCTCTTTTGAAGGAGCTTTCTTGGTCAGCCAAAAGGAGATACGTTTTGGCTTACTTCGTGCCAACTGAGGTACTAGAACATTCTAAAATGCCCTAGCCCACATTGAAGAGAACGTGAATCTGTTTTGTACAGCTGATATCGACCCTGTAAAACGAGATGCATACTGGCTCCCAGTTCCAGTAACACCTACCTGTGAATCTTTTTTTTATCTAAGCATTGTTTGCATCAACCGGCCGTTGATACTATGACGTCACCTCAATACGCCCCTCACATGTTCTGCCTCGTGCCAGTTTAGAGAGTTTGCGCAACTCGCCCTTGTTGTCATGGCTGTGATGTTGACCTTGTGACGTTTTACGGTGGCCCACACCAATCAGCAGTCTATTTAATCGCATATAAGACCATTCTCATACAGAAGTAGCGCACAACCCAACCCGTAAAACAGTCTCTTTACGTCGCACCACGGTCTAATCAGCTCAACAGACGGCAAAGATGTGGAAGTTTCTGCTCTTCATCTCAGCCGTGATCGTCTGGCCGGGATCGGCACAAGGTAGACATGAAATCTGTTCTTAATCAGGAGCAAGGCCCTCGCTAGTCTCAGTCTTGTTTGGATTAGCCCACATTACTTCAGCGCTTTTACTTACTTTTATGATGCAAATATGTCGCATTTACACTCTCCGAATACTGTTATGCAACCTGTCATTGACTAAACTGGCAGTGTAAACGAATGATCAGATTTTGACTCATAAAACTGTCCTCATCTTATCTACACTGAAAATGAAAGTTAAAGTTATACAGTTAGGTTTAACGCACTTATCTTCCACTGGTCGGGACAGAGAAGACAGATACTATGTACCGCATTTACAGGTTCATTGTACCTTTAAAATTCCCCTAGTCCTTATAACAGCCACAATGAACAGTCCCGTCCTCCTTTCGAATAGCGCGCATGTCGGGTGAGCGACACAGCCGGGATCGAACTCACAGACTCTAGTCTCAGAGTCAGGGGCACACCAATGGCGCAATTTGAACGTCTTTAAGTGACGATGTCGTAGTACTTTTTGACCGTCCGTTTTACCTTCGTATAAAACTAACGCCCCTTTTTCTGTCGATTCGACAAAAAAATCCATTTCAATTATTTGCCAGCAGGACAAAATTCAAAGTACACTTTTGTGTGTGTGTCGATAGCGTCCAAAAAGCAAATACATAATCTGGAACGCTAATCATTTCTTCGATGAATTACAAAATTGTCGAGTGCGCAATGAGTACACGGTCTGGATACAGATTCGTACATTTTAAGTAGTATGGCTTTCATACAGTTGGCAGGAATGCTTATGCTCCCACTCAGGTTAGAGGAATAGTTTACACATTTACAAACTGTGTGACGTCAATATGTACGTGCTCGGGTGTAGTCTATATTCTTCAAGTAGATGTTGGGTGGACGTTTGTTACGTGTTTTGTCAGAAAACGTATAATACTACTTACTAATACTAGTAAGAATAGATGGCTATTAGATTCCAAATCCTTTGTCACACGTTGATCAAGATGAAAATTTTTGGACAGTATAACATTATGTGAAAGAAAATGTTCGGTGTGAAAACTATCTTTGGCATTGGACGAAGTCGAGCAGGGTTTCCTTTTGTGTCTTACAATTCACTGCTACCACGATGACATTCAAATGTTAATTCAAACTAGAGTTCCACGAACACATATCTCCGCCGAATAAGCAAGGGTTTCTATAAAGAGTGCAGAGAGTGTCAGAGAGAATTAATTGACATGTGTACATGTGTGTTATGTACAGGGTATGGTGGTTTGCAAGTTAAATTAGAAATGTATGTTACAATCAATGCCTATGTAATCATAATTGCTGTTGTTAGAAGAGCGTTTGAATTATATGTGCCAAAGGTTAACATGTCAAAAATGTAGCTTTGTGTGTATGAACAGTATTACCTTAAGTAGCAGTTTGCTGTTATCTCAAGGCAACACAGAAGATGATGATGATTACAGTGACTCTGTCTTGTACATGTCCACGGACATAAACGTGATCTAGAAGGGTACTACCGGTATTGTCAGTGGAGCTTGAACTGTCCCGTTACGGATTACAAGGATTTGGGGAGGAAAAGGTCAAAATTGAAATCACCAAGGATAATTGTCAAGATGTCACTTGGAAGTTGATGTATGACGTTTTTGTAGTCTATCGATAAAGGCGGCTTCAGGCAAGGAGTGTAGTCTGTAGATGTTAATGCTGTTGACTGTGGTCGATAGTTTAGTGACTGTGGTAGCTACATGTGTGCACTCCAGTCCATCTCTGAAATATAGAACAGTCATCGCCCCTCCTCCTGTTCCATTTCTGTCTGTTCTAAAGGCCGTTGCTTGTGGCAGAAAATGTTAAGTCTGTTGTTGGCCATTCAGGAAGGTTTCCACGAAGTAGAAGACATCCACCGGTTGCATACAGTTTAAATCCCAATAGATACAATCCGTTCAAACTCAACACGACTTAAGGCAACATATAACTGACCTGGGGAAAAAATAAGCTTTGCGCTCAAAGGGGACATTTTGCCCAGTGATTTACCTCGAACTACTAGCAAATCAGTATATGTACAGCCCCATGCTAAAGACAGAGGGTACTGTTCTCGCTGTACTTGGATTGTCGTAACCGTTGGGGAATGAAACGTTGTCTTTTAATGAGTACCGCGTTTGGGTAAATCTTTCTTGTATCGTCGGAAAGTGCTTGTTTGCCAACGCGATCACTGTCGAATTTTACGAGGATGGTGTGGACATCATGACCCGTGCTGTCAATGCCTTCTACTGTTGCGAATGCGCCCTTAACAATTCCGTCTGCAACGTTACGCCAGGGGCAGTGACTATGACTCTTGCCCCTACTGCTATTGACAATATCTCTCTTAAGCCTCCTGTTTTACTTGGTTTTGTGGAGTTTTAGATTTGTGAGACCTGACTGTTGCTGTTTTATAATATCTTTTTTCGTGTCTCTGGCTTTAATGTGAAACACCCTGGAGAGGAGTTTAGTCGGGTGTTGTATATTGTGCTCGTGTACCTCGGGGTCGGTCCTAAAGACGTGCAACGCTAGTGCTCCTGATGGGTCTGTTTTGAAGGCTTTCCTGGTTTTGAGGATATTTATATCACTATCTGTACAAGAACCTTTTTGTACTCTCATCTACGAAGGACTGTACATGTGGTCCACATCCAGCGTAAGTGTGGTATATACAACGGCATTTTACAAACCACATAAAGCTTAGTATAATGCCTTCTGTAGTGCCTGCTGCTTGCACATAATTTCTTATATCTATCGATCACCAACGTTTTCATTTTTGTTTTCACATAAATGTTGTGTAAGAATTCTTGTAACGTGCCATGTATAACGTTATAGTCACAAGTGCACAGTTGAAGCATAATGGAGGTGAATTGAGAAACGCCGTGTCCAGGTGATGTTCAATTGTTTTCTTTTTGACTTGTCCGCCAGGCCTGTCCTGTCCGTCTTTGTTGATGTAAGCTCCCTTCGTGTTTGTTGACATAAGCTCCCTCCAAGCCGGGTTATGTAGTGCTGCCTGACCCATATAAGGAATGCAGAGCATCAATCTTGAGCCCAAGTGGCAAACAGGTGTTGTCCTTGGATGTAGGTCAACAAGAGGTACTTTAACGCAATTATAAACAGGCCTATTTCACCACTTAATTAGACCTTGATTACAATTACATACATCTCGATTTGTTAATCATTACCTCAATAAGCTACCTGTCGAAAACAATGCAAATTCATCAAACCCTACCCGAGATATTTGCCTCCAAAGGTAACATAAAAAAAGCCCACTGCAGTTCTAAGCAAGCCACTAGGGGGTCTAAACTTACATCACTTACTCCCTGCCCCAAGAGCTATAAACCACATAAAAATCATGACTATAACACTTGCATGACATTTGACTACAAGCTTTTGGCGGATTGATAAACTTTCCTCATTTATTATGCAAATTATTTCCTTATTTGCATGATAAGTATTCAATAACGTAAAGCATCACCCAAACTATTCACATGTCATAAATTATGATAATCCATCAATCCTTGCTGGAGTTATTCGTCTCCAAAGGTAACAACAAAAATGCCAACTGCAGTTCCAAACAAGCAGCTAGGGAGTCTTAATTTACACCACTTACTTGCTGACCCAGAAGCTATCTACCACCTAAAAATGATGAACTTGACACCTCCAGAAAATTTGGCCTCAAACTTTGAAGCTCCGCTGCAGTACCTTAAATATCCGCTAGGATGCCCATTATCGAACTTGACCTTCCTCTTTGACACCCATACCTATCCACTTAATATCATGCACAACCGTCAACAGCTCCTCGAGTTATGTTGGCGACATACAAACTCACGTACACACAAATCATGCTGCAGTACTGTAGGAAAGCGCCAGATAAATCATTTTTGAACTTGACCTCCGTTTCTACAATATCTACACACCTACAAAAAATCATGAAGATCCATCAACGTTTCCGTCACTTTTTTTGCCTACATACAAACTCAAAAAAATGCAAAGTGCGCTGCAGTACTGTTGAAAAACGCAAGGTTAACTATTTTCGAACTTGACCTTCCTTTGCACAACCACTACACACCTACCAAAAATCATAAAGATTACTCGAAGTTTTCTTGAGTTATGCTCTTGACATACTTTTAGACCCACCCAACAGATTTCTCAACCGAAAACATAATCTACTCCGAGTACAAGTACTCGGCGTAGATAATGAATACCTGTTTTTTGAGAAAGTTTGTTGCGCACGACAACGTTGCCACGCACACGTTATTGACCAAACCTCAGATGTCAAGAATATGCTGTCTATATAGTGTGCAGTGATACCTTTACACATTAAACCGTACGAAAATATCTGGGTGCACCAGTGCACCCACAGTAAAAGATTAGGTGCACAGCTCCAAAATTTGGTGCACTGGGTGCACATGCACCCAGTATTTCGAGCCCTGTATCTCTTTTGAAGGAGCTTTCTTGGTCAGCCAAAAGGAGATACGTTTTGGCTTACTTCGTGCCAACTGAGGTACTAGAACATTCTAAAATGCCCTAGCCCACATTGAAGAGAACGTGAATCTGTTTTGTACAGCTGATATCGACCCTGTAAAACGAGATGCATGCTGGCTCCCAGTTCCAGTAACACCTACCTGTGAATCTTTTTTTATCTAAGCATTGTTTGCATCAACCGGCCGTTGATACTATGACGTCACCTCAATACCCCCCTCACATGTTCTGCCTCGTGCCAGTTTAGAGAGTTTGCGCAACTCGCCCTTGTTGTCATGGATGTGATGTTGACCTTGTGACGTCTTACGGTGGCCCACACCAATCAGCAGTCTATTTAATCGCATATAAGACCATTCTCATACAGAAGTAGCGCACAACCCAACTCGTAAAACAGTCTCTTCACGACGCACCACGGTCTAACTCAGCTCAACAGACGGCAAAGATGTGGAAGTTTCTGCTCTTCATCTCAGCCGTGATCGTCTGGCCGGGATCGGCACAAGGTAGACATGAAATCAGTTCTTAATCAGGAGCAAGGCCCTCGCTAGTCTCAGTCTTGTTTGGATTAGCCCACATTACTTCAGCGCTTTTACTTACTTTTATGATGCAAATATGTCGCACTTTCACCCTCCGAATACTGTTGTGCAACCTGTCATTGACTCAACTGGCAGTGTAAACGAATGATCAGATTTTGACTCATAAAACTGTCCTCATCTTATCTACACTGAAAATGAAAGTTAAAGTTATACAGTTAGGTTTAACGCACTTATCTTCCACTGGTCGTGACAGAGAAGACAGATACTATGTACCGCATTTACAGGTTCATTGTACCTTTAAAATTCCCCTAGTCCTTATAACAGCCACAATGAACAGTCCCGTCCTCCTTTCGAATAGCGCGCATGTCGGGTGAGCGACACAGCCGGGATCGAACTCACAAACTCTAGTCTCAGAGTCAGGGGCACACCAATGGCGCAATTTGAACGTCTTTACGTGACGATGTCGTAATGTCGTAGTACTTTTTGACCGTCCCTTTTACCTTCGTATAAAACTAACGCCCCTTTTTCTGTCGATTCGACAAAAAAATCCATTTCAATTATTTGCCAGCAGGACAAAATGCAAAGTACACTTTTGTGTGTGTGTCGATAGCGTCCAAAAGGCAAATACATAATCTGGAACGCTAATCATTTTTTCGATGAATTACAAAATTGTCGAGTGCGCAATGAGTACACGGTCTGGATACGGATTCGTACATTTTAAGTAGTATGGCTTTCATACAGTTGGCAGGAATGCTTATGCTCCCACTCAGGTTGGAGGAATAGTTTACACATTTACAAACTGTGTGACGTCAATATGTACGTGCTCGGGTGTAGTCTATATTCTTCAAGTAGATGTTGGGTGGACGTTTGTTACGTGTTTTGTCAGAAAACGTTCCACTAATACTAGTAAGAATAGATGGCTATTAGATTCCAAATCCTTTGTCACACGTTGATCAAGATGAAAATTTTTGGACAGTATAACATTATATGAAAGAAAATGTTCGGTGTGAAATCTATCTTTGGCATTGGACGAAGTCGAGCAGGGTTTCCTTTTGTGTCTTACAATTCACTGCTACCACGATGACATTCAAATGTTAATTCAAATGAATACCTGTTTTTTGAGAAAGTTTGTTGCGCACGACAACGTTGCCACGCACACGTTATTGACCAAACCTCTGCACTTTGTACGTGACGTCCATAGGCCGTCCGGACGTTCACCCCAAGTAACACATCCGTCGCTTTAAACAAGTTATTAGGTCGGGTTGTGCAAATGTCGACATATGAAGGAGTTTTAAACAACGATCACTGTTGTTAATTGTGCAGTATAGTATGTGGTTACGGCTTGAAGTACAAAGGCGTACTCACTATACGTATCTTGTTTGCAAGTTTCCATGCACACACATGTAGAAATACAGCACAATATGAGTAATAGATAACAGGACATCTTCCAGGTCAATTGGGGCATATTTAAGGGCCTGGTGCGGTAGCCATATACATGTAGGTATGTGCAGTTTAGATATAAGATAAAGGATTTTGAAAAAAAAAAATAATTTCATCCGGACATTGTGAATTATGATTTCTGAATTCGCATCATTTACATGTTCTCTAGTTCAGATTCCAAATAATTATATGTAGATTAATTGGTAAGGTGTTCTGGTACTTGGCAACATCATCATCACGTCATTTTACCCGGAGTGAATCCGCTCCACCTGTTTAATACTGGTTTTGAAACGAACCCTTTCCCTTTAGATATTCATTGGCGATAAAATACTTTCTTATCTTTTCAGGTGAACGAGTGTTCCTGGCCACACATGAAAACTGGGCCTTTTATAAGGTTCGCGTGGAGGGACAGATGATCGGTAACAATCTGCTGGAAACGTGTGAAAACGCGAAGATGGAGAATGTGTGCTACGGCACAGGTGGGGGTAGGTGTAAGTCGAACTGGGAGCTAGCATGCATCTCGTTTAACAAGGTCGATATCAGCTGTACAACTCTCGCCGTCCTCTCGAGTAAGCTGTGCGGAAACACTGACTACCTGAACTGCCAGCCCCTTGATGACATCTTTCTCTACAGGCGTATGTTTGAAGGTGGCAGCTGGGGAATGGACTACGACACACACGTGGAAAAGTTGCCTGGAGAGGACTACAACGACAAATACGCCGTGTGTGCAGGTGAGGCTGTAACCTCGATCTTGTTACACCAGACGAGGTCATTGAAAAAACTTTGCATTTTATCTCGAGGGGATTGATAGGCCGGGTTATCTTCAATTCACAAAATTATCATGTTTTTCATGGTCAGAATACACATGATAGCAGATTCTAACGAAGCAATTGCCTTTAACAAAACGGTTCAGTGGGACCAGAGCTCCCTTCTCTATCAAGAAACAAAAGACAGTGGTATAACTTCGGCACTTGCTGATATACCACAATAATGGTACCTACAATGTCATTATAAAGATGTACAATACTAAGGCAACAATGACTTATAACACTGTATAATTCCTTTACGTATTCCAGAGGTCAGTAACTGTGCGTCCTCCCCGTGTGCAACCGGAACCTGTACTGATGACGGTCTGGGGAGCTACACCTGTACACCTTGCGAAGAAGGAACCAGCTGTGATCAAGGTCGGTATGCAAAAAAGTAAAGTTACTGTTCCATATCAACCTTATGCAGAGGTGAATCGCCCTAACACCACCACACTCCGAAATGGATTGTTTAACTTCACCCCCCCCCCTCCCCATGCAATACATGTAACCGACTCTTCATGTACATTCCTATGCAAAATAGGCTCTCAGGTCAAAGTTACCCCTTCCTCATCTCAAAAGCGAAAGCTACCCCCATACCAAAATCCTTTGGCTTTCAAATAATAATGACACAGGAACCTACCATATTTTTCATTGTGCACGCGGTGTATATACGATAACATATACGATGCACTATTCCGAAAATAACTTCATCGGGTTTATAGAAGAACATAGGATAAGGTAGTTTTCTTTGTTACACAACACCGAAACGTCAGCATGTGAGATTTACTGCTTGTTTAACAAATAAAACTCCAATATCCTACGATGCACTCTTATTACTTGGCGCACGTTCAACAGCCAGCCAGGAGCTTACAATTTTACTGGCCGATATCGATTCCGATATCTAAGTTTTATGTTCTTGTAACCCACCCGTTAGAAACATGAACTTGTGATTTATAACAGAATTTATCAATCATTTTAGATAAACAGGTGTACCTGACCACGCATGACAACTGGGCCTTTTTTAAGGTCCTTGCGACCGGACCGATGACCCAGGGCAACGTAAAGGACACTTGCGAGGCGACGGGGATGGGGTATCCGTGCTGGAGGTCAGGCACAAAGTGTCTCCATGCCTTACCCACCTGGTCCGATGACTGCATCGCGTTTGACCTTCCCGATGGCTCTGACTGTCGTACGCCTACCCTCGGCGCACTTTCGATTAAGCTGTGTGGTAATGATAGATATTGGCAGTGTCCGCCCCTCTTCGGCACCTTTGTGTACTTCTACACTGGCTCGATCTATACTAGAGAAACCGGTGCCAGAGGAGTGGAATTCGGGTCTGACAACATGCTGCATGGAGACGACTACTACAACAAGTACGCCCTGTGTGCAAGTGAGTAGCCTTGGTGTCGTTACACAAAACAGGGGAGTCAATGCAGCTTTTTGCTTTTACCTCGTGGGGGGGGGGGGGGGGGGGGGTGATCATCTATATATGTTTTCAAACGCAAGAATAAAGTCAATATATAGTTTTTTATTTATTTTTAAGAGGTAATGAACGAATTGTTTGATCTTGATTAAAAGAGCAGTTGAATTGTGCTATTGGGAGGGGGCAGTATCCATATACGTCTACTGTATCATTTTTGCATGAAAAACTTTTTCAAAACATATCCTGTGTTACTCCAGCCCGGGATACCAACAACAACGGCCGGGGATACAGCAGCGCCTCCTGTGCAACTGGCATGTACTACACCCCGCAGCACAGCATGTTTCCTTACATCATGTTGTTCAGCATCTATGCATGGATACAGATTCGTATGTTTTAAGCAATATCTGGCAATGGATGTATGGATTTCATACAAGTCGCATGAATGCTTTGCTGCCTCAGGCAGAGGAATAGTCCGCTCCGTATTCATACTTGGTCACGTAATTGTGCTTCATTATATCCAAGCAGATGTCAGGATGAACGTTTGTAATTTTGTCAGAAAATATTTCACCCATTTATAGTATTTGATATTCAGATATCATATCGTAAGGCACCATGTGATTAACATGAAATGTTTGGGATATATATGAATTAAAACAAAGATTTCCAAAGGAAATATACTATGTGCAATTTTGTTAAAAGGTGTTAGATTTATGGACTGTTAGAAATGGAAATCGAGTACCTTACATTATCAGATGTTGACTATCGCGACCAAGTTTGGTCAAACACTACAAATAGAGAATATAAACTCCCTGTATACAGAATAAGGCTACACGTTTACTTCAGTTAAAACCAATATTAATGTGGAAACCCGTGAAAGCTATAAAGGTAACCTTCAGGTTAGACAAATTAAGAGCAAGACCTTGACTGTCACCATCATTTCACGATTTCATCGACAATATTCTAACAATTAACTATCAATGATGTAATAGTTTTGTATGTACTTGTGCGTGGTAAGCATTGGGAAATGTAGTAATTGTAATTGTCTTTAATGTTAAGAAGTCCATGAAGATTACAGATGTGCCCTCGGGCACACTACTGATGGATATTCTCCAATAAAGCCTCAATAAAGCTTCTATCATTGACTTTGAACGTCAAGTCGAGTACGAGTTGTTTTGTTGATAGACGCTGCTTTTCACCTCACCAACAATAGTATCAACATTAAGACCTTAGACTTTGAGACTTTGGTGCTTACGACAATGTTGTCACGTACACGGTATTGATCAACCTTTAGGCTGGTAACAATCAATGGTTTGTTTTACCGTGAAAATTCCCCGGCGTGCGCCAATGGGTCTGGCCGGGCGGGCAGCACTCCCAGCACCGTAGAGATAGCGAGGAGCTCTCGATGGTGAGGTTACCAGGCTAGTCTCCACCATGCCCGGTGGGATATGGGTAGTAGCATTCGGCAGAAATGGATGCATAATTGAGTGAGTGAGTGAGTGAGTGAGTGAGTGAGTGAGTGATTGAGTGAGTGAGTGAGTGAGAGAGAGAGGGGGGAGTGAGCGAGTAAGTGAAAAATGATTGTCGGAAAAAGGTTAGTGATTTCAACGCAGTTTCAACGGTGAAGTAGCACGCAAACTACACCGGCTAAATGGCCACTCCCAGCCCCCGAGCAAAACAGATATTTCCGTAACCACAAATTTGCGACCAAACTTTGCACCACGTTCTTGACTTGAGTTTGATAAACACTGAACAACTAGGATGTAAACTTGTACAGGTTGTCCGTACATTCATCACTATACCTGCTCAGATACGGAGAAACGTGGCCTCAGTTCAGTTAGACAAACTAGCCGTGAAAATCGATATACCTTCAAGTGAACCTAACCCAGTAAGGGGTGTCCACATTAGTAGTGCGATTGTTTTTTTGTGGGTAGGCTAGTACAGAACCCACGGTCGACAAGTATCTACGACAACCGTTTCCCGTCGCAAGACAGCTGAATTTTGTTCGACACATCCACGACTGTCGCAAGATAGTTCGACTGTCGTACAACTGTCGTGCGATGGATCATATTGCTACCTTATACTATCTCAGGAAAGAACAAGGAAGGGACATAATCAACTCGTACTTCTATCAACCCATAAAGGATTAAGTAATTAGAAGTCAGCTCTTCGAGTAGTATAAGTGCCACACCTATACAACATGGTAACAGGGTGCTTTCAGCACGCCCGTTCTTTTATTACAAATTTTCCCCAGGCAAAGATCGATGACCTCACGTGCACTGACTTGGAATGGTGACGTCATCGTTGGTTCTAGAAAAGTTCCTGATGTGGCGTCACATGGTGGATAAGGAAACAAATTCAATCACTCCACTCAGTGGCACTGCTAAAGCACAGAATAGCGACATGGCAAAACGTGACGAGTCTTGTACTGGGAGTTGAGTAGGACAAGCTTTGATATAGATGTTGAGCAGTCGTGCGTACAATTTGTACACGCTACTTTATCAGAGGAAGTGCGTTGGACTCTTTCAACGAGCTAGGGGTGCGGCTCTTCAAACAAGGAAACGACGGATTGCAAAAGCAGGAGTGCAAATTTCGCGCTCGGCATTCAGACAAGCAGACTGTACATGTAGCTCGGATTCGAACCACCCAGCTTTTGATCTTAAACAGGGATCTCGAACCGTTCGACCAGGACACAGCCTGGGTGACCATGCCAGCGTCCTGTCGGCTGCTCCAGACGGCTCTGATCGCCATGTTTCTGTCTCCTACCCTGGTGAAGAAAGGGCACGGACAAACAGGTGAGATAAACACAACAAAACTACGATAGAAGTTGTAAAACTTGTTAATTTGATCTTTCATTGTATTTTCTATCTTCTCTATCCATTCCTTTAAAGCGCATCTAGGTTTTCTTGACTGAGTGTCACAGTACTGAATCTTCTCACGCATACTCTCTAGGCAGAGATTAAGATCAGACTGTTTTTGTCGTATATCTTTCCTTTAAATGGAACCCTCACAAAATAAAAAGTCGATAAAAAGGCATAAAAGAAGACGTCAGAACCCAGTCGGAGTCGAGCGTCTGCTAGGACAGGTCACAAGCGCTCCTTCCTGTTGCGTTTATTAAGTTAGCTAATAAGCCTGCCAGGTTTCTAGGTAACTATAATACTTCGCCTTACAATGTTAGCTGTTACTAACATGCATCTATGGTAGCCTTTTGTTTGTAACCTGTTTTGTCCCAAAAAAAGGTGAATTTTGTTCAACACACAACGTCTAGCATATATTTTACAAATTTCAGATGTCTTTTGGGGTAAAATTTGTAGTAGGTCCTTTTTGACCGCTGACTCTGACAAAACCTGTCTGAAATCCCTTGTACAAAAGAAATGTGCAACGAATGAACGCGACTGTGCTTTTAACGAGCGAAACATCTCAAACACTCAAACGAGAAATCTGGTTTAAACCTTTGACAATGTCACCTGCTACCAGAAGACTCGGAGAGTTAGTGATCATTTGGCGTAAAAGCGTTTACATGAAAATTGCTACCATTCCATTCACTGTTACAAAAGAGGCTTAAGCCGAGAGCAGGTCTATTATCAGGCAGGTAATGTTAACAGGCGAGATTATTCTCACGACTCTATTGAACATATCCACCAGCTTCAACAGAACTCCGTAATTACGAAAAGCACGGCAATCAAAGAATCTCAAACAAAGTACTCTACAACGCACGGACTATGCTACGAACTAATAAAACATTGTTTATCTTTGATATGTATAAGTATACAATACATTAGATCCCTGCAATGTACGTGTGTGTGCAGCACTCCAACTTGGTAATTTAACACCGGGCCATGCAAAGTAACAGAAAAATGCCCGGTCTGTTAACTATATACAACCGGCCAAACAGTGGCATGGAGTAGGTTCAAGACGAGAGTTTATCGCTAAATAAAAGCGAGGAGCTTTAGAAGGAATTTCTTTTATAAAAGGGAATGTTGTAATATGAACTTGGCACAAAAATTTGCAAAATTGACTTTAGTGGGTTGTGTGCAATGTATATGTCCGCTTGGATACCATCATCATTGTGCCATATATCAGTGCAAAATGTTTTATTTGTTCTTATCACGCGTTTGTAGGGCGAGGTAAATGTTTGATAATGTGTAGTGGATTTCAGGAGAGGGGTTCCGATATTTGCATACATGTTCCAGACTGAGAGTGTCAAATGGTGTCAATAAAAGTAATTCTCGTGTTATAATTAATATCAACCTTCGAATTCTCCCTACTGTGGAATCCCTTAACCCATTCCAAATAAGTGCCAAACGGCTACCTTAAACAGCTGACGGTTAACTCGAGTGCAAATCAGCCAAACAGACAAGGCATATGTAAGTAAATCATAAATAAGTGCTGCTTGTTTTTTAGCAACGCCTCAGGAGCGAAGCCTTGAATTTTTTCATGTCCTTTTTCTGATACTATGTTCCTGTCTTTTCTTTTGTTTTCGCTCTACACACGTAGTAGCAATGGACTATTTCAGTTATTCCTAATTTCAATTGACCTTTAGACATCCAAAATGGCGGCACAGTGAACGTCACAGCGGGTTCTGACGCCGACCTGCAGTGGACCTACACACTGCCACCGGGTATCACACCGCTGTTCCAAACATGGAAGAAACTTCCGGACACTGGGATCGCCAGCAAGACGGGCAATGTTTACATTTCCCAAGCTTATCAGGTAAAAATCACGATGATAATTCATTTCCAGTCCAATAAAAGAGTAACCGTGCCACTTGGTGGAAGGCGACAAGTTTCCAGTCTGCAGGGATAGCTTGCCGTGCTATTGGTGTTTTTATCTTGATATGTTTAATATTGAGATGGAGAATTCACACAAATTTATTTCATACGTTTGTCGGAGAAATAAAAATACACAGGCAACTAAAAGGGGGATGTTTGGTTCAGAGTTCTGGCTAAAAACACGATAAGTCCAGATTCTCGTTCGGTCACTGATGAAAGACAGCGGATGCTGTCTGAAACGATGACCGTTTTCCAATTCTATCCAGTTACTTTAGTAACTGCTACCTTGCGTATAGTGTGGATATCTAACCTTAATCGGTTAATTGATAATGTTATTTTACAGGGACGGGTAGAGCTGTTTGGAGACGCTGGCTTGCGGTTGAAAAACGTCACAACCTCCGACTCCGGAACCTACCAACTCTACATGGTGTCGTCTGATGGGACGTCACAGACTCTGGAGCTGACTCTGCAAGGTTAGATGTCAATCAATCAATCAATCAACCAATCAACCAACCAATCAATTAACCAACAAACCAATCAATCAATCAATCATGCAATCATCAATGAACCAATCAATCAATAATTTTTTGAATGTCTTACCATTATAATTTGGGGAGCTTTTAACTGTGTTCCCTTTACATTTTTTTGGGAAAAACATTAATCTTTCTCATCAATGTCAGAATTTGTTCCTTTACATCGAATCAGTTGCGGTGCCTGAGGTGAAACATTCATCGCTTAAAGATAGCTAGAATACTATGCATGTAATATATGAACCAGTGAACATTTGATCATTAACGATTTCTTAATCTCTATAACTACTTTATTCTCGCTGTTACAGTCGTAGCTGTTCCGGAAACGACTTCACAATCGACGCTGGACACAACAACAGAGTCAACAACATTCGCCGCAGCTAATCAGTCATCCACCCAAGCTACAAACTCAACTGGGGGCCAGTCTACTATAACCCTGCCAACCCTTCTCCCAGGGAATACAACAATACTGGTCCCAATAACAACAGCAACACAAATACAAGGAGTTCAAACCCTGGCACCTGCAACATCGACAACTGTTACAACCACCATGTTTGAAACTACAACTACCCCCGAAACCACAACCAGGCCAACCCAAGCTAGTACTCACCCCTCACATCGTCCCACCACACACACACCAACAACTACACCGACTACAACCCAGACTACCACACAAACTCCAATAACTACACCTACTCCAACCCAGACTACCACACAGGGCACAACGACAGCCCAAATGATTACAACGACGCCAACCCAGACTACTACACAGGGCACAACGACAGCCCAAATGATTACAATGACGCCAACCCAGACCACCACACAGGGTACAACGACAGCCCAAATGATTACAACGACACCACTTCAGACTACCACGCATGGTACTCATCCCTCACATCGTCCCACCACACAAACTCCAATAACTACACCTACTCCAACCCAGACTACAACTCAGGGTACAACAAAACCAATTGCAACCACCCAAGTGACTACCAGGCCAACACAAGCTACACAGGGCACACAAGCGACACAGGGCACAACGACAACCCAAGCCATTACGGTGACACCAACCCAGACTACACAAGCGACATATGGCACAACGACAGCCCAAGCCATTACGATGACACCAACCCAGACTACACAAGCGACACATGGCACAACGACAGCCCAAATGATTACAGCGACATCAGTTCAGACTACCACACAGGGTATAACGACAACTGCAACATCTACACAGTTGACAACCCAACCAACGCACGCTTCTACACAAACACCAACACCAACCCAAACAACCCGACCAACGCACGCTTCTACACAAACCCAAACACCGACTCAGACACATGGAACAGTAACAACCCAGGCAACTACAACTGCACCAACCACAGCTTCCGCCGGCACAACAACGATCGCAGGGGGTGAATCGACAACAACACTTCCAATCGGTACCATGACAACTCAGACACATGGGACAGTAACAACCCAAGCAATGACAACTCAGACACACGGTACAATAACAACCCAAGCAACTACACAGACAACAACTCAGCTACAAGGTATAACGACAACTCTAGCAACAGTTACACAGACAACAACTCAGTCACATGGTACAATAACAACCCAAGCCATGACGACCACACAGACACCAACTCAGACACATGGAACAGTAACAACCCAAGCAATGACAACTGCACCGACACCAACTTCCACTGGCATAACTACCACTACAGGGGATGGATCGACAACAACTCTTCCAATCGGTACCATTTTTATTAATAATAAAAATTTAGTAGTGCAGGTTATAAAACCTTAAACAGATAAGACGCATTGTCGTACAATCACGCGTAAAACGCTGAACCGGATCGTTACATCTGCTTAGAAAATTCTTATTATATTTACAACTGGAATTTGTATCACTCACAGAGGTAATCTGCGTTTTTCTTAGCTTATTTTCCGAAATTCCTTTCATAGAGAACGCTGTTTACCTTCTCGACGACGGCATGACCGAGGTTGTCTCGGGCGGGGCTGCGCAGCTGAACTGGACCTACAGTCTCCGCCCCGACAGTTTCATTCTCCACGAGGTCTGGAAGGGTCCAGACGACGAACTCATAATGCGCCGGATAGGGAACCTAGTTTTCGGTAACGAAGAATATAGAGTAAGTGACATTCTCTTTGTGTGAGCAAAATTTGATGCTTCATTCTATCCTTGTATTATTCCCTTTGTTCGATGTCTTTTGTCTAAAATTTTCACGTACGGTGGAACGTTCAAACCTCCGGACATCGCCTATGGCCCACTCGCTTCTTACAGATGCCAAGAGTGGGTCAAAGCTTCCCGGAAGTTTGTATTTTCTCGTACGGTGGACGGTACAAACTTCAGGATGCCCACTCGCTTCTTACAAGAGTGGGTCAAAGGTCCCCGGAAGCTAGGACCGCCCGCCGCACTTGAACAAATGTTACAAAAAGAAATCTAGGAGAGAGTAACAGCACTTATATTGTAGACCGTATAATCGGTCAAAGATCTGTGCGGGATAAACGTTTAAAGGTGAAATCCACCCAAAACATTTATTCTGGTTAACAGACTGCTTTTCTGAATCCGAAAATATTAATTGCATCGGCAACTTTGCACCACACAGGAGGCACTTCTCTCTTATTTCATTATAAATAGTTCATTTCCTTGTGGTGTAATTGTACGAAAATCGGTCGATTTTGTATTCATAGAAATATAGCATTTTAATAAACAACTCCTGCTTCTGCTGTTGGGTACCATGGACTACAAACGCTTCCCATTCTCTCGTGTTACACAGGGCCGGGTGAGTCTTATCGGTGACTCCAGTCTGCTCTTGAACGGAACAGGTCCGGCAGACGCAGGGAACTACACCTTCACGGCTTCCTTCTCGGATGTGTCCGAACACGAAGCGGAGAGACAACTCATCGTGCACTGTAGGTTAAAAGTATAAAGTGATTCTTCAAGAAAAATGGAGAAAGAAATTGGGAAATGACGTGAAATTGAATTTAT
Organism: Branchiostoma lanceolatum; assembly: GCF_035083965.1. Taxonomy (NCBI): domain Eukaryota; kingdom Metazoa; phylum Chordata; class Leptocardii; order Amphioxiformes; family Branchiostomatidae; genus Branchiostoma; species Branchiostoma lanceolatum. The sequence goes on along the minus strand of NC_089738.1, from coordinate 19,278,365 downwards.
TTGGCTGAATCTCAGGACTGTTTGGCTGATTTGATTTACTTATTTGGCTCCAAAAAAAAGTACAGCCAGGGCTACCCAACTAGCCGAAGGATATTACTAAAGGGGAGCCCTGGTAACTGAACAATATACAAAATCCAATACAAACTTTTACAAAGTACATTTAGACGCCTACTACTAAAATACATGTGAGGGTGTACTCAAAACACAAGCCTAACATACAGAAAACCTTGATTTCCTAAGACTTTTCACTTGTATCTATTTTCTTTCATTTTGATATTAGCTGCGAGTGATTTTAGATTTTAAGACAACCATTACTGCTTTTTCGTTTCATGAAGATCCTCCAAAAGTGCCACAAATCGAGGCGACTCCCGGTCCCACTGTAACGGAAGGCGACACCGTAGTTCTGCGGGCAACATCCGACTGTTTCCCCCCTGCCACATACACGTGGGGCAGGTTGGACGGCTCTCTTCCTACTGCCGCCGTGGTGAACGCCACTCTAGGAACCCTGACAATCACAGGAGTCACCATGGAAGACGCCGGCGTGTACACTGTGGTCGCCGAGAACTACCTGGGCAACTCGTCGGTCGGGAATGTCACAATTGAAGTCGGTGAGTACATCCCTTTAAGAAAAAATGTTGAAGTATCTTTGGTGGCCCTTTACGTATAATTTGTTTCTTCCTTAGAAACATGAAAACATAATGATTGACAAACAAAGATATCTTCTTGGGGTGACTTAACCATCTTACCCTAAAACATTGCTCCACTGCATACTCCAGTACTATTATTTGTGACCAAATATTTGGCAAAAAATGGTAATTGCATTTTGTTTTCAATTTCAGGACCCAGACCTTTCTTTGTAGCTGCGATTCCATCCATTGGGGCGACATTAGTGACGACAGGTAGGAATGCTGCCTTGGTAAATGAGTCGAAAATCAAACAAGAATGTCACTGTATTTTTTGCTGTTGCTGTAATTGCTGTAATCATGTCGTCATTTAAACTTGACGAAGGATGTGAAAGAGACGGAATGAGCTTCTGTTTCTTATTTGGAGCACTTGTCAGTTTTCAGATATCGAAAATGTCAATGACTTGAGCATACGTAAAATACATACGTTTTTGGTAGTCTGATTCACCGCCTGCCCTTTCTTTACCATTCAAAAGGCCTGCATATCACTCCGCCTCCGGTAAACCCACCTGTCCAGTTGACACCGCTGGAGATCGCGCTGATCGCTCTCGGTGCAACGCTGGTCCTCGCGATCCTGCTGGCGGGAGGGCTGAGGTGCTGGTGGGGGAAGAAAAAACGAGCGCGCGCCGAGAGGCAGAAGGGACCGTGGTACTTTCATCCGTTCATCAGAGGTACGTCTTTAAAGCTGTATCAGATTTTCTCCTCAATATATTTAGAATAGGTCAGTTTCCTGTACTTGAAATGGAGAATATGAGTTAATCTCCAGGTGGGGTACAAAGTCATCGCGTTTTCGTAAGTGAAATGCAATGCGCACCCATTGAAAGTCTATAAACATAGACGGGGGGGGGGGGGGGGGGTGACACCGGCTATTGTCATTCATGGTAACATGCCTGTAAGGCAGGGTACCAAGAACAATAAGTCCTTTTCCTGGATGAAGGCCGGAGTGACAGTTGAAAATTTGGTTGGTTCCCGTTCCTCGTTGTATTTGCACAAAATCTACTATAAGTCAATGTGGTGGCGCCATTGGATGCCATCAAAACTAGTAGAGTTTTCTGTAATCAAATGTATCTTGTCTGCTGTTTATATAGACCGCGTGAACCCGTTGGAGCAGCCGCCCCCGCCGGTACCCATCCGGCCACAGTTCCTAAAGGACTACACATGTTATTGGCCTTCACCTTTGACCAAGGGCATGTAAAGTTTAGACCGTGAAGCGGCTTATTCAAGTTATTGAACATATCTTGTTACAATCCCTCCCACAGACCGCGTGTACCCGTTGGAACAGGTGCCCCCGCCGGTGCCCACCCGGCCACAGTTCCTGAAGTACGAAGTGGACCGGCACCACCTGCAGCTGAGAGAACAGATCGGCAGGGGCGCCTTCGGGGTCGTCCACCTGGCGACTCTCAGGAGAACTGCAGACGGACTGCCAGCGGACAGGACTGTAGTGGTCAAGACTGTGCATGGTAAGGATCAGCAATAAGCTAGTTCAATGTTTGATTTGCGCATGTGTACTGTGATACATTGTCGGTGTCAAGGTTGGAGTTCCAGGTCCTAGAAATACACGAAGAAAGGGCAAAACAATGGGGCCTGCTAGGAATTTGACGCCAGACCTTTTACATTGAATTTTCTGAATTTCTAACACAACAACTCTAACCACAAGCCCTGCTTTCCATATAGACGGCGCCAGTGTAGAAGAGAAGGCGACGTTTGTCCGTGAGATCGAGACGACCATACACCTGGGGCAGCACCAGAACCTGCTGGGTCTGGTCGGCTGCTGCACGCTGTCCAACCCGCCTTACCTGGTCGCGGAGTACATGGCGTATGGAGACCTCAAGAAGTTCCTGCTCAAGTGCCGACAGGTGAAAAGATCTAAGCATATTTGAAGACATCTAATGTAGTAAGAGCATAAAGCCCTATCACAGACCCTGTTACATATAGCTGTCCATGGCGTCCCGTCTTACTACATGTCATTGTCGACAGTAAGGACATCTGTGGTTGTGAGTTGGTTGAAAAGTTGTCTACTAGTCTTTTTCTTAAGTCCTCTACGCCAGCCGACTAGAAGCTTTAAAAATGAAAGACGCGTATGTCGTATTATGCTTGGACGCGAGCAGAGAAGCTAACTGAAGCTAGAATAGGATTGGTTCCAGGCTACTCGCAGGCTGGCTTTATGTCTGAGACATTTTTGTTTTTGTACTGAAATTATCATGCTTGTGTTTAGAGCTGCATTTCTTCCCTCACAGCCGCTGGCGAACGTGCTGAACAGCGTCTATGACATGACGGAGTTGAAGATGTACCAGATTGGACGGCAGATAGCAAACGGCATGGTGAGTGCTGCAATTTCAATAAAGTGTTTGTCTTATTTCAGATAAAATGCCTGCGGAAATATGATATCAAGGAAGACATAGTTTAAACAATCGTTTGTTAAACAGTCTCCTTAACTTAACGAAGAACAAAAATTGACAACGCTCCCAGATTGACGTTAATATTTTTGCTTCTTGAAGACAATCTCGCTTGTTTCATTGTTGTCTGATCAGATCTTCATATCCGAGGCTGGTTACGTGCACGGCGACCTGGCCGCCCGGAACGTTCTTGTTGGAGAGGACCTGGTGGTGAAGATCGCAGACTTCGGGCTGGCCACAGACGTCTACGAGCGAGGCTACCAGCGGCAGGACGCGGAGCAGAAGATTCCCGTCAGGTGGATGGCGCCGGAAAGGCTACTGAGGGAGGGCCGCTACACCAGCAAGAGCGACGTGTGAGTACCTGAAAGTCTGGGTTTAAACAGCATACCTCGATAGACAACAAAAAATGCTTCTCCTGAAAAATGTAGTGTCACTAATGGACCCGTAGTAAACTCGTCGACGTCGAGGATATCATCATCGGATGCCAACACAGAAAGCCTAGATCACCAAGATGTCAATGAGAGTACACCAAGAACGTCCTAAATCCAACTGACATAGATAAGAATTGAAAGCCGCGTCCGTTTTTGGACAAATGGTCGCGAGTTCGAATCCCATCCAAGCCGTCGGTGCCCTAAACATGCCCGCTACTTTTGAGGGTTGTATCAATTCCTTGGAAGGAACACAGCTTTAAGTAAAGAACTGTCGTTTTATGTTGCGCCGTTGTTTCCAAATACATGTACATATTCCTCGTCCACAGCTGGTCGTTCGGCGTGGTGCTGTACGAGATCGCGGCGCTAGGGGACGTTCCTTACCCGAGTCTGGGCAGCACCCTGTTGGAGGAACTGCGCAGGGGACACCGGGAGCATCGCCCGCAGGGGTGCCCCTGGGAACTGTACGTACAAAAGTTCCTTTACTGCATGTAACAAAAGAATATTGGATACTAAGCTCTTCCAAATCATTGACCATTGAAATACACACAGCTGCCAATAGTTCTAGCTACACACACACAAACGGCTGTTACATGACACAGGAAGCAATGGTTGCGTGTTTTATGAGACGGTCGCCAATACGAATATTTATCTATTTGTTTATTTTTTTGTTTGATTGATCGATTGATTGATTGTCAAAATACATGTAAAGCTGCTATATAGTGTTCTACTTCAAAATGTTTCTGTTCTATGATGTTCTGTAGAAATATGTATTTCAGGGTTAAGGTGAACATCAACGGTGGACATAGCTTGCCAAGAGTGTTTCAATTTGGTACATCTGTAATTGGTCTGGATAGTTCTGGGATTTTTTGCCTTGAATGAGAAGTGAATGTCTATCTTGTGTCTTTGCCACCAGCCAGCACCACATTCTAAGTTGACATAGCCATACTTAGATAAGTAATGACAGCCGAAAAGGTCTGACTCTTCAATATATTCATTGCCGTAGGTACAACCTGATGCTGAGCTGCTGGCAGTGGGACGAGTTCAGCCGCCCGGGGTTCCAGCAGCTGCACCTGGAGCTGGACCGCCTGGTGGAGATCAACGCTGACGTCAGCTACCTCAAGCTCTCATCCGCGTCTTCAGACGACGAGAAGAGTTCGGGAATCTTCACAGACAGCCTCGCGTCTTCCAAGGAAAGCCTAGAGGCGCCCAGCACCTCGGGAACGTCTCAAGTATCGGAGGATCTTAAAGATAGCACCATCGAGACTTCTCGACCATCTGTTGAAGATGTCAGGAGATCCAATGAAGCGGAGGGTGCCACCGTTGGTCAGGGGGATGATTCATCAAAAGATCGTGACCAGGTTCGGACGAACACACGCAAGTCTCCTCGGAGAAACAAATGGCTGAAGGAAGGCCATGACAACCCCGATTCATGTTCTGCCGAGATCAAGTTTGTTGATCCTCGACGGTCGGGGAGATCTTCGCGATCTACAGATCGTGCTAAGATCGGGGCGGATCCGTACGTCTACTACAAGGTTCCGCCCAAAAACAGCCACAGGAAACAGCAGCAAGGCAGCGGTAGAGTCATCGGAGAAGAGCAGATAGAAGTTATAGATTTCGACTCTGATGTCATGGAGTCTGAGGCTCTCTTCTTCTGAAACTGAGTCATTGAGTCGGAGGCACTGTGCTTCTGAGAACTGACTGCCCAAGAAGACAACTCAAAGGACCGATAAAATCTGGTCTATGTGGACAGGCGTTTTGGTTTATCAGTTTTGCATGACGAACTGTTAAAAAATCTTCATCGTGAACACTGAATGTATTTAGCCCCATCGGCATCTCAACACGCCTCGGGGTTCCCGTACCTGTGCAACAGCACCTCCTGTTCGGATGGCATGTACTGCACCCCTGAGAGTAGAGGTGCCTACTCATGCACGCCTGAGTGTCGTCACAACCAAGACCTTCATGGTGACAACGACCAGCCAATGGCCGCTACATGCGAGCTTGCGAAATTCGTTTTTGTTTTATCTTGAGTTTAGAGATAGAGGCACGGGATAGAGATATAGAAGATGCTAGACCTACAAGAAAATGATATTCACAGTTTCTGTCTTTATTTTACTCACGGTTTTAAACGTTGCATGTAAGCCACTACGTGTATTTATCACTATCCCAAGTGCGTACTTCTCTCGTACTAGCCTACTAGTAAGTGTTGCATAAATCAAGAAGAAGAGGATAAAACGTTGCCGGTACGATGCTACAATCATATCATAATTGGCCTCTTTACCAAAGGGAAAGTTGGCAGCGACCTCTGGCAGACCACTTTGGAAGTGCAGCAGATGCTAGAATTATTACTTTAGTACATGGTAAGCCTTCAGGAGGACACCAATGTGTTGGCCTCACATGGAGACCATACAATTAAAGAAGACAATTTTTACATGTTCTTATTACAGTATTTACAGAATTGGTGTGGTCTTTATTTGGCTGATTTAGTGAGTGAGTGAATGATTGTTTGAGTGAGTGAGTGAGTGAGTGAGTTTGTGAGTGAGTGAGTGAGTGAGTGAGTGAAATAGAAAAAATATAACTGAATTCGAAAAACTGTAACGTTACACGAATATAAAATGCATTGCCTCGATGGCCAAACCCAACCATCCCTCAAAAACAGATACTTCCGTAACCAAGAAGCCTCGGCAAAAGTTGGCGCTACGTTAACGTTGTTGAGTTTGACAAACACCCCAGGACGTGGTGTAAACTTATCCTGTTGGTCCGTGCAGCAAACGCCAACCCTGTCCAGCTACGGAGAAATGTGACCCGGACTTGCCCTCAGCTCTTATTGTGCTGCGACATAGCCATCGTTCGGCAAATGAAACGGTGTGACATGCCCCTTTTCCTGAGAAGTGACAAGTTCATTAGGAGCCACAATAAACTTTAAACGATTGAGTGTTTGAAATACGTTATTCCAGTGCTATGACTACCACACATATACAACATGGCAACAGAATACTTTCAGCACGCCATGTTTTCTATTGAATTTGTTAGACATTCCCCCAGGTAGAGGCCGATGACCTTACGTGCACCTGACGCCGATGACCTTTCAAAACGCCCCATGACACACCTTGGAATGATGACGCCGTTGTTTGTTTTAGAAAGTTTCCTGGCGACGGGAACAAACAACCCTCTCAGCCGCACCGCTTAAGCTGTGATGGTAGCCGCCACTTGGCACAGCATTACAAGTTTTATACTCGGAGTTGAGGAGGACAAGCTCTTGTCGATTTTGAGCAGTCGTGCGCACCGAGGAACACGGACACTATTCTTTCATAAGGGAAGTACGATGGACTCTTTCAACGTGCTCCAGGTGTGGATCTTCAAACAAGGAAACGACGGATAGCAACCTTTCAGTTACAGGAGCATGTAGGCGTTCGGAGCTCGGAGAAGCTGACTGTATCCGGGATTCGAAGCATCTACCTTTTGATCAAGAATAGGGATTGTGAACGGCACGTCCAGGACACCATGCCAGCGGTCTGTCGGCTGCTCCAGACGGCTCTGATCGCCATGTTTCTGTCTCCCACCCTGGTGAGGAAGGGGCACGGACAGACAGGTCAGTTTTCATTCTTTTCAAGCGCCACCATGTTTACTTGCCTGAGTGTGCTTTTATCTTCTTAACTCAACTCTTTAAAGCAGTTTTTTGGCCCCGGCTGTTTGTTTTTAACGTCTTTTTTGTCAGCGGACAAAAAAAACATAACTAAATGGAAAGCCGGATAGAAACGCCTAGAAAGAACAAACCGAGACAAACTTGATGTCTCCTGATCATTTTCAGGTATGTTGTTCCATGGTCCCGGTGAACATTATGGTTCTGGGGCTCTTTATGCAAATTTATGCAAATGAGGCAATAATGCCATGAATTGAAAATAAAGTAGTATAACTGGTATAATACTTGTCCAAATGACGTCAAAATTGGCGAGAGTCACAAGCAGCTGGAGAGTGTTTATTTCCTGACCATTCAAAGTGGCTGGCATGTCTCTACGGCAACCGTTGCTAACAATAAGATACTTCCATAGCAACGGACATGTTTATAATATCATACAGCATTTTAAATTATGTTAAGTTCATTAATTTGTGAGACAATTGTTATAATGCACCACAAACGCAGTTGTTATAACTTTTCAATGAGACTATAGCTAACATGAGACTTTTCAATATAAAAATTGCTTAATTAATTAATTTAACATACATTAATCTTCATGTTCCATATGAACGTGGCCGTACCCTTAACGACCGAAATAATTACTCTCAATCAAAATCTTGGTTATATGACAATGACACCTTGATTATACCAGAAGAGTTGGATAGTTAATAATCAGTTTGCTTAAAAGCGTTTTCAGGGTGAATGGATACCATTGTAGTCAACGTTACAAACGGATGCTTAGCGGTGAGCTAAGTAACGGGTCTAATGCCAGGCAGGTAATGTTAGCAGGCGAGCTTATTGTCGCAATTCTACAGTACTCCATGATTACGGAATGCAGGGCAATCAAAGAATTTCAAACAAAGAACTCGGCAACGAACGAATTCTGGTGCAAATTAACAAAACCTCGTTTAACGTTTATCTCTTTTAAAAGTCAATTGCTTTACACTAGATCTCTGTAATGGACGTGTGTATTTAATAACACCCCAAACTCAGTAATTTACTAACGGCCCGGACCAAGCAACAGAAACATGTTAATATACAAACCGACTTAACAGTGGCATGGACTGGGGTTATGGAAAGTTTATTGCGGGGCGTTGAAATTGATTTTTTAAAAGGGTTAGGGAGACTTGGTAATGTAAACTCGACAAAAAACTTTGCAAAGTTGATTTTGGCAGGTCATGTATCCGTCGTTCCTTTATCGTTACCATAATGTCGTATATCACTGAATATTGTCTAATTATACATCCATATTGTTGAGTTCCATTTGAAAGAGAATAAGCTATTTGTGCTTTTCATCCATTTGAAGGACAAGTTGAATGGTTGATAATGTGAAGGCGGGTCACAAAGGATTAGAGCCGATATTGGCGCTCCGCTAAGCTTCGCTCTATTTTCCACACCTCCGAACTTTCTCAGCTAGGACACATTTTGCCACTTCCACGGAGGAAAATCTAACTTTCTTCTTCCATTCTCCACATCTCAGGAGGAAGTCTCCAGCTGAAAGCTTCTGTCCTTAATTCCTATATCTTTCTGGAACAAGATCCCTTCTGAATGCTTCCCCGACGGGCACAACCTCAAACTTTTCAAGTCAAAGATTAGCAAACATTTGTCATCACAACCCAGTTAGTGTAACCCAAATATTTGAGTGCCATGGCTCACAGTAAGCCTTGTTTTGTGGTGAAATGAAGTAAATGAAAAATAAGAAAAGTCATACAAGTGTCCAACAGTATATAACGAAGTCAAACTCGTGTCATCATTGACCATCTCTCAGCTGCCTATCCCAATAACCATTATCAATACAAATTCGGTATCAAACTCCTACATTTATCTTGTACAATGAAGGTTAACTTTGTTGAAAATAAGCCACATGAACAAGACATGTTTTTTTTTTAATGAAAACTAGTACCTCCTGTTTATGGTAACGCCTCAGGGGCGAAACCTGGTATTTTTCATCCCCTTTTCTTGCAATATGTTCCTCTCTTTTCTTCTTTTCGCTCCATACGCTCCGTATCTATGGGCTCTTTCACAGCTGTTCCTTATTTCAATTGACCTTCAGGCATCCAAAATGGCGGCACAGTTTACGTCACGGCGGGTTCTGACGCCGACCTGCAGTGGACCTACACAATGCCACCTGGTATCGCACCGCTGTTCCAAACATGGAAGAAGCTACCGGACACAGGGATAGCCAGCAGAACGATCATTGAGTACATTTCCCAAGCCTACAAGGTAAGAAGTTAGAGCTCTTCATTCTTTTCTTATTAATGTCGATAACGTTGTGCTAGAATCGACCACTGTACTGCAGAACACGCCAAGTGTGGGTCTCCCTAACTTTAGGCCCCGTCACACATGTGCGTATATTGAAGGGCGCGTGAGTTGCACATTAACATTTTTTTGGTTTAAGTAATGTTTGTGGGGAGAAAGTTGTTTTCTACTTTTCCCACCATTGTGCAGCCTAGTGATCGAATCTACGAAATCACTTATTCGACTGCAAACTTAACCTGAACCCTAAATTCTAAACCCAAAGCATGTTAATCATCCGGACTTGTATTTACGCACAAGTGTGACAGGGGTTTTAGGTCTTGTTTGGCATGTTATTGATTATTTTTTATGTGTGGTCAATTAAGAATTGAATTGAACATTTAAAAAAAAGCTCCTTTCCAAAAGTATATGACATGTATTCCTATTACATTTGTACTTAGGGGTTAATGATAACTAACGTTAGCTCATGTTATTCTGCAGGGACGGGTAGAACTAGTTGGAGATGCTGGCTTGCGGCTGAAAAACGTCACAACGTCCGACTCCGGAACCTACCAACTCTACATGGTGTCGTCTGATGGGGCGTCACAGACTTTTCAGCTGACTCTGCAAGGTTGGCTGTCTTACCTTTATGGTGTCGGAAGGGCACGGTAAATCTTTAGCAAATGTCAGCATTTGTTATTTCATAAGTAAGAAAGAAAGAAAGAGTTAGTTTGCCGAACCAATTGCGATGTCGTTATGGTAACATTCATTAGCTAAACATAGTCAGCTATCTATCTAAATATATCTATCCATCTATCTATTCTCTCTCTATCTATCTATCTATCCATCTCAATCTCTCTCTCTCTCTCTCTCTCTCTCTCCATATATATATATGCATGCAAGTAAGAACAATTTCTTCCTGAAACATTTTTTCTCGCTGTTTCAGTCGTAGCTTTACCGGAAACGACTCCAGAATCGACGCTGAATACAATAACAGCGCCAACAACAACAACAACAAAACCAACAACTGCAACCCTGCAAACTCTGCCAACACATTCTACTGGTGCTACACATGGCACAACGACAACCCAAGGAGTCGCAACGACAACAACCAGGCCGACGAATCCTACTGGTGCTACACACACCACAACGACAACCCAAGGAGTCGCAACGACAACAACCAGGCCGGCGTACCCTTCCTTTGGTACACATGGCACAACGACAACCCAAGGAGTCGCAACGACAACAACTACTCAGTCAACAACCAGGCCGACGAATCCTACTGGTGCTACACACACCACAACGACAACCCAAGGAGTCGCAACGACAACAACCAGGCCGGCGTACCCTTCCTTTGGTACACATGGCACAACGACAACCCAAGGAGTCGCAACGACAACAACTACTCAGTCAACAACCAGGCCGACGAATCCTACTGGTGCTACACACACCACAACGACAACCCAAGGAGTCGCAACGACCAGGCCGACAACCTGGCCGACGAATCCTACTGGTGCTACACACACCACAACGACAACCCAAGCGGCCACACAAACTCAGGCAACGACCACTACCTTACCTGCAGGCACAACGACAACCCAAGCAGCCACAACGAAAACAACTACTCAGTCAACAACCATGCCGACGCATCCTTCCATTGCTACACATGGCACAACGACAATCGCAGGGGCTGAACCGACAACAACTCTTCCTATCGGTACCGTAACCACAATCACACCCCAGTCAACGACACCGACAACAGTGGTTACAACCGCCACTACAGCTACACCTGCGATTACAACGCCTGGTGCCACGCTCCCTACATCTCCAACGACTCCGGTCACAACCACGGCACCATCCACTACACTGCCAGGTACCGTTTCAGATTTCACCTTATCAGTATAGATGATTTCCTGTAATATCCCGTTACCGGCAAATTTAGGTAGTCGACTTCTGAGGGAAGCAAACAAGGCAAATGATGCTCACCTTGAATAAAAGTGTAATTTCAATTCTCGTAATTCACCAGGGTACCAAAAGACAGCTACTTGATTTTGAAAAACAAAACAAAATATTGTTATCGAGACCTTTTTAAGAAAGCCTTGGACACCGATATCTGAATCGACCATACCTCATGGATTTTTAATGTTGCATTGATAAATCTCACTCTTAAATCATCGTTGTTTTAATTTCAATCTTCGAGCAAATTCAATGTTCGAACTCAGTTTTAGTGCTTTACGCCTGATGGTGCGACGTCTAGTATGTTTTGCTAGTAGTGTACATTTTGAAACCTGCAGAAAAGACGCAATGTCGCACGTTAACACTGAAACTGGACTGGATCTTACATCTGCTTACTACTTACAGATGTATTCCCTGTTTTAATTCTGTGCCTATCTTCAAAATTCCTACAGTAGAGAACGATGTTTACCTTCGCGACGACGGCATCAGCGAGGTTGTCTCGGGCGGGGCTGCGCAGCTGAACTGGACCTACAGTCTCCGTCCGGGCGGCTCCATACTACACGAGGTCTGGAAGGATCCCGACGGAAACTGCATCATGCGACGGATAGGGGACTTAGTTATCGGGTTCGAAGACTACAAAGTAAGTGCCATTCTGTGCAAGACAAATGTGATGCTTTCTTGACGACGACTTTGTAAATGTATTGGTGAGCCTCATTGTATATCACTCCTTCGGCTAGATGTCTTTCGTTCACGTTAATTCTAGTGGGTTACCAACTTCCGGGGACCAGGAGAGGGTCAAAGGTCCCCGGAAGTTTGTAACGCCCGCCGTACTAGAACAAACGTAAACGAAGAACATTTTACATATGGAATAACAGCAACACCTGATGAATATCAAACAGGACCTTGTACAGGATAAATGTGTAACGCATTATTTCCTCCTCTCGCTTTATATAGGACCGGGTTAGCTTTATCGGTGATTCCAGCCTGCTGCTGAACGGAACAGGCCCGGCTGACGCAGGGAACTACACCTTCACGGCTTCCTTCTCGGATGTCTCTGAACACGAAGCGGAGAGACAACTCATCGTCCACTGTAAGTTTAAAGTATAAAGTAACTCTTCAAGAAAAAATGGAGAAAGAAAATGGGAAATGGTGGGAATGCGAATTTATTTGACTGAATCTCCTGTTTTTGATTTCCCTTGACTTCGTTTTCCACTACATTCATTGTATTTGCATTACTGTCTTTACTACATGGTGGTACGCTTTATTCTTACACCTTAAGACAACTTGATACTTTTCCGTTTCATAAAGATGCTCCAGAGGTACCACAAGTCGAGGTGACGCCCAGTCCCACTGTAACGGAAGGCGACACCGTGGTTCTGCGGGCAACAGCCGACTGTGTCCCGCCTGCCACATACGCGTGGGGCAGGTTGGACGGTTCTCTCCCTACTGCCACAGTGGTGAACGCCACTCTGGGCACCCTGACAATCACAGATGTTACCATGGAAGACTCCGGCGTGTACACTGTGGTCGCCTGGAACTACTTGGGCAACTCGTCGGTCAAGAATGCCACAGTTGAAGTCGGTAAGTTTATTCTTCTAAGTAACAGTTTAAGACCTCTGATGGCCCGTTATGGAACATGTTTGATCGTCTATTTTTGTCAAAATAATTGAAAAACAAAGTTATTCTTCTCGGAGTAGTTACCCACATAACAATGTTGCTTTACATATTCATTTTCTTTTGTTTGTGACCATATTGGGAACAATTTGATAGATGTATCTTTTTTCCCTTCAATTTCAGGGCCCAAACCGATCGCTGTAGCTGCGATTCCACCTGTTGGTGTGACAGCAGTGACTACTGGTAAGAATTCTGCCTGGTGATAATGATTTCAAAAATCAAACGAGAATACAAGCACCATTGCAAAGTTGCTTCTTTGCTGTAAGTGCTGAGGTAACTTCTTCATTTGAACCTTAACCTGAAGCAGGGTGTAGTAGTGATGGGCATGCATTCGGAGGAGGGTTTTTTCATCTATCTGAAATGCACTTAATTTTCAAACTCCGAAGATGTAAATGACTTGAACATACAAATTTTAAGTTAAAGTCTTTATCGAGTCACGTGTCATATTTGGTGCGTTTTTGATAGTATGATTCACCGCAAGCATTTTCTTGAAATTTCAGAAGGCTCACATATTACCACACTTGCTAATAGCCAGATGACACCGCTGGAGATCGCGCTGATCGCACTGGGCTCAACGCTGGTCGTCGCGATCCTGCTGGCGGGAGGGCTGAGGTGCTGGTGGGGGAAGAAAAAACGAGCGCGCGCCGAGACACAGAAGGGGCGTTGGTACTTCCATCCGTTCATCTTAGGTACGTCTATGTGTTAGATTTTATTCACACGATTTGGGAATAGATTTGTTGCCTGCACTTGATCTTTGACCTCGTGGATGCGCACTTTTAACCACGAAACCGCTTACTTAACGATAGCCTCTACCAGGCTCCGTGGATGGCTGGACAAATTGCAGAAATTCGCCAAATAGAGTGAATAGTATGCTAAGGGAGTCGGCTACGGAGTGTGAAGTTTAGACCGTGAAGCGGCTTCTTAAACATAATTTGCAATCTCTCCCACAGACCGCGTGTACCCGTTGGAACAGGTGCCCCCGCCGGTGCCCACCCGGCCACAGTTCCTGAAGTACGAAGTGGACCGGCACCACCTGGAGCTGAGGGAACAGATCGGCAGGGGCGCCTTCGGGGTCGTCCACCTGGCGACTCTCAGGAGAACTGCAGACGGACTGCCAGCGGACAGGACTGTAGTGGTCAAGACTGTTCATGGTAAGCCCCAGCAATAAGCTAGTTCAAAGTCTGAATTGCGCAGTTTTTTTTAATACATTGTGGATTTCATTGCGTCAAAGATGGAGGCCTCTGGCCATAAAGTAAGAATGACTTTGATATGTTACCCAGGATGCATCAAACTGCACACGCACGCTTCAAACCATGAAGTAGCTTATTGTTATAAAGAATGTGAAGAACAAAACAGAATTCAAATTCTATACTAGGCATGCAGTCTGTACGCACGAAATTCAGCGGCAAGTCCGACCTACTACGTAACGTGGCCAAACTGGATGGTCAGTGACGCTTAAGAGGGCCGTAGACTAGGCCTTAAATGAGTTTGTACTTTGTGCTTGTACTCAAGTAAACTGAAATGCTGTAGGGCCCACTCCGCCATGTGTAGATGGCGTCAGTGTAGAGGAAATGCCCACTTTTGTGTTTGGTGCAAGATTAACCTTTGCTGCATCAATGTAAGATTTGTTACAGCAGCACTTTCTCATGACCAATTTATTATGTATGTTATGCATCTAGATGGCGCCACTGTAGAAGAGAAGGCGACGTTTGTCCGTGAGATCGAGACGACCATAAATCTGGGGCAGCACCAGAACCTGCTGGGTCTGGTCGGCTGCTGCACGCTGTCCAACCCGCCTTACCTGGTCGCGGAGTACATGGCGTATGGAGACCTCAAGAAGTTCCTGCTCAAGTGCCGACAGGTGAGAAGATCTAGGCATATTTGAAGACATCTGATATAGCAAGAGCATAAAGCCCCTATCTCAGACCCTGTTACATATAGCTGTCCATGGCGTCCCGTCCTACTACATGTCATTGTCGACAGTAAGGACATCTGTGGTTGTGAGTTGGTCGAAAAGTTGTCTACTAGTCTTTTTCTTAAGTCCTCTACGCCAGCAGACTAGAAGCTTTAAAAATCAAAGACGTGTATGTCGTATTATGCTTGGACGCGAGCAGAGAAGCTAACTGAAGCTAGAATAGGATCGGTTCCAGGCTACTTGCAGGCTGGCTTTATGTCTGAGACATCTTTGTTTTTGTACTGAAATTATCATACTTGTACCTTTAGAGCTGCATTTCTTCCCCCACAGCCGCTGGCGAACGTGTTGAACAGCGTCTATGACATGACGGAGTTGAAGATGTACCAGATCGGACGGCAGATAGCAAACGGCATGGTGAGTTCCAAAGTATACTGTTACAGTATAGTATTTGTCTTTCTACGGATCGAACGTTAATGAAAATATGATCCCAAGGAATACGCAGTCCAAGCACATGAGTCACTTAGCGCAGAGCAAAGCTGACAACTCTTTAGACTGAACATTGATATTTTTGTTTCTTGAAGAAGATCTAGCTTGTTGTTACCAAATTCTGTTGTTGTCGGAGCAGATCTTCATATCCGAGGCTGGGTACGTGCACGGCGACCTGGCCGCCCGGAACGTTCTTGTTGGAGAGGACCTGGTGGTGAAGATCGCAGACTTCGGGCTGGCCACAGACGTCTACGAGCGAGGCTACCAGCGGCAGGACGCGGAGCAGAAGATCCCCGTCAGGTGGATGGCGCCGGAAAGGCTGCTGAGGGAGGGCCGATACACAAGCAAGAGCGACGTGTGAGTACCTGGGTTTAAAACATCTACCTGCATATAGGGAATGATTCTGGTGAAGTATTTCGGACAAATCGGTTGCAAACCCCAATCTTCGAATTCCTACATCTTTTAATCACACGTGCACGTATAAATAAAAGAGAAACTAGCATGAATTTCAACAGGTGATAGATTGACTGTAGACAAATGTACATCCAAAATTATATTTTCAAAATCTGAAGTGTTGGATAGAGTTGCGTACACAAAAATTTGGTGGTCGATTTGGGATAAAACGGTCGTCCCAGGGTTGAGGGTTGCAGTTATGTCAGATGGACGCTTAACTTTTACAGAACTTGGGGTAGTAACAAATACAATATGAACATCCCACCTCCACAGCTGGTCGTTCGGAGTGGTGCTGTACGAGATCGCGGCGCTAGGGGACGTTCCTTACCCGAGTCTGGGAAGCACCCTGCTGGAGGAACTGCGCAGGGGACACCGAGAGCATCGCCCGCAGGGGTGCCCCTGGGAACTGTACGTAAAAACTTTCGTTTACTGCATATGTGCACAAAAAAGACTCTTCCAAAGCAATTGCCCCCTCAAAATTGTAATGTAGAATGTGTTATTCAATGTACTTCAGATTAAAAGTTAACCTAAATGGTGGACAGATGTTGCCACGGCGATTTCAATTTGGCACTTGTTTTTTTCTATGCTGTTGCCATGTCCTCAGCTTAGCAGCAGAGCTGAATAATGTTCATTATACAGGGCGCTGACGAGTAGTGCTGAGGTGAGGTGGGTTTGTATAGATTTTGGTGTTTACTTAACTTGAATGCAAGAAACAAAATAAATTTGACACATCTACTTCATGCTAAGGGGAACTTGCACTTGCCACCAACCATCACCACATTCTACGTTAATTTGGAGACAATTTTATGCGTAAAGGCAGGCGATAGCGGTATATTTTATATTCTATATATATATCTATATCTATATTCATAATTATCTATCACAGAAGTAACTTTTCAATGACTTGATTGCCACAGGTACAACCTGATGCTGAGCTGCTGGCAGTGGGACGAGTTCAGCCGCCCGGGGTTCCAGCAGCTGCACCTGGAGCTGGACCGCCTGGTGGAGAAGAACGCTGACGTCAGCTACCTCAAGCTCTCCTCCGCGTCTTCAGACGACGAGAAGAGTTCGGGAATCTTCACAGACAGCCTCGCGTCTTCCAAGGAAAGCCTGGAGGCGTCCAGTACCTCGGGAACGTCTCAAGCATCGGAGGATCTTAAAGAAAACAGAGCTGAGACTTCTCAACCATCTGTTGAAGATGTCAGGAGATCCAATGAAGCGAAGGATGTCACCATTGGTCAGGGGGATGATTCATCAAAGGATCGTGACCAGATTCAGGCGAACAAAGGCGTGTCCAACAGGTCTCCCCGGAAAAACAAACGGCTAGAGAAAGGCAAGGACAACTCTGACTCGAACTCTGCCGAGGTCCAGTTTGTTAATCCTCGACTGTCGGGGAGATCCTCGAAATATGGTGCTAAGATCGGGGCGGTTTACTACAAAGTTCCCCCAAAAAATAACAAAAGGAAACAGCGGCAAGGCAGCGCTAAAGTCATCGGCGAGGAGCAGATAGAAGTGCTAGACTTAGACTCAGATTTCATTGAGTCGGAGGCATTGTACTTCTGAAAGTGGAGTCACTTAAGAATCATTCGGTTAGTCACGGATGGCGTTATTGGACGATAATTAAGGATCACAGACAAAACCTTCCCAAGACGACAATTCACTCGGGGGACCGGTAAATTTCTTGGAGAAATGCTACAACAGCCTTCTTTGCTAAAATAAGACTTTCATACATTGAACGACTTGTGTTACTTGGATAGAAAAGATGATCAGCTGATATGATTTATGAAAATAAGGACATTATCTGCATAATGAGAAACATGACACCCAATGTACGAGGTGAGGGGACTATAGTTTTCAAATACAATGATATGTATATTTTGCCTTGATACGATATCAGTTAGTAATACTTGGTAATCGTCATTTCAAAATATTCATTGATATCATGCCTACATAAGAAATCAAAGAATCGGGAAAAGAAAAATTAATTTCATACTTAGAACTGTGCATTTGCAGCGAATTTTTTTGTAATGTGTGAATTCTAAAGGCCCCTGAGACATTAAGAAAACATGTAAAAGTCTGGACATGTGTTAAGACAAGAGAAGATGACAAGTAAGGGTTTTCACTTTGACATATTACTTACAATGCATAACGCCTCTGCAGTGGAAACATTGTAAACATTAATCACCTTCTTGCCATGCACTAACATCGCAGCACAAGACGTCCAGTCATAAGCTGCATGATCTCCGTTCCACAACTTAGATCAGAATGGTTGTAGTAATCTTGATAAAAGAGACGAGTGTGGAAATAAGAACAGGATATCAACATGGTTTTTTATATCATTTATTTTACACGTCACAATAAAACACACAGATGTAAATTTTATCACATCTCGATTTATTACATTACAGCAGTACATGTTTTTTCATGGGTAGTCCTAGTTTAGACCCACCTCAGAGGCTCCATAGACACTAGCAGTTTCAGTAGCTTCGTCTTTGTCCCTCCCATAGATTAACTGATCAGTACTTTGTACTGCTTTATCCTTCTTATACATGAGCTGAGCAGAAACAGAAGCTTCTTTCTTTTTCGCATTGTCATACATGGATCTAGAAGAAGCACTTTGTTCTGCTTTCTCATTCTTAGACATTAGCTGAAAGGAGACAGATGTTTCTTTGTCATTCCCTTTGTCATACATGGATTTGGAAGAAGCAAACTTTGCTTTCTGATCGTTACTGTCATGCTCAGAAACGTCTATCTGATCTTCAATATCATCAAATATTGCTTCGTCATCGTCATGCATTTCAATATGCTCCGCAGACATTGCGTTCTCTCCGTCGTCGTGCATATTGGCATGTTTCATTGACACAAAACATCCAGATATTGAACCATCATCATCTTTCTTATACATATTGATGTGTTGCTCAGATACGGAACCAGTTGATAATACTTCATCAGCATCATCATTTTCATATAGCTTGATATCTTGTCCGGATACGGAATAATCAGGTGGTACTAATTCATTGTCATTTTCATATGCATAGATATCTTGTCCGGATACTGAATGAGTTGGTAATACGTCATCATTATTTTCATATACATTGATATCTTGCCCGGATACAGACTCATCAGTTGGTAATACATCATCGTCATTTTCATATACATTGATATCTTGTCCGTATGCGGAATGAGTTGATATTACTTCATCAACATTTTCATTTTCATATACATTGATATCTTGTCCGGATACTGAATGAGTTGGTAATACGTCATCATCATTTTCATATACATCGATATCTTGCCCGGATACAGACTCTGCAGTTGGTAATACATCATCGTCATTTTCATATACATTGATATCTTGTCCGTATGCGGAATGAGTTGATATTACTTCATCAACATTTTCATTTTCATATACATTGATATCTTGTCCGGATACTGAATGAGTTGGTAATACGTCATCATCATTTTCATATACATCGATATCTTGCCCGGATACAGACTCTGCAGTTGGTAATACATCATCGTCATTTCCATATACATTGATATCTTGTCCGTATACGGAATGAGTTGATATTACTTCATCAACATTGTCATTTTCATATACATTGATATCTTGCCTGGATACGGAATCAGTTGATACAGACGCTTGGGCTGTTCCTTGAGTCAAAGCCCGACCCTGACCCCCTTGGTCACCGGCACTCGTTCTAGTTACAGCCAGTGAGGATGTCTCGGAGTTGAAAGAAATCCCATGCCCCCCTAAAGCACTATCGGGTACTGTTACAACTGGTAGAACATTATTGAAAGTAGCACAGGTTACTGGTACTTGTGGA
The DNA here is from genome assembly GCF_035083965.1 of Branchiostoma lanceolatum. Classification (NCBI taxonomy): domain Eukaryota; kingdom Metazoa; phylum Chordata; class Leptocardii; order Amphioxiformes; family Branchiostomatidae; genus Branchiostoma; species Branchiostoma lanceolatum. Next base: position 19,258,633 of record NC_089738.1, on the reverse strand, counting down.
GGCTTTTTGGCACTTCTCTTATAGAAAATTACAATGACAGGACAACATATCAGCATGGTCGCAACAACACCAATGAAAACAGAAAGGTAGAGGAGAGTTCGGTCAGCGGCGCTATCTTTGTTGCCACGTGTAACGGATATTGCACTTGGCGATGATGAAGTTTTATATAATGATGGGCGTGCTGATGTCAGCATTTCAATTTCAGTAGACAGTGTGGCAGACGCGGAACCAAAAAGACTTGCTGTAAAACAGACGTACTGACCAGAATCTGCTGCAGCAATATCTTTGATGGTGATGGTACCATTCACTCCCACAGTCACTCTCCCTCCTGACTCAACAGTTGCATTCTGCCCAGACGGGAGAGTGACTGTGATGTCTGGTGTCGGGATGCCTGAAACTTCACACAGCAAAAAGAGTGTCTCCCCTTTTAACATGGTACTATTTGCACCTACCACTTCGAACCTCACGATTCTCGGTGCTTCACAGATCAGATCCTCTGAGTTTATATCTTTGAGCTTCTTTCCAAAGAACGGCCTGGGCTCTTTACATTTGATTTCATCCTCAAACTGTGCCCCGGCCATATTTTCCCTGAATGTTACCATTCTACAGTCACACTGCCATGGGTTATTTGTAAGGTGTACAGTTCCTATCAATATCAGGGCATGATATTCTGACAGTGTCTTTATTTGATTATCGCTCAGGGACAATTCCTTCAGCCGGGGTAGGTTTGAAAATATGTCGATGGGAATGTTATATAACCTATTGGAGTCCAAGTCCAAACATTCGAGATTGTTGAAGTTTGCAAATGTACCAGGCTGGATGCTACTTATAAGGTTGGACTTAAGTTGCAACCTGAAAAGCTGGGTTAGATTTGAAAGTGAATCAGGCTGAATGTTGATTATCTGGTTGAACCGCAGGTCCAAACACCGTAGCTGGGGCAGATTGAAAAATGAACCAGCTTGAATGCTAGTTATCTGATTGTATTCCAGGCGCAGCCAGTTCAGCTTAGGCATGTTTGAAAATGTGCCAGGCTGGATGATTGTTATCTGGTTTTTAGAAAGGCTCAAAGTTTCCAGTCGGGGTTGATTTGAAAATAAACTAGGGTGAATGTTAGTTATCTTGTTGGCGGAGAGTGACATATCCAGTAGATGTTTTTTAGAAGATAAACTGGGCTCAATGACAGTTATCTGGTTGCGACTCAGGGACATATAGGTAAGTTGGGGTAGACCTGAAAATAAACCAAGATGAATGGTAGTTATCTTGTTGGAGTACAAACTAAGCAAAGACAGCTTTGGGAGATTTGAAAATGAACCAAGATGAATGGCAGTTATCTTGTTGTAGTACAAACTAAGCAAAGACAGCTTTGGGAGATTTGAAACTGAACCAGGTTCGATAATTGTTATTTGGTTGAAACCCAGATCCAACGTTTCAAGCTGGAGCAGATTTGAGAATGTGTTCGTCTGAATTCTGGTTATGCTATTTGCAGGCAATAAGATCTCTTCCAATTTCGGGTACCTGGAAAAGTCAGACTGGCTCAAGGATACGATGTCGTTGTCTCTTAACTGAAGCTTCACGACACCTATGGGTAGATCTTGAGGAACACCCCTGAGGTCTTGGGAACTACAGTCACAAAACGATAGACAGTGTTGTGCACACGGTTTGGCCGGTCCACCTTTCTTCAAGATCATGAGCAGAAGAATCAGATGTTTCACCAGTCTCTTCTTGTTAATACACATTGTCTGTCTGAGAAAAGCGCAAAATGCCGTATGTTATTATAACCGCTAGTTATACATATCAACAATGACTGTGACCACTCCGTGTGACGTAGCTATGACGGAACTTTGTCAGTGGAATAGTCTTTGAGGTGATTACTTGGTGCCGGGAATTTCTCTAAATAGAATGTAGTCTTCTGCCTCGTGAGCAAAATTCTTATAATGTACCACCCCTTATTGTAATTGTTTAACCCTATTTTCTCTAACTTTAAATTTTACTAAGAGTAGCTTTATATTTTGAACGTTATATCTAACGCAAGTGTCTGCACAAAGTACGACCATGAAGAGTTACAAGAAAAAGGCCACTATCCCTAAGTTAAAACCTGGTTCTTAATTCTTCTTGCCACTCTCAGGTTGAAACTGTAGGTAATGAAAAAACGGAAGGTATGCTAACCTGTTTTTAACAATCTTCTCCTTTTCAACAGGTTGAGTTGTTCGTCACGGGCAGGTGAGAATGGCTTAGATCGGTTTCGCCTTGATTCGGAGCAGAACTCACTTGAAGGGTACGTCGATGAAGATTAGACATCCAGGTAATAAGATACGCCAAAAAGCAATTACTCAAACAACTGGATATGATTTTGGAAAATCAAAAATCCAAAATCATATCCAGTTGTTTGAGTAATTGCTTTTTGGCGTCACTTGAAGGGTGTCTGCGTTGTGGCTCGATGGGGCTCAAACTGGCTCTTTAACGTGCTCGCTGTGAGGAAGCACAATCCAAACATTTGTCAGAGTCCTGACTATGATCTAGTACCCACGGACACTGTTGGTGCATTTAAACGTACAGGCGACACTCCGTCTGTTCACCACTGTATTCTACACTGTACTGTTGGGTGTAGGTAAAAGGGAGTGGTCTGGCTAGACTAGTTAACGGCGCAAGTGACAACATTCGTTGCACATTCATAAGATATGAAATCCGGCTTTAGGCCATTTGAAGATCCAGCTTTTCTGTCCTTTATTCTGCAACATTTGATGTATACTTTTTAAGTTAAGTCAAGAAACGAAATTAAACTTTGCTGTTGTCTTGATGTTTTTCATCTTGCCGAAGAGACTTGCAAACATTTTAGCTCCGGATAAAAGCGTCCACACAAAAACAGGGGTTCTGAAATTACATTGAAAGACGTTGTGGCTCATGATTACTACTGACAGACTATGAATTACTTTGTGTTGCTTTGTTGCGTGTGTGTTGTCCTAAGATTATGGACACTTCTCCAACACTGCTGATGGAACGTCTAAGAAAGTGGCACCGGGAAGCTCGAACTTGTCAGTGTCTGACACTGTTCACCGTCTTCATGTGCTTCTATTGCGTTTACACCGGAAGTTTAAACACTTAGTAAGTTGGGGATTTTTTAGCATTGGTATGTAGCCTTCCACAGTTTGACCACCATAAGGTTTCATCGCCGGGGGAAATGTGATCTGTTTATGTGTGCTTAGATGTGTATATATGTGAATGGGCAATCAAGCCTGAAACAAACAATTAACATACAAAAACTAAATCGCTGTAATTAGATGTAACACCTGGCAGTTTCATATCACAAATTGACAGGAAACAACACTGTTATGTCCTCTCTCTCTCTATATGGCCTCCGTCGGTCAGTATTGACCATGGTAAAATCCTAATTCACAACAGCCCTACAGCATCGACTATGGCTAAACAGCCCTATACGAGAATGGCAGTCTCTGCCACAAAATCACATCTGTAAGCTGACTCAGTTCTGTTGCAACGCTCTTTTCTGTCATGATCAGCTGCCATCTCCTCTATCCTGAAACAAATACAGCAAATACATTTCCTTTCTGACAAATAGTTTATTTCATAGCAATCATAATAAACTGTAGTCATGGTGACGAGACAAGAAAAATACGCATACATTTTCTATTTTATAAAATTTCGTCTTTTAAAGATTGTATACAATAAATGGCTATCAAAATAGTAACAAAAGGACAACTTTTTGTAAAAAAACACCCTTTCATATCTAATATTTATTTTAACTTAATAGATGCTTCACTGTGTCTGATCCCTGCTTATAAGTTAGAGCATAAATTACAATCATTTGATAAAATTTATTTTCAATCTGGCTTGCATTTCAATTTCTATCATAATTTCTGAGAAAAGCTTAAATATCTGTTTTCTTAATAAAAAAAGTGTCATCTTTAAACACCATCTATATCATTTCTTTAATTTACACAATATAAATCTGCTGCAAGAAATCATTTCACTCATTTGTTTCCACACTTCAAAGCTGGCCAAATCCATTTTTCAAAATTGTTTATCTTTCTCACCGCCAGGTTTGTTTGTGGTGCATATCGGTCTGTAAAAGAATATTCAGCAACAATATTCAGGATTCTGTGGCTTTTTGCCTTACAAATGTACTGTAAGCTTGAGGTCTCTCCCTAATCTTCAAGCAGATATCGGGGTAGAATTTCTTTTGGATCTGCTGTTTTTCATGACAGTACCCTGCAAAGAGCAAATCAGAAAATTCTACAATTCTTACAACAAGCCTGACTAAATCAAGATTCTACCAGCTCTACAACAGAGGAGGTCCAAATAGCACCTGGAAGAAACAGCCTGTGTAACACAGGCTTCTACCCAATATCTGCTTGGAGACTAGTAGTGGAATATCAAATAGTGCTGCACCAACTTTTTACAGTCTTATCACTACCTTGTCAGTCTTCAACAATATGTCATTGTGCTAGAATTCATCAACATTCGCTCGTTTGGGAATGACTTTCACCTTTCCTAGATCTACAGCACCAATTTAGCAAATTCCAGGGGAGAGCCTTGTGTAAGGGCAACAGGTGATCCTCTGAGTCTTTTACACAAATGGGGAAGTTCCGTTCCAGTTCACCACTGCATCTGGCCACCTGTGGGGATGGATATAAAGAGGTGGCATTTATTTGTAGGCAAATACAAAAACAGTTTCCTCCAAGTCAAATTGCTGTCCTGAATGCATCTGTCTGTGTAACAAAATCTGACAAGAGTATTATAACAAGTATGCAGAACAAGCTGCTACATACATGTAGGTGAGTAAACTTTTCAGTTTTCAGTAGCGGGTGTGGCTTACTTTCTTTCTGTTTATTTGTGGCTTATCAGCATAACTCACCATTGAAGCTGTCGACAATTGACTGTCACTTTTGGCATGTGGATATGTGGCCGGGGGATGCCTCCTGATGGATTTCTATGGTACTGCAGCTTAAGTGCCAGTTTTGGTATCCAATGTTCTGAGCATACTATGGTCACAAATGTAAGGTAAGAGGCACTTTTTGTTTTGTTATTCTTTTGAAACTTTTGTTATCCTGTTCACAAAACAACTTACTGAGACTGCAAGCAAAGGTTCACCAAAGCCAGTGAAAATAACAAAGGTAACAAACACCTTACCAGTAAACTACCTGACAGAAAGTTAAGGTCAAGACATCTTTAAACCCACAAGACTTACTTCGTGAGGATACACCTCTCCAGGGACGGAATCTTCTGCTCTTCGTCGTCTCCATCTGGGTCGTTCCTTCCACTCCGGTTGTCTGGGTGGGTGAAAAAAACGTAACGTAATGTGAACCTAAGTTTTGCTTGGTTAACAATATTATACATACCTTAGTCTATGTGCTGGTTTTTGTTAATTCTGTTTCTTCTATGTATTTCTACTATTGAATATTGTTCCCAGGGCTAACCCTTTGTAATAGACTTTGGCTAGTTGAGTAGCCCCAGCTGTCCTTTTTTTTACAAAAAAAAAATAAATCAAAACAAACAGGACAGAGGTACATTGTATCAAGGGCCAATATATAGGGCAAGTAGTGGCAAGGTGGCCTTGTGGTTAGAGTTGTTTACTAAAACTTTATATGCTCTGGGTTCGAATCCCTAGCAGGCCCCAAAATAGTTTTCTTTGGAGAGGTACATCTATGCCAATTTTCTTACCCGATTCCGGTGAAAATAAGTACCCAGCTTCAACTTAAGGGATGTCCTCTTAGATGATTAAGCTTGAGTGCCTTAAAGGTCCCACCACACTTATTGATGAGAGTAAGGGTCCTACACTGTCTGAAGACAATCAATTTGTTCCCAACAGAACTACACATTTTATAAATCTCAAAGATTTACCTATGGTTCCCTGTATCTGACTGGCCTGTCCTGACTGAAGTAGAAGAGATAGAAGCTGTGCCCCTTACCTATGGTCAGCTTGGTGCCCTGTATCTGGGAGGCCTGCCCTGTAAAGTAGACTCCTTACCTATGGTAAGCTTAGTTCCCTGTATCTGACTGGCCTGTCCTGTGAAGTAGAAGAGACAGAAGCGGTGCTCCTTGCGCCAGTGAGACAGCAGGTCGGGTATCGTACAGAACAAAACGCCGTAGACGTCATTCACACACGTCAGCCAGATGGGCAGCTTGGGTGTCTTCAACATGCTCCCGACCTGGTGAACATGGGATAAGAAACAACAAGGTAAAGATCATAAGTTTAAATTCAGTATTTAAACTTATGATCACAAGGCATAGAAGGTATGTTATGTTATACTATAGTCACACCTGTCCATAGTGGCCACACAAGGGATTCTAAGAATATGGTCACAGTAGATGGGATTTTTAATGGGGAAACTCATCTAAGACATTGGCAAAAAATCTCCAGAATTATGCACCTAAAGAAGGCTTAAGATTGACTGAAAAAACTGTGACACTTTTATGGAACTTTCCACTAAGTCCTGTTCTTTTAAATTTCTTTAAGTTGCTATCATCACACACTGCACTGTTTATTGATGAGTTATTTGATATTGATTATAAGTGTTGGTAGTTCAAAGTTAGTACAGAGCACGAAGATATTTGCTACTTCCAAGGGCAGTCTCTTGGTCTCTCACTTCAGTTTCTAACAGTCTCTCACCTCAGTTTTGTCTTGCACCTCGAACTCGGTCTTGTCCCAGAAGAGACATCCGAGTTCTGCTCTCTCTTTCTGTCCGATTAAAGGATATGGCTGGAAGAATAGCAGAACAATATGAACGTCAAATACAAATTAATTACTTGCAGAACATGACGCAAAAAAAGAGGACATGCTTTGATAAATATATGATAACTTTATCACAAGGGCTAATTAGGAACACAGCATATGGCATACAAGAAAAGATCAAATTCATGTTAAATTAAATAAAGGTTGAATAACAACTATTCCCAATCTATTCATAATAGGCTATTTGAGGGAATCAGTTTCTTTATCTGCATGCAATGGGAGATTTGGTAGATAAACGGATTGGTCAACTTATTAACAGAGTAAGAAGGTTGTGTAATAACAATTGGAAAAGTAAGACAGTAACATTTCTTGAACTTTAGATTTGTCTTAAACCCCATAAACCTTGTGTTTGACAGCTACAAATGACCAGCTTACCAAGCATGTTCACAAGTTTCCACGATGCAGCATGCAAGTATGCAAATAGCATCATCAACAACATGCATGATTTACATACTAGATAGTATTACATAGATGAATACAATATTAGACATACATTAGGAAACAACAATCAAGACAGTCAATGCATAATTAATCTAAAGTTCTAAAAAAAGTAAAGATACACATAAAAAATCTACTGGATAACTTTGGACAACTTCATCAAAAGAATTGAGATAGGGACACTAAAAGTCTTTCTAAAATGTTATGGATGAAATAGGGAGTTATGAGATGTTATGAGATGAGTTTGGTTCGAGCGGGAGCTCGACCAAAGGAAGTTCACAAAGTAAGAAAGAGATGTCAGTTGCCATGGAAACGGTGCTCACCAGTGGTTTCTGTTTCTTGTCGTACGCGAGTTTCCCGTTGAACAGGTACGACACCGCGCGGCCCGTCAGGAACAGGTTCATCAGCGCCTGGGTGGGAAACAGAAATGTAAAATGAATGAGACCATCTTAGAAAAGGTAAACCAATATTGATGTCCTTTATTTTTGCCTGCTTCTGTCTTAAAAAAGGAATTTTCATTATTACATTGCAATACCACCAATACAATGTCAAATTAACAATAACTGAAAAGAGATTGTAAGTGGAGCAAAACTAAGGCAAAATAAGAGATTGCTGCAAAATCGTCAAATCTGAGAGATTTATTGTCAGATACGAGAATGACAGTCACGTCTGTAAGCTAGCCCAGGTCTGTAACAAAATCATTTGCATAAACATCCTATTGTGAAACAAGACATCTTGTGACAGTGTTTATAAGATTCCAAGAAAAAACAACATTCCTGAGACTCCAGACCCTTGAGACATGTTCAGTACTCACGGTAGTACAGCCCTCTGCTGCCGTCAGCATGGTGGGAGTCTTGTATTCATCCATGTCCTGAACTAGTCTGCAACAAAACAGTTCATTCTTTAGTACATACAAGGATTGAACAAACTTCTCAATCTAGTTCAACTTTTAACATCATCAGACGATAGGAAGAAACATATATCATGTAGAAGGTAATGTCGATGAAGGTTAGACATCCAGGTAATGAAATATGCCAAAAGACACAGTGAGTGAGTAACTCAAGCAACTGGATATAATTTTTTAAACTTTATCCTGTTGCCTCAGTAACTGTCTTTTGGTGTAGAAGGTAATGATTATAATTGCGTAATATTACAACATTGTTTTTTTGTACTTGCTATGTGTTAGACGCCTGATATCAGCTGTTGCTGCCTGGGATGTCTAGTATTGCCTGTTGCAATTTAATGAAATAAAATGATTATCTAAGATTTTTACCTTGGGAAGGTCCTAGATAACATTGCACTGTAAACCATCAGGATCCCGCCTGGTGAGAAGTCTCCTTGGAACTGGTAGGAAGGAAAGGAAAAAACAGGCTCATGTTATTTATGAGGAAAAAAACATATAACTTCTCAAAGCCAATGTCATCAACAAACTGAATTGTGAGGAACACTGCAACAACATGTACACTGGAGTTTTGGTATAAAACCTGGTTCTCCCAGTTCTTTCCTCTAGTCACTGACGAAAGATAGCGGATGCTGTCTGAAACTTCTGACTGTTTCAAAGTTTCATACAGTTGCTTGAGTAACTATTAACTCCCTTTCTCTAAACTGTTCTCCCAAAATATAACCTCAAAATTAAGATAGCAAAAAATGCAGATATTATCAAAATATCTTCAAAAGACACAGGTTTTAAAAAGTCTTCTTCTTTCACTTACCTGGTCAATATTTCTCCTTAAAAACTTCAAGAGGGCTTCAAATTCAGTAAACTCGTAGATGAGAATCTGTGGAGGGATAGGAAAAAAAACATCCACACTTGAGCAAAATCCTTAATCAATACAAAATAAATTTTAAGTATTACCTCAGTAACAAATAGTATCAGTGTTCAACAATGAAATATATGATACAATGTATGGAAATTTCTACAGCTCAACAATTGTTCTAGGAAACTACAGTTATCTACTCAACAAAAGATTCCATACTACTAGTTAGTTGTACACTGTCTGAGTCTTTGTCATTTACTGTCTTATTGATATCAACAAATGTTGTTATTGCTTTCTCCTCAAACCCCAAAATCAAATTTAAATAAGACAACATACTAGTAACCTCTCTGTAGCTATCAAAGGGGTTTGTTGAATCAAACCCCTTTGGGGTCTATGAGAGCTAACCACACGAAATCTTATAAGATACCAAGATACCTTCTCTGTGTAGCTGTCGAATCTCAGCTCAGGAGAAGGCGTGATGCACATTTTCTCCCCGACGATCGTCACGGCCGCGTATTTCCTCTCCCCGGCCTTCCACAGGATGTCTGCGAGCGCGTGCAGTAGCGCGTCCTCTCGTTGGTCCTCGAAGAACCCCATGTTGAATCTCTCCACCAACCTGCCGGAGGAAAACATAAGGATTGAAAAGTCACCAACCTGAATACCATGGGGAATATGTGATTCTGTTTTTTTTTTTAAATTTTGAGTTAGATGCCTTTTCACACCAAATAGCTGCAGCCATCTCACCCATCACGATTTCCTTAGCCGAGCAGAACCATAAGAAAAAAAAATATGGTAACACATTTTTTTGTTTTGTTGTTGTTGTTGCAGCTGTTTCGTCACTTTCTATGGTGGCCTTTTGTAACTTAGGATTCTTTTTGTCTCATTTCATCTGGTATAATCAGAATCGCCATGACCTGGAAACCGAAAGGCACTCCGAGAGGGGGCCTAAGGTCACTCTCAGGCGAACACTGCAAAACGACGGGAAGAAGCTGGGATTACATTCACTGGAGGAAATGGCAGTAGCGGCACAAGACCGCAACCTTTGGAGAAGAAGTATCCGAAGCCAAGTTGACCTATGCAACCAAGTTGCAGGAGGATCTAAGGTCTAAGGTCTAAGGTAATAATCAAAATACTGGCTACTACTACTACCTACTACTCATTTCATCTGGTGCATATAGTGATCCAACCTAATTCATCTTCATTATAGAATTTGACTGAGGTTATCCAACAAATCAAAGACACGATGCTGCTGGAAACAGAATTTGGTAAGCTGCGATGTTTGGCACTTTCCATCGGACAGGTCAAAAGAAGTTGTAATTTAACAACAGCCCGGACTTCAGCACTGAGGACAGCATCTGTACAACAATCATTTCGCTCTTTAACACTTCCTGTCTGCAGTTTCATTTTGAACCACAGCGACCAGGATTTCATCAAGAGGAACTGTGTGGCGTCTGTGTAGCACAGTGGCAGAGCATCCGGCTATGAACCAATAAGACCCAGGTTCAATCCCCAGTGGAGTACCCAGACATGTCCGGACATGCACCCAGACGTTGTGCCCTTGGGAGAGGCACTTAACACACATTTCCCATGTCCTAAGCCCAGCAGTAGGGTTTGGGTTGGCGTTAGGAATGGCATCCAGCCGTAAAAACTCTTGCTACAAAAAAGGACTTGCACTTGATGAGGAGTTCTGGGGCTTCCCCATCAATGTGCAAGCACGTCTAACCCCCAGATGATGGGGAACAAAAGACGTTAAATTGGATAGAAAGAGAGAGAGAGAGAACTAATGGTTAGAGAAAGAACAACACTGGACACAACAGAACAGGGATTCAGCACCAAGGACAGTAAAGTTGAACTTTCCATCAAATGCATTTCTTTCTTTTTCTTCTTTGTCTTAGGATAGACAACCAGATTTCTGGCCTCTTTAGGAACCTTTGCATCAAATAGTGATATGTAGGCTGTAGTATCCAGTATTTGATTATACTGCTGCGGGGTTCCCTGACACAGGGGTGGGCAGCAGTCGGCTAGTCTTCACACACCGCGCTTCCAAATGGCTCTGTCCAGCGGGTCAACACTGGTGAGCCCGCACACCTTAATGTCCTTCCTGACACATCAACTTAAAAATTTAAGACAATGAAAAGTAACTCACAAGTTGTTGGAGTTCCCCTTCTCCTCCAGTAGACAGCCATCCCTGTATAGTAGATGTTTGAGTATGTAGGCCTGCACACACATGGTCATGCCTCTGGACCCATGCTGAAATATATAACATTACATGATTGTACAGTGTTATATTGTAAGGCTGGAGACAACATACATGTACAGTGTTACATTTTTAAGTAGATGTTTGAGTATGTAGGCCTGGGCACACATGGTCATGCCTCTGGGCCCATGCTGAAATATATAACATTACATGATTGTACAGTGTTATATTGTAAGGGAAAACATACATGTACAGTGTTACACTGTAAGACTGGGGACAACATACATGTACAGTGTTATAGTGTTAGGCTGCGGACAGTATACATGTATAGTATTACACTATAGAGAAGATGTTTAAGTATGTAGGCCATGCTAGGTTTTGAAAAGATATAGGACACTGAAATGACACACAGATGTGACTTTATGGAAACAGAAAATAGGACCAAAACATTGCTTTGTAATATTATAAAGTTTGATAAAACATGTGCTTTGTTAGCCAACTGTTTAACGACAAGGGTGACCTAACATTTGATTTTCAGGGTAGTCTTCAAAAAGGGCCCATAGCTTTGGTACAGGCATTGTTTTGTATTATAGCCCACCATAAAAAAAAAGACGGAAATCCCAGGTTTCAAATCCTACGATTTTATTTATGGTTCTGAGTCTTACCTTCTCCATGAAGAGCCCGTAGGGAAAGTTGGACTTGACGTCGCGGAAGGTGAACCTTGTTCTCTTCCACTCGATGTTGAAAGCGTAGTTCCCTGTTCCAAACAGCAGCTTACGCAGGGCCTGGGGGGTGAAACACAGTTAATAGTTTCATCGGTTCAAATCAATTCCTCATAATTTTCTTTGGTACATAATTTTTTTTCTCTAACAAAAGAGAGTAATTAAAAAGTACAAGGTATAAAATAAGGTTGAGAGAAAAAAAACGTTGATACAAAAACTATGTTGCACAGATCAGGAGGTAAGGACCTTTCAATTTAGTGTTTTTTATATACTCGTAGGTATTTGTAGTAATTTGTAGTAATTAAAATTTGTCCATTAGAATGCTTCATTGACAGTGTATTATCTTGCTTTGAGGGCTGGGAAGCTTGAGACAAAAAAAGCATATGAACTAGAATCATTCAATCAGGAACAAACAAATTAATAAATTTGAAAACCTGATACGAAAAATTAAGTACTTAGCATCTACATTGGCACTGAAAACTGCTATCACTATACTACTAAAATAGCAATTCAAATACAACTCAAATCAAATTCTATATTTTTCAAACCCTCCCCCATCATTCTACAACCACTTAACTGTTTTGAGGTGGCCCTACCAATGCTATATACAGGGCAATCTTGCAACACATTGCTATCTCTGCACTACTGAAAGCCCTACTAATTCAAGTAATATACAATTATCCTTTTTATATCTATATACTTGATATATTCATATTCAAATTAATCTATATCCTCCAACCCCTGAACTGTTTTGACGTGGCCTTACCAGTGCCGTTTCCAGGGTGATGGGCATGGCTCCATCCTCCATCCTCATTACCTCCTCCTCCTCCCTCTGCATCTTCAGCTGGACCAGCAACGGAACCTCCACTTGGGATGGATTCTCCACTTTCTAGTTAAATTTAAAACATTTAAAAGTTAGAATTTGTCATCATCCGTGCCTTAATACAGGGCTAACTAAGTCACACTGACCCAACCTCTGACCCCAACCTCTGACCCAACCCCTGACCCCAACCTCTGACCCTTCATCTGGACCAATAATGGGACCTCTACTTGGAATAGAGGCTCAGCTTTCCGGAATTCCAACAAAATTATTTCTCTTTGGTCAACACTCTCTTTTACGTTGGACACATATATTCTCATAAATGACTGTCACATGTTTCATTTATTCATTGTTGTTTACTTTGACGAAAGGCAAAGTACATTCCTAATTGTCCAGCACTGGTTTTAAGAAAAACCTTGGGCATTCCTCCCACAAAATTGACAGACTACAAGTAAAATGTATTATCATGCTTTAGGTACAGAAGACAAACCCTGCACTGGCAGACTGTCCGCATCTGCATGCATATTAAACTGTTGGCTAAGGGATATCATAGCTTTAAGAAAATTAATATGAGAAATCCTTCCCCCTGCCCTTTTCCTTACTCATCGTCTTGGTTGCAGAATATATTACAACAATCTAAGTTCTTAATCATTTCCAGGGAGAAAACTGGGGGTTTGAAATGATAAAGGAATTACTGCTGTTTCTCAGAGACTGGATTCAGTAATGAACAATGCAACAATGCTGTGATTTATACAAACTCTTAAACATTAAACAGAAGTGACATGATTCAATAAAAAGCCTGGAGAAAGGTCAACATCACACCAGGAGAAAACAAAGCTTCTTACCTGCTCTAAAATATCACCTGTCTGGACAATTCCTCACAAGTTAGATGAAATATTTATTGCGATAAAGGTCAGACTAATCGATGTGCCCCCTGGGACCGCGCGTATGACTGGGGCCATTTGAAAACCTCAACTTTGGGTTGTTTTTGTGTATTAGTTTCTCTTATTGCTTTGTTTCTGTTATTCTGTACAGGGGCATGCCTGTAAATCAGTGTGTTAAGTACTGAGCGCGCCTACCCAGTATTAAGAAAACAGATTCTGCAATAGATAAATGAATACAATAATTTTCTGCGTAGTGTGAGCAGCCCAGCAGTTAGTGACCCTGCCTCTGGACCAAGAAGTCATGAGTTTGAATCCTGGCTGTGCCACTTACCTGATGTGTGTGCTATTGGAAAGGGTCACAGTCCTTTGGAGGAGATGTTAAGTTGTGGTCCACTGTTCATTGTACTTAAGAATTGTAAAAGAACACGGCTAAGGCCACACCAATTTAATTACTTGGTTAACGGAAGGCTGGGCCAGCCTTCTGTTTTCATTTTTTTTCTACGATTTTTTTTTTTTTAAAATAAGAATCCGTTAACCAAGAAATTAAATTGGTGCGGCCTCAGGGCAAATTTCCCCTGTACAATTAACCAGTCCTGTAAAAACTGTACATAGCGTCTGTCTTCTCTGTCACGACCAATAGAAGATCATCTCTTCATTGAGCTAAACTGGTTCAATATCACTTGCTTTCACATTCACTCAATTTTCTGCATCCTAATTGCCCCCCTCTTGAAATTTGATACCCCGGGCTAGTAGGTCGGATGCTTTTATGGGGGTTTGAAAGACGTTAGACGGGTTTTTTCTCCTTTGAACTTTTAGGTGTGATACGGGATATACATTATCTGTGGCTTACATTTAGAGTTCATTATTTTATTTTAGTCTGGACATTTATAGATTAAATTTGCCTCTGCTGGGGTGCCTGTGTGTATGCATCATAACTATTCTGCCTTCTACAATGGCAATTTGTTGGACCGAATGTAATCTACACAAAACACTTATCAAGTACAAATGTCACATCCATTGCTAAGTTTTTTTCTCAAATAAATTTTCCTAATTTTCTGAAAACATGTCAAAGAATAATGGACAGTCTGCTCTTTAAAGGATGAATTGCTTTGCTTCGTACAATTACGATCATATTAATCTTTTTTGCTCATTGAAATTCCTTTTATTCTATAACATCAGGACTGCTTTATGTCTGTAAAATACAATGTACTTTTGTTTGAAGGTAATAAAATGCTGTATAAATCACAGAACACCAGCCGCAGTGACTGTAAATTTGGAGGGACAAAGGAAGTTGGAACCTGCAACAAATTTGAAAACTCAACTATCTTTTAATTTCATAAACAACTTAAGGTCCCATAATATAGAATCTACTTTGGGATCCTTTTTTCAAATTGCTGGACTGGTATAATATTGTCCAAAACAGAGAAAATGAAGCAATAATAAGGATTATCTAAAGTTTGGTGGCCTAATTTCTGGACAGCTCAAATTACATGCTAAATGGAGTTAAATGGAGAGGGTTGAATTGTACAATGGTTGCTATACAAGCTGTGGTTCACTGTTCATTTCACTTATGGAAATGAGTTTCAGGGCTTTTAATGCTGCAATTACCGTCTTAAGAGGAGGGTGAACATGGATTCAAACTCATGACCTGTGGGTCCAGAGGATGGGTCGATAACTACCTTTACACACAAGTCTGTATGAACCAGCATCTCTGTCTAGAGGGTACTGAGGTTTAAATGTGTACCACTTTTTATTGATACCATGGTCTGAACCTCCTTGCTGCTTATATGTACTGTAAGTGTATATAATATAATAATAGTCATATGAATAGCTTTAAGCTATGTCTTACCTTTGGTTGTGCATCAGTAAATTCCAGTCTGTAGATTGAAACAGACAAGAAATATGTCATTGGATTGGATAAAACATCATGACAGAAAGTCTATTTGTCTCTACTAGTAGGATGTTTTCTATTTTCTGTAATTGTTTATTTTTTACTTCATCTATTCAAAATGTGTTGTTTTGAGCTCAGCAAATTGTGGTTTTGGCACAATTAAAAGAAAGCTAGAATTACAATGGTATTGTCTTAAAGTTTACAACTTAAAGTTTAAGATGTTCTCATCCAAACAGACAAAGGTAGTCCCGTAGCCGTTTTGAAGCTGTAGGGGCAGTGGGTTGTTATCCACGGGATTGGAAGGCAGAGCCCAACCCACTCCTTCCACCACCTTTTACCTCCCAACCAAACTCAGGTACCCATTTTTACACCTGGGTGGAGTGAGGAAAGTCAAGGGCACAATATCGGTGGCATGTCAGGGGATTCAAACTCAGGACCATTAAATTCTGGGGCAAACACTGCTACAGTTACGTCGACACCACGCCAGAATGATCTCGTCTTGAGCCTCGGAGCCCTACCCTTGTTTGTCGAAGAGTTTGGCCAGTTTGCTGAGTTCCTTCAGGTTCTCCTGGGCCTTCTCCATCTCCTTTGCCTTCAGCGCTGCCTCCTCCTCAGACTCTGCTGAAGACACGCTGGAGAAACCCGAGTCTTTCCTCGACAGCTCCTGGAAGAAGAGAAAGCTTCTTAAAAATCTTGTACATGTGCAGGCGATGTACAGAGTGCAAAATGGAACGAAATGGAAAAAAATCAAATGAAATGGAACGTTCCACATTTCGCTTCATTTTATTTTATTTCGTTCCATTTTGCACTTTACGTACACCTTGTGCAGGTATACCTGTATAATGAAATGCTACACACAGTTGAGAATTTGAGATCGGCATAATTTTTTTTCAACAATTATCGAAGAGCGGAATAATTTAGTACAGTATAGGAGCATCCTTACTACATGTAGATCATAGCTTTAAACAACAGTTGCAGCTACAGTAGATGTGCAAAGGTGTGACATGTTCAGTACCAAAGGGCAGTTTTACCGGCTACAATTATCCATAGTACCCGGTATCAATACAGATACAGATAACTTCATGTCTTTGGATAAAGAATTAAGCTCAAAAATCAACATGAAAATGTAGTCTGTACCTTAGTGCACGGATAGTTTCAGGTAGTAAATATAAAAAGGTAGTAAATATAAAAAGCCTAAAAAGTCATTTTGAAAGCAAAACTTTTTAAAGACTTTTATATTCTACTAATATTTACAAAAGTCAGTATTTCTGTTACCTGTGAGTTTGCCATGTCTTCTTCGAGATTCTTCACAATCCCCGCGGCCTCCTTATAACCTTCCCTCAGCTCAGGGAAGTACCCTCCTTGACTCGGAGAAGACGCTGGGCTGTTTGACAAGACGTTCTTCTGCCCAACGATCACTTTTTGTCTCGGAGACAAAGCTGGACTGTTCGACGAAACCTTTTGCTGCACAATGGCTCTTGGGGAGGACCCAGTTCTGTAAGACGAGGCGTATTTCTGCTGTTGTCTTGGGGAGGAAGCGGGGGAGTTTGACAGAATCTCCTTGAGCCCCGCGATGGCTCTTGGGGAGGATGTGGCTTTGTCTGACTGTCTTGGAGAGGCCAATGGACTGTCTGACAAGAGGTGTTTCTGCTGCGCGATCGCTTTTTGTCTTGGAGAGGTAACAGGAGTGTCAGAATAGCTGCGCTGTCTTGGGGAGGACACAGGACTGTCCGAGAAGTTGTTTTTTTGTTGCCCAATCTCCTGCTGTCTTGGAGGAGACACAAGACTATTTGTCAAGATGTTTTTCTGCTGTGCAATCACTTTTTGTCTTGGGGAAGGCGCTGGGCTGTCGGACAAGCTGCTTTTCCGCTGCACAATCTCTCGCTGTCTTGGGGAAGTTACAGGACTTTCTGGCAAGCTAGTTTTCCGTTGTGCAACCTCACGCTGTCTTGGAATGGGGGAGGATGCGGGACTATCTGTCGAGATGCTTTTCCTCTGTACAATTACTCTTGGGGAGGACACAGCTGGACTCTTTGAAAAGCTGTTCTTCTGCGGTACGATCTCTTTTTGTCTTGGCGACGGCAGCGGACTGTTTGACAAGACTTCCTTCCGTTTTACGATCGCTATTGGAGAGGACACAGTTCTATTCGTCGAGCCGTTTTCCTGCCGCACAATCTCTTTCTGTCTCGAAGACGGCGCAGTACTGTTTGACAAACCCTCCTTCCGTTGCACGATCGGTGGGAACAAGCCGTTCTTCTGCTGTGCAGTCTCCGGTGGTCCTGAAGACAATGCGGGACCATTCGAGAGATTGTCTCGCCGCTGCATGATTGCTTGTTGCCGCGGACTACGGTCCTGAGACGAAACAGATCCGTTCTTCTCACGCCTTGTCTCGTGACGTGGTGTTCTGTAAGACACAATGGATACTTATAGTCTAACCATTCACAGTTTCCAGACCTCTTTGTTTGATAAATAATACATGTTTTATGAGCAAGTGAACGATATGTGAGTGACCTTAGGTTATTGTTACAGTTATTGTGTACTTATGACAATGATCTATCTATTGCATGTCTACCTTACAGATAACTTGTGGATCAATATCTTTTGTAAGTCGACACAAAGCACGAATTATGATATACTTGTAAGTACTGAGTAACTAATTGTATGAAAGTTAGGCTAAAGAAATTGGGTTATTGTTACAGTGTGCTGTTGTGTACCAATGACAGCGAAGAGTTCACTAGTCTACCTTTCTGACAACCTGTGTATCTAAAAAGATATACAACACCAATCAAGATATGATATACAAGTCAGGGTATTTAGAAAAAAATTAGGCTAAGTGAATTGGGTTAATAGGTCTTTAGCAGACAAAATAGATGCAATCAATCTTACATCTTTTAATTACTCAAAGGTAGCAAGCTAGTTCGTGCAATTGTAAAGTTATTTTATTAGCAAACACATTTTTCTAATGATTATTTTTTTATGACGTTTCTCTACTGTTACAATGTCTAAAAACTATATTAAATGATTAAAAGTCCTGAACCTCAGTACCTGACCTTAAATGACTGCACCTCATGATTTCTTAACGACCTTGGCTCATGATTTCTTAACGACCTTGGAATGGCTCATGATTACTTAACGACCTTGCCCTTTGATTTCTAAGCTCCGACGTCATTCACGATTGTCCGACACAATAGCACGACAGACCCCCCAGCCAAACACCAAAGTGTGGAAGATGAAACGATAATTTGTCACTGAAAAAACTCTGAGTGGCAGATGTGGGTTTCTGTCTACCCCAGAAATAAACCAGACCAGACTATATAGAAGACTGTAAATGCAGAAATGTTTGCGGTGGTTTTATCATGTTTGCGGTTTTCGCGGTGAACTTTCACTGCCCACCTATGACTGTAGCGCTACTATTGTTTTAAATGCGAACTGAAACCACCGTGAACCTTCCATTTCCTCCCAACCGCGAAATGAAAACCACGCAAACTTAAATGCATTTACAGTATGTAATAGAGCAATAGACTTCAACTTGGCTGCAGTTCCATAAATGATCAACAGGAAGAGCTGCTGCACAATCCAACAATTTTTTCAATAAGTATTCATCCTCACAAAAAGGTGCAAAACTTCAAGCTATGTATACAGACCACCTGACCGACCTAGCCTGCCACTAAATCACACTTCTATCAGTATCAGCCAGGGCTGTCTCCAGCTTTTAATTTTTTTGCCGTCCCACCCATTGTTTGGGAGCCGATTTTTTAAATTTTCATTGTTGAATTTGTCATCTTAAGCTAACAAAATTTTCATCAGTTTTATCTCATGAATTTGATATTTTGGGGACGGAAGGGGTTGAATCTTCTGTCCCAACAAGCAAATTTCCGTCCAGGGACCGAAGGACGGGGCCTGGAGACAGCCCTGCAATACTCTTCCACTGGTCAGGCCTGTGGGAAGGACTCCATATATAGCCCTGGAGGGTGAGATTTAGTGTGACACTAACCAACCATGTAAATCTGATATGTGGAAGTTTTCTGGCAGGACTGGACTTCTCAGCAACCACCAATTACTAGTAGAGGCACCCAAAGCATTATCAGGATGTTAAAACTGCAAATATTCTGAATCTTTATGAAATTGACATTACTATCTCATATTAGCACATTAACATCATTATTTCATACTTTGGGTGTTTGAAAAGAGCGCAGAAACAAGCCGCAAAGGAGTATTGTGCTTTGAGCCCCTAAACTTCAGGGTTGAATCCGGAAATGATGGTCTTTCTCGAGCACAAGAGACATGCATATTTGACAAGTTCTGTGATCCTCACCACGCAAAAAGTTTTCCAACACATTTAGGATCGGACTCACCAGATCTTCGACCAGTCCTCTCTATTGTTCACCTTCAATACCCAAAACTACACCATCAGAGGTAAAAAATAACAACATTGTACATGTAACTGTGCACGCAACACCCTCATCATTATCACGTATAGCACCAATTATGTATTGTACCCCCTTCAGGTGGAAGTTCTCCTTAAAGAAAGGACCTATCCAAACACTTCACCTGACAAGACTTCCTTCCAGTCACCTGTAACTAAACACACCTGCAGTGACAGGTAAACACCTGTGGTACCTGGCTACTGTGGACACTGTATAACAAAATCAATACACAAATATTTGATCAGAGACTGCACACTACATAGCAATAGCTTGGCCTTGGCAAAATGCTGTTTACTTGAAGTGATAGGTCTCAGGTTTTAACATAATCTTTTGTATTTCTGTATTATGCAATATCTAAAGGTATTGAAAAGATATGATCATGCAAGGAACATATATTATGAAACAAATAAAGTACAATTTCACATCACTGTCTTGCAAGAGCATATTTCACACCTACTTTTTATATTTTGATATTTCAAATTTCTGGAACAACCTTCAGAGTAACACACAGACATATTTGACTTTAGCAAAATTATATACTTACTAATGATAGGTATTCCAGGCTTCCTATTTTCAATGTACTTCTACCTAAAGGGGAATTAATGAGAGTTTTTTTTCTTTATTCTGTTGATACCTAATTCCTTGACAAAGACTGGGGTTGGACGGGCAAATATGTTTAACTTTCTGAATAATTGCCACCAATACGGTTGAACTTGAAAACTTTAATGAAACTCTGTCCCATGACCGAGTAACTGACTTGCTCTGGCCCGGTGTGTTTGGCAATGAAAGCAGAATTACAATGTAGCCAGCTCTGCCTTGTCGCTGACTCTATTGACCGCTAAGTGCACCCTGCCTAGTACATACAATAATGGCTCCACGCCAATTTAAACCCTTCAATTGCCGCCGGCTAACTCTGTTGTACTGACTGATCATGACACATTGGCTTGTTCATCAACATATGTGGGGGGGGGGCGGGCAACCTCAAGTCAGTTACTGGGTTCCTGTACTACTTGAGTTTTTCAACAAGATTTTTTTAAAAGTATACTCAGTCTGATTGTCAGTCAAACCTGTATAAGTGACCACCTCTACATAAGGACCACCTGGCCAATATGACCAATTTTTTATGGTCCTGTTGTCACCACAAGCATTAAGAATCCTGTCTAAGGTGGCCACCTGTCAACATAGACGACATTTTATCAGGCCCAAGAGTGGTCTTCTTTGGCAGGTTTGACTGTATTAAAATTACAATAATATCTATAACTTTGTCTTAGATTTACATACATGTATGACAAGTCCTATAGAGGCAACAGGTGGTTGCTAAGGTTGTAGAGTTACCTGTACAAAAGTTGCCTAGCAATATGATGTACTACAATGTAACTGACATGGCAACTAAGATAACAATCAATCTCCTTAGTCCACTGTCTAAAACCACTGCATTCTTGGACAGCAATAAAATCCAAGATTGTGTCTAGAGACGAGTCAAGATGCTGATTCAATGCACGTCTTCACCCTTTTGGAAAGGAGTAGTACAGCCCACTTAGGTCCTAACATTTACTGAAACATTGGCCAAGTAAATGCCTTAAAGGTTTTGTTATGGTAACCTTATTTTCCTTCACAGAAATGGTCTGGACAAATTACAGGAAGAAAGTCTGTATACACATTTTGTTGTCCTCAAGGAGGTGGTTTTCACGCCCCCTGAGAGTACTGATGGAAAGATTAGCTTCTCGCCTTTCAATTTCTTTTTGTTTTCTAGAGAATCATTAACAAAGTTCTGGGAGTCGGGCCAGCACTGCTGTTTGTTTGAATGGTTGAGCAATTAAGGAATCTTAAAGGAAAGTCAACAAAGAAACATGGCTGAAGATAAGATAACTGTGAAACCTGATCCTCTACAGTTTACCTGTAACAGTTGTTTCTAATTGATTAGGGGAGTTTAGAGTTGTGGTGTTCTGTAGTGTAACGACAGGGTTCTCAGCCCAGAACCCAGCGGTCCCGGGTTCGATTCCCCTGGCGCCACCAATGTTGTACCCTTGGGAAAAGGCACTTAACACGACTTTCCTCACTCCGCCCAAGTGTAAAAACGGGTATATTATTAGCGTTATTCCAATACTCAAAACGTAAGTCAAGATTAAGCTTCAACTGGACTTCACAGCTTTTTACGCACAGCATTTCTGAATCATTTTTAGTGGGCTTAAACATAAAAGGCTACATGTAAGCTTATCAAACGGAGAACTAACTATGATAACTTTGTGCCATCTGTGTCCCTGTTGTTCACTGTACCAGAACACGACTGTATTACTTCAGCGCGTTGTTGACAAAACTTAAAGAGAACATTTATCTTACAAGAATACCTTTCTCCGGAGGATAGCTATTTATAGATTGATAAATTGACAAACTATCCTAAGTTACGAAGGCAAAGAAAAACACTTCTAGACCAAGAAGAAAACTACTACATGCCGAGCAATCACAAAACTATTCACACACAAACATGCCCTGCCCACAACATACACATAACATACTTTCTGAACCTTGGGTTGACACTCTTACCGGCAGAACAATTAATATCACAACAAAAACAACGTAACACAAGAACAGTACTATTTGGGACATAGAGAGAGAAAATACTTTCTTCATGACCAGAATAGTTTAAGCACTTAGATTTTCATAGATTAACTTCATTAAGTCTTTAACATCAAAGTTTTACCAAAATAAGAAACTCACATGTCTTTCAAACACGAAGTCAAAAGTTTGAAAAAACAACTATGCAACATTACACGAGCACACCATGCTTTGACCCACCTGTACTTTACCTGTAAAACACCTCTTGGCGGCTTCTCAAGGAGCCAATT
This sequence comes from Branchiostoma lanceolatum, assembly GCF_035083965.1. NCBI lineage: Eukaryota > Metazoa > Chordata > Leptocardii > Amphioxiformes > Branchiostomatidae > Branchiostoma > Branchiostoma lanceolatum. Next base: position 19,235,903 of record NC_089738.1, on the reverse strand, counting down.
CACCTGAAGTACCACTTCTTATCTAGCCGGAATCTTCGCGAATTCCTTGCCATCGTTGTCTAAGACGGTAAACTTTCTTGACGCTCAATTTGGTCTCTTAAAGCCCAACAAATGTCCTTAACCACGCCGGTGTGACAAAGCATTTCCGTGCCCTTGCCTTCGTGACCTGGCCCCGTCGTCAGGTGAACAAAGAGAGCCGCCAGGTAAACTTCTACCTGTTCAGACTTCTTTCAAAGTTGCTACCTGATCGCTACATTAGATCAGCTGACTGGGGGATATTCTATATTGTCTACAGGGGTGCAAAATTTTACAATCTATCAAAATAACCCATATATAATTTCACATTGGAACTAGTATATAGACTAGAAATTTTTATCATAATCATTTTCATTTGCTTATTCAGATTAGTAGAATTGTCTACCTAATGTTTATAATTTCAGGCCTTATCTGAAATGGCCCTTTATTTTGAATGGTATCGTCTACATTTATCCCAGCATGCACCAGGTTCGAAAATTCTGTCGTCTCCACTTCCGGTGTGGAAGTTGTTCAGTTCTGGGGCACGTTTTACCTTTAAACTTTCATTTCCTGCTATAATCAACCCGCAAACCGACGTTTTTTGATCTGAAGGCTTGTCTCCTAGCCGGAGTAGGAGGTAGGCGTGTGTTTTGTGCTGTGTAGGCGTGTGTTTTTGCGAGTAAACGTACTGAGCGGAAAGTGTTTTCGTTCCCACCGGAGCTAGGCTCGCCCATCCCCCCGAGGGCTGAGGTTTAGCTGACGTGGTCGTCTGTAACTTGTTTACGTCAAGACGCCCTTCAACCTCGGCTCCTTGGAGGTCGGAAGGTCCTTTAAGAAATCTGATTTGGTAAATAGATGGGAGTGGGATCGTAAGAGAAATATATCAGACTTATGCGGCGAGGAAGGGTTGAGAAAATTTACAATGATCGCGACTTTTATAAATCGCTCTTCCTTCAGCGTTTGCGTCTCAACGCCAAAGTATGTTGTTTTGATCTTAACGTACTGTTGTTGTGTGACTTATAAGACGTTTTCCTTCCTTGTTTTAGGCGCTGTAAGTTGACGATGTTGTCGTGAGGTGGAAGAGTTTGTTGGCGGGATTTCTCAGGCCGAATGGCCGCCCCTCCCCCCCTCCTCCTGTGCGCCGTACATCATTGCGTTATGACAACCCGCTGTCATCAGACCCGGTAACGTTACACGCCTGACCCGGCTGTTCACCCCGGCACGTCAGCACCACCGAGCCGCCCAGCCACCCCGCTCGGCCCCACCCTCACCACGGCCCGCCGGGACGCCCGCCCCGCCCCGCTCCACCCTCCCGAGCCCGTGTCCAGCACCATGGCGTTCTTCTGCCTCCTATGGAGGGTGGTGAAGCACCTCTTACTCCGCCCGGAGACGTGGCTCATGACGCTGATCGGAGTCGCCATCTACAGCTATGTGCACCACTGGGGGGACATCAAGGCTATTTTTAACCAGGCCAAGCTCTCTCTGAGCTCCAGAACTTCCCAGCTGGCCACTGTGATCCAGGAGAACCACTCCTCCGCCAAGGAACCGCAGCTGGACCTGAGCGACGATGTCAGCGAAGAGGAACTGGCGCAGATCTGGGAATTCCGGAAGGACAACGTGGCGGTCTACGCGATACAGGGGCGACGGGAACACATGGAAGACAGGTAACATCCACTACCATATACTGAGGGTTCATAATTCCACCACCCTGAAAAAACCAAACCAGTCTCCAACCCAACATCTCTAGTATAATGCACTCCTGTATATCTAAACTGTGCAATTACCTGGGGGTCTATGCAATCCAGGGCCAGACAGAAGCACATGGAAGATAGGTAACGTACGAATGACCGATCCTGACTGTCCGTCAAAATTATAGTTCAACCAAGTACAACCATCCTCACTAGATAGCTCCAAATACTGCTTATACTTGTAGCTAGATGTGAAGTGGTTAATAGTTGAGACAGACCTGTACAGATTAAGTATACCAGCTCACTTCTGAAGAGAAATAGTCATGCCTTCAAGTATCAGAGATATTAACCTAGGATTGATGTGTTCAGAAATTCACTTTTTCTTAGAACTTACATGTCTGCGAAGGTACAGTGGCTAGACAGGTACAGATATAAGTACTGTACGATTGACCGATCCTGACTGTCCGTCAAAATTATAGTTCAACCAAGTGCTACATAGGAGCATCCTCACTCGATAGCTCCATACTATGCTTGTAGCTAAATGTGCAAAGATTAGGTGAGACAGATACAAATTAAGAATCTAATACCAGCTCAGAATAGAAATAGTCATGCCTTCAAGTATCAGAGATATCAACCTAGGATGATGTGTTCAGAAATTCACTTTTTCCTAGAGCTAATGCGCCTGCAAAGCTGGTGTATACCGACTCCCCAAAGGGCAGTTAAACAGGCTGGACAGATACAGATAACAAGTACCCTACGGTAGACCAATCCTGGCTGTCCATCAAAATTGTAGTTCAACCAAGTTCAATCCTCACTTATATCTAAGATAGACCCAAATAATGCTTGCAGCTAGATGCGCAAAGATTATGTGTGACTGTGGTCGTTCAGTGTAACATAACCAGCTGCTGCCACGTTGTGTGCCTGCGAAGCTGGTGTGTTACACCGAAGGGCGGTTATACCGGCTGTATAGACATGTAGGTACCTTACGGTCCCAAATCCGTAAAAATTATAGTTCAACTAATAATAAGAAAAGCTTTATTGACGCAACAAAATGTACAATGATTTTCATACGGTCAACTCAAAACTACAAAATACAGATGCTAATCTTGAAATTCTACTTACATATAGCAATAAAGGCTAACCTGAGTATCCTGTAATAGCAGGTTATAATCAGGAGGGTGTAATTGTGGGTTTTAGTATTGTTCCTAATAACAGAGTGGCTGCAAAAGGACTGTAAGTTAAAACTGTAGTTCAATCATATAAGAGAGGCTGTGCATTAGTCAGATTGAGCATTTCTTCCATTTTGTATTACGTACCATTCTTTTCTGTTGAGCGTGTGGCGTTATGATTGGTCTATACCAGGTAATATCCGCCTTTATCCAGACTGTCATCTAGAGAGAATAGTTTTGATTGGTGTCTGAAAACTGTAAAGGAGAATGGTAATATGTCTGAAAACAAGACGTTACAATAACATTCGTCTTTTGATGTTTTGAATTAGTGTCTTGCTATTAGTTTTTAATTTGGAAGCATTTGCAATAACTGGTGTGTGTAATAAAAGATTTCATATGCATGCACGACTTGATGCCTACAACTGATTGAATGATTTGAAAGAAAATGTTACGATATAATTTTGGTGCAGGTGTATCATAATGTGGCAAAGTGATATGAATAGTATCAGTTCTGCAACTGTTGGTGCAATAAAGAACATTAGTTTGAAATTTGATGTTTAATAATCCGATACTCCATCATTCTTAGTTTTATTATTTGAGTCGTTCCAACAACTTTTGCCATAACCATATTTTGATGTCTTAAATTGGTATTGATGAACTCTGCATTTTGAAAACTGTAATTTGATTTTGTGTAAGTTAGCAAAGTATAGTGACTATACTGAAATGGTACAGTAATGAGTCACAGTCAAGACTATCATGCAAGGAAGCTTCCAGGGAGGAAGAAAGAGGGGACAACAGAAAAGATGGGAGGATCTTAAATAGAGATCCGACAGGCAAAACACTTAAGGTGAAACATTAAGAAAAAAAAGAAAACTGAGAAGGGCGGAGAAAGGTGTTTGCAAGATCTTCTGTGGTGCCTCAGTGGTCAAATAGTTGGGAATAAATGAGATGAGGGAATATTAAGGGATAAATAAGTTGAGGTAAGCTAGCAAAAGCAGTTCAGAGCTAACTAGAATTGCCATCTACTAACTCATTCACCCCTCCATTCTTTCCTTCTTTCATTTTTTAGGTACAGCGTGATCACCAACATCGCGAAGAGTGGAGCATCCGTCTTCGAGATCTTCGATGGACACGGAGGAGACGTAAGTATTTATTGGCACAAAAGTTTGTGTGTTGACAGTATCTTTCCTTTGGTGCCCACAAACTTCTGGATAATCATTCTGGCAAGGTACACAAGGTACACAGACTGTATAAGGTTTTGATCTGGGATGATCATGATTCTCTAGACTTTTCAATAAATATTGGGGGGTCTCTAACTAAGTTAACATGCTCGAGGTATGGCTCTCCTCAAACACAGATTGTTGAAGGGTGGCTGAGGAATTTTGGGATATTTTTGAAAAAATCCTTTCTTAAGCTTTATAAATCTTCCTCAACCTTTTTTTTTTTTCAGGTAGTACCTTATAGCAAGGTGACAATTATGCAAATTAGTATGATGTTATGATTACGTCATCAAGATTTATAAGGCCACGCCCCTTTTTCAGAAGAAACGCTCTCCTTGGCTTGTGCTTGGATGTTCATCAATATAACTTTACAGGAATGTACATGATAGTAGTAGTAATACTTAAAGAATGATGCGTGTCTACGCGAATATTTTGAAATATCGATTTTTGGCGAATTTTGTTTGTTTGTGTGTCCCTAACGAAAGCTATAATTTGGTAGTCCAGGTTATAGTTATCAACTGTGTCTAGGCCATGGTACATGTATTGAAAAGCGGAGCCCATCCCTCTCCTTCCACACCCTTTTACCTCCTCAACCTAAGCCATTTTTACACCTGGGTGGAGCAAGAACAGTTATATAGCTGCCTTTTCCAAGGGCACAACATCAATGGCATGTTAGGGGATTCAAACCCAAGATCTCTGAGTTCTGGTCCAAGCACCCTAACCATTACATGAACACGATGACACACAATATCCTATATATACACACAGAAAACTTGCTGAATAACAACTTATTTTTTATTCATGACTCTTGTCACAGGGTATTTCATTCCATGACTGGGACTGTGGGCTATTTCTTTATTACATTCCCCTGGGAGTGGGAGTGGAGCATGTAACATATTGGTTTGGCAGCTGTGAAGCTGGCTGTTATAATAGTAATGACCCATGTCATATGTGCCGTTTGGATTTTGATGGTATGTTATGTGGACAAGGGTCACTGACATTATGATAATTATTGACTTATTAGGGAAATTTTAAAGAGAGTACTTGTCAATGAGATATTGCATGGTTGCCCTGTGTACCAGGGCTAAAGCTGTGTGCATGGTTTATGATATGGTTTGCTGGACTAGCTAAACTATTTAGGAAGAGAGTACTAACTAAAGGCCTTGAGATGTTGCATGAGCTCGTGGCCCCTCGTATGTGCTGTGACTCAGTGTGATGGTGAACTTTCATCCTTGGTTTATGATGTGGCCTACTGCAGTGGCTAAACTATTTAGCAAAGAGAATTTTAAAGAGTGTACTTGAGATATTGCATGAGCTTGTGGCCCCTCGTAAGTGCTGTGATTCAGTGCAAGGGTAGACTGTATCCTTGGTTTATGATGTGGTCTCCAGTAGGTAAACTATTTAGGAAGGGAAATTGTAAAGAGTGTACTTGAGATATTGCACGAGCTTGTGGCCCCTCGTATGTGCTGTGACTCAGTGTGAGGGTGAACTTTCATCCTTGGTTTATGATGCGGTCTGCAGTAGCTAAACTATTTAGGAAGGGAAATTTTAAAGAGTGTACTTGAGATATTGCATGAGCCTGTGGCCCCTTGTGGCTGTGCTGTGTGAGGATAAACTGTCATCCTTAGTTTATGATGCGGTCTGCTGCAGTAGCTAAACTATTTAGTTCTTAAAACTATTTCTAGAAAGGAAAATTCTTAAGAGTGTACTTGAGATACTGCATGAGCTTGTGGCCCCTTGTGCCAGGGCTAAGGCTGTGAGTGTGTGTCATGATGTGGTCTGCTGTACTAGCTAAACTATTTGATTCTTAAAACTATTTCTAGAAAGGAAAATTCTTAAGAGTGTACTTGAGATACTGCATGAGCTTGTGGCCCCTTGTGCCAGGGCTAAGGCTGAAAGCTCGTGTCGTCCTTAGTTTATGATGCGTCTGCTGCAGTAGCTAAACTATTTAGTTCTTAAAACTATTTCTAGAAAGGAAAATTCTTAAGAGTGTACTTGAGATACTGCATGAGCTTGTGGCCTCTTGTACCAGGGCTGATCCTGTGAGCAACTGTCATCCTTAGTTTATGATGCGTCTGCTGCAGTAGCTAAACTATTTATATCCTGTAAGCCCGGCACCTGCTCACCAGTACTGCACAGGACCTGTCTGCTGAACCTGAACTCACAGCACATGGGGGTGGGGCCTTATCATGTCAAACTGTTGGTTCTCAGCAGATTAAGAAAGTAATTCTTAATCCTACGCTAAGCCTAAGTTGTTTTTAAGCTATGATGTGTGAATCTCGCAAATCAGCCTTTTGGCTGCAAAGAGAGTATAATCAGTCAATAAGCTAGTCATATAGAACTGGAAAATTAACATGAGATCAGAGACTATGAGGATACAAATGCATCTCATTCTGTATCCTCTATCACACAGTCACATGTACATGTCCTCCCAAATATCTGTGCCTTTTGTTTATCTTCATCTCTGGCTAAATGTTAATTTGCAATGTCTGACAACCATGACCTATTAGCTGAACCTAAACTCACAGCACATGAGGGTGGGGCCGTATCAATGGGACTTGTTGGTTTACAGTTTAGGAAAGTAAAAATGAATCCTATGCTAAACCTATAGCTAGTTGTTTTTAAGCTATGGTGCAATGAATCTTGCAATTCAGCCTTTTGGCTGCAAAGAGAGTACAATCAATCAATAAACCAGTCATATAGAACTGGAAAATGAACACAAGATCAAATTCTAAGAGAATGTCTCATTCAGTATCTTATATTTTACTATCAGTATCACACATGCAGTAATACTTACTAATAGTACAGTTTCAAGGAGGTAATGTTGTCATGATCACTATTAGCCACACAGACACTGCCATGCAAAAGTGCACATCCGTCCATTTGTGAAGCCGACAGTGTCCCCTACACTAATAGTTCCATCAATACACCGTCTCCAGGCTTGACAGCAGTCATTATGTTTCCATCTCGCGCAGGTCAGCAAAGCTCAACCCTCCCCAGAGGCTGGGATAACAGATAGACACAATATGGACTGTGCTTATGAATCATACATGGTCTACAGTCTGGGCGGTGGGTGTGTTAGAAGGTATATAAAGCTGTCAATTCAATTTTGAATTTATTTTTTTTAACCAGAGTACATCTCAGATCTATGGGTCTGCTTTTCAGACAAGCCTGGGCACAAACATTAAAAAACACAATCAGGGAAAGAAAAACGTAGGTATATACAGATAATGTTACATGTACAGACGCGTGTCAAACCTCAGACGAAGCGTGTAGTGCAATGCAGCTTCACTACGGCTCGCATTTTTGGCCAAGCACACTGGGTCATTCCTACAATAACAAATTTGTGAATATTATCTGTTCAATCTTTAAAGACACAACTTACCGGGTAAAATTATATTAATGTGTTATTTAAAAGGTATAAAGCGGCCAAACCTCATCAGACTAAGCATAACACTTTTTTGTTAGCTACCGGTAGTTGTGCAATGCGGCTTCGCTATGGCTTGCATTTTTGGGCCAAGCACACTGGGTCACCCCTACTCTTCTTGATAAGTGTGTTGGGTTCTTTTTCGTGCATCTAGAGATTTGACGCCCGAGGCTAAAGCTCCCTCATACATGGGGCCGCCGGCTTTACGTACCCGTCCGATAGGACGATGTTATACTGGGGTCATTCTTTAACTTGAATCATGCTCACTTGCGCGTGCTCAGCTGCAGGTAGCCATTTGGGACCAAATTTGTATTGGTTATGAGGATTTTAACTGTACTGTTCAATATCGGACAATGGTTTCCAAACTAGGTCAAATGAGCCGTTTCATTAATGCTTTAGTTGACACGGTTTCCAATGAATTGGCCATTAAATTAGCTTTATTGATTAACTCTCTATTCCCCAACCCTACAACCTATATATACAACAAATTTCATTACTATTAGACAGTGTAAAACTTTATCAGAACTGTGACAAGTTTGCTCCAACCCTCATATTAGATATAGTTGAATAGATAAAACTTCAAAAAAAGGCAAACTATGCATGTGTAATACACAAGAGTCCAACACTGATTTAGACTAAGTGTAAATCTATCAATATATCTAGTGATGTATGTTTCATTTGACTTTATGTGTGGTCGGTAATTCCTAAGTACAAGGGAGAATCGATACCCACTCAAGCCTAGTGATAGAAGTAATTTAACACTTAACAGTTAGTGTGACACTGTTACAAATAGGGCCAACTAATTGAAAAAAGTGTGAAACTAAGTACATGTATTTTAGGTCTAAATCTTGGTCAGTAATTCCTAAGTACCAAAAGTGATCGATACACACTTGTCTAGTACTCCAACCCAGTAATAGATAGAAGTACTTGACATTGACATTGTCCCACTGTTGCAAATAGGGCCGATAAACTGTGAAACTGCAACGCTAATTTTCTCTATGTAATATTTCGTCTAAATGTTGGTCAGTAATTCCTCTTAAAGCACCAGGAATGATTGATATCCATTCAAGCTAAGTAATAGGTACTTTACACTTTGCAGCAACACTTGGATGTTGATAGGGCTGACAATACTTCAATGACAATGTTTAAATGCTGATTGTGACCTAAGTCTGCTGGTCAGCATTTCCTATTACACTAAATACCACAGAGGATCGATATCTAGTCCAGCCCAGTAATAGAAGTGCTTTAACACTTAACTCCAACACTTTGGTGTTAATAGCTAGGGCCGAAGTACATGTGACCTCTTAATTGTGGGCCTTCATGTGATTCATAATGTGGCTTAAATGGTCATGTGATATCGATGTAAAGTGGTCAGGCTATATAGCTATACATGTAGCTAACACGGGGTCGAGAGGTCATAAGTTTGATTACCATCTATTTTTAACCTTCTCCCTGCTGCCTAACTCTGTAACCAGTAGAGAATGGGGTGCCAAATCACTACTTCAGCATGCTAAAGGTTGATTGGCCAGGAAAGATATAGAATACAAGACGTGACACATATTCTTGAACATAGGAATTCCCTTTAAACATTGATGTTTTTATCCCAACACAACCATTTTGTTTTCAGACAAAAAAACCTCAAAGCAGATGTAAGGGTCTGGCACATTCTTTTGTCTTACGCCTATTTTTGCAATGTTTCAATATAGTAGTAACTCATTCTAGTATTGTCCATGTATTATTTAACGGTTTTGCCTGTTGTTATTTAAAACTGCAATATCCAACAAATAGGTTAATCAAGAGAAAAGACTCAGAAATAGAATGTTGCAAAGTTGAAGTAAAACAGTTTAAGCCAGATACTTTCATCTGCTTGGAGATTAGAAAGAAACCTTTTAAAAATGTAAGTGTGGCTGCTCCAGATTTCTTGCAACAGTGTTCAGCTAAATAGCATCATTTACTAAAACAGTCCAACCTTATAATGGCGACGGAAATGAAAGCCGTGTGCGTCGGTCCGTTGCAATGCGCTCTGGGATCTTAATGCGGTTAATGTAGCGATCGCTCCTTACGGCAATTTTCCGGTAACGATTTCATCTCCCTTTCAGATGAGTTTAAATGTCACATGTGACGCTAGGAGGAACTGAGCCGTCAATGTTAGAACATGTGGTCTGTACGTGGTACGACAGGCATGCATAATACTCTGTTTGCTTGTGGGCTACACCAAGTCATTTCATTGGTTCTTACCCAAGTAGTTTGGCATCGCGGTGACGCAGTTGCAGGGTGTTTGGCCCTGAACCCATGGCCAGATCTAGAGGTCCTGGGTTCAAATCCGGGGTCCCCTGATTTATCTCGCCCTTTACACGACTTTCCCCACTTTCCTCAGGTGAAAATGAGTACCAAGCTTTGGTTAGGGACGTCCCTTGGATAGGACGTTTGCTTTCACAGGCTATAGCTGACAGTGTACAGTCAAAACTGCTCTGGGGTACCGATATGAGAACAGGTGGTCACTACAGACAGGATTCTTAATGCTTGTGTCAATGGGGAAATTATGATTAGTAAGTAAACTTTGGTGCTGATTATAAGGACCACCTAAAACATGTACATGTACAGTCTCGACTGATCGACTGCACAACCTTAATGTGCCATACACACCTTGAGGTCTGTGATGTTTGCTTTTATAAGCTCACAGTGTATACCCTTATATGTCAGACTGTTACTGTTAGTATCCACCCATGTATGTCAAACTCTGGTGCGAATGGTACCTAATGGTGTGTGTGCTCCAAGTGTAGCTATTTCTGCAGGAAGTGAGTTCTGGACAGGGTCCAAGTCCAGGGAGTCTGTCTGCAGTTTGTAGGAGCTGGCAGTTTTCCAAGAAGGGTGAAAGGTCGTTAGGGGGCCATAGTCAGAGAGGATGAGGCATCAGGAAAATGCTGTTTTCTTTTTTGTGTGCGAGATATGGTTGGGGATTTTTATGTTTTTTGTTTTTTTTATAAAACTCATTTATTATTTATTAAAAGGGAATTTACGGGAAGATGTGAACATTTTGTGACCTGACAAGCATTATTTAGGTTGAGTGAGAGCAGAGTAAGCTGGCATGGTACATGGTGTTAAGTGTTATTTTGGTCTGCCTGGGGAATTGGCAACACAAATCATATCATAGAGTCCAAGTAAAAAGAAAAAAAAACAGTTATAATTATTAATTACTTTATGATTTTTTGGAAGGGGTCGACATTTCTGTTACTTTTGAGATTGTGAGGTTTGTGCTTTTTACTTTTAGATTGTTAGAACTGTAAGTAGGACAGTTGCATCTGAAACTGTGTGAAAATTGCACTTTCCAAATTGCCAGAGAATTAGAATTTTAAGAGAGTTGACTGTAAGTTGTCAGTGGTGAGACTCCGAAACAGTTAACTGGTTTTAGACTGTTCATAATTCTGCTGTGGAACCACCAGCAGTCAAAGTGGGGAGATGTAACACTGTTAACATTGAACTGTCTGTCACAGTGACACCAGTGGTAACATTACCATTCATGCGGTGTAGCATGAGTCTGGGGGATGTCTGCGTCAATTAGAGCTGGGCCCTAAAACGCTTCCTTGTAATTGTAATGTAAGGCCACACCAATTTAATTTCTTGGTTAAAAGATTTTTTTATTTTAATTTTAGCACACAAAAAATCATGAGAACAGAAGGCCGGGGTGAAAACTTGCACCTGACCCTGTTCACTCCCTGAAATTGTATGCACCAAAGTACAAACTTTCCTGTGAGATTCTGTTTTCATGTGGATTTTCCAATCTAGCATTTTTTTTAAAATTCTGTTAACCAAGAAATTAAAATGGTGTGGCCTAAAGGAACTTGTTCAGGCACTGTAGAATTCATTATGTCCATGGATAACATCTGCATTGATAGCACATTGATCTTAGCCTGTTTTGAAAGACAATTATACAATGGACAACAGTCTAGAACTATGTAATAGAAATATCATTTCCATAAAGATAAGAAACAAATGATATGATTCAGTTTCATTTAATTTCATAATTATCTTATTCGGTGTTACATTTTGTATTGTTTGTTTCTTTTTCTGAGAACTATGAAATAGAATTAAACATGCCCGCTCATTAGTATGCAAGACGTTGTTCCAGATCTGAAGACACGTTTGGTTTTGTCACAGCTCCCGTTACAACTTATTGCTTTTCTTAGCAATTATAGAACACATTTCTCACAGACAGCATCATTAATGTAGAGGACATCTTTGCTCAATTCTTAGCCTGGAAAGTTCACAAAAATGATTGTCAACTTTAATTCTTCTTCTTATATCTATTTCATGTGGTATAATCTGGAGTTCAGTATTCAGTATAGCAGTAATAAGTGAGTACAAATTCAATTTGATTCCAAAGGTTACTAGAAATGTGATTAATTTCAAAACTGGCTGCACTAGAAACAATTCTAACTGATTCAGATATATCATTATTGTAAGGCCAAATGTTTCAGTCTCCTAGTTTGAAAATTGGGATCAAATAGATCTGAAAGATCTACATGAAAACAGGGCCTATGGATATTGATCTGCATAACAAACACAGTAACTGTACAATTACTTGGGCTTAAACTTAAAGTGTAGCCTGCAATAATTTATTTCAGTTTTTTGTTCGTTCTGTTGTCTAACTCATAGGAGAAATTACAGGCGCACTGTTTTCTGATCTTGTCTTCTCCCTACATTTCTGTTCCAAAAAGTCTGAGAACCATTCAGCCAAAGCCTTTTTATTTATGCTTGATGGCCATTAGAAAATAGATTGGCATATAGTCTAAATGTTTCACTGTTTCAGTGAAGACTGAATGGCCTGTATCCTGGAGCTGATCTTGGAGTTGGCTGGGCGAGGTTGTAGTGATGGCCGGGACGTTGATTCTGACGTTTCTGATGTGCTCCCAGGAACTGTCCTTTTGTGAGGGCTACTCGGGTTAGGTTCCTCTGGAGGTGGTGGCTGTGTGGTTAGTTGAGGATGCTGTCGTGCAACGTCCTATTGAAGAACAAAGAGAAATAAAAACATGATTAATAGGTTATTAGACATACGTGTATCATAAATAACCCGTACAATATTAATTCTTAGTCCGACTCAGAAAAAATTAGATTCTAAGAAGCAGACACATTATATATATATAACAGATACTAATTATATACTAGTAAGGAGTTAGAATTTTGTTTGAGTATAATAATGAAACTCCGTACACATCCTCAAATAATTTCATCAACCTGGTACAAATGTACATTTAACTGAATGACCAAGTTCTTTATTCACAACCAAAGAGTTACAGCAGCCAACGTTTCAGTGACTGTCTGCTATAAGCTACAGTTCAAGTTATTAAAGTAGAACCAGTCTAGATTGCCCTGAGGAAGGTGACAGATGGTCGCCAAAATATTGGCGGCACTTCTTTCGGTTGTGAAATAAAGATTTCTCGTTCAAACTTGATACATGTTTGTAAAATACTGCAGAGGAACTCTTCCGATGATTAAGTAGCCTCAAATAGACAAGTCTAACTTGGACTTGGACATGCAGGGCTTATATAAAAGTGACAAATGGATGGAAGTAACATAACCAGCTGCCACATGCCTGCAAACCTGGTGTTACATCACGTATGTCAAAGTGTCGGACACGACCACAGTTAATCAATATACACCAGGGCTCAAAATACATGTGCAAGTTTGAGCACGTAATACTGTAAATGCAGAAATATTCACGGTGGTTTTATGTTCGCGGTTTTCGCGGCGACCTTTTCACCGCGAACTTAAAACCACCGTGAAAATTTTTGTCCAATACTGTAGCAGAATATGACTATGGCACTGCCACGAACTTAAAACCACCGCGAACACTCCATTTTCGCCTTTAATAGCGCAAAATAAAAACCATGCGAACTTAATTGCATTTACAGTATTGCAGCCGTTCACGTAATTTCAAGAAGACCTACACCGGTGCATGTTACCACAAGTAGAAATGTATCCCTCACATGATTTTGACTCCGAATGAAGAATCGAAGCAACATTATGTAATTGCATTCAATCCATTTTTACAAGTTTGGGACACACTTACTGGCCTTGAACCAAGTTTAAAAGTCACCATTTTGGGGAATAGGGCCATCCAACTTTCGAATTCCCAAATATGCCAAAAGTTTGTTGTGCAAGTAATTTCTTCCTGGTGCAAATGATCTTTTTATGTGCACTGAGTGCAAGTTGATCCAAAATGTATTATTTTCAAGCCCTGCACACATAAGAACTGGTGCAGAATTTGACACTGTACCTTTTGTGGCTGGTCGCTTGTCCTATCCCCTCCTTCGGTTTTGCCAGTCTGTGATTTCTGGAACGCGGGTCGTGGCAGCAGCATCGGTTTTGAACTTGGCTTTGGTCTTGTTATCACCAGTCGGAGGGCGTGCCTCGCGTCTTTCCCTTGAGGGCTGAATTTGTCGCTCTGTTTGTCAACTTTTGTAAGCGGATTGTCCGTCAGGGTTCCCCCACCCCTCTGAATGTTGCTTGAGACTGCCTGGCCGTCTTCTTTCCCCTTGCTTATAGTTGGAGGTGGGGGCGGTGGCTGTGAAGGTGGTAGACATTTAGCCAGACTGGTGTGCCGAGAAAGTTTGCCACCAATCAAGCCGAACCGGTTTTGTTTTCCGGCTTCGATCCTTTGGGTTTGGTTGCTTGTTGCAGATTCCTTGTTAGGATTACTAAACCCAAACAAAGATTTCCTCTCTCCTTGTTTCCTTGCTGGTGTTGGTCCTGCAACAGGTTTGTGTACGTGCCCGAAAGCTAAATTAGAATACAGGTTGGATTGAGGACGCTGCCCAGGAGCAAACGTTGGCCTTGGAGGTTGGCCACGTCCTGTTGCTCCCTTGTGTGAGTCCGTGATGCTGGTCTTCGGTCCCTGAGTCCCCTTAGGAGACAGCGGCGGAGGTGGTCGTGAAGGCGGTCCTGAACGCTCACTATACAAAGATGTGCACAATTTATAATATTAATACCACACTTCTAGACCAAATATATGTACAATGTACATTAAAAAAGGAAACGTATGCATATCTAATGTTGTCTTATCACGATGTGACCAAGAATTCATCAAATTACACTTGAAGAGACAAGTAACATGTAAATCATAGATGAAGCAAAGCATAGTTTTCTTATTATTTTCTTCATATATCACTTCATGTGGATCATTATAGTCTGGGCCCCATTGAAAATCAATATGTCAAAATTGAATGGGCTGTCTGAAAATTCAATGAATGAAAATGAATAGTAATGTTGGGCATGAATATGCAATAAACTTCATTGTGATTGTCATTGATAACACTGCCTTGGTCAGGCCTACGTACCGGTCTTTGTGAGGATCGAACTGGTTGTGCTGTCTGGCCCCCCTCCCGCCTGCTGCACGTGGTGGCGGCGGTCGCGTTGGTGGTTTCGACCTTCCGTACGCCCTCCCCGGTCCCTGAGCTGCCCCCCTCCCCCCTGGTGCATTGTTTCTTGTCAGTGTGTTTCTTGTCAACGTATTTCTTGTCAACGTATTTCTTGTCAACGTATTTCTGTTCAATGTATTTCTTGTCAACGTGTTAGAAGCAAGTGTGGACCTTTGGTGCGAAGGAACGTTCTTGCTAGCCCTTCTTTTGTGTCTCACGACAAGAACGATAGCTACGATGATGAGAATCGCGAAAAGGATGCCCAGAACGACCGAGGTGGCGTTATCGCACGTGAGGTCTTCAGGATCGATGTCCATCAGTTGTTTTCCGTAGAACTTGCCGGGCGAGTAGCAGGTTATCTGGTGAGAGAAATGATCCAAGGTCACGTTCATTTTCTGCCTGAAGGGTATCATCTTACAGTCGCAGTGCCAGGGGTTCTCCTCGATGATTACCATATAAGGGATGGAGAGCAGGAAGTCGTAGACTTCCAAGGAAATCGTTGCTATCTGGTTGCTCGAAATCCACACCTCGGAGATTTCGACTTTGGAGAAAGCCTCCATGGGGAATTCCCAGAGATTGTTGTGGTCCAGAAACAGGTAATCTAGTTTGGTGATACCTGCGAACGTGTCCGGGTACACCTGAGAAATCTGGTTGTCTTGAAGACGTATTACCTCAAGATTACTTAGACCGAAGAAGACCGAATCGGGCAGGTCGGATATCTGGTTACCAAAGAGAAAGAGTCTATTCAGCTTGTCGAGTCCTCGGAACGCCTTCGGAGCGATGTGGTAGATCTTGTTGGTGTCAAGATAGAGTGTCACGAGGTTGGGTTGGTTCCAGAACGCGTTGTCAGGGATCTCCCATATGCTGTTGTTGTAAAGAAACAAGGTAGCAAGCGTGGGGAGCTGCATCTCGATCGTCGGGATCTCCGTGAGTTTGTTGTTGCCGAGGAACAGGTATTTTAGGCTGGGCAGGTTAACGAACGCGTCCGGAGAGATGGAGTAGATGCCGTTGTTCCCGAGGCTGAGGAATTGGAGTTTCGGCAGGTCCGTGACGGAAAACGACGGGACGTCTTCGATGCGGTTGTGGGAGAGGTACAGGGACTGGAGTTGGTCCAGCCCATGGAAGAGCCCCTTGGAATGAATGAATATATGAATCAATTAATGAATCAGGTAGCTGAATGAATGAATGAATGAATGGATGGATGGATGGATGGATGGATGGATGGATGGATGGATGGATGGATGGATGGATGGATGGATGGATGGATGAATGGATGGATGGATGGATGGATTGGATGAATGGATGGATGGACGGATGGACAGATGGATGGATGGATGGATGGATGGATGGATGCATGGATGGATGGATGGATGGATGGATGGATGGATGGATGCATGGATGCATGGATGGACAGATGGACAGATGGACAGATGTTGGATGGATGGATGCATGGATGGATGGATGGATGGATGCATGGATGGACAGATGTTGGATGGATGGATGGATGAATGAATGAATGAATGAATGAATGAATGAATGAATGAATGAATGAATGAATGAATGAATGAATGAATGAATGAATGAATGAACAGATGGATGGAGGATGGATGGATGGATGGACAGATGGACAGATGTTGGATGGATGGATGCATGGATGGATGGATGGATGGATGGATGAAATTCATTGAATGAATGATTAGAAAATGAATGAAGAATGAAATTCAATGAATGAATGAATAGATAAAAGGATGGATGGATGGATGGATGAAAAAATGAAGGAATGGAGTAATAGGTGGAGGAATGAATGAATAAATGATGATTGAGAATGAATAATGAACAAACAAATGAACGAACAAACAAAGCTAGCCGCTCTTCTCAGAGGTCCAGAGTGGGGAGTGGGGAGTCACAGGATGGCAAAGAATAAATAACTACCTGTGGGAGGGTGGACAGGTGGTTGCTGCTCAGGTAGAGCACCAGCAGGTGAGGCACAGGTGTGAAGGTGCCCACCTGGATGGACCGGATGCTGTTGTCATACAGGTAGATCTCCTCCAGCTTGTTGTACCTGATGAGTGATGAAGCGATGTGAATCAGGTGTTCAAGATTGTTATTCACAGAGAGGGAAAGAATACAGGGCAGGGAATGCAGTAACAAGAGGGCATAGGTTGATGATGGTTATAGACATCCAGGCAGTAAAATACACCAAAAATAGTTACTTAAATATAATAAGCAACTGGATAAAATGAGTGATGGGGCGATATACTGTAATTGTTGATTAATTGTTAACTGTAGCTTGATTTTAGCTGATCTAACGGTCACTAGCCAACAGCTAAAATTTCATCATCGCAAATATTTGATCACTAATATTTGAGACAGTAATGTTTGTTCCCACCATTAGAATTAAGTGCCGTGACCCACTCCCTTTTCCCCCAACCGCTATATTTTCCTGCCGCTATGTTAAAGTGATGTACAGTATACAATTCAAGTGTTCAAGATTGTTGATTACATGGAGGGAGAGAATACAGTGTAGGGAATGCAGTAACAAGAAGACATAGCCTTAAAGGGGCATATTGTGACATGAACATAAAACAAAATTCTTTGTTTATGATTATTTTTATACATCATTAGTTGAATCTACCTTATTACACTGCACAGCAATATTCATCACGTACGGATGCGACTTTGTAGTGTCGTGCGAACGTCTTGAAAAAAAATTATATACGCAATCCCCGCCGCCGCTTGAATTGGCCGCCATCTTGTCCAACATTCCGACGAACCACAGAACACGCAATCGAACGCCCGACGTTCTGAAGTTTGTTTACTTCTGGTGATTTTCCTGTGAAGCTCGAACTACGACCATAACGGTCGATTCAGATTTTTCGTAGCGTTCTACGCTGGCTTATTTGCATATTAAATTGCGGGACGCAAGTTAATACGTAAATGAACCAGATTTTAAACGTTTTGCGTTTTTCGTCGTTTATCAATGGTGGAAATGTGACAAAATGATGGGAACATGTTGGAAATAAGTAACAAATAAGTTACAAATGTGAATCTTAGTGTAGATCTTTCAAATTCTTACTATTTGTAGTTTTTGCCCACCAGATTCTACAATATGCCCCTTTAAGCTTTAACTTTAAGTACCTCTGGCCAAATCAAGATAAAGGGCATGTGTTCATTGCAAGGACAGTGAACAATTGGAACTCCCCACCAGAGAGTGTAGTCTCCAGCGAAACAGTTAGCCAGATCAAGTCTCAACTAGAGAGTCTGGAGATCTTAGGAAAGGGATAAATCGTAAAGGAAGTGACTACTTCCTTGAGAAGTCTCTCTGTCCCAAGGTTTAGATCCTATTTTCCTGTAGGCAGATCTTAAGAAAGGGAAGAAACCTACCTTGAGAAATCTCTCTTGCCCAAGGAAGTAAGCCTATTCTCCTGAAGTCGGAAGGCGGTCATACTGGTCGGCATGTTGTGGGGAACTTTAAGGAGGTTCTTTCCGTAACAGCTGCATGCTGTGGAGCAGTCTCCATCGCAGGGCGGGGCGGCGCGAGTCTCCTTCAAGAAAACCAGAAGGAGAAGCAGCATCTTCAGCTTAGTGTCCATTACATCTTTGAAGAACAGGAAGAAAGGGTTATAGATTTGTTTGCATGTTGGCAGTCAAGGCACAGACATTTTTGTGTAAAATGTTAGCAAGACTGACATCATGAATTATGAAAACACTTAAGGCTGGGGGAAAACTTGTGTTTCTGTTTCCTCCCTGAAACTGTGTGTGCCAAGGTACAACTCTTTCCTTAGACTCAGTCCACCATTTTTTCTTGTTGCAAGAGGGATAAAGCTTCAAGTTGCAGTTGGTTTCCTTTCATTTATTTCAAGCTTATCTAATAATATAAAACATCTAACCCTGATACTCTCTCATATTCCTGATAACTCTGCTTTCAGTTTCTGCCAAATAATTAAGATCTATCATAATATTATGTAAATTCATTTACTTACAGTTACTTCAATCTATATTTATTCTGTCAGTTTGAAGTTAGCAATGTCTTAAGATGAAAAATCAAGCTAATCAAAGGATTATATGATATACTAAGATGAAAAGAAAATGTTGACACTGACCTCATTGTATATAATGAATGAAAAATCAACAGTTATACAGAGAGATGAGGGCTCTCGGCTGACCATTCCGTCTCTGACAGAATTTTGTTGCGTATGCTGAAGAACTTTAAAGACCAATTTCTGTCAACCTTGACAGACAAAAATCTGTTGCTAAACTTCAAACTATGGAAACGTCCAAATTCAAATAAACCACGCTCAAACACTGGTCTGCAAATTGAACAGCGATGGAAATTTGCACACGATGACGGGGAAAAAATTATTTGCAGGATTTTTCTGTCAATGTTAAATGTGATGATAAAAAAACACCCTGATATCCTGAAAAGAATTATATCTTCCATGGTCGTGTACAAATTTCCATCATTGTTTAATGTTCAGGTCGGTGTTTGGGCGTGCCGTTTTCAAATTTGGACATTTCTATATCTTTACACACCAATGTTTGTCTGTAAACATTTGACAAAAATAGTAAGAGTATAAAGAATAGAGTATCTTACCTCTATAACTCATAACTGGGTGTGATTTCTGCTAGTCGAGCTGGCGAAGACTAGATGTCAGGTCAGTTTGACATGACGACACTGTGGAAGGGGAAGTCATGGGTACAGATGAGAGGCACAGATACCAGGTTGTGCCCTTATATGTTCCCAAGGGTGAAGATTGCTCTAGGAAGTCCTTGGAACTGGGTGTAACTTATTGCTGTCCCTCCCTTCCTCCCTCCCAGGATAGAAACTCGCTTGATGGGACAGATAGATGAAAATTTCACCCTGTCTGTAAAAATTATTTAACTATGACATGAAATTGGCAAGAATATATTTTTGTGAGCTTAAAAGATTTAACAATAAAAATTAACAACATGGGCTCCCAAACGATGAGGAGTGGGACGGAAAAGAACCTACATTTGTAAAAAGCTGGAGACAACCCTGGTGTGACTTCTATCTGTCAGTGTTGCCAGCAGGTCTGAGCTGGATGTCAGGGTCATCTAGCAGAAGGGGAAGTCATGAGTGCAGATGATACAAACTGATAGCAGCCCTAATATGTTCTCTGATTTCACAGGCCAGACTTCCTGGGCTGTATAATCTTAAACATGGGACTTTTGCACAGTGGAGGGCTAGGGGGTACAATCTTGGTCTAGAAGTCCGTGTTCAGGAGGTTGTGAGTTTGAATCCGGTTAAGTTAACAGTCAGGAACAAGTTGTGTGTCTGGCAGTCTGGATTTGAATCCTGGTCTGGCTGGTAGATATGGATCAGGAGGTCTGGTTCGAATCCCAGTGTGATACTCTGGATCAGGAGTTGTGGGTTGGAATCATTGTCAGTCTGTGTTTGAAGGAGTCTGGCAGTCTGTATCACGATCAAAACGTCATGGGTTTAAATCCTGGTCTAACAGTCAGGAACTTCAAGTTGTGGGTTGGAATCCTGGTCTAGTTGTCTGGTTCAGGAGGTCCTGGGTTTTACTCCCTGTCACGCTGGCAGTCTGCATTCAGAAAGTTGTTGGTTACGAATCCTTCAACGGGTTTGAATCCTGGCTGGTCTTAGTAGTCTGTGTTCAGGAGGTCATGAGTTCAAATCCTAGTCTGGCAGTCTGGATCATGTTCAGGAGGTCATGGGTTTCGAATCCTTATCCAACAGTCTGCTGACGGGGTTTGAAATTCGAATCCCGGTGTACTACGTACGAGTAGCACGATTGTGTTCAGGAGGTCACGGGTTTGACTCCTGGTCTACTAGTCTGGTTCAGGAGGTTCTGGGTTTGACTCCCGGTCTACTAGTCTGGTTCAGGAGGTTCTGGGTTTGACTCCCGGTCTACTAGTCTGGTTCAGGAGGTTCTGGGTTTGACTCCCGGTCTACTAGTCTGGTTCAGGAGGTTCTGGGTTTGACTCCCGGTCTACTAGTCTGGTTCAGGAGGTCACGGGTTTGACTCCCGGTCTACTAGTCTGGTTCAGGAGGTTCTGGGTTTGACTCCCGGTCCGGCAGCTTGTGACAGTTCGACAGCCCTGGAAGCTGCTGATTGCGCAGTCCTACAGAGGGGAAGTTAGCGGAGTCCCGAGTTTTGGGCAAGCCAGACCTTGACCTTGGCAATGAACCCAAGTTATCCCACACATGTATTCCATTTGTGGAGAGTGAGCTAGTGGTAACCCTTCAGTGAGGGTTTGCATGGGGGTCCCTGCAAGGCTTTAAGCTGAAGTACTCCCTACGTATTCCTCTAAGATCAAGGAACAAGGAATTTTTTTCACCTCCCTACGAATTACATGTTTATATAAGACGGCTTTCCCTGCGAATCAAAGGAAATAGAAATAGACTGCATACGCCTTATCAGAAAAGAGCTTGCAGACCCTCTTCAATGTGCAGACTGTAACTTGTGACCCTAACCAACTACAGGAACTTGTGTGCTGCACTATGTCTGTAACAGTTTACAGCTAGGAGACTGCATGGGAGTTAGATTGAAACTATGCCCTACTTTTCATGCAGTGGTATGTAATCTGTGCAGAGGTCAGACTTCCGGGCCCCACCGGAATCCTAACTTGTGGTCAAAGCTGTCTCCAGGACCCGTCCCTCCGTCCTGGGATAGAAATTTGCTCCTTTGGACAGATAAAAATTTCACAACTTCATCCATTCAATCAATCTGAATTCATGACATCACAACAACTGATGAAAACATGACTTTCGTAAAGTAAGATGACAGATTTGACAACAAAAATCAACAACATGGGCTCCAAAACAATGAATGGGACAGAACAAAAATTTAAACCTGGAAACAGCTCTGCTTGTGGTGTACTTGCAGCTATATAATATCATATAATTATAAGACTAGCAGTTTGCATTCCTTTGTTTTCAATCCTTACTCTAGTCTAAGATACCAGATAAATCATTTGATTTTGCCATGTACTACGGTAACCATGATTTGTGGTACAAGTGAATCACACCTGAATCACTTTTAGGAACCCACAACACTTTTCTATATTTTAGGGTTCAAAGTTAACATTCTCTACAGTTTCACTTCTTCCAATTGTTTGAGAACCAGTCGAATGACTTGACTTGGCCCAGCAGTGCTGCCATGGTATGTGGTACAAATGGATGCTACAAATAGTGGAACCCAGGAGGGATTTCAATTAGTTCCAGCTCATTAAGGCCAGATTAATTACCCGACACTAATTAGCTGGAACATCGTAATCACATCAGACTCTGCAACAGTTGATTAGAATGTCATTCGCTTTGCAGGAGTGAGAAAATACAGGATGCTGGGGAAGAAATATTGAATAGAGGCTAATAGTTTTCACATCTGTCACCCAGTAAGGCAGGTTTTGTTACATCAACTCTAGATGTGGAAGAAAGTCTCACATTAATTGGAGTCTAATTAAGAAATCAGTCAATCAATTAACCAATGGATTGATTAATTGATTGATAGGTTGATTGATTAATTAATAATTCATTCCAAAGCATTACTGGCTGAGATTAGAAATGAATTAAGGTCAAGAGTCCAAGCAAAATAGGTTAAGATAACTGCAATTTAAGTGTATACTGTCACTGCTTTTAATCAATAACTACAAGAACTTCCTGAAAAAGAAATGAAAATGAAGTGAAAATGAAGTGCTGAATACTTCGAGTTTCTCAAAATTACTAGTAAGAGAAAATCCAATAATGATAATTTCTAGTAGTAGGGGGTACCGGAAATTTCATTGTTTGCAAAGTTAACATGGTGCCATTGAAAAGAGGGCTTTCTAGGTCAATTGACATGAATTTGACAAATATCGAGGGGGTTTCAGAATTATGACAAAGCAGTTGGAAACCAGTTATGCATCATGTCCCTCAGTTTGCCAGTCTCAAACTAATTACGAAATCTTCGATGAAATTGTTATGTTAAATTGTCAGAAGGTAATTCTAATTAAGAGAAGCGCCGAGGGGTATAAGACTAATTACGTTTACTGTGCAAGAAGTGTGCAACCCACTCAGTTAGAACCTTACAACATTTGTTTTGTGATGTTGATATATTATATATGATATATTATGGAGAAATCTTTATTGACACGACAAAAGTACAGCGACTTTCGTAAGGTCTTCTACAACTATACATGCAAACAACAAACAATGGTATACAAAATGATTAACCTAAGTACTAGTTCTAAGTTCTATAACTACTAGTTCTAAGATCAGTAGTTCACATTGCAACACAGTTCTGGCATGAGGGGTGTTGTACATGATTCTTTAAATCTCATCTGTATTCTACAGTCACTTCTGATTTGTGTGATGAAACTGTGTGATACTTGTTTTGTAATAGTGAGTCAGACGTATTACCGGTATGTGATTGTCTTTGATAAAGTAATTGATTTATTATGCCAAAAAAGGATTCAATGTGTCTTTTCTCCAGTTTGCTGCTGAAAAAAAGCTTTTAAACAGAGATTTAGGGTCGAGTTAGTATTTTAGCTGTGACACAATAAAACCACTAAGTCTTCAATCTTAAACATTTATATGAAACCTCTTACTCACAGTCACACTCAATTTCAATGTCTTTCCCCAGTTTGCAGCTGAGTATGCGGAGAAGAAGCTGACAGAAGTCTTGGAGCAGAGGCTGATGCGGGAAGATGTGGAGAAGAACCATCAGGACCACTTCTCCATCCTCACAGACGAGATCCTGTCTGTGGACAAGAAACTGGTCGCAACAGCAAAAACACACAAGGACGTGGCTGGTAAGAATACTGTAATGTTGCAGTGGTTTAATGTTCCCGGCTTTCACGGCTAAAAGCATATTCACCACGAATTCAAAACCACCGCAAAAATGCTTTAGCCTGGGTGCCATCCTATTTCTACCGGGCTCCTACATTAGGGTAGCGAGTGTAGGAGCCCCGGTAGAAATAGGATGGCACCCAGGCTAAAAATGCTTGACTTAATTACGTTCTGTCTGCCTGCCCCATTGTTTCAGCGGTTAATGTATTGTAAATCTAAAACCACCAGACTCAGTTTTGCTCGTGCCACAAAATCGAATTACTGTGAAAACCCATTTATACAGTATCTATTTTTTCAAGGCCATAATTTATTTCCCTCATTCCAAGATGTCTTAAAGTTAATGTACAAATGCAGTCAAGAGGTCAAGATAAAAAAAGGGCAGGGAAGAAATCTTAAACCTGACTACTTATCATGTGAAACTGTGTGCAGCAATGTACAGACTTTCCCCTCAGACTCTTTCGTGTTGATCTTCCTGTTCAGCATCTAAATGATTCATTTTTTTCTAAATCCGAAAACCGGCAAGCTTAATCGGTATGACCTTTCCCATGTAAAGAAGAGGGGATGGCAGCCTTCCTTCTGTAATGGATCTTGCCGGCGGGGTGACGATGACGATAACGAAACGACGGAAGACAAGACACAACACGCAGCTAAATAAAAGACGTCTTGACACGTTCAATCCTCGAAATCAACTCCCTTTATTCAAACAAAGTTGTTCTGCGAACGCGCTCGTTAAAACGTTCACGTTCGGCAAACGTAGGAAAGAAATAGAAACAAATAAACAGCAAATAGCATCCTACGTTCCATTGTGGCAAGGGCTACCATTGCGTCATTCTGGCATGGCATTTGTTGTCTGCATAAGGTTTTGTCAAGAGTCTCTTCTGCCTCCTTGATTAGAATTCATAAGTTGGTCCAAAAGACACAAATGTCTTGCATTATTACCCCATAAATGATCTATGAATGCAAAGTCTGGAAGAGCTGTAAGTATGAGTTGAACTTTTCATAACCCAGAAGCATAACTCCACTAGTCTTTATGTGAAGGGGTAACACATGACTGTACAATTGTACTGTGCTTGCATCATTAAGGCTGCAAATAGGGAATGAGTTCGGCAGGATCTCTATTGTGACATATGGATGATAGCTTTATAAGGGAAACGCAGAGAGCATGATGGATATATTAGGCCATTGTAAATCAATTTGTTGGTGCCTAGATTTAAAGAATTATAAATGCTGAACTAGATTCAGATTCGACTTTCTTTCTGATTGGCATTGCATGTGACATTTATATAAAATAAAATATCCACATGAATTGCGCCAACAATTACTTGATTTGACTTAACAGTTACATAATTATTTACTAGAACTAGAGCTAGAGCTAGAACCTCATGAACTCAATGAAAAGCGGCCTGCAGGCTGATTCAAGCTTCTCATGAATAAACAAAGATTCAAACAAACAAATTCTTACCTTTAGATGTCTGAGAACCATAGAAATGTATTGATTGGGCCTATAGATCTAAAGCTGGCAATAGAAATGAGTTTGCCAGGCTGTGTATTATGACACATGGTTAATGGCTTTATGAGGGAGATACAGACGTAATAATGGAGTCTTTAGCTGGTCCATCAATAATGTAAGGGGGGTTAGGAAAGGAAGCAGAGGAAATGAAAGGATTTTGTGTGCCTAAAGTAATACAGTATTTATGGTGCATGTAGTTGTTAGTACTCAATGTGCATTTTGAAAAGACCAAAATGGATTGCAGAAATACACTCAGGAAAATAATTATTGTTGTTATGAATATAATGTCAACCAGGTTTTATACCAAAACTCTGAATAGATGAGGTTAATGAGGTTAAGACAATTTTCCAGCTTTCCCAGTCCTTTCCGTATAGTCACTGATCATGAGAGACAGCGGACACTGTCTGAAACATCTGACTGTTTCAAAATTATATCCAGCAGTTGCTTGAGTAATTATTTTTGGATATGATGATTTATCTCACATTACATTCTGGGTTACTACAAGATTATATTTTTCGATTCAAATTTTTAAATGTTCTAGACTAACGTTTGTCAATTTTCCTTTCCCAGGCACGACAGCACTGGTGGCGTTGTTAGAAGACAACCAGTTGACGGTGGCCAACGTCGGTGACTCGCGAGGTGTCATCTGCGACGCCGAGGGGCGAGCCATCCCGCTCTCGTTCGACCACAAGCCGCAGATCCTCAAGGAGCGCAAGAGGATAAAGAAGGCGGGGGGATTCATTAGTTATAACGGGGTGTGGAGGGTGCAGGGAGTGCTGGCGACCTCGCGTGCCTTAGGGGACTATCCATTAAAGGACAGGAGTTACATCGTGGCGGACCCGGACATTTTGTCGTTTGACTTGAGGGACATCAGGCCGCAATTCATGATTCTCGCCACCGATGGATTGTGGGACGCGTTTAGCAACGAGGAGGCCGTGGATTTCATTAAGGAACGTCTTGACGAGCCGCACTTTGGAGCGAAGAGTATCACGTTACAGGCGTTCTATCGCGGATCGCTGGATAATATTACGGTGATGGTGGTGAACTTTGGGGTGAAGAGGGGAGGCAAGAACGGGTTCAGGGAGACGTCGGTGTAGCAACAACAGGGTTGTTCTCAGTCTGTGAATAACTTCATTAGAAAAAAATGGTAGTTTTTTGACAAAGGAATTCTTGTCAATTGTAGTTTACAACTGTGTATACACACACACACACAACCAAATACTCTTTTCATCTGGCCTGCATTTTTTTAAATGAGAGGAGATGCAGTCCCAGTGGCATCGAATGGCCAAGCTTGAATGGCTAGGCTAGTGCATGGACACAAGATCGAGAGGCCACGGGTTTGATCGGCGTTTTCTTGCTAAACGTTGTGTCCTTGGGAAAGGCACTTTCCCCAATGGGTACCTGATTTTGGTTGGGGAGGTAAAAAGCAGTAGAACAAGAGGGATGGGCTCCGCCTTCCAGTCCCATGCCCTTGACATGCACAGTGGATAAACAACCTACTGCCCTTACAGCCTAAAAAGGCTATAATGGTACTTCCTTTACCACAAACAGTCGTAGTCACATTGATGGGAGGGCATTCATCATTTACGCCTTCAGTAGGTTGCTGGAAGGTTGCCAAGGATAAAAGAACATTTTGTTGTGTAAGACTTCCTTTCTCCAGCAGAGTTTTCTAGTCTAAAACTTGAAGGCGATAGGAGAAAGTTTTTTCTTTACCGGATATCACAAAATGTTTGGGAGGACCCTTCAAAACTTCCTTCTTTTATTTGCAACTTGTTTAAGTCACTATGGGGGCAAGTCACTTTTTTTAGTGCTGATTTCTTTTTTTTATGATAAGAGCATCTGTCGCATAAAGATGCGTTCTGTTTATGCTTGCCAAAATCATTTGATAAGAGAAACATCGTAAAGCATTTAGCTTCATCGGCAAAGTCATTGTCAAGTTGATATTAGTTGAAAATGATGATTCAGAGAGGAATCATCTTATTGCACTTTAAGTATTAAAATGATGATTGTAAAGTTGATGTTAATATTTCATAAGTTTTATGTCATATTACCTGTATATTGTAGTTGTATTTAATTGACCTTCTGCAATATAGTTTACTACTAGTTACATTAAAGTTTTATCATTATTATTATCATTATGTGGAAAGGGATCTTGTCTAAAAGGGCTGTCTTAAGAGAAGAATATGGTTGGTGTTTTCTTGGAAGAAGTGAAATGAAAGTGATGTCAAGGAATATTGTGGGAAATGTTGAAGTTGGTTGAAAAGGAAAGTATCTGAAAGCTGTATGGAAAGACTGTGTCAATAGGATCTTGCAATGTAATCAAGGTACTCTTCAGTACAGTACAGTACAGTGAGAACCAGATATAGGAATGGTTTAGGCAAGGTATTCTGTATGATATAACCAGCCACAGACTGATGCCGGCAAAGCAGGTGTGTAATGCACCAAAATGTGGTAATTTTGACTGAGCAATTTTGGATTCAGAATGTATCGGATTTAAACAGGGCTATCTCTAGCTTTACATTTTCCCCATCCCACTCATTTTTTTGTTTTTTTTTGTTAAATCTGTCATTTTAAGCCCAAGGAAATACGTTTTCATAAATTTCAGGTCATAAGGTCAAGATTATTTGTACAAATCTTTTTGGGTGAAATTTTTGTCTGTCCCAACAAACAGATTTCTGCCCCAGACGGAGGGACGGGTCCTGGAGACAGCCCTGGGTTCGAGGAGCTTGGACAGAGTGAAACGATTTCTCCATTGTCAGTCCTAAAGGGCACATTAAAGCTGCAAATTTGATTTGAAATATCAGCTCCGTACAGTTCATTACAATCATCATGTTACATTGATATTTTACCTTAACGATGTAAGTTTTGATTCCTCTTGACATCAAGAATATTACAGCATGAATATAGTTTTCCCATAAGTATTGGATTATATTTGACAAATCCTATAAAGGCGCGTTGGTGGCAGAACTTAATGAAAGTTGATCGGGTAGCGATGTTGTTCGGCAATCAGGTTGGAAATGAAGTTTGACCTTGAGACCACAAGGTCAAGACAGACGTGAGGAAGACTGTGAGACAATCTGGTGAAGAAGACTGAGGGAAGTATGTTGGTGATATTAAGAAAGAATGTATCACAATCTTAAGACTTGTGGTTTGAGTATTAGGTAATGATCCTTCGAATTTAAGTCAATCATAAGAGCTATTTTGTGGTTGGTAATGTTTAGAATATCTTAAGAGCTATTTTTCCCTGTATTATTTGTTCAAAAGTCAATAACTGGCAAAGACAGTTCAAAGTTTAATTGCTAGTACGAGTACAATGGGGCAAATTTAGTAACTGTTACAATGTTGACAAAGCCCATGTATAATATGCAATTTAAGTGAGTTTTGAGCCATAAGTGGACTTTGTATGTTGCGGAAACGTTATGAATTTGAGATTTTCTTGGTGTCCTTTCTTCATGCTTTAAGTGATAAAAGCAATCTTAATGTGCTGATAGACAGAATTGAAGAAGTGTTACTAGTAAGTTTGGCGATGCCAAAGCCAACAAAGAAAACGAAAATGCAAAAATTATGATTTCGTGATGGTTCCATTTTGTCTCATGTAAATAGTCCAGTATAAAAAAATGTTTGATCTTAACTTGAAACTCCAAAGCTGCATTTTATGGCAATGTTTCTAAGAATTTGAGCAACTTGGTTGAATTTAGGCCACTTAAATTTGTTCATCCCAAAGTCTTTAAGATTAAGAAGTTAAAGTGTGACGTTTAAATAGAATTTGATGTTTCAGTTTCATGTAAATTAATTTGTTCGGATAGACTTTCAATATCTTGGCATGCTGACATCTGTGCATTAGGCAGCAGCCAGTGGCAAAACTTGGATGTAAATTTCTTTCACTTTAACTTTGTGCATACATATTATGTGTTCCTGATGCAACTGAGTGTTTTCAAACTTGGGATTGCGAAGAATTGGAAATTTGAACACTATGCTGAATCATAACTTAGTTCGGTGAGCTACTCTGAACATGTGCGTTAGTCCACTGCCTTTCAAATCCTTCCCATCAAAACTATAGTTATACATGTCATCATAACTATTAAAAGAATTTGTGGGGATCCATCAAACAAATTTAATGACGCCTGTTTGTGCAAGAGTTGTCTTAGAATTCATTGTAAATTCTTAAAGGCAATAGACCATATCAGATGACATGTATCAGTGCACTTGTCAACGAAAATGTTTTTGGGGGGAGGGAGTACAATTCAGTTTGCATTTCCTTTTAGGAGACGTAAAAACTAAGGGATAGGTTGACATGAATTTCATGTACTTTACAAATCTAAACTCTCCAAAGAAATCTTTTGACAGGGATTCTGAGATCATTACGGATTTTATGTTTCCATAACTGTTATGGAATGAAACTGCTTGTGCAGAAGGAAGAAAATGCAAGAATACTGTTTGTAAGATTGTCCTTTACTAGAAAACCACAAGAACTGTACAAAATGTTCAAACCACAAATATTGTACAAACTATCCACATAGTTCTCACAGCAGCTAATCGCTTCACCTCTATTCTCATTGGCATAAACACTGGTGTACAAATTAGACTGTATACAGTACGTACATAGAAAATCCTGGTGCCAGAAGCTCCTTTCAGCAAAACTAAGGCAACTTACGGTATGCATATCATGTTGCCACGCTTCGTGGTTGACGAACTGTAACGGTTGTTGTTCCACTTGTGTGCTGGCTCTATGAACTATATTTATACAGATCTATCTATTTACAAAATAAACTGTGCTTCACCAAAATGTGTCTCGAGATTCGTTCTTTAACAATGAATGTTGTGTGTATCTCTCCTTTATAAGCGTAAAGAAAATATGTCACTATATCATTATTGATGTATTTTCAGCAGCACCTTTTTAACTGATGATGACATTGATGATTATAAATATACTAAATCCATGGCATGTCTTTTTGTCAATAATGTCCTCTTGAACCTTTAAAGATATACAGTCACCTTATGTGCAGATATCATTAGAAACTCTTGACTAATAATAATGATTCTACTTGAAATTCACTATAAACATCATTAATTTGCTTATTTTCAGGATATTGTGGCTTGAATTTTAGGTTATACCGTACAAGCATGTCTTTGGCAGATCAGCTTGGCGAAGGATGCTAACAAGGAGAGCTACACAGAAAGCCACACGTAAGCTGTCATGGAATTAGCTGGTGGATGTCACGATTGCTATTGCAATTTCCTAGTTTACCTTCAACTTTGGTTGATCTCTCTAAGACAAGACAATGAATGTGAGGACTACCCCTCACCTGAAACTCAGTACTATGAGACAACTACCTCCTCGAACGGCTTGTTGAGATTGAGATTGAATGACATGCTGATACATGCAAACTGTGCTAAAACAGGCGTGCTGCAGAGAAATGAAAACTGAGTAATTAATATTTGTCGACTCTCTTTGCACGATTTATCGCCAATTGGTAATAACTATAGCATTCTGTATGTACATGCTATCTCTTGTATACGACCCCCATCGGCATAATGCACCAGCTTTTTTAGTAAGGTCTTAGATTAGTACTTCGTACTAGTACTTCTGTCTTTGCGTCCAACAATTTTAACACAGCTTCTGCTTGGATAAGAGTTTTGCCAAAGATTCAAAAGAACTAGACTAAGTTATGACTAGATACTACTTCTTCGACTGCGAAGGTTTTTGTTTTGTTTTTGTTGTTTGCAAGCTTACAGCAGTCAGGACCACTGACGATTGAAGATCGTCTCTTTACTTCTCACTTCTTCCTGTTGAAGATTTGTCTAATAGATGTTGCGCCAGCTGCAAATACACGTGTCACCATCGTAGCAATGGAGTCTTCTTCACTGAAGAGGATATAAATGCACATGCTTATATTAAGCGTAACAGACGAACGAGCAAATAAAAAAAGCAACTGGGTCATTTTGGTGTCACTCCATCCATGGGATGTGGCAAAAAAGCCATCTTTATATTTTGGAACTAATACGTACAACGTTGGTTGAATGAAATGAATGAATGGTTAGTTGGCGGGTTGGTTGGTTGGTTGGTTGGTTGGCGGGTTGGTTGGTTGGTTGGTTGGTTCGTTGGTTCGTTGGTTCGTTGGTTGGTTCGTTGGTATCTCTGACAGCGTATAGTAGAGTTGCCCTTTTTAACGTCACTTATAACCATGAATATATTATTAGTAATAACCAAAGTTGATGGTCGCGTTAAAATCGTTTCGTACTGTAAAACATGTCGATGCATAATACGTTACCTTTTTGGAGGGCATATCTCTTCTTCTCCCCTTGTTGTGGAGGTCTGTCTGATAAGGAGAAAACTACATACAGATGAACTTTTCAAAACCAGGGATGTATTTGTCTGATTGATGTGACAAACGGTATCATTTAGATGACAAACACTATAATAAAGAATGTGGCAATGGAAGAATTCCCTTAGGTTCCTGCTTGTCTTGTAAAATATCATGTCGAAAAAGTCATATATCTGAAGAAAAGCCTTCGGGCAAGAACTTGCAATTCTTCTATCTGAAAAGTACTTCCATGAAGCAATGTATACTTACCCGTATCTAGCAATTTGTTGTGGGTGTTTGATCTCTAAATCATCCGCAACGCTCTTCAGCCCAGCGTTCAACAGAGCCTCTTTCAGGACCTCTAAGGTCGCGGAGTTTCCCTCCCGCTTCTGCCACTCCCTCAACATGTCCATGCAGCGGGACTTGTCGTCGGGGTTTCTGCCGGCAATGTTGTTGATGTCTGACCCCTCAAATCCAAGATGGAAGGCCAAATCCTTCCAGTCCGAACTTACCTCTTTCTTGATGAAATAGAAGTACTTCCCAACGCCTGAAAGACAGCGTAGACCACAGAATATATGTTTTGGATAAGAACATACACACCTTTTACCTTCAAGTGTAAAAAGCCATCTCTAGCAATTCAGTTATGACGAAATTATGGTTGACGGTTATGTGAAACAAATACTAGAGGTCGCTTATCGGAACTCCCTGTTTTAAGCCGGAATGACCTGTCCCACCGGAACATGTGTAAATGTATATATATGATGTAATATTATGCGTATGTGTTCCAATGTAATGTGTATGTTATGTGACTCCATAGTAAGAAAAGTGAAGTACACTTGTGTACTTCACTAATGGAAGTCTTTTTGCCAATAAACCAATAAACCAGCCCAAGGCATGGATGCCTCAGTATGTCTAGATATTATCTTATAAGAGCAGGTAGTGGGGATTATTGTCTGTTCTAAGGCTATCGTGCAAGAAAGGACTGCGACCAACCAAATGGAATGATTGTGAAAAAGCAGCAGAGTAACTCCTACTCTCTTCCTTTCGTAGATACACCTTTCGCGACACTTCACATCTACGTGACGTCGCACCTTTTCTTTGTGAAAAAAAATGTTACCTTACCTTTGAAAGTTGCACCACCTGCAGCTCCTTCTGACGTCTGTAAATAAGAGCAAAACTATTATTACTTTATTGTCGTTTTGGACTATGACGTGAAATTATACAACAACTGCGTTTAGATCATTAGGTGATCAGCCTTTTTGGGTGTGTGGGTATTTTTTGGCCTATGATATAATTTCGATGAGTACCTGAAATGTAAAAAAGGGGCAAGGCTATATTGCAAATAACAGAGAGAAAATTCCCTAACAATGTGAATGTCATAGTTGTCTATTTCTTTCATGCTATATAAACTATTTCCTCCTTTCTTTCCCAACGAAAACAGATATATCAATGTTATCTTACCCCATTTGAAGAATCACACGGCACGTAGATCGGGAGTGAGCAAAGCTCTTTTGATTGTAGATCGTCTTCGTCTGTGGGATTCCCGAGTTTCTCGAGCTTTCTGCGCACGTTCCTTATTTTTGCGTTATCTTTCTCTTTTTGGACTTTGACGCGTGGCAAGGCCAAGAACGCAACAGTTCCGTTGCCGCCTGAACCATCTCGGCCCTCGATCTGAATTTGGAGACGGTTACGTCTCTGGCTGTGGAAGGTGATGTGTGGTTGCGTGCAGGATGACGCGATTGACACATTACCCAGCAAACGTATTTCTACCTTTTGTCCTTCGAATAACGTGACTGACTTAGAAGGCAACGGACCCTTGTAACCCTTTTGCTGTAGCTTTGTATGTTCGGTGTCTGCCTCTTCAGCTGGTGTGCATTCTATGACGACTTGTTTCATGTTGTCCTCCCGCTGCAGAAGTATGAACTGCACGGCACGATGTTCGAGCCATTTGCAAAGGTGCAACGGGATTGGGCCTAGGACTTCCGGGTCATGGAAGATGTCCGTGACAAGGAGTAAAATATATCTGGAAATCAGATAAACCGAAAAAATGCTTTAAGGATAGCCCCTAACTTCAAGAAATGTGCAGTTTTAGATGACGAAGGATACATCGATGGAATGCCGTTGTCTCTCAATGGCATTAAATCACCGATCAAATCACTGATATTAAACTGTCCCAAGAAAGGAATCTATTTGATGTAATTTGACTTTTGATAGTTCTGTCCTACGTCCCCGACACAGATTCTAGTGACCAAGAAATTACATTACCTGGTAAAATGGCTGACTTCAAACTCCACATACTCCTCTGTGACCAAGGTGATAGATGTGTCGTCTGTCACATCCACCCAGTCTTCTGTCTCCTCCTCACATGACATAACTCTCAGTTTGGCGGGTCCCTCATGTTGGACGCCCATGTAGTGTTGAGGATGTGGGACTCGCACTGTGACTGGTTTGTGGAAATGGACTTGGGCGTCCGAAACAGTTTCCACGTGAACAATCGGGCTGCTGCTCAGAAGGCGCGGGGAAGACTGGTCCTTTGCCTTTATGTCTTCAACTGCTCTTTTTGGAACTTCTTGGACCTGTAGTTGACATATACCGTTGTGGGTTATTACCATACATAGCAACAAGATCCGTTGTAAATATCTTTTGCGATTCTTTTCTAGAATTGATTTACCTATGACATAATGCCCTGACCTGTAATATGACCTGGGTCGGTGTGCTCACAGACTGTTCCGGGAAGCAGATTTGTACCGCAGGCTGCGTTGATGACGTCAGAGTGCGCCCCTCTATAGGCACAGTAGACTGGTCCTGTTTGGGCTGACTGATGACGGCAAAGATGGAGAAATGGTCCACTGACACGGCAAGCTTGTCCTCACTCTAATATGAAACAAAAAATGAATACATTTGCTATTATAGTGGACGGCATTTCCCGTGCTAGCAATATCTCCAATAATGGCAGTTGTATATTTTACCGAGTACTGGTGAATAATAATGGAAGACTTGATGTGAAAATTTTGAACTCTGAAAAATCTGTGATTGTTCACGTACCAATTTAGTCGTCTTGAGTTCCGTCCATTGTGACCTGTCCTGGGTGACCCACACGACCGCCTCCCTGGCGCCACCTGACGACGTGCTGCTGTACTGCATCTGTACAGTGACAGGTTGGAGGAAGGTTGTCCCGTGCGGACCCAGCTCTATGATGTCACTCACTAACATATCTCCGTCCTTCAGAGGAAGGGTGACGTCATCGGGGTTGATTACCTGGCAGGTGATTTCTGTTTCCATGGTAACGGCTCCAGGTGGTACAGTGACGGTACACGACGCGGTTTGCAGTTTACCTCCTTCTGGACCCACTTTGCGTCTGTAAGGGCTTTGAAATAAAATTGAGCGTAAAGCATTATGCAGAAAAATAATAAAGAAGAACGGAATTAATGATATCAATCAAAGGGTGAGAATTTCAACAAATATCTGGTGGTCAGAAGTAATAAGTGATGCTGTATTTGACCTATTTCAATTCTCTTGGAATGTAATGTCCATGTAGTTTAAACATCCTGGTCATGGGATAAGCAAGGTAACAGGTAGCTACTGAAGCAGCTAGAAATTTAGAAGTTTTGGAAGTTTCCAAATTCTATCCATGTTACTTAGAACTGTAGTGTTTAATGTGATGATTGGAAAGAACCCTGCTGATAAGGCCCCTTTACCGTTTATAACGCACACCTACAGTATAACTGGATTTGTTACCTACCGCTTCATCTTTTCTGCTGCAAAAAGCTCGAGAATCTTCTTCCTTCCATCCAGAACGTAATCTTTATTCCGCCACGATGGAACGTCTTTACGTGCCGCTATGTCTTCAGGAGTCTCACCGTTCTACGTAGAAAACAGCGGACATGAAATCAATGAGAAGTTATTCCAAGACAAAAATTAGCTATTTAGAGATATGGATGAATTATCCAAATACAAAGTTTTGGACAACATCCATACAAACAAACAAACAAACAAATTGGACAACCCTTTTGTCCTCTTGAGATCTCGTGACGTATATCTATAGAACGGTTCGCTTTCTTTCATGAAGAGATATACATAACAATATCACACTTCCATTCTTACTCCGTCAAGCTCACTCCTGGATTTACCTTAGATTATGCGGAAATACTGTACATTTATTTGCTACAGGAAAAAAAGACTACTTTACTTAGACTGATCCCCTTTATCATAATAAACAATCATAGATATGAATGATGTTAAACACTCATAACCAGTCAATCACCTGTAGTAAGCATTAACCCTTACCCGATCCCTACTGTCCACCTGTGCTCCAGCCTTCAGGAGGAGTTCAGCAACACCAACATGTCCGCCTGAAGCTGCCTTGTGAAGTGGTGTCGATTCATCCTGTAACAGCAGGAACAGAGCTGACATTACATGGTAACAGAATCCTGTCTACATATAATAATAAACACTAAATATGCGTGATGTTCAACACTCAAACATGTCGATCACCTGTAGTAAGCATCAACCCTTAGAGATGACATTACATGGTAACAGAATCCTACCCCACCCATCATACATGTGTGACGTTCAACACTCCAACATGTCAATCACCTGTAGTAAGCATCAACCCTTACCCGATCCCTACTGTCCACCTGTGCTCCAGCCTTCAGAAGGAGTTCAACAACACCAACATGTCCGCCTGAAGCTGCCTTGTGAAGTGGTGTGGCTTCCAACTAACAGCAGGAACAGAGATGACATTACATGGTGAGAGAATTCTATCCTCATTATCCTAATAAGCACTAGATATATACATCTGTGATGTGTAACACACAAAAAATTCAATCACCAGTAGTAAACATCGACGCCAAGTTGCAACAAAGCTGCGGGACGATCTAAGGACTAAGGTCTAAGGTAGTAAGCATCAACCATTACCCGATCCCTACTGTCCACCTGTGCTCCAGCCTTC
Organism: Branchiostoma lanceolatum; assembly: GCF_035083965.1. Taxonomy (NCBI): domain Eukaryota; kingdom Metazoa; phylum Chordata; class Leptocardii; order Amphioxiformes; family Branchiostomatidae; genus Branchiostoma; species Branchiostoma lanceolatum. The sequence goes on along the minus strand of NC_089738.1, from coordinate 19,199,388 downwards.
AGGAGGAGTTCAGCAACACCAACATGTCCGAAACATGCTGCCTTGTGAAGTGGTGAGTCTCCATACTGTAAAAGCAGGAGCAGAGATTACATTACATGGTAACAGAATCCTGTCTACACGTCATAACAAACACTAAATATGTGTGATGTTCAACGCTCAAACATGTCAATCACCTGTAGTAAGCATCAACCCTTACCCCATCCCTACTGTCCACCTGTGCTCCAGCCTTCAGGAGGAGTTCAGCAACACCAACATGTCCTCCTGAAGCTGCATGGTGAAGTGGTGAGTATCCATCCTGTAACAGCAGGAACAGAGATGGTATCATATCATAATAGGACCCCACAGCTGTTATTCGAAGTGATGCGTAACGATCATATATGTATAATCATATCAAAACTTTTAAAATATTTCAAGTAACAACATATATTCCAGGTAACAATTAATACGGATCGTCCCATAGTAGTGATATAGCAGTGTTTTTTGTCATTTTTCCAACGACCTGCTAATTGACATAGGCACCATTGGGTTTTGAATTTCCTGTCGAATCTTTGATTTCCTCGAGAATGTTGACAAAAATGCTTACGCAGACACTTCCGTCCCTCGTAGATTGAAGATTACTGGGCACCGATGTGAATTTTCTTCCCTTTCCTCAAAAATGTATCATGTTCAGTATCACCCGACTTAACCTAGGAACAATGTCACTTCAACGGTGCCGAGGTGTTGTTAGTACCGGTAGGGGTTTGAACAACGTCTGCGGAAAGTTAGTCAAGAATATGCACCATAGAACTGACCATGTGAAACCGTGTATCATTGCCGTACAGGGAACTTAATACATGGTTTTCATGTCAATTAAACGTAGTACCACTCATGATCAACATTTGTCTTTGTAGGTGCTACGTACGGTACAGCGCGTATCTTGGCTAAAAGTACCCTGCTCAGCAGTTTGCTAATTTGTTTATCAAAATTCTCCACACTGGAGGGGTACTGCCTTTTCTAGCTCTCACCCCGGACACATATACATTATTAGAAATGATGAAACATAAGCTACCGTGGCCTTAAAGCCAGACAAGACCATTCTGCAGAATTCAATAAGGCCGGTGCTACGGTGTACCAAGAAGGTTTTACATATAATCTCCTTGGGTGTACATTCATGACAAACTTTTAACTAAATCTCACCGTGCGTAGTGATGAGTTTAGTAGCAATGGAGATTAGTACTTTAGATCATGTTTGTGATCGAAATTGACAGCGCTGTTTTCAGTAATGCATGAGAAACGGAATATTTAGATACTTAGAAAGAAAAAGGCGCCACCTATATCAGGGACCATAAACATGCTCTAATGGCACGGGGGGAAGATACCTAATTCCAGCCCCCTTTGATTTGTGCTGAAACAGGTTTGTGACAGAAAAAGTGGTTCCTCCTTACTTACCACGCTGGACCAACAGTTGACATCAACTTCTTGTTGGATCAGTCGCGCCACTGTCTTTATATCTCCACCAGCAGCTGCAACTGCAAGTTCCTAAAGAAAGCGGCATCATCATCATGATATATTCATCAGCACTACAAACAGTTCACAAGTGGCAACAAGGGCAATATCATAACTCGTCCTGTTACGGGTATCTAGTTTATCTTCTGATGATTAATTCTACGCATCTAAGGATATTGCGTCATGTATTATCTTTAATAGTCAATATCAAACACTGCGATGTTGCTTGATGTTAAGTTTGTATGTAGAGCCTGCCGCCAGTAATTTTTACATGGAAGAGGTACAGGTAAGAACGAAATCTCACATAGTTAGAACAATGCAATGGACTTCATGACCTGACTCTGTAACTAACTCGGGCTATTATCAACCCAGGTATTCAGACGTACACGTCAATATTTGTTCTTTGAACATGCCGACAGCGAATCCTGTAGCCAGTTATCAGGTGGAATACGGTCACCAGGTAAACATGTGACTAAGCTGTTGCATCAGACGTTCAAAGTCCACAGACGTCGGACCACGTACACAGTACACCCAAGGTATTTCTATAATACGAATTCTGTACAGATTTATTCGAATTCAGGTAAAAAAAATGGAATAGCATAATTACTTTATTTCTATCGACGTAACGTTACCTGCTATGCTACCATTCAAGTCGAGTTTCCTCACCTTCAGTGGCCACAACTGACCACGGGCTAAAACTACCAACAGTGCATTTTATTTACTACAGAAAGTAAATAAAAGAGATCACCACTAAAAGCCTACTCTTGGACATCTTGTCTGGCTTGTTCGTCTTTTCAGTGATAAGTTGTGTGTCTTCCTTGTCGCCACAGGTACGGGTAATCAGGAAAGACGTATCTCAGTCGGGAAGTAACGGTGGGGTAAAGTTTCCGCCTACGTGTCCGCCATGTTGGTTGTTTTGGTTGAGTGGTTGTTGTTTACTAACCTTCACCTGACCTACCTTGGACGGTCCCATTCTCTTCTAGAGGGGTAAAAAATACGTAACGTTACATGAATCTTTTCATACTTCTTTTCTGATATATCGCCTGCACTACGCAAAGGACCTCTTTCACATAGTGGAGGTTATGTATATATCGCTACCTACATCATCCCTTTGGTCAGTTTTGCAACCGCAGTCAATACAATTGCATTGAAAGCAATTTGCATGGAGACTCATGTAGATGGGATATTTCTGTGTCTTTCAATGTATTCTGTAATGCCCTCCGTTCATCATTCTATTGAAATTTGTGGAGACTTTTATAAAGATCACTTAAATAAATATTATTCCTTTGGGTTTAAAAAAAGATATTTCTCTCAAACTATTTCAGGACCATTTAACCATTAAAATTATACAAGGAACAATATCATTTTTCCTTACAATTTTCGAACATGTTCAATCATCACTCATGACACATATATCGTTATCTCAAGAAATGAACCATGTATTTAACGCAGTCCTGCTGGCCAGGCCAATGGGTTGGATAGATGTAGCATGGTTCGGTCAAGCTGAACTACAGCAAACGACGCAAACGAGCGCCCCTAGCAGATGAGACTGGAACTTTAGCCGATGACGATCCTGGCATAGGAAACTAAACATGTTGTTTTCTTTAATGGTCACAATTTTCGTTGTTTAAGATACAACATTTTTTCATACATTGGAGGCTATATGCAATATTTTTGTGTTATGTTATATTGTATGGGAAAGTCAAATGTGTCATTTTGGGATATTTTCCGAAATAAAAACAGTAAAACAGTCCAGCTTGGTAAAACAATAACATCACATTGACAACAATGACTATGAAAATTGGAAAATTAACTTTCTGTTTCTATCGTCCGTAAAATTATTCACACAACATTTTGCAGAAACTGTGGAAACTCGTGAATATCCTTTGTCTCTGAAACCTGTTCACACACCCCAGGCAATGGGTATGAGGACTACCCCTCACTTGAAACTCAGCCCTATGGAAAGTATCACCCCAAACAAACGGCTTAGTGAGATGGAATGACATGTTGAGGAACCTCCATACTCGAACATGCGGACTGGAGAGAAAGGACAACTCTTCTAGCCTCCCACGTCAATCGCTAATTGGCACCGAACCATAGCGTTCTGCGTTCACACTGCATAATGGGAATAACCACCTTCAGGCGTAACACATTGTGTTTCCGTCTGTGTAGCTTTCGCTCTCTCTCCCTCACCCTCTCTCAGAACGTCTTAACACACCAATCAACAAACACAGGTCCATCCGTAACGTTTCTCAGAATTTATTTTGTTACAAACCGAGAAACAAAAAACACAGCCATAGTCAAAAGTAGTGGTGCGGATCGAAACCCGAGATTAGGTTTAGGTTCGGACTCGAGTCCAGAGGTTTAGGTTCAGGTCCGGACTTGAAAGTCCGGACCTGAACAACAATTGTGGAAATGTTTTCCGTGTTACATGTAACATTGCAAATTGGCAGATATTTTACATGTAATTTGAAAACTATATATACGGAATTATATACAGTCAGTAATTAACACAAAGGTTCAGTTATAAACACAAAAACAGCAATGTTTTCATATTTTTCTAGTGCAAATTTCACGATCTAAGGAAGGTTTAAGATGGTTTGAAACAAAAAGGAGTGTACAAGTGAGAGATTTTTTTTCAAGTCCGGACTTGTTTCCAGACGTTTAGGTTTTTTTGGACTTGAACCTAAACGTTTTACAAGTCCGGAACCGGTCCGGCTGGACCGATCCGCACCACTAGTCAAAAGGCCTATAAAAGCTTGGGATTATAAAAATGATGCAAATCATATGAGGTACATGTACAAAGAAAGTCGCTGCAGTCACAAACGTAGCCGCTAGAACCTCTGAAATAAGCATATCATAAACTTAACCTGCTTAACAAAGAAATGGAATTAGTCGGAGGTCATGATTGTTATTACTATTTACAACGTTTTCTATTGTACATTCGACATTGGTCCATCTCTTTTACAGTAATGACAGTGAGGACTACCCCTCATCTGAAATTCAGCCCTGTAAAAAATTACTCACCCAAGCGGTTTATTCAGATTAGATAGCATGTGGATAAAACTCAATGGAAGAGCATGCGTACTGCAGGCAAAGGATAGTCGTTCTCCAAAAAAGCCAAGAAATGTTACAAACAGAGAAACCAAAACACAGCTATAGTCAAACAGCTAATAAAATCTTAGCATTATACAACGGATGAATGTGAGGGCGGCCCTCTTCATGAAACTCATGAGCGAAACAAGACTAATCACTAAAACACGGTTTGAGATTGAGTGACATGCTAGTAAAACATGCATGCTGCAGATACAGGAGAACTCGTCAAAACTTGTCAACTCGCCTCCCCATTATAAGTAGCAACGGATGTTATTGAGTAAACTACTGTATATTACTTCTGATCATTACAGATAAGATTATACAAACATCGTATTGCGTGTAACAATGCATGTTTACACGGCAACTGATGATTGTTTGCGAGCCATACTGGGCCAAAGATGGAAGAGAACCAGAGAACTACTTTGAACGTTAGGTTTACTCATTAAGTTGATAGCTGGGTGGATCCATGACGGGCAAGGATCGTCTTGGCAGGTCTTGTTGATGAAGACTTCTGTTACATCGGCTGTACCAGCGCGTATAGCCAACGTCTCTGTTACTGCAGAAAATAACAATAAATCTATTTAGAGATGGAAAAACTGTCTTATAATTGTGTTCACTGCCTTGTGCTATCTAGCCAAGTATACCAAAATGATACGCACAAGAGCAGGGGAAATAAATTAATGGACCTTCATGAATTCAATCAACATTAGTTTGATGGATGGCAATATTTAGTGGTAATTTATCTATGTAAAACAGATATTGTACCTGCCACTTACCTTTCCAGTGGGCATTTCAGTCCCTTCCCTCGTATTGGTCTGCTACCACTGACAGAGGCGAGAAAATAAGAGCAGATGTTGATTATACCGGCTACATAGATACAGAAACAGAAGAATACGAGTTTCTCAAGGCCAATTAGGTACTTGTCTTTATTACAAACGATATAGCAACAAACTGATAACATGATGATGATGATGATTTGATGATTTGATGATTTGATGATGATGATGATTTTATTCGGTAAGGAATCTCGCGGGCAACACAACCCAACATACAGAGAAAACAAATGAATTGAAATATTTCTACTTCTCTATTCATAACATACATAAAATACTCCTTCATGGAACCTACCGATATCTGGAAATTTCTTTTTCAAACCGTCCACGACGCTCTTTAGTTCCGCCTGTGCTAGAGCCTCCATCAGGACCTCGGCGGTAGCGGCGTCTCCCTTCCGCTTCTTCCACTCAAACAGCAGGTCAAAACAGCGGGACTTGTCGTCATGGTTCCTGCCGGTGATGTTTTTTATGGCAGCCCAGTTAAATCCAAGATGGAAGGCCAAATCTCCCCAGTCCGTGCTCACTTCTTCCTTGATGAAGTAGAAGCACTTCTCGACGCCTGGAAGATGAAAAAGGTGAAAAGTACAACATATAGAACTCATATATATGTTTAAGTTTCAGAACTTCCATCGAATCGAAGAAAATCGATTCGAAAAATTATGTGTTGAAGGACAGAAATGTACAATACTATGAAGAGCCTGAAAGTTAGAGAAAGGTGGCAGCAATGCCCACTGTGGTATTATCACAATTGAGCAAAAGAAGTACAAAGAGGGTGTGATATGTTTAAGTTTTCGTGGTACTTATTTTATAACTGATGACTTCATTTGTAAAGTCACTGCCTCACCTTCAATTGAAGCACTTGCCTCTTCAACCTGTAAACAAAACGCAAACATATTATTGCCTTATTCTGATATTTGATGTTTTACTAGAGCAAGGTTTATTACTTAAGGGTCGGCGAAGCAGTACCATATACTAGCGTACCTGAGACATGTTATGGAGGAGCAGGAAAGTGTTACAAACCAATTGCAAATAGCCGTTTTGATTATGATATGGTAGCCTCTAACAGTATAGTAGAAATCGGCCGAATATAGTGAATAGTATGTCAAGGGTAGTTCTCTATACAGTGACGCTCCATAGGCGATCTACGGACAAGCGTAGATCGCCTGTTGAGCTTTACTGTATAGAGGACTAGCCCTGACATACCATTCACTCTATTTGGCCGATTTCTACTATTTTCCCAGCGATCGGGCGGAGCCTGGTAGAGGCTGATAATATGACACTTTCTGCGTAAAAAATTGAGCAATCACATTTGGTGTAAGTTCGGACGATATCGATTCTGCCCTTAGCATTTTCTTTATTCTTTTGTTGTTGTTGTTGCCAACAACTTAATACAAGCACAAAGAGCTGTTTTACCGATTTTGGATAAGGCACATGGATCGGGAGCTGGCAAAGCATTTCTGGCTCCGGAAACTCCTCAACTCTATGAGTTGCCTTCTGCTCCACAGCTGCCCTTACGTTCTGTTCATTTTCTCTTGAGACTTCGACCTTTTGCAAGGCAAAGAACATGGCTCTTCCTCTACCATCTAGACCCAGTTGGCCCTTTGCCTTCAGACCCATAACCTGTATGTGAAGTCGGTTGTCTCTCTGACTGTGGAAGGTGATCTGTTGTTTCGTGCTGCCTCCAAATGCAGCGATTGAAACGTTTCCCAGCAAGCTTACTTCTACCCTTTGTCCTTCGAAGAGCTTTACTGTACCAGAAGGCAATGGAGCCTTATAGCCTTCCTTCATCAGCTTTGCGCGAATCTCTTTCGCATTGCGAGCCGATGAGCATTCAATGACGACTTCGTTTGCGTTGTCCTCCCGCTGCAGTAGTATGAACTGGACGTCACGATTCTGAAGCCATCGGCAGAGCTTTAGTGGGATCGGCCCAAATTCTTTTGGGTCATCGAAGTCGTCTGTGACAACGATTACAATCCATCTGGAAGTTAAATACACAATTGTTTATTTACTTGAGTGGCAGACGCATTTTGACAAATGTTTCGTTTTAACAGAATAACAAAGACACACATACATTTCAAGCTAAGTGATATAACTGAAATTTTCTGTGCTGTACCTGTGCATTCGATCAACGTCACGTCCTTAATATGTGAGTTGTAACATAACTACATTTCGTAAATTGTCATGTTCCCTGTCCCTAGCTATAGTTTATTAATAAAGATAAGGAGTCATTAAAATTACCTGGCACTATAGCTGACGTCAAATTCCACACTCTCCTCAAACTCCTGGATGTTAGCGCTTTTAGTTTCATCTATCCAGTCTTCTGCCCCTTTCTTAGATGACATCACTTTTAATGTTTTGTTGGGTAAGTCATCTTGGGCTTTGTCCTTAGGATGTGGGACTCGCAATCTGGCTGGTTTGAGAAACTTGACTTCGGAGTCCGACTCTGTTTCCACCTTGACTATCGGACTGGTGCTGACAAGACCGCGGGAAGACTGGTCCTTCGCCCTGATCTCATCAACCGCCCTTTTTGGAACTTCTTGCACCTAACGTTGAAGTGAAAGGCTGCGTTAATAATGTCAACTATACTTTCATTGTAGATTCACGTACAAGGTAAAGTTTATATCAATATCACATCAGCATCAAAGTGACGCGGGCATCAAAATTGTCTAAATGTCTTTGTTTTCGCTGATTTCTAAATCTGCACTGTGGTGTTTTCTTTTCAATACATTTCACAAAGGTTATCATAACATGTTTATCAATTGGTGCATATGCTTATCACTGACTCAACTTTGATCATACATGTACATCGATCACCATGGGCTTACGGGCTAATACTGATATAGTCGCAACTAGAAGGATAACATTTGCAACAAATTACAGCATATTTCTTTCATGCTGCATTACCAAGGTAAACCACCAGGAGGCCCAAAATCGACCAAACCAAATATCATCACAATTCATCTAACGGTTCTTAAGATAAACTGAATGAAACAACCCTAACCTGTATGTTGACTTGTGTCGCTGTGCTCACAGACTGTTCTGGGAAGCTGATTTGAACCTCAGGCTGCGTTGATGACGTCAGTTCAAACCCTTCTGTGGGCACAGTGAACATGTCCTGTTTGGGCTGGCGGATGACGGCAGAGATTGATAAGTGGTCCACTGACACCGTGAGCTTGTCTGTGGTCTACAGTGAAAAATGAAAATGGACTTCATTGTCTTTCTTAGATCGCATTTCAGATGCTAGTAGCAATACAATATCTTTTCAATGGTTGAGTTGCGAGTTCGTCTACATATTGGCGAATATGAACATAAAGGACTTTTGAAATTTGTACTCTTACAGAATGTTTTAGTTGTCAACATACTAGTTCAGTGGTCTTGAGTTCTGTCCATTGTGACCTGTCCTCAGTGACCCACACGACAGCTTTCATGGCGCCACCTGACGACGTGCTGCTGTAATGCATCTGTACAGTGACAGGTTGGTGGAAGGTTGTCCCGTGCGGACCCAGCTCTATGATGTCACTCACTAACATCTCTCCATCCTTGAGTGGGAGGGTGACGTCACTGGGGTTGATGACCTGACAGGTAATTTCCGTTTCCATGGTAACGGCATCACGTGGCAAAGTGACGGTACAAGACGCGGTTTGAAGTTCACCTCCTTCTGGACCCACTTTGCACCTGTAAGGGCTTTGAAATAAAATTGAACGTAAAGCATTATGAAGAAAAATGATAAAGAAGAACGGAATTAATGATATCAATCAAAGGGTGAGAATTTCAACAAATATCTGGTGGTCCGAAGTAATAAGTGATGCTGTATTTGACCTATTTCAATTCTCTTGGAATGTAATGTCCATGTAGTTTAAACATCCTGGTCATGGGATAAGCAAGGTAACAGGTAGTTACTGAAGCAGCTAGAAATTTAGAAGTTTTGGAAGTTTCCCAATTCTATCCATGTTGCTTAGAAGTGTACTGTTTAATGTGATGATTGGAAAGAGCCCTGCTGATTAGGCCCTATCACCGTTTACAACACACACCTATAACCGGATTTGTTACCTACCGCTTCATCTTTTCTGCTGCAAAAAGCTCGAGAATCTTCTTCCGCCCATCCAGAACGTAATCTTTATTCCTACCCCACGGTGGAACGTATTCACGTGCTGCTATGTCTTCAGGAGTCTCGCCGTTCTACGTAGAAAACAGCGGACATGAAATCGATGAGAAGTTATTCCAAGACAAAAATTATAGATTTTAGAGATATGGATGAATTATCCAAGTACAAAGTTTTGGACAACATCCAAACAAACAAACAAACAAATAAATTGGACAACCCTTTTGTCTTCTTGAGATCTCGTGACGTATATCTATAGAAAGGTTCGCTTTCTTTCATGAAGAGATATAAATATCACACTTCCATTCTTACTCCTTCAACCTCACTCCTGAATTTGCCTTAAATAAAGCGGAAATGCTGTACTGTAACATTTGTTGAATACTACAGGAAAAAATTACTTTACTTAGCCTGAGAGACGCCTGTCCCCTTTATCCTATTAAACATCATAGATATGAATGATGTTTAACACTCATAACCTGTCAATCACCAGTAGTAAGCATCAACCCTTACCTCATTCCTACTGTCCACCTGTGCTCCAGCCTTCAGGAGGAGTTCAGCAACACCAACATGTCCTCCTACAGCTGCCTGGTGAAGTGGCGAGTCTTCATACTGTAACAGCAGGAACAGAGATGACATTACATGGTAACAGAGTCCTGTCTACATATCATAATAAACACTAAATTTGTGTGACGTTCAACACTTAAACATGTCAATCACCTGTAGTAAGCATCAACCCTTACCTGATCCCTACTGTCCACCTGTGCTCCAGCCTTCAGGAGGAATTCAGCAACACCCTCATGTCCTCCTGAAGCTGCCTTGTGAAGTGGCGTGGCTTCCCACTAACAGCAGGAACAGAGATGACATTGCGTCAATGGAAAAAGATGCCTTTCAGTACATGGTGCGAAAAGTTTATCTAAGTTTCATGCATGATTAACACATTTTCAAAGTATCACATCATATTGCATTATATATTGTATGCATTATGAAGTGGTGGGGATTTCAACTGTAACAGCATTATTGAGCCATTAACCTAATGTACATTACCTGGTAAGAGGACCATCACCATGTTTACAGTCACAACGTTGTGAAAAATCACTACCTAAATTGCATACCTGTAATATGATTTCAAAAAATATGATCAGAAGTACAGTAAGCTTGTTTAAACCACAGTGATATACGCTAAATATTTTCGATGTTGAACACTCAAACATGATAACCACCTGTAGAAAGCATCAACCCTTACCACAGTCCTACTGTCCACCTGTGCTCCAGCCTTCAGGAGGAGTTCAGCAACACCAACATGTCCTCCTAAAGCTGCCCGGTGAAGTGGTGTGCCTCCATACTGCAACAGCAGGAACAGAGATGACATTGCTTTATAAGTGAAGCCTACCTCGATTAACCTAGAAAAACAGTAGATATGCAGAATGTTCAACACTCAAACATGTACATCACCTGTAGTAAGCATCAACCCTTACCTCACCCCTACTGTCCACCTGTGCTCCAGCCTTCAGGAGGAGTTCAGCAACACCAACATGTCCTCCTGAAGCTGCATGGTGAAGTGGTGAGTATCCATGCTGTAACAGCAGGAGCAGAGATGATGTTCCATGGTAAGGGATGCCTATCCTCATTATCATAATAAACAGTGAATATGTATAGCAAACCCTCAACATGTCAATCATCTGTAGTAAGCATCAACCCTAACCTTATTCCTACTGTCCACCTGTGCTCCAGCCTCCAGGAGGAGTTCAGCAACACCAACATGTCCTCCTGAAGCTGCCTTATAAAGTGGTGAGTATCCAGACTGTAGCAGCAGGAACAGAGATAACATAACATGGAAACAGAATCCTGTCTACATATCATAATAAACACTAAATATGCGTGATGTTCAACACTCAAACATGTCAATCACCTGTAGAAAGCATCAACCCTTACCCCATCCCTACTGTCCACCTGCGCTCCAGCCTTCAGGAGGAGTTCAGCAACACCAACATGTCCTCCTGAAGCTGCATAGTGAAGTGGCGTGGCTTCATCCTGAAACAGCAGAAACAACGATGGTATCAAATCATAATAGGAACCTACAGCTGATATTCGAAGTGATACGTAACGATCATATATATATATAATCATATAAAAACTTTTAAAATATTGTAAGTAACGACATATCTTTCAGGTAACAATTGATACGGATCGTCCCATAGTAGTGACATAGCAGCGTTTTTTTGGTCATTTTTCCAACGACCTGCTATTTGATATAGGCACCATGGGGATTTGAATTTCCCGTCAAATCTTTGATGGATGTTGACAAAAATGCTTACGCAGACAATTTCGTCCCTCATCGATTGAAGATTACTGGGTACCGATGTGAATTTTCTTCCCTTTTTCCACAAATGTATGATCATGTTCGGTATCACCCAACTTAGAAGCCACTTCAACAGAGCCGAGGTGCTGTTAGCACTGGTAGGGGTTTGAACAAACTGCGGAAAGTTGGTCAACAATTTGCACCATAGAACTGGCCATGTGAAACCGTGTATCATTGCACTACAGGGAACATGATCATGATTTTCATGTCAATTAAACGTAGTACCACCCAACATTTGTCATTGTAGGTGCTACGTACGGTACCGCGCGTAGTCTACACGCGTATCTTGGCTAAAAGTACCCTGCTCAGCAGTTTGCTAATTTGTTTATCAAAATTCTCCACGCTGGATGGGGTGAGAGAACACATGGTATCGCATTTTCTAGCTCCCTGGACACATATACATCATTAGAAAAATAATTGAACGTTTTGCTCTATACATCATGAAGAAATATAATCATACATAATTGAGCACAATCTAACATATTTTTAATCAGCAAGCTACCGTTCTGCAGAATTTGATAAGGCCAGTGCTACGGTGTATATTTATGACCAACATTCTACCAAATCCCGCCGTGCTGTAAGCACGTGCGTAGTGATGAGTTTAGGAGCAATGGGGATTAGTACATTAGATCGTGTTTGTGATCGAAATGGACAGCGCTGTTTTCAGTAATGCATGAGAAACGGAATATTTAGAGACTTAGAAAGAAAAAGGAGCCACCTATATCAGGGACCATAACCATGTTTTAATGGCACGGGGGAAGATACCTAATTCCAGCCCACTTTGACCTTTGCTGAAACACGGGTCTGCGACAGAAAAAGTGGTTCTTTCCTACTTACCAGCCTACAGTTGACATCAACTTTCTGTTGGATTAATCGCTCCACTGTCTCTACATCTCCTTTCCGAGCTGCACGCAAAAGGTCCTAAAGAAAGCGGCATTTATCAACATGATATATACATCAGCTATGCAAACAAAACACAGGTAGCAACAAAGGCAATATCATAACTTGTCCTGTTAAAGTATCTAGTTTATCTGATGATAAGTAGTTCTACCTTCCTAAGGATATTGAGTCATGTTTTATCTTTAGTAGTCATTATTTTAACGTAATGATGACAAACACTTTCAATGTTGCTTAGTGTATACAACTTAAGTTTGTATTTGGGGCCTGTTGTTGCCAGTAATTTTACATAGAAGAGGAACCACGAAGTTTCACATAACGGTTAGGCCACAGCAAGTAAATTGTATGGATGACATCCTCCACAGACTCCAAAATTAATGAGATAGGGCGAAAAAAAAACAAGGCGGGCCCAAAAAAACAAGATTCCTATATTTTCAAATTTTGAGATCATAATTCTTGTTAAACAAGAATTGAGGTGACGAAATATGATATCATGACCAACAGGTCTTTTAATCCTGTATTCAACCAATGTATTAGTTTTGTATTCATTCATATACAATATAAATCCTCCTTGATTCAATAGTAAACATGTCCTTGTAGATATGTATACATCTCAATTAACTAGACCCCCCCCACATTATTCATATAATGTCCCTGCTAGAACAAATGCAGAAAATAGCTTGTTATTATACCATCATGGACAGGAACTACGCTGGGTATTCATATACAATGAAACACCTTAGACTGTCAACTTTTACCACATATTTGCCAATTTTTGGCATGTTGACCACCGTCGTCGGGCAATGAAATTTCTTGTTTTTTATTTCGAAATCAGGCGAAAATTAATGAGCGCGCTGATGTCATCCATAAAAATTACTTGCTGTGGCCTTAGTTAAAACAATGCAATGGACTTTATGTCCTGACTCTGCAACTAGTCGGGCTATTTTAATATTAACCCAGGTATTCAGACGTATTCGTCAATATTTGTTCTTTAAACATTCCGATAGCGAGATATGTTGCTGATTATCAGGTGGGATACGGTTATCAGGTAGACATGTGACGTTGGCATCAGACGTTCAAAGTCCACAGGCGCTGGGGCACGTACACGGTGCACGCAGGGTATTTTTGATACAAATCTATTTTGTACAGATTTTTGTTCAAATCAGGTTAAACATGAAATAAATATCATAATCATTTCAATTCCTTCAGCGTAACGTTCCCTGGTGTGCTGCTATTCAAGCAGAGTTTCTTCGCCTTAAGTGGCCACAACGAACCACGGGCTTAGAAACTACAAACATTGCATTCAATAACTATACAATGTAACTAAAAGAGCTCACCCGTTCAAGATCCCTCTTGGACATCTTGTGTAGCTTGTACGTCTTCTCAACGATGAGTTATGTGCCTTCCTTGTCGTCGGTAGTACATGTAATAAGGATTATGTTTGGTCGGGAAGTATAACGGTGGGGTAAAGTTTCCGCCTACCTGTCCGCCATTTTGGTTGTTTTGGTTGAGTGGTTGTTGTTTACTCTACTAACCTTCACCTGACCTACCTTGGACTGTTCCATTCTCTTCTAGAGGGGTAAAAAGTACGTAACGTTACATGAATCTTTTCATACTCCTTTTCTGATATATCGCGTGCACTACGCAAAGGACCTCTTTCACATAGTGGAGGTTATGTATATATCGCTACCTACATCATCACTTTGGTCAGCTTTGCAACCGAAGTCAATACAATTGCATTGGAAGCAATATGCATGAAGACTCATGTAGATGGGATATTTCTGTGTCTTTCAATGTTTTCCGTAATGCCGTCCATTCATCATTCTATTGAAATTGTGGAGACTTTTCATAAAGATCTCTTATATGAATATAATTTCTTTGGGTTTTGACATAATAATATTTCTCTCAAATTATTTCAGGACCATATCACTTTTCCTTACAGTTTTCGAACATGTTCAATCATCACTCATGACACATTATATCGTTATCTCAAGAAATAGACCATGTATCTAACGCAGTCCTGCTGGCCAGGCCAATGGGTTGGATAGATGTAGCATGGTTCGGTCAAGCTGAACTACAGCAAACAACTCCCTTCCTACGAGGAATCACTGATTGGATCCGAACGATAGCCTTCTGGGTTTGCATTGTTGAGACAGGGTGAATGTTTGTGGGTTTTTGTAAGGGGCACATGTTATATACTGTTTTGTGAAAATTGTTTTGTGAAAACAACTTTGTTACGTTATGTTTGTCGGTCTTTGAAGAGCGTTGAGCGTGAGAAAGGTGAAGTACGAAAGTCTAGTAGTTTGTGTGTCTTATGATATCGATCGATCATAGCAGTGTATTAATCACGAATTCTTGAGGTCCAATCATCAGTAGAATATATCATCTATGCAGCAAGTTTATTGTATCGGACGTGATGTAGATCACACCGCCGTGTATATTTTTTTCTCACTTTAAGTTTTATTCCTTTCTTTTGTTTACGCATGTGATTTAGGCATTATGTTTGTTAGGGTGTTTTTAGATGAAAGAAATGTGAAGAAAATCCATTGGATTTGTTTACTTGTTGGGTGAATACATTTCAGGCGGAGTTTTCAGGCTTGTAAAAGTACAAGAGTGGAATTTTGAAGGTAGGGGTTCTCTTTGGATGGAGGTCATCACCAAGGACATGTGTAGCAGTGTGTGAGTGCGATTTTGTAGTGCGTAATTGCATTTGACATTTGTGAAATGTGCGTGAGTGTGACTGTGTGTTTGTTTGTCTGTTACATTCTGTACCTTATGGACTCCAAGAGCTCAAATCTCCATCAGGCAAACACGGGCACAGCTGAAAATACAATCCCCCGATTGAAATTTATTTACAATGGCTAGCTGCCCAAGTCATATAAATCTATGGTCTACTGTGAAATTGTAGTTCAAATTGAAATTGTAGTTCAATTTGATCAAATTTAAAATTTAGAACTATAACATCAACATAGAATTCATTTTAGTAACATCATTATTTCATGATAGCTTAGCTATCAAGAAACGTCTAGAACACATTGCAAATTCTTTCTTTCAAGCCTCTGCGGTGATTGAGTCCATTATGGATGCATATATTGAACCCAAAACAGTGTTCTTTATCCATCATCCAGGTTTTCCGTTGGCCTTATGGAATTGAGAAACTGTCATCAATCTAAATACTAAACAAACCACCACGAGTTTGAATATTGCTAACAAAAACCAACATGTTCTGATACGTTTATGAAGGTTAGACATCCAGGTAAACTATATCTAAATACAATTCAACCTCTACGATACATGAGATTCGGAGATTACTTTACCCATCACTCTTCTTCAGCGTCAATGGAATGAACAGGTAGAACTAATCAATAATAAGTACATCTCACTGGAAAAAACGTTAACGGTTGACTATGTCACAGTCACTAACTCATATAACTGTCTCGGAAAAAGAAGTCAAACCCAAATAAGATAGAATTTAGTGTTAGTATTTGGACTAGAAAAGTCACATGCAATATTGTTACAAATTGTCTGTCCGTCCTTCCATGTTACATGTACTTGCAATTAGCCTACGGGCAAGAACTTGCAATAAACTTATCGTTATAAGAATCGTGTGCAAATATCACTGAAATATAAATCATGTAAGGATGGAAAGACAATACAATAAGAACTGCTTCTGGCCTAGCGGGGTCCCTTGTACTGGAGAGTTCTACGCAAAGTCCACCCTTCGCCGTTTAGGGTGGTGTTGTAGATCTGCCAATGATGTTTATTTATTTATCTATTTATTGCTTTTGTTGTTTTTAACACACAGCCAGGGCTGCCCAACTTGCCTGAGACTATTACAATGTGTTGTCCTTATGTCTGTGAATGCGTCGCCAGCAGTGGAATGCCACTGATTCAACAAGTTAACTTGACCGTGAAACCTTCTCATTCATCATTCACAAATATCTAACAATATTAAGTTCGATCGAGTTTGTCCGTCTGTCTCTATTTGCGGTGTCCATTGTTGTCTCACTCCTGATCAGCTTTGCCCAGCTCCATCCGTGATGCCGCAGGCCTGCAGGAAGGTGCGGTGGGATTCCTCCCAGTACCTGGACTCCACAAGCTCCCGCTTGAACCGAGCAGCTTTCTCGAACTCAGAGTCGCTGTGCTTGAGGACGTCCACGATTCTGTCTGCCCACCTTTCTGCATCGCCAACAGGGTCGTAGTCGTTTGTGCTGGTCTCCACGATGACGTCACTGTGCTCTGCTCTGAGTTTCCCATCATCAATCAGGTCGAGGATCATGTCTGCCAGGCCGGTCTTGTCGGAGATGAGGACGGGGATTCCCGCCGCGATGGCCTCCAGGCCGACCAGTCCGAACGGCTCGGAGCGGGACGGCATCAGGACCAGGTGGGCTGTCATCATGTCGTCCCGGATGTCCTCCTGCGTCCCGTACGGCAGGAGGGTGGGGTTCAGATCGGGGCTGTTCAGGTTGTCCTCCAGGATCTTCTTGCTTGTCTCCCAATCATCCTCGCTGATGCCGCGCACGCGCAACCGGGCGTTCTTTATCTCCTTCACCACTTCCCTCATGGATATTGCTGCGAGGTCATGACCTTTCAGCTTCTCCACCTTACTCACCCTGCTGGCGGTCAGGACGACCTTCTGCCGACCCCCAGGTTTCATTGTGGCGGACAGGAACAATTCGGACGGCTTCGGGAGGAAGATGTAGTGATTCTGCGGTTTCTTCTCACCCCTGTACATGGTGTCGAAGTGGTCGTGAATCCGCTTGCCCACTGAGAAAGCTGCCTTTGCATTATCAGCTTTGTCAAGCATGTCCTTCTCTTTCTCCCAAGCCTTCATGGCCTTCCGACCTCCCTTGTAGTGCTCTGTATCCTCGGGTATGACGTGGTTAAACGTCATGAGGTCTGCCTGGGGGTAGCGTTGTTCCCAAATGTTTCGTGCCGCCGTATCTGTGATGTTGGCGTGGCCGATGATGCAGGTGACGTCCTGAGGTAGGTGTGTGTAGTGGACGCTGTGGTATTTGGTAAGCCAGTCTAGTGTTGGCACCGACTCCTCGTCTAGTTGAACAGGCTTTATCAGCTTGACGCCGTCTCTGTCTGCTGCCTCCTGGTCTTGTTTGGGCACACGCAGTGCTGTGGCGTACACGACTGCCCCGGCCTCGGTCAGCGTCTGGCCCACCTGGCAGTTGATGGTAGAAATTCCCCCCTTGGAAGTTCCATACTCGTCACTGATCAACAGGACTGTCCGTACTCCAAGGCCTGTAGTAATGGTAAGAAAACAAAAAGCACAGCCATAAAATTGTGATACATGATGTAAGATAATTTTTAGCCGGCCGACTGTTTTCTGTTTTGATAGGAATAGATGCTAGGACAGGACGGCTTACGATCGTTGTAGATAGAAATTAAACAGTATTTTGACAGTAGAATTTTGATGGTCAGTAGTTTTCGGTGTTGCAATGGGGTAGGAGGTGTGCTTGTTTACGTGTCATGACACATGCACTGTCCATATTATCAGTTCCATCAGCCATGTTTGGGAGTGGATGGGGTTCCTTTGAGAAAGACCTGGTATTGCCCAAACTGTAGCTGGCTACCAGAGTTAGGGCAAGCAGGTAAGAAGCCAAAAAGGAAGCAACTTGAACCATCAGCAGTTAGCCAGGCTGCCTTGCTTTGCACCACTATATGTCTGTGCAATGCCAAGCCATCTCAGGCAGAGAAGCTCCTTGAATGCCACAATGTTGAATGTAATCAGGATCAGCATTTCCACCGTAGTTGTTTGGACATGAAGAGAATGCCCGGCCATTCACAAACAACATGATAGTACAAAATACGTAAGAAATGAAGACGCTGCATAGAGTATGCAAATTGTGTCCTCATTAACATAACTCACATTCCGTTATTTGCACCTTTTCTAAAGCTACCTACACCTCCAATATTTTTATTTTATTCGTATATGTTTATGGAGTATAAGGCAGAAAGCGATTGCTTATATGAAGCCTTCTACTCAACACATACAACAAAGAGACATAATGACATGCATAAATACAAAATGGATAAAAGAAAATTAACAATAGACAGTACAAGTTGGTATCTATCGCTGAATAAATCTTCCAGTACAGTGGATGTAAGTATGAACTATGTCGAATATATTACAGTTTTGTAAGTATGAGAGTGAAGTGGAACCGCGTAACAGAATAGAACATAGTGAGCTGTCGTTAAGTTGTTGAAGGTCAGTTATGTTGGATAGAGATGATAACATGGTACTTCTTTGGGTGGTATAAAGTTTGCAGTGGAGGAGATAATGTTCAGTTGTTTCACTATAATGGCCACATTTACATGTAGGGCAATCTATACAATGGTGTAGAAATAGGTGGTGGTTTAACTGACTGAAATTTAAACGAAGCCTTGTAAGATGAACTGCATAATGTCTTTGGCCGTGAGAGAAGTGAGGGTGTTTGATCGGTCTATTGAAATGTGAGTCCAGTTCCTTTTTATAAACGTTGATCGTAAGCGATGCTTGGACATTAGAGGGCAGTTCATTCCACAAGTGAATAGTTGAGGGCAAGAAAGATCTTTTACACTTTTCAGTTTTACAAACAATGGAGGTGAAATTCTGGTTGGCACGGAGATTGTATGGGACAATGTCACAAACACGTGGTGGGATGAGGTCTTGAAGGTATTGTGGTACGAAGCCATTCAATATTTTCCAAAAGTGAATCAGCTTATGTTTTTGTCTTCTGATAGCCAATGTGTCCCAACCAACCTCGGCTAACAGAGACTCGTGTTTAGTGCCTCTCATGGCTCCAGTACAAACCCGTGCCGCAGATATTTGAACAGATTCAAGTAAATCTGAGTCTTTGCCGAGGAGGCTGCACCATACAACGTCTGCATATTCGATTAATGGCCGAATCATACTTAAATACAAGGTTTCCAGAGTTCCCCGGGGAACAAAATGTTGTATCCTTTTCAAAAGGTTTATACGTTTCATTGCCTTAGATGTTAATTCGGATACATGGTATGACCAAGACAAATCACGTTTTAAATGTAGTCCCAAGTGCTTATGACAATCAGCTTCCTTCAGTTCAACTCCCTTGAACATTAACGGTGGGTGATGGACCTTGATCTTTTTCATAGAAAATGTCATTAGTACGGTTTTGAGGGGGTTAAAAGTTACCAACCACTGGTCTGACCAGTCACCCACCAATTTAAGATCGTGGTTCAATCTGTTTGCTGAGACAAGACGATCCAAAACTATTTCCATCAGCGACGTGTCGTCAGCAAAAAGATTGGCTTCAGTTAGCAGATTGTCCACCAGATCATTAATAAAAACCAGAAAAAGAAGTGGCCCTAGGAGTGACCCCTGTGGGACACCTGCATCAATAGGTAACCAGCTGGAACATGACCCATTGATGACGACACGCTGCTTGCGATTCGTAAGGTACGACTCAATCCATTCCAGAAGTGATCCGGATACTCCCAGTTGACGCAACTTGAAAATAAGCCCAGCATGCCATACTTTATCAAAAGCTTTGGATATATCCAAGAAGACGGCACGGACTTCTAGACCTTGGTCTACTGCTTTGTGTAGCTTGTGAACAAGGTGCGTCAATGAATTAACAGTTGAATCACCGGGAGTGAAACCAGAATTTCGATCGGTAAGCAGGTTGTTGCCATGTAAATAGGTAGATAATGGAACATAAACTATACGTTCAAACACTTTAGAGACAGCGCATAACAGTGAAATAGGCCTGTAGTTTTCCTTCGCCTGCTTATCGCCTTTCTTATACACAGGGACGACATTAGAAAGTTTCCAAATAGACGGGAAACAGGCGTATTTCAATGAAACATTAAACAAGTGTGACAGTGGTTCTGATACTGAAAGCGCAATACTCTTCAACAGTCTATTACTCAGGCCATCAGGACCAGTAGCCTTATTAATGTTAAGGTCTGATATTACTTTGTACACATCTGCGGGACAACAAGTAATTGAGTTGATAGATAAGTCTGTTCTGAGTACAAAGTTGGGAAAAGAGGCGCCTTCGGTATTAAGGTTTGTTTGAGCTGCAAAGTAGCTATTAAGAATATCGGCTTTAGCCTTGTCTTCCGATATAACAGTGCCATTTTCAAGTAGAGAAGGTAAAACACGATCGGTCTTACCAAGGAAGATTTCCTTGGAGACGGACCACCATTTTTTGGGGTTCAGAGTTGGATTGGCAAGGTCGAGACAAAGGCTATCCCGATGATTTCTCTTTGCTTGTCTAATCAAATCTGTACAATGATTGCGGACTTGTTTATAGGCGCAAAACAAATTTGGAATATTAGTTCTTTTGTGTTTTCTGTACAGTCGCCTCTTTTTCCTAAGCAAGCACCTAATCTCACATGTCATCCAGGGCTTGTCTCTAGGACGAATGGTGACTACTTTACTAGGAATGACCAGCTTTATGACATTAGTGAGAGTTGCCATGAAAGCCTCGGCTGAGGCGTTCACGTCTGGAATGTGTTCCGATATCACGGAATTCCAATCTACATCAAAAATCTTCGAGTTAAGTTCTTCATAGTCAACATTCGTAAAGTCAAAAACAGTTCGTTTATAGGCTTTGGCTCTGGGGATCTTGACAGACATTATACCATAAGTAAGAGAATGGTCGCAGTTAGCCAGGGGAGGGTAAGTACCATGGTCCACGAAAAGACCAGGTGAGTCAGTGATAATGAGATCAAGCACCGATGATGACGTATTGGTACTGCGAGTAGGTTCTGATATCAACTGAGTAAAGTTGTTATCAGACACGAAACTGCTTATTATACCAGCTGCATTATCTGAGCTGCCATTAAAATCAACGAGTAAGACAATTACACTTTGCTCGGAAGGTCCACTGGCCATAACGGTATCTACAGACCGTTGCAGGTGGTCTATGAATGCTGAGCGTTCCTCCACATTCTGGCCAGGTGGTCTGTAGCATGCGCAAATATAAACATCCCAATTTCTTATTCTGACCTCGCACCAGATTGATTCGGAACCGAGTGTTTCCAAATCAGACCTTCTTTTACATGACAAATTAATTGATACATAAAGCGCAACCCCACCCCCATGCCTATTGCGGTCCCGTCGTAACGGGGATTGATATGATGACAATGTAATATCTGAGTCAGGGATGGATTCATCACACCAAGTTTCTGTTAGCGCAATTACGTCGAATCCCACATCTAGGGCAACAGACTCTAGTTCATGGAGTTTCACAAAGTCATTTGCAGGAAGACTCCTTACGTTTGCGTGGCAGACAGATAGAGATTTCATGTTATTAGAGTTTGGGGTAGGTCAGTAATGAATGAGTAATGCTAGCGCTCCTCTGTCTGCCACGCACCTGTGAGGAGGAATTCCTCGGTAATTGATATGGTAATGATGATACCAACTCTGCTGTGTGGAACAATAACAAACAACTTTAACACAGAACATACAAAATGAAACGTGATAACAATACAGTGAAATGAGTAGTGTAGATGATAAGTGTGACATTAAGATTGTAAATGCCAGACGTTATCTGTCCATAAGTGCTAGGTCCATAGGTACGTTACTTGGAGACCCGATAGATATCAAGGTCGACAGATGCAAACAGAAGTCGCCGTTCATCTTTCAGAGTCTTGATGAATATCTTGCCGTCGTAGGACCAGGCTTGGTTGAGTAAGTTCAGATTGACGAGTGATCGGGCGTCCTTCAGGAGTGACATGTTGGCTTTCGTCAGGTTGTCGTTGACAAAAAACCCGCTCTCCCTCAGTACAGCCCTGCCGCTGGTGGTCGCCTTGGCACGCATGATGGTTGCCTTAGACCGGTACGAGCAAAACTTGGCGATAATCGGTCGAGGTTTTCCATCTCCCCGGGGTTTCCCTAGACGGTGAGATCGATCGATGTCGTTGATGGTCAACTGTGGGTCGCACCTGAGCTTGTCATTTGCAACGGACAAGACTGCGTTATCTGTGCTCCGCTCACCAGGTGACTCAGGTATTCCAGAAACGATGACGCAGTTCCTTCGGAAGTACTGCTCGAGGTTATTTACCTTGGCCTGGAGCGTGCTGTGTTCATCCTTGAGGTTGTTGTACTGTGTAGTCAGGTCCTTGAACTCTTCCCGTTGCTGATGTAGCTCCTCGTGGTACTTCGCAAGCTCAGCCTGGATGGACGCGACGACGGCCTCGCGCACAGCTGACACGATCGTAGGTACTATGGCGGCTAGCACCCCTCCTTGCTGGAAAGCGGTGACGATAGTATCCTCGATGGTAGCCTTAATTCGGGTATCAATGATGCCTGGAATCACTTCTTCCTTCTCCCTTGATGTAAGGCCCATGTTAAGGTAACGAGTTAGTGGCAAACGGGAAGCGGAAAACAAAGAAATAGCACTTAGGGGACAGCACTACTCAAACCTGCCTGCAGACGGCAGCCATCTTGAAAAAATGTCCTCCAATATAACATCTATAGTATTTGTCATAAGGAAAGTATGAAGTTTCTGGATAAATTATGCAAGTGATGTCCTCATTAGCATAATGAACATTCCAAGGTATTCACCTTTCCTAGAGTTATCAAATATGACATCTGTAGCATGTACCGTAAGGGAAGTATGAAGTTTCTGCACTATTTATGGAAATGAAGTCCTCATCAGCAGAACACACATTCCAAGGTATTCACCTTTCATTAAACTACCTACACCTCCAATATGACGTCTGTATCATTCTGTATCTGAATAGCCGATGTAAACGCCCTTCGGCGTAACACACCATCTTCTCAGGCACAGGGCGCGGCAGCAGCTGGTTATATTATATTGAACGTCCGTAGCATTTACCATGAAATAAATATGAACTTTCTGCATAAATCATGCAAATGAGGTCCTAATTAGCATAACGCACATTGTGCTATATTCATCGTTCCTAAAGCTACTTACATCTCCATTATGACATCCCAAGCATTTACCGTAAGGGAATAATGAATTGTATGCATAAAGTATTCAAATGAGGTCCTGATTAACATAACACACGTTACGTTGTATTCACCTTTCCTAAAGCTACCTACATGTCCAATTTGACATCTGTAGTATTCACCGTAAAGGACATATAGTTAGTACTAACACCCTCAGTCTGTCTAAACAGCAGTGCTTTTCACAAGTATGCTACACAGTATTACCAGTAAGCTTCGCACATTGACACGTTTTCTGATATATTTCTATGAACCTATAGCTACAGCAACAGTCATGCACTCAGAATATTACCTTTAGGACTCGTGAGAACATCAGCGTTGTCTTCACGTGAAGCTTTGACAGTCTTATGTGTCACTTGGGAACCTGTGCGGCTGCCATACCCTCCACTGCCGCTGGGGGGTGCTGTTGCTGTTGCCGATGGCAATAAACCTGGTCAGTAACGAAATTTCATTAGTGATACAGAGACATTACCCTTCTATTACTGTTTAAACGTTTTACGTATGTGACAGCAATGCTCTTAACAAATGATTAAACATTCTAATCGTATCAAAAATGTTTGACTAATTGTAAGAAAAAATAATTACAGTCAAATGTCAGTATCACAGCCACTGCGATATTCATACGTTATGTAGTGCTCTGGGCATGCACTGTTCCATCTTGTATTCTATAAGCTAAATGCTTGGATGATGCAAAATGGCGACCTGTGACCTCTCGGAATGGTACACACCTATGCTGACTTTAAGTATCAAAGCTAGCAGAGTTCCTGCACTGAAGAAAGCAGTGTTTAAATCACCTTCGTTATTTCCTGGCATTATGGTCATTTCATCACGTGAGTTCTCTCCCCCCAGACTTTCGTACGCCGTTTTTCCATGTGATGATTTCCTCCCACAGCACCAAGGGATCCACATGCAGCAGCGCTGACGGTCGGCTAATAAATTACATCTTCATTTATTTCTTATTAAGGCCACAGCAAGTAAATTTTATGGATGACATCCTCCGCAGACCCCAAAATTAATGAGATAGGGCGAAAAATAAACAAGGTGGGCAAGAAAAAACAAGATTCCTATATTTTCAAATTTTGAGATCATGAATCTTGTTAAACAATAATTGAGGCGCCAAAATATGATATCATGACCAACAGGTCTTTTATTCCTGTATTCAACCAATGAGGTTTCAAATATAATATAAAACCTCCTTGATTCAACAGGAAACATGTCCTTGTAGATGTGTATACATCTCAATAGACCAACTACAACAAATGCAGAAAAGAGCTTGTTGTACGTATACCATCATCTGAAGCAACTACACTGGGTATTCATATGTGATGAAACACCTTGTGTATACAGCTCAATTAACTAGACCCCCCCCCCCCCATTATCTATATAATGTCCTTGCTAGATCTAGAACAAACGAAAACAGCTTTTCATACCATCATGGGTAGGAACTACACTGGGTATTCATATGCAATGAAACACTGTCAACGTTTACGACATATTTGCCCATTTTTGGCATGTTGACCACCGTCGGAGGGCAATGAAATTTCTTGTTTTTTATTTCGAAATCAGGCGAAAATAAATGAGCGCGCTGATGTCATCCATAAAAATTACTTGCTGTGGCCTAACAGTACATGGTACATGCATCTCCCATGGGCTGTCAATAGACCGATCTAACAGTCCCATCCAACTTGGTAAAAACACAGAAATGTGGAACAACCCAAATCTAAAATTACCGAAAATCTATGCAATGTAATCACGCTTGTGCATAATAATTGTAAATGACATCGCAATTTCCTACATTTTGAGAGTCGTCCCCAGTAAATATCGTACAGTCCCTTACAAATTACAACCGTATCTAAAGTACCAAAGTATGGGTGATTTTTGCAACATTGCACATCTCTTGCATACGCTTAATTAACATCAACGCTAATAGTTTGGCCAAAAGTTGTCTGATGAAGACTTCAAATGTATTGATCACCGGAATATCCGAAGTGTGCATACATCGACGAGCGTGCGAATGAAAAAGAGTGTGGCAAAAAAGTTGCAAGTAGTCAAGAAGGCTGGACAAAGTAACAAACACACAGAGTATGGACTGCCGAGTAATAGATTCTTCACTTTTTTCTTTCACATCTTCTTCTTTGACACTAGGATTCGCTCTGGCACACTACGACAATACTGTCTGTTCCCCGAAATCTATTTTTTTTCGATTTAAGGCATATATTTTCTATTTGGCAGCTGCTTTGTACAAACTACAGTATTGTTGAAAACGTTTTTTGTTTGTTTTGAAATGGCCGAAATGTGATGCGCGCGAAAAAGTCATCCATATATTCAAACAAGTCTCTACAATCAATAGTTAAAGTATCAGCCAGGCCATCCACAAGCAGTTCATACGGAACTCATGATCATGTGTACATGTGTAGGCCGGTTAACTTTACTTCTTGTCTTCCCGATGGATCTAAGCAGGAAACGTGGTACACTGAAGAAGACATGTGTAACTGTTATATTCTTTACTACAAAAAATTGGAGACATCAAACCATTAGACTGTACAACAAGTTTTTATGTAATAGTTCCAGACACTGATGAATATCCGAAAAATCACAATAAAGTCATCCCTTTGTCAATGTACCTGTGCAATGCAGTGGGTAGACGCTGATGCACACTTCTCTGAACGTGTCAATATGGTAACAGTCATACTGCCATGCACTCCTGTGTTTTACCTGGGGTTGCATTGCCTCCATGTAGAAACGGACCAGTCTGATGTGTGGCTTCTGACCCTGAACGACTGCCGTCCCCTCCGCTTCCGCTGGGTGGTGCTGCTGCACCGACTAAACATGAAACCAATTCTATGAAGCTATATAGCCAGAACTCTATGCCAGTGTGACGCTAAAAGAAAGGCCTGCTCTTCTGCCATTTTTTAGGTTAGTTGCCTAAACAACAGTAATTTTCACAGATGATTGTAGAGTTTGTACCATTACCTGCAACGTTGGCTGTCCGAGTGAGGTACACTGTGCTCTCTCTGTGCTCACTAGCGTTCCCTCACGGCAAGCTTGCTCATTACAATGGGCAAATACTTGCTGATTTATTTCTATGAACCTATAGCTACATCAGCAGTTATTCAGCCCTGTATTCACCTTGAGGACTCGGAAGAACATCAGCGTTGTCCCCATGTGGAGCCTCGACAGTCTGATGTGTCGCTTGGGAACCTGGACGGCTGTCATACCCTCCACTTCCGCTGGGCGGTATTGTTGTACCGGCCAAACCTGAAACCAATGGCAACGAACCTGTTTAGCCAGAAATGTATTCCAGGGTCTTTCGACCCCCCCCCCCCTTCATAACTTCCGAACGGTATGTTCTATCATCACCAAATTTGCAGGGAGTGATGTTCACATGAAGTTTTATAATTCCTGTAATTTTGGTGACGTTATGACGCAATCTGACGTTATTATGACGTCATCGACGTGATTTTATTGGCTAAATAGGGAATTCCCATAATATCTAAAAGTATTAGACAAAATAGTGCCTATTGTTGATTTAAAGGTATGCCAAGACATTTGACGTCAGTGGTGACTAAGTTGACGTCAAATTGACGTCGAAGAATGACGTCATGTGTTGTTAGCGACCCCCTGGGATCCGCCATCTTGGATCGGCCATTTTGAATTTTTTCAAAATACATTTTTTCCATGTATGACCCCAAATAACAATCAAAATAGATTAAAAACATTAATCTAAATGTTTCTGGCTAAGAAAATTCCAGGTTGTGACGAATTTAAAGGCAAAAAAGCCTGTTTATACCAAAAATGATGATCTTGTCCGCCATCTTGGATTTTGAGCGATGACGTCATCAAATTAGCATAATTTATGAATATTAAATCATGACAGTTACGTTAAATCACATATGATGTTATAGATGTAGGAAACTAGTGTGATTGAGCAATAAAACATTGGAAACAACTTTGTTTAAATCAAAATTAGTGAAATTTGCATAAAATGCCTCTTCAGAAACCCGTTACCATGGCAACACGAAAAATGATAAACTTATACTTTTATCATAATATTGTTGCCAACTAAATTTTAGGAGAAGACACCAAGTTTGGTTGTCCTACCATACGTCGTTTGGCAGTTATACGATGTCAAAGTTGGCGCGGGCACTTTTAGCCCCCCCCCCCCGTATGACATAAATGAAATACAACACAGTGTATTCCACCTCACCCTGGGTCCCAGCTCGACCACGGTCCGGCTGGTACCTCGGGTGATACAGAATACCCCGTGTACTTATGTATTTATGTATGTATGTATGTATGTATGTATGTATGTATGTATGTATGTATGTATGTATGTATATATATATATATATCTTGGTAGACGCTGATGCATACTTTCTCTGAAAGTATCACTATGCCTACAGTCATACTGTCATGCACTCCTGTATTTTACCTGGGGGACCCGTCTGAACAGCTGCGTTGCCTCCATGTGGAGCCGGGACAATCCGATGTGTCGCTTCCACTGCTGACCCTGAACGACTGCCGTCCCCTCCGCTTCCGCTGGGTGGTGCTGCTGCACCGACTAAACATGAAACCAATTCTATGAAGCTATATAGCCAGAACTCTATGCCAGTGTGACGCTAAAAGAAAGGCCTGCTCTTCTGCCATTTTTTAGGTTAGTTGCCTAAACAACAGTAATTTTCACAGATGATTGTAGAGTTTGTACCATTACCTGCAACGTTGGCTGTCCGAGTGAGGTACACTGTGCTCTCTCTGTGCTCACTAGCGTTCCCTCACG
Organism: Branchiostoma lanceolatum; assembly: GCF_035083965.1. Taxonomy (NCBI): domain Eukaryota; kingdom Metazoa; phylum Chordata; class Leptocardii; order Amphioxiformes; family Branchiostomatidae; genus Branchiostoma; species Branchiostoma lanceolatum. Next base: position 19,170,888 of record NC_089738.1, on the reverse strand, counting down.
GCAAGCTTGCTCATTACAATGGGCAAATACTTGCTGATTTATTTCTATGAACCTATAGCTACATCAGCAGTTATTCAGCCCTGTATTCACCTTGAGGACTCGGAAGAACATCAGCGTTGTCCCCATGTGGAGCCTCGACAGTCTGATGTGTCGCTTGGGAACCTGGACGGCTGTCATACCCTCCACTTCCGCTGGGCGGTATTGTTGTACCGGCCAAACCTGAAACCAATGGCAACGAACCTGTTTAGCCAGAAATGTATTCCAGGGTCTTTCGACCCCCCCCCCCCCCCTTCATAACTTCCGAACGGTATGTTCTATCATCACCAAATTTGCAGGGAGTGATGTTCACGTGAAGTTTTATAATTCCTGTAATTTTGGTGACGTTATGACGCAATCTGACGTTATTATGACGTCATCGACGTGATTTTATTGGCTAAATAGGGAATTCCCATAATATCTAAAAGTATTAGACAAAATAGTGCCTATTGTTGATTTAAAGGTATGCCAAGACATTTGACGTCAGTGGTGACTAAGTTGACGTCAAATTGACGTCGAAGAATGACGTCATGTGTTGTTAGCGACCCCCTGGGATCCGCCATCTTGGATCGGCCATTTTGAATTTTTTCAAAATACATTTTTTCCATGTATGACCCCAAATAACAATCAAAATAGATTAAAAACATTAATCTAAATGTTTCTGGCTAAGAAAATTCCAGGTTGTGACGAATTTAAAGGCAAAAAAGCCTGTTTATACCAAAAATGATGATCTTGTCCGCCATCTTGGATTTTGAGCGATGACGTCGTCAAATTAGCATAATTTATGAATATTAAATCATGACAGTTACGTTAAATCACATATGATGTTATAGATGTAGGAAACTAGTGTGATTGAGCAATAAAACATTGGAATCAACTTTGTTTAAATCAAAATTAGTGAAATTTGCATAAAATGCCTCTTCAGAAACCCGTTACCATGGCAACACGAAAAATGATAAACTTATACTTTTATCATAATATTGTTGCCAACTAAATTTTAGGAAAAGTCACCAAGTTTGGTTGTCATACCATACGTCGTTTGGCAGTTATACGATGTCAAAGTTGGCGCGGGCACTTTTAGCCCCCCCCCCCCCGTATGACATAAATGAAATACAACACAGTGTATTCCACCTCACCCTGGGTCCCAGCTCGACCACGGTCCGGCTGGTACCTCGGGTGATACAGAATACCCCGTGTACTTATGTATTTATGTATGTATGTATGTATGTATGTATGTATGTATGTATGTATGTATGTATGTATATATATATATATATCTTGGTAGACGCTGATGCATACTTTCTCTGAAAGTATCACTATGCCTACAGTCATACTGTCATGCACTCCTGTATTTTACCTGGGGGACCCGTCTGAACAGCTGCGTTGCCTCCATGTGGAGCCGGGACAATCCGATGTGTCGCTTCCACTGCTGACCCTGAACGACTGCCGTCCCCTCCGCTTCCGCTGGGTGGTGCTGCTGCACCGACTAAACATGAAACCAATTCTATGAAGCTATATAGCCAGAACTCTATGCCAGTGTGACGCTAAAAGAAAGGCCTGCTCTTCTGCCATTTTTTAGGTAAGTTGCCTAAACAACAGTAATTTTCACAGATGATTGTAGAGTTTGTACCATTACCTGCAACGTTGGCTGTCCGAGTGAGGTACACTGTGCTCTCTCTGTGCTCACTAGCGTTCCCTCACGGCAAGCTTGCTCATTACAATGGGCAAATACTTGCTGATTTATTCATTTTATGAACCTATAGCTACATCAGCAGTTATTCAGCCCTGTATTCACCTTGAGGACTCGGAAGAACATCAGCGTTGTCCCCATGTGGAGCCTCGACAGTCTGATGTGTCGCTTGGGAACCTGGACGGCTGTCATACCCTCCACTTCCGCTGGGCGGTATTGTTGTACCGGCCAAACCTGAAACCAATGGCAACGAACCTGTTTAGCCAGAAATGTATTCCAGGGTCTTTCGACCCCCCCCCCCCTTCATAACTTCCGAACGGTATGCTCTATCATCACCAAATTTGCAGGGAGTGATGTTCACGTGAAGTTTTATAATTCCTGTAATTTTGGTGACGTTATGACGCAATCTGACGTTATTATGACGTCATCGACGTGATTTTATTGGCTAAATAGGGAATTCCCATAATGTCTAAAAGTATTAGACAAAATAGTGCCTATTGTTGATTTAAAGGTATGCCAAGACATTTGACGTCAGTGGTGACTAAGTTGACGTCAAATTGACGTCGAAGAATGACGTCATGTGTTGTTAGCGACCCCCTGGGATCCGCCATCTTGGATCGGCCATTTTGAATTTTTTCAAAATACATTTTTTCCATGTATGACCCCAAATAACAATCAAAATAGATTAAAAACATTAATCTAAATGTTTCTGGCTAAGAAAATTCCAGGTTGTGACGAATTTAAAGGCAAAAAAGCCTGTTTATACCAAAAATGATGATCTTGTCCGCCATCTTGGATTTTGAGCGATGACGTCATCAAATTAGCATAATTTATGAATATTAAATCATGACAGTTACGTTAAATCACATATGATGTTATAGATGTAGGAAACTAGTGTGATTGAGCAATAAAACATTGGAAACAACTTTGTTTAAATCAAAATTAGTGAAATTTGCATAAAATGCCTCTTCAGAAACCCGTTACCATGGCAACACGAAAAATGATAAACTTATACTTTTATCATAATATTGTTGCCAACTAAATTTTAGGAGAAGACACCAAGTTTGGTTGTCCTACCATACGTCGTTTGGCAGTTATACGATGTCAAAGTTGGCGCGGGCACTTTTAGCCCCCCCCCCCCCGTATGACATAAATGAAATACAACACAGTGTATTCCACCTCACCCTGGGTCCCAGCTCGACCACGGTCCGGCTAGTACCTCGGGTGATACAGAATACCCCGTGTACTTATGTATTTATGTATGTATGTATGTATGTATGTATGTATGTATGTATGTATGTATGTATGTATGTATGTATGTATGTATGTATGTATGTATGTATATATATAGTTATATCTTGGTAGACGCTGATGCATACTTTCTCTGAAAGTATCACTATGCCTACAGTCATACTGTCATGCACTCCTGTATTTTACCTGGGGGACCCGTCTGAACAGCTGCGTTGCCTCCATGTGGAGCCGGGACAATCCGATGTGTCGCTTCCACTGCTGACCCTGAACGACTGCCGTCCCCTCCGCTTCCGCTGGGTGGTGCTGCTGCACCGACTAAACATGAAACCAATTCTATGAAGCTATATAGCCAGAACTCTATGCCAGTGTGACGCTAAAAGAAAGGCCTGCTCTTCTGCCATTTTTTAGGTTAGTTGCCTAAACAACAGTAATTTTCACAGATGATTGTAGAGTTTGTACCATTACCTGCAACGTTGGCTGTCCGAGTGAGGTACACTGTGCTCTCTCTGTGCTCACTAGCGTTCCCTCACGGCAAGCTTGCTCATTACAATGGGCAAATACTTGCTGATTTATTTCTATGAACCTATAGCTACATCAGCAGTTATTCAGCCCTGTATTCACCTTGAGGACTCGGAAGAACATCAGCGTTGTCCCCATGTGGAGCCTCGACAGTCTGATGTGTCGCTTGGGAACCTGGACGGCTGTCATACCCTCCACTTCCGCTGGGCGGTATTGTTGTACCGGCCAAACCTGAAACCAATGGCAACGAACCTGTTTAGCCAGAAATGTATTCCAGGGTCTTTCGACCCCCCCCCCCTTCTCAACTTCCGAACGGTATGCTCTATCATCACCAAATTTGCAGGGAGTGATGTTCACGTGAAGTTTTATAATTCCTGTAATTTTGGTGACGTTATGACGCAATCTGACGTTATTATGACGTCATCGACGTGATTTTATTGGCTAAATAGGGAATTCCCATAATATCTAAAAGTATTAGACAAAATAGTGCCTATTGTTGATTTAAAGGTATGCCAAGACATTTGACGTCAGTGGTGACTAAGTTGACGTCAAATTGACGTCGAAGAATGACGTCATGTGTTGTTAGCGACCCCCTGGGATCCGCCATCTTGGATCGGCCATTTTGAATTTTTTCAAAATACATTTTTTCCATGTATGACCCCAAATAACAATCAAAATAGATTAGAAACATTAATCTAAATGTTTCTGGCTAAGAAAATTCCAGGTTGTGACGAATTTAAAGGCAAAAAAGCCTGTTTATACCAAAAATGATGATCTTGTCCGCCATCTTGGATTTTGAGCGATGACGTCATCAAATTAGCATAATTTATGAATATTAAATCATGACAGTTACGTTAAATCACATATGATGTTATAGATGTAGGAAACTAGTGTGATTGAGCAATAAAACATTGGAATCAACTTTGTTTAAATCAAAATTAGTGAAATTTGCATAAAATGCCTCTTCAGAAACCCGTTACCATGGCAACACGAAAAATGATAAACTTATACTTTTATCATAATATTGTTGCCAACTAAATTTTAGGAAAAGTCACCAAGTTTGGTTGTCCTACCATACGTCGTTTGGCAGTTATACGATGTCAAAGTTGGCGCGGGCACTTTTAGCCCCCCCCCCCGTATGACATAAATGAAATACAACACAGTGTATTCCACCTCACCCTGGGTCCCAGCTCGACCACGGTCCGGCTGGTACCTCGGGTGATACAGAATACCCCGTGTACTTATGTATTTATGTATGTATGTATGTATGTATGTATGTATGTATGTATGTATGTATATATATATCTTGGTAGACGCTGATGCATACTTTCTCTGAAAGTATCACTATGCCTACAGTCATACTGTCATGCACTCCTGTATTTTACCTGGGGGACCCGTCTGAACAGCTGCGTTGCCTCCATGTGGAGCCGGGACAATCCGATGTGTCGCTTCCACTGCTGACCCTGAACCACTGCCGTCCCCTCCGCTTCCGCTGGGTGGTGCTGCTGCACCGACTAAACATGAAACCAATTCTATGAAGCTATATAGCCAGAACTCTATGCCAGTGTGACGCTAAAAGAAAGGCCTGCTCTTCTGCCATTTTTTAGGTTAGTTGCCTAAACAACAGTAATTTTCACAGATGATTGTAGAGTTTGTACCATTACCTGCAACGTTGGCTGTCCGAGTGAGGTACACTGTGCTCTCTCTGTGCTCACTAGCGTTCCCTCACGGCAAGCTTGCTCATTACAATGGGCAAATACTTGCTGATTTATTTCTATGAACCTATAGCTACATCAGCAGTTATTCAGCCCTGTATTCACCTTGAGGACTCGGAAGAACATCAGCGTTGTCCCCATGTGGAGCCTCGACAGTCTGATGTGTCGCTTGGGAACCTGGACGGCTGTCATACCCTCCACTTCCGCTGGGCGGTATTGTTGTACCGGCCAAACCTGAAACCAATGGCAACGAACCTGTTTAGCCAGAAATGTATTCCAGGGTCTTTCGACCCCCCCCCCCTTCATAACTTCCGAACGGTATGCTCTATCATCACCAAATTTGCAGGGAGTGATGTTCACGTGAAGTTTTATAATTCCTGTAATTTTGGTGACGTTATGACGCAATCTGACGTTATTATGACGTCATCGACGTGATTTTATTGGCTAAATAGGGAATTCCCATAATATCTAAAAGTATTAGACAAAATAGTGCCTATTGTTGATTTAAAGGTATGCCAAGACATTTGACGTCAGTGGTGACTAAGTTGACGTCAAATTGACGTCGAAGAATGACGTCATGTGTTGTTAGCGACCCCCTGGGATCCGCCATCTTGGATCGGCCATTTTGAATTTTTTCAAAATACATTTTTTCCATGTATGACCCCAAATAACAATCAAAATAGATTAAAAACATTAATCTAAATGTTTCTGGCTAAGAAAATTCCAGGTTGTGACGAATTTAAAGGCAAAAAAGCCTGTTTATACCAAAAATGATGATCTTGTCCGCCATCTTGGATTTTGAGCGATGACGTCATCAAATCAGCATAATTTATGAATATTAAATCATGACAGTTACGTTAAATCACATATGATGTTATAGATGTAGGAAACTAGTGTGATTGAGCAATAAAACATTGGAAACAACTTTGTTTAAATCAAAATTAGTGAAATTTGCATAAAATGCCTCTTCAGAAACCCGTTACCATGGCAACACGAAAAATGATAAACTTATACTTTTATCATAATATTGTTGCCAACTAAATTTTAGGAGAAGACACCAAGTTTGGTTGTCCTACCATACGTCGTTTGGCAGTTATACGATGTCAAAGTTGGCGCGGGCACTTTTAGCCCCCCCCCCCCCCCCCGTATGACATAAATGAAATACAACACAGTGTATTCCACCTCACCCTGGGTCCCAGCTCGACCACGGTCCGGCTGGTACCTCGGGTGATACAGAATACCCCGTGTACTTATGTATTTATGTATGTATGTATGTATGTATGTATGTATGTATGTATGTATGTATGTATGTATGTATATATATATATATATCTTGGTAGACGCTGATGCATACTTTCTCTGAAAGTATCACTATGCCTACAGTCATACTGTCATGCACTCCTGTATTTTACCTGGGGGACCCGTCTGAACAGCTGCGTTGCCTCCATGTGGAGCCGGGACAATCCGATGTGTCGCTTCCACTGCTGACCCTGAACGACTGCCGTCCCCTCCGCTTCCGCTGGGTGGTGCTGCTGCACCGACTAAACATGAAACCAATTCTATGAAGCTATATAGCCAGAACTCTATGCCAGTGTGACGCTAAAAGAAAGGCCTGCTCTTCTGCCATTTTTTAGGTTAGTTGCCTAAACAACAGTAATTTTCACAGATGATTGTAGAGTTTGTACCATTACCTGCAACGTTGGCTGTCCGAGTGAGGTACACTGTGCTCTCTCTGTGCTCACTAGCGTTCCCTCACGGCAAGCTTGCTCATTACAATGGGCAAATACTTGCTGATTTATTCATTTTATGAACCTATAGCTACATCAGCAGTTATTCAGCCCTGTATTCACCTTGAGGACTCGGAAGAACATCAGCGTTGTCCCCATGTGGAGCCTCGACAGTCTGATGTGTCGCTTGGGAACCTGGACGGCTGTCATACCCTCCACTTCCGCTGGGCGGTGATGTTGTACCGGCCAAACCTGAAACCAATGGCAACGAACCTGTTTAGCCAGAAATGTATTCCAGGGTCTTTCGACCCCCCCCCCCCCCCCCCTTCATAACTTCCGAACGGTATGCTCTATCATCACCAAATTTGCAGGGAGTGATGTTCACGTGAAGTTTTATAATTCCTGTAATTTTGGTGACGTTATGACGCAATCTGACGTTATTATGACGTCATCGACGTGATTTTATTGGCTAAATAGGGAATTCCCATAATATCTAAAAGTATTAGACAAAATAGTGCCTATTGTTGATTTAAAGGTATGCCAAGACATTTGACGTCAGTGGTGACTAAGTTGACGTCAAATTGACGTCGAAGAATGACGTCATGTGTTGTTAGCGACCCCCTGGGATCCGCCATCTTGGATCGGCCATTTTGAATTTTTTCAAAATACATTTTTTCCATGTATGACCCCAAATAACAATCAAAATAGATTAAAAACATTAATCTAAATGTTTCTGGCTAAGAAAATTCCAGGTTGTGACGAATTTAAAGGCAAAAAAGCCTGTTTATACCAAAAATGATGATCTTGTCCGCCATCTTGGATTTTGAGCGATGACGTCATCAAATTAGCATAATTTATGAATATTAAATCATGACAGTTACGTTAAATCACATATGATGTTATAGATGTAGGAAACTAGTGTGATTGAGCAATAAAACATTGGAAACAACTTTGTTTAAATCAAAATTAGTGAAATTTGCATAAAATGCCTCTTCAGAAACCCGTTACCATGGCAACACGAAAAATGATAAACTTATACTTTTATCATAATATTGTTGCCAACTAAATTTTAGGAGAAGACACCAAGTTTGGTTGTCCTACCATACGTCGTTTGGCAGTTATACGATGTCAAAGTTGGCGCGGGCACTTTTAGCCCCCCCCCCCCCGTATGACATAAATGAAATACAACACAGTGTATTCCACCTCACCCTGGGTCCCAGCTCGACCACGGTCCGGCTGGTACCTCGGGTGATACAGAATACCCCGTGTACTTATGTATTTATGTATGTATGTATGTATGTATGTATGTATGTATGTATGTATGTATGTATGTATGTATATATATATATATATCTTGGTAGACGCTGATGCATACTTTCTCTGAAAGTATCACTATGCCTACAGTCATACTGTCATGCACTCCTGTATTTTACCTGGGGGACCCGTCTGAACAGCTGCGTTGCCTCCATGTGGAGCCGGGACAATCCGATGTGTCGCTTCCACTGCTGACCCTGAACGACTGCCGTCCCCTCCGCTTCCGCTGGGTGGTGCTGCTGCACCGACTAAACATGAAACCAATTCTATGAAGCTATATAGCCAGAACTCTATGCCAGTGTGACGCTAAAAGAAAGGCCTGCTCTTCTGCCATTTTTTAGGTTAGTTGCCTAAACAACAGTAATTTTCACAGATGATTGTAGAGTTTGTACCATTACCTGCAACGTTGGCTGTCCGAGTGAGGTACACTGTGCTCTCTCTGTGCTCACTAGCGTTCCCTCACGGCAAGCTTGCTCATTACAATGGGCAAATACTTGCTGATTTATTTCTATGAACCTATAGCTACATCAGCAGTTATTCAGCCCTGTATTCACCTTGAGGACTCGGAAGAACATCAGCGTTGTCCCCATGTGGAGCCTCGACAGTCTGATGTGTCGCTTGGGAACCTGGACGGCTGTCATACCCTCCACTTCCGCTGGGCGGTATTGTTGTACCGGCCAAACCTGAAACCAATGGCAACGAACCTGTTTAGCCAGAAATGTATTCCAGGGTCTTTCGACCCCCCCCCCTTCATAACTTCCGAACGGTATGCTCTATCATCACCAAATTTGCAGGGAGTGATGTTCACGTGAAGTTTTATAATTCCTGTAATTTTGGTGACGTTATGACGCAATCTGACGTTATTATGACGTCATCGACGTGATTTTATTGGCTAAATAGGGAATTCCCATAATATCTAAAAGTATTAGACAAAATAGTGCCTATTGTTGATTTAAAGGTATGCCAAGACATTTGACGTCAGTGGTGACTAAGTTGACGTCAAATTGACGTCGAAGAATGACGTCATGTGTTGTTAGCGACCCCCTGGGATCCGCCATCTTGGATCGGCCATTTTGAATTTTTTCAAAATACATTTTTTCCATGTATGACCCCAAATAACAATCAAAATAGATTAAAAACATTAATCTAAATGTTTCTGGCTAAGAAAATTCCAGGTTGTGACGAATTTAAAGGCAAAAAAGCCTGTTTATACCAAAAATGATGATCTTGTCCGCCATCTTGGATTTTGAGCGATGACGTCATCAAATTAGCATAATTTATGAATATTAAATCATGACAGTTACGTTAAATCACATATGATGTTATAGATGTAGGAAACTAGTGTGATTGAGCAATAAAACATTGGAATCAACTTTGTTTAAATCAAAATTAGTGAAATTTGCATAAAATGCCTCTTCAGAAACCCGTTACCATGGCAACACGAAAAATGATAAACTTATACTTTTATCATAATATTGTTGCCAACTAAATTTTAGGAAAAGTCACCAAGTTTGGTTGTCCTACCATACGTCGTTTGGCAGTTATACGATGTCAAAGTTGGCGCGGGCACTTTTAGCCCCCCCCCCCGTATGACATAAATGAAATACAACACAGTGTATTCCACCTCACCCTGGGTCCCAGCTCGACCACGGTCCGGCTGGTACCTCGGGTGATACAGAATACCCCGTGTACTTATGTATTTATGTATGTATGTATGTATGTATGTATGTATGTATGTATGTATGTATGTATGTATGTATGTATATATATATATATATCTTGGTAGACGCTGATGCATACTTTCTCTGAAAGTATCACTATGCCTACAGTCATACTGTCATGCACTCCTGTATTTTACCTGGGGGACCCGTCTGAACAGCTGCGTTGCCTCCATGTGGAGCCGGGACAATCCGATGTGTCGCTTCCACTGCTGACCCTGAACGACTGCCGTCCCCTCCGCTTCCGCTGGGTGGTGCTGCTGCACCGACTAAACATGAAACCAATTCTATGAAGCTATATAGCCAGAACTCTATGCCAGTGTGACGCTAAAAGAAAGGCCTGCTCTTCTGCCATTTTTGGCGACGCCTCAGGGGCGAGCCAAATTTTTACTATATTGTGTGCAGATTGCAAGAATTCTAGGAATTGTACAGGAATGTGAAAGTCCATGGGACGATAACTCAAGAATGCCTGGATGTATTGTCTTCATATTTTGTAGGTGGGTAGGTCTGTGGGAGACCTTGTAATGATTGGATTTTGGGCCCCCTAGCGACTTTCTATGGTACTGCAGGGGAACTTTCACTTTTCAAATCTCGTCTTCTGAACATGCTACAGTCATGATTTTTAAGTGGTGGATAGTTCTTCGTTAGGAAAATATGTCCTGTAGATTTGGACCCCCTATCGGCTTTTTTTGGTACTGCAGGAGCTGATTTTGACTCAAACTTTGAAAGAGAATAACGCAAGAAGGGGATGACGGATCATCATCATTTTTGGTGTGTAGATAGCTTAAGTGATGATTTACATAATCATATGCCAATTATGCAAATCAATATCTGATTTGCATAATTAATGAGGACAGTTAATAAATTAGCTGCATTCTATTATAGGACTCTCAAACACATGACATATGTAACTGAGAAAGAGATAAATATCGATAGATATCAATTATGCAAATTGATACTTAATTTGCATAATTAATGACAAAATACTATAAATCCATAGTAGTAAATGATGGGGATTTCATTTTTGCACCATTTGGAAGTTAAGTAAATGTGGCCACTATTAGACACAAATCTTGCATAGAGGGCCTCATTTACATAATTTATGAGGAAATGGTACGATATCTCATTTTGTGAAAACAAGATTTTCATACATTGGACAACTTGTGTTATTTTGGTAAAGAAGGTGATCGACTGATTTATGCGAGGTTCTTATTTGCATGTGGGCTAAAAACGAAAACGTTAACAGAGACCACCGTCGCCATGGCAACATCTTTTTATGTTGCCGATCTTGTTTAGGTAAGTTGCCTAAACAACAGTAATTTTCACAGATGATTGTAGAGTTTGTACCATTACCTGCAACGTTGGCTGTCCGAGTGAGGTACACTGTGCTCTCTCTGTGCTCACTAGCGTTCCCTCACGGCAAGCTTGCTCATTACAATGGGCAAATACTTGCTGATTTATTTCTATGAACCTATAGCTACATCAGCAGTTATTCAGCCCTGTATTCACCTTGAGGACTCGGAAGAACATCAGCGTTGTCCCCATGTGGAGCCTCGACAGTCTGATGTGTCGCTTGGGAACCTGGACGGCTGTCATACCCTCCACTTCCGCTGGGCGGTGATGTTGTACCGGCCAAACCTGAAACCAATGGCAACGAACCTGTTTAGCCAGAAATGTTTACCAGGGCTATACCTGAAGCTAATAGTAATGAACCTGTGTTTTGGCATAGAAATCTTTGTGAGTGATACAGAAACGTAAAATACTACAATTGTTACAGCGTTTGACATACTTTACAGCGATGCTCTTAACAAATAAAAAAAAATCATACCAATCGTACCATGAAATGTTTAAGTGAGGGGCATTGTAAATGCGCTTCGACAGTCTTATGTCTTACTTGGAAACCTGAACGACTTAAGTCTGCAAAAATCAAATAATAAGAAAAGTTAAGTCTATAAGTTTACTTTCGTCCTCTGACTGATAGATATGTTCATGTTTACGGCCCTCATATGGTTTTACGTCTCCTGCTAGCTCTGAAAGAGGAAAAGTTACAATGAAAAATGATAAAATGTCATTATTGGGTGCACAGAGTTGGATACAAATTCACTATTGATATCAACGTACAAAAGGCTTACGGCTTTAAGAATTACATTCTATATTCCTGTATGTTTCCATTCCATTTTATAGTATTAGCCAGGGCCGCCTTGGACAGAATCTACATGGAGAGGACTGTTGGCTACGGCGGAAATGTTTGCTTTAGAACTTTCAGTGTCTACTGAAATGCAGTAAACAGGCAATGAAGAAGGCATTCTATTTTTTTACCACAAACCTGAAAGCTAGTATAAAATACCAAACTGGCAAAACTTCTGCCCACCTGTGGGTGAAAGGGGTGAGGGCGTGGGCGAGTGAGGGGGTGAAGGCGTGCAAGGTACTTGGATAGGGAGCTCACACAGCCTTTGTTCGGGCTTCAGCTTTCCCCCAGGATCTCCTTGTTGAAGGGCGCGACGAGCTAACGCACCTTCTTTTTTTTCAACGACAACATGGGGTAACTCATCAAACGCAACGACGCCGTGCCCTCCGAAGCCGTCTTGGTTCCTTTTAGCTTTTACCAGAAATTGATCACGATTCGGCAATAGGCTGTGGAAGATGATGTGCCTGTGTATGGTGCCGCCATGGACAATTGGTGCAAATGACACGTTGCCTTCTAAGCTGACTTTTACTTGTTGCCCTTCAAACAACCTCACTGTGTTGCTTGGTTCGGGACCCTTGTACCCCTTTTTCAAAAACTGAGTGTGCTTCTCCTCTGCCTCACTGGTTTTGCTCTGGTCTTCACCTTTACACCGCATACATTGTACAAGAACCTGATTTGGGTTGTCCTCCCGCTGCAGCACGATGAATTGTACATCCCGCTGTTGAAGCCATCGGCAAAGTGATAACGCGATTGGACCGATTTCTTCGGGTTCGCCGTAGTCGTTATCCACATATATCACAATATATCTGTAAACGAAATACCCATATCCCCCTGTTACAAAGTTGATATGAATTGATTTTTTTTCAAATCTCTGATTGGCATCTACAATATAAACAATGTACACTTCAGCTATTTACGTAGAAAACTGTGAAAACATTTCCTAGTCTTTTCTACAGTTCGTAAACACTTACACTCTTCTCGTGGTTTGATCTATGCAGATGAAAAAAATATAATAGATTAATTATTGCTTCATCTTTTCAATTTCTTTTCTCATGTTTATGATAAAGCATGACATGGCAACATCACCTAGAAGAAGGAGTGACTGGAAATTCCACAAACTCCGGTGCAATTTCCGCTCCATCAGTCACATCTACCCAGTCTTCTGTCCCCTTCTCGCATGACGCTACGCTCAGTTTGGTGTCCCCCTCATGCTGGATGTAGTGTTGAGGATGTGGGACTCGCGCTGTCACAGTTTTTTGGAACTGGACTTCAGACACAGGTTCCACCTTCACTATCGGGCTGGTGCTGACAAGACCACGGGAAGACTGGTCCTTTGCCTTGATTTCGTCCACCGCCCTTTTTGGAACGTCTTGCACCTAGTGTTACAATTGTAATACAATGATATGGTGATATTTGCAATTAGAATTCCTTAATGCATGCGTGGCATCAAATACTCGCAGTTTGCCAATTTCTACTCATTGTCGTTCCTTTGGAATACGTTATAACGTTATATCTTTAATCAAGTATACTTAAAAGTACTATACCTTCAAAATGCGTAATCGATTTCCATACCTGTATGTTGACCTCTGTCGGTGAGCTCACAGCCTGTTCTGGGAAGCTGATTTGAACCGCAGGCTGCGTTGATGACGTCAGTTCAAACCCTTCTGTGGGCACAGTGAACTGGTCCTGTTTGGGTTGACTGATGACGGCAAAGATGGAGGAGTGGTCCACTGATACTGTGACTTTATTTTCGTCCTAAAGTGGATATATTTGACGGTTTCGTTATCTCTGGGCGACAAAGGCCAAAACTGAAGTTGTGCTACAAGTAAGTCTAAGATCATGGAGAAAATGGGCAGCAGCAGAGGTAGTTTCCAATGCGAGAAGCAGGCTGGAAGACAGAGATATTGTGGGAGTAGTAGCCAAAGGTTGGTCAGGGCTAGGAGTAGGAAGCCAGAGACGAGGACCTGCTAGTCCAAGAGAAAGGAGATAAGTGATCCAAAAAGGAGTTAAACAGCAGCAGGAGGAAGAGGTCTCAGTAAGCCAGGGGGTCCATGATCCAAGGAGCTTGGACAAGATGGGAGGGAGTATGGGAGACAAAAGTAATGTGGAACAAACTCATGTATAGGGAACCCGTGAAAACAAGATCTATATTGATGTATATAACCTCCTACCAATAGCTGCCAACCTGAAGAGATGGGGAATAAATGAAGAAGATAAGTGTGAGCTCTTCGGGAAGAAAGGAAACCTGAACCACATCCTAACTAGCTGCCCGGGTGCTTTGAGCAAGGGGAGGTACACAGCCATTTTAGCAGAGGGTAATTTATAGTTGGTACGGTGGAAGAACAAAGGGTGAAGAGCAAGGGCAGGCCAAAATGGAAATACAGTTCATCAGCTTTGTAAGAGAGGGGGACAAAGGAAATAACAAAGGGAAGAAACAAGGAGAGCATTTATGTCTCATGGCATCAGCATCAGCGATTGGTCTATACAGGCTGATAAAGACAAACAAGTAGCATTTCCTAGAGACATTCTAGCGACAAACTTTACTTTATAGACAGTCGGCGCAGCTGGTGCACGTGCTAATGGAACTTGCAGTTCTTTAGGGAGACAAGATATAGGACGCACATGAATGGAAAGCACTGAAGTAACGTTACCAGGAGCTAGTGAACAACTGCAGAGAGGGGGTGGGTAACGTTGTGCCTCCCAATAGAAGGAGGATACAAGGGGTTCATAGAGCAGTCACTGTGGAGAGCACTGAGATTGCTTGGAAATGTAGGAAGAAAGAGAAGGTGGGCAACAAAGAAGATTGCAGAAACTGCCATGGATTCGCTGGGTGTGGACAATCAAAAACACAAACTAGGAAAACTACTCGTCGGGCAGTCTTTGGCCCATTCTGTCATCCCGCTGGAAGGCCGATTGCAGCTGATGACAACGAATATGTTGCAGAGGACCCTCTGTATGAAGAAAGCTTTAGGGGGACACCGTTTCTTATCGAAAAGGGAAGAAGCAAGAACTTGACTTGGAACATATCAATATGAAATTTGGTAATTTTTATGTCTATCCTCTTACTCTTTCACTTTCAAGTTCCGTCCATTGTGACCTGTCCTCAGTAACCCACACGACAGCTTCCCTGGTGCCACCTGACGACGTGCTGCTGTACTGCATCTGTACAGTGACAGGTTGGAGGAAGGTTGTCCCGTGCGGACCCAGCTCTATGAAGTCACTCACTAACATCTCCCCGTCTTTCAAGGGCATAGTGACGTCATTGGGGTTGATGACCTGACAGGTAATTTCCGTTTCCATGGTAACGGCCCCAGGTGGTACAGTGACGGTACAAGACGTGGTTTGCAGTTCAACTCCTTCTGGACCAACTTTGCACCGGTAAGGCCTGTGACCAAAATATACCATTAATGTATCACAGGGTGACTTTGATACTCTGGTTCGATTAACATCTAGTGGTCATGCTGACTTCAGTAGTTGACTTATTTTGATTGACTTTGAATACAAATTGAAAGTAATGTTAACGTTGATTATGCGTTTTCCTTTAAACAACACAAGAAAGGAGAGCTAGAGCCTTGCTGATAATACCCTATTACTGTCTATAACGCACACCTCTGGCCAGATTGTTCACCTACCTGACAATCTTTTCTTCTGCAAAAAGCTCGAGAATGTCCTTCCTTCCATCCAGAACGTAATCTTTATCGTCACACGTCCATGGGACGTCTTCACTCGCTGCCATGTCTTCAGGAGTCTCACCACTCTACACAGAAAACAGCAGACATGAAATCGACGGGAAGTTATTCCAAGACAAAAGTTAGATATACATGGATAAATTATTCAAATACAAAGTTTCTGACAACAAACAAACAAACAAATTGGACAACCATTTTGTCCTCTTGAGATCTTCTGACGCATATCTATAGAAAGGTTCGCTTTCTTTCATGAAGAGATATAAATATCACATGCCCATTCTCACTTCTTCAACCTCACTCCTGAATTTGCCTTAAATATTGAGGAAATACTGTACATTTATTTACTACAGGAAACAAAATTACTTTACTTAGCCTGAGAGACGCCTGCCCCCTTTATCCTAATAAACATCATAGATATGAATGATGTTTAACACTCATAACCTGTCAATCACCTGTAGTAAGCATCAACCCTTACCTCATTCCTACCGTCCACCTGTGCTCCAGCCTTCAGGAGGAGTTCAGCAACACCAACATGTCCGTATAAAGCTGCCTCGTGAAGTGGTGTGGCTTCAGACTGTAGCAACCGGGAACAGAGATGATATTACATGGTGAGGGAAGCCTATCCCAAGTATCATAATCGACACTAAATATGTGTGACGAGCTACATTCAAACATGTCAATCACCAGTAGTAAACAACAACCCTTACCTCAGTCCTACTGTCCACCTGTGCTCCAGCCTTCAGGAGGAGTTCAGCAACACCAACATGTCCTCCTGAAGCTGCCTTGTGAAGTGGTGAGTCTCCATACTGTGACAGCAGGAACAGAGATGACATTACATGGTAACAGAATCCTGTATACACATCATAATAAACACTAAATATGTGTGCTGTTATTTTCGTAATTCAACACTCAAACATGTCAATCACCTGTAGTAAGCATCAACCCTTACCTTATTCCTACTGTCCACCCGTGCTCCAGCCTTCAGGAGGAGTTCAGCAGCACCAACATGTCCTCCTGAAGCTGCTTTGTGAAGTGGCGTGCCTTGGGACTGAAACAGCAGGAACAGAGATGACATTACATGGTATATCACAGAGAAGCCTACCCCCTGCATCATATTCAACACTTAATATGTGTGACATTCAACACTCAAGCATGCTTCAATGAAGTGGCGTGTATACTGACTATGACAGCAGAAACAGAGATGAAATTTATGGTACACTAGAAGCCTGCTATCCCAATAAACACTATTAAAAATAGTATTAATTCTCTCACACAATGTCTATATTTATCACCACAATTTCCAACATGACATTAACCACATGGGAACATGCTAGTAAAGCATCAACCCTTACCTCATCCCTACTATCCACCTGTGCTCCAGCCTTCAGGAGGAGTTCAGCAACACCAACATTTCCTCCTTTAGCTGCAATGTTAAGTGGTGTGGCTTCAGACTGAAACAGCAAGAACAGAGATGACATAACATGGTAACAGAATCATTTCTACATATCATAATAAACACTAAATATGCGTGACGTTCAATACTCCAACATGTCAATCACCAGTAGTAAGCATCAACCCTTACCCTATTCCTACTGTCCACCCGTGCTCCAGCCTTCAGGAGGAGTTCAGCAACACCAACATGTCCTCCTGAAGCTGCCTTGTGAAGTGGTGAGTCTCTAAACTGTAACAGCAGGAACAGAGATGGTATCATATCATTATAGGAACCTACAGCTGTTATTCGAAGTGATACGTAACGATCATATATGTATAATCATATCAAAACTTTTAAAATATTTCAAGTAACAACATATAACGGGGGGTGCCCAACCTTCGGACGTTTTTTTACGCGCTGGAACTCACGGCGCTCCATTGCTGGTTGCCAGAGAATGGTCATGTTTTAATGAATGAATTTTGAACACATTCATCTTAAGACCATACTTGGACAAGAAATGTATTCATAATGTTCATGGGCCTTTTATGCTCCGAGTTACATGCGGAAGACGCTGTGAGACGTTTTCACGAATGTACCTTCTGATTTAGTGCTACGCCAGATAGTGTGCCTAACTTCGTACGCTTTGGTAATCTTGCTCTCTTCGGAAGTTGGTGATAAAGTTAGGGAAATGTAAATAAGGCTTGAAGTCTGCTATATTCTAGCTTTCTTTTGACCGGAAAATTTTGACTGTGTGCACTTCTCACGTCATGTGAGAAGGGCTATATCTAGCGCATCCCAGCTCATGTTTCCACGGGAAATAGGCTACTACGCGGCCCGACGTACGTATTGAATGAGGCCCGACTTACGAAATCATTACGAAAAAACGACACCGCTTACATCAACAATACTCCGTCTACTTATTGGAAAATATATTCGCCATCTCTGTATTCAGTTTCCTCTTCATAGACGGTACCAATCACATGTTAGAGCGTAACAAAACTGTGCGTTGAATGGCCGTCCGCCACCATCGCGACCCCAAAAAATGGCGGGAAAACAACGTTGCCAGACGGCAGCGATGTTTACGTTGTTTTCTTTGGTCGGTTTTCTTCTCAGCAAACACTTAAAGACCCAATTTTTTTGTGTTTTATGAAGTTATATTTCTTATGTGTATGATAGTTGTATATCTGCTTGGCACAGGTCGTATATTTAGGTGTCGGGCCGTCTAGCTACGCAGTGACCCTCTACTCAGCGTTGCCATCATTATTGTCAAAATACCATTCTCGACAAAACAAGGAATGAATATGTACACATATGTTTTGAATGCAAATAAAAATTATGTGCATGGACTTGGTTTATCTATCTTCCTTATGAGCATAGTCAGTGGACACAAACACGGCGTACTTATGCATAACAAGATCACTAAAAAATCCGTCCTAAGTTAGGGCGCGTCCTAAGGTAGGGCAACCCCCGTTATTCCAGGTAACAATTAATACGGATCGTCCCATAGTAGTGATAGCAGCGTTTTTTGTCATTTTTCCAACGACCTGCTATTTGATATAGGCACCATGGGGATTTGAATTTCCTGTCGAATCTTTGAGTTTCCCGAGGATGTTGACAAAATGCTTACGCAGATACTTTCGTCCCTAGGCCCTCACCGATTGAAGATTACTGGGCACCGATGTGAATTTTCTTCCCTTTCCCCACACATCTATCATGTTCGGTATCACCGAACTTAACCTAGAAACAATGCCACTTCAACGGTGCCGGTGCCGATGTGCTGTTAGCACTGGTAGGGGTTTGAACAACGCCTGCGGAAAGTTGGTCAAGAATATGCACCATAGAACTGACCATGTGAAACCGTGTATCATTACCGTACAGGGAACTTAGACATGATTTTCATGTCAATTAAACGTAGCGCCACTCAACATTTGTTATTGTAGGTGCTACGTACAATACCGCGCCTTAATGCCAGACAAGGCCATTCTGTAGAATTTTATAAGGTCAGTGCTACGGTTTACCAAGGTTTTATATAAAATCTCATTGGGTTACATTCATGACAAACTTTCTACTAAATCTCACCGTGCATAGTGATGAGTTTAGTAGCAATGGGGATTAATTCTTTAGATCATGTTTGGGATCGAAATTGACAGCGCTGTTTTCAGTAATGCATGAGAAACGGAATATTCAGAGACTTAGAAAGAAAAAGGAGCCACCTATATCAGGGACCGTAACCATGCTCTAATGGCACGGGGGAAGATACCTAATTCCTGCCCCCTTTGACTTTTGCTGAAACAGGTTTGTGACAGAAAAAGCTTTCCTCCCTACTTACCCCGAACAGCCTACAGTTGACATCAACTTCCTGTTGGATCAGTCGCTCCACTCTCTCTACATCTCCATCAGCAGCTGCACGCCAAAGTTCCTAAAGAAAGCGGCATTCATCATCATGCATGGTGTAACGTTATACAGCAATACAAACAGTACACATGTAGCAACAAGGGCAATATCATAACTCGTCTTATTACGAGTATCTACTTTATCTTCTGATGATTAATTCTACGCTTCTAAGGATATTGCGTCACGTATTATCTTCAGTGGTCATTATCTTATTAATAAATGATAACAAGCACTGCGATGTTGCTTAATGTTAAGTTTGTATGTGGAGCCTGCCGCCAGCAATTTTTACATGGAAGAGGTAAGAACGAAATTTCACATAGTTAGAACAATACAATGGACTTTATGACCTAGCTCTGCAACTCGTTGGGCTATTATTGACTAAGGTATTCAGACGTATTGGTCAATATTTGTTCTTTAAACATGCCGACAGCAAATCCTGTGGCCAATTATCATGTGCGATATGGTTATCAGGTAGACATGTGATTAAGTTGGCATCAGACGTTCAAAGTCCACAGACCCTACGTCCGAGCGTACATGGTGCACCCAGGGGTATTTGTAACACCAATTTATTTTGTAATGATTTTATCAAAATCAGGTTAGAAATATATTAAACATGAATTGAAATAACACAATCATCCAATTTTCGTCAGCGTAACGTTACCTGTTCTGTCGCCATTCAAGCAGCGGAGTTATTTGACCTTTAGGTCACAACTGACCACGGGCCAAATCTACAAGCGTTGCATTTAATTACTACACAACGCAAATAAAAGAGCTTACCAATTTGGACATCTTGTCTGGCTTGTTCTTTTCAACAATAAGTTGTATGTCTTCCTTGTCGTCACTCGTACGGCTGGTAATTAGGAAATATGTGTCTCTGACCGGGAAGTGTGACGGTGGGTTAAGTTTCGGCCTACCTGTCCGCCAGGTGGGCTGATTGTTTAACAACCCTCACATGACTTAAGTTGAGCTATTCCATTCTCTTTTAGCGGGGTCCCAAAGTGTAAATATCTTTTAATTAGTGTTCTCTACTGTCTGTTTGTTATATATCAGGTGGATTATAGCAATGAACTCTTTCAAAAAGAGGAGATTATGCATATATATCTGGTACCACTACTTTGTTATGTTATTTGTTATGAAAATGGTGAAAACACATAATATACTTTTACCCACTCACGTCAATACAATTGCATTAAAGCTTCACAATTAAAATTGATACTATTAGGTAAGAATTTTCTGTGTTCTTTCAATATTTTCCGTAATATCGTCGATACGATATTCTATCAAACCTTTTTGCAAATTTCATAAAAATCGCTTATAAACATATTTCTAGAGTTTTTGACCCCATCTTTATTTGAAAGAACAATTTCCCCCATTTACATTATATCGAAGTTTTCGTCTATGCTCAATTACCACTACGGACACACTGTAACAATTTTAGAGTGAATCGTTTATTCAACACATCCTCGTACTGCCGTACCCCGTCGTGAGTTGTTTGGGCTAACCCATAAGGGGCGTGATTCGGACAAGCTGAAGTTCGAACAGCAAATAACGTACTCGAGCGGCCTCTAGCGGATTATACTGGAACTTCAGTCGATGATGGTGTTTTAGAAACCAACGGGACTAGGTTACATGAATAATGTACTTTATAAATTAAAAATCTCCAAAGAAATCTTTTGAGAATTATTCTGAGAACATTACAGATTTCCTGTCTTCATTATTGCTATGGAATGAACGTATCTGTTCAGAAAGAAGAAAATGCAAGAATATCGTTTGTAAAATTGTTCTTTTACTAGAAAATCACAAGAACTGTACAGATGTTCAAACCACTGTTGATCTATGGAACAAACTATCCATGATTGTACAATAGTTCCCACAGCAGCTAGTCGCTTCACCCCCTTTCTCCTTGGCACAACACTGATGTACAAAATAGACTGTACATAGTACAAAGCAGAAAATGCTTGGTGCCAGAATAAATTCCTTCAGCAAAAACTAAGATAACTTACAGTGTGCATATCACATTGCCATGCTGTGTGGGCGGAGAGCAAAGTTACGGTTACTTGCGGTAGCAATTGTTGTTCCACTTGTGTGCTGGCTCTACATGTATATGAATTATAATATATATGTATATACAGACCTATTTACAATATAAACTGTGCTTCACCATGTCGTGACTACTGATTTCTTCTTCAACAATTTACATTGTGCAATTGTGCAATTTTGTGTGTGTGGTATCTTTAATGCAAGTATGCGAAAAAATGTCATGACAGCTTCATTAATCTATTATCAGCTTTAAAATTGGCTGATTATAGATGTTATAAATCTATAGCATGTATTTGTTATCAATATAGTCCTTTATAGCCACTCAAAAAATATACAGTCACCCTATATACAAATACTAGAAATTCTAGACACGATAATAATGATTCTGCTTGAAATTTAGCATGCATACCTCCAATTTTCTGTTTTTCTTAGGCTACTGTGCCCCCTGAATTCTGTTTAACCTTAAATTTGGCCTAAATTCTAGCAATTTGGCAGATAAGTTTGGCTTCATTCCTACACTATGGCACCACTATATCCCACGTTGGCTTTACATGCATTTCGAATCTCAAAGTCCACTTCGCAAAGCTGTAATAATAAGTACCCTTGATATACCAATGGCAATGGAAGGTACTTGTACTTTCCAAACCAGCAACAATACTTCACGCTTTGGCTACATTGTGGCACCACTATGTTTGCTACAATTCACATCTGGGTGTAGCGGCCAGATCTTCAAAGTTGAGCTCCTGACTCCACTCGTACAGTTTTTTAAGCAGGAAAAACTTCAGCTAGCTTTGCAAAACTTATTACATTTTTCCAATGGAAGGTACTTTTTGAACTTGCGACAGAGCTAAATATCAATGGCTACATTGTGGCACTACCATGTCCCAATTGTTTGCTACAATTCATATCTGGGTGTTGCTGCCAGATCGTCAAAGTTGGAGCTCCTGGGTCCAGTCATACAGGCAGGAAAAACTTCAGCTACATGTAGCTTTGCAAAACTGTTAAATCTTACCAATGAAAGATACTTTCTGAACTTGACACCGTGATGAATATTAATGGCTACAATGTGGCACCACTATATTTGCTACATTTCGTATCTCGGTGTAGCGGCCAGGTCATCGAAGTTGAGTTCCTGAGTCCACTCGTACAGTTTGTCGGCCTCCTGTTCCCAGTCCTCCTGGTCCTCCCCTGGCACCCCCAGGTACTCCCCCCTCCCCCCCAGGTACTCCCCCCTCCCCATGGCCTTCAGGGGGGTGCTGCCGGGGACTGGCTCTAGTCCCTACAGGGAAAAAAACAACAACAACAGAGAGTTAGCCTGGTTAACAAGCAAAGGAATGTTTCCAGAAACTGCCTGTAAGCTCTGAAGGAAAAAAATACTTTTTATGATTAAGCTATTGTGTTACACCAAAGAAGTTTTAAACACAGATGCAGACACAGAGATGCCTCAAAGAATAAGAAATGAGAATTGAGGAGTGAAGGTTTAAGTTCGGAAAAAAGAAAAGTGGATTTGAAAGAACCTTGGATCCCTTTTGGCACTTATTATATGTGGTTGTTTCAAATCCACTTTTCTTTTTTCCAAATTCAAATCTTCACCCCTCAATTCCACTGCTAACGACTTCATGTTCTATCTTTGTAATTAGTATCCATGGCAACCAAATGAACAACAACAACAAACGTCACCCACCTCCTTGCCCTCCTGCTGGTAGAGTTTCCTCATCTGCTGCGCCCGTTTCTTGGCCTGCTTCGACCCCCGCTGGGACCTCCCCCCGCTGCTGAGTGGTCTGGGCCGCGTGCGGGACTGTGCAGTAGTGCAGGGGGCTGGGGGAGGCGTTCTGTAGGGGACAGTACATTATAAATGTCAGCAACAAATTGTGTGGATCATAGCATCACTTGGTCCTGTGGTAACTGATTATGCATTTGGACTGCAAACAATTTGTTTTGAGGCAATTATATAACAATCAGTTGAAAAAGGAATTGACATTATCATGATGTATAAACACTGCAATTTCAAGATGTGAATAGATTCATAAGAGGTCATAGAAAACTAGGGCTCTCGATACACAGCTTATTAAGTAAATGCCGTAAATAGTAATCATGATTTTAGTAAATCCCCAGCTACCTTCCTTGGACTACTCAAGCCCATTCAGGCCACAAGGAAGAGAGCTGAGGAGTTGCTAAAACATTGGCAATGTGTATGATTCTTACTAATCAGTTGTGTACCGAGAACTTTCCTTTCCACCAGTTCCTCGATTATCAACCATCTACAAATTGTTAATCCTTCAAAATTTGTATCTTAACATTCATAATTGTTAGACAGTCAAGTAAACAGTATTTTACGACAACTGCATAAAATACAGAGATTACCTCTGAACATCTAAGACTTCTTCAGCATCCCCTAAGCTATAGAATGAACTGGGCTTATCCTTACCGTAGTTGTGAGATGGCCTGTATGTGCTGGAGCTGGATCTCCTGTGTGATTGGTCGGGACATGAGGATGGGCAGGTCCGCCTGTAACCGTGACGACGGCGTGCCCGTGTGGTACAGGTACTCCACGATGTCATACATGATACTCTGTCGCGGCAACGCTGGGGGGGGGGAGTAGAAATGATGTTCAGTCATTGATTTATAAAAGATTAATCTTTGCCATTCAGCACAGCTGTTACATTCTCAGAATACCAGTTGCTAAGTTAGACTTAAAGATACTGTATGTTATTACCCAGTGTTGCTAGGCAACCGCCTCTCAGCTTCAAACCACAGTTTTCTCCACATTCGGGCTCTCCTACCTACCCTTGGATGTGGGCATCTTGTCCATGTTGCTAAGATAATGCATGTTATAAAGTGCTGTTGCTAGGCAACTATATCTACTGTTGCTAGGCAACCGCCTCTCACCTTCCAGCGACAGTTTCCTCCACAGGTTCTCCTTGCCGCCCATGTAGGCGGGAGTCTCGTCCATGTTGCTGAGGTACTGCATGTTATTTTCTACTGTTGCTAGGCAACCTACTGTTGCTAGGTAACCCCATCTCACCTTCCAGCGACAGTTTCCTCCACAGGTTCTCCTTGCCCCCCATGTAGGCGGGCGTCTCGTCCATGTTGCTGAGGTACTGAATCTTACTACCTACTGTTGCTAAGATACTGTTTTGCTAGGTAGCCTACTGTTGCTAGGCAACCGCCTCTCACCTTCCAGTGACAGTTTCCTCCACAGGTTCTCCTTGCCCCCCATGTAGGCGGGAGTCTCGTCCATGTTGCTGAGGTACTGCATGTAGTCCTTCATGGTGATGATGTCGATCTCGTCCGTAACCCGATCCTTCTCGTGCTGGCAGGCGTCGCGGATCATCTGGTCGTAGAACTTGCGGTGTCCCATCAGCCGACACGAGTCCGCAGCCGCCTGGGGGGGAGGGTGTTTTGCTTTAGGCTCTTTATAACACAGATGTAATTGTCACACCCGTCCTTTAGTAAAATGATAATTGTGATATACATGCAGTTTGCTGCTGAAAACCATGTCATAGGCAGCACTCAAAATAGATTTGCATAGTCTACTCATATCATTTTCCCTACTTCAGCTTTTAGGCAGCAATTGCCTTCAATAGCAAAATGAAATGAAGAAGAATTCTTTGAAAAATGTAGTCTAAAAGACAATGTTTTTCCCACTATCACATCAAGTTTTCATGTTGTCAAGTGACAAAGTTATTAAAGAAAAACTAATGTTAACCATGAGACATTCACGACAGTATCGTATCGAAGACATTTCTAAGAAGTCTTAAGTCCAGTGAACTCCTTACATTTGTGGCGGGTTTGATGACCCTCTTCCCGCTGACGTAGTTGACCCCCTGACCTCCGGTGTGGATAAAGACTTTAAACACGATCTCCGGAGGGAAGTCGCTGCCCGCAAATCTTGGGAGAAACACGGAACATTCGCATCAACATAACAGACACAAAACTGTGAAATGTGATATGATTATCATAGTTACTGATAAGTAGAATTTTTAGGTCCGGCCCATGGACTCTTTTGGGTTCTTTTACATGCAGAGGTTTGACGCCATAAGCTCCCTTATACACAGGGCTGCCAGCTTTATGTCCCCATCCAAAAGGACCATGCAGCTCTTTTTGGCTTTCACATCTCAGGTATTGTTTTCAAACCTCAAGTCAGAGTTATGGAAAAAACTGTAATTTTGATTGAGATAAACTCATAGTCTCACACTCTAATATGGCTGCCATGTATTATGTTACCTAGAGGTTACTGCAGGGTACTGACCTGAACCTGACCTGTATGACATGAACAGAGGTTATTGTGGGGTACTGACCTGAACCTGACCCTGACCTGGAAGCTGGGGTCCTTCAGCAGGTTGGCCTCCATCGGACTGACCTTCCTCAGGATCTCAAACGATAGGCAGTGTTCCTGTAAGGGGGAGAGGCAGTGAGCTTCAGTTATGATAATGACAATAAGACATTTGGAACGGCAAAAGAAACTGGAAATTCCGAAAAAGTTTGTAGCTAAATATCTTTTTAAAAGCATGGTATTATAACAGCAATAAAGATAATAAGTAAGTTGGAAATAAAAGAATAACTCAGACTCACATACTCACGCTCACTCACTCACTCACTCATTTGCTGTCTCACTCTCTCCTTCACTCAGTCACTCAGTCACTCACTCATTTACTGTCTCACTCTCTCCTTCACTCAGTCACTCAGTCACTCACTCATTTGCTGTCTCACTCTCTCCTTCACTCAGTCACTCAGTCACTCACTCATTTGCTGTCTCACTCTCTCCTTCACTCAGTCACTCAGTCACTCACTCATTTGCTGTCTCACTCTCTCCTTCACTCAGTCACTCAGTCACTCACTCATTTGCTGTCTCACTCTCTCCTTCACTCAGTCACTCATTCACTCACTCACTCACTCACTCATTTGCTGTCTCACTCTCTCCTTCACTCACTCATTGAACTTAAAAAAGACTTCCAAAATGAACGCAAAGATGCAATAGACAATAATTATAATAAATACTGACGGCTGCACAGACGGCGTGCTTGAGGAGTTTGAACATTTGTCTGTCCCGGTACGACAGCCAGGCCCGCTCGATCACCCGGGTCGCCGTCATCCTGATGATCCTGCAAGAATAGAAAAATCAAACTTTAAGAAACGTCTTAGATTTGGTTCATCAGAGTAAGGAATAGCTTTCATAAATACTGGTACTACTGTTTTTGCATTACCGTTTTCTGATTGCTTAGTGATTCAACATCTGTAAATCCGTACCATCCCACAGTGGAACACCCTGCCTGACACGGTTGCGACGGCTCCCACAGTTGAATCGTTCCGTGCCAGGCTGGAGGCCTGCCCGCCTTAGCCCGGGACCTCAACTCCCTACTTTGCCCCTGAATGGGTTATTTGTGGGGTAACCTAATGTAGATGTAGATCTGCTCATTTTCAACAGTATTCTTTACAAACACACACACACACACACACACACACACAAACAAACAACAAACAAACACTTACTCATCCTCCCCCACAGATCCAGGCCTGGGTCCCATGAGAAACTCGTCAGTTTGCGTCTCCGTTTGTTGGTAGGCATGTTCGCTGGGGATCTTGATACTGATCTTACTCCCCCTGGGGCCAGGGCTGATGCTGTGCACTGTTTCATTCTGTGGACTCCCCCCCTCCGGTCTGCTCTGCTCTTTGGCACTCTGGAAAGGGGGCATACCATCATTAATATCTGTTTATGAAGGTAAGACATCCAGGTTGGCAATATATAAAGACAAATCAATCCCAAAGATTCAGAGAGTATTTTTGGACATTTCGAGTGACATTCTTATTCTTCAGCACACTAGAATGCTGGATGACGCTCTTCTAATATTTCTAGTGACATTGATGAAGAGTGATGGATGTCACTCGAAACGTCCCAAAGTATATCTCTGAATCTTATCCTGTTGCAATTGCAAAGATTGCTTTGTCTTTAAACATTATTAGTATCATTATGATAAAATGATATGTACATGTAGTCCACCAGTATTATCAAGGACATCCAGATAAAAACTTGAATCATATGAGGCCTTAAAACTGCTTCATCCTTATTCTCTTGCTTACTCTAACTTTGCTCTTTTCACAACTATAACACACTCTCTTCTTGTTGTTTGCCCCCCTCCCCACATTTTGACCTTTCATTTTTGTTCCCTAAAATATCAATGTTTAGGAGCTACAAAACACATGGTTTGGTTCATACAAAGCTAAATGTCATCAGAAGAATTTTAAAAATAAAAGCAGCCGCCATGACACTTTCTCAGACCTGCCAACTTTTCCTTAGCAACGCAGTTTTGCGGCTTTTGCGCTACAAACAGCACAATAACTGACACCCAAACAGCTAACATAACATCCTTAGATACTCACCATTCCTCTGGTCATGCCGGAAAACCGACAAAAGTGGTGAAATTTGTCGTTTTTTTATGAAAACTGATCAGCCGGTCTGAAGGACCATTGTTTATAGGCTACGACCTTCGACCTTTAGCGGGATTTTGGTCACGTGACTTTGCAAGAACGGTAAAACTGTTTTATTGTTGTTTTATTCTGTTGCTTGTAAAATAAACTAATTCATTCTCATTCAAATATTCTTTATATTGATCTTTAAATGAAATAAGGTGGATTGTAGGTCAGGAAAGCAGCGAAATTGACAGCTCTCGTCTAAGGCTCTACGAGACCTGGCGAGACTGCGCGAGACTTGCGGTACATTCCAGGATATTTCCCAGAGCGCGGTTGTTTTAGAGTTTCTATCCGGACATCGCGGAGTTTGAACAACTTCTCACACATCTCAGCTGTCCCCGCGACCGGAAAACATGAGGCTCAAGATATCCCTCGCCAAGGAACCGAAACATATCCTTTTGCGTATTGATAAGTTTACAGATAGACTTTGAAAAAGTCGAAGATATAGTGGGGAGGGGGGCGTAAGTTACTGTCAGTGTGTCAGTTTCATAATTTGCCAACTTTGCTTCTTGTATACTTTGTTGTCAGCTGTTTGTCTACTTAAGTGACATCCCATAGCAAAAGCCGATGATGGATGCTGCATATTTCGTACTGCCAAGGTGATGGCAGTCAAGCTGTTTTCTGTATTCTCAAAGAATTGCAATACAAAGAAATCAAAGAGTAGAGTAGAGTAGAGTAGATCCATAATTTTTCAGCCAGGTAGGAAGATCTCTTCCAGTTTCTAGTTGAGGCTTATATATGTCAGGGTAGAAATCATGATCTGGCAAAGTCAGTGATTCCACTGGTAGAGATAGCAATTATAGTTATACTTCTCTGTTGACAGAACTAGCAACATGATCTGACAGTAGAATCACCGATTCTACCAGTGCAGTAGAGATCCCGACTGGTGTCTTTGTGATCACTGGAAAAGCTATAGCTATATTGCCACACACATTCCCCTTGACGTCCCTGCACATTCGGAGCTGGTCAGCAGTGTGGGCTGGACCACAGCGGACGAGCTCTACTCCTGCAGCGACGACCACGCCATCCTCAAGTGGAGCCTGCTCACCAACGAGACGACGCAGCTCGCCAAGCTTCCCGCGGAGGTCTACGCCACCGACATCCACTGGTTCCCCAAGGTCGTGGGCGGAGGGAAGGGCAAGCAGACGCAGTCCGATGTGTTTGTGCTGACTAGTACTGATGGTGAGTTTGTTTATTTGTTTGTTTGTTTGTGGGGGGGGGGGATGAAGCTGGCTAAAGGCCAAGCTTCCCGCGGAGGTCTACGCAACTGACATCCACTGGTTCCCCAAGGTTGTGGGAGGAGGGAAGGGCAAGCAGACGCAGTCCGACGTGTTCGTGCTGACTAGTACTGATGGTAAAGTTTGTAATGCTTTGTTTGCAACTACTGTACTAGTGTTTTTCTTTTCTGGTTTGTAGACAGGACAAAAAAAAATAAGTTACAGGATGATGATAAGTAGCCTTCTGTGATTATTTTTTAGTTACTTATTTGACTTGTTGAACTTAGCGTGTGTACCATCCATAGTTGATTTTCTGCAGCTCTCAAACTCGCATCTTACAAAGTTCATAAAAGTATTAGAGAGTATTCTGTCTTGTCCTTGTTCCATGAGTATCATAGTTTTGTAATTGGTTTAATCAAAGCATAGTACTTGTAAGTTGTATATAGACTCTATACATAGTTTTCTCAAGTTTCCCCGAATCCCATAGTGCTAGACTAAGTATAATGAACTGTCCCTCTCTTACAGGGAAGTTTCATTTGATCTCCCGGCTGGGGAGGGTGGAGAAGAGCGTGGAAGCTCACAAGGGCGCTGTTCTCTCTGGGAGGTGGTCATATGATGGAACAGCCATGGCTACAGGTCAGTATAGGTTTATAAAATGATGACATGGCATATTATTGTGTAAGTTGCCATGTTTACTGGTTGTCTCAGTTATTTGCAAACTTGGTAGCTTTAGAACACTAGAACCCATACATGTACATTATCTAAAGTGTTACTAAATACAAAAGTTAGTTACTGAAATAACTGGATAAGTTTTGTAGATGGTTGGACGTTTAAGACAGCATCCGTCTTTCGTCGGTGTCTGACTTGCTTGAGTAACTTTTGTATTGACTTAATTGAGTATCTCATTATCTGGACGTCTAACCTTCTTTTTGAGTTTAATGGATTAAGGTTTTACTGTTCTCTCTCAGCTGGTGAGGACGGACAGGTGAGAATCTGGTCCCGTAGCGGGATGCTACGCTCCACGATGGTACAACAGGGCACACCCGTCTACTCCCTGGCGTGGGGACCGGACTCGGACCAGATCCTGTACACCAGCGGCCGGCAGCTCATCATAAAACCTCTGCAGGCTAACGCCAAACCCATACAGGTGGGGCATTCATTCTTTTGTTCGTTTGTTTGTTTACTCATTCATTCATTTGTTTATTCATTTTATTATTGACGCCTGTTATTTTTCCAGTGGAAAGGTCACGAAGGAGTGATTCTGAAGGTCGACTGGAATGCTGTCAACAACCTGATTCTGTCTGGGGGAGAGGACTGCAGGTACAAGGTAAGGACGTCAGGGAATGAGGTAAAATGTAGAATACCAAAGACAAGTGTCATGAGAATTTTTCTCAGTGAAATGCTTTTTTTCCATTGGATTTTAATCATCATTTATAACCAAGTATCGTAAAGATTTAAAGCTATTTCTGTACACAACGTAAAGTACTTACCAAAAAGCTTGTTATTAGTCCTCTGATCTTCCTCAAGTTGAAATGACCTTAAGTCTTGAATACCTGAATTCTAGTGTGATGTCAGCAGCAGGTCAAAAATACATTTTACTTTGTGTTCTGAAATAGTATATAAAATCTTTATAATGTCAATTACCTGCTTCACAGAGAACTTTCATTTGAATATAACAACCTGTTATGATTAATATGAACTATAGGTACATTGATTTTAAGGAAGAAACTAACAGGCACTTGTTTTCCAGGTGTGGGACAGCTATGGGCGTCTCATGTTCACCAGCCAGGTGCACGACTATCCCATCACCTCGGTCAGCTGGGCCCCCGATGGAGAATTGTTCGCTGTCGGGTCATTCAACACGCTCAGACTCTGCGACAAAACTGGGGTAAGTTTCAATGTGTTGTGTGTTTGAATAGCAAGGTTCTTTTATTCACAACCATGTAGTTTACAAGAGCCGACTTTTTGATGACTGTCTGTCTGACTTTACATTTGGAACCACATCATCTCACCATTATTGCTTAACAGTATCTATTAATGCAAGGAGGTTATATAGTCTATATAACCTCCTTGATTAATGTAACAATACTTTACTTTGGAACCGCATCATCTCACCATTATTGCTTAACAGTATCTATTAATGCAAGGAGGTTATATAGTCTATATAACCTCCTTGATTAATGTAACAATACTTTACTTTGGAACCGCATCATCTCACCATTATTGCTTAACAGTATCTATTAATGTAACAATACTTTACATTTGGGACTGCATTGTGAGCAGTAACACCTAACTTCAGTGCACTGTGAACCAGTCAGTATTGCCCTGATGAAGATGACTGACAGTCGTTGAAACGTTGGCTCATGCAAATACTTGATTGTGAATAAAAGAACCTTGCTATTCAGTCATTCACCAACCTGATGACATTATTCACGGATCAAGAGGCAGTAGTAGTGGGCAACCTCAAGCCAACCATAAGCTATAGCGTCTTTTCTAAAGATACGGCGTGAGTGTGTATGGTTGGCTTGAGGTAACTGGTTGCCCACTACTACTGCCTACCAAAATTATTTACAGATGTTGTGTGTTTGTTTGTTCGAGGTGGTTCTGTCAGCTGGGCCCTTGACGGCAAACTGTTCGATTTACACAACTTCTTTTTATCCCAGTGGTCCTATGCTTTGGAGAAGCCCAACACTGGGAGCGTTTTCAACATCGCTTGGTCTAGCGACGGTACCCAGATAGCAGGGGCTTGTGGGAATGGTCACGTGATCTTCGGTCACGTGATCGAGCGCCGACTTGAGTGGAAGAACTACGAGGCGACGGTCACGGACAGGAAGTCGATCCAGGTACGCAACGTGATGGATGACGCTCGGGAGAAGCTGGACTTCCGGGACCGCATCATCAAGACGTCGCTGGCGTTCGGCCATCTTGTGGTGGCAACAACATCACAGTGTTACGTTTACAGGTACATTTTTTTTTGTGGTTAGTTTGAACCTTTGTTTATTCATGATAAGCTCAAATAGGCACGCAGGCCGCTTTTCATTGAGGTCATGAGGGAAGAGGTAAGGGTCAGATACAATATAACAGAGATACACAGTCATTTGAGTCCTAATAACTTTATCACACATTGGTGTGCAGTTTGCTGATTTTTTTATAAAGAAAAATTTATTGTAAGATTGAACTTTAGTACATGTATGTCCCCAGTATCAAGGATGCAGCAGTTACACATTACATATCAAGTGGTTTTCTGCAGTGCTTATATGCTTAAGTCATCTAGATCTGCTTTTGATCATGTTTTCTAACATCAACGTATACTTGTCTACCCCTGTCAGCACCAAGAATTGGAACACTCCAATGATCTTTGACCTGAAGGAAGGAACAGTTACCCTTATTGTGCAGACAGAAAAGTAAGACTAAGAGTCCTTTCCTTAGAAATTAGACTAAATTAGATTCGATATAAATCATCATCTTCATTCCAGGGTATCATCACTCGATATACATGTACATGTAATTCAGTTTCACAAAGAATGGCGGGAAATACTAAAAGATTTGTTATGAAGTTTCAATGTTTTGGTTTTCAGTATTTGTTGCACATTTGTATTCTGTAATTATACCATAGTAAAGTTCAAGTCGAGAGAATTATATTCATAACAGCAAAATGAAACATCTTCTTTCTCTAGGCACTTTGCTCTGGTGGACAGCAGTGGCATACAGGTGTATTCGTATGAGGTAAGTCTAAAAAAAGCACTGGCTAGAAAAAGTTTAGAGGCTGCTAACCTTACGTAAGGCAACATTGTTCAAGGTATTAGTTTCTCCTTAGTCTCCTGCAGTTCATCCTCTTTGTCTAAGAAACAGGACTTACAACTACAAGTGAAAGACTGGCTAGGACAGAATTCTACTAAGACTATTATAGAGACTCATATGATGGAAGTACACATGTACCAAAAAATGTATTTAGTAATAAGCAGTACATGTAACAATAATGTTCACTGTCCTTTATGGTTAGATATGATCATGTTTGTATTCTTTGTGTCATTGCGTATGATGTCCACTATCAACCCCCCCCCCCCTTACAATCGAATAATCGGAAAAACAAATGGGCTTTGCAAATAAGGGTTCTACTGTATTTAAACATCTATATGCATTTCCCAGGGTCGGATGCAGGCTGCCCCCAAAGTCCCCGGCCTGCGACCTGACGTGCTCAACGTGCAAACTCTCGCTATCAGCAACGACGCCGTCGCCATCAGGGACAAGAAGGACGAAAAAGGTCAGTAAAACTTTCACCACATTCTATTCTGTGTGTCTCTTAGGCCACACCAATTTAATTTCTTGGTTAACGGATTTTTATGTAAATTGTTTTTTTTTTTTCTTTTTTAAAAATCATGAAAACAGAAGGTTGGGCCAGCCTTCTCTTTTCATGATTTTTTTTCTTTCTAATTTTATTTTTTTTTTTAAATAAAAATCCGTTAACCAAGAAATTAAATTGGTGTGGCCTTATCATCTAAGTATTGCTTGGATTTTGTCATCAGTTTTATCTCATACATTGTTCCTTATTTTTATGTACATGATGATATACAGCAAGGCCAAAACATCTAGTAGGTGTGACAGAATGTGTTCATTATATCACATCAACCACATTTCAAAGCAGGTGTGTTTGTCAGAAGAGTAGTTTGACTGTTTGACTCATGCCTGCTACACTGTAACTCATTGATAGTTTCAAAGTTGACCCTGTTACTAAGGAATAGCTGCAGTTATAGGGAACTGAGAAATACATGTTCAATCTTTCTGCACGGAGATTAGAAATGTTTATTTATACTTGACCCAACTATCCCTAAGGGGTTGCAGGGTCTTGCTAAGTGTTGTTGGGATCTGGTCATCAGTTCTTTTTTATATACTGTTTACAGATACATGTACATCATTGTGCAAAGCTAGGTCAAGGAGTGACAAGATGTTTGATATACACCATTCAAAGCTAGTGTGTTTTTTAGAAGAATTGTTCGGCTGGTTGACTAATTTCTGGGACATTAGTCCAGTTCCAAAGTTTCCAATGTAGGAATAGCTGCATTTATAGGGAACTGAAATATAATAAATTTGATTTTTTACGCAAAGTAAGACATTTTTCTCTATACTTGGCCCAACTATCCCTAAGGGGTTGCAGGGTCTTGGTATGAGGAACTTGAAAGTTTAGGCCTGATCGACCCACCGCCACCCGCTACAGACCAGCAGTGTAAAACATTCCTAAACCCTGACTCACTCCCACAACTGGACACACTCCGACAAACCGCTACAACCCCTGAAACCGCTACTATTGATACCGCTACAGCATGTGGCCAGCCGCGGTGGGAGTCGCTACAACACTCGCTACTCTCTCGCTTTCTAAGGGGTAAGGTAAAGGGGTAGTACGGTCTGTTGGACTGTTCCATGTTCGTACGAATCGTAGGGGTGGCAGGGTCTGTTGGACTGTTCCATGTTTGTAGGCCTGGCAGGGTCTGTTGGACTGTTCCATGTTGGCCTCCTGGATTGTTCCATGTTGGAGGGGGGGGCAGGGTCTGTTGGACTGTTCCATGTTTGTAGGAGGTTGTAGGGTCTGTTGGACTGTTCCATTTTTGTAAGGATGGCAGGGTCTGTTAAACTGTTCCATTTTAGAGGGGTAGCAGGGTCTGTTGGACTGTTCCATGTTGCTCTGTTGGATTGTTCCACGTTGGAGGAGGGGTCAGATTCTTTTGGATTGTTCCATGTTAAAAGGAGAGGCAGGCTTCTTTTTGTCCCTGTTACTGAGTTAGGCTATTCCATCATCAAGGCTGACAAGTCCAATGGATTGTTGTAATGTTTCATACTAATTGGTGAACTTTCTAGTACTTGTTCTAGTTCTTTTGATTATTTTCCAGGCCTTGGTTCAGAGCAAAAAGTTTGTCAGTTCTGTCAAGAAACTTTTGGTTGTACTTCTCTTCTTGCAGTTCCAAAAGACATTTGTGCCCAAATACTTCCATGATAATAAAGGATATGGAAGACTGATTTTTCCCGTTCAGTCTAACATACAAACCGTCATACATGTTGTCAGACTTGAAACTGTTATATTATACAAGTTCTTAACCATAATGACATTTTTGTTTGTCTGCAGTTGTCCACTTGTTCGATGCAACATCAGGAAAACCACTTGGAGATGGCAAGCCTTTTGTACACAAGGTATCTGACTTGCAGATTTTTGACAAAACTGATTTGAAGTAATAGTTAACAGTTTCTTGTACAATCTTATATACATGCATGACGATCCTCAGTTATCAATTTCAGTTTCATTAATTTTATCAGCAGACCACCCTCAGGTCCATAACCTATTCTAATAGTGCATGTATAGTATAGTATAGGCTAAAGTTGTAAAGAATTTTTACATCTTTTTTGAGTAAAAGAAATGCATACAACAGTACTCTTCATTGCAAACTGATTAATTTCTTGTTGAATGTTAAAATTGAAATACATACACAGTCATGCTTGCCTAACTGGCATTGTTAAAAAAAAATCACTTGCTTTTCTCAGACCTTGGGCTCCCAGTACAACACAATAGCATGGAAGGTTTGCTCCTGTGTTTTGGCTCATGTGACCACCGAACAATGCACAGTGTGATGTGGGGCAACTTTTACCACCAAATCTTAGGCACTTTGTTTTACAAACAGCTGAGGATTTTAGGCAGATGGTAACGTTACATTTTGCAGTGAAAGGTGTAGTGTTTGTTGATATTGTTGGGAAAGGGGGTTATGTTTATATTTGTGTGGGTGAAGTCACATGTTCATAATGGCAACTAACCCTACTACTGATATGCAATGTCCAATGACTTACAACTGCTATTTATCAGTTAGTTTATAGATAGATAAATTGATTGATTCACAAAATTACAGTTACACAAGCAACTAGGAAGATTCTGGCGGGTCAGACATTTTAGGTAGCATCCAGTACCTTTTTGTCAGTCACTGAGAAAGATACATGTAGATGGAAGCATGGATGGATTGACTGATTGATTGATTCACTGATAGATTGATTGATTGATTGATTGTTCCCCCCAGATGGAGGTTATGGAGGTGGCGTTGGACCAGTGCGGCCCGGCGCCCGAACGCCGCCTCGCTCTAGTGGACAAGAACCGCGACCTGTACCTGGCACAGGTCCGCGCCGTGGGGGGCGCCAGGAAGGTCATCAAACTAGGTGGGACAAACGAACAAACATCCAAATATTCACAGTCATCAAACTAGGTACCACAAACAAACAAAAATACAATCATTCATTCCATCAAATTAGGTACAACAGAACAA
This sequence comes from Branchiostoma lanceolatum, assembly GCF_035083965.1. Lineage (NCBI taxonomy): Eukaryota > Metazoa > Chordata > Leptocardii > Amphioxiformes > Branchiostomatidae > Branchiostoma > Branchiostoma lanceolatum. Next base: position 19,134,189 of record NC_089738.1, on the reverse strand, counting down.
ACATACAAACATTCTGTATGGGAGACAAACAAACATAAGTATACATAGACATCAGACTAGGTACGGTATTCAAATGACGTCTTATTTTTGTTAAGGGCAAGCTGAAAACAAAGGCCTGTGAGGAAAACTTGTTCGTACACTGCACTGGAAGGTCGTGGGTTTGATCTTCGGCCGAGGCATTCCAAAGACTTAAAAATGGTGCATACTGCTTTCTCTGCTTAGCACTCAGCTTTTAGAAATCAGTATCGGAGTTAAGCACAACCCTCTGCCATTGTCTGCTGTTACAGTAGTGATTGCAAAATGTATGTGTGGCCAAGGGCTCTTGAACTGGAGACTGGCACCGCCCTTTGCACCATCAGCTGCTGGAAGGACTTGAACTAACTTGACCATTCCTCCCTGTACAGGTACGATGGTACACTCGATGTCCTGGAATGATGAGACGAACATGCTGTCTGCGCTACAGGACACCAAGCTGGTCGTGTACTACTTTCCCAACGCCGTGTACGTCGACAAGGATATCCTACCCAAAACGGTCATGGAGAAGGACGCAACGTGAGTGTTCCCTTTGACTTTCCTCTCTTGCTGCATACACAAGCGTCTAAGGATATGCAGAATGGCATTACTGTATTTGGTAAGAAAGGAAGTAAGTCGTGTATTTGGTTATTACTTTCCCAACGCTGTGTACGTCAACAAGGATATCCTACCCAAAACTGTCATGGAGAAGGATGCCACGTGAGTAGAAATAGTCATGCTTTCAAGTACCAGAGTTATCAGCCTGAGCCAAGGATTGATGTGTTCAAAAATTCGTATTTCCCGAGAACCATAGTAGAATGGAACTCGTTGTCATCAAGTACTGTATGAGCTTCCTCACTAAGTAGCTTTAAAGAACGGTTGCAGTGACAGATATGCAAAGACTAGGTGTAACAGACCGTTCGGTGTAATATGACCAGCTGCTGCCGCGCCGCGTGCCTGCGAAGCTGGTGTGTTATGCCTAATGGCGGTTATACCGGCTATATAGATACAGATACAGAGTGTTCCCTTTCAACTTTTCGTTGGGTATCTTTACTGCACAGTAGTTGTATTCTTCTGTACTACTTTTCCTATGTCAACAAAGACATCCCGCCCAAAACTGTCATGGAGAAGTACGCAACGTGAGTTTTCCTTTTGACTTTAGCTCAGAAATTCTTCTCTCTTTCTATTTCTTTGCATAGCTATACAAAGTGGCAAAGATATACTAGTAGTATATTGGTAAGAAGGTAAAATCATCAGTGTAGTCAAGTTCATAGTTTACTGAGCATCTCTTCTTGCTGGCATGTAGCACTGTGCTTCAGACAACATGAAAATCAAGAGCAATTCATGTGACAAATGATGATTAACTGAACTTTCTTTTTTACTTTTAGCTCAGGAATTCTCCTTCCTCTTTGTTCACATGGATATACAAGTGGCAAAGATGTATTATATCATAGCAGTTATAGAAAGAAATGTTTCAGTTTCAGTCAGTGTATCCAAGTTCATTGACATATTATTAGTAGTACAGTCATACAATCTTGTAGTCTACGTACTGATTGTCTCTATTTTGGGTAGGTTTCAGACAACATGAAAGCATTTTATATCACAAGGAATGAAGAAATTGTACTATTTTCTTTTCTCTAGATGAATTTGGAGAGAACTCTCAGATTCTGATTAGGAGTTTCCTTACCCAGCATCTTGTTGGTATTTAACTGTTTTCTTAACTATTTCTCTTCCACGGTGCCTTTTGGATTAATTGGAAGAACCCCAGATCATGATTTTTAGATGTTAAGTTTGCTTGCCCAAAATCTCCTAGTCTTGAACTGTTTTTAACGATTTCCCTTCTATAGTGAGTTTGGAAAGAACCCCCAGATCGTGAACTTCCTGGGGAATCATGTGATCATCCGGCGCGCCGACGGCTCATTGGTCAGCACCGGGGTGTCGCCCTATCCCAGCATGCTTCACTCCTACGTGTCCAACTCCCGCTGGGACGACGCGGTCAGACTCTGCAGATTTGTCAAGGTTGGGAAATGTTTTTTCTTACTTTACCCTAAGGGAGTTAAGTATTCTTCTTAGCTTGTCTATTAGTCTGTCTCTGTGTGTGTGTAGACTACAGAATACAGAAGAACAACGTCCAGACTTTGCATGATGTACAAAATGACAAATAAACTTGTGGACGTACCGACTGATAAGCATCTAATGCCAGCTCAGAAGAGGACTAGAAATAGTCATGCTTTCAAGTACCAGAGTTATCAGCCAAGGGTTGAGGTGTTCAAAAACTTGTATTTTCCGAGAACCATAGTAGAATGGAACTCGTTGTCATCAAGTACTGTAGGAGCATCTTCACTAAGTAGCTTTAAAGAACGGTTGCAGTCAGATATGCAAAGACTAGGTGTAACAGACCTTTCGGTGTAATATAACCAGCTGCTGCCGCGCCGCGTGCCTGCAAAGCTGGTGTGTTATGCCTAATGGCGGTTAAACCGCTATATAGATACAGATGTGACTGTGATCAATGGGGTTGACGTCTACCACCTATGACTGTCTTGTATCCTAATCTTAATCACAGTGCAATAAAAAAAGCCTAGTTCTAACGGAGGAATTATTCAATGTATATCAAGTATTTGAAAAAAAAGTTGTTACAGCATGTAACATGCTCCAGCAAAAGCTATGCCGAGACACGCTCTCACCGAACCTGTCTTTCTGAACTCATACAACAGGCAGGACATTCATACATGCATCAGTCAGCACCTGGAATGTGCTCACAGACAGTCCGAGACATTAGCGCACGGGGCCTTCAATCCTTTAAGACTTGTACCCATCGCTACCTCTTAAAAAAGCAAGAACACTTGGCAGCTGTGGACCACTGATTGGTCGCTGACCTGGATCCCTATATTGAGTTTCTATCTTAGCATTCATGATGCAGTCATGTATTTATTACTCATTTCTCCATCAAAAGTACATAAGCAGGGAGAACAGCATTCCCTCTGAATTGGGTACTGTTTGTTACATTCTTCATTAAAATCATCAACCAATGCACAAGGACAAAAACAGCTGTTAAAAAATTCACAACATTACTTCAAGTCCAGTCATGCCAGTCAAGTCATTCAAGTCAAGTTGTACAATGTAAGTGGAAATTGAAAATGTTCAGGACCCGGAAGAACTGTACTAAGTTGTTGTACAGTCTGATGGCGCAATGCAGGAAGGATTGCTGCAGTCTCTTAGTTCTGGCATATATAGGGAACAGTGATGTTGTGACTGTTCCTTAGTGTTCTTCCTGTGGCAGAGTGTCTTTGAGCAGGAACCAGGTCGTGCAGAGGTGCAGATGATAGTGACTATCAAACCCAACCATAGTCAACCTTAGTTAACTTAGAACTTTGATAGTAGTCTAGATAACTATTTTTGATTCCCATGTATTTCCATGTACATGTTTGTCTGCAATTAGCCTTCGGGCATGAACTTGCAATAAAGTTATTATTATTGTTCACAACAGCATGTTATAGAAAATAAACAGTGTTTATTACATGTGCCCCTCTAGGACGAGGCTCTGTGGGCGTGTCTGGCTGCCATGGCTGCCTACGCAAAGGACCTGAACACTGCAGAGGTGGCTTACGCTGCAATAGATGAGGTGAGAATAGAGTCCTTGTTTGTTTGTTTGTTTCTGTTTTATTTAGCCAGGGTGGCCCAACTCAGTGCACTACACTGCTTTGCAGTGGGGCCCTGGATAACGCTATACAATCAGTACAAAAACATAAGTCTGAAATACATATACACCGATACATACAAAATTTACAGAGCCATAATCCATACTCGTAGTCCATATTCCGTTCCTGTCGTAAGGTGAGGTCAGAGGTCAATTCATTTGTTTCAACATCCTCTTAAATGTTACCCTGTTTGTCTTCAAAGAGAAGACACTCGGGTGCCTTTTGGAAGTCTACTGTCGTGGCAAATGCAATGTTCCATAGAATTGTGTGACTTTTCAAATTGCATTTTAGTAAAATGTTGCTCTGTATACATATTTCATTTGTTTGACTGTATATCATTCAGGGACCAGATTATGCAAAAAAAGATTTCTAAACATTGAAAGTAGAAATATTTGTTCCCTTGAAGGTAAAGGTAGTGCCATAACTTTTTTGAGGCCGTAGGGTCAGTGTGTTGTTATTCACTGTGTCTAGGGCATTGTATTGGAAGGTGAAGCCCAACCCTCTCCTTCCATCACTTTTTACATGTACTACTACTAGTAGTACCTCCCCAACCGAAGTCAGCTACCCATTTTTACACCTGGGTGGAGTGAGGAAAGTCGTGTAAAGTGCCTTTCCCGAGGACACAACGTCTAGCCAGGACTGCCAGGAATCAAACTGGTAACCTCTTAATTTTGTGCCGATAATAATCAACACCACACAACCGGTGGCAAAAAAAGTTTTCTTTAACTAAGGCCACACCAATTTAATTTCGTGGTTAACAGATTTTTTTAATTTTATTTTAGCAACAACAAAAAATCATGAAAACAGGAGGCTGGGGTGAAAACTTGCACCTGACCCTGTTCACTCCCTGAAACTGTGTGCACCAAATTACAAACTTTCCTCTGAGATTCTGTTTTCCTGTTGATTTTCCAATCTAGCATTTTTTTTTAAATTCCGTTAACCAAGAAATTAAAATGGTGTGGCCTAAAAATTAAAAGTCAAAATATTTTCCCCTCCACAGGTTGACAAGGTGCAGTACATTCTCCACATTAAGGAGATCCCGTCCAAGGAGGCGAGAAACGCTGAGATGGCGCTTTTCTGCGGCAGTCCTCAAGACGCGGAGGGCATCCTCCTTCAGTCTGGGCTCGTCTTCCGAGCCATCCAGATGAACATCAACCTCTACAACTGGGACAGGTACGTTTTTTTAAATTTCTTTTCACTTACTTCAATTTCACCACAAAACAAGGCTTATAAGAGCCACTCACATGTTTTGGGTTACTGGACTGGACTGTGATGACAGACGTTTGGTCACCTTTATCTTGAAAAGTTTGGGGTTGTACCCATCAGGGAACCAATCACAAGGAAGCTTGTTCCATAGCGATGTAGTTCTAGGAATTATCAAAGAAGTTTTCAGGGCAGAAGTTCCTCCTAAGAGTTGGAGTATGGAAAAAATAGGGTGATTTGCTTCCATGGAAGTGGAAAACGTGTCCTTGCTGAGAAAGTCGAGGCACAAGCGAGTGAAGTTATGTTTTTACAAGCTGTGAAAGGCTCATTGTGATCTTGGCATAACTTTTGGGTTTTGATCCCCAATATGGTCGCTGTTGGTGGGATTTGTTGTTTTTCTCAAAGATACAGATGAACATCAACCTCTACAACTGGGACAGGTCCGTCCTTAATGAATAGTTTTAAAACTAGAAAGGCAACATTTGAGAGCAAACCCAAGATACTGTAAAATCATTTTAAGTTTGCATGGTTTTAATTTCACAGGAGGGAGAAAATGCGGTGGTTTTGAGTTGACATTTGAGACAATAGTAGACAAGGGGGTAGGGAGGCAAAAAATTTCTTGGTGGTTTTAAGTTCGTGGCGAAGAGCTTACCGCAAAAACCACAAACATAAAACGGGTGCAAACATTTCTGCATTTACATGTACAGTACATTGCTCCATATTTGCAGATACATGTATTGTGAATGCTGATGGACACTCGGTCATTTTCAGTCTTGTATCTTTAATCTGATGCCGCGCCGCGTGCCTGCGAAGCTGGTGTGTTACGCCTTATGGCGGTTATACCGGCTATATAGATACAGATGATGCTTATTCACTCTGAAGTTCATTCATTTGGTCATCCACTTAACCTGCACTTGTCCCTCAGGGCCCTGGAGTTGGCAGTGAAGCACAAGACCCATGTGGACACTGTGCTGGCCTACAGTACCGCATCACTCTAAAGTTCATTCATTCATTCATTCATTCACTAAACTTGCCCTTGTCCTACAGAGCCCTGGAGTTGGCAGTGAAGCACAAGACCCACGTGGACACAGTGCTGGCCTTCAGTACCGCATCACTCTAAAGTTCATTCATTCATTCACTAAACTTGCACTTGTCCCTCAGGGCCCTGGAGTTGGCAGTGAAGCACAAGACCCACGTGGACACTGTGCTGGCCTACAGTACCGCATCACTCTAAAGTTCATTCACTCATTCACTCATTCACTAAACTTGCCCTTGTCCTACAGGGCCCTGGAGTTGGCAGTGAAGCACAAGACCCACGTGGACACTGTGCTGGCCTTCAGTACCGCATCACTCTAAAGTTCATTCATTCATTCATTCATTCACTAAACTTGCCCTTGTCCTTCAGGGCCCTGGAGCTGGCAGTGAAGCACAAGACCCACGTGGACACCGTGCTGGCCTACAGTACCGCATCACTCTGAAGTTCATTCATTCATTCACTCATTCACTAAACCTGCCCTTGTCCCTCAGGGCCCTGGAGCTGGCAGTGAAGCACAAGACCCACGTGGACACGGTGCTGGCCTACAGTACCGCATCACTCTAAAGTTCATTCATTCATTCATTCATTCACTAAACTTGCCCTTGTCCTTCAGGGCCCTGGAGTTGGCAGTGAAGCACAAGACCCACGTGGACACCGTGCTGGCCTTCAGTACCGCATCACTCTAAAGTTCATTCATTCATTCACTCACTAAACTTGCCCTTGTCCTTCAGGGCCCTGGAGCTGGCAGTGAAGCACAAGACCCACGTGGACACGGTGCTGGCCTACAGTACCGCATCACTCTAAAGTTCATTCACTCATTCATTCACTAAACTTGCCCTTGTCCTTCAGGGCCCTGGAGTTGGCAGTGAAGCACAAGACCCACGTGGACACGGTGCTGGCCTTCAGACAGAAGTACCTGGAGAAGTTCAGCAGGAGCGAAAAGAACAAACGCTTCCTGCAGTACGCTGAGGGGGTGAGACAATTTTATTTCATTCTTTTGATGTTTCTTTCTTTTAAGTTTGTAGAGGGGTGAGACACTATTCTTTCTTTCTTTAGATGTTTCTTTCTTCAGTATGTAGAGGGGGTGAGACACTATTCTTTCTTTCTTTAGATGTTTCTTTCTTCAGTATGTAGAGGGGGTGAGACACTATTCTTTCTTTCTTTAGATGTTTCTTTCTTCAGTATGTAGAGGGGGTGAGACACTATTCTTTCTTTCTTTAGATGTTTCTTTCTTCAGTATGTAGAGGGGGTGAGACACTATTCTTTCTTTCTCTAGATGTTTCTTTCTTCAGTATGTAGAGGGGGTGAGACACTATTCTTTCTTTCTTGAGATGTTTCTTTCTTCAGTATGTAGAGGGGGTGAGACACTATTCTTTCTTTCTTTAGATGTTTCTTTCTTCAGTATGTAGAGGGGGTGAGACACTATTCTTTCTTTCTTTAGATGTTTCTTTCTTCAGTATGTAGAGGGGGTGAGACACTATTCTTTCTTTCTTTAGATGTTTCTTTCTTCAGTATGTAGAGGGGGTGAGACACTATTCTTTCTTTCTTTAGATGTTTCTTTCTTCAGTATGTAGAGGGGGTGAGACACTATTCTTTCTTTCTTTAGATGTTTCTTTCTTCAGTATGTAGAGGGGGTGAGACACTATTCTTTCTTTCTTTAGATGTTTCTTTCTTCATCACGCAGAGGGGGTGAGACAGTCATTGTCTTCTTTGTCTCTTTCCGTTTCTTTCTTGCCTTTTTCGCCTTTTCTTTTTCCCTTTTCTGTCCTTCTTTCCTCCTTCCTAAGACTGCCACCGTCTTCTTGTTTCTTTAAAGTTTCTTCTTCACTTCACTTAATTGTTTAACTAGTTGTTTAAGAAGGGCCACACTATGTTAACAGAGCATGTTAAAAGCACCAGACTTATCTATAGTCACTGTGGTAGGGGTCCTTCCCAACGGAATCGATCAAAACTCATATGTTATAAAGCATTGAGACAGTTTATGTGATACAAATAGAAAAAAACAACAAATAAACAAGCCGTCTCCCGTTGTTCCCAGGTGGAGGTGGACTGGCAGAAGATCGAGGCAAAGATCGAGATGGAGCAGCAGAAAGAGCGGGAAAAGGCTGCCACGGCCAGGCGGTAACATGGAGGGAGGGGATCACGTTACAGATAGATTATTTGGTTGCTTCAACATGGCTAACGAGTATCAGATTTCTGGTAGAAGGCTAGCGGTTAACGTGTGTTAGAGCTATTCTTCAACATGGCTGATAGATCATTTTACAGACAGAAGGCCGAATTACAAATGTGTAGAGATGTACTCCAACATGGCTGGTGGGTATCAGGTTACAATATTATGCGCAGTGTCATACAGTAGCTAAAAACATTTTGTTGAAGAAAACCTTCTCAATACATACTGTTTTTTTAATACTGCTCCTGTTGTCATGGTACACTAAAAATCATACGGGAAACTGTAAACTTATATGTAGCTTTGCATTGATTAACACACATTCAGTGTAAAAAATGGAGTTTGTGCTCTAGATCTATTGCAAAGCATTGTGCTGTCAGTAAAACAAAATGGGTATGTAAGCCTATTCTTTTAGTTTCTTGGTACACTGTTAGCCTGGATAGGTAGTGCTTGTTGTGAAGTTATATTCCACAAAGTTTGTATATTGTGTGAAAAGCTGTATCTGTACATACTTGTGTTCATCACTTGCTACATTCCTATTGTAAAGAATTATCATGTTCGTGTGCTGTACAATCTATAGAGTTTCCTATATCAATAGATAGCTATAGATAATCTATTAAAATGGAAAACTTATATATTCGAAGGCTTTGGGAATGTTTGTTGTTTAATCTTTAACAAGTTGTAATGTAAGATGGATAATATAATATAGTTATAGTTTAACATCCATACGTGGTGCCTATGGAAGGGCCCATCTCTGTTTCCAAGCCATTGGGCCACACAGTTTTGGGCATCGCTACAACAGGGGGCTAGTCCACTGGTAGCTACCATTCTCAAAATAACTGCATGGCTTCTCAAGAACCTTATTTTCAATTTTCAGACTTTAGGGCAAAATGTTATCAGGGCACAGCAAAGTTGAAATGAGATTTCCAACACAAAAATATGTTTCAGAATGACCTCCAATACAGATGAACGTTCAAGCTACTAGACAGTTTGTCTCAACTCTTGGGAACTTAATTTTGCACAAGGGCAACTTCAGTGTAAGGTGGTAGCGAATAATTGTCCTCAATGACTACATTGTTTATCAACAACTTTATTTTCAATTTTCAGACATATGTATAGGACAACACAAAACATGTTAAACAGATTTATAAGACAAGTATCATTGCAAAGACTGCATCATACTTAACAACTTATTTCAACTCTCAAGCCACATGTAAAACATACTGCAATTAACCAGGTGAATATAAATATAAACATAAACATCACGCTTAATCTCCAAATCCTATGTTCTACCAACCTTACAGAATTATTTTCAAAAGAAAACATTTCACTTTGACAAGTTTATTTCCAGACATATCTGTATAGAACCGCATATAAACATAATATGAACATCATTATTACTTCAAAATGTTACACACTAAACTCAACATTATGTCTTAAATATTGATCGTAGTCTTTGCCATGCTGGGCATTTGTGGGCGTTACAGTGTGAAGAGGCTTTGCTCCAGAACAGGCACTGCAAGGGAAGACAAAAAATAAGACAAAAAATAAGACAAGAAAGGCAGCATTTACAAGCAAATGCATTATGGATATTGGAGACATTTTTTTCACAACCGGTAATTCTCCCCTGCTAACGTTTCGGTGTCTGTCAGACACCTTCTTCAGACCTTCTGACTGGAGTACTGCTTCTCACCGCTATAAGTAGCCGAAGTAGGTGGCGCTTTTGCGGTGAGAACACTGTCCCAAACGTGGCTAAGTTTGTATACCCCCTCGTCCCATGTCCGAGAGACACCGAAACATCAGCAGGTAAGACTTGCCAGTTGTGAAAAAAGAACCTCCAATATCCTTAAGTTTGTTCTACCAACCTGATGAAATTATTTTCGGACAAATGCATAATGTTTATCATCACATGGTCTAACCTAACAAACTACTGCTCTGTTTATTCTTACTCAAACACAATCATATATATGGTGACAAGCCCCTCCAGCTCTGTCCTGCCACTTGCTACATTATGTAATCAAACACCACAGGGTGTCTGCTACTTTACCAGTAACCATGGCGACAGTCGTCTGGTCCAGGTCGTTGACCTTATTAGTTTGGAACAGAAGAGGAAGAGGAAACTGACCTAAAACAACTTCTGTGACGGTAGATATAATCAAAGAATATCTAAGACATCTCGGTAAAATGATTTCCAGAGTAATTACAAATGTATCTCAAACCTTTTTAGCTCACTGAGAATTTGTTTGGCATGACATTCCCATTCTTGTACTGTGGTGTTTTAGTAGAAAATTTACTATGGTTGGGGTTAATGAAGTCCCAATCTCATGCATGACACTACAGTGCTTGAGGAGCAATCTCACCTCCTTTGCAGGTTTGTCGCACACATAGCAGTAGCACTTGTCGCAGTGAGCTGCATTCTGCTGGTAGGGTCCTCTGCATACAATATGATTAAAACTAGCGATGCTGCAGAAAAAAAAAAGAAAAAAAATTATGAATGAAAATAACATCAGTAAAAGTCATCATGGCAATCATCAGATGGCAGACTTCACCCCTTTACCCACACTGCTTTGCAAATGAGTATGAATCGCACACACCAAAAAATGCCCTTTGCCAGGCCGTACTTAGCCTGAGTACCAACCTCCGTAGTGACCGCTGGCTCAAAAGAATTCGCTTGCTAACCACGGAGTCTGACCCTGCGCGTATCCGTCACGGCTGTCTCATTATCACGTAATGAGGGGAATTCGAGCTGCGTTCGGTGCCATTTTTCGTTCCAAGGTGTCTCTATTGCCCAGTTCGGGTCCAGTTTTGAAAGAATCGCCATGGCAACAGTTCTTAGAACCTACCCGTTACGAAGAACAGTGTGGCATGGGGAGGAGCTTAGACGAATGGGGCCAATCAGCGAGCTCGTTCAAAATCGAAACGAATATCTGACTAACAGCCGTGACGGATACGCGCAGGGTCAGACTCCGTGGTTAGCAAGCAAATTCTTTTGAGCCAGCGGTCACTACGGAGGTTGGTACTCAGGCCAGGCCGTACTGTCTTGTTGGGCGAAGTCAAAGTACCAGACACTGAGTCTAAACAGGACGACTGTACCCGCTTATGATATTTGTCATACGAACCTGAAGGGGTGATGCGACCATGCAGACCTAGACCTAGAACTAGAACAAAAACTAGAGCTAGAACTAGAGCTAGGGCTAGAACTACAACCAAAACTAGAACTAGGACTAGAACTAGAACAAAAGCTAGAATTCAAAGAAAAACTAGAACTAGGACAAGAACTAGAGCTAGAACTAGAGCAAAAACTAGACCTAGAACTAAAACAAAAACTAGAACTTAAACAAAAACTAGAGCTAGAACTAGAACAAAAACTAGGATTAGGACTAGAACTAGATAGAACAAAAACTAGAACTAGAACAAAAACTAGAACTTAAACAAAAACTAGAACAAGTAAGAACGAAAACTAGAACTAGAACAAAAACTAGCACTAGAACTAGAACAAAAACTAGAACTAGAACAAAAACTAGCACTAGAACTAGAACAAAAACTAGCACTAGCACTTGAACCGGCTTGTGAGATTTCTCAGTACGAACCTGAAAAGATGATGCGGGCACGCAGACCGGGGGTGGGGGTAGTCGTCTGTGTCCGAGGGTCGACAGTAGGTCACCAGGAAACCCTCCTGGCCAGGCGACCCTGCGACAGACTCACACCGGGTCTTCTGCGGAGTTCCCAGGACGATCACACTTGGGTTCCTCTCCTTCTGTGGAGTGCCAAGTGGGCTCTTCTGTGCAATCTCATCTGGGGCTGGAAAATATCGTAGAGAAGTAAGGAAAAATCTGCAGTAGTGGTCATCGGGCGTACCTGGGACACACACCTTTTTTGGACTGCTATGTTCGATCACACTCTCCTTGTCCTTTGGTAGCTCTTCTGTGGTAGAAATTATTAAAGATAAGGAAAGTAAAGCAGTCATCTTCCACTGTGGTTAAGGATGGGGCTTTCTTCTTTGCTGATACAGTGATAGTACAATTGGGGTCCTTCTGTGCAATCACATCTGGGGCTGGAAATATCGTAGAGAAGTAAGGAAAAATCTGCATTAGTGGTCATCAGGCGAACCAGGAACAGACAGGAACACACCGGGTCTTCTGCGGAGTGCCGAGGACGATCACACTTGGGTTCCTCTCCTTCTTCTGTGGAGTGCCAAGTGGATTCTTCTGTGCAATCACATCTGGGGCTGGAAATATCGTAGAGAAGTAAGGAAAAATCTGCATTAGTGGTCATCAGGCGTAACTGGGACACACACCTTTTTTGGACTGCTATGTTCGATCACACTTAAAGCACTCTCCTTGTTCTTTGGTAGCTCTTCTGTGGTAGAAATTATTAAAGATAAGTTTATTCAGTTTATTCAGTTTATTCAGAAAAGCAGTCAGCTCGCAGTCGGTATAAAAACAAACTGAATATCGCTGATTTTACAACTTGTGAATACAGAAATATATGTACAAACATTAATAAACAGTTACAATACATGCCACCGAAACACCTAAAACAAAGTTGTACGTAATGCCTTACAGAGAACGCCGAAAGTAAGGACAGGAATGCCATACACACTAAGTGACATTAAGATGATTCGTTATACAAGCGGATGGCCTGGTGTAGAAATGACCTTCTCAGTCTCTGTGTCCTGGCAGCTGGCACAGTAAGTGCAGTGCCGTTTCTAAGAGTCCTCCCAGTGACCGTAGACCTGGCCGGCGGCACCAGGTCATGGAGGGGGTGACCCTCGTCCAGCATGTCCCTCAGTAGCTTCACTGCCGCAACCTCTCGCCGTTCCTTCAGCGTCGGCAGAGGAGGCACCTCTCGTCTTCCCCCCAGTGAGACGATACGGAGTGCTCTCCGTTGTACTCTTTCAATTTGTCTCTCCTGCTCCTTACTACACCCTACTAGTAGTACGTGCCCATATTCGAGCACAGGTCTGATAAGTGTGACGTACACCTGGACCAAATCCACGACACTGGTGCCCTGTTTAGTAAGGAGCCTAAGATAATGAAGCCTACGAGAGGCCTTCGTGACCATGGATGTCACTTGGTTATTAAACGTCAAGTACCTATCCAATATAAATCCCAAACCCTTGGCTTGTTCAACCCATGGCACCTGTTGTCCCCCTAAGATAATCTCTGGTGGGACAGGAACTGATCTGTTGAAACATATTTGCATTAGCTGACTTTTGCCTCCATTTAAAATCATCTTGTTGTCGCTAGCCCATACATCCAGCTGAGTCGCTTCCTCCTCCACTGCCCTGTCGCTGTTTGCCACAGCCACATGGAGAGATCGCGACAAGCTGACGTCGTCAGCATAGCCAACATTTAGTGTGGAACTATACACTGGTGACCTAGTGCTCATAAAGAGCAAAAATAAGTAGGGTGAAAGAACACCCCCCTGTGGGACTCCTGATGTTAAAGTGTGCCAGGTGCTGAACTTGCCATGGGTCACGACTCTTTGCTGTCTATGTTTGAGATAGTTGTGTATCCATGCCAGCATGTGTGGACTCACTTGTAGATTGTTAACACACATCAGCAGCAGGGCGTGATCTACCCTATCAAAAGCTTTGCTCATATCTGCAAAAAGTGCCCTTACGAGTGTTGGCTTTTTGGAGTCAAGAGCAGATAACCAGGTTTGTACCAAACGCACCAATGCTAATGTGGTTGACGAGCCTTTCATGTAGGCATACTGGTCCCGGATGACCATAGTTAGTGCAGGGAGTAATCTCTTGAGAACGCATCTCTCGAGCAGTTTTGCCAAAACAGCTAGAAGGGAGACTGGTCGAAAGTCCTCCACTTGTGATGCTCCAGCAGCCTTTGGTACAGGCACAACATTTGCCGACTTCCACACTGAGGGCACTGTGCCCTTTGCATACGAGGTGTTGAAGAGATGGCAAACAACAGGTGCTAAGTCCTCAGCACAGTCCTTAAGCACCCAGTTTGGGACGTTGTCCGGCCCACTAGCTTTCCTTGGGTTGGTAGTCTTGAGTAAAACTTTAGAATAAGGAAAGTAAAGCATTCATCTTCCACTGTGGTTAAGGATGATGCTTTCTTCTTCCCTGATAGTCAATTAGGTTCCTCTCCTTCTTTTTTGGACTGCTATGTTCGATCACACTTGGAGCACTCTCCTTGTCCTTTGGTAGCTCCTCTGTGGTAGAAATTATTACCGTCGCCGAGAAGGTTATGTAGAGGGTAGCGTTTGTGTGTTTGTTTGTAACGTACAACATAACTCGAGAAGGCTTGGATGGATTGTCTTGATATTTGGTAGGTGGGTAGGTCTTGATGAGACTTGGAAATGATTAGATTTTGGGTCCCCAAGCGATTTCGTGTTCTGGACATGCTATGGTCCTGATTTTTGAGTGGTAGATAGCTCTTTGGACAGTGAGTAAGTGGTCTAGGTTTGGGCCCCCTAGCGGCTTTCGGAACTGCAGGAGCAGGTTTTGCTTCAGACTTTGAAATGGAATAACTCAAGAAGGTCCTGATGGATGGTCATGATTTTTGGTACATAGACCAACTTGGTACAACTTGGTACAAGTTGGTCTATGTAGGTCCGTCGGGGTCGCCCGACACAGGAGTGCCCATGAGTTGGTGCCCAGAGCAGGAGTTCGCTTACAAGCTCTTCTTTGTACGCTAACGCTTAGTACGTTAGCGTAGGGTGAACGCTAACGATAGACTAAGGACTCTTGACAATCTAACTTACAGTCTCAATCAATGGGGCATGAATATGCAATAAACTTCATTGTCAAAACAGGTGTGCTGTGCCTTGAGTCAGTTAACCAGTTATAAGAGACAAACAAACAAAACTAACCGTTATCCAAGTTGTTGGCGTTTTCCACAGTGCCGAGGAAGATGACATCATCATCATCACTACACCCAGTCTGCACAGGTGTCCGAAGAGAGATGTTCATGTGGCTGATGTGAGTCTACAATAGGGAAAATGACGCCAGTTATCTAATCATTCATCTAGGGTCGACTCCAGCTCGGACATGTAAGGGATTGTAGCTTCAAACCTCTCCTTGTAAAAGAACCCAACACACTTATCGAGGGGTGACCCGGCGTGCTTGGCCTAAAAGGTGAGCCATGGCAAGGCCGCATCATGCTTCACCTAAGAAGACTTCGCCATAGACTTTATGCAACCTATGATCCACTGCTCTCCAAGTCACGTGTCTCATCTGCATAACGTGACGTCACAGAAGCAGTGGATTGCTCACTCCTTGACAAAGACTGGAGCTGATCAGTCGAAAATTTGGGTAAGTCCAATTTTTGTGTTGGCATTTACAGTTTAAACTCCATTCAGAATGCTTCACCTAAATTGAGGATGACTGCTTTACCTACCCTTTTACCTTTTTAATCTTAATTAAGGGTGGTCTCTTCAGTTAACAGTTATAAATCATAACAAATCAGGATACAAAACAAGGATCACAGGCTTCTACATAATCAGTCATTGTTATAAGGTTTTGAAGATATTAATGATGCAAATTCAACTCCGAGACAATAAGCTAGTCCGGAGTTGCTACTACGCATGTGCAGTGTCAAAGGTGAAGGCCCCCGGCTTGAAAACAGTGCTCGTCTCGACATTGTCTTGATTTGCATAACAACGCCCAGCCGGGGAGGGGGGGGGGGCTTCATCTTTGACACTGCACATGCGTAGTTACAACTCCGAACTAGCTGACAGTTGTGACTAAACGCGTTCATGATGCAATTTCAACTCCGAGACAATCGTTGTACTAAACGCGTTCTATTTAACATTTCCACACCAACAAAGCGGTTAAGTTAGAGCCCAGTGTACTGACGGCCCAAAAACACCATATTTCAACGTGACCAAATTTTTCAGTCCGTAGTGCGAAGATTGGTGGGGAGACTAAAGTGATTGCGCCTGCGCCCAGACCCCATGATGAGAGACCCCAAGTAAAAAACAGGGTTTAAACCATTGAAAATCCTTTTTGGTGGGATTTTTTTGTGAAATCTGGGCAGTATAGGAGTGGCTGTCTCTACCTTGTGGGTTTTGGCACCCCCTGATATAGTGGCATGGTCTTCAACTGGGTGTCTGAAGCCTGTTGGACCTATCCAAGGGCTCTGATTAGGGGGGGTATGTCTGGAGAATAGCCGTATGGAATTTGTCAGGAATAAATCTGATGACAGTTGACATAACTGGTTTGTATTTGAAGGTAAGTTTTCGTAGTCAGTTGTTTTGATTCTTGAGATAATGACACCTTCTTTTTCCCCACTTCCCCATAGGGCTACATGCATTAATGGCATTTGTTGAAACACTTTAGTCTCCCCTGGTAGTGCGAAGATTGGTGGAATTCCGAGGCAATTTTCGCACAATTATCAACAGATAATAAGCTTAAGTTATCGAGAAGCTGTGCTGCGTTATCTATTGCCTTGGGAATGGGGGAAAGGATAACAAACTTACCGTCATATTTCTCGAGGTACTTCTGTCTGAAGGCCAGCACGGTGTCCACATAGGTCTTGTGCTTCACTGCCAGCTCCAGGGCTCTGAGACATGTGACGTTTCTGATCTGGCGCCAAAATTCGACCTTTGAACTACATGGCAGAGTCTATTGAGAACAGGGGTTATTTCTGAAATTCAGACAATTGAATAGACGGAGTGAAATGAAAATACAACATTTTCTAGACCTGGAGGACATAGTTGTATGTTTGATTATCAAATATGTCTAATAAGATATGAGATACAGATATTACCTATCAAAATCAAAATGATATTCACCAAACGTCCATAGTACTACGTGTAGTTGTCCAAAAAGTGACCAATAAGAGAAAGGACGACTTCACTAGCCGAAGGGGGTGATTCACGATAAATAAACTTCTAGATAGTATTTCAAATCAACTACGACAAGCTATCGAAAAAACGTTATGCCTTGTCCTCAGTTGACTGCTTGAATTGTGTTCAGCTTGCGTGAAATGCACTTTTACCACGACAACGCCTGACCAGCTGCAGTACCGTTATTAATCGCTATCACAACTAGTGCGCTGTTAATCGCGCTGCAATTAATCTCATCTTTAATTTTTCAAAGGTAACCAGTCAGATTCACGAGCCAATCGTGGAAAGTGAATCTGGCAGCATACATTTATTCCAGACAGACTTGAATGGCAGCGATTTCAGACTGTTTGGTGAAGGTAGAGCCTGGAACTGAAACAGGATAACACTCAGGAGGGCCTGCATGCCCCTTTTACGTAGAGCGTAATCGGCCGTTTTGATTTTACGTAGAGCGTTGCCGACCACTCCATAATTTAGCGTAGAGCGTAGGGAGGCTTTTCTGAATTTAGCGTAGAGTGTAGGGAGACTTTCTGAATTCAGCGTATTACGTAGCCGGCCCTCCGAATTTAGCGTAGAGCGTTGTCGGGACCCCCTCATGCAGGCCCTCACTCAGGTGCATCATCTCGATAACTTAGCCGCGCCCCACGCACGTTAAAGAACCCACCACACCATGGATAATCAGGGTTGATAAGATTAAACAGTCCATCTATTCTATGGCCCATTCCCGTTGGAAACCCAATACCCTGTGTGGGAAAAAGTCGACATAGAAAAATGAGATTCTAAAGTGGCGGTTATGTTACATTCATCGATATGTTACTGTTTGTACACACACACACCCTCATAAACACATCCGGATATCCAATTGAACACCAGTACACATAACTCATAACTCAAAACTTAAACATTACATAATTAAACGGTTCCTACCACATTGGATGACGTTAGCTCCCTTCTACGATATAAGAATCTATTTTTGAACACCTCAATTCTTAGTTGATACCACTGAAAGACCTGAAACGCTGTTCTTTCCATGACTACATGTGAAATTGTGAATATTGAACTCTGAATATTGATCCCAGACTAACCCTTTGTAATAGCCTTCGGCTAGTTGGATAGCCCTATCTGCATGTAATACCCAGATTATGTTTTTATTATTCTATGTTGACCTCTGACCTCTCCCGCTCCATTCTTAGTTTACCACAGTTTATCTGTTTAATTTTCCATAGGTTTCTGCTGTTTACAATTTTCATTGTTAAGCCTTGACTTTGTCATGTTTTGCGCCACGGACAGTCGGGAAGTTTTTCCTTCTCTTCTTTAGAGCCGTTAGTCTGACCAGCGGCGTGTCAAAGTCAAGGTCACTTTGCTAGACATTCCTGCGGGTCACGCTTGGTCACGTATTATGTTTGTTTTATGACGTAAACATAATTTGCACCTTTTCGGTAGGTCTTTTATATTTCCAGGATCCTGTGTTGTTGCTGTTTAGATGTTGCCTAATTAGTCTAGTTTATGCATGGGTTTCTGATTTTACACCGTATGTGATGAATGGACATGACCGCTGATGTTGTTGGAGTCAGCTAATGTTTCTCTTCGTACTTAACATCAAGTTCAGTATAAAGTTACATTTGTTCATATTTGGGTAGATTTATTGTGGAGGGGGGGCAGGTAAGGGACTTTCCTCTCGGTTAAGAGACCGGCCATTAGATATCGGGTGGGTGGATGTAAACGTTTAACATGTGTCGCAGTTTTCTAGCCTCTACCAGGCTCCGCGGATGGCTGGAAAAATTGTAGAAATTGACCAAATAGAGTGAGTCGGCTACGGAGGGAGGGTCCAATATGCCACCCACGGAGCGGCAAACTGTACCCCAGACTAACTCGTCTTGCATGTTTTTCTGTATATTTGGCCAATTTCTACCCTTTCCATCCTCCTTTGGAGCCTAGTAGAGGCTAGCACTTTTCTTCATATTTTGTTATTCTTTCTCGTCGTTTTGTGATTGTTAATGATCGACCCCTACTTCTAACCATTTGGACCCGCGGGAACCAATTTTTTATATCTTATGTTCTCATCTCTCGTTTATCTATTAGACTAAGTTTCATGTTACGTCATCCCTTTTCTAAGTTAAGAAGGCTTAAGCACTAAGTTTAATGTTACGTCATCCCTTTTCTAAGTTAAGTAGGCTGATGCACTAAGTTTAATGTTACGTCATCTCTTTTCTAAGTTAAGAAGGCTTAAGCACTAAGTTTAATGTTACGTCATCTCTTTTCTAAGTTAAGAAGGCTTAAGCACTAAGTCTAATGTTACGTCATCCCTTTTCTAAGTTAAGAAGACACCACTTCAAACACTCAAGACATTTTGACAAAATGAAAGCATCACACCATGATTTTTCGCCACTCATCATTTTATTGTTTCCCACTTCACGTTACTCAAGCCAAGTTCTCGAGATGTACATTTGTTTTGTAGTTCACGTCACATGACGAACGAACGCGAGGATTGTTAAGTTAAGTTACCAGTTTTCCGGTGTGCTGTAACGGTGAATATATACTAAGATATCGGTCAGAACTCCGTTGTCATACATTTGTACATGCGCGGAACATGGGAGAAACACATATATAAATGTCATATTTTAAACGCAGAATGTTTGTAGATTTAGATCGGGAAATTATTATGAACGTTACAAAGTTGTACATTATCAGAGTTAAACAATCACAGAAGAAATGGTACATTGTTCAGATACTGAGTTCAACAGTTAAACCATACTGTAACAATGGTGGATTTACAACAATGGCAGAGTTCAACAGAGTTGACTTATACTGTAACAATGGCAGAGTTTACTATACTGTAACAATGGCAGAGTTGAGCTATACTGTAACAATGGCAGAGTTTACTATACTGTAACAATGGCAGAGTTTACATATACTGTAACAATGGCAGAGTTTACTATACTGTAACAATGGCAGAGAGAACATAGCCTGTAACGTGAGGTGCGACCCACTGTGGGGTCCACTACGAGGCTTCTGTGAGCCAGACTACGGATGGTGGCTTTGGCCAATGGCAGCCGCCAAAGCATCAAGGCGTTCCCTCCATCTCCCAACCCTCTCATTGGTTTGTTTTAGACCGTTTATTATAAGAACTGGGGATTTACGAAAGATGCTGCAAGTTGTCTGTGTCACTAAACCGTCCTGTTGAGTTAACAATGTCAATTTTGTGGCAAAGATGTTTGGTTAGCAACTGCAGTGAGAGGGTAGAGCGAAGGGAACGCGGACCGCGGCCTCAGTTTTCGGCTATTTTTTCGGCTATCCAGTCCAAGTACGCGGAGACTCTGGTGAAGACCGTTCCGTAGCCGCACCCATTCTGGCCCCAGGACGTGAGCCCGACCACGTACCACTTACCGTCGTCACCCTGCACGACCGCCGGGCCGCCAGAGTCTCCCTGGGGAAACGACACGGGAGGGAGAAACGTTAGGCTTGAAAACAGTCATGTGTTAGTCAGGGGACACAACTCTCACCAGGACCCGCTCTTCTGGCGCATCATCGCCCTACAACACGGGAGGGAGAAACGTTAGGCTTGGAACTTGAGAATCATGTGTTAGTCAGGGGACACAACTCTCACCAGGACCCGCTCTTCTGGCGCATCATCGCCCTACAACACGGGAGGGAGAAACGTTAGGCTTGGAGAACAACTCTCACCAGGACACATCATCGCCCTACAACACGGGAGGGAGAAACGTTAGGCTTGGCGAACAACTCTCACCAGGATAGCCGTTGCGACTAACGAAGGGTGTTTTTGCTTGATATTACAGCAAAGCAAAAACACCCTTCGTTAGTCGCCACGGCTATCACCAGGACACATCATCGCCCTACAACAGGGGAGGGAGAAACGTTAGGCTTTGAGACAGCCATGTGTTAGGCAGGGAACACAACTCTCACCAGGACCCGCTCTTCTGGCCGCCCGAGTCTACCTGGGAAAACTACAGGGGAGAGAGAAACGTTAGGCTTGGACTTGTGTCTCAGGCGATGAAGGCGGCGCGCGGGGTGCATGCCGCTGTGTGTGCGTCAGGTGTGGGTTGTTCCCCGCCGGGGTCTATTGTGCATCCTTGGGTCTCTGATCATGACATGCTGAAAGTGCGACAACAACAGGTTAGGCAAGTCGGAAAAGGGTACACGTGAATCAGAAGTACAATGTATTGAGTGGGGAACAAACACATACACGAGATAGTATAGAAGATACCCCATGGTGACGTCTACTTCCTACTCAGTTTTGAACAGTGACGCACCATCTGAATATGGGACTGCATGCTGCATTTGTTTCCCAATCAATCTCTGTTTTCAAATATTCCAGCCACAAAGTTACAAGTAAGTGAACAGAAGAAGGTGGGTATACTGGATATGATACAGACAGTTAATGAGAAAAGCGAAGAGAAAGAAACAATGAAATACAACGTCATGTTTGTGCAACGGAGGGAGGAAAACAGTCAAGTCAAGCTGCTCTTACCTGGCAGGCGCCGCTGTTAACACTGAACTCCCCCGCGCATATGGCACTGTCGGTGTTCACCATGTTTCCGTAGCGCTGATCGCATCTCGTATCTGTCAACAGCGGCATGGAGACCTCCATCAGCTTGGTCGTTGTCGATCCACCTGCACTTGCGCACAACGATTGGACCGTGAAAATGTATAACGACAAAGGGACAGAATACAGTGGATCTTCATCATCAAAGGTACCAGCACAAGCATTCAGCTAATTGTACGTAGTTTAGATCAACTAATCATCATTTTCAAGTAAACAATTGACGTCGTAACTCACCTAATCTTTCCGATCCCCATCCTGTCACCCAGCAGGTCTTGCTTTGCACGTCTAATCCGGCTTCCGGGAGGCAGGCCTCGATAATGTATTCGCCATTCACGGGCGCGGACAGCTTAATCAGAGCGATGTCGTTCCTCATTCCCCTTATGTTGAATTGTGGATGCACGATGATGTTTGCCGCATTCCTTGTCACAGTCCACGACTCTTTATTATTACGATTATGCAATCCCAAGTCGATCGCGAGACCGGAGGGCATCCTGCCAAAGACAATTCATATGATTTGATTAACGATGATGCGCCTGCTGTGAACATGATAGCATTTGGCGTGATAAAAGAAATAACTCAAATGAAACATTTCTGGTCAAAAGTACTTCGAAGCATAATTTGAGATTTCTGTCTATTAGTGAAGTAAGCAGGCCTAAGAAAAAAAGTTATTTTTTCCGGTTACAGTACTGAAACAATTTAGGGTCGGTAGGTGGCCATTCTTTTTTCAGCCGAAGTGATCCAACAAATGCAGTCTAACATTGTAAATGTGGAATACATCAGAACAATGGTATTTTCAACGTTATATTTCATTCACACAGTATATCAATGAACTGAACAAAGAAGTACAATGTTTGCTACACCAAGAAGGTTAAAATACGTGACTATACATTCCCATATCAGCTGGTCAAAGCCTTAATCTGTTTAACATAGTGTGAAATACATGAAGTCCGTAAGAATAAAATGTGAATTATAATAATAATAATTATGACAAAATTACAACTTACGACTGAAAGCAGTAAGCTGCAGTCAGGACCCACTGGTTGTTGATGAGCACACCTCCGCAGAAGTGCTGCCCGTAGTTCTAGGGTCGGAAGAATAGCGTTGCTTATGTTAGTCCCTCAGACGATATTTACTCTTTCAATTCTTATTTAACAAAAAACAAAAGCAACCCATCTCTAACAGACAAGGCACAAGCACTACCAAACAGCTAGACTTCACTCACTTCGCCGAGGTGTATTAAAAAATGGGCATGTTGTTATCTGTGCGTGGCACTGTTAATATAAGTTATAAAAACTTGAGTGTAGTGCCACGTCGTTCTTGTCTGTCAAAAACCGATAGTAAAAAAAAACAGGTAGACGAAATTATACAAAGAATTATGATACATGTATATAACGTGCCACACTTTTCTGCCCTTCTTCAGTTTACCCGTTATAGATACATACCCAACGTAATAGAAGACATTAACGTAATTGACAAAAGTGAAACTGAAGTTCTGGATGTTTTTGTCAATAATTGTGTGTTTTGTTTTTTTACAAGAAGCAATGACCAAGAAAAAGTGGAAATATTTTCAATGGCAGGGCCCGCGGGTTAAACTTCCGACATGAGTATTCAACACAATCCGCAAATTGTGCCGTTTTATAATAAAACTAGGTTTTAGCCTTATCCAAAAAAGCGAGTAACTGAAAGGAAACCTGAAAGGATGTTTATTTCTCTTGATAATGTAAAGCACAGATTGCTGTTTACACGTCGCTATGTTTTCTATGCAGGTGAAGCAGAAGAGTGGCATTTGGCATCTGCACATATAAATAATGCACGAAATGAGTTGTCTATTCAGACCACTAAAGTTTATCCCAATTTCTCTAAGCCCACAGACAAAGACAAGACTATTCCTCTTTTAACTACCAAAAACCCGCAAATTTCAGAAAAGGTGTGACATTACGTCTTCCATTGCCTACAAAAGAGAGGTCGACCCCTTCAGATATAGTTATAGACAGTTGCGTTTCTATGATGTAGTTTAGCCGCTTTTAGACTTATTTTGTACCCTTCTCTTCCATATATATATGTTATTTGCAATTATCATTCGGGCAGGTATTTGCAATAAACTTATCAATAATGGACTTATCCTTCTTTGATAACGAGTTCGCAACTAAGGATAACATGAGTCAGTATACTATTCTCCAAGCAGAGGTTTCGGTCGAGTAGGGTAGGAGTGTCCGGGATTTTTAACGTCTCTCTCCCTTCACGTTAAAATTCCCGGACACTCCTGCCCTACTCGACCGAAACCTCTGCTTGGAGAATATCCGGATACCGCACTAGTGGTCGGGGGGTGGACTTCCCATAATGAACTCGTCACAAAACATAAATGAAAACTGATTGATAGACCAACGTCATTTTTGCAAAGGAAGATACAAGAACCAAGCCAAGGATCTTAAAGACATGCCAAAAATAGTTAATCAAGCAACTGGATAAAATTTTGAAACAGTCAGACGTTTCACAGCATCCGCTGTCTTTCGTCAGTGACTACAGATAGGACTGGGAAACCAGGTTTTATACCAAAACTCTGAAAAGATATGTTAATGAGGTTAAGACAATTTAGGATGTCTTGAAGTAGTCTTCAAAAGAAGATTAATTCAAGACAAGGTTTAAGGCTAATAGTTCAGTTCGCTACTATTGTTTTACTACAGTAACTAAATGTTGTTCGTCCGGGGGTGGGGGGTGGTGGTCAGTGCATTATCCCAACCGTCTGAAACATCTGACCGTTTCAAAATTTTATCCAGTTGCTTGAGTAACTATTTTTGGCATATCTTACTACCTGGGTGTCTAACCTTCATCAAAGAACTTAAAGACAGATTCTATGTCTAAACTATTTATCCTTTTTTAGGCCATGTTGATTTGATTATGTGAATTACATCCTCTGGGAACCCCAAAACTGATGCGAGCGTGCGAATAAATAAAAAAAGTTTTCAAAAACAAAAGTTGCCTTCATTATGAAATCTACGTGGTCAGGAAGGTTGAACAAATGACCAAACACACAGAGAATGGTATTCTAAATAATGGATTCTTCATTTCTTTCACATCTTCCTCTGTGAGTTTGGCATTCTAGACATACGTATCCGTTATTCGAATTATCTTTTTGCAATTTACAACATAAATTTGCTCATTTTGTAAATGCTTTGCACGATTTGCATTATAGTAGAAAACCCCCTTTTCTTTGGAAACGGACGGAAATCGATGCGCGCGCGGATGTCATCCATATGATCAAATCAACATGGCCTTCACGACTTTCTCAATGAAACTGCCTACGTCACGATTGCCAAATGTGTCTGTGGTAAAGTAGAGAAGACTTACCGTGAGGGACACCTGCCAGCCCCAGTCGCCAGGGGTGGCCTCAAACCCGTTAACAATCCTGTCTTCAAGGGGACGCAACCCGCACCCTGGACTATTTTCGCCTTGACCTGCGAAGGACATGAACAGACAGTAAGTCAGAATCACAACGCAGAATCACCGCGATTAGCGGATACTCACTCACTCACTCACTCACTCACTCACTCACTCACTCACTCACTCACTCACTCACTCACTCACTCACTCACTCACTCATCCTCGCCGCATTTCAGTCTTCCACTGAGGCGGGCCGTCAATGTTTTCCATATACATGCGGATACATTGTACATGGAAGGTAAGCAGAATGCTGTCCCCCCACCTTTTGGCGCCCCTGCAATGTTCTCTCCATGTCTAGTATACTGAGGATAAAAAAACTGTTTGACTGTTAGAAGAATGCAGCCCTCCCTCCTTCAATGTCGTTCCTGTAATGTCCGATCTGTGTCTTACGCTGGTAAACTGAAGATAGAAGTTTCATTGCAAGTTCATGCCCGTGTGCTAATTGCAAATACATTGTGGAAACATAGGGAAAACATACATGTGTCAGTGAACTGTGACTGTAAACTGAGGATAACAATATTCGTCTCCGGTGCCTGTAATCCGACCCCGCTCTGTTGATGATGTCATGGGCCTGCGAAGGACATGGACTGAAAAGTTAGTCAGAACTGGCGACTCAGGATCGCAGCTGTAAACGGAAAAATGGAAGAAAAGAAACAGTTAGAAGAATGCTGCCCCTCCCCCCTTTTACAATGTCCTATCTGTGTCTAATACTAGTAAACTGTAGATAACAACAACCATCTCCGGAGCCTGTAATTCCGCACTGTTTGCAAGATGGACCTAAGGAGGACATGAACGTAAGGGTTAGTCATAACTCACAGCTCAGAGTCACCACTGTTAACGGAAACATGGAAGGATAGAAACTGTTAGAATAGGGCTTTTCCTCCCTCCTGGTGTGACCCTGTAACAGGAGATGTGAGACGCACAGACAGAAAGCACGCACCTTGCCACAACAGCATTGCCCCCCCCCCCCCGTAACCAAATTCAACCAATACCTTATCGATACCTTCTACTGAAAATAGCACCAATCATCCGCAAATGGAAGCATTCAATGAACCATGCAACTGTGTAACACAACTTCAGACAGAAATGGTTCAAAACATACATATATGGGTCTGGGTGTTATGCAAGCTGCTGTTCAAACACACACATGCATGTGGGCGTGTAAAACAACTTTGTAAGAAAGCATTACAAGCGCTCCAAGTACACGCATCGAAAATCTACGCACCTGAATTTAAGCTTTCTATCGATTTTGCAGAATGTTACCGTTTATACACTGAGACTTCCCCAAGACTGACCACTTGTACTGAACACTTTTATTCTATATGATACGTTTTCATAATTATTACATCTTCGTAGTAAGTTAAACTACGCCTAGAGTATTATGATTACTACCAACACAGATGAGCCTTCATTATACGCCTAGAGTGATTTTAGATTTGTTGCGTACTACGGAGTGTAGTGTTTTGATGATTACACATACGTAGTTAATGTTTTGAGGTGTTCCTGTAATAGTATGCAAAAGAGCGTGCAATTCAGGCGTCAGGCTGCCATATGCTTCTTTGTGCAATAAACCAATACCATTTGAATACATGGCTGAAATACACGTGTAGTTTTGGCTAACTTTAAGGTGCAGTTCAAACCTACACAAGAGATTCTATCTAAGGCCAAAGCAAGTAAATGTTATGGATGCCATCTAGACAGACTCCCAAATTTAGTGCGCGCAATACACGCGAGGTTGTAGCTAAGATTAAAATGTAGTTCAGACACGCAAAGTTCTAGCTGACATTAAAATGCGGTTTAGATAAACACATTTTGCCAGAATTTCCGAAATATGAAGGGGGCGAATAATTTTGCATGCAACTGAACATATGGGTCCCGCAGAACAATGGTTTTAAGGTGCGATTCAAAAATACACGCGAGGTTTTGGCAAACATATTAAGATGCAGTTCACATTAAGGTGCAGATCAAACATACACAAGAGATTCTATCTAACATTGAGATACAGAAACTTCCGTACCTTCGCCCAGCAGGGCGGCAGCCAGCATTGCGCACATCAGGAAGCAAAAGGTCGCCATGGTTGTCTTCAGTCTTTGACACAAACTGGAACAGAATAAAAATTACGTCAGTATAAAGGCAAGAAGAACAAATTCCGGTTCGGCCCGGCCAACAGTCTCTGATGAGGGCTCCCTCGGCAGCTGTCCACACCACAGCCGCCTGGACAGTTTGCCCGCCCCGGTGATTTTTCCTGCCTGTGAAACAGCGAGCACTTGAGGACTCTGTTTCCCAAGAAGACAAGATCACCGGAGCCGGCTAACTGTCCGGGCGGGTGTGGTGCTGACAGCTGCCGAGGGAACTTCTCTGAATCCCCGGGAGAGGCTGATGGCCAAGATAGGGCCAACTATGGCTAGGCTAACTATGGGAGATAAAAGTTTGAACTCACCTGGGAAGCTAAGTCGCTCTAGGGGGGACTGTCGCTTCGGCGGGCATCGACATCGTCCGACGCCCTGTCGAGGTTCTGTTTAGGTCCGGGCCTGGCCGCTGTCGGTTTGCCTTGCCAACGAAGTAAGATAAAAGTCTGAACTCACCTGGACGCTAAGTCGCCCTGGCTGGGGACTGTCGGTCCGGCGGGAGACTGTTCGACGCCCTGCCGGGTTCTGTGGGTCTGGGTCTGCCTGCGGTCTGTTCGCCTTGCCAACGATGAATTAAAAGTTCAAACTCACCTGAGAAACTGAGTTCGTCAGGACTGTCGGGTTCGTCTCTGGACGTCTTTCGAAGACACGCACAGGTACGCACTGTCCTAAGTAGGATAGAGACGTCGGTCTCTGTGGGGATTTTATACACTTGGACGAGCGCATCACGCCACAATTGTGACCAATAGACAGGTTGGAAAATGACGTGATAGCTTGAAGAGCGTGAAATTTGCGTTGGCGTAATTTTGCATAAACGCCAAGCACACGTGATACAGCCGCCACGTGGCGATTGTCACCAATCGGAGGGCTCCAGCTGTGGAGATTGTGCAATAACGGAGAAAGATCCAGAACAATTGCGTTGGCGTATTTTTACATAAGCCACCAACTCACGTGGCACTGCCACGACACAACGTGTTTCGTATGTTCGTATGTTACAAAATACCTACGAGGGGATTAAGGATCCGCGGCATCCGATTTAACAACACTTTGTTTCCACTATGGTCGTTACATACCCTTCCAAGTCGTGCCCATCGTTACTGTAAGTTTGAATATCTGTGGATAAAGACATTTATAGCACCATTACCACCCTAATTATGATATACCTGATACATGCGTGCTTGTCGTCGCTGCAATAGTGAGAGATTGTTTCCTATATCGTTAGGATCAATTCTGTATGCAGTGAAATGATCGAGCAGACCCATAACTGATGGAAGGGTTAATTTGAGTGATTTTCTTCATGCCAGAAATATTTTCCATCCTGGTAGATTTGAAGTGCGATCGTCTTTGATATCCAGTTCACCGTCACTCAGAGTTGGCATACAGTGAAGACAACATCTAATAGAAAAATCACCACGAGGAAGTCATATGGAATCGGAAAATCTAGAACATCAGTTTGGTTCCGCCTTGCCACCCGAAGCCATCGCTTGTCCCTGCCTCGCTAGGCCTATCCAAGTCCTTCGCCCGACCGACCGGTCTTCCGTACATTATGACATGTTCAGGTAGTTAGAGGCCAGGGGTGGAATCGGTGTAGCTGTGGCTAAAGTGTGACTGGGTTCAAACTGTGTTCTTAGCTCATGATATTTTCCAAGCGGCAAGAAGAAACTTAACGTGTATAGCTATCTTACAGAAATCAAAGCGACGTGTACTTTTCCTTTCGTAATTTGGCATATTACTCTGTTAGCTGCGTGTTCTTAGTTAAAGATCATTTAGCAAGACAGGACATTCTTATGACAAACACTGGACAAAACTACTACCCGGTGATTCAGGGCTGGGAAAATGTTCTACACACGGCTTTGTTTGCAAAAATAACAGCCGCCATTTTACTTCTATTCTTCGGAATACAAACTGTCACCGCCCATCCACAGTGGCGATCATTTAAAAAGGAAAATGGCATTTTACGTCCATCCCCAACCGTTCTATCACGTACTTGCGTATTTCCCGAATGACGTTATTGTGATACAGTGTGATTGATCCTGAATCAAAAGCAAAGCGGAGGAGAACAGAGATTGAAAAGTGAGACAATACACGACAATAGACAGAGCATTGATTTTTACGATCACATATTGCGTCTTCTTTCGACAGTTTTATAACTTTGCTGATCTCCAAACTGAATCAGTTTGTGATCAAAATTAGCAGAGATTCTCCCTGGCAAACTGACTCGTTTATCATCTCGAAAAATATTCGCACATGTGGAAACTAGTTTGGGTCCTCAGCAAAGGTACCCCTGTTCTATCCCACTCCTCCCTCTCAGAACTTCTGATAGCCCAGGCTCACCCATGGAAACTATTAGGATAACCAGGGTCAATGTTCACCGTTTATGATAGTTGCAGCTCTATGTAATATCATAACTTTCGCGTTCGTGTCTACGCTATTGATGCAGTTATGTACACTCCGATTTGCCTTTTAACACCACACATTTTAGCAGTCGTGAAAAATGACATGCAAAACACCGATTAGCGTTTGAGAAATCAAACCATAGCCATCTTACTCTCGGCTACATATGTCATATATTCAACAAAACCTTGAAAGGAAAGCCGGGTAGGTAGAGGCATCAGAAATTGGTCATCTTCATTTTCACTATATGCATTTTCAAAGACGACCTACATACACATATGTTAACAGATTCGTGCAGACTTCGTTCTCATATTTTCACAGATACTTTGCGACAAGAAGGCAGTGTTTAATCTTGAAATTTAAGGTTCTGGATTTTCTAATTATGACAAAAATTGGAAAGATATTGTTCAGCGTTTAACCAATTCCCTTAGTTTACTTCGTCATACGTACATCTGAAACTATGGGGTGGAATGCAATAATTGTGACAGCCAGCGTTGATAGACCAGTGACGATGTACACTCAATATTTGGATCAGCTATTTCACAAAAAACATCACATTGTCAGACTGCAAAAAGAAATCGTGATAAAGAAAAAGAATTTCGAACCAAGTAAAGCAAGGTCTGTGGATCATCTAATACGTCGTTTGATGTGTACTGTAACCCCGATTATGGGAAAAAGCAACAATACTCCTTATTTCATTATGTAGGTCGGCACAGTCGGTGTTTACCGGGTTTATGGCAACGAAATCTTTGTTTGCAGATTTCTGTGGACTAAGGGGAACAACAAAACGAAAAGAACGGACTCGTCCCCCGTAAATTTTAACGATTTACGATAGTTAGTGAGAGCCAGAGGAACGGTCGGTCTGGTTGTTCCCGTGTGTTTTGTGCTGCAGGCTATTCCAGCTAAGTGACACTGGTCCAGAAGTCATCACACTTGGCAAGTGGCACGATATGTTCGTAAACGCTTTGTCTGCTCTTAGAGAGCGAAGACAATGTCGTCTTTTATTTCATATTTCAGTGGACTACAGACAACAGAAATTGAATAAAAGTCATACATTTTTGTGTGTGTTGCAAGCTATTCGCACAAGTGATATTGGGTTCTAAACATATTTTTCTTATAACATTTGGCAAGAAGCATGATGTGATGAGAGATACCTTGTCCGCTTTACGTTTGTTACGTTATCACACATTAAGAAAGTAAAGAGAACACCGCCTACTGATAGGGGTTTAATATGAGACTGGTGGTAAAAATTGTTCCGATGAACGTTCACTACTTGTCCCAACACGAATAATTTTTCAGTGTACCACCAGGTTCTCCTCCGACTCACACCACTATACTGTACAACTACTAGCCTCAAAGTCATTCTACAGTAGCATCTTTTTTCAACGAACAGCAAAATATGGAACACCCTCCCAGCCCACTGCTTTCCTAGGCTCTACCAGTCTCCGCGGGTCGCTGGGAAAATAGTAGAAATTGGCCGAATAGAGTCAATTGTATGAAGGGAGTCGGCAAATGTTCTCACGAAAGCCGGTGTGGTTAGTCTGGTAGAGACTACTGCCTTCCCCATAGTACATATCTGGCGCAAAGAGGGGATGGCATAGATCTTATCCCTTCTTTTTACCATAAGGCGATTTCGTAGTCTCTTTTGGCGCAAAGAGGGGATGGCATAGGACTTATCCCTTCTTTTTACCATAAGGAGATTTCATATAGTACCTATCTGGCGCAAAGAGGGGATGTCATAAGTCTTATCCCTTCTTTTTACCATAACGAGATTTCACAGTGTCATTCTGGCGAATATGGGATAAGACCATCACAATACCACTATCCCCACAAATTTGTTTATGCCAGATTTAAAGCTGGTATACAATTCAGTACTAAATAAAAGGGATAAATAATCAAGTCTGCTTTCCCCCGATTGTAACCCACAGACCTTCAAAACTAACACACACCGCTATCTCTCGCCTTAGCCACATTCAGTTTAAACCAATCACGTCAACTAGTTCAATTCCAACTAGTGGCCCCCTACGGCCTTGCATTGAGCGAGATCGTCAAAAAAAAAACGAGTCGGAAAAATATTGTAGATCAACTGCTACATCGTTTGATATATACCGGGCAACCACGACAGGGATGTCAATAATTTCCCTTATTCCGTTATGTAGGTCGGCACGGCATATCTTGTTTAGGGGAACAAGATATTTATTTCAGGTGTATGTGGACAACAAGAAGAACAAAAAAGCACAGAAATGTTATCCATAGATTGGAACATCTTGAAATAGTCAGAGAGCAAGGTTAGAATCGGCGAGGCTGTTAATCGCAAAAGGGTACTATAGGGTCAAATTGTGTTTTTTCAAGCCATGATATCTGTCAAGCGGCATGGCAGTCATTCATTTACTGAATTCATCTTGATCCCTTACATACCCGTCTACTCGACTGCTACGATTTAACCAGAAGATGACGACAAGCACGCTCTTATTCTGAAGTGAGCTCATGTGATGATTTGTACAATTATTAGCAGAAAAAAAATAACTATCCAGCACAAGAAGTTACCGCGATCACGAAAGATACAGTATGAAATCAAACCGTATGAATGATTGAATGAATGAATGAATTAATGAATGAATTAATGAATTAATGAATGAATGAATGCGTTTGCCACATTCAACAAACAGCTTGAAAGGAAAGCTACAGATGTAAAGGTATCATACACGAGTCATCGGTATTTTTACTATATTCATTTTACAGATGATCTACAGACATATGTTTAATGTTTTGAACTCTATGCAAGATTTGTCCTCAAATATTTCACAGCTATGTAACAAGGAGGCAATGTCCACTATCTAGTTATGGTAGAACGAGGCAACATAATGCGAATGATTTGAGGCACGTCGGTTATCCATTCTGTTACTTTGCTTTGTCATGTTGCAGCTGAAACTTAGGAGTGTAGTTACTTCAGTGATTAGAACGGTCAATCTGTATGGAGTTACAATGATGCACACTCACTATTCTAAACTATTTCACAAAACACATTACAGAACGCCAGCTTGGCATAAGGAACTTGTTTTCATGATTAGAAGAACAAAAAAGAAAACGCCGAGAAAAGCAAGGATGTGGATCAACTGCAATATGGTTTAGAATGTACCGGGAAACTCCGATGAGAAATAGCAACAATCCCCCTTAGTCCGCAGGGCAGCTTGTGTAAGACAACAGCGTGACATTAGGCAGGAATTACATCACAAACAACTTCATAGAATTGATCCAGAGTATAAGAAATCTGTTTTTGAACCCCAAGGCCTAGCTCTGCAAGCCAACTGACTGGTATTCAATTTGTTGAAGTGCTGACTACCCTGTTCCATTCTGTTTGAGTCTGATGTAAATCTTCATTTTGCCACAACATCAGTCGACTGTACACTTTTGTTTTCTTTGCGTTTCCTTATACAACTCCGAAATAAATGACTAATTTGTCGCCGAAATGTCAAAATGCTACTTAATATATTTTCCAGCCGTCTTAAAGGAGAAGCGACACAGGACAGAATGTAGGTAACAACAATATTCAACAAGCCTAAGCTCTTCAACTACAAACTAGGAAGCCTCATATCAACTGAGACATGTAATCAGAAGTATCCAGGTGTGACTTTAAACAATCAACTATCATGGTCCCAACACATCAATAACATTACAGCGAAAGCAAATAGATCACTGGGATTTATTAAACGCAATCTATACGATTGCCCGAATCCAGTTAAACAAAATCCATATGATAATAACTTTATTGCACAACAATTGTACAAGGTACAAAGTATGGCATTCACTGGTACATAGATAACATTCTATGAGGCTAATCAGTCTATCTTATACATTATGGTGTAGTAGTATGGGATGACAATGGAATTTTACAATCATTAGAGGAGTTTCTAACGTCTAGATATTCTTTGATATACTTCCCAATGTATACTATGCATGGATTGTCACATTTCATTATGTACTTAAATTTGCTATTCAAGTCCATTGAGATATATGAGTCTTGTCAGACCACATCGAAATATGCTAGCGGTGCATCGGATCCCTATCACAAGGACCACATCACCAAAATAGAGGCAGTCCTAGAAAGAGCTGCTAGGTTTGTTTCCAACACATACGCATATTCAAACACTCACCAAAGCTCCACCAAATTAGTTACTGCTTTAGGTTGGGACAGAACAAAAAGATAGCAAGCAGACTCACAATAAGACTTGATCTTATGTACATCTGACCCTTGGTGTACGCGTACACACCTATAATTGCCAGCGTATACATATGAGGACAGAAGGGTTCCTTAGCATTGTACTGAGCGTATAGACGTAGTAATAATTTGCTCTGGTGTCTACAAATTAACATAGGAAAGTACTGTGGTCTCGAAAAATGTCCTGCAAACGGTGATGTAATACTGTTTTTAAAAATCATACCATGCGGGCCAAGTCGCTCTGCTGAAAGTAAGATATTTACTTCTCTTTAGTTGAAAAAAGAAGGGAATCTTCATTAAACATGTTGACAATGTGTCCAAAGATGTCATGTCCTCAAACAGTTCTGACCACAGTGCACCCTATTTTTCTCGTCACTTACCTACTAGTTTTTAAATGGACGTCGACTAAAAGTATTGGCCACAATAATTTGAAGTTTGGTGGATATTGCTAAAAGATGTCATACTAAACAATTATGCCCCGACATTTGAGCTGTGGCCTTTTTTTCTGGGTTTGGCCGAGGACTTATTGATCACCCCTCGTACATATACACGGGTCTTCCGTACATTGTAACATGTTCAGGTAGTTAGAGGCCAGGGGGGGGGGGGCGAATCGATGTAGCTGTGGCTAAAGTGTGACTGGGTTCAAACTGTGTTTCTAGGTCATGATATTTTCCAAGCTTAACGTGTATAACTATCTTACAGAAATCAAAGCGACGTGTACTTTTTCTTTCATAATTCGTCATATTACTCTGTTAGCTGCGTGTTCTTAGTTAAAGATCATTTAGCAAGACAGGACATTCTTATGACAAACACTGGACAAAACTACTACCCGGTGATTCAGGGCTGGGAAAATGTTCTACACACGGCTTTGTTTGCAAAAATAACAGCCGCCATTTTATTTAATCGGAATACAAATTTTGTCACCGCCCATCTACAGTGGCGACCATTTAAAAACGAAAATGGCATTTTACGTCCATCCCCAACTGTTCTATCACATACTTGCGTATTTCCCGAATGACGTTATTGTGATACAGCGTGATTGATCCTGAATCAAAAGCAAAGCGGAGGAGAACAGAGATTGAAAAGTGAGACAATAGACAGAGCATTGATTTTTACGATCACAAATTGCGTCTTCTTTCGACAGTTTTATAACTCTGCTGATCTCCAAACTGAATCAGTTTGTGATCAAAATTAGCAGAGATTCTCCCTGGCAAACTGACTCGTTTATCATCTCGAAAAATATCCGTACATGTGGAAACTGCATTAAACCAGATTTGTTTCTCAGCAAAGGTACCCCTGTTCTGTCCCATTCCTCCCTCGCAGAAATTCTGATAGCCCAGGCGCACAGTTTCTCCACCCATGAAAACTTCTAGGATAACCAGGGTCAATGTTCACCGTTTAAGATAAATGCCAGCTGTGTGTAATATCATAACTTTGGCGTTCGTTATTAATTTGATAACACAACAATGTACACTCCGATTTGCCTTTTAACCCCACACATTTTAGCAGTCGTGAAAAATGCCATGCAAGACACCGATTAGCGTTTGAGAAATCAAACCATAACCATCTTACTCTCGGGTACATATGTTACATATGTTATATTCAACAGAAACCTTGAATAGAAAGCTGGGTAGGTAGAGGCATCAGAAATGGGTCATCTTCATTTTCACTATATGCATTTTCAAAGACGACCTACATACACATATGTTAACAGATTCGTGCAGACTTCGTTCTCATATTTTCACAGATACTTTGCGACAAGAAGGCAGTGTTTAATCTTGAAATTTAAGGTTCTGGATTTTCTAATTATGACAAAAATTGGAAAGATATTGTTCAGCGTTTAAACAATTCCCTTAGTTTACTTCGTCATACGTACATCTGAAACTATGGGGTGGAATGCAATAATTGTGACAGCCAGCGTTGATAGACCAGTGACGATGTACACTCAATATTTGGATCAGCTATTTCACAAAAAAACATCACACTGTCAGACTGCAAAAAGAAATCGTGATAAAGAAAAAGAATTTCGAACCAAGTAAAGCAAGGTCTGTGGATCATCTAATACGTCGTTTGATGTGTACTGTAACCCCGATTATGGTAAAAAGCAGCAATACTCCTTATTTCGTTATGTAGGTCGGCACAGTCGGTGTTTACCGGGTTTATGGCAACGAAATCTTTGTTTGCGGATTTCTGTGGACTAAGGGGAACAACAAAACGAAAAGAACGGACTCGTCCCCCGTAAATTTTAACGATTTACGATAGTTAGTGAGAGCCAGAGGAACGGTCGGTCTGGTTGTTCCCGTGTGTTTTGTGCTGCAGGCTATTCCAGCTAAGTGACACTGGTCCAGAACTTATGTGTTTTTTTTTCTTCAAGTCATCACACTTGGCAAGTGGCTCGATATGTTAGGAGACGCTTTGTCCGCTCTTAGAGAGCGAAGGCGATGGCGTCTTTTATTTCATATTTCCGTGGACTACAGACAACAGAAATTGCACATCCATTATTCGCACAAGTGACATTGGGTTCTAAACATATTTTTCTTATAACATTTGGCAAGAAGCATGATGTGATGAGAGGTACCTTGTCCGCTCTACGTTTGTTACGTTATCACACATTAAGAAAGTAAAGAGAACATCGCCTACTGATAGGGGTATAATATTAGATTGGTGGTAAAAATTGTTCCGATGAACGTTCACTACTTGTCCCAACACATATAATTTTTCAGCGTACCACCAGGTTCTCCTCTGACTCACACCACTGTACTGCACAACTACCAGCCTCTAAGTCTTTCTACAGTGACAGTTTTTTTCCACGAACAGCAAAACTATTGAACTCCCTCCCAGCTTTCCCCCCGATTATAACCTAGAAACCTTCAAAACAAACATACCACCATTATCTCTTAACTTAACCACATTCAGTTTAAACCAATCACGTCAACTAGTTCAATTCCTAGACGTGGTCCCTACGGCCTTGCATTGAGCGAGATCGTTAACGAGTCGAGAAAAGGATTGTAGATCAACTGCTACATCGTTTGATATATACTGGGCAACCACGACAGGGATATCAACATTTCTCCTTATCCCGTTATGTAGGTCGGCACGGCACATCTTGTTTAGATGTCTATGTCAGATATAAGCATGTGGACAACAAGAAGAACGAAAATATACAGACATCATGTTATCCATAGATTGAAACATTTGGCAGTGAGATGGCAGGGGGGGGGGGTCAATCAGTGTGGCTGTTAATCGCCAAATTGTAACTAGGTACGACTGTGTTTTTTTTCTTTAAGTCATGATATTTGTCAAGGGGCACAAAGTGACGAGGGATATTTTGTCTGGTTTAAGATTTTACTGCGATAAAGGTGAAGACAGCATCGCCGACTGATGACAGACATCTAATCTTGCATTGGTACGCGTAGCAAGGGAACGAACCCGTTGTACGAAATTTACAAGTATGTACCCCTCCACACACACGCAGACGATTAAGCTTTTAGCACAGAGAGAAGTGTATATATTCACGGCCTAAAACGATGAGGTTTGGGGATTTGAACTTCTTCTAGTGGCGTGGCGTAAGTCAAACGAGTGGCATTTGACAGAAATTAGAACAGATATTGCTTGATATAATCGATCTCGAGTGTAAGCAAAATTATTTTTGCACTCTTGCAAGACATAACTGACAGGACGGGTGTATTTGATTTGTAGAAATACGGACTTGAATTAACAATTTGTTTAAGGCTAACGGTCTTGACTAAATCCATGATATTCCAAAGAAGATTGAGTCGAGAATATTTTTTCCATAATTACTCGGGTTTCTCTGTGCCCTGTGTTCTTATCTAAATAACATTACCAAGAGGGAGCCATTTTGGCGTAAACACTTGAGAAATGGTAGATGTGCTACCGCTGGGAAAATGTTCATCACTTGAGGGGACCACGATATTAACGATACGGGTTCTTTTACAAAAAGTTGTTGTAAGCAAAAACCGTAAAGTAAACCGCAGCTCGGTTTGTACAGCGGCTACAATTTGAGATTGTGTCACAGTTTACAAGCAGAAAGGCAGTCATTTACTGAATATAGTTTGATCCAAAACATACCCGTCTGCTCGATCATAGTGCGATTCGACCAGAATATGACGACAAGCACGTTCAGAGTCGGTGGTGACCTCATGTAACGATTTCTATAATCATTACTAAAAAATGGAAAAAAATATACCCGTTCATTTATACTTTTAACCAAATATCAACAGTTTCATCAGTCTGCTTTGTCACAGGTACATCCTGACCCTGATGTACACGTACACTACTATTGAAACATCAAACATATATGACGACAAAAATGTACGGGTTGCCACTGTTGTATAGAACGTGGCGATAATGCACGCTCGGATTTACTATTTAACACAAATGATTACTGCGATCACGAACTTACAATGAGATATCAAACCGTAGACTTAACAAATATAAGCATATATGACGACAAAATGTACGCGTTTGCCACTGTTGTAATAGAGTATAGAACGTGGCGATAATACACGCTCGGATTTACTATGTAACACAAATAATTACTGCAATCGCGATCAAATGAAAGCCAAAGATGTCAATGCATCAGACATGGGTCACTTTTATTTTCACTATAAGCATTCCTACACGTGTTGAGCTTTGTTTGGCCTTGACGGTTGTCCTCAAATATTGTCATCCACCTTAACCCACCATCCTGTGTTACCTATCAACGTTACATGTTTTCTTTACAATTCCCTATAGCGCTTCGAAACCAATGACTAATCTATCTATAAAGAAATAGAAGTTACTCTGGCAATGTTGAAATAGGTAGCAATGTTTACTTGGTGGGTTTTCTAGCCCTGCTAAATGAGAAGAAAAACGATGCAGAGGAACTATAACCCCGTTCTTACGAGGCAGATATGGCTACATGACCCATCGCATATCCACCCCTACTCACCCAAACCCATGACATAATTATCCATGCCCCATCCCAGAATCTTTCATTTCAGATACATTTTGTACCAGACACAGACCACAAAAGACAAACCTTATAAAGTATGGCCTTGAAAATCTTAATTATTTTTCGTGAGGCTCACAGGACAGAGGATATTCGTGCTGTAGAGCGAATGCCGACCTATTCCTGCCTAATGATCTTTCATTAAACTGACACATTCCTTTAAAAATCTAGTGTACCGTACTTTTTGTCGTTCAATACTGCTTCATGTTTCCCAGCGATGTATGTATGTATGTGTTGATTTGGCAGAACAGAACACACACCACATCAACGCTTGATGTGTGTTACTACCCGGGGATTAAGGGCCGGGGAAATGCACAATGGAGACGGTTTGTTTGCAGGAATGAAAGTCGCGGATTTGGATATGGTTGTGATGAACCCGTATAAAAAGGCCTCCACAAATGTGCGGGTAATTCTGGTTGAACAACATTTTACTTATGACTTGTTTTTAAACCTAATTGCAGGTTCTCTTAACGCTGACAAGTAGAGTTTCTAATTTCACGACTGCATCAGGCACAAGATGTGTAGAAGCTTTCTTGTTAAGGGTTGGGAAGAGCGGCTATGAACTAAAGAAGAAGATATTTCAGAAACGTCAATATTCACCAGTTTCGTCAGTCTGCTTTGTCATGTGTAAAGCTGACCCTTTGTGTATGTGTACACCATTATTCATATACCAAGCATGCATATATGACGGAAATATCGTATGTGTTTGCCACGTTATTATAATAGAGTATACAGCATATAACAATGATGCAATC
This sequence comes from Branchiostoma lanceolatum, assembly GCF_035083965.1. Lineage (NCBI taxonomy): Eukaryota > Metazoa > Chordata > Leptocardii > Amphioxiformes > Branchiostomatidae > Branchiostoma > Branchiostoma lanceolatum. The sequence goes on along the minus strand of NC_089738.1, from coordinate 19,094,749 downwards.
TAGGATCTACCACTCAACACAAGAAATTACCAAAGGCTTAGTAGGTAAAAGTAGGCATTATACTCCAAGGTGTGTATGTCATATTCGTCCAAACGCTTAAATGGACGCTACAAATGTAGATGCATCAGACATGGACCATCGTTATTTTCACTATATACATTCTTACAGATGACCTACATACACGTTCAAGCTTTTCGTACCATTTGTCCTCAGATATTTCACAACTACTTTGCGACAAGAAGACGCTGTCCACTGTCTGATTATGTTGGCCTGGAATTTTCTAGTCATGCTAGAAGAAGGTAACAAAGTATTGTTTAGCATTTGAACTCTTTCGATATCAACCTATTTTCCTACTTTTCCTTGCCATATGTACAGCTGACTCCTAGTTGTGAACAACTAAAGGGAACAACAAAGCGAAAAAGAACGGACACGTCCTCGGTACATTTCAACAGTTTTAGGGTGTGAGAGGCCAGGGGGACAACCGGTCTGGTGTTGATTGATTCCGGGTGTTTTGTGCTGCAGGCTATTTCAGCTAAGACACATTAGGTCTCGAACGCGTGTTTTTTTCTTCAGGTCATCACACTTGGCAATTGGCACGATATGTTAGGAGACTCTCTGTCCGCTCTTAGAGCACGAAGACAATGTCGTCTTTTATATCATATTTCCGTGAACTACAGACGACAGAATTTCAATAAAAGTAATCAATTTTTGTATGTGTTGCAAGCTATTCGCAAATGTAACACTGGGTTTTAAACTTTTCGGAGCACAGAGAAGATTAAATAATGCCTTTATAACACTACATGCACTCGTCTCCCAAATTACTCCTATTCTGTTTTAACTCATCCCTTTCTAGTCGAGTTAGACATTAGGCTGAAATCAGAACACAAACTGATTCATATAATCAATCCAAAGTTCCTATCGAAAGAAGATCCAGCAATAGAGAAATTGTTCAACATAAACACTTCAGAAATGTTACTACCCGGGAACTAGGGGTTGGGCAAATGCGAATCATAAACGATTTGTTGCAATTATGACAGTCCGCCACTTTACTGTAATCAAACCCCAAGCTTGCCATGGAACGGAACGCATGTACGGGGGAGACGATGTGAAAAGACATACGGCATTTAGTTAAGGTTTCTCCGCAACATGTTTACCATGTACCTGCACATTTCCTACATGTTGTTATTGTAATATCGAGTAATTGGTCCTAAATAGGAAGCATAGCTGAGCTGAAGAGAACATAGATTGAACACGTAGAAATTAGACAAAGCATGAAGTTCTACCATCATTACCAAATACGCCTTCTTTCAACGGTTTCAAAGTTTCGCCTCTTTCAAAAAAGAATGGGTTTGTGATCGAGATTAGCAGCGAGACTTCCTATCAAGACAACTTGTTTATTGTATCGAAAACACTCCATATCAGAGTGTGGGAAATGCCCCAAACTAGGTGGTCTCTTCAACAAAATTACCCCTGTTCTGTTCCACTCTTGCCTGAAAATCTGATAGCCCAAGCGCACAGTTTCTACATCCGTGAAAGCTACTAGGATAACCAGGGTCACTGTTCACCGTTCAAAGATTTGAGCTATAAGCGTATAATTCTACCACATGGCTATGATCTAAAATACACGGTTTGCAATGTCATCCTCAAATGTGTGGTGAATTTGTATGAACCATCCTTTTATTGTTGCTTGTTTGGTAACCCATTATATGTTTTCTTCACGATTCCCTATACCGCTTCAAAACCAATAACTAATTTATCTATAAAGAAATGGAAGTTACTCTGGCAATGTTGAAATGGGTAGCTATGTTTACTTGGTGGGTTTTCTAGTCTTGCTAAAGAAGAAGAGAAACGATGCAGAGGAACTATAACCCCGTTCTTACTAGGCAGATATGGCTACATGACCCCATCGCATATCCACCCCTACTCACCCAAACCCATGACATAATTATCCATGCCCCATCCCAGAATCTTTCATTTCAGATACATTTTGTACCAGACACAGACCACAAAAGACAAACCTTACAGAGTCTGGCCTTGAAAATCTTGATTATTTTTTCGTGAGGCTTGCAGGACAGAGGATATTCGTGCTGTAGAGCGATATATTTGTTGAGGCGAGAGCTAGAATTTGTCGACCTATTCCTGCCTAATGATCTTTACTTAAACTGACACATTCCTTTAAAACTCTATTGTACCGTACTTTTTGTCGTTCAATACTGGTTCATGTTTCCCAGCGATATTTGTATGTATGAGTTGATTTGGCAGAACAGAACACATTCCACATCAACGCTTGAGGTGTGTTACTACCCGGGGATTAAGGGCTGGGGAAATGCACAATGGAGACGGTTTGTTTGCAGGAATGAAAGTCGCGGATTTGGATATGGTTGTGATGAACACGTATACAAAGGCCTCCACAAATGTGCGGGTAATTCTAGTTGAACAACATTTTACTTATGACTTGTTTTTAAACCTCATTGCTGACAAGTAGAGTTTCTAATTTCACGACTGCACCAGGCACAAGATGTGTAGAAGCTTTTCTGTCAAGGGTTAGGAAGAACGGCTATGAACTAAAGAAGAAGATATTTCAGAAACGTCGATATTCAAAGTATTGTTCAGCATTTGAACACACTGGGAACGTGTGTGTTTTTCTTCAGGTCATTACACTTGGCAAGTGGCACGATATGTTAGGAGACTCTTTGTCCGCTCTTAGAGAGCAAACTTCAAGACAATGTCGTCTTTTATTTCATATTTCCGTGGACTACAGACAAGAGAATTGCAATAAAAGTAATCAATTTGTGTGTGTGTTGCAAGCTATTCGCAAAGGTGACACTGGATTCCGAACGTATGTTTTGTCATAACATTTGGCAAGCGACATAAGGTGATGAATAAAGAGAACACCGCCTACTGATATACGTCTAATATCAGAATGGTGGTAAAAATAAGAACGTGCAGCGCGATATCTACCAGGTTCAATCCCAACTCCCCCCTCCACAAACACACAGACGCACAGTTTTAAGCTTTTTCGTACCACATGCAGAGTGAAGAGTGGCCATGGTCGACAAAACCACTTCTCGGGGTTTTTAACCACCCTTGCTAGCGGTGTTCGAGGAAGGCGATTGACACTTGCGAGATCCGACGACACCACATTTACACAAATCACTTTACTGTGTTAGATAGAAGAACAGAGAAAATTATATATGTCACATGTAAAGCTGAACCTTGGTGTACATGTACACACCTATTATAATTGCCAGTGTATAAATGTATATGACGACAGCAACGCTCCCCAGTATTGTTATAGCGTATGGACGTAGCAATATGGTGCTCTCAGGTATACTATTTAACATAACAAAATATTGCGGTCATGAAAAATGTCATGAAAACGCCGATTACCGTTTGAAAAATAAAACCGTAGCCATCTTTTATAAAGTTTGTAGATGAGAGGGCTAGGCAAATACCCTCTCTAGGTCGCAAACTATACTCTCTTGTCAGCTAACTCCTCTGGCATGTTATCTGTCTATTTGGCGAATTTCTACTATTTTTCCAGCGACCTGTGGGGCATGGTAGAGGCTACTGGGGAAATCGGTGTGACTGTTAATCGCTGAACTATAAGCGTGTCTGTCTACCGCATGGGTATGATATCAAATGCGCGGTTTAAAATGCCCTCCTCAAATGTTTGGTGAATTTATATACAATCTTCATTGACACAAAAAAGTACAGCGACTATCGTAAGGGTTCTTCAACTATAGATGCAAACAAACAGTGGGATATAAAAGAATTAACCAAGGCTCAAGTATGTGAGTTTATATGAACTATTGTTTCATTGTCATGACATGTTTTCTTTCCGATTCCCTACAGCACTTCTAAACCAATGACTACTTTATCCAAAAACAGTAGAAGTTACTCTACTGATGTTAAAATATGTAGCGATAGTTTACTTCGTGGGTTTTGTACTCGTGCTAAAAGAGAAGAGAAAAGATACAGAGGAACATTAACCTCGTTGGTATGATACAGTTATCTTTGCTATATGCACCGTCCATCCACCCCAGCCCACGCAAACCCTGACATAAGTAGCCATGCCCCTCCCCTTCCCTCCTTCGGCATCGGCAACAATGATGTAAAAAGTAACTATCTCTCTTGATCCATAACGTTGTTTTGTACAGCTATTGTTTGGCGTGTTTAGTACTACAGAATCTTTCATTTCAGATACATTTTGTACCAGACACAGGTCACTAAAGACAAACCTTATCAAATCTGGCCTTTAAAATCTTGTTTAATTTCCGTGGGAAAGGGGCCGGCAGGACAGAGAGAAATTCGTGCTGCAGGGGGAAATATTTGTTGAAGTGAGGACTAGAATCTACCGATTTATTCCTGCCTAATGATCTTTACGTAAGCTGACACAATCCCTCTAAAAATGTCTATTGTACCTTTTTCTTAATCTATAATTCCTTACGTTTATCATCCATCTTTGTATTCTTCTTCAAAGTTGATTTGGCGAGGGAAAATATGTCCGAAATTAACACTGGGTATATGTTTTTGCGCTTTAGATATTCATTGTATGAGGAAAATCGTAACAGAGTGTAAGAAAAGACGGCCTTGTCACCAAAATTACCCCTGTTCTGTTCTACTCCTTCCAGCAACTCTGATTGAACCACAAACTTAGCCTCTACCAGGCTCCAGAGGCGGCTGGAAAGTGTAGAAATTGGCTAAATAGACAGAAAAACATGCAAGAGGGCTTAGTCTGCTATAGGGGTACAGTTTGCCGCTCCGTGGATGGCATATTGGACCCTCCCTCCGTAGCCCCTGGCATACTATTCACTCTATTTGGCCAATTTCTACAATTTTTCCAGCCATCAGCGGAGCCTGGTAGAGGCCACCACAAACTTGCCCTACAACGGAACGTGTACAGGATGACGAAGTAAAAAGACACACCAAATGTAACCCTTCTTCACAGCCAATTGTGGGCCTGCACATTTCCTGTATGTCGTAATCGACTGATTGATCCTAAATCAAAAACATGGCAGGGGGGACAGAGATTGAAAAAGTACAAAATTAACAGAGGAATGATTTTCCTATCAGGAGTTATACCTTTCTTTCCAGAGTGTTAACATTTAATCGATTTCCAAACTGATAAGTTTAAAACAGATATTAGCAGAGATACTCCCCACCATATCAACTCGTTTACTGGATTGAAAATGATTCGCACCAGAGTGTGGGAAATGCACAGATTCTCCCCAACCTGTTTATCATGTACCTGCACATTTCCTGCGTGTCGTTATTGGGATATCCAGTGATCTATTCTGATTCAAACGCATAGCGGAGGAAAACAGTCTAAAAATTTTAAAAGTAGAAAACAAACGGATCGGTGATTTTGTTTACCATGATGTTCAATAAACGTTTTGAAACGCGTTCACCGCTAATAACATGTAGCAGTCAGGCAGTCTTGGTTCTACTATCTAACACAGTAAATAATTGTTACCGCGGTCACAATGATATCATGAAAACACCGATTTTTCTTATTCAAAGAAACATCAAAGATACGAAGAAAAGGACGAAGACAAAGTGACGACGGACTCAAGTTGTACACAACTTATATTCTCGCCGCCACTTGTACATTGTAGAAAATAAAATATTTGACAAGACACTAAAACATGTGAATGGTAAATTAACAAATACCTAGTTGAAACGAAAGTCCGACCTCCCCGCCCAGAAGAAAACAAGCAAAAAGGACATGCATACCTAAAGACTGTGATGTAGTCTTGTGTGGCTAACATTATTTCACAGTTGATGCAAGAAGAACAGAGAAAACTACCACGTGGAATTAAAAGCTGTTTAACGTTGTCAGAGAGGATGTTGAAATTAACCGTGTGTCTAAGAATCCCAGAAAGCTTTTTAACGAAACACCGATTAAAGATTGTGCAATCAAACCGTAGCCATCTTAGTCTAAGATATAGAAGTGGTATTCAACAAAGGCTTTAAAAGAGCGCTACAGATAAAAAGGCCATCGGTATATGGCATACATACATGCCTTGGTTTGATATTCATGCAGGGTCTGTCCCCAAGTATTTCATAGCTACCTCAACGAAGGTAATGTTCATCTTTTGGTACTGGATTTTCTAGTTACACTTGTAGGAAGCTACAGGGCACTTTTCAGGATTTGAATTCTGATAGCCTGTAACTAATTCCCTTTGTTTGCCCTGTCACATGTACGGTAGGAGCCTAGGTGTGCGGTTATCAGTAGGGTTACTGGACGATATTGTACACTCAACACTCGGGTCAACCTTTTTTGCAAACAGCATCAAAACGTAAGGAGGCGAAAGGCATAAGGACATTGTTTTCACGATTAGAAGAACAAAAAAAGTCGAGAAAGGCAAATATCGTGGACCAACTGCTATATGGTTTGACATGTACAGGGCAACACTGAAGGGAAATATCAACATTCGCCGTTATTCCGCTATCTAGGTCAGCTTGTTTAGTCAACAAATTAAATATACGATGGTGACAGAAAATTAAGACATTATCATCGACTGACAGAGAACATTAAATAATGCCTTTATAACACTAGATGCACTCGTCACCAAAATTACCCCTATTCTGTTTCATACCTTCCGTTTCTAGTCGAGAGTGACATCAGGCTGGAATCAGGACACCTACTGGTTTATATAATCGATCCCACGTATATGGAATTTATTTCTAAAAACCTAGCCCTGATTTAAATCTTTACATTCCCGCAGAATGACTCAAATGTACACTTACATCTCGTAATTCTATACTTTCATAATTGTGTTAAAAGCGCGGTTTGACATGCCCTTCTCAATGCTATAAAATGAACCACCGTTTAATCGTTGCTAATTTTCCAACCCATCACGTTTCCTTTACGATTCCCTATAGCAGTTCTAAACCACTAACTACTTTATCTAAACAAAGTTACTCTGCCGATGTTTAAATGGATAACTACGTTTACTTGGTGGGTTTCTAGCCATGCTAGAAGGGAAGTGATACAATATAGATTTTAAGTCACAACAATATTTACATCAGGCACAAGATGTGCAGAAGCTTTTCTGTCAAGGGTAAGGAAGAGCGGCTATGAACTAAAGAAGAAGATATTTCAGAAACGTCAATTTTCACCGATTTCATCAGTCTGCTTTGTCATATGTAAAGCTGACCCTTGGTGTACATGTACACACCTATCATAATTATTTATTTATTTATTTATTTGTATCAGGCCCTTGGCCCATAAAAACAGACACAGAACAAAGATTTAAAAAACTACACTTACAAATACTTTACATAATGTCGCCAGAATGTGCTATGCCTATGGCAAAAGCCGTCCGAGTGTACAAGCACTCTAATTATGTCATTGTCAGACGACAGCAGGCGTGTTACAAATGAGTAGGTGACCTTGCGACGCCTTGCGTCAAACATGTCGGTCCGGTTATTCACAAACAACCAACTAGTGCTTGTATGCCTGCCGACGGAAAAGAGCATTTTCATTGCGCTGTGGTAAGCCACTCGTAGCTTGGAGATCGCACTCACGCTGTAATTACTCCAGATTTGGGCACAATACATCGGGGAGCAATACGCTGAGAACAACTCACTTTTTACCGCCGCTGAGCAGTAACGAAACCGCCGGAGGAGTGAGTTTGCCCGAGAATAAAAGCCTCTGACGTGAGCTCGGATTGCTGCGTCATCCGAAAGATCAGGGGTAATTATATACCCAAGATATAATTGCCAGTGTATAAATGTATATGACGACAGCAACGCTCCCCAGTATTGTTATAGCGTATGGACGTAGCAATTATGTACTCTGGGGTCTACTATTAAACATAAGAAATTATTGTGGTCACGAAAAATGTCACGAAAACGCCGATTACCGTTTGAAAAATCGAGCCGTAGCCATCTTTTATAAAGCTTGTATGTGATATTTTTAACAGATTGCCAAAGAGCTTGGTAAGGGAATCAGACAGGGATTACGACTATTTTCAGCATTTGCATTTTTAAGCTTCATACAAGGTTTGCCTTCAGATATTTCACAGCAACGCCAAGAAGGCAATGTCCTCTGTCTACTTTTGTACGTCCTGGATTTTTAGTGAGAGGCCAGGATCGAGGCTGGTGAAATCGGTGTGGCTGTTAATCGCTGAACTATAAACGTGTTTGTCTACCGCATGGGTATGATGTTAAATGCACGGTTTAAAATGCCCTCCTCAAATGTATGGTGAATTTATATACAATCTTCATTGACACAAAAAAGTACAGCGACTATCGTAAGGGTTCTTCAACTATAGATGCAAACAAACAGTGGGATATAAAAGAATTAACCAAGGCTCAAGTATGTGAGTTTATATGAACTATTGTTTCATTGTCATGACATGTTTTCTTTCCGATTCCCTACAGCACTTCTAAACCAATGACTACTTTATCCAAAAACAGTAGAAGTTACTCTACTGATGTTAAAATATGTAGCGATAGTTTACTTCGTGGGTTTTGTACTCGTGCTAAAAGAGAAGAGAAAAGATACAGAGGAACATTAACCTCGTTGGTATGATACAGTTATCTTTGCTATATGCACCGTCCATCCACCCCAGCCCACGCAAACCCTGACATAAGTAGCCATGCCCCTCCCCTTCCCTCCTTCGGCATCGGCAACAATGATGTAAAAAGTAACTATCTCTCTTGATCCATAACGTTGTTTTGTACAGCTATTGTTTGGCGTGTTTAGTACTACAGAATCTTTCATTTCAGATACATTTTGTACCAGACACAGGTCGCTAAAGACAAACCTTATCAAATCTGGCCTTTAAAATCTTGTTTAATTTCCGTGGGAAAGGGGCCGGCAGGACAGAGAGAAATTCGTGCTGCAGGGGGAAATATTTGTTGAAGTGAGGACTAGAATTTACCGATTTATTCCTGCCTAACGATCTTTACGTAAGCTGACACAATCCCTCTAAAGATGTCTATTGTACCTTTTTTCAATCCATAATTCCTTATGTTTATCAGCCATCTTTGTATTCTTCTTCAAAGTTGATTTGGCGAGGGAAAACATGTCCGAAATTAACACTGAATATATGATTTTGCGCTTTAGATATTTATTGTATGAGGAAAATCGTAACAGAGTGTAAGAAAAGTATCAAACTAGACGGCCTTGTCACCAAAATTACCCCTGTTCTGTTCGACTCCTTCCAGCAAGTCTGATTGAACCACAAACTTACCAGGCTCCAGAGGCGGCTGGAAAGTGTAGAAATTGGCTAAATAGACAGAAAAACATGCAAGAGGGCTTAGTCTGCTATAGGGGTACAGTTTGCCGCTCTGATGGCATCTTGGACCCTCCCAACACTACTCACTCTGTTTGGCCAATTTCTACAATTTTTCCAGCCATCAGCGGAGCCTGGTAGAGGCCACCACAAACTTGCCCTACAACGGAACGTGTACAGGATGACGAAGTAAAAAGACACACCAAATGTAACCTTTCTTCACAGCCAATTGTGGGCCTGCACATTTCCTGTATGTCGTAATCGACTGATTGATCCTAAATCAAAAACATGGCAGGGGGGACAGAGATTGAAAAAGTACAAAATTAACAGAGGAATGATTCTCCTATCAGGAGTTACACCTTTCTTTCCAGAGTGTTAACATTTAATCGATTTCCAAACTGATAAGTTTAAAACAGATATTAGCAGAGATACTCCCCACCATATCAACTCGTTTACTGGATTGAAAATGATTCGCACCAGAGTGTGGGAAATGCACCGATTCTCCCCAACCTGTTTATCATGTACCTAGTACCTGCACATTTCCTGTGTGTTGTTATTGGGATATCCAGTGATCTATTCTGATTCAAACGCATAGCGGAGGAAAACAGTCTAAAAATTTTAAAAGTAGAAAACAAACGGATCGGTGATTTTGTTTACCATGATGTTCAATAAACGTTTTGAAACGCGTTCACCGCTAGCTTGTAACAGCAAATAACATGTAGCAGTCAGGCAGTCTTGGTTCTACTATCTAACACAGTAAATAATTGTTACCGCGGTCACAATGATATCATGAAAACACCGATTTTTCTTATTCAAAGAAACATCAAAGATACAAAGAAAAGGACGAAGACAAAGTGACGGTGGACTCAAGTTGTACGCAACTTATATTCTCGCCGCCACTTGTACATTGTAGAAAATAGAATATTTGACAAGACACTAAAACATGTGAATGGTAAATTAACAAATACCTAGTTGAAACGAAAGTCCGGCCTCCTCGCCCAGAAGAAAACAAGCAAAAGGGACATGTATACCTAAAGACTGTGATGTAGTCTTGTGTGGCTAACATTATTTCACAGTTGATGCAAGACGAACAGAGAAAACTACCACGTGGAATTAAAAGCTGTTTAACGTTGTCAGAGAGGATGTTCAAATTAACTGTGTGTCTAAGAATCCCAGAATAGTCTCCAAGCAGACCTACGGGTTGGCAAAGACCGTATCCAACAGTCAGAAGGAGTTTTCATAGATTGCACTATAAGCTCCTTCTTCCAGTTGGATACGGTCTTTGCAATCTATTGGGTCTGGTTGGAGACTATCCCAGAAAGCATTTTAACGAAACACCGATTAACGATTGTGTAATCAAACCGTAGCCATCTTAGTCTAAAAGGCTTTAAAAGAACGCTACAGATAAGAAAAGGCTATCGGTATATGACCAACATACATGCAGATGTGTCTTGATATTCATGCAGGGTCTATTCCCAAATATTTCACAGCTACCTCAACGAAGGCAATGCCCATCTGTTGGTACTGGATTTTCTAGTCACGCTAGTAGGAGGCTACAGGGCACGTTTCAGGATTTGAATTCTGACAGCCTGTAACTAATTCCCTTTGTTTGCCCTGTCACATGTACGGCAGGAGCCTAGGTGTGCGGTTATTAGTAGGGTTATTGGACGATAATGTACACTCAACACTCGGGTCAACCTTTTTTGCAAACAGCATCAAAACGTAAGGAGGCGATGAAAGGCATAAAGACAATGTTTTCACGATTAAAAGAACAAAAGAGTCGAGAAAAGCAAGGATCGTGGATCAACTGCTATATGGTTCACATGTACAGGGCAACACTGATGGGAAATATCAACATTTGCCCTTATTCCGCTATCTAGGTCAGCTTGTTTAGTCAACAAAATCTACGATGGTGACAGAAAATTAAGACATTATCATCGACTGACAGAGAACATTAAATAATGCCTTTATAATACTAGATGCACTCGTCACCAAAATTACTCCTATTCTGTTTCATACCTTCCGTTTCTAGTCAGGCTGGAATCAGGACACCTACTGATTCATATAATCGATCCCACGTATAAGAAATTTATTTCCTAAAACCTAGCTCTGCAAGACAGCCGAATAGTATTCAATTTCTTAACGGGCTGACGACAATCTTCCAACCCGTTTGTGCCTGATTTAAATCTTTACATTCCCGCAGAATGACTCAAATGTACACTGTAATTCTATAATCTCATAATTATGCTGACGACAATCTTCCAACCCGTTTGTGCCTGATTTAAATCTTTACAATCCCGCAGAATGACTCAAATGTACACTTACATCTCGTAATTCTATACTTTCATAATTGTGTTAAAAGCGCGGTTTGACATGCCCTTCTCAATGCTATAAAATGAACCACCGTTTAATCGTTGCTAATTTTCCAACCCATCACGTTTTCTTTACGATTCCCTATAGCAGTTCTAAACCACTAACTACTTTATCTAAACAAAGTTACTCTGCCGATGTTTAAATGGATAACTACGTTAACTTGGTGGGTTTTTAGCCATGCTTAAGTGGAAGCGATACAATATAGAATTTAAGTCACAACAATATTAACATTAGGTACAAGATGTGTAGAAGCTTTTCTGTCAAGGGTTAGGAAGAGCGGCTATGAACTAAAGAAGAAGATATTTCAGAAACGTCAATATTCACAAATTCCGTCTGTCTGCTTTGTCATATGTAAAGCTGACCCTTGGTGTACATGTACACACCTGTTATAATTGCCAGTGTTTAAATGTATATGACGACAGCAACGCTCCCCAGTATTGTTATAGCGTATGGACGTAGCAATTATGTGCTCTTGGGTCTACGATATAACATAAGGAATTATTGAGGTCACGAAAAATGTCATGAAAACGCAGATTACCGTTTGAAAAATCAAACCGTAGCCATCTTTTATAAAGTTTGTAGATGAGAGGCCAGGGGGCTAGGCAAATTCCCTCTCTAGGTCGCAAACTATACTCTCTTGTCAGCTAACTCCTCTGGCATGTTATCTGTCTATTTGGCGAATTTCTACTATTTTTCCAGCGACCTGTGGGGCCTGGTAGAGGCTACTGGGGAAATCGGTGTGACTGTTAATCGCTGAACTATAAGCGTGTCTGTCTACCGCATGGGTATGATATCAAATGCGCGGTTTAAAATGCCCTCCTCAAATGTTTGGTGAATTTATATACAATCTTCATTGACACAAAAAAGTACAGCGGCTATCGTAAGGGTTCTTCAACTATAGATGCAAACAAACAGTGGGATATAAAAGAATTAACCAAGGCTCAAGTATGCGAATTTATATGAACTATTGTTTCATTGTCATGACATGTTTTCTTTCCGATTCCCTACAGCACTTCTAAACCAATGACTACTTTATCCAAAAACAGTAGAAGTTACTCTACTGATGTTAAAATATGTAGCGATAGTTTACTTCGTGGGTTTTGTACTCCTGCTAAAAGAGAAGAGAAAAGATACAGAGGAACATTAACCTCGTTGGTATGATACAGTTATCTTTGCTATATGCACCGTCCATCCACCCCAGCCCACGCAAACCCTGACATAAGTAGCTATGCCCCTCCCCTTCCCTCCTTCGGCATCGGCAACAATGATGTAAAAAGTAACTATCTCTCTTGATCCATAACGTTGTTTTGTACAGCTATTGTTTGGCGTGTTTAGTACTACAGAATCTTTCATTTCAGATACATTTTGTACCAGACACAGGTCACTAAAGACAAACCTTATCAAATCTGGCCTTTAAAATCTTGTTTAATTTCCGTGGGAAAGGGGCCGGCAGGACAGAGAGAAATTCGTGCTGCAGGGGGAAATATTTGTTGAAGTGAGGACTAGAATCTACCGATTTATTCCTGCCTAATGATCTTTACGTAAGCTGACACAATCCCTCTAAAGATGTCTATTGTACCTTTTTTTAATCTATAATTCCTTACGTTTATCATCCATCTTTGTATTCTTCTTCAAAGTTGATTTGGCGAGGGAAAATATGTCCGAAATTAACACTGGATATATGTTTTTGCGCTTTAGATATTCATTGTATGAGGAAAATCGTAACAGAGTGTAAGAAAAGACGGCCTTGTCACCAAAATTACCCCTGTTCTGTTCTACTCCTTCCAGCAAGTCTGATTGAACCACAAACTTAACCTCTACCAGGCTCCAGAGGCGGCTGGAAAGTGTAGAAATTGGCTAAATAGACAGAAAAACATGCAAGAGGGCTTAGTCTGATATAGGGGTACAGTTTGCCGCTCTGATGGCATATTGGACCCTCCCTCCGTAGCCCCTGGCATACTATTCACTCTATTTGGCCAATTTCTACAATTGTTCCAGCCATCAGCGGAGCCTGGTAGAGGCCACCACAAACTTGCCCTACAACGGAACGTGTACAGGATGACGAAGTAAAAAGACACACGAAATGTAACCCTTCTTCCCAACCAATTGTGGGCCTGCACATTTCCTGTATGTCGTAATCGACTGATTGATCCTAAATCAAAAACATGGCAGGGGGGACAGAGATTGAAAAAGTACAAAATTAACAGAGGAATGATTCTCCTATCAGGAGTTACACCTTTCTTTCCAGAGTGTTAACATTTAATCGATTTCCAAACTGATAAGTTTAAAACAGATATTGGCAGAGATACTCCCCACCATATCAACTCGTTTACTGGATTGAAAATGATTCGCACCAGAGTGTGGGAAATGCACCGATTCTCCCCAACCTGTTTATCATGTACCTGCACATTTCCTGCTTGTCGTTTTTGGGATATCCAGTGATCTATTCTGATTCAAACGCATAGCGGAGGAAAACAGTCTGAAATTTTAGAAATAAAAAACAAACGGACCGGTGATTTTGTTTACCATGATGTTCAATAAACGTTTTGAAACGCGTTCACCGCTAGCTTGTAACAGCAAATAACATGTAGCAGTAAGGCAGTCTTGGTTCTACTATCTAACACAGTAAATAATTGTTACCACGGTCACAATGATATCATGAAAACACCGATCTTTCTTATTCAAAGAAACATCAAAGATACGAAGAAAAGGACGAAGACCAAGTGACGCTGGACTCAAGTTGTACACAACTTATATTCTCGCCGCCACTTGTACATTGTAGAAAATAAAATATTTGACAAGACACTAAAATATGTGAATGGTAAATTAACAAATACCTAGTTGAAACGAAAGTCCGACCTCCCTTCCAAGAAGAAAACAAGCAAAAAGGACATTTATACCTAAATACTGTGATGTAGTTTTGTGTGGCTAACATTATTTCACAGTTGATGCAAGAAGAACAGAGAAAACTACCACGGAGAATTAAAATCTGTTTAACGTTGTCAGAGAGGATGTTGAAATTAACCGTGTGTCTAAGAATCCCAGAAAGCTTTTTAACGTAACACCGATTAACGATTGTGTAATCAAACCGTAGCCAACTTAGTCTAAGATGTAGAAGTGATATTCAACAAAGGCTTTAAAAGAACGCTACAGAGGAAAAAGGCCATCGATATATGACCTGCATACATGCAGATGTGTCTTGATATTCATGCAGGGTCTGTTCCCAAATATTTCACAGTTACCTCAACGAAGGCAATGCTCAACTGTTGGTACTGGATTTTCTAGTTTCACTAGTAGGAGGCTACAGGGCACTTTTCAGGATTTGAATTCTGACCACCTGTAACTAATTCCCTTTGTTTGCCCTGTCACATGTAAGGCGGGAGCCTAGGTGTGCGGTTATCAGTAGGGTTACTGGACGATAATGTACACTCAACACTCGGATCAACTTTTTTTACAAACAACATCAAAACGTAAGGAGGCGAAAGGCATAAGGACATTGTTTTCACCATTAGAAGAACAAAAAAAGTCGAGAAAAGCAAGGATCGTGGATCAACTGCTATATGGTTTGGACATGTACAGGGCAACACTGATGGGAAATATCAACATTCGCCCTTATTCCGCTATCTAGGTCAGCTTGTTTAGTCAACAAATTAAATCTACGATGGTGACAGAAAATTAAGACATAATCATCGACTGACAGAGAACATTAAATAATGCCTTTATTACGCTAAAATGCACTCGTCACCATAATTACCCCTATTCTGTTTCAACTCTTCCGTTTCTAGTCGAGAGTGACATCAGGCTGGAATCAGGACACCTACTGGTTTATATAATCGATCCCACGTATATGAAATTTATTTCTAAAGACCTAGCCCTGATTTAAATCTTTACATTCCCGCAGAATGACTCAAATGTACACTTACATCTCGTAATTCTATACTTTCATAATTGTGTTAAAAGCGCGGTTTGACATGCCCTTCTCAATGCTATAAAATGAACCACCGTTTAATCGTTGCTAATTTTCCAACCCATCACGTTTTCTTTACGATTCCCTATAGCAGTTCTAAACCAATAACTAC
Organism: Branchiostoma lanceolatum; assembly: GCF_035083965.1. NCBI lineage: Eukaryota > Metazoa > Chordata > Leptocardii > Amphioxiformes > Branchiostomatidae > Branchiostoma > Branchiostoma lanceolatum. The sequence continues at coordinate 19,079,049 of NC_089738.1, read as the reverse complement.
TTTATCTAAACAAAGTTACTCTGCCGATGTTTAAACGGATAACTACGTTAACTTGGTGGGTTTTTAGCATGCTTAAGTGGAAGTGATACAATATAGAATTTAAGTCACAACAATATTTACATTAGGCACAAGATGTGTAGAAGCTTTTCTGTCAAGGGTTAGGAAGAGCGGCTATAAACTAAAGAAGAAGATATTTCAGAAACATCAATATTCACCGATTCCGTCAGTCTGCTTTGTCATATGTAAAGCTGACCCTTGGTGTACATGTACACACCTATTATAATTGCCAGTGTATAAATGTATATGACGACAGCAACGCTCCCCAGTATTGTTATAGCGTATGGACGTAGCAATATGGTGCTCTCACGTATACTATTTAACATAATAAAATATTGCGGTCACGAAAAATGTCATGAAAACGCCGATTACAGTTTGACAAATCAAACCGTAGCCATCTTTTATAAAGTCTGTAGATGAGAGGCCAGGGGGCTAGGCAAATAACCTCTCTAGGTCGCAAACTATACTCTCTTGCCAGCCAAACTCCTCTGGCATGTTATCTGTCTATTTGGCGAATTTCTACTATTTTTCCAGCGACCTGTGGAGCCTGGTAGAGGCTACTGGGGAAATCGGTGTGACTGTTAATCGCTGAACTTTAAACGTGTTTTTCTACCGTATGGGTATGATATCAAATGCGCGGTTTAAAGTGCCCCCCTGACATGTGTGCTAACCTTATATACAATCTTTATTGACACAAAAAGTAAAGCGGTTTGAAATGTCCTCATCAAATACGAGATGACCTTCATTCTGTACGATATCTACAGGACTTACAGACACACACACACTTCTTCTACCGCATGGGCATGATTCTCAATACACGGTTTGAAATGCCCTTCTCAAATGTGTGGTGACTTGACATGAACCACCGTTTAAATGTCGTACAATGAGATATCAAACCGTAGACTTTACAAATACATAAGCATATATGACAACCATGACAAACGCGCTTTACGCGATATCTATAGGTTCAATGTAGCCACGAAACAATCCCACCCCCCTACCTACACGCACAGTTTTATGCTTTTACAATAAGAGTGACCACGGTCTACAACGCCGGTCCGCAGTAGCTTGAAACAGCTGTCGTTCTACCTTTGTCTAAATGTTAGTAACGTTGAAATGTTGAAATGTTGAAAGAAAATTAAAATAGATAGTTAAATAAGCACTTGTCTGTCTTGCCCACCTCTTCTTCTTCTTGATTATATTATACCTCAATTAAAAACGCGGATTTCAACCCTTGCTAGTCGCGTTTTAGTCAGACGAGCTACATTTGAATGGAACTAGAACAGAAACATATTCATTCATTTGAAATTCATATTGTTTGAGGTACGGACAACTGACCAGCAGCAGCAGAACACAGTGGTCTATCGCTACGACAGACCTGTTTCTGCCTGATGGTCTTAAACGTTTATATTCCCGATAAAGTTGAGTCGATTGTACTTTTTTTTCAGAATCCGCCATATTTCTGAGTGACCTCTGAGTTACTATCCAAACAGGATCAATCAAGCAAGAACGAACGTTTTCGGCGTAAACACTTGAGCAATGTGTTATTAACTCTTGTGATTAAGGGGTGGGGAAATGCGCATTGTAAGCGGTGTGTTTACAGAGATGAACATGTTCCACGTAAACACTTGAGAACTGTTACTACCGGAGGAGGGGGGCCCGGGATAATGTGCGCTGCTTGAGAGGGATTTAAATGGCTAATTTGGCCTTTGTTTTTAAAGCCGGTGCCGTAAAGTCGCTGTAGGCAGAAACCAAAAAATAACTCGAGCTCGGTTTGTACAGCGGGCCTGAATGGAGATTAGGTGACGGTTAATTAGCAAGAATGACATGGGGGGAAAATCCATTTTGAGCAAATCTATACAGCACGTATGGATGCAAGTACGATCTAACCAGCGATTTATGTTTTCCCGTTTGTTTGCTTGTTTGTACATAATAGTAAGACAGCCCATCTCTGTTACATGTTGAAAAGGACTGAAGCGCATGCGCTATGACCTCCCATGTTGATCTCCGACTCCCTGTGTTTTCATTAGAACGACAGATTAAAGAGTTTAATGATTCATTTTTATACCACCTGGAACTCGGGCCTTCAAACCAGTTGATTTACCATTATTATTATGTAAAGAGATTCATAATAGTCACATTCATTTACTAGTATCTATTTGTTGGTTTCGCGAAGACATACATAGAGTTACTACACTGAAAAAGGGTTGAAATGAAAGAGGGCCTGCATGCCCCTTTTCCGTAAGGCGTAATCAGGCCGTTTTAGACTTCGTAATCCGTAATTAGCCACCCAAAATCAACGTAATTCGTAATCAGTACACTGGCCGTAACGCGTAATTGGTCACTTTGATTCTACGTAAAACGTAGGCAGTTACCTTTATGCAACGTAAAACGTAATCTACTAGCAAAACGTAGGCTTATTTCCAGCAAAGTCTCCCGGCAAAGTTGCCCCTCAAAATGCAGGAAATAGCATTTCAGAGGGTGAAACATGCGCCTAGACCCACTTAGTATTGTCGCGCCTCTGGTAAAGAATATGTTCTGAGGGCGTCGCCCCCAAATATCAAGCTGGAATCATTGTGTATTTTTCAATCAAAGAGATGCCATAAAACATAGCTTAGATTACCAGCCAAATGTGCCCCTAAAAATGCAGGAAATAGCGTTTCAAAGGGTAAAGATTTCAAAATTTTCTCGGGGTGCATGCCCTCGGGCACACCTGCGATTGTTACATGTACGCCTCCAGCGAAAATATATCAGGAGGGCAAACAATCTAGATAGCAGAAACCCTTGTGTACTTTTCACTATAAGTGCAGATATTGCCCCTCAAAATGTATTTGAGCGGGTCGAGATTTTAAAAATTTTCCCGGGTATCATCTCGGATCCGCCTACAATCGCCGGGCCGCTCCGGCGCGATATATGTCGGTACTCGGGGCGTCGCGCACCATACCATTAAACACTTGTATATTCTTTTCACTTATAGATATGTCATCAAACATAGCTTAGTGTAACAGCAAAATTTGGCACTCAAAATCAAGGTTATAGCATTGCAGGGGGTCAAGATTTTCACAATTTTCCCGGACGTCTCGCGCCTTCGGCGCTCGATCTTGCTGTCCCCTCCCTTACGAAATTCCCTGCCGCCGTCACGGCTACTCATTATAGTTACTAGTACGGTTTACTGTGGTCAACAACAGATTCATTGTCACCACAATAAATATAAAAATTAATAATTTTGATGTAGAACTAGATAGTTGAATCATACGTTAAGTGTTTAAGTCGGTTGGGAAGCCTCATGATTTAACGTAATTCGTAATCAGCTCTGAAAATTTAACGTAATTCGTAATCACTACCCCCCATGCAGGCCCTCATGAAATGATAACAAAAAAACGCCATTTGTTGACCTCTGACCTCATGGGATAGACAACAAATTCTGGAGTGAAATCAAATCGCTTAGGCAGGAAGACAATGATAAACAGAAGGAAGATTAATCCTGAAGAATGGAGGACTCACTTCAAAACTCTAAATGATATTGTAGATAGTAATGAGCCCCATGACGACTTTATCGAACATGCTGTCAAAGAATGGCTTGACAAATTTAAGACATTAACCAATAACATAACAACAGACAGAAGTTATAAAAAATACAATGACTACATTCTTAACACCCTCGAAAACTCAGTAGAAAACCCACTAGATTTCGATATCTCAGAAGAAGAGATTTAGAGGGTCTTCGCAATTTCAAAGGCAATAAAGCACGTGGCACCGATTCCATTATATTATCAACAAAATGTTAAAACATGGCGATAAACAACTTTTGGTCATACATTGTCATGGATACAATCGTTATGCAATAAAACCATTCATTCATTCATTCATTCAAATTATATACTGTGCTGTCGGGTTATGTCATGAACATTTTGAATTTTTTCTTGCTTGTGATTTTAAAAGAGGCATGCCTGTTACACGTAACGGCGCCATTGTTTTAATTTGTTGTTATAACAGTAATTCAGACCTGAAGCTACAAAATGGTGTATTTTCTACGTGAGTATATGATTTCTAAGGGAGGAAAGTATGCATGGCCACAATTTAGCAGCTTCTGACATGGTGAAACTGAGGACCAAATGACGCAGCGCGTCCGGAAAGATGTAGTAAAAGATAGAAGAATGTGCTTATTGACTAGTAAGGTTTGTAAGTGACGTAATTCACATACCTTTGGTCCGTGTGTCTAAAACACCGCTTTTTAATCCAACAGCAGAACTTTGATAACCCGAAATTTATTAACTCGGCTGGCGGGAACGTTACCGGGTCGAACCCACAAGTTAAAATCGCGTTTTTACCAAATATTTGCGCCGTTTCGGCACCGAGTATATTATATTTCAACCACACAGGAGAACACACGTGTTTTCTGGTGGGGGATTATCCTCCGCTGTTCCCACGAGCACCCCCTCCCCCCTCGAGTACCCCCGGTGTTTTTAGAAGGTGCATGAAGTGGCGATATCGCGCGTCATGGCGCTGGCTTATGTACTAGTAAACTGACAGGCTTGAAATGTTTATAGTTTTACTGCCGTTTTATTAGTATCTATCTTTTCATCAACACCTCACATCTGATTTGTTGAAGAGTAACCGGAAATAAGAGCAGTGCCCATTTTATTTTTTACATGAAATTGAGCATATGAAGGCGAAACACACAAAAAACACGAACATCGACTTTACATCGACCGGGGACTTCGGCAGGGGGCGCTGTTGTACAGTGTGCAAAGTTTCTGTGCGAAATCATATTTGCCGGTATTAATTTAAACTTGAGTTGCGATTTAAAGGTTAAGGAAGTACAAAGTACAAGGTTCTAGGCAGTAATGATGTTGCCTGAATAAACTAGAAGTTAGAACTACAGACGTACACGCTGGCATTGATGACATCTAAGCTACTAAGAAGCCCTAAAGAAGACTACGGTAGCCTAGAATCCGGCCCTGTTAGGTTTGGCCCGCTCCCTAAGATCCGCTAGCCTGCCAATTGCAAAGCTAACAGGGCTAGACTCCAGGCTAGACTAGAAGAACATTATTCAGATAAATATTCTGATAGCCCCCAAGTACCGTCCAGATGAATTACATCCAGGTGCAGCATATCATATCACCAACAGCTACTGGACGCACTACAACATGGCGATGTTATGAAATAGTGGGCTGTTTTTTTTTTTTAATAAGCCGAGGACTTCCCGTTTGAGGAGATCGACAATCGTTTTGTTGTCTCTCAGCAGGTGAACATGAGCACTGATCGAACGTGGGAGCAGTTAGTGTGGGGAAAGCGTCTGTTGCGCTCAAGCCCTGAAATAGCCGACCTCCCTGCCAAGCTGACAAAGTCCACTTGTGCAAGTTTTTTCTCTGTTCTCTCTCAGTGCTTTGTCTGAAATAGGAGTGTTGAATTTTATCCATTGCTTGATGTCAGGCCATGCTGATTTAATTACTAGTATATGGATCACAGGAACTGGAAACCCCAAAACTGATGAGAGAGCGTGCGAATAGAAAAATGCCAAAAGAAGTTGCATTTATCATGAAATCTATCATAAGGATCACATCCACTGCGAGCGTAGGAATAAAAAAGGTCGGCAAAACAAATAAGTTTCCTTCATCACGTGGTCAGGAAGGATTAACAAAACTCAACTCACGGAGTATGGTATGCTGAAATATAAATTCTTCATTTTTGTTCTTTCAAAACTTATTCCTTGACTTCAGCGTCTACGACATAAGTATCCGTTTTCTGAAATATATTTTGCAATTTAAAGCATGTATTTTATCATTTTGCAGCTGCTTTTTACGATTTACAGTTTGGCTGAGGGCTGTACCAAAAGTACCACTTGCCTGGTCAACGTGTGCGAATGTGAACTGTTCTTTAGTTTGAAATGAAGCTCTGTTCGAGCTTTCAAAAATTGCCGTTTAGGACGGTATTTCACGTCCTTTGGGCGGGGTATTGGGAAAAGTTTTCAACTAGCAATAAACACGCCTCGGTTGGACCTCATCGGCTATGTTATCGCCTCTGCGCAAAGCTAAAGAATAAGGGTTCGGTCTTGGAGGCCGGGCGAAAAAGAACTGCTTTTTGCGTGTGGGTCGTCTTCAGTTAAAAACTAGCTAAATTCCGCCACAAAGAAACAAATAAAACAATATGTTCGATTGACGCTTTGCGTTATGAAATAAAGTCTTAGTTTGGAATGTTTTGCCGTACTGTTTGAGCAAATATGATTGTTATGATACATTTTATTACGCGTACATGTAGAAACACCTTTTCAGTATAGCGCACACGAACGTACCCTTGACGTGCTAGGATCATGTGACTTCCTAATTAACATAAATCAAGGTGAAGCAGACAATTACTGATAACAGGAGCATCTTCTCTCGTTTGATGAACAAAAACGATAAGTTACCGATAGATATGTTTCCGTATCCTAATAGCATCGGATGTATTGTTGGAAATCTTTAAAACATTTTGTTGCTGTCCTGTAAAATACTTAGAATATTATATATAATGTGCCTGGAGAAATATTCTAAGCAGAGTTCAAGTTAATGGCGACAAGTTGAATTCATTTTCTGCTGCAATTATTATAGAAACGGCAAAACATTTAATGGACCTACGAGTTTCTAACAGTCAGTGAGACAGAATCTGAACTATACAGTGGGAACATACGAAGGATTGTCCTTAGCCGAATCAGGGTGGATAGATTTCGCCTGTTTGATCTCTTTTTTGAACCTGCAGACTTTAAAATACAACAAAACCAAGATGGCGACCAAAACAACAACGCCGGCCACGCAACCAACGATGACCCACGTGACCGTGTTGTTGACTGTGATTGGTCCAGGAATGTGCTCGAGGTTTGACGTCACGGTGTTGGATGGCGGCCCGCAGTTGTCCTCCTCATCGCACATGCGCAGTGAGAAGGCGAACGTGACGTTGTCTCCCCGCTCAGGTACCCGGATGATGACGGTCTGCACGTGACCTGGGGTAGGTGGTGACGTCAGATTTCCCAGCAGCAGCTGTGATTGGTTGACCTGAGTTGACCCGAAAAAGTCGTCTGCGAGTTGGTTAAGATGGCGGCCGTGCCGAAGATCAACATAATGCGCTGTAAAGCATAGGATATCAGAGGCATGTATCAAAGAAGAAAAAGCATTTTCTCGATGAACTATGAAGTGGAGTGGATTCATTTCTCAGGCTAACCGACATCTTTCACGCCGCAGTCGTCTCTTAGTAAGACACCTGGAGCCGCATAATAGATTCATTCCTCAAGCTTCATTTCACAATTTGTCGATGAAGGTTAGACATTCAGGTGATAACAGATAAGTTGCATTATCACATAGGTAGATGGCGTCGACCAATCAGAAGCCTCCATTGCCCACAATAAGTGGTCTGTTATCACGCCATAACACACCACTTATGACGTCATGTCAGAACACAACCGTTCCATTTTGTAGAGGGGGTATCTTTTTTATGAATCTTTTTCTTAACCTTCTTTAAAAAATCTTTATAACCGTTGCATTTTGTAGAGGGGGTATCTATTTGATGAATCTTTTTCTTAACCTTGTTTAAAAAATCTTTATTGTCTTAGAATTCCTAAAAATTTCCTTAGAATACATGAAAAAGGGAAAACAAATTTAAAATTCCCAAAAATGTTCCGCGTGTTCCATTTGCTGTTGGCCAAAGAAACCACGTTCTATCTAAGGTTCCGCGCGTTCCATTTCCTGCTGGCCAAAGAACCTGAGTGTGTTCTATTCAGGTTACCTGAGGTCATGTTGCAGGGAGATTCTTCAATGATAACATTTTCTGACTGACCTGAAACAAACCCTCCTATCCTGTGTGGTTGAAATAAATAAATCAGGCAACAGTTGTACATATTCTTCATCATCTTCTGTTAAAAAAGGACAAATGTGAATTCTGAAATGCATTCTTAATAGTATAAGGGATCTATGCGTCAAACAGAAATTGTCTACTCTTATATGCGTCAGTTTGGATAAGCTATATGATAATAACGTTAATGACCCGCCTCTTCCTCGGTGTATATGGTGTCATAACGCCTGGTCATGTGCTATAGCCACCTCATAAAACCAACTCGTTCGCTTCGCTCACTCGGTGGTTTTATTCGGTGGTTATAGCACATGGCCAGGCGTTATGACACCATATACACCTTGGGGCGGGTCATTAACCCTTAATTGTACAAAAGCTACTTATTATCCAAGCAAATTGACAAGTCTTTTGGCGGATCATGTCTGAAACGTCTGACCGTTTTCAAGAACTTAATCCAGTTGCTTGAGTAACGTTTGTAATGAGTATCCGTCTCTTATTTGCCTTGACATACGAAGGCACGTGTTTCAAAGTCAAACACACCTGGGCCTCCCTGGTCGAAGTCGTCACCTGACGCTGTCCACCTCAGCGTCACGCTTACGTCAGCGTAAGAAACTCCCGCCACCGCGAGGTCGGCAACTCGTGACGGGGGCAGGTTGTCTCGCGTGGGGACACCGCCGCTGGGGACCCCCTGCACCTCGAAAACGCCCCCTGTCGTCATCCGTTGGAACTGCTCCAGCGGTTCGCGTTGAACGTTGGTTCCGCTGGTATCTGGAGAAGTTATCCAACGAGAGTGAGACAAAAACAATCTGTCCAATCTTTGGATTAAAAGGTTGATTTTTCCCCACAAATCATCACCAATGAGACCTTTGTGAGACTCATGGTCGAAGAGGCTAATAACAGTATGTTCCTAAGGGCCCTGTCCCACTCGTCCCACGAAAGGTTTACGACAGTCCGAGTTTGAGTCATAGCCCCACTAACACAAGCTCCTAGGCGTACGCTGAATGTGGATGTACGTTTAATAGTGGCGTTTATGTTGTTTTATAATATTTCATTCCAGAAAATATCATACAGAGTCACAAATCCAGATGGTAAACAGTTAACTAAATTTAAAAAAAACAAGACAGCTAGTTCACCCGTGATAAACAAATGAAGATGCATGCCTTTGTTATGGTCAAGAACAAACATTAAAAATTGTATCTATGTTAACTAATCAACGTCCCTAACCTGGGTCCACCGGTGGTGCGCCCCTCCTGGCCCCCGGCGGAATGACGATGTACCCGGACGCGTTCCCCTCGCTGTTGTCCACCGAGACCGAGACGCCGTAACGCCCATCCGCCGTGAACCCCAGGAAGTACCGGGAGTAGATGCCGTCATTCTTGGTGACGTCAGCACCTAGCAGGAGAGGTGACAGTCAATTGATATCCAAGCAGATGTTGGAGACGAAAGATTGTTACTTACTTACTTACTTAGTTCGAGCTCCCGCTCGAACCAATCCTGAGAGCTTCCTCCATAGCACTTTATCCGCCATGGCCCTTCGTAGTTCCTTAGTATCTTGTAAGTTTGTGTCACTACGTAGATTGTCTAAGTAGGTGACTCTGGGTCTACCCCTACTGTAGGCTCCCACAGAACAAGATGGTGTGCAGGGATTTCGCGATGTCTAATACAGTGACCAAAGATTGTTAAGTATGATAATTGACACAGATGTTTCTACAGTACAGTACAGCCCTATCCTGTCCTTGGTGCTTAAAAAACTTTCCCGAAAATACTAGTGCGTAGTAAGTCACTGGGACGCCAGGCATCCTTTGTCTTTTAGCTGAACTACTTTTGCAGCTGGTATTGGCAGAGAATGCCAACAGTCAGAGAACGTTGCGATCTTTCCGAACCCCAACATCTGCTAGGAGATTAACCACCGATGGAGAACATAATTGTTTCATGCAACCTCTGTAGATTCTAAGATGTTGCAGTACTAACAGCAACTGCATGCCTAGGCCATGTTCATCAATAAAGATTTTAATCATCTTTCATTGGCTGAGAAAAATACATCCTACCTGCACCGTTGTCCAGAAGCGTGAGCTCCTCTACCCGGCCATCAGGTGGCTTCTCACAGTAAAGTAAAGTGACGTGAAGTGAAATAAAGTCAGCTGTGTACATGACGACTAGCTAGCTCCCCTATTCAGTATGCTGTCTTGAAAAAGAAGTTTAAGTTGTTTCCTTGCGCCGTTGTTCAGGAGCGTGAACTCTTCTACCTTGCCATCAGGTGGCCTCTCAAAGTAAAGTGAAGTCAAGTGTACATGACGGCCGCACACGCCTCTCCTATTCAATATGCTGTCTAGAAATTGAGGTTTAAGTTGTTTAACTGCGCCGTTGTCCAGGGGCGTGAGCTCTACATATGGCATTAAAGCAGGTTATTAGGTGAGGATTTGATTTTGTAATCAATTCGTTTTATTAGCACAGGTAACTCTTACAGAAAAGAAGCTCCGGGAGCTAAGGGAGCTCACAGGATGCAAGGAAAAGTGGAGGAAGGTGAAGAAAGACTGGATGCAGCTGCAGGACGTTTCAACGACTGCAGATGCAGAGACCAGTCGATATGATGATGATAACTCTTACCAGCACCGTTGTCCAGAAGCTTGAGCTCCTCTACCCGATCATCAGGTGGCTTCTCGATGAGGACCTTCACGACAGCCCCTGTGACAGGCAGATAACCCTTCCGTACCGAGGCGAAAATCCGCAGGGCGTTGGGCTGGGAGGACGAGTAGTCTAAGGAGACAGCACTCACCTGGGCATACGATTTCCCAGTAAGTAAAAAAAATGTGATCAGAATAAAGTTTTTGATCAATGGAAAACTGATAAAGTAAGCTAAAGTTGCATACGATTTGTACGAGTTAGTGACTTTGGCATGTTCAACCGGTTCGTTATGTTATGTTATATGCAATGGTGTTGACGCTGAAGAAGAGTGATGGATGTCACTCGAAATGTCCGATAGTAAATCTCCGATTTTTACCCAGTTGTATAGTTTGAATTTGTCTTTATTCAAAGTAAGCTACAGTACGCGCTCGTTGACATGAAAGTCGTGGAAAACACATAGACAAAGGGTCGCTTTGGTATTGTCGTCATTTTCAGAAATGTTACCTAGCACATGAAAATGATTGTAATTAATGCAAAGATAAACTGTTCATGTCCATATAGCTGTTGGTGTCCGTATATACGACTGTTTAGCCTGCGATGTCCGTGGATCACATAGAAATATTGCCGTCGACAGACATTTTTCACAAAAGCATTCAGGCGAAGATTCTCAAGGCGCTTAGCTGGAAGGAGGAATAGATTAAGGAGACGGCGTTCACCTGGGCTTTCACTTTGATCGGTTCATCATCGGGGAGAGGGTTGGAGGTGACGATGGTGATGACGTCATTGTCATCGAGGCCGGGGTTGGTGACGTTGTACGTCCATTTTCCTGGCTAGAGGTCAAATGCAGAAATTTACTACACATAAGTTCATGAAGATTAGACATCCGGGTCAACAGTAACTAGAGACAACTTCTAGTGACGCTGAATAGGGGCGATGATAAAGACAAACAATAATCAAGCATACCACAAAAATCTGAGTTATTTGTTAAAATAGATTATGAAAAGATACACTGTTCTCCAACTCAAAATTTGAACGACATTTTCAACTGGCTGACTCAGTCTTCTTTAGTTGTCTGTCCATCGCCATTGGGTCAGACATTCGAAGACTACCGAATGAGTCAGTCAACAATTCCGGTTTGTATCTTCATGAATCACCCAGCATGGCCATAAATACTAATTTCACAGTCATGTAAGCGTAAAAGATCAACGCGTACCATCGCTGTGCCAGGAATCTCGATGGTAATCGTATCCGACGTGACGTCATACATGGGCCTTCCCTCGGTGATCACGTGTCCGAGAGGCGTCTCCATGGTGACCATGGGCTGACTCCCGCCCAGCCAATAGAAGGAGAATGTGGTGTTCGCACCAACAGAGTTGTCCACATACACGTGGTTGGTGTACGTCTGCCCTCCTCCGATTGTCTTCTCTTCGTTCAATAGCTGTAGTGGTAAAGCAACGTTTTGGATAACACAGTTCTTTTTACACAACTAAGTGTTTATACAATGCCGACGTTTCGGTGACAGACTAAAGATCGCCTTCGTGCATCTCCAAGCAGATCTATCGTTGGCAATGGCAATCTCCGACAGTTGGATACTGTCATTGTCATTGTCATTGTCACCGATAGATCTGCTTGGAGATCACACCAATGGGTCTTGGCGGGCTGGCAACACTAGTAGAGCTCCCGGCACCATAGAGATAGATAGCAGCAAGCTCCAAATGGTGTGATTACCCGACTGGAACCAATGTTTTGTGTCTGTTTTTTTTTTCATTAGAAGCTCAAATCAGCCTGCAGGCTTTCGGTCAAATTGGCCTGCAGGTTTTCAGTCTACGCTACACATATTCTAAAGATGTTAGTGTTTGGCAGTTTGAAGTTGTCCTCAAAGACACACCTTGACTGCCTTGCCGCCGGCAGTGGCCTCAAAAGTGGCGGTGAAAGCGTTGTCCAGCGCGGCGGAGTCGCGGCGGGCGGCGTAGAAGGACGGCCCGCCCGTCTGCAGCGCCAGGCTCTCCAGGGTGGCGTCGGCGTTCTGGCTGTACGCAACCTGAGGAAGAAAGTGAAAGTGATCTTGAACCAACAAGAAGAGAAGAAATCTGCAATCTCGGACCATGTTGCTAGAAACAACTGTGTCATTGACTGGGAGGGAGCCAAAGTAATAGACAGGGAGGACAACAGACGCATTCGTTGGATCGAGGAGGCAGTATGGATTAGGAAGTCATCACCAGTGATAAACCGAGACGAGGGGGGATACAAGCTCAGCCACGTTTGGGATTACGTTCTCGCCGCAAAAGCGCCACCTACATCGGCTACTTATAGCGGTGAGAAGCAGTACTCCAGTCAGAAGCTCTGAAGAAGGTGTCTGACAGACACCGAAACGTCAGCAGGTGAGAATTACCGGTTGTGTAAAAAGAATCTCCAATACTCTATGATCTTGAACCAGTTTACCTCACTAGAGAGTTATTCTTCCACTGGTCGTGACAGAGAAGATAGACGATATGTACAGTATACTTTCAGATCAATTTTTACCGGGAAAATTCCCATAGCTCTTTTCGACGAGTACAATGGAACATGGCTTAACGTCCCGCCCTTTGACTCTTTCCAGTAGCGTGCATCTCGGGTGAGCGACACAACCGGGATTGGAACTTATGGTTTCTTGGTCCAAAGAAAGCTAAGGGCCACAGGACTACGCACGCTACCTGAAATGGAAACGGCTGGGATCTTAACTTTGCAAGGAATAAAGTTAAGTCCTTCCAACACCGTATGGTGTACATGTATATGGCGGCGCTCATCATCTCCATTTCCTTAGCCCTTGGGCCACATAACTGTGCAAGAACAGATACTGCACCGTGAGATAAACTGTTAAACCGCAAGCACTAGAGAAAAATGTATCTACTTAGCGAAGGTAACAACAATGCCTTTACGATCTTAAAGTGAATCGTTAAAACAAATAAGTAAACAAACAAAAACATACCGTAGCGACGATGACTCGCTTCCTGAGAAGCTCTGGTATGACGTCACGGATTCTTGGGTCTTTGTTTTCCCTCCCGTCAGTCACAAGCAGCAGAACTCCGCCTGCCGGAGGGCCGACAGCCTCAAGCGCCTGTATGTATGATCAGCGATTGGGAAAAAAACATAATAAAAAATAATTTCATTGAAGTCCCTTTCCAAAAGCTAATCACAGGTTCTTGTTTCAATTTTCAATTTTATTGTGAAATCAAACTGGCCGAAGTACAGTGGGTAGTACATGTACGCCTGAATTCTGTCGATTTTTCCATATACTGTTTACAAAAATCAAAATACTGTACACATCACAACTATATACAGATATCATGTACATACATAAGACTTGCAATGGCGTGTTCCTAACAGGTTGACTTACAGTAAAGCTAAGTTGCTTGAGTAACATGCATGTGTGTTACGCCTAATGGCGGTTATACCGGCTATATAGATACAGATACAGTACAGATGTGATGGAGACAATGGTTAGGAACAAGGCTGAGGACGTCGAAACAAGGCGAACTCAAGTAGTTCGAATCTTGGGTGTTCAACCTAGTTCTTTTTCGAACATGGCATCCATGTGCTTCCTATAATTTCGATTCAATACTAGTCTGGTTCACTTCACACTGTAGCTAGGTTTAGCCTCCTTCGCAGACTTCCTAGAACGGCGGCGTATATATTTGGGGGAGGGGGAGGGGGTGACGCAATTTCTTACACGGGCTGCCGATGGAGTTATCGATAGAAAGGCGGTCGTCCCTTGGCGACATTAGAGAACCTTTGCCCGTGTAAGAAATCGCGTCACCCCCTCCCCCAAACATATATTATATGTTTATAAAACGATTATATGTTTTACGAGATCAATAGTATTATATTTCTTGTATAACAAAACTAACCAGAGAGTTACGTACTTACTTGGCATTCAATTTTACCTCTTGTGTATTATCGTATTTTAATAATGTACTTTCTAATTATTGCGGATGATTTTAAGCTAAGCCTAGTTGTTTTAAGCTATGTTGAAATGTAATTGTGTGTCTCGCAATTCAGCTTTATGGCTGCTAAGAGATCATGATCTATGAATAAACCAGTCTTATCTTATTACATATACGCCGCCGTTCTAGGAAGTCTGCGAAGGAGGCTAAGCTAGGTGTCGCTGCTTCCAATGCCTACACATCGGTAACTCCGTTCACGCACGCACCTCCACTCCCTTGAGGAGGCCGCAGCCGATGCAGGTGCCGCCGCTGGTGGTGGTGGGAACTGTGGCAGCCAGGGAGTCCCTGTCGGCCTGGGAGTCAACACTGCAAAACACAAACAACTCTTAAAAGATATTCCAATGTTACCATTCGACCAAAACCTCGTTTGATCTTTAGCGAGGCTATGACTGAACCAAACGTTATCGTCAGCATATCTTGTCGTCGATAGGGGTCTAAGACAACGTTTTCCCACATCCAAGACACTCGTAAGAATGTCATCAATATGCTGTCGTAGACCTGTCGTGCGAGGGATGTCACGGATGTGACCGTGCCCTTACCTGATGACCGGGTGCTCCAGTGACTCCGCTCGGGCGAAGGTGACCAGGCCGACCGAGGAACCGAAGTACACCGTGCCCTGGATGAACCTCCTCGCCACCTGATTCAGCCTACGGAGCGGCTCCCCCTAGAAAACAGAGTGATTAATGTTTCTACGCTTTTTATTTATCTATCTCAGTATTGCTGATATCGGGTTCCCTTTAAACTGTCCACAGGCTTACTCAAGTAGGATTTTGTTCATCTTTAAAATGTCAAGTCGGAGGCTATCTTTCCGGCCTTTCTAATATTAAAACCAACTCCGTACAATTTGTAATAATGAACTGGGCGGGAGGGCAACGCTCCCAGCACCGTAGAGGTACCGTGGAGCTCCCGGCGGTATGGTTATACTTATGTCCCAATTGCGGGGAGGTGGGTTGTAGTGGGAGACGATTTTAAGTCCGAGTTAAAGTCACTCTGGGGTCCGGTCCTGCCCAAAAAATTGACCGGTAGCCGCAGTGTGTCCCACGGGGCCACGCCCGAAAGAGGAAAGAAGCAGCCCGTAAACTACCCGGCGGGGCCCCATTTTCCAATTATGACCTAAGCTTGCCAATGATTGTCATAAGACATCCTCACCCTCATGCTATTGGAAGCGTCCAGCACCAGCACGATCCTGAAGTCGCTCTCCTGCAGCAGGACGAAGCCGGGCGCGGTGGTCCGGACCTCCCGCGGAGGGTTCGCGCCGTGGGCGAAGTCCGGGTGCTGCGTCATCACGTCCCAGGCGCTCTGACCTAAACGTAAATCATCATGTTTAAGGACGATCGATGGCTTGGTATCATTGTATTGTGTTTGCAGGGTCTCGATGTTCCAAGAACGCTGGCCTGAACGGAAAACAATCGTAAGCTTTTCTCGACCGAGACGGGGGTGATATAGACTTCCAACAACCTTTGAACCATTGATCGGGGTGCTGGGTCATGACGTCCCATGAGCTCTGGCCTGAACGGAAAATTACAATGACATTTTCTCAACCGAGACGGGGTGCGATATAGGCTTCAAACAGGACGAACCCGGGCGCGGTGGAGCGGACCTTCTGGGGAGGGTTCGCGCCATTGGTGAAGTCCGGGTGCTGTGTCATGACGTCCCAGGCGCTCTGACCTGAACGGAAAATTACAATGACATTTTCTCAACCGAGACGGGAGGCGATATAGACTTCCAACAACCTTTGACCCATTGGTCCGGGTGCTGGGTCATGACGTCTCAGGCGCTCTGGCCTGAACAGAAAACGACAATGAATGAATGAATGAATCTATGCTCTCCTAATGGAGGAATAAAGAAGAATGAATGAATGAATGAATGAATGAATAAAATAGATACCTTGACAAAGAGAGTTATGCTTGTTGGGCGCCTCCCTGTTGTGGAAGGACAGAGGATCGCCTGCCGGGTCACTGTGACAGAAACTTGTTACCTGCAAATATAACGTAAGACAATAAGAGACTTCACATCTTTTATAATCAAAGTCAGAAACACAAACGCATGGAGAGATGGGGAGAGAAAGAGAGACAGACAGACAGACAGACAGAGTGGCATGCCAAAAACAAAACGTTAACCCCTTCGAGTGAAGTAGTAAGATAACCCAAATATCATCAAAATCCATTTAATAGCAACTCCTAAACCTTGAAAGACTCACTTGACTAAGAAAGTGCATGAACATATAAGACCCGGTCGCTCGGTTTGTTTGTTCATCGGGGTAGAACCGGCACTCCGACTCGTACACTCCGGTCCCTGGGTCCAGCCTACACGGTGATCCCGTCACCGTGTGCTTGTTGGTCCCCGCCACCCAGGCGGAACACCCCGTGGGACGGACGCCCCCTTGCGAGGTTCTGTAGAAGTGCGGGTAGGATTGTCCGGAAGCCGGGTCGTCGGTGCCGTACTCGTCGAATAGACCCCAGCGGAGGTGGCCCCACTCATGAACAAACGTCTTACCTAAGGAATTAAAAAAAAGAGAGATTAAAAAAAATAGCAATTTACCAATTGTTTTATTGGGTTGGCAAGTCACTGGATAACAAAGTTATTTCGACACAACCAAGTTTTATTACGTTGGCCGACGTTTCGGTGATTGTCACGTTTAGTCATTAACTGGTATATAAACTTAGGTTTGGTACCGCATTCTTGACACTGCAGCTGCGACACCTACCGGTAGTGTAAAGTAGAACCAGTCAATATCGCTCTGAGGAAAGTGACAGACGGTCACCAAAACGGCTTACGTAAAACACCTGTGTCGAAAAAACTTTAATTTGTTTGGCAATTCAACTGATCAATCATGTTTCCGTTGCTACTTTATCGATTGTGTTGTGTTTTATGTCATTTGAAAGAGTGTTTATCAGTCTTTGCAATTGGTATCTAATTTGGGCTGCTGATGCGAGTGTTTTAAGCAATGTCAAGCAAATCAAGAATGTATGTTCTTACCGTTAGGGCCCCAGTAGTCTTCTCCGTATTGCTTGTCCACCACGTATTTAGGGGTGAGGTGCATGAAGTCACCCGCTTCTCCACATCCTCCCTTCTGCTGCACATATGGATTTTCCCCGTATAGAGGATTGGGCACATCCACCCTGTAAAAACAATGGATTGTAGGGTAGGGAGACACTGATTTGAGAAAGCATATTCTTGCCACATTGCGAAATAAATAGCAAGAGTTCACCAGGTCTAGGCCACACGTGCACCTCGAGTATGTTAAAGGACCCAACACACGTATCGATAATAATGCGGTTCCGTCCCAGTAAGAGTGGGTCTTACGTATCTGGTGGTGTTATGCATTGAGATGGTTTGCCTATCATGCTATAAAGACAAACAAACAAGCAAACAAAAGAAGATGAATAAACCCAACGAAAAAGCACAAATTACCTGACGTTAGCCCGTTCGAACGTCTCCGTCCCCGCCGGCAGGTACTCGGGTTTCTTCGTCCACGTCTTCGGGATCAGGATCTTCACCTCCTTAAGGAACGCGCGGCTGTTCGTGGCGACGTACAGGTCTTCAGACGCCTCCGTGATGATTTGCTGGAGAAGTGAAGTTAAGAATGACTTCAGTCAACTTATGTGTGCAACTTGCTTTATTCACAACTAAAACTTTTCGGTGGACTGATGGTGGATTTTTTTAAATCGGTATAAATGGTATTTTGATAAATCGCGTAATTTGTATAGTTTTCTTATTTCTTATATGTTGTTTTTTGATTGTAAAGGGGGAGGCAACTTGTAGAGGTGAGTGATCACCTGGTTTGTCTCCCCCTCCATTTTTTGTAATGGATGAGTATTATAAATAGATAAATAACTAAATGAGGAGGGCATATCATGGTATTTCTTCACGTATCCTACTACACCAGTCCCCATTACATCCTGTCACTCTGTAGTCTTCGCATAACTGTGGACGCACACCAAGACAAACAAACAAACAAACAAACAAACAAACACACTAACTGATTACAACGCATTCGCGAAACTGTTCACGAGTTATAAGACAACACAGTTACATGTGTATTGTTGCTACAAAGGCAACTGTCGACCGAACGTTACTTACTAGTTTGTTTGCGATCATAAGGACATTTCATCACTGCTTTTCTCACATTTAAATGACTTCATTTTGCAATCTTAGATGTTGTAACTATAATCTATTCATCCATTGTCATGACATGAATGTATGGCCAAACAGCAATGTATAAATCTTGTACCCTTTCTTTATCATTCCTCACACCACAACATCAAATATCCTTTATTGCTTTGCAGCAAGATAGACAAACTTTCCCCACAACAGCGGATAGATTCAGGACAAAGATAGCCCTGTAATTACGTCAGAGTGATGTACGTAACATTCGCCACATTTTTCCCTGACGGTTGCCTAGCAACGTGTGCTAATGTGTCAATATATGACATGCCAGCACGTCGGCAGAACGTAATGCCTATACGACAATTAGCCTGCTATTTAAACCTGCCGATTCTCTTTTGTTCTTTGGTCAACGTTGCATCGAAGTAACAGCCGTTGCATAAAATATGTCTTTGGACACAACTAAATGAACCTATCTACGAAATATCCATCTTAAATACGCGAGCACGGCCTTAAACGCTTACGTTCTGGCGACGTGCTTGACATGCCTGAGTTACTTGGGGAGTGACACTTTCGCTGACTTGGAAAATTAACGTGAGGATTGCACCGGCGACATAATTCCCTCGACGGCGAAACTCCCTAAGCCGGCATAGGAAAACATTGACCCATGTAAAAAGAATCGCGTATCAGCTCTCCCAAAAAAAATAAACGCCGCCGCTCCAAGAGGTCTGGGAAGGAGGCTAACAAAATACTACATCATACGCTCGTACACCTAGCTAGAGAAAATTAATTGCAAATAGCATTAAGCTAACAGATAAGGCATGTGTGCGCAGCGTCCGAGCCGACAAAGAGCGCGAGCCGTCCTCACTAGGAAAATTACCTAAGCGTCCTTTTATAAATCAGAAAAAGATTGTAGGAGAAAGATTGCAGGTATCTCTCACGTGTTACAAACGAGAAAAAGATTTGCCACGGTTTGCTGGTAGGTGCCACTTAAGCGAACTGATAATAAACCGACATTTAATCTAGTACAAAGCTAAAACTTTTGTTCATACACAATAGCTAAATTAAGGTAAACGTATCAAATTCACAACTGCCCCGTTGTGATCTTCAGAATTCAAACCAGAATTCACGCAAACTAGGTGATGTGTCTTTGAAACGTCTGACTGAGAAATTCACTTTTTTTGTGCTGGAACAAAGTTTCAGATGCGTACTGTATTAGCTACACCCTCTTCCCACTAAAGGCTGCGACCGCTAAGCGACCAAACATTGGACATGTCGCTCAACGAATTTTATAGATAACAGGAAATTTGCTGTTTAAAATCCTTTTTAACATTGTGCATCATATTCCAATTAGGAAACCACACAAATGAACGCTCTTAGGGCCTACATCACACTTGTGCTTTTATACAAGTGGGTATGAGTTGCGTATCAACATTTGTTTAAGTGAAGTTTGCGGGGAAGAAGTTGTTTTCTACTTTGACCCACCGTTGTCCAGCGCCTGGTTATCGAATCAAAGAAAGTTCTTTCTCGGTCGCAAAATTAACCTAAACCCAAAAGGTTTAGCGGACTACTCATGCGGACTTGCATATGCGCACAAGTGCGCGAAGAGAGCTTTACTAACCTTCAGCCTGTCCACTACCCGCATATCCTCTGGTACGTCCCGATGAATGGCGACCAGCACGTCCGTGTACTCGTTATTCTGCAGCCTGATCTCGTAGGGACGGTTAAAAACCGCTTCAGAACGACAGACAACCAAGGACAGCAACAACAGCAGCCAGCGCATCGCGGCCATCTTTCGTCGGGTCCGTGTATTACCGAAATGCCCGAAATACACCACCGAAATACACCACCGAAATACACATGAAGATAGGTGAAATATAGCGAAACACAGTATGACTTGATGAGTAAACATCACAGGTTGCTATATTTCGGCATAAAATAATGTATTTTGTGTACACGTGTGGTCCTGGCGTTAAGAAAAAGACAGAAAATACTGTATACATTCCGCCGGGATCGCCAAGTATTTTCTGTGGATTTCTTGTTCACAGTGCTATGTGATACATTACTCTATGTCGAAATATAACACCCTGTGATGTTTACTCATCAAGTCATAATGTAGTTCGGTCGGTTTCGCCCATCTTCATGTGTCTTTCGTGTGTTTCGTGCATCTCGTGTATTACGGTAAATACACGGACCGTCTTTTAAAAAGACGTCACCAAGGTGGTGATAAGTGTTAACCAGTGGACTTAAGGTGGAGCCCTTGCGCTAACAAACCTTAGACCACGTTTGGTTTGACGTATATGAGTAATGCCCTGATACGAGTGTATGCACACCCTATGCTGTTAGGCAATGGCAGTGTCCCCGTTACAGTTAACAACGAAATAATTTATAACCCCCATATTAACTTTTGATCTTGTTAAGTGGATTTCTACTGTGCTACACTTCATTCTTGACAAAAACGACAAATTTACAAGTATGGATGATATTGTTTTTTCCCCTTTCAAGCTTTCACGAATGATAAAAAAAACATCGGTTGTTTTTATATGTATCTTTATATCCAAGAAAGCGTTGAGCGTTCGGTCCCGTGTATAGAGTAGCATTGGGCCTCAAACTTATGCACATTAAAGAACCCAACACACTTATCGAGAAGGGCGATCCGGAATACTTGGGTAGAAACGCGTGTCGTAGTGAAGCCACATACATATACATATACATATCTATTTGTAACATTATCTAGCAGTTATCATGTCCATTTTCTTTCGTCTAGATGAATCTCTTGTTGAACTCTAACAAAGACACACTTTGGAAAGTGTACATGTGTGACGTATTGGTCACGTGGACACCTCATTAACATATAACTGTATGCAACACTGATGGCAGCGGTGGGATTCTACTAAGGCTGGCCAGTGCAGCAAAGCCGTGACAGTGCAGCACGGTTAAGATGTGTGAATGTAAACTCTTCTTAGTTTTAAATGAAGCTCTGTTGGAGCTCTTAAAAATTGCCGTTTAGGACGGTATTTCACGTCCTTTAGGCGGGGTATTGGGAAAAGTTTTCAACTAGCAATAAACACGCCTCGGTTGGACCTCATCGGCTATGTTATCGCCTCTGCGCAAAGCTGACGTGATCAAGGCAGCGTTAGGGTACGTTGGCAAGCAGGAAGCAACTCCTGTTGTGGGACAACTTTAGAAAATTAGGTATTTATTGTTTACAACGGACCATGACGTAAATTGACATCATATAATCTATCATAAGCTATAAAGTACGTTTTCCTAACGATGACGGAAAAATATTTTTCTGTTTTGACGTCAAAAAAGTAAAATTTCCATTTATATGTGGGTGAAGAGCACTTTTATATGTAGTCTTGACGGACGTAGGATGTACGTATTGGTCACGTGACTACCTAATTAGCACACATCAAGTTTGATTGTCATTTCCATTGTCTGCGCCAAACCTACTTTTGACCTATCAAACCAGAAGTTGAATTTGTTGGTGTTAACGCACGCTCTAGATGTGACAAGTCATTCAATGTGATATAACCTCAATTAATATTAATCCGGTAGGATACATAAATCCACCCCTTTGAAAGACAGTGGGCTTGAGAGATCTCTAGTGCAGCACCAACCACCTCCACCCCAGGTACGCGCAGTTTAGATATACAATGGTGCATCGGGACGCTGTGTTGAATATCTGCTTGGAGCGTGGTCGTATCTTTTTTTAGGGATGTGGAACTATGTACCCTGGTGTAATTATGTTAGTAGGTTTTACTAGATAATGTAAATGCATTTAAGTTCGCGTGGTTTTGATTTCGCGGTAGGGAGAAAATGGAATGTTCGCGGTGGTTTTAAGCTCGTGTTTGAAATAAAAGTAGCGCTACAGAAACACAGGCAGAATTGTTCGCGGTTGTTTTAAGGTCGCGTTTGAAATGATAGTAGCGCTACAGAAACACAGACAGAAATGTTCGCGGTGGTTTTAAGTTCGCGGCGAATAGTATTTCTGCATTTACAGTATGTTCTGGCGAATTCGAAAGACTACTAGCATTCGCCACATCGACAAATAAACACATCTGTGGTAAGAAAAGTATATGTAATCTGAAACGAAGTGTGTCCAAGCCACCTTAGCTCAGTGGTAGAGCACTGGTCTCGTAAACCAGGGGTCGTGAGTTCAAACCTCACAGGTGGCTACATACGATTTTGCGAGAGGGAGTCATCAAACTGATCTTTAGTCCCGTCGCACGAATATTTTTGCATATTCTACGACCTTTACTTGGCTTATTGTTTGCTTGTTTAAAACTTTTTTATTTATCTACAGAAAGATCAAATAAGCCTGCAGGCCGCTTTTCACCGAAATCATTAGAGAGAGGCTAGGTTCATAGAATAGTGCCCTAGTGTAGTCGATAGCAGCTGTAGGTGATCTCAGGCCGCAGTCTATAGCTAAATGCTGCCGCGGGTTTCAAATGAGGACAGCACCTTAATTACTGTGGAGAATGTTGGAGGCTGTCTTCTATTTTTGCATTTTGCTGCGTTGCAGAGTGAAAAATGACATCTCATAGACTGGACAAGTCTTGATTGACTTTCTTCGACAGATTTTACTTCAATAACTGAAGAAAACCTTTCACGCAAAAACCTATAGCTAAGCAAAGTGGCAGCTTTTTTTTCCAAAGCACTTGTTTTACTCAAAGCAGTAGAACCGTAGAAGACAACATGCTATTATTGTAGCCGTAACAAAGGCTCTCCTCAAGCGCATAAGTAGCACCGAAGGCAAGAAAACGCTCACCCATTCATAGGAGTCGTTGGGCAACTTACAATTTTTTTTGTGGGGGGGGGGGGGGGTATTTCACTGAAAAGGCCCCAAATAGCCTTGCAGAAGTGAAAACAGCTGAATATACTATCATTATTGATCCTGAAGAAGGCGACGAAAGGCGTTGAAAATTTGATCCGTGAATACCTTAGTGTTGGAAGAAAGTTTAGCATTGTGTATTATGATAACTTCCAACACAGATGAGCTTCCATGATAAGCTGAATATACTATTGACTGTTCCTTTGTTTGGCAGCATCGGAACGTTTTGCTATGAGTCTAGACAAACATTGCTGCCATATTGTTGAGATGGTACATCGGTACATCTAGACCTATTTATCGGATAAGGTCATATTAGGCTTTTGACCCCAAAAAACCTACGCGTGGGCGAATCCAAATAACCACTGTATGAAGGGAAGGGAAGTTGTTGTTTTTCTTTTCCGTTTTTATGCGTTTCATGTGTCCAGGCTTTTTATTGATAAAGTAGAAATGTAGGTAGAAAAGTCAAACTACTAGTGGGATTAGAAAATGTATCAAACGAGTTCCTTGCAAAGGTAGGAAGATTAGATTGTATGTAGCCCGGATTTGACGTACATGTCATGAGGCCCTCTGGTCATGTTTAACTTAAGAACAACAACAAAGGATTTGAGTCTCGCCCTGACAACAGGAAACGTAATTATGACGTGTGGGGCAAAAACTGGTCCAACAAGATGATTATGGGTTACGAGTTGCAACATAATTCTTATCGTGCTTATCGCAATCTTCGTCGGTAGACCAAGTTGACAACTCAAGTAAACACAGATAGTCTTCCCGTGCTAACGTTTGATAAAGGTAAGAACACATTTTGGTCCAGTCTTCAGTGTTCAACATTGTGTCTGTCTCTAAACGTTTGTCGTTCAGTCGATAGCTAGAGTGCCATAGTTCTTGACAACTTGAGAGACAAAAATGGCTCGTCTTTTCACCGAAGAAGAAGGGTAATGTTACATATACCACTGTCTCCTTCTTGTGTCTTACCTCCCTGACGACTTATATAATCGCTTCTAAGGCTGTGAGGTGTCTTGCTGGATCGGTAGCCGCTGGGTTTGCTAGATTTTGTTGCGTGTGTGTTTGTGTGTGTGGGGGGGTGGGGGTGGGTTGGCAGGGAAAATGATACTTACCGTGCATGAGCTAATATTCGTCATGTGGCCAAGTTTGCAACTCTAGTCTTTTCAGCTAAGAAGAAGGGTAATGTTACATATACCGTTGTCTCTTTCTTGTGTCTTACCTCTCTGAAGACTCACGGAATCGCCTCTAAACTAGACTGAAAACTAAGACTGAAAACTATCTTGCTGGATCGGTAGCCGCTGGGTTTGCTAGATTATAGTGTGTGAGTGGGTGGGAGGGTGTCCCACTTTGAAACAAAAAAGATAATTTAGGGACTGAAATAGTGTTGGTGTTGGCTGGTGTTAAGGAGACCACAATCCATATTGTATATTAGAACATATATGTATGTAGAAGTGGAAGATACAACCCCTTCCCACTTAGCCTGGAATCCCGACCTATTTCTAGCTGCCGGGTCTCTTCTCTCCCTCCGCAAAATAGTCTATTTTGCGGAGGGAGAGAAGAGACCCGGCAGCTATAAATAGGTCGGGATTCCAGGCTACTTCCCACTGATCATTGACGATGGGGAACGAGCCATCACATGTAAAAGTATATCCGACAGAATTAGTGATGTCATCAAATAGTCTCGGGGTATTTCTATCGTCTGCGTATGACGTCACAGTTTCTGGGAAGAGGTAAGGGGTGGGAGGGTTGAACTCATTGGTACCAAGGCCTAGGGCATGGCCGGAGCCCAACCTTGTGTGGGACGACCGGAAGTCAGCCCAACCTTGTATGGGACGACCGGAAGTCTATCCGACGGGAAATGACTAAACCTGTAATTGTGTGAAAGCAAGTGAAAGGCGAAGCATGCTACTGATATGAATATATCTAGGAAGATCAGCTACTGTCACACCAACGGTACTGAAACCTTCTACAATATTCCTTAGACGTACGACGATGGCTTCTATATGGTTACAAGCTCAGGAAGTTGTCTTTAAATTGTCTGTAATTTTGTGTTTTGTTGTCAATAATAGGACTAATCAGCCATAAAAGGACACATAAGGACAAACAGCAGTGACGTCGTCCTTTGAAAACATTCTTATTCGAATAGAACGCAGTGTAGTTGTTGATAGCAATGGGATGGCTCTTATATGTTATGCCTTTTCAAGCTGTAAAGGCAACCCTGGTACAATGCACTGTTTAATCTTTTATTTCTGTTTTGTTTATACAGGGTAGGCGCACTCAGTTCGTAACACACTACTTTACAGGCGTACCCCGTACAGAATAACATAAACAAATGAATAAGAATAACTAAGAAACAAAAACAACCCCAAACTAGAAAGGCCGTCATTTGCCCCTGAGCAAATACAGCATGTTTAGCCATACTCCTCCCCATGCAAGAGGTGGGCTGTCCCAAAATAACACCTGGGCAAATCGAAATATTAACTGCATGTAGAAAGGCAACATTTGCGAGAGCATTATACTTCGACAATCTCCCTCCTGATGCATAAATGGACTGTTCCAAAATCACCCGTACAAAAACTCTCTCTACAAGTTCTGCGAGACCCCAAGAGCTTCTTACTGCAAAGGCTTGCGTGTGTTCCTGCAATATGACCTCAGGTGACCTAAATAGAACAGTGTTCTTTGGCCAGTAGCAAATGGAACGCGGGGATCCTTAGATAGAACATGGATTCCTTGGCCAGCAGCAAATAGAACATGGAACGTGGATACCACTTTTGGCCTGTTTTTGGTCTGAAAATGGGTCCAAAAGTCCCCAAAATGAAGCATTCTGAAGTGATGTACACCAGAATTGTGATTGAAATCCTGTAGGGACATGTTCAAGGCACTCTTGTACCGAATTTCAGGTCACTTGCTAGCAATACCAGGGCACAGGAGCCCAAAATATAAAAATTGTCTAAAAATGCCCCAAAAAACCTCCATAAAAATGTTTTTAAGGCCTGTTTCGAAAGAAATGAAAAAGCACCTAAGGGTATTTGCCATCTTTACCTACATGCCAAATTTCAGGTCGTTTGGCCCAAAAATGACGGAGTAGATTCCATTTGAAGACTTGGCAGGAGAAGAAGAAGAAGAACATGAACAAAAACAATATGTTGAGCCATACTAGGTATGGCTAAACATAATAACAATATATACACAACCAGCGTCAATCACAATCGATGAACTTATGCCTCGTTTACCTCTACGACAAAACACTGCATCTAATTAACATTGTAATGATTTAATTAATAAATGATTTCATCTGTGTTCCTGTAGATTGAGGTACGGTTCCATGTAGAAAAGGTTCCATCGAGCGAAGAGGATGTCATTTCAGCAATTGAACCGTCCTCTCATACCTGTGGTACTGGTAATCACTCTTCTGACCACGCCTGCTCTGTCCTGTCCACAATCGTGTAACTGTTACAGCACCAAGGTAGACTGTAGCGGCCTCCGTCTCGCCCAGATCCCCCAGGGCGTTCCCACGACAACCACTCACTTATATCTCCGAAACAACGACATCAACAACATCAAAGTCGGCGACTTCGCTGGACTAACCGCCCTCCAGGAGCTCGACCTTAGCGACAACCTCCTCCGAAACATCACCCACGGCGTTTTAGGCGGCCTGGCCAACCTTCAAACCTTACGTCTCCGAGGTAACTTCATCAACAACATCGCTGCCGGAGCTTTTACCGGACTTAGCAGCCTGAAGACGCTCATTCTGAGCAAAAATTCTATCAGCAGCGTCTCTAGTGGTGATTTTGGCACGCTGTCTACCCTGGAGAACTTGCATCTCGACAACAATGACATTAGCGCTATCGCCAGCAGTGCGTTCACGGGACTGACGAACCTAAAGTTGCTAGATCTTAGTAAGAACGCCATGAACGATGTCCCCACTGGTACTTTCTACGGGATTCCTTTTTTACAGTCGCTGAATCTGCATAACAACAACATCAGCACCTTTTCCAGCGGCAGTCTCAGCGGCCTGAGCAGTATTCTGACTCTGGATCTGAGTAACAACTCCATCGCCGCCATTGTAACAGGTACTTTCGGGTTCTCTCCAAACCTCACCGAGCTCAACCTCAACAGCAACGTTATAACTTCACTCCAAGCAAACGCTTTCGAAGGAGCGAAGAGTATGAAGCACCTGCGGCTCCGTAACAACGCCATCAATACCATCGACCGGAACGCCTTCTCGGGGATGCTGCGTGTGGACTCCGTCGATCTGCAAAACAACGATCTCACCAGCATTGAAGACGGCGACTTCATCGGTCTCCGTTTCGCTACAACTCTAAACCTGGCGGATAACAGCGTCACCTCTCTCCCGGCGTGGGGGTTCAGAGGCGCCGAAGATCTCGTCAACCTTGATCTACGCAACAACCGAGTCAGCAGCTTTCACGGGGACGCTCTCAGGGGATTGCCGCGTCTCGAGACCCTCGACATCAGCCATAACGCCATCGACGCGGTGACCGATGGCACGTTTGCACACATCCAGAGCGTTCTCAGCCTGAATCTCGGCGGGAACAACATCACCAGCATTCCGAGAGACGCCTTCCAGAGGCTCGGGAATCTTAAGAACCTCACTCTGAGTAGAAATGGGATAAATGATGTACAACCGGGGGCCTTCAACGGGTTGCGAGATCTGGAGTCTCTGGATTTGAGTCACAATCAGATCGGAGGCGTGCCGGGGATGATGTTCGCCCAGCTGCCCAGCCTTCAGGTCCTGCATCTCCAGAACAACCCGTGGAACTGCATCTGCAAGCTTCTCGACCTGGTCCGCTGGATTCAGGTTTGTTTGTATTTGTTTGTTTGTTTGTTTGTTTGTTTGTTTGGAATATACGTTTTGATCAAAAATAACAATAAGAATTCGCCAAAAATCGTCATTTCAAAATATAATTATAGGCTCACATAATCCTTGGTGTATCACTATCATGTACATTCCTGCAAAGTAATATTGATTAACATCGAAGTACAAGCCAAGGAGAGCCTTTTTCTAAAATGGGCGTGGTCATGATTTCAGAAGTTCCAACCCAAGACCTCTGGGTTCTAGACCAAACCATCACCCTAACCGTTACGCCAACACGACGCCCCATGTATTTTTATCTCCATGAAAAATGGAGATGTAGTTTTGGGTGTGTCTGTGCGTGTGTGTGTGTGTCTATCTCTCTGTTTGTGTTTCCGGACGATTATAGTCAACATAGCTCAAGAACCTCTGAATGGATTATGATAATATTTGGTATATAGGTAGGTGTTGGGAAGACGAAAGTCAAGGTCGATTTTGGGCTCCCTGGTATGTGACCTTGGTACTGCAGCAGAACTTCTGTTTTTTGTATCTTTTGACCTGGGCATTCAATGGTCTTGTTATCCAGGTGACGAGCGTGAATCTGTGGAACAGCAACGACACGGTGTGCGCTCCGGCAGGCCCGTTCACGGGGTTATACACCTGGCCACTCGCGAACGTGCATCAGGAACTAGAGATGATGTGCGCTCCCAGGACATCGCCTAGACCGGTCCCGGTCTCGTCAACAAGTACAACATCGCCGCGGAGGACGACAAGTACTAAAAGAGCATCACCTGCCACGATGACAGTACCTAGAAGTGAAAGTACTAAAAGTACTTCACGGGTCCCTGCCACGACGACAGGTACTATTACTCGTTAAACACCAACCTGTAGGAAAAGTAGTGAGCGCCAGCGGCACGAGTGTTGTTGGAAAGCAACAAGTACCAAGTAATTCCACCAGGGTACATAATTCTGCCAGCCTGTAAAGATACGTCCAAACAGATTTCCAACCTAACGTCTCTGTGTATAATGCACTCCTATATAATCTAAACTGTGCATACCTGGGGGTGCTGCACTAGAGATTTCTCAAACACAATCACTGCACGAAATGGCCTCGGATCCTGACGTATCCGGACAGGAGAACTCGGAGATCCGGAACCTCAGATCCGTAAGAATCCAGACGGTTACGGGGGCCGTATTGTACTAAAACAACTCAAATTCACTAGGCTACATTAAACTACATATGCAAGTGGTACACTGATGTGGTATGCCACTTGCACATGCAAGTCAATTCAGCTAATTAAATTTGAGTTGTTTTAGTACAATACGGCCCCCGTAACCGTCTGGATTCTTACGGATCTGAGGTTCCGGATCTCCGAGTTCTCCTGTCCGGATACGTCAGGATCCGAGGCCATTTCGTGCAGTGATTGTTTTTCAAAGTGGCGGATTAATGTTAATTGCAGTGAAAAATGAGCTTCTCAGATCACAACCTAATACTCAATATTTAGCCAACTGCTTATATATAGCTAACTCAGGAACTACCTAGGGAAGGACTTTGATTCAAAGACAACTTTTAGCACCCAAGCTAGCTGATTTCGTTTCATTTCCAATGTCGTCAACGTTGTGTGGTCCAAGGGTTATAGAAATGGAGATGGTTGCCGCCATGCACACCACGAATGGTGTGTTAATGACTCTTACTTTTAACCCTTGTCCTGCTGACGTTTTTTTACGCAATCTATTTCATTAATTTGATTTCTTAATCGAATCAGGTCATTTTCCCTTGACCTTTTCTGCACTGCGTTGGCATTGTTACTTCCGCATTCCGCATGCATAGTCTTCCCACAGACAAGGGTTTTAACACTCAAGCTAGCTGACTGAATGTTTAATGTCGTCCTTTCTCCAGATGATGATGATGACTATACGAGTACGAGTACGAGTACGAGTAGGAGTGCGCCACCGCCGCCACCGCCACAGGTACCGAGTTTTATCATCATTTAATGTATAATTTTCATAAGCTATCAATCATCATATTGTTATCATTTTTTTTACCATTTACTACCACATTACTCTCTTATTTGTTAAATCTATATCATCATTTGTTAAAACCTTAGTCCTTCTGAGCCCGACAATTGTCGGTTTGCACATGCTTGTTCTGTATGCTAGCCCTGACAATCGTCGGTTTGCACATGCTTGTTCTGTATGCCTGCCCTGACAATTATCGGGTTGTAGATGCTTGTTCTGTATGCTAGTCCTGACAATTATCGGGTTGTACATGCTTGTTCTGTATGCCAGCCCTGACAATTATCGGGTTGTAGATGCTTGTTCTGTATGCTAGTCCTGACAATTATCGGGTTGCACATGCTTGTTCTGTATGCTAGTCCTGACAATCGTCGGGTTGCACATGCTTGTTCTGAATGCTAGTCCTGACAATTATCGGGTTGTACATGCTTGTTCTGTATGCCAGCCCTGACAATTATCGGGTTGTACATGCTTGTTCTGTATGCCAGCCCTGACAATTATCGGGTTGTACATGCTTGTTCTGTATGCCAGCCCTGACAATTATCGGGTTGTACATGCTTGTTCTGTATGCCAGCCCTGACAATTATCGGGTTGTACATGCTTGTTCTGTATGCCAGCCCTGACAATTATCGGGTTGTACATGCTTGTTCTGTATGCCAGCCCTGACAATTATCGGGTTGTACATGCTTGTTCTGTATGCTAGTCCTGACAATCGTCGGGTTGCACATGCTTGTTCTGTATGCCAGCCCTGACAATTATCGGGTTGTACATGCTTGTTCTGTATGCCAGCCCTGACAATTATCGGGTTGTACATGCTTGTTCTGTATGCCAGCCCTGACAATTATCGGGTTGTACATGCTTGTTCTGTATGCCAGCCCTGACAATTATCGGGTTGTACATGCTTGTTCTGTATGCCAGCCCTGACAATTGTCGGGTTGTACATGCTTGTTCTTTATGCCAGCCCTGGCAATTGTCGCTTAGCACATGCTTGTTCTGTATGCTAGCCATGACAATTGTCGGAATGAGGGTATTTCTAGAATGCGTACGTTGCACCCGTGGTAAAACGAGCAATATTAGATTAGTACGATTGGTTTCAAATGTGTCTGGGCACGTCAGCAATGGGTATATTTTTGCTCTGTAAAAAATAGATGGGGGAACTTTAGAACAAGCCACCGTGGCCGTCTTCCCCAGCACGTGTTCTCTTTAGTTCTCTTTATATTTTACATATTATTATATTCATTTGGGTTGGCTGTTCATCACACACAGCCAGGGCTGCCCAACTAGCCTGTGGCTATTACAAAGGGCTAGCCCTGCTGACAAGGACAAGACAGTACATTGGAAGTTTGACATGGTCACGGACAGTATAACAAGCTATAACAATGCGATAAAGACTATTGTATATAAATGATTAGAAATAATGTCTATAATGCTATCTACGTCGAGAGGTCAGGGTCAGTACGTATATTTTACAAATTGATTTTAACATGTGCAAATACATCAAATAAAATAAAATCCCAGGGGTGGGGTCGTGTGACCTAACGGCAAGGTGTTCGGCCAAGAACCAAGCGGTCCCGGGTTTCAATCCCTCTGACGCCGCCGATGTTGTGCCCTTGGGAAATGCACTTTACACGACATTCCTCACTCCACCCAGGTGTAAAAATAAGTATATTGTTCTCTGTACTAGCCTCCGGTGCAGACTCCTCCCGGCTGTTTTCTTTTGCAAGTTACTATTTTTATACTATTACATTTTTTCTTCTTCTTATTGCTGGCCGGGAAACAGTACTTGCAAAAGAAGACAGCAGGGAGGAGTCTGAATCGGAGGCTACTCTGTACGTGGTTCTGTCAATATAAGTTGTAAAAACTTCAGTGCAGTGCCACGTCTTCCTTGTCTATCAAAAAAACTAAAATAGATTAAAAAAACACAAATTCCAGGGCCTGTCCAACACCGCCGTGATCGTGATCGCCGTGGTGGTGTCCCTGGCCGTGGTGACCGTCGCGGCCTGCGTCCTGGGCTTCCTGTGGGCCAAGAAGAAACGTCGAGAGGCGCTTGAGGTCAGACGGGGCGCAGCCGATGGTCTTGACAACCACTACATGGACCTTTCAGGTGAATATACATGTATATTCATATTTCAATGCGCAAATTTGATCTGTAACTCAATTGTTTATGTATTAGATAATAGATAATAGATAGGCGTTCTCAAGGTTGTTTTTGTTATATGTACCATTATTTCTTTCGCACTCAGAAAAGTGACTCAGAATACTAGTATTGAGTGGCTCAAAACCTTATGCAGTTTGTACTTAACTATACAAAACAAGAGAGAGAGAGAGAGAGAGAGAGAGAGAGAGAGAGAGAGAGAGAGGTCGGTCGGCTTAATGAATAACAAAACAAAAAACAAAAAAAACAACACATAAACTAACAAGCAATGTTCCTTACTTCTCGCTCTACCGGTCGGGCCCGTTCGGTCACAGTTCATGAAGTACCAGCCTAGCGACAAACAAATAAACAAAGAAAGAAACTAACGAAAAACAATGTTTCTTATTTCCAGCTCTACCGGCGTCAGAGAAGTTCGGCCGGGCCCCGGCCGTGCCCGTCCGGCCGCAGTTCATGAAGTACGAGCTGGACCGGAAGGACCTGGAGCTGGGGGCGGAGATCGGCCGGGGCGCGTTCGGGGTGGTGTACCTGGCCACTCGCCACAAGAACGACAACGGCTTCCCTACGGAGGAGACTGTCGTCGTCAAAACCGTGCATGGTAAGATGTTCTCTTGCTAACACGTCATTACAAAATATGACAGAAGAAACATAGACCAGCTAACTTTAGAAATATATAAGACAGCCTGTAGCGCCCTTTCGTCTAGGAGATCAACCGTCCTAGAACAACCGTTTAGAAAGGTACGAGTCAGCCTATAACGCCCCCCGTCTAACCACGTTTCCCAAACTTACGTAGGGCATAGGGGCGGGCCACCTTCGTCAATAGAACAGTTTAGAAAGGTACGAATCACCCTGTAACGCCCCCCGTCTAACCACATTTCTCCACCTTACGCAGGGTTGCAGGAACGGGCCACCTTCATCCAAATTGACCGTCCTAAAACATAGAACCGTTCAGAAAGGTACGAGGCAGCCTGTAACGCCCCCCGTCTAACCACGTTTCTTACACTTTTCTCCAGCTCACGCCATGGCGGAGGCGCGGGTCACCTTCGTGCGGGAGATCGAGACGACCCTTGACCTTGGGAAGCACCCGAACCTGCTGGGCCTGGTGGGGTGCTGCACCACGTCACATCCGCCCTACATGGTGACGGAGTACATGCCGTACGGAGACCTCAAGGAGTTCCTGCTCAAGTGTAGGAAGGTGAGAACACTTTTAAGTGTCTTCTGAAAAAAAAAGATAATCTGGTGTCTCCCAGGGCTTCAGGATAGGATTCCTCGGTGCTGTAACCTTCTTCCCCCCCTGGCCAACTTTAACCGCACCGGTGATTTTGCCTGCCAGAATTCCATCAACAGACATAGGGCCTTCCAGGGTGGACGAGGCAACATTTCCTCGGGGGCATGTGCCGGAGAGTTGGCCTGGGGTGGCCGAGGCAACATTTCCTCGGGGGCATGTGCCGGAGAGTTGGCCTGGGAAGGCCCTGGCTGGGTTCCAGGTTGTCTCCAGGTCTTTGGGGTCTTTGTGTCACCACATAACTATACATCATCACGCACATGAGAATGATTGAAAAGGTGAACCAAAACTTGCCCGAAGCACACATCTATCTGGAAAACAATCTCAGTATTCACCAACGCAAGGCTCAAACGCATATCTGTCCCCACAGACAGACGAGAAGCTGAAAGACAGCACGTACGACCTGGAGGACCTGAACAAGTACCAGATCGCTCGGCAGATCGCTAACGGAATGGTAAGCAGCTATTCTATTCTTATTATTCTATTCTATCATATTCTATGCTATAGTATATGGTTTCCCTAGTATATTTGTATTTTCGCAAAGGGGAGTTTCACGGGAGATAATGTTTTCTGGGCTGTGTCTGTTTGTATGTTTGCTTGTCTGTTTGTGTTTCGTATACGTTGGTCAGCATAACCAAGGAAGATGGATCGTAATGATGTTCGGTAGGTTGAGGTCGATTTGAGGCTTTCTGGCGGTTTCATTTGCCTGATTTGGTATTGCAGCGGAACATTTCATCAGGACATTCAGAAACAAAGTTAGGCTTCTGATCTGCCCGTCGCCCAGAAAGAGATGCTAAGGAAAACAATTCGTGCTTCAAAACTTCAAAGAGAAGTTTTAAAGTTAAAGACAGATTTTGAAAGACGAACATTTTTTTTCTCCCACTAGATCTTCATCTCCCAAGCTGGTTACGTGCACGGCGACCTGGCCGCCCGGAACGTTCTTGTTGGAGAGGACCTGGTGGTGAAGATCGCAGACTTCGGGCTGGCCACAGACGTCTACGAGCGAGGCTACCAGCGGCAGGACGCGGAGCAGAAGATCCCCGTCAGGTGGATGGCGCCGGAAAGGCTGCTGAGGGAGGGCCGATACACCAGCAAGAGCGACGTGTGAGTACCATGACACAGATACACCGTACACGTATCGTAGATGTGACTTGTAGATGTGACGTGTAGATGTGACGTGTAGATGTGACAGAAATTTGTAATATGTTTATTGCTATTGTATATTCGTATGAAATTTTATCTATGACTTGACTGAAATCTTGTGAGTAAGCATTCTACGCTGTGTACGGAAATAACGTGTTTAACTTTACTATATTCATTACTATCTAGTACCTTAACTGCCACACTTTAATTCGTCTCTTCCAGCTGGTCGTTCGGCGTGGTTCTGTACGAGATCGCGACGCTCGGGAACGTGCCGTACCCCGGACTGGACCGCCAGCTGATGGACGAACTGCGAGGCGGCTACCGGGAACCGCGCCCGGACAACTGTCCCCAGGAAATGTACGTACAAACGGTCATAGTCAACCGCAAACTGTCCTTCTATCGCCTTGTTTTACAGCTTTGTAATGACTCTATAGCTTTGACGAAGAATTATTTGCGTCATATCATCAAACTCGAAAATGAAGATCAACTGTATCAGACTGCGTACGAAGTGTTGACAGTGTACGTACGTGTACATTCACGATTCAGTCACCTCCCAGCAGGTACTCTATCATTTTAGAATCGGCTGTGAAGGATGTAAACCAAAGGCTCAAAGTTTCCCTTTCCAAGGTCCGAATCAAGAATTACTCGCCAATGAAAACAATATTTAACCACTACTCTCCAAGCAGAGGAGTGGGTCCGGCAGGTTTTTGACGTGTTTTTAGGCGTTTTTGTCGGGCTTTCTAGTTTGTCATGTTTTTTTTTTTGTCTAGCCAACGGTTGGTTAGAAAAAAACATGACAAACTAGAAAGCCCGACAAAAACGCCTAAAAACACGTCAAAAACCTGCCGGACCCACTCCTCTGCTTGGAGAGTAATAACCACCACTAGGTACGGCCTGATGCTTATGTGCCGACGCATGGCATGGCAATGGGGGGCAGACGATCGCCCAGGGTTCAAGCAGCTTCATAATGAGCTGGACACTGTTACACTATAGTCACCGTTTTTATTGTAACTCGTCTGTCGCACCCCTTAGGTACTCCCTGATGATGCAGTGCTGGAAGTGGGGGGGGGGGGGAGACGACCCCCGGGGTTCGAACAGCTGCACGAGCAGTTACATGGCGAAGTTGAAACGTTAAACACAGTAACACGTCTGTTGCACCCCTCAGGTACAACCTAATGCTGCAGTGCTGGTAGTGGGGGGGAAGACGACCCCCCTCCCCTCGGGGTTCGAACAGTTACATGGCGAAGTCTAAACGTTAAACACAGTAACACGTCTGTTGCACCCCTCAGGTACAACCTCAGAATGCTGGCAATAGGAGAAAGAGGACCGCCTCGAGTTCCTGCAGCTTTATAACGAGTATCTTGTCTGTTGCACCCCTTAGGTACACCCTGATGCTGCAGTGCTGGCAGTGGGAGGAGGACGTCGACCGACCAGAACCACAAGAGCAGTTCAAGAAGCTTGACACTGGTAGATTGTTTTATCATACTAGTACAGTAAAATGTGATCTTTATCCCGTTTAGGTACTCCCTTGGTGCTGCACTGCTGGCAATGGGAGGAGGACGTCGACCGACCAGAACCACAAGAGCAGTTCATGCAGCTTGACACTGGTAGATAGCCAATATTGGGGACAGATAGCTTTATCATACTAGTACAGTACAATGTGATCTTTATACCGTATAGGTACTCCCTGATGCTGCAGTGCTGGCAGTGGGAGGAGGACGACCGCCCGGAGTTTCAGCAGTTGTACGACGAGCTGGATCGGCTGATGACGGACTGCTGTGAGGTCAACTACCTCGAACCGTTTGGCGACCCTGCTGAGGCCGAGGCAGCAGGAGCGTCTGGAGGTTTGTGATTTTTTCAATATATTTTCTTATGACTTCGCCTTAGTTGTATTAATTTGTATAAAAAAAAACGTTGTAAAACCATATTGGCAAGATAGCACTTTACTTCCGAATCAGTACAGCCCAGGAACGTCTTTTGTTTTGAATACAAACTCTGCAATATCGATGGCTCCGCCCCTAAGGCGTTACCAAAAACACACTAACGGTGTTATAGTGAGGCTTGGACAACTTTTAACTACCGGGACGAAACCGGGATTCACCCATTCACCATGTAAATTCTGCGATCTTATTTTTCAGGAGTACCAAAAGAAGCCAATGACGCCTCAGCTCGAGACAAATCCCAAGACGCTTCTAGTTTATCGTCTAAGGCGTCTGCGGAACCTGGTCAAGACTCAATGTCTAAGAAGGAAGCCAGCTCTTCAACACAGAAAGAAACCATCTCAGAGATACCTTAAAGTCTGCT
This sequence comes from Branchiostoma lanceolatum, assembly GCF_035083965.1. NCBI lineage: Eukaryota > Metazoa > Chordata > Leptocardii > Amphioxiformes > Branchiostomatidae > Branchiostoma > Branchiostoma lanceolatum. The sequence goes on along the minus strand of NC_089738.1, from coordinate 19,041,903 downwards.
TGGACAAATTCTCCATCTGTTAGGCAGCTGCATATTGACCAATGAATTTCATATCTTGAATTCTTAGGCTATTGTATATAGGTTTACTACATTGAATAGCTTGTTTGTGCTCATGACACTATGATTGATGTCAGTATTTCTATCTTGACCTTTATTCTGTGTCAGTATTGTCTGCCATAGCCAAATGTGACTTGCTGTATAAAATTACTGCTCTAAAGGTTTTCATCTTTTTTTTTTTTTTAAATTCTATTCAAGAGGCGAGGAGTAATAAAGAGAAATTGAAGTGGAAAGCTTGAGTCAAAGTGTAATGCTTTTTTGTTAGCTATATATATATAAGCATGCAAGCACGTCAAACCCCCAGATGATGGGGACAAGAAGACGTTAAACCGGATAGTGAGTGAGTGAGTGATATAATAATAGTGCAATGCGGCTTCACCCTACACTTTTTGATAACTGTGTTAGATGCATGCAGAAGATGTAGAATAAAACTTTGCAAGAAGACAGATGGCGGGGAGTAAAACTCTCTTACTATATTCACTCCCTGACACTGTATGTACCAACTATTTCATGTTGATGTCCCAGTTTTACACAAATCTTTCTGATTCCCAGAACAAACAGATTGAAGTGTTGTGTCTAACACTAGGCAGAGGCAAGAAAGACTTGAGACCTGGTTGATTCCAATACAATAAATATGTATTCATAAATAATGAAAAAATGTCATGTACAATTGGTGATCATCGTTGACTGTCGCTGATCAAGAGTCGTACACTCTCATTGTGCAACCCATTTTATAAATCGTGACATTCGGGAGAGAGAAACGCCGTTCGTCGTCGGCTTTTTGCTTCCTCCCGTCTTAAGAAATCATCGAAGTCATCTTCACTACAGCCTGAGAAAGAACGGTCGAACCAAACAGTGGAAAAACGAAAAAGGTCGGGTCCACACTACTTGTAACTTCAAGTATACAAATATATCTATACAAGAAAAACTTTTTTCTAGCATCTTCCAACTATAATACAGGCCCACGTAACGTACTAATGTATCTGTCTTTTCTTTATACACTACCACAACAAAACTGAATTCACAACAGAAACAGTCTACATACCGACACTATCACACTTGTATAAAAGATCTCAACATGGGCAAAGAGATACAGGTATATAAATATACAAAGACTTGTTCGTCGTCATCGATTTTTTGCAAAAAAATGGGACATTTCAAAATTTACAAGACAGGTAACATGGAGAGACTCTCTCTTCGCGGATTAACTATGTTCACATCTCGACGGAAACTTTGCCGCCGAATATCTGTACAGCCAGGATTTGCATAGTTGGGGCGGACTCGTCCGATTTTCTCCGTCGGAAAGTCAGTCGTCTCTTAGATCGCTATTCACATATAGTCTGCTGTGTGGTTCGATAGCCCTCCGGTATCGCTCCTTCCAAGGAAACGAGAGCATGCTGGGAAAGGTCAGGGGTCGGTGATGATGCCGGGGGTCGCCCGAGGTCATGAGGAGCTCTGGGAAGACGGTTCTGGCAATGCCTGGAAAAAAGGAGAAAAAACATCAGAATTTGGGAAGAAAGGGAGTGTCAAAGTCACCCACATCTACAAAAGGACCGGCTGTTCTTAGTTTGGTCCCTTAGATTATTTGTACCTGATTGATCCAAGCATTAATGAACCTGTCTTAAGTAACAACCAGTCTAATGTGACGATTGTGTGATCACTACAGATTTGACTGTGCATCTGTGCTGTTTTAGATTGGCTGTTAAGGATTTGCAAAGGTAGGCACAAGGAGAAATAAACAACTGTCCTGACCACTTGGAAGGTACGCAATACAAACTAGATTGCGCAGCTCCTGGTTTAATTAGGCCTATATCTTCGTCTTCACAGAGATTATAAAAAATAGTCCTCACCAGTTGGAAGTAACATATTTTGTCCTGTATATACTGGGCCCTCTTGAAAGGAGGCCAGCCCAAGCTAGTATGCATAGTTCATGGTTTAAGTTAAAATCCTCCCACACCATTATTGATGTATAGGGCGGTGCCCATCTCCGTTTCATAGCCCTGGGGCCACACTGTTGTGCAATCACTGTAGCAGGGGGCTAGTCCACTGGGAGTGGAGTGTGTTTAACTTCCATACTGTTTCATAAGTATGTACCATTTTTATAAAGTCTTTGGTATGACTTTGGTATGGTTTAGTTACTGTTAGGCCTATATTTTCAAGGGCAATAATGAAAACTCGTCCTCACCAGTTGGAAGGTGTCGTAGACGTCTGCCAGGTCGTCCATCTTGTACTGCTGCAGCACGGCGAAGCCCTCGAGGCGCCCGCTGGCCTTCCGCGCGCAGTCCAGGCAGTGCACGATGTGCTTCTTATCCTGCTTCAGCACAAACAGCAGGTTGAACACCTCCACCTGGAGAAACAAACAAACATGTCAACAATCGTCACAGCCAAAAAACAAACATAACAATCTTGGAGGAGTCTTGAAATGGACTAAGCCGATTTGCCTGGGTAAATGCATGAAACAGTTCCATAAAATTTGAGTTTTATGGTAAGATACTTTTTTTTCAAAGTCATTGGTTAGAATAACAAGTCTTTCTTAACAAGAAGAAGTGCACAATCTTCCAACAAAGGAAAAATGTGCATAGGATGCTTGTGCAATCAGCACATTATCCAGATTGCTTCTTTCTTCAATGTTGTTGCTAAGACATGATGATGCTGGTCCTTGTGAACATTTTGCTTGTCTGCCCCTGGAACCTTTCCTTTTGTCCATCTCCTATACAAATTCTTGCTACAGACTTAAAGCAGGAGAAAGCTCTTTGCCTCACAGTTGACGCAAAATTCTAAGATTGTCACCACCTTCGTTTGGTCATTATTAAGCTACCACTGAGATTAAAGAAATTCAAGACACAAACAAAAGACAACTATCCACCTCACAGTCTACACAGTAGTGTGGTGCCACCTCGTTTGTGTGGTCACCTAATTAGTGAGGATTAATCAAGCACTACCCAGTAATTAGTAACGGTTAATTAATCACTACCCACCTCACAGTCTACGCAGTAGTGCGCCACCTCGTTAGTTAATAATGAGGACTAATTAAGCACTAACTCGTTAGTAATTAGACGGTACCCACCTCACAGTCTACGCAGTAGTGCGCCACCTCGTTAGCTATTAATGAGGATTAATTAAGCACTACCTCGTTAGTAATTAGACGTTACCCACCTCACAGTCTACGCAGTAGTGCGCCACCTCGTTAGCTATTAATGAGGATTAATTAAGCACTACCTCGTTAGTAATTAGACGTTACCTACCTCACAGTCTACGCAGTAGTGCGCCACCTCGTTAGCTATTAATGAGGATTAATTAAGCACTACCTCGTTAGTAATTAGATGTTACCCACCTCTCAGTCTACGCAGTAGTGTGGTGCCACCTCGTTTGTGTGGTCACCTAATTAGTGAGGATTAATCAAGCACTACCCAGTAATTAGTAAAGGTTAATTAAGTACTACCCACCTCACAGTCTACGCAGTAGTGCGCCACCTCGTTAGCTATTAATGAGGATTAATTAAGCACTACGTCGTTAGTAATTAGACGTTACCCACCTCACAGTCTACGCAGTAGTGCGCCACTTCCTCCTTCTGGCGGCCGTGCCAGTGAACCTCGTGGCCCAGCGACTTCACCAGGTCAAGGGTCGCCTGCATCTGGCGCATCGTCTTCATCAAGGTGTACCTGCAGGTAAGGTGGGGAGAGTCTTAGACATTTGGCAAGAAAATCTTAACACATGAGAAATGACAGAGCAGCTTTCACTGCTACAGTTAACGTATTATTCAGGGAAACCTATAGTCCATGTTTTAGATCAAATCGTACCTACAGATGCAAGGTGCACCTGCAGGCAAAGACAGTAGGAAAGGTCTTGTGAATCATCATGGTCATCTACTTTCACTGGGAAGGAGGTTTGTTATTTATGGAGATCTTCAGCTTCTATGTTTGCCTTTTGACTGAACTTTTGCAATTTGCTTTAGTTGCTGTAAGATATAACATTCTTTTTAACCGTGACAAACATGAGAACACAGCGCTTTTTGGGAATATCTAAATCAACTGGCAAAGCCTTTTTCAAATTTCAAAGGTACTAATATTGTGACAAATCTCACTCTTTCCTACAATTGTTGGTCATAGCGAAATCTATATAATTTGTCTCCATGTGCTAAATTTGACTTAAGGTTGAAGAAAAAAACAAACCAAACAAACAACAAGACGTACTTGAGTCTCTCGTAGTGCTCTCTGTCGGAGACCTTGAGGTTCCGCGCCATCTGCCAGGAGAGGTGCACCATGGGAACGATGGACTTGACGCTCTGGAGCTTGTTCCATTCGTAACGCTCGGCCGCGAGCTTGTACTGGTGTGCCGTGAGGGGACCCACATTCCACGCTATGTTATTGCACCAACCCTGTGGAACACACAAAATAGTGTCAACATCGGAAAATTAGGCAGTAGTTGGAAATCTGTAAAATTAGGCAGTAGTTGGAAATCTGTAAAATTAGACATTTTATATTGAAATAGGAATAGCGCTAACTGTAAAATAGCTGGCATTGGTTTTGTTTTGTACACTTCCTATTTTTTGTTTGTTTCAGTGCTTCCAACAAATGTAATATATTCTTAGCGAATGATGTTTTGTAAATAGAAAATGAAGAAAGAATTGCTATTTCAGCTTTAGAATTTGCAGCACTGAGTTACATTACAAATTTGCCAGTTCAGGACTATCAGAAACTAGATATGTACTAAGCTTTTAGGAAACTTACGATGGCCTGCACCCAATGCACACAGCCAGCGTTGACACAGACCATTACAAATTTGGAACATAAACTTGGAGTCAAAACTTTCCCAATTCCTGTGCATCTCAGCCATGAAAAATGTAAGATTGTAACAGGGATCTCCCCAGAAATATAGAGCAGGATGGGGGGAGGGTACCAGGCACAGGATACGTGTCACGAGGGGGGATGTCTGGAGGGGGGGCGCACACCTCTCAAAAGGAGAGCGGCTGTTGCATTTTGCCTTTTTCAGACATAATGGAAGTCATTTCCTGCAGCTTCAGCTTTACATCATTCTGAAATTTCCAGTTTCGAGCAAAATTACAGGCTTTACTGGGTAAGAATTTGAAAAATACACCCTAACTTTGAAAATCAACAGGATGGAGCTGGGATTAGAACAGGATGGAGGAGCGCCACTGTTCCATTCTTTAGGGAGATCCCTGTGTAAGATTCAGGGAAACAAACTTACAATGGCCTGCACCCAGTGCACACAGCCAGCATTAACCCAGACCATGTCTCCGGGCCGCTGGATAAATCTGTAGACGGGAACGTTGTCTTCGTACAGGTCCTCCAGAACAGGCCACCACGAGCCCGTCAGGTAGTTGATGTTTGATCTGGGGAAAAAATAGATGAACAGAAATGAGAATATATGTCATGTTGATGAAGTTTATACATCCAGGTAATGAGATTCTTGCAGACACGTTATGCCAAGTATCAGAAGTTTCAGACAGTATTTGCCATCTTTTTATAGTGACTGCTCCTGAAACTGTGTGTACCAAGGTACAGACTTTCCCCTCAGACTGTTTTCATGTTGATCCTCCAGTTTAGCATTATCTTCATTCAAACAAAAATTTGATAACCAGCGAATGAATTTCATTAAAAGTGGTGTGGTTTTTCTTTTCGTAATCAAGTTGTTGTTGCCATCACTCAAGAGGAAGAGCAGCTCATACATAAAATCACATTTTCAAAACTATAACTGATATGAGAAACTGTCCTCACTTTTCGCACTGGTTGTGGATCGCCCCCCAGTACGGCTCCGGTACCCCGAACCACTCGCAGTCGCCAGGCCCGATGTTGATGTTTACCGAGTTGAAGTTGTTGTTCTCCTGGTGACCTACAATAAACAATAAACGATGTTACAATGATGCTCTTCCTAATCTTTCATTTCTGTAGGTACGGTGATATGTTTTTTTTATCAAGATCACAGTTAAAATACATATCTACACTACCAAATTTTGAGTTTGGTGTGTATGTTTGTATCACTTTTTCTACTGGAACAGAAATGAACATGTTGGAAAAGGATTCTGCAACATTTCATCATTCAGGTGTGAGATCAAATACTTTATATTCTTTGCCAGCGTAAACCCAAAATAAAGGCTAGGATTGGCAAGGTTTAAAACAAAATTTTGAGCCTTTTTCAGAAAATCCAGACTTTGTGTGTTTGTGTAAAGAGTCTTACCAGGCGTTCCTGGTACCTGTGTTTGTCCATACATACAGAGATGAATGTGACAAGTATTACAAATCTACACCACTCTCTAGACTTGCGTTTGTGTAAAGAGTCTTACCTGGCGTTCTCGATCCCGGTACTTTCATGTACAGCTGGACTGTGTTCATTCCCAGGATGGTGTGGCCCACGTGGCTCAGGCTGTTACTGGCAGACACAACCTGAAACAGGGAACGACATGTGTAAGACTTAGAGTGAGTTCAACAGGGATGCACTTAAGGCCCACCACAAGATTCTCAAACTGCACTTACTGATATCTATCTATTTAACAAACTAACCAATAATCAATGGTTTGTATTTCACTGGCTGACAGAACCTACAAAAGGAAACTAAATTTGTTAATTTCAGCCTCAAAGCACACAGAGACAGAATTATATTGGCAACATTTGACTACATTTCAATATACAGTTCAGTTTAAAGGTCCATCTGATACAGGTTTAGTTTATGATTAAGGGTTTATTTTGTTAGACTTGACTGCAAGGAAACCAGAAGTTGTCTGAATGTTCAATGAATGAATGAATGAATGAATGAATGAATGAATGAATGAAGGAGTAAGAGACACTGACCCTGACGAAGTGCGGCAGCTTTGTCAGCTCCTGTAGCTGAGCTTTCCACTTCTTCTCGTCTGAAAGGTCCACGTTGGTCCCGAACTTTATCATCTTGAACCCGTTCTTCTTCTTTCTCCTTCAAGAAACACACAATTTGACGTTAGAGATTGCTGAATTAAAGCTCTTCAGCAGTTCACATCTATTGCTTAGAACCATACAGGAAAACCTTATGATAATCTAAAGCTTGTATCTGGTCATTGGAGAAGGGGTTAACTTTGACAACTTTAACAAAGACAAAAGAGTGCTAACAAAGTAGCAGACATTGTCCAAACACATGTTAACATCAGATTTTAAGCTTCGATAGTAAATATGTACTGTGCAGATGTTAACATATCATACAACATGTGAGGCAATCCTTACCCCAGAGTACTGTTGGAAAAAGGTCTTTGTTAGTGACATTGAAGAGTACTTTTTAATGACTGATTTTAAGAACACTCTTTAGTTGACAGGAAGCAGCATAATGCAGTCCTTACCCCAGAGTACTGTTGGAGGAAGAGTCACTGTCTGAGGGGTCCTTCGTCCCCATCTTCTCCTCCCGTTCTTCCTGTAGGGCGGAGAAACAAGACGTTAGTTGTATAGCTGGTATAATCATCCTTCTGTGAGACACACAAGGCAAAGGTTTCATAAACAAACATACCTGTTCACAGCCAGGGCTTGTCTCCAGGTTTACATTTTTTACCACCCACTTATTATTTGGGAACCCATGATGTTGATTTTTTCTGTTAAATCTGTCTTTTTAAGCTTTCGGAGATACATTTTCATCAATTTCGTGTCGTGAAGTTCAGAGTTTTAGGATGGACAGGGAGAAATTTTTGTCCCTCCAAACAAGCAACGGTCTAGGGATTGAGGGACGGGTCCTGGAGACAGCCCTGTTCAAAACCTTAACAAAATGCCAACCAACCAACCAACCAACATACAAACGTGGCGTACCCTGAGAGACTCCTGGAACAAACAACAAACAACAAACAAACAAACAGTTTCGTACCCTGAGAGACTCCTGGAAGGATGAAGCCTGGTACTGTGCATACTTGCTGATGGATGTGTAGGATCTGTGGCTCTCACATCTCCACACCTTCTGCCTCGCTACCGGGTCCCAGTTCTCATCGGAAGCCTGAAGAATCTAAAACACACAAACACAGAGATTGTCAACAACAATAGCAGGGACTTCTAGGTGTGTAAAACAGCGACTTTTTCAAAGTGTCTTGCATCGGCAACTACTGAATGGTCCAGTGATATCAACCAGCCTCTATATCTAAATCAAAGATTAAGACTTTGAGTCCCAGGAATTTCTAGGCACATTGCAGTAGTGCTGTTACAGTACATAATGTCTCATCTTCAACCAGTGGAAGACTTTCTTTCTATAATTGTGTTAACTGGATCAATGTTTAAATTCCTGTTTTTCTTTCTTTTTATATCTATACATGGGCAACAAAAAAGGATAAATAAACAAATCAAACAGAAGTTCTCAGCACTGCGAGCAACTTTTGCAAGATGCCAAAACGTAAATTGCCGTTCAGTGTGGTGTGCCACGCCGCATGCCTGCAAAGCTGGTGTGTTACGCCAAACACACAGTTATACCAGCTATACAGATACATAAACAGATAAAACAAGCCAGACTCCTCCTACCTGAGTCCTAACCTCCACCTGATGTTCCCCGTTGGCCTCCACCAGAGTTTTGGTGGAGAAGAGCCCGAGATCGAGTTTCAGCGCCGCGGCTAGGCCGCGCACCACCGCGATCGGGACGTTTGGCGACTGCAGGTAGTCCTGCAGCGCAGGCGAGAAGGCATCTTTTTTGTTTTCGATCTGCGGGAAAAAAGGAACAAAAAAGGTTAAGCTTTTATTCAGAAATTGTAGTGAGAAGGTTGCAAGAGAAAGAGGGACACACAAATGTCAATGTTAGGATTCCAGACTTTCATTATGGAACATATGGTCAAGTTTTACTCCCTTTAAACTTAACACTTTCAAAACGTGACAATGAAGAATATGAAATGCTGCTAGAGAAAGTGGGGTGGGAGTCAAGCATACATGTTCTTTTAAGTATATCTAAAAGAGGAAATTCACAAAGGAATATAGCAAAAATACTCCTTCAAATAATGTTGGAATCAAGAAATTGAGAACGAGTTCATGAAACTTCAAGTAAAGAGAGAACATTAGTGGCATACTCACATATATACTGGGTGTGGGGGGGTTGAGCTTGTCCTTGGGCAGGGGCGGGTATGGCGGCTCCGGCGGACACGGCGGCTTGTCCCGGTCGTACAGAATACTGTTGTTACTCAGGCCGTTCATGCCCAGCAGTTTGCAGGTGGCCAGCACGGTTTTCGCGTTTGCATAGATCAGCCTCCGCGGCGAACAGAGCGACGAATCGTCCACCTTGTGGTGGTTCAGCGGCGCGTTCACGATTTTCAGCGGCTTCTCCGGTTGGCCGACGTGGTTCTGCTGGTCGGTCGGTGCTATGTGATTGTGTACGGCGGACGGGCTGTTGTGGGGGTGATTGTTCGACGAGTTGGTGACGATGTGCGCGTTCGCTACAACGTCCTCCTGCGCACTGCCCTTTCTCTCGATTTTCGGGAAGCTGGTCCGGGCGTGGCCGTTGTTTGTTGCGGGCGGTGAGGTAACGTGGTTCGATGACGAACTCTGCGCCATGAACTGCGAGGGAAAGTTGGACGAGAAGAGGGGTGATGAGCACACGACGGGGGGAGGGGTTTTGAACGTGTCGATGCTGTTTTCGACGGGCCCGTTTGGGGTAGAGTTCGGTAAGCTGTGCCCAGGCATGCTGGGGGATAGTCGCGTAGCGTTGTGATTGGTCTCCGCATGAGTTCTGTGGGGTTCTACGACTCTACTCTGTGGTACCCTGGAAGAGGACGACGGTAATAATGAATCGTTCGGATGCGGTGCGCCGGTTGCCGTGGATACCAGCCCCGCCCGGTTACCGGCCTGATTAGCACCAGAGTTCAGACTTCCGATTGCCGAGAGGTGGGGGGAGGAGGAAAAGTGTCCTGCAGAGGAGGCGACACCTGAGGTAGCGAGACTGGGGAGGATGTTGCCGGGGATACCGTTGCCCGGGTTACCGTGGTTCTGGAACCCCTTGAGGGTCAGCGGGTTAAGCATCTGCCTCCCGCCTCCGCCCGGGCTGACGGTCACGGTCTGGTTCCCGTTCACGCGAATCGTCGCCGCGGTACCGGGGAGGCCAGACGGGAATGTTCTCTGGTTCGCGGCCACGAAGTTGTTGGCTAACGTTGTCGTCGTCGCGCTCCCCAAGTCCGCCGCGTTCTGAGGTAGGTTTCCGCCGAATGAACCTTGCTGGAATGAAGGCACATTAGGGTTGTTCGCGGCGCCGCCCGCCACCGCGGCCGCCATGTTGGGCAGCGACATGCTGCCCTGCGGCCGGTGTTGCACCATGGGATTGGTCAGCGTGCTTGCTGGTGGTTGGTTGAGAGAGTTCGCTGAGGTAGAGTTGAACGGAAACTGTCCCGCGTTGTTAGCGAACGGGCTCGACGTTGTTGGGCTTGGAAACCCGGGGTTGTTGTGTGGGGCCACGCGAGGGGGGTTGGGGCCTGCCCCCTTGTGTGGGTAGGGAGGGGGAGGGCCCAGGGAGGCTGGCGAGGGGGGTGGTGGCCCGTTTGAGGGGGGTGGCGGCCCGTTGGGGGGGTGCGAGTGCCTGTTCATCTCGTGCTGTTGCTGCAGGTTGTACTGATGTTCCAGCTGCTCCAGGACTAACAACTGGCTGGGGTTTAGCGTGCCACGCGTCTGGGGAACAGAAGAACGGGTTTTAGTCACATCTGGAGCCCACAAATGGGGTAAAAACAAAAGTCCCAAGTGTTATTTTACTTGATATTTCAGTGGGTTTAGCATGGCACGGATCTAGAGGACAGAAGAACGGGTTTAAGTTACATCGGGAGCCCACAAACGCGGCAAAAACAAAAGTCCCAAGTGTTATTTTACTAGATATTTCATATATTTCATAGGGTTCAGTGTCTCATGGATCTAGAGGACAGAAGAAAAGGTTTTAGTTACACCTACAGGGCTTGCAATACGGGTTTAAGTTAAATTTTGAGCCCACAAACGGGGTAAAAACAAAAGTCCCAAGTGTTATTTTACTAGATATTTCAGTGGGCTCAGTGTCTCATGGATCTAGAGCACAGAAGAAAAGGTTTTAGTTACACCTACAGGGCTTGCAATACGGGTTTTAGTTACATTTGGAGCTCACAAACGGGGTAAAAACAAAGTTCAAAGTGTTGTGTCATTTAGTTTTTACATTTGAAAAAGCTGCCACAGCGAAACCGGTCGTGGTACTAAACTGAATCAAAGTTCTAAACGGAAACTATGCGGCTCCAGAAGTCTTACTGAGGAACGACTGCGGTGTGAAAAATGTCGGCTATCTTGAGGGATGAATTCACTCTACTTATACTAAAAGTCCTAAGTGTTGTTTTACTAGAAGTCCACAAATAGGAGGTAGAAAACCAAGTCCTCACTGTAACTTATTAAGTAGCAAGTTGATTGTCTCACAAACATGTCCTGAAAGCAAGTACTAGTAGGACCTTTTAAAATGTTATCATCAATTACGTACCAGAACATCTAAAAAACTTATTGCTGAAGTATATGTGAAGGTGGCTTGTAACTTGACTAGCAATTTGACTGTCTCACAGTGATGACTTGAAGGTCTCGGTTCGAAGTTTTTTTTTTAAATTCGGGGCCGACCTGACTCGTTCCCAGAAAGGCAATAGCGCTTTTCCAAACATCCCTTTTCGGCCGATTCAATGTTTCTGATGGATAGGGGTGACTTATCTTCGAACGACAGACGAATTTGATATTTTCTGTAGAAACGTCATTTTTAGTGAAAACCGTCACTAAAAGCAATTTTCATCCCCAAAACTGCTATTTATAGGGCATTCTTCCAAGGCCGCTGGAAGGAAAATAAAAGTTTTCCCAGGATAATGACTGATATGGAAATAAAGGTCATCATTCTGTCTGTGCAATTAGGAAAAATGAAAAAAATCGTGAGGATACGTTTTCCGCAATCCCCGATGGTGCGAAACCACGCAAAACGCATATAGAACGCACGATTCGGGTAATCAGGCGACAAAGCCGCGTTACCGTCATCGCGCACTAATACCAGGAAGTACCCGCGGACGACCAAAACTCGGAAACCGTAAAACGCTACGAAGATCGGGTTTTTCAGGAAATATAAAAGATAACGCACTGCTATAGCGATAGCCGAAAAATCGGGAGCCAAAACTAACGAGAAAACCTAGGATTTGCGTCTTATCTTCACGCACTACTTAGGTCCTTGGTCAAAACAATTCCGAACCGGAACCTGAAAGCAAGTTGGAACTTTTCAAATGCGGTTATCAATTACGTATCAGAACATCTATCTTGACAAGAAAATATTTCTCCTTATGTGAAAGGGAAAGTATCTCACCTGTTTGAGGTGCCTGAGCAGCGACACCTGCTGTGGTTTCAGGTAGAACGAGGGGGGTGGGGCGCCATGCGGTACCGGCCCCTGGGGGGCAGGGGGTGAAGACTGGGGGGGACCGCCGGCGGGTGGCGTCCACGTGGCGGTTGCCATGTCACCGGAAGACTGGAAGGAAAGGAGACAAAATCATTAGTGTGAGTCTGTGTCTCATGGTCAAGAGTGTTACTATAGTAGGAGCATGGTGGAGCAGTTGGAGTTGGTTACTAAGTATCAAGCTTTCTGCTCTTTTCAAAAGTCGTAAAACAAATTGTGGGGCCACATTCGCAGGGTTTGTAAGGGATTAACTGTCCTATCATCATAGTATGGCTTAGCACACATGTCCTGAACATAAAGTTGTTGAGTAGAGCTGTGTAAGGAAATGAGACTAATAGCTTAGGAGATGCCAGTCTTGTGATAGAAGTCTAAATACAGGGTATTTGCAGATAAATGTGGCACAAACATTTGCCTACCTTTCTTTTTTGCCTAACTACACATATTCAAAGGCTACCAATATTTCAGGAGTTGGATGGATGACCACTTCTATATCAGTTGATCTCTTTGAAATCTAGAATGCCAATACATGTAATTGGAAAGAGTCTTCCTAAGGAGTTGAAATGTAGCTGTAAGCCGGGGACGTTGCCTACCATATTTCTTCTTCTCTTTGCTGCGCTTCCTTCGAAGGCGTTGCTATGGAGTTGCATGTTGGGCTGCGGCGGCGGCATGGCGCCCGTCAGGTTGCCAGGCAACCCTGGAGGATTGACCAATCCCAGCGCCTCGCCTCCCGGGCCGCGCAGGTGCGCGAGGTTTCGCTGTAGCGCCCCCTGGCGGGACGTCAGCTCTGCAGGGATGGGCAGCGTCCACGCCTCCTCGATACTCGGCAGGATTTTTTGTCTAAGGGAAAAAAGAAAAAAAAAAAATTTATACCATGCTCTAGAAGTTCAAGCAGCAAAACTAGTTCAGTTACAATGTTCTTACATTACAATGAAAGCTCATATATCGGTAGTGAGGTTTTGTCTATTCTCCAGCATTTTCAACAATGTTTTGACCCTTTTTGGATTTCTTCAATTAGGACCACTGCTAAAAGCAGACACTTTCTATGAGGCTTTGTGTAAGTGGCACGTCCACGATTCATAACTGTTAAGGTTAAAATTAAAAAACAAGACATAATCTTATTAACAGAACTACACAATCAGCCTCTGTACTTTATGTCATATCTTTATTAAGAAAGCACCTTTGCCAATTGTACAAAGTAGAAAGCTTGCTTGTTCTACATGTAAGTTGGAGGATGTAATCTGACCAGATTTTAGTAAAAAGGAACTTCACAAGAGGAGTACTTAAGTATAAGATAGGTACTCACTTGTTCTGCATGTGTGGAGGAGGCATATATATGTTGCTAAGCTAGGCCTGCAGGGTTAGCATTAATCTGATACCTAAACAAGAGAAGCGTACTCACTTGTTCTGCATGTGTGGAGGGGGCATGTTGCTGAGCTGGGCCTGCAGGGCCTTCACCCGGTCGGTTAGCTGCGGACTGGGCGAGTCTGGGGGAAAGGTACACATTACGGTTAGCTTTTGTTGCAAGAACTACTTTTACTTTGGTCAAGCTCCCAAATTCTACAAATGGCAATAAAATGGTAGCACGCAAAATGTAAAATTTCCTTCCTACCACAAAATGTAAAATCTCACAGCGAGAGATTGTGTAACATGCTATATTCTGACACAAAATGTGCAAATTCAGAGCCACCAGTTGCCACCAAAAATGCTATATGTCATTACATCAATCTGTTTCATTTGCCACAAACTGTGGCATTTCTTTGCTACATAACAAGTAGAAGTTTCTTACTTTTACTGTTTGCTGCGTGGATGTAGCAGGTGAGTGCGTCCCGGGGCTGGTGGCAGGCCTCGTACAGGATCCCCAGGTCCGTCCACGCCGCCGTGTGCGAGCGGTCTAACTGTACCGCACAGATATACGCCTGGAGTGCGTCCATTGGCTGGTTCTGCTGCTGGTACAGCACACTGAGGGATGGGAAAACATCATTCATTTAGCAACAAGGAGAGCCAAGGTTTTGCACTCTTTGATTGCTACAAAACGTCCAGTTTTTACCTTGTTCACAAGACCTATAGAACCTTCAAAAGATCAAAAGATTCAGGTTTTATCTTGTTTATGGTAGTCTCTGGCTTCATCCTTAGAAAGTTCATTTTCTTTTCAATATTGTATCTTGTTCTTTTGTTCTTATGAAGATGATGATCAGTACCCATTACAGTAGTTACTCTTTCTAAAAAGTGAGTATAGGCAGGAAACAGTCAAAACAGATTTTACAGTTGTCAGTTAGGATCAGCTTACAGATGTGATTTTTGTGGCAGAGACTGCTTGCATAGGGCTGTTTAGTCATAGTCGATGCTGTGGGGCTGTTGTGAATTAGGATTTTACCATGGTCAATACTGACAGAGGGCGGCCATATAGGTAGTTATGATCCTGAGGAAGACTGGAGTAGCTCAAAGGAACATTTGCTGCATGGTTATGTGTAGAAACAGAGTCTAGGTGTCTATTGAGCCAAAGCTGTGATAGGAAAATGTTCCTTACCCAATGGAGCACCAGGTGTCAGCGCTTGCCTCCGTCTTGTCGATTGAGTGACGGTACGAGAGAAAAGCATCATGCACCTTCCCAACACTCGAGAAGCACCTGGGGGGAAAACACGGGAAACAGGGTTAGATCTGCAGTTCTGCATTCAGCTGCAAGGTGGCGTAACACACAAGTATCATGCACCTTCCCAATACTGAGAAGCACCTGGGAAAATTAAGGAAAATCGAAGTTTAAAATCTGCAGTACTACAGTTAACTGTAAGGTGGCATGCCATGACATACACTTGTACAGTGATCATGTGTACACATACATAAAGGTGTAACGCCATAAAAGGTAAAGCAAAGTTGCCGAACAACACTGCCAGGCCTGCAGTACCAGTACATCATGTATGGGGGCATTACATCCAAGGTGAAAATTTCACAAGCATTCACAGTAAGTTTCTTATTAGTTTCCTAACTCATAAATTGAGGTGTCTGATTTTACTACCTTTCGCTGCAATGGTATCTCCCTAATCATAACATTTTGAAGTAGGCTAAGATGCGCCAAAAAAAGCAGTTACTCAAACAACTGGATATGATTTTGGAAACTGTGGTGACTGTGAGCAAGATCAGTCGAACAGCAGGTTTATAACCACGAACTATATATATGTTCGTGGTTATAAACCTGCTGTTCGACTGATCTTGCTCACAGTCACTGACGAAAAGTAGTGGATGCTACTTGAAACGTCTGACCGTTTCCAAAATCATATCCAGTTGTTTGAGTAACTGCTTTTTTTGGCGTATCTTATTACCTGGATGTCTAATCTTCATCGACGTAGGCTAAGATGGGTCCATTTGATAAACGGGGGTATCCTACCTTCCCAGGAAGTACCAGGACTGTCCGTTTTCAGGGTCGGCCTCGATGGACTTCTGCAGGCACTGGATGGCTTGTGCCTCACGACTGGCCTTGTCTCCAAAACTGTCACCAGCGATGTGGTGCATCCAGCCTAACAAACAAGCAAAGAAATAGATGAACAACAATGTAAACAACAACAATAAAACTGTCACCCGCGATGTGATGCATCCAGCCTACACAAACGCGAAGGTTAAACGTGACATGTCGTCCAGCATAATATTACCAGCTACTGCTGCGCCACGTGCCTGCGAAGCTGGTGTGTTACGCCGAATGGCGGTTATACCGGCTATACAGATACAGAATGTCAACAACAACAACTTTTCAACAGCTTTTTGTCCGAAAATGTCACCATCTGTTCACCACCATAAACAACAAAGAATCATCTTTGTCTTTGCTACATTGAAAATTGCTACCATCAAATGTCACAACTTGCAACAATTGTCACCAAAAATGTGATGCATTTAGCTTCAGCAACAACAAACTGAAAGGAAAGATCTTCTAGTAAGATCGAACAAGATTCAAATAGAGTATCAGACAACCAGCCATAGAGTTTGACAAGAAACATTCAACAAGACTTGTAATAGTCTTCTGTGAAAAATGGAAAATACACTTTCACACCAGAATGACAGCTGACTAAGGAAACCAGATTTAACCAGAGCTAACAAGGGTCTGTGTGTCAGCTGTCATGTCTAATTTTACACTGGTTAAACACATCAAAAGTCCATTAATCATACTGTTGTCAGACTAAAACACCATGCTTGGATTTCTTATTAAAAGAGAAAATTTGGGTTTCTTGGTGAAAGTAAAAACTAGATATTTAAATGCGAGCTATATCGCAAAGTTTAAAAAAAAAAATCAGTTTAATTTAACATCACCTTGTCAGGGCAACATTAATCTACTGTCGGAGGTGGATTTTATAGTGGGAGCAAAATTAATCAGATAACTTGAAGGTTATTTTTGACATTTAGAATTATAACACCAATGAATTATAGTAGCAAGTTGCGATGTTGAAACTGAATATAAGCATGTTTCTTGTTTATTCCATGCTCCCATGTCAAAGAAAGATTAATCATACGATTCATAACTTCGGCAGGCAGCGATATTGAAATACAGAGGTAAGGGCTGGATTTCAAAGGTTTCCCACTTGTTTAGAAAGTGAAAATTATTTTATAATTGTGCCCCAAGGCCCTTACACCAAAACATACGCCTACCATCTGTGCTGAAGTGTCCAGGTGTGCTTTTACGTCTATCACCTGTTGTAGGTCTACTAGTACTTTCTGACAGTTGAACCGGAAGATTCAACGTTACCTGCATTCCACCAAATGTTTTCAAAAACTGTGACACCAAGGACAGTCGACAATTAAAGTTGTCAGAAAGACACAACTGTAGTGCGTGAAAGTCTTTGTTGAAACAAGTAACAGCTGGCATATACAGAGAAAAGGATTTGTCAATTCAAATTCCATCAAACCGTTATACATTTCGTAAAGATTATGATGTGATCATTCAAAGATAATTGATATGATATTGACGTTGTCAGAAAAATACCACTGTAGTGTAAGAAACTCTTTGTCGAAAGAACTAACAGCTGGTGTATACAGATTTTTTTCTATTGAAAGAGGATTTATAAACTGTCAAATGTCAATCCGAATTCCATCAAACCGTTATACATTTTGTAAAGATTATGATGATGATCAATGAAGGATAATTGATACGATATTGACGTTGTCAGAAAAATACCTCTGTACTCAGTGAAAAGCTTTGTTGCTGAAAGAGGGGCTAATATGACAGCTGGCTTTCTCTGAGGTAAAAATTTCATGAGACATTAAATGCTTGAGGAATGCTCCACCCAAGAGCAACAATGTACTGTCCCCATGTGAACATGATCATCTGACAGCAGTAATGATCTGTCCCCTCTGCAGCCCCCTCCTTTGATGTGTAATTCGATCCCCACCAGGGGAAATCGTGATATACTGCAGTTTGATAGGCCTGCTTTGATGACTAAAATGGTTGGGAACGTTGGGAAATGATACCTAATTCCCCAGAGTGATATGATATCATCACACCTGTCCCTTTTTGAACAGTCCCTTTTTGAACAGTCCCTTTTTAACGCCCACCTTTTGATTTATACAAATCAGCGACAGTTCAATGACTAGGTAGGGATTTATCTAGGACTGTCTCAAAGACCCGTCCCTCCGTCACGGGACAGAAATATGCTTCTTGGGACGGACAAAACTTTCACCCCATCCTTACAAAATGAGATTGACAAGGATGTATCTTAATAAGCTTATAAGGACAGATATAAGAACAAAAATTAACAAGATGGTCTCCCAAACAATAAGTAGGACGGATAAAAAATTAGGTTCGAGACTGCCCTGATTACATCAGTCGTTTTATAGGCCCACCTTTTCTTTTACATAAATCTGCAGTACAAAAAAGGCCAGGGTCCACAGGTTTTTATGCTAGGGTCGGTCAGTTAACTGAAAAAACACCTCCTTTTTCCCCCAGTCCTTTTGAATATGTTGGAATATGATTCTATAATCTTTTCATCATTCAGATTGAATCTTATATGTCCCTTGCCAGCAGTCAACACCGAAAAAAGCTAGGGTCAGCAGTTTATTTTACTAGGATTGGTTGGGTAACCAAAAAAACACAACTCTATTTTCAGAGTCCTTTTGTTTGAAAACGATTCTACAACCATTTTACTCCTCAGATTGAAAATTTCATGTCCCTCACAAGCAGTCAACCACTAGAAAAAAGGCTAGGGTTGGTTGAATAACCGAAAACACAACGCTTTTTTCCGAGTCCTTATGAATAATTCACCGCAGGTCTCCAACCGTCGGCTGTGACTTGTGGGTCCTCTGACCTGACCTCGGAGTGACCCCGCGTGCCCAGACACTTTACGCAACGCCGTACTCAATCACTATCCCTCACACCTCCGCTATAGAGCCTACACCGTATCAAAGAGCCAAACACCGTATCAAAGAGTCCCTACACTAGCCCAACACTTTTCTATGGAGCCCAACACGGTGTCAAAGGGGGAAGGGACAAAGGATGGTCAATCTAGGCGTTACATTACCTCACTTCAAAACAATTTGTGCAAGCGTTGCAAATCTATAGTTTGCACAGAAATTTGTATAGTCCAACCTCTCCAAGAAGACCACTCAGGGAATTGATGAAATCTTACCTCTGTGGACAGGTGGTCACTATAGGCAGGATTCTTAATGATTATACTATTTATAATCATTAATAGGCAAAATTATCTAAAAAGTGGTCACATTGGCCAGGTGTAGGGGTGGTCACTAGTACAGGTTTGACTGTATTCAGTGTTTTTTCTAGAAAAATTGAATAAGAAGGAGCACACACAAGCAAGGGGGCGAATTCTATGTATTTATGGAAGAATCAATTGCTGAGTGAAGGTTGCATGCTGGATATCAAGCTAAAATCTAAATTCAACAAGGGGGCGTTGGGCTGTAACAAGAGGGTGCAGCGCCCCTTTTTCCTGATTTAGATGAACCCCTGGTATTAACAACACAAAATCAGTGACCTTCGTTAAAAATTTAATATCAAAATTCTCTCCAGACAGAAGCATCCTTACCTAGCTGTCGCAGGGTGTTGGCCTTGACAGAAGCTGACGGGTTTTCCACCAAGATCTGTTCGTACGCTTCCTTGGCCTGCTTCAGCTTATGCTGCAAGGAGCGAAAAGTGAAAGTAAGATAGCTGTATCTTACCTTTAAAAGTGTTAATAAAAAGTAAAAGTAAGGTAAGCATCTTCCCTTTCAAAAAGTGAAAATAAGGTAAGTACGAGGTTCTATAGCTGTATTTTCTCTTGCCAAAATAAGTGAAAGTAAGGTAAGTACAAGCTAAGACAGTCGCATCTTCCCTTTTAAAATAAACTGGAAATACTTTGATACCTTCTCAAATGTGTAACCAGTGAAAACACAAGATACAACAAAAGATACAACTCATCAAGCTATAGCTATAGTTAACCCTACATTAAATTCTGAAATATTCAAGATTGGTAAAACATGAGCTTGTACATTTCTCCTTCTCTTTCTTCAGTTGAACACGAACTGTAACACTTGAGACGGAGCATAATGCTTTTTTGGGAGCTGGTAGCGCTATGCAATTATTGCTATGGCTCGTTTTAATAGCCGCACGTTGTGTATACAATTCAAGAACAACACACGAACAAAAAAACAGGACCTCAACCCACCTGGATCTCAAATAGGTGTGCTATGTGGAAGCGAACTGTGAACAAAAAAACAGAAAGAAGGGTTAATAAAAATATAAGTAATAATCCAATAATCGTCAATAATGCTTCAGGTAATAAACTGTGGTCCTTTCTATCCACAGTCCCAGACAGAATGAACCCGTACACATGTTTTGTGGAAGAGGATATAAAAGAGAATATCAGCATATTTTGTCTAATGATGGCTTATTTTAGAAACAAAGTATTACTCTAAATAAGCACAGCTATTCGTGGTGATTTTAGAAGAGTGAAATGATTAATAAATTGAACTGTTTTGACTGGTGTATTCCAATATTAGAAACAATTAATTGCCCTTAATACGTATCAATGTTTCAAGTGATTTTTCAAGGAAAAAATATATTTAAAAAATTCTATGTTTTGTCTAGCACTTTCCATTTATAGAAACAGGCATTTCTTGATTCATTGCCTAATTAAGTAGCTTCCAGTTCAAGTTCTTGGATTTTTCTAAATCTGACAACCAAGAAACCAAATTGTTGAGGCCCTTTAGGTTTCTTGGTTAAGACTTTTTTTAAAAATTGTAGCAAAAAAAATCATAAAAACTGTTGGCTGGGGTGAAAACTTGCACCTGACCCCTGTTCACTCCCTGAAACTGTGTGCACCAAAGTACAGACTTTCCTCTGAGATTCTGTTTCCATGTTGTTTTTCCATGCTAGCATTTTTTTACCAGGAAAATAAATTGGTGTGGCCATAGAGCAAAGCCCACAGAGAGAGGGTATGCATTGCAGATGAGGACTGAGGCTGGCCTGACCCAAAATGAAATGAGGCATATAATAATGCCAACGTCCCGCCTTCCAATTCATATGCGGAGGTTACCCTGCGGTATTCATCATAACACAACCAGGTTGTGAAATGGTGAAATAAGACTGCAAAAAAAAAACTGTTTTCGTTGAAAAAAGGAAGAAAAACAATTTGGGAAAAACGTAATAATTTGGATGTGTCTCTCTTTTCTAAAGTAATCTCACAGCAGCCAAATAAGACTGCAAAAATTGTATTTGCCAAAAAAAACATTTTAAACCATCTTAGGAAAATCAATTATTCGGGTTTGATATTTTTCTGCACAAAATGCAAGATCCCCCTGAATAAGAAGTGCTCAGTCCCACACATGAATACATAAGGGGAATCTGCCTAGCAAAGCAAGATAAATTGCTTGTTACAATATGCAAACAGTGCACTTATTCAATATTAAACCTGCTATCTTTTTAAATGCTGAAATGCTGTATTTAAAAATCTCTACACAACATTGACTTTTCGACAACAAATTTTTGAGCCGATTCAAAAACCCTTGCACAGATTTTGAGTGGAATTTCCCCCATAACCAAGCAAAAAGAGACCCCATGATAGTTTCTGAACCTCCCCTGACGTCCATTAATACATGCAGAGGGAGCAGGCAGCCTGGAGAGGGGGAAGATAAATTGGCTGTGTGTGCAGAGAGTACAGGAGGGTTGCACGGCTGGCGCTCCACTGCGCAGGTCTGTTTTAGATAGGCAGACAGGAACGGGGTCACCTCGTTCACTGTCCTCCTTTCTGGGTGCACGTCTTAGGAGCACTCTTATAATACAAGAAGGGTGCTGTAAGGTTGTGGGGGAATTTCTTAAAGGAGGAAGACTTTTATGTGACCTTCAGAAAATATTTCCTTACATAATTTTTCAAGCATTTTTCAAGAAGTGCGAGAAATTTCATTTGGAATCTTTAAATCTGAAAAAGATTGTCTGAGCATTCTTATTGTACAAGGAAGGTGCTGTAAGATCGTGAGGGCATTTCTTAAAGGAGGGAGACTCGTATGACCTTCAAAAATATATCAAAAGGGTGATTTCCTTAAGTGGTGCAAGAAATTTTAAGTGGCGTCTTTGAATATGGAAACCACCGTCTTGTGAGTGAGCACTCTTACATAAGGAACAGTTCATATGGAAAGGTTGGGGACATTCTGTCTTCTTTCCTTCGTCTTATACAAGGAAAGGTTGTAACTTGAACGTATCTACCTATCTTGAGTACGAGGAATACCTGGAAATCCTGTAAGGTTTTCAAGACCTTTAGAAGATGTTCGGAGAATTCTTTACATCAGTAAGTGCAGTTAACTCTATGTGGCGTCTTTCAACTGGGGGTCACCGTCCTCTGAACTCTTATCTTAGCACCCTCATGCAAGAAAGTACAGTAAGGTCACGACTGTACAACTTAAGGAGGAGAAATACCTTGAGATTTTGCGAGGTTTTTGAGACCTTTGGAAAATGTTCCAAGAATTCTGTTCTTCACTGAGTGCAATGCATTTTACATCACATCTTTAAACTTGAAGTTACTGTCCCCTAAAACGCTTATCTAAGCACTCTTATATAAGGAAAGGTTCTGAAGGTTGTGAGTGCATGTCTTAAAAAAAGACTTCTTTTAGTGGCAGGAATATTTTCTGACTTCATAAAGGATTTTTTGTGATCTTCAAATTTTTTCTTCAGGATTTACTTTTATCAATGCAATAAATCTTGTATCTGGGAATCACGTTTTGTGAGCTCACTTCTACAAGGTTAAGGTACTGTAGGTCATGATGGGAGTGTATATTTAAGGAGGGGGAAGGCTTTTAAAGGGGCAGGAGAATATGCTTCGATCTGACTTCTTGGTTGATTTATTCAATGCAATAAATATTATGGCCATGTCCTTATATCTGGGTTCACGTTTTGCGAACACACTTGTAAAGGGACAGTCGTGCCTCGAGGGCAACTTAGGATAAGGCTGAGAAATTCTAAGAGGTTTTATAATGACCTTCAAAAGTTTCATGGATTTATTCCTTTTATTGCAGGAATTCTTAAGCTGTCCTATATAGAAGAAAAATGGCATTGAGAGCCTACTTGAAGGAAGAGGGTTTTGGAGGCAGTAACATTTCAGTACATCTGACTTAAAAATGCCTGATGTTTTCAAATTCATTTCGGTGCAATAAACAAAAATGCAGTGTCCTTAAATAATTGTTTCAGTCTTGAAGGCATACCTAAGTATAAGGAAATTGTGTAAGGAGGGTTTCACCAGCTTTTTTGGTTGTTTTTCTTCAATAAATATTCTTTAACACTGTGTGCACATCAAGACCAGGCTTTTGAGTTTGGTGTTTGAATTTATCATTTCGGGAAAAAAGGAATTCAAGGACATCTTTTGAAAAGTTGATATGATTAACCCATGTTCCCCCCTCCCTATTTGCATTATGCTGCCATGAATATTCTGTGAGACTTGCTACAGAGGAGTTGCCTGGGGACAACATAATTCATGGATTGGGGATTCCATAGGTAATGAATCCATACATCTAAATAAGAAAAACAGAATCGGAATTTTGATTTGATTTGTGTGTGTTTGTTTAATTTATTTGCTCTAATTGCATTCTAGTTTCAAGAACATGTATGTTTATTTTGTTATAACTGTATTCAGGGCTCCGTTGAAAATCAGTTCAACATTTAGCACAATGAAGTAGTCGTTGGCTACCAATTTTCTGTTGGTTATAGGGTTAGGCAGCAGGGAGAAGGTTAATAGGACACGTCAGACATAATGAATTTTTTTTCAGTAGTTTTTTTTTTCCTTTCATGCAGGCATAACACTTCCTACATGAGCAGGTAAAGAAACATCTCAAAGCCACAAAAAATCAGTGAATACTAGAGAATTGTGGTATCATCTTCTGGCAAAATGATGTTTTGTCAAACACATAAAAAATTCCATAAATACGTCCTGTAGTGTGTTGTGTAAAGGACAATGGAATCCTGACGTCAGTCGTGCCGGACATGACGTCAGTATAATGTACAATTTCCAGGACCACGTAATGTTATCGACCAATCTAGGTTAATGCATGTGTGTCATACAACTAACCAACAAATAAATACTAGTATGTTAATCAGTATGAAACATTGAAAATTCCAACTAACCTTCGAGCTTGGAGAGGGTGCAGGGGTTACTGTCAATCAGTGCAAGTTGGAAATGCTGCAGGGAAGAAAAGGAAACAACATCAATATGTGAAACACATGTACAAAGTAACATATAAAACACATGTAGTTACATATAAAACACATGTACAAAGTCTATGTAAAACACATGTAAGTAAAACAGATGCATAGTCTGTAAGCATAGACAGAACGCAGATGGTATATTTCTAGCATTGTGTATCCTTCAAGAGATGTTGAATACTTTTAAAATCTAATTGAACATATCAGGTTTGTACATGATATCATTGTAGTTTTCTTATGCACAGCCACTATTTCTTACCATGAAGTTTTAGAGTGGTTTGTTATGTCATTTGGTGTTTTATCTGTTATGCAATTGAAGATCAAATCTTCAGATTACCTTCCAAGAATACCTTCCAAGAAAATTCAATATGTTGCTGACCTTATAATGAACACAGGGAAAGCAAAGAAGGCAGAAACGAGAACTTCACTATCAGACGAAGAAATGTGACAGAATTTCTAATTCTAAGAAAGCAGACTTCAAAAAGAAATACAAGCTGTTGCACTTCTTAAAGAAGTTCTTTGTACCCAAATCTTGCGAACGCTGCTTCTTTCGAAACTGAGAGCAAAATCCCCCCTCTTCCAACCTCCTAATGGGCTAATCCTTAAATTATATCCCAGCCTGCACCTGGACCCTGACCTACGACCTGACCTTGACATTAGCAGTATTAGCTCCCAGCTTGTCTCCATACTTTCACTCTTGTCACAGGACTTTCCCTTTCTGGGCTGTCTGCCCCCATGTCATTAGTCAAGGCCTGACAAGAGGGGTGCAGTATAATTTGTTTCTGTCAGGGGAGAAGCCACTAATGATGACAACTGGGGGATGTAAGGGGACAGTCCATCAATGATGAGGTCAGGGTGTCTCACAGGAAAAACCAATTATGGTTAAATGAAGATGAATGACCAGTTTTAAAATCACATTCACAATTCCAGCGAGGGAGTATCAAATGTTACGCTAGCAAAGATATAACAGTGAACGGCAACAAGTTTCCGTGATATTGACAGAGACTGTGGGTTTCATAACATAGAATCACTACATAGTAGACCTTGCTGGTACCAAAATACTGGACAGACCTATGCTAAGATGGCTTGAAACATTTAGCTTTGAGTTCAGTGACATAGTCAAAACAAAGCTCCAGTATCATGAACAACTAGTGCCACAGCAACCTTTAGTACAGTGAACTATTCCACAATTACAACCACAACACGCTTATACAACACATCATAAACCTCTGGTTCAGTGTTGCCCATCTTAGTATCACATTAGTTCTGTTGATTCTACGAGAAGATTCTGACTTAAAAAGCTATGCCAAGCGCTTTCAAACCAAGCCTTTGCTGAAAACGTAGGGTCCTGGTTGTGAGCACACTAGACAATCCATAGAAAACTCCACTATCGACTAGTCCCACAGTAGTGTCTTCATGAACAGCTATGAAATCCACAACCACAACCACAACACTACACATCATATACCTCTGGTTCAGTGTTGCCCATCTTAATACTAGCGTAGACGATTCTCAGAGATGATTCTGACTTAAAATTGGCACCGAGCACTTTCAAACCAAGCCTTTGCTGAAAAGATAAGTCTTCCTATTTCTCCCTGGAGTCTGGACTATCGCTGCACCACAGCCTTCTGACACACACAGAACTGAACCCAAGAACTGAGTCCTGGATCTGAGCGCACTACGAGCATATATACTGCTTGCTAAGACCGTCTCCCTGCCTTATAAGGCTCGTGCGCATGTTTAGGAGCTGTCTGGTGTGTGTGTTGATGAATATGCGCAACAGGCTGACGTCACATCCTCCGTCTACCCACCAACTCTTGGCGGCCTTCCCAGAGAGAAAACCTGTGTCTATTAATACTCCCCACTTCAAACTATTACAGGATTTGGCAACAGGTGCTCTAGGCGACAAGGAGGGAAGGCCGTGATTGGCCGAGGCGTCTGTGACACACGGTAACCGTAGCGACCACCAGGAGTGCTTATATAAGCCTTCGACTGTTTCACTTAACCGGGTTCAACTTGTGGTTTTGAAACTCAAGCGGATTGCCTTAAATGGATCTTCAACGTGCACGTGTGAGGGGCTTTGAAGGCTCGAGCCAGGCTTGCAAAAGTGGTCTGCTAGATGCAAGCGTAATGTGCAAACTCTTTTGCGCTTGGATGTGGCGGATGAAGAGAGCTATCTAGAGCCGAGTGAGCTCGGTTGAGAGTGTGTGAAAAAGTCCTAGAGAGTGGAGAAAGCTTCCTGACGCATGTGTACGAGTGCAAGTGCTGAAACCGTGATGCAAATACGATCACTCGTAGGCTTTTAAAAATGACTAGTTCGTCAGGGCTCCTTTGAGATGAAGTGTACCGAGGGCAAGTGCTGTAACCGTGATCAAATGAAAGCTGTCAAAGCCGGGGCAGTTCGTCAGTGATCTTTGCTAACATTACGCACATCATAAACGCCTTAGATTTCAAACGCAACGTATTGAGGGCAAGTGCTGTAGCTATGATGTAAGTGTGATCAAATGTAGGCCGTCAAAGAGCACAATAGTTCATCAGCGTTGTTTGAAAACGTTCACCCAGTGTAACCACCTCGATTCATGACACAAATGCTGCGAAAGTTGTGTAAGGGACGGTGGAGTCTTTACGTCAGCGGGGCCGGATGTGACGACAGTGTAACGTAAAATTTTCATGACCGCGTAATGTTGACGACCAATTGAGGTCAATGCATGTGTGTTATACAACTAACGCAGATTCTAATAACTGAATTTATGACGCATTTGTGGCTTGTGTGATGGCTAAAATTATCACTGGTTTACTCCATTCACAATAATTCAGGACAGGAAATAACCAACTACGAACTACATGTGTATACACGACTATATTCATACCATTTTGCACCATTTACCCATGGCTGTCTCTGGCTTTAATTTCTTTTGTTCTGTCCAACTCGTTGTTTGGGAAGACCAAACATGCTTTGTTAAATCTGTCATTTTAAGCTTCCAAAAATACCTTTTCATAAATTTCATGTCTTGAAGTTCAGATATTTAGGACGGAGGGGATGAAATTTTGGTCTGTCCCATCTACCAAATATTTGTCCCAGGACGGAGGAACGGGTCCTAGGAACAACCCTGGTTTCACTTAATGATAAAGAATTTTCATGGGGACATAGCAATATTCAATGACTCTGAAGAAGACTGATGGATGTCACTAGAAACATCCGGAAGTAAATCTCCAAATTTTGTCCAGTTGTAGAGTATCAATTGTCCTTATATGTAGTAATATTGTAGCTTTATCATTGGATAAACCACAACATGGGACCCACATGGGTGATCCAGGTTCAAGGTCCGACCTTTGCCCTCACACAACCCATAATATCCTGGCTCCTGAGTTCTTGGAATGGCGCCATGTTTGTTCTATTCTGAAGGTCGCGGGTTGCTTGTTTTTAAGGCATCATTATCCGCTGATAGGTCACAAGTGGGGACGACTTTATCTTTGGTTACTTTGGCTGGGATAGATCAAACACTTGTTCATGCCCTTTTCTGAACGAATTATGTACCGATTTTTAAATTTTTTCCTGACCTTCTTTGGGCCCCTTGGAAATCAACAAAGTCCATTGTTGATGGGGTTAACTAGATGTTTTGAAGATCAAATAAATAAATAAACAAACCAAAGGAAGAGAGAACTATAGAATGATTTGCACTTGCATGCTTTTGATCTCTTCTAAATTTTTGGGCTACCCGGCTACTTACTTGCTTCTTACATCCAAACATTTTATGGAAAAATCAACTTGTTTTTCAACACAAAGACTGAACTTGCAAAATGTTTGCACTGAAAAAGTTAGATTTCTGAAAAATATTCATACCAAAACAGGTGCATTTTCAAGCTTATTCTATGTATAGCCAATAGGAACACAGTACTTTTCTTTCTGCATTTTGTTTAAAAAGATATGGACAATCAAAACCAGTACACAAGTTACTGCATTAAAAAGGCCTAATTGATCAAAGCAAATGAGCTCAGGCAAAAATCAACACGAATTGCAAATAGCCCCAAATGACCTTTGAACCATCATTGTCGTCTCCACACACAAGCTCTAATTATATGCAAATGAGCTCATTAGTAAGAATGGATTAAGCTAGTCCCTGTGGGTTGATTCATTAGCACGTAAATAAAACAAAGGAACGACAAGAAAGATCCGTTGATGTTCTGTCTACCTTGCGGAAAGAATACAGGGAACAGGTTGGAATGAATACACATCCAATTCTCAAGCCTGTACAGAGAAAAATATAACATAGTCAGGCCACACAAACTAGAGAAAATATCATATCGTAAAGGCACCCAAATTTATATCCTTGATTTTGGGACCTTATGGTAAAAAATCAGCAATAGTTTTAGATGAAAACAAAGGGCTGGGAAGAAAAAACTAGAATCTGTTCATATTCGTTTCTGGAAATCGTGTGAACCAAGGGGCAGACCCCATAAGATACTGTTTTCGTGTTGATCTTCCAAATCCGAGTAGGACGGAATCAAATTATTAGTGTTGCCTATCGGATGGCCAGATTTCACCAGACAGACAAACAATGTTTTGACAGTCTGGGATTTATGTCCAAAATATGACATCCGTGTCTGAAATCCCACCACATGAGTGTAATATTAAACATCATCTTTTAGATTCCAAAAGCACGATATTTGAATCCCTTGATCTAAACAAGTTATGGCATGTACCATCAAATTCAATCTCTCATTTTGAGACATCGTGATTTTCTATCAAGTACAGATATAAGAACAGATTGAAATATTGAGAGAGAACGTTTGATATTAATTCATTTCTGTAATATCACTAAATGGGCCATCTTTTTCATAACATATGAAATTTCATCAACAACAAAAAAACAAGCATGTTCCACTGTTTTCAGTTGCAGAATATAATGCAACCAGTTACCGCAGAGTATCAGACAGCAAATGTCTGACCCAAATGTGGCTTATTGATCCTGAAACTAATCACCATTCAAAAGCTAACCCAGAAAATGACTAGAACTGGAACACAGTGCGGCCATGTCTGCCTCACTTACAACATCAGACACACATCCAGAAACATTTGCTGGAAACGTTTCAAGCATTTCATTCTTTACATCTCTTTTC
This sequence comes from Branchiostoma lanceolatum, assembly GCF_035083965.1. Classification (NCBI taxonomy): domain Eukaryota; kingdom Metazoa; phylum Chordata; class Leptocardii; order Amphioxiformes; family Branchiostomatidae; genus Branchiostoma; species Branchiostoma lanceolatum. Next base: position 19,012,712 of record NC_089738.1, on the reverse strand, counting down.
CCCCCGCAATCTTACGTCCGTAAGAAAAGGAACCTTGGCAGTTACATAATCAACACATCGTGGCTCTAGTCTTGGCATCACGTCTGTGGTTTGGCACGTTATCGCTACGCGGAGTCCCTTCAGCTCACGTTAAAACTTCACAACCTGTGGATTTGTATGTCGATCAAGGTTCAAGACGGACATCGAGGTAGAACGTTGTGTATTACAAAACCAATCAAGCTTACTGCATAAATTCTCATTCACCGATGAAAGATAGCGGATACTATCTGAAACGCCTGAATCTTCAAAGAATCTGTTCAACTATCTTGCTCAGAGTCACTGACGAAAAGTAGTGGACCTACTTGAAACGTCTGAATGTTTCCAAAATCATACCCAGTTGCTTGAGTGACTGCTATTTGGTGTATCTTATTACCTGGATGTCTAACCTTCATCAACGCTTCAGGGAATCTATCCAGTTGCTTGATTCATCTTCTATTATGATGTACTGTGGATTTAAGTTTCATGATACGACAACAACCAAATCTACACTAAAAACGAAGCTAATGACTTCCTGCTTTAGATGTGGTAAGACAAGTCCTAATCAAAGTGTCTGACTCTTCATAGAATTCATCCTATCTCTTGATGTATCTTCTATAATGATCTACTGTGAATTTGAGTTTCATGATACGACAACAACCAAATCTACACTAAAAACAACCAAATCTACACTAAAAACAAAGCAAATGACTTCCTGCTCTAGCTGTGGTAAGACAAGTCCTAATCAAAACCACATCCCTGATTGCCCAAGACGACATCTGTGGCAAGGTGTGAAAACTGGCACCTCTATTAGACGCATTTTGTGTTATGCAAAAGCAGTCCAGCCACACAGAATGCTCAGACAACTACAAAATGCACAAGCCAGGTTTCTTCACAACTCACGTTCAACACAACCTACAACATCGTACAGTAAAAGCAAGGATAGTATACAGGGATCATTGGTAAAAGCAAGCAAAAAAAAGCAAGAATTCAGTTCCAAAGACTATGAATTTAGGATGATTAAGTTAACCCAAATCAAGCTGTTGGACTTGCAAAGCGTATCAAAACGCTCCAGTATCAATAAATACAGTTTTGCTGCTGTACCTCACACACACCAACACACGTAAAGAAAACAAGCCTATATACCCAACAAATATCACAAGCAAGAGAGCATACAGTACACACAATCCTATTGAAAGAGGAGCAACACAAAGAGCTGCATAATTTTCCCCTGCAGCATTTTGCCTGGTGAAGAGGAGCGGATGAATATGAGCCTTGTGTCCGCTCCGTTTTACAACACCCCCCGACCTAATTACATGCAATTGCTGCCGGCATCGCACAGACATGTCTCCCTTTGTGATGCTCCGAAAACCGACCCGCACTAGATCCGATTCCTTCCGCAAACACCCATACATGCAGGTTAAAAGACTTGCATAACCCCGGCTTTTTCCTCTCAGCATTGCGCTTTTAAATATCTAGGGCAGGAGAGAACCACAGCTAGCTGCAGGCTTGTGGCACGAAACAAAGAGGCGTTGTAAAAAAAGGGAAGACACCCTCCCTCCCCTTGTACAACGTCCTGAATACATACATACCTCTAGCAGTGTGCCAACAGCTGCACAGCACACACACCACCAGCCTCCTGGACTCCACCAGCACAAAAGGCAAGCTAGCACTGCCCTCCGCTAAATAAATTCCCGATGAGGTAGCTGAGGTTTTTGCACACTGTGTTGGGATGGATAGCACCAAGGGTTGAGGGCTCGAAGCCCGTACGAATCCACTGCCTAGCGGTGGCTCATTCGAGCGGGTTGCGAGCCCAGCAAAATGGCTGGAAGAGCCCTGATTCTCAGCTGGGCTGCCCTGAGTTAGATTTATTTGGGTGGATATCCCAGGGGACACCGCTAGCACTACTGTATGTGTGGAAAAGGGCCGGGAGAGTCCATTCTATAATTTATGCGGGGGAGGCAGGGTGGGGCCTGAGGGGAAGCCAAGGTAGTCTCCTCTAATGAGCTGAAAAATGATTTTTTTATTTGGTGAATTGCAGTTTCGTTGTGTCCAACATCTTTAAGCAAAGCACACTGGGTCACCCCTTCTCTTACTGATGGAAGTATTGGGTACGTTAATGAAGGTATTGGGTGCGTTTATGACGGTTAGACATCGTAACAATATTCATTTCTAGATAAATCGATCTCTACAACTAGGTAAGATACGGACATTTTGAGTGGCATCCATCGCTCTTCTAGTAATGTCTGTCTGAAGATAAAGAAAGTAGCAGGTCTTTTTTTAAAAAGCTTAGCAGAGGTTAAATGCACATACTGAACTGACGGCTGGCTCTGATTTAATATTCCTGGTGAAGGTGCACCGTCCCGATACAAATTGCTGGGGATGTCGGAACATACCAATTGCTCAGGACTGGGGTGCGCTTTTGCTTCTATGTAAATGGGCCGCCGCAACCTTCTAAATCGAAAGCGTAGTAAACGTACTGGGCTATAGGTAACACGTGCAAAAGGATGCGTGAGCGAGGGAGTATACCTTATAAATTTACCGATCTACCTTCCTTCCTATACACGGTTATTTTTTCTTCAGAACCATTCATTGAAAGAGAAAGTTGCTAGAGTTATGGGTGTGCCCTCTTAAACTGATGTAGATAAGCATCTAGAATGTAGGTATGAAATATATAAAGCTTGTTTGAGAACAATTACACATGGGCTGGTAAAGGAACACACCAGAACACCTGTACAGCTCTTATTTCATGTGTGAATATGCAGGTGATATATCCAGCCGAGGTATCAAAAGGTTATAATTTTTTAAACCCCTACCTAAAGGTATAGAAAGGTACGATCCCCGCAAAACCTGTCGACATTCCTTTAGACTGGGGCTAGCCATCTGTTCCGCACAAGTGTGACCTTGTGATACTACAGAGGTCATTCCTCTATTTACTCACAAGTCAAGACACCACCCGACCTCTGACCCCTCCTGTCAGATCCCATAATGCACCTAACAACCCAGCCACAAGTTGTCACAGTTTGTTTTTTCAAACGGAAAACGATTTCATTTTTGTCGCGGAGATAGTGATGGTACTTGTAGGATAATTTTTTAACCATTTGGCCAGGCAAATTTATTTGACTATATTCCCTCCTTGAAACTGTGTGTACCAAGGTACAGACTGCCCCTCAGACTGTTATTTTTCTAGTCAAGCATTTATTCTTTTAAATTTGAGAAATGACAGATAAAACCTTATTTTGATGTCCCTGTACATAGCTCAACTAAGCTCCTGGTTCCGATTAGTTGGTATCTAGGAGACCTGGTTCTAATCCTGGGAATGACATCTTGGTTGGGGCTGCATTTTTTTTTTGAAGGGACATAAAATGGGGATCCCATGTTCGAGGAGGTGCCTTGAGCATGTTAACGGGGAAGGGCTAGCAACCCCTTGCTGTAAAAATATTCCCTGCTACTGAAACTTGCAGCTATATGTGCCACTAGACTCTATAAGATGAACAACAACAATCCTCTTTTCGAGCACTTCTTCTTCTCCTGCTAAGGATTGTGGGCAGGAGGTTTACCCATCAGCCCCCATCAAGGTCAAAAGGTCAGCAGGTTAAATATTTAGACTGGCCGAAGTAGGTCAGCCATTATGGCATGACCTTTGGGCGACATCAAGTTATTTTCTTGTTTCTGGGACATTTCAAATCAGCGATCCAGCAAGATGGCAAGATGTGTGTTTGAGGGGAGCCGAACTTCAAGCACGTAAAAGAGGCCGGCGCACTTATTGAGAAGAGTAGGGGTCCATCCCTGTGTGAGCGGATCAAATAAATCTGTCTGGATATGCAGCTTGTACTGTTCAGTGCAAACCTGCCATGAAGTGATTTACTTGGTATGAAATACAAACAAACGAACAAACAAGATGGAAACTTTCCACTTTCTGAGACTAGCTGTATCAAGTCATTGACTTCCCCCTCAACACTAGGGGCTACTTCTACCCTTCTTACACTGAAGAGAGTCCTTGGGAAAGACTTTGATACAAAGTGGTTCACAGGCTAGAAGTATAGAAGTGTACAGGACCAATTTAGATCATGAATTAACTCATTGGTTTCAAGTCGAATGTCCTTGGGATTGAAGCATGACTTTGAATCAAAGTGGCTCCGAAGTGTGAAAACCCCATACTGTACAGGGCCTACAACTTCTGATAGAGGGGGCACTAAGCTCTGACCTCTATACTGATTGAACTCGGTGGTTCTAGTATCCTTGTAGCCAGTGTTTTCAGTTTATCTACTGTGCGCTTGGGGCTGTAGAAAGAGTTTCAATCCAAGTTCTTCATGTTCTATAGGGAGGGGGTACCTAAGCTGGGACCTCTATGTGAACTGTAGTTGAGTCCTTGGAGTTAGAGAGAGTTTTCTCAACAATATGTTAGACCTAATTCTGATGGGGGAGGGGGGGAATCTAGCTAAACTGTGACCTTTGCCTGAACTCCAGTTGAACCCCTGGTTCCAGTTTAACCCAGTGTGCTGTGCCTGATGGGGAGTACTTTCATCTCCTAATCCCACCATCCATCACTGCTACACACTCTTTCTCTGCACCCTTCCATGGGTAAATATGGCAGGAATAAACTAATAATGTGGTTTGGGACAAAGGTCACTTGTGATCCTAAAAGTAAACTTTAGAAGACTCGTAATCTTGCTGTTCAAAACTGGTTCTTGGACCCAAATGTTCAGCTGGAATGACACTTGCAGCTATGGCCTTCATATCATAGGTCAATTCTAACCATGGTCCTGGTTATCATATCTGCCAAAGATGATGACACATATATGATATATTCAGGTCATGGCTTACAACTTCTAGTCAGTTGCACACAGCCAAAATTCCAACCATATTTCAGTGAAACCTTCAGTTTGAGTGTTTGGATGGTTCTTGGCATCTATGATATAAAAGAAACAATAGACTAACTTGTTCTAGCCCCTCTTTACATCATCAGATGGTCAGTCTCTCTCTGTATTCTAACGAAAATTCAGTGAAACTATCTCCATTTTGAGCATTTAGATGTATTTTGCTATCTACAAACTTAGAAATAAAATGCTGAATTGTTCTAGCCTGTCTACACATGATCCGACAATCAGTCTCTCTCTGAATTTAAACCGAATTTCAGTGCAACTATGTCTAGTTTGAGCATTGAGATGTTTTGTGCAACCTACGAACAGGTAGAAACAAAATATAGAATTGTTGGAGCCCCTCTATCCATAATGAGATGACCAGCATCCCCCTGTATTGGTAAGTCTTCCATCTCCCCCCCTGTCACATCTCTGATTGTTCTGACCACTCTAATAACATGGACACACACCCCAACTCAGGCCAGCTGGACACTGGCCTTTCAGACCAACCATCGCATGACCGTACGGCCATATGCTGGGTGCTTTGGCAACACTTTTACCTTGATACCTTGATACTGTGTCCAGGAAAGTAGGCTCCGCCTGTTATGTCCTGATCTTGACTTCGCTCTCATGTGACATACTTTTGGCAATCCCAGTGTTTGTCAAGTCTGGATTTAAACTGGTTTACACTATCCGCTGAAACCACTGACTCGGGTAGGGCGTTCCAGCTCGACACTTTTGAAACGGAAACTTTAATCTACATGGAAGTGGACAGCTTAGAGTTCAGTTCAATTTACCCGATTCATGATGGAAGGCAAACCAATTGTAAGAACCAAAAAGAACACTTCCAATAATGAAGTTCCCTTTTTCCCCCTATAACTTGTTGTATTTCTATTCCGGTCATAACATACAATAAATTAGTCAGAGCTTGAAAAACCTGCATGCAATTTGCTAAAAAAATTTGGTGGGTTGAAAGAATACAAGCTAAATAAAATTTAATAAAATGAGCTTGAATCACATATTGAAGAAAACAGAAATAAAGTATTTTCAGCCTTGACAGATATTAACGTATATTACTAAAAGAATTTGTATTAAGAAATTATTTGAAGGGACCAGTGCATCTAGCATCAATCCATATAAAGGATGCCAATAATCTACCTGCACAGTTTGAGTGATGGGTTAATCCATGTCATCCCTCAGCTACCTGTTGATTGGTGCTCGTCAATCTTGTCAGGTTGCCACGGCAATTTGATTTGATTTTCCAGCTGACTCCAGCCCTGGGGTCAGTCTGGGGTCGTGACCTTTTGGCTTGGTGCCAGGTGGCCAGTCTGACGACCTCTGACCTCTACACAAACTTCACATACAAACATGGACTTTGCTCAATCTTATTTAGGCTTTCATAAAGATACTCTTCCACTTGTCTGAACAAGAAAGACAGGCAAATGTGCAGCATTTTTAGGTATGTCGTGCAAAGGAAATTCTGTATTTGTATCTCTATTACAGAGCTGTCTACTTTGTCCTGGGATGGAAATTTGCTTCCAGGGATATGAAATTCACCCGCCATAAAACCTGAACGCTATGTCATACATTTGATGAAAATGTATTTTCTTACCCTTGTATTTGAACTTGTAATGGCAGATTTGACAAATATTAACAATATAGACTCCCAAACAATGAGATGGACAAAAAAATAAAGGCGGGGGCTAGCCTTACTATACAGCTTGAAACACCCCTTAATTTGAGTGGTTTGTTCCCTGTATTCAGGAGGCCCTCCTGATGTTAGTGGTTAGTCCCCTGAATTAAGGCGACCCTCCTGATGTTAGTGGTTAGTTCCCTGAATTAAGGCGACCCTCCAGATGTTAGTGGTTGGTCCCCTGAATCAAGGCGACCCTCCAGTCTACACAGCATCCTAAAAAGATGAACGAACCCTCGCTGAAGAGATGAGGTTACTTAGTATTCTGCTGAAGCTGTACGTCTGGGCACACAATATCCACCTGCCGTGTGCAATTTGCAGTAAAAAAACTACAAAACTGAAAATTGTGGTTGAAAGATTGTGCAAAGAATAAAAAATTCTATACTAGCTTAACATTTTAATCCAGATTTCGTTAAATTCTTAAAAAGATTCCCACCAATACTCTTCATAACCTAGCTCGTGCACATGGCATGTTGAGCACACAACTGAACATTGTGGTTGAATAATTCAAAATTCCCTTGTTGTACATTCCAAACAAAATATTCCTGGGTTATGGATAGAATTCAAGTTATGAATAAACAATAACTGAATCAGTAGAATTCCTTAGATTTGCACCAATTATTGAATTAAATTCTGCCCTCCTTTGATATGCAATGGTTTGCCCCTAAGTGGGAGAGACTTGGGGTTTCAATATGATAAATCTCACATCCGTTCAAATTCTTCATTACCCCGAGAGCTTTTTCTGAAAACTAAAAGGCTAATATGAAATATTAAAAAGAAAATGTCTGAACTATCTCTTCATTTCATTAATAATGATATTTACAAAAAGAAAGAATGACAAAAATCATTAGCATTGCCACGCCCAGAAATAGACACACAGGTAGACATTGTGATAAGCATTAAAAGGTGAATATCGGCTAGAATAAAAACATTCCAAATAAATCAGTGAAACAGGAAATTCACCAAAATAAATTACATAGAGGTTTTACAAATTACGTGTCTAATTTGTGCCCAAAAATATCAATATTTGAAAAAATAGAGGCCACGCCCACAGAAGCCAAAGCTTATGAATGAAAATACATTTTAACCTTTACAATGCTCAGGTAGTCTTTACGTTCCAATTTTGTCACGTTTATGAGGGTACACAGTAGCTAGAAGGAGAATTTGGATTTTATTTTATGTCTATTTAAGCACATGTTATAAAACCATTCAAATGTCGATCCATCCACTCATTAAGTCACCTACTCCATATTGGATTCATACCCAGGTCTTAGGAGATTTTGTACAAATGCTTTATCATCTGTCAAATGGTATTAGATAAATCCTACCATCAAGAAAAACACAACGACCCGCCCAAATATTTTACATCAGTTACAAATGAGCTCAGTTCAACAAGATATGACAGGTGAACTAGGCAAGGCTTGCATCGCTCAAAATACTACATATTTCTGATATTTGCGATATCTCATTCATTATACAAAGCCGGTATTCTTTCCCTAAATTGCAAGTTGCTTGGATTCCTTTTTAGTAATCTAATAACTCATCATGGAAATTGAAGGTGTGCATATCCATTCCTGACTGCAATCTGTTTAAAATAAGTGGAAAAAACAAAAAAATGAGCAAAAACTGCATCCCACATCTGCTTGGAGATTTATCACACGTGTATATATATATATCCACCTGCATACATTATCATCATGGGTCAATAACACAAAATGCCACTTATTCTGATCCTTCCATAAAATATTAGGTTGGCGGTGGAGAATGGTCTCCGTGGTGATACCATGGCGATACAGAACAGCACCTCATTATTCTCTAGGGGGTCAGGATGAGGTCAGGCCAGCACAATGCAGCTAACTGGTTCACATGTTTTATCAGAGAAGATTTTGATGGAAAAATAATTTGAGAAGTTACCAAATCAAATTGACTTCTATTAACACCCGAGATGTTTTTAAAAACCCCTTTATTTGATCAATTCAAATTTATGCAAATTGGGAAAGTAGTAATATGAATAAGAAGAAAACTTAACTAGGAAAAAAAGTCACTACTACTTAGGAACCATGCTTATAGAGATCTAAAGCTTTCATATAAACAGCAATTTCCCTCACATCCTTGCCTCCCCTCTAACAATGGTACATCCCTTTTACACCTGTCCACACACCTGTCCTACAGTACCTGCATGAAGACACCTTTCCCATCTCAAGGACAGTAGACACCTCCTTCCCTTCCCAAGGACAACTGAAGACTGTGACTTTGAACTTGAGAGTTGCGATTACTCAGTCTCACAAGACAAGGAAGAATACATGACACTTGAAACAGTTACTCAAGGTTTCCACAGGAAGTGTTGGGGAACTCCCCCTCTTACTCCCACTCACTTGGGTTCACCCAGTGACCTTACACTTCACGCTAATGAAGAACGCTACCAAAGGGGAAAATACGGGGATTGGGAGGTAAATCCTGATTGTGGGGAAAAATTGATGTTAATTTGATATGATTTATCTATTTGGCTGTAGAAAAAGTACAGCCAGGGCTACCCAGCTAGCCAAAGGCTACTACAAAGGGCTAGCCCTGATAACTACATGCAATATACAAAATTCAATACTAACTTTCACAAAGCACATTGAGACACTGCTCTATGGCACCAATTAAAGCTTTTAGTTCTCTGATAAAAAAAAACAACGAAAAAGTTCAGCTCAATAAACATCATCATGACAACAGCCTGAGGGGAAGTCTTTACTTTGGTGCACAGTTTCAGGGAGTGGATATTCATGTAGCCAGATTCAAATTTTGCTCAATGCATGCCCTGTTTTTATCTTCACCGCTTGTTGATAATTTTGCTGTTCAAGAAACAATAATATAACTTGGTGTGGCCCTAGGCTCAAATGGAACAAAACATCAACATCCATATGTACATGAAGCTTACATGTAGCTACCCATCCATTGGTCATACCAAAACAGACCAGATATTTTACTTGCAAGTAGTGGTGCGGATCGAAACCCGAGTTTAGGTTTAGGTTCGGACTCGAGTCCAGAGGTTTAGGTTCAGGTCCGGACTTGAAAGTCCGGACCTAAACAACAATTGTGGAATATTTTTTCCGTGTTACATGTAACATTGCAAATTGGCAGATATCTTACATGTAATTTGAAAACTATATATACGGAATTATATACAGTCAGTAATTAACACAAAGGTTCAGTTGTAAACACAGAAACAGCAATGTTTTCATATTTTTCTAGTGCAAATTTCACGATCTAAGGAAGGTTTAAGATGGTTTGAAACAAAAAGGAGTGTATAAGTGAGAGATTTTTTTTCAAGTCCGGACTTGTTTCCAGACGTTTAGGTTTTTTTGGACTTGAACCTAAACGTTTTACAAGTCCGGAACCGGTCCGGCCGGACCGATCCGCACCACTACTTGCAAGTACATTGTGGCAGGGAAATCCCCCTTCTCTTTTTGATAAGCACAATGAACAAAGGACCACTGCTCACAGTTTCAAAACAGCAAGATCCGAAGAATGACATCATACTACCTGTACTTCTCTTAGTTCTATGCTTACCTGTATTACCAAAAGCCATTGAGAAATCTGAATATCAATAAATTAGTAGAATTTTGCGAAGCATTCTGTATTTCCAAAATTGTAAGTGTACGATATTTGATATCGCTAACCCAGACCCCATTACGCGGCTGCCGGAAGTACTGACATATTAGCAAACTTTTCCACCATAGAGCTCGAGAAATTTGAATATCAATAAATTAGTATATATTAATAATTTTGCGAAGCATTCTGTATTTCCAAAATTGTAAGTGTACGATATTTGATATGGCTAACCCAGAACCCAGCTGTCGGAAGTACTGACATATTAGCAAACTTTTCCACCATAGAGCAGCAGAACCATGACTAAATCCACACCTACTCATGAACACATGCTCCGTCGGAAGGAAATGTCAGGTTTAAATGGTGCAAAACACCAGAAACAGGGGCTGAGTCAGCATAGTGATAGAAAAACAGTGGGAAGGACCTTAACTGTGTCTTACAACAACGGAAGACATGTCCTGTTTGAGTAGCCTCTACCAGGCTCCACGGATGGCTGGAAAATTGTAGAAATTGTTGGCTATGGAGAGAGGGTCCAATATGCTATTGGTGGGGCGGTATACTGTACCCCTATAGCAGACTAACTCTTCTTGCATGTTTTTCTGTCTATTTGGCCGATTTCTACTCTTTCCAGCCTCCTCTGGAGCCTGGTAGAGGCTACTGTTTGAGTGGTCCTCCTCATGAACCCAAGACAAGGAACAAGAAGCAAGGACTGAGTCATCGAAGAGAAATGGTGGGAAGAAACTTTACTGTGTCTTACAACAATGGAAGACGTGTACTGTTTCTTTTCTTGTGCACCCAAGACAAGGAACAAGAAACAAGGACTGAGTCATCTAGAAGAAACAGTGGGAAGAAACTTTACTGTGTCTTACAACATGGGGGAAGACATGTTTCTTTTCATGAGCACCCAAGACAAGCAACAAGGAAGAGTGAATGAGTCATCTTGTAGAAACATGAAAAGGAACCATGCTGTTTCTTTTAATACGGAAAGATGTATTCTGTTTCTTTTCTTGAGTACAAGAAACAGTGACTGTGCAACAGTACCTTGCTGAGGAAAAACTTTCAAGAAAGAGATTAAGATGTATGCTATTCCTTTTCTTGTGTCTTAACAGCAACAGTTACCTTCTGGCTCCGACCATGCAATTTAACCTGTTTTAGGACGAATTCCTTCAAAGAAAACTGTAAATTTCCACGTGCATCTAATCTCCTTGGCAAAGGCAATAACACTAGACTGGAGCACCGGACTGTGAAAACACTGGACAATAGCTGGAGTGGTAGGATTAATAGGAGAGCTACTAACAATAACTCAACTAGATAAGTGGCTCTACCCCATGGCTGTCCCTAACCGATGGACTGGAAAAACACTGCACATTGTGTTCATCTTCTAATGTCGTCTCCTCCTGGTTTCATGGGTCTTTTATGTCCGGAAAACAAAAACTATGACGGAGACGAAACTGCAGAAAAATCTGTTAGCAACATTTTGGAGTCGTTCCTGTCACAAACCAACTGACAGACAGATTAATTACATCATGTCTGTATTTTTGGTACACACAGTTTGAAGAGCAAGCTTTTCTCCCAAGCTTTTGTTTTTATATCACCCTACTGCTGAATTTGGATGTTAAAATGTTTGAGAACTAAACAGATAAATTGGTGTGGCTCTATTAGCCAAATTAACCTCAACTGTAACAAGAACACATCCTCAGACTATGCCACAGACAATCGAAGTAGAAAAAGTTTGTGGACTAGAAAAGTGTAATGTGGGTCGCCAGATTGTTTTGATTTTCTTGTTCTTTAAAGATACAACTAGACTGAAATTAGGCTCTCTTTACATTATACTTTTGCCGTCAGCGCCACTGGCGACAGCGGGAACCCCGTGTAAAGACAATTCCCGTCGACGTAGTCCCGCTGTCAACAAATTTTCTCCCGTCAGCTTCGAAGCCGTCGCCCGTCAGCACAGCGGGAGTCCCCGTCAACTTCAAACTCCGTCTAAAGAGAATACGTCGGGCTCGCGTCAGCGGGAGTCAGGGTTTCGGCGATTAGCATAAAGCACGCGTTGATTAGCATACTGTAAGTCTACTTAGATCCCCGGTATATATATAGAGAGAGAGATTCGCGGGATCCGCAGCAACTTTTGTGCTGTGCATTCATTTCCCCGCGGATATATTTATCGTACTTGCGCCCCCCTCCCCACATTTACGAGTGATGAGCATGGAAGATCTACACATAAACAAGGCTTTGCATTGTAGTTTAATATGGGCGGGGAGACGCCGTCTACCGTTGTACAATCATACAATTTTGTTTCTTCTTTTGTTATGCTTACGCCCAATACTTTCTACAAGATGGCGAAATGCAAGCACCGCAGGTGTCTGTCAGATTTCCGGGCGTTGTGTCTAGAGACGTCGCGACAGCGGCCTCCCGACAGCGGGAAATTTCGCCGCTGACGCGAAAAACGTAATGTAAACTGCGCCTAACTTGGGAGAATTGTTTGCACGTTTTTGAGTGACTTTATCTTCCCACAACAAGCAACAGTACACAAACTGGTGACATCAGAAACATAAAGACATCAGCAAGCCAGTAAAACAGCCAAGGCCTTTGCTCTAGACCACCGGGATAGAAAAGGCCTGCATGTCAAGTTACTGTGCAACACTTCCTCCAGCCATGTTATAAGGGTTGCCCGCTGCTTTCATGGATATTTATGTTTCCTAAAATCTTTCAAAATGACCCAAAACAAATCTAGAGAAAACCCACACAGCTAGTACAGTCCTTTTGGCCATGTTATGTGGGTTACCCGCTGATTTCAAGGGTATTTTGTTAAAATTTGTAAAAGCGACCCCAAAAACCATGAAAGATACAAGTTTGCCAAACATTATCTTCCCACATCAACCAACCCACCAGTACAAAAACTGGTGACAAAAACACAAAACCGGAGCATTCACAGAGTCAGTTATGGACCACCGGACTAGAGAAAGCCCCCACAGCTAGTACCGTCCTTCCAGCCATGTTATGTGGGTCACCCTTTGGTTTCATGGGTGTTAACATTTGCTAAAAAATTTTAAAATGACCAAAAAAAAATCAAGGTCTCCAAACATTATCTTCCCAAACCAGTACAAAAACTGGTGACAAAAACACAAAACGGGAGCATTCATTCACAGAGTCAGTTATGGACCACCGGACTAGAGAAAGCCCCCACAGCGAGTACAGTCCTTCCAGCCATGTTATGTGGGTCGCCTGCTGGTTTCATGGGTGTTTTCATTTGCTAAAATTTGTAAAAATGACCAAAATACCATGAAAGATACAAGTTCTCCAATCATTCTCTTCCCAAGTCAACCAACCCACCAATACAAAAGCTAGTGACAAAAACACAAAACTTGAGCATTAACAGACTCAGCTATGAGGGCCTGCATGCCCTTTTTATGTAGAGCATAATCGGAAGGTTTTAATTTTACGTAGAGCGTTGCCGACCACTCCATAATTTAGCGTAGAGCGTAGGGAGGCTTTTCTGAATTTAGCGTAGGGAGGCTTTCTGAATTTAGCGTATTACGTAGCCGGCCCTCCGAATTTAGCATAGAGCGTTGTCGGGACCCCCCCATGCAGGCCCTCAGTTATGGACCACCGGACTAGAGAAAGCCCCCACAGCGAGTACAGTCCTTCCAGCCATGTTATGTGGGTCGCCTGCTGGTTTCATGGGTTTTTATGTTCGTGCCTAATGATTATTGCACCCCTCAGGAAATCACTGTCTGGTATGCATGCAAATCCGCACCAGTTTCTCCACCACACACACATTTCAACATTTTTACGTTTCTCTCTAATCCGCCAAAAACCAACAAGCTTTGGTTTAACGGCCAGGAGTTTACCCTATCTTCAACCTTACAGCCAAGATAAACTGAACTGAGTGATAAATTTGTAGCTTTGTCAGTTGTGCCCTTCATTAACATCGTTATCAACAGTTTGAAGGTCTTGTAATCATATAAACTGCAACACAGTGAACACAGTGAAATTATCCCCAAAGTACCTTATTACATTCAAAATACTGTGAAAACATGCTTGAATACATCCTTCAAACGTGTCATAAATCGAATAAATCAGTTGCAAACTCACTCCAAACTTCACTAAGATACAAACCCTGCATCTCAGTTTGACACAAATAAGACATGTTGCAAAGGGCATGTAATAACAAGGTTTTATCACACCGACTTGTTGCCAAACGATTCCATCTGGAAATTGCTACTTTCCTACCGGAAACAACATTTAATTCTTGACTCATTAAACAAAAAGAGTTTAGCTACATGTCTTGTATCACAAAGACACTGCAATTTGACAAATACTTAACATTTTGTCCGCTAATCCTAATTTTTCTTCTATTGTAAAAGCTAAGGACTCGGACATACAGAAAGGTAGGGTTACCATGGTGACAAATTACGGCTGCTACAAATCAGCTGCTATGCTTTGTCCAGACCTTATTAGGTATCATTCAGACCTTGACTAGATAAGGGGGTTCTGGTCAGGGTTTTCTTGACAAATCAGTCCTTGGAAGGAATAAACAGTCAACTGAAGAAATACTAGACGACTTTTGCTTGTAGAGCAGAAGTAGAAATAAAATTTTGGCATGTTGGTCTAGATATTTTTGGAGAAAAACTTGAGTCTTGTGTAAATGAATGACCTTGGAGTTGGAAAGTTGAAGAATCAACAGAAGAAACTCAGATTCCTGCTTTTCAGAACAAGAAATAAAGATTTGGCATGTGGGTCTAGAGGCATTTTTGGCAGTGCATGTTGTATTAAGGTTCTGAAAGTGGTTATTTTTCAATACCAGTTAGAGGTATTCATTTCTTGAAGGATACACAATGTTTCTTACACACTTTGCAAAACAGTACACCATAATTCAAACATTCAAGTAGCATAACAAATATGTAGACTTAAAAATACCCGTAGACTTAAAATACATTAAAGAATTCAGTATGGCAAGTACTGTTACACCAAGTAAGTAGCATACCAAACATCAGTGGTATACAGATCTTTTACAATCAATTCTTCTGGGTCATCAGATTGCCAAAAGAGGATAGGAGAACTGGTCACACATTTGGAGACTGTAACCCATGTCTTGGAATAACAGTACAAACTTTCTTCAAGAAGAAGCACAGGTGTTCCCTTACCTTAAGACTCGACTCGTAGTCGGAGTTGATCTTACACATCAACCCGAGACGCAGGTGGACTTCGTTCGCCTGCGCGAAGCTCGCGTCGATGTACAACAACTGCTGAAACGCTTTGATCGCCCTGGAACACACAGAGAAGAAAAGTTGTAAGTTTTTAACAAAGTACTCATTTCTACCTTGTCCACTTACCTTACCTAGGTAGGTTGGTAGGGAGCAGTAAATTGAACTATGTATAGGACACTGGCATTGTACTATAACAACTGCTGAAATGCTTTTTTTTTTGGTCTGATGGTCCTGGAACACATGCAGAAGAAAACATGTTAGTTTTCGACAAAGCTGTACACTTGATGAATTTGCTGAATATGTCACGCTTGAAAGTAAACTCCTAGTAACTTGTGCTGAACCTGACACATAAAGAAGTGTTCGCAATTCTGTTCTGAACACAGATGAATGTTCAAGGTACAACTTCAGTATTCCAATTTTCACCGTTCTTGAAGATGGTGATATGTGACTATGCACTTGTGACTATGTCAGTGCTGCAATGCGTTGTTATGGGGAAAATGAGGAATGACACATTTCATTAACTCTGTAATTGGTGAAATCCTTCAAAAATCTCACCTCATGAACACACATACAAAACACACACACACACACACATACTAGCTATCTCACACACACACACATATACACTAGCTATAAAACACACACACACACACACACTAGCTATCTCACACACACACACATACACTAGCTATCACACACACACACACACACACACTAGCTATCTCACACACACACACATACACTAGCTATCACACACACACACACACACACACTAGCTATCTCACACACACACACACACACTAGCTATCTCACACACACACACATACACTAGCTATCACACACACACACACACACACACTAGCTATCTCACACACACACACATACACTAGCTATCACACACACACACACACATACACTAGCTATCCTCCCACACACAAACATACATACATACATACATACATACAAGTAAACATACACATTACACACACAAACACATATACTGTAGTGCTCAAGTCAAATCAACATTCAATATTAACTTGAAAACATAATCCCAAATCAAGTAGGTAAGCTCTTTTGAAACACGGAGTCTACTATTTCATCTAGTGATATAAGCTTCACAAAAGTATGACAAACCCTACTGTATTTGTTTAGTTTCTGGCCACGTTTCTTGAGTACAGAAAGATATACTTATACATCAAGAGCCACCATCTGCTGGTGGTTCACTGACACATGTACCTGTGGACCAATACAAGTGTCTAAGACTCTAACAAGTCTTACGTGTGTGAGCGAACGTCTTCCTTTTGTATCTGCTGTTCCACTTACAATGAGTAACAGTTATACTAGCGGAAGTCCTGTGACGTCACAAGCATGCCTTATATGGCCGTCTGGCACTGCCTTATAAGTCTCTTGCCAGCGATACTTTAAGCGGTCGCACGCTACAATGCGGGAAACCCCTTTCTGACGTGCCGCTACATATTCATGAGCAACAAAACCACGTCAAAGCCTTGGCTCTCTGCCTGTTGTGTAAGCATTACTGCCACAATCCCCGCCTGCCTTATTTGGGCAGGTCCCTTTTGTAGCGAGCGGTGCATGTAGCGTTAACGTTGCCTTTGCTACACGGACTATATGTGTAACAATACTGGGCACCTGCTAGTGACATCATCGATGGCATCTTCAGTGTTTCTTTTGTTCCTGATGTACACAACCTTACCTTACATGGCAAGTTCTTATAAAGCTTTGTTATATCATCAAATATTGCAAGACATTCTCAAAGAGTGTACCTGCCTTTTTTAAACACATGACAGGTGATTTTGATAAAAAAGAGACTGAAAAATTAAACAGCAAAATTTAAGAACATACCCCCTTATGTACCTTGGAACCTTTTGAAAGGTTTATGGTCCCTTAGATAATTTCTCCTAATGACACAAGCATCAAGAATCCTGTCTCTAGTGACCACCTGTCCACACAGACCAATTTTTATCAGTCTCCTGAGTGGTCTTCTTAGGCAGTTTTGTTATCCTTGAAGAACATAGAAACAACCCCTGAATATATTGAATATGTTCATTGTCCCAAATTTTCCCCACGTCTTCCACCGTTACGAGTCATAAACGGTTCTCCCCCAGTTTTACTACAGTCCCTATAAGTCATCAATGGTTTGTCCCCACTCCTGTCTAACCTCTCCTGCACCACAAGAGGGTATTGCCCCGGATCTGGGGACAACTGCCATAAGCTATGAGTATGATCAAGGTCACACAGGCAGTGGCATTGGAATTATTTACTGATAATGATACACAAGCATATATAGGGAGTGTCGCACAGTCTTCTACAACTAGCATAAGCTCACAGAAGTATACACAAGCAAAATTAACCTATGTACAGAGATCTGGGGACAACTGCCATCAGCTATGAGTATGATCATGATCAAGGCCACACAGGCAGTGGAATTATTTATTGATAATACAGAGCTAGAGGTATAGCGACTGTCGTACAATCTTCTACAACTAGCGTTAGCACAGAGAAGTATACACAAGCAAAATTAACCCATGTATTAGAGTTCTGGGGGCATCTGCCTTTAGCTATGAGTATGATACTATGAGTATGAGCAAGGCCATACAAGTAGCTAAGAGACAAACCTAAAATGTCATCACTAGCATGTTAAATGCAGGATTGCTAATTTCTGTGATTTCCTGTCTCTGTGGATTTAATTTTCGCCTGCTTCCTACACAATTATCCAGCTGTTCTGACACAGACTTGTTCGTTACTTCACAGCTCACTGCTAACCTTTCACACACATCTTGCACAAACAACAACAAAAATAAGCTAAGTTAAAAGTATACAACATCACATGAAAACTTTGCAAGAAGTAAGCTACAAATAAAAATCAAAGTTTAATCATCACGGTAAACTTTCTGCCAATACCTAAATAAAATCATAGACAAGCTGTTTAGGCATACTCAGGGTTGAACAAGTATGGTTGCCCGATTGCCCGGGGCAAGTGAAAGTGCTGTTCGGGCAAGTGGATATCCTCCCCCACTTGCCCGATGGGGCAAGTAAGATTTTTTCATGCAGTCTGTTTCAAAACAAACTTTATTCCAGTGAAAGGATCACAAAAACACAACACCACAATGTATCCTATCATTAGAAACTACATTTCTCTCAAAATATTCCAAAAGATTATGAATTCAACCCCAAACAGGACAATTTGGCTCACATAGTACATGTAAACAAACACCCATGGCTCTCTCAGTTCTAGACCTGCTGGCATAAAACTTTGCAACATCAAATCCTTTGAAACATGATATCCCTGTGAGCACTCTCTCAATGTAGCATTTTCCTTCTTTCATTGAACAGCAACATTGTGGATATGACACACTCTGAGGGTTCCCACAACATTTTAACTGATTGAGTGTATATTCAGGATATTCTAAATTTCTGTTCAACTTCTAAATGTTAATACTGCAAAAATCATTTGAAGGTGTTGTTTGATATACATGTGTGGATTGATATTGACTAATGTTATCTAGAAAATAAAAATTTCACGACAATGATTCAAAACTGGCCATATCATAAGAACCATGTTTAGTTATATTAGATCCACAACACTCTAAATGTAACTTTTCCATCATATGACAAATACCTGATTTTTTCTTCTGTTTACTAAAGAAATGGGTGAATAATAATAGCCCTCAGTGAACACAGGAATATTGTAGTACTGGATCTAAGGAATGATCGATACACAACATTTGCTGAAAACTTGAATGTTGTTCTTTATGTTAAATAAGCCTGTGTCTTTACCTTAGACTTTTTGCCAAATTTTTTTTCCGTATCGCTCTGATTTTATTCTGAAAAATCTGAGAAGCAACGAATGAAATTGGGGTGGTTTAAGTGAAAGAAGATACGTTGTAATATCATGCTTCTTGTTCAAGTTTTTGTCATTTCTCGTAAATACAGTCATGACATCCACACAGCTTGGTCTTGTAGTTAAAACTTTTTTGCTATAATTACATGCTTAACAAGACGTTTTTACTGAAAAATAACAGAATTCATTACCGCAAGCAAAGATGCAAAGAAAAAATGTCATTTAGATTTCGGGCAAGTCAAAAGTTGGTTCGGGCAAGTAGATTTTTTTTCTACTTGCCCGATAGGGCAAGTGAATTTTTGAAAACTTGTTCAACCCTGATACTGTTCTTTACTTCATTTGTAAGTTCCTTCAAAGCTAGCCATCCTTAGCCTCGGTGCTAGCCTGGATACCAGACCCCACTCGATATATATTTTAGAGATTGGGGGTCTGGTATCCAGGCTACCTGGGTGCCATCCTATTTCTAACGTGGCTCCCACATTTTAGGGTAGTGAATGTAGGTGCCCCGGTAGAAATATGATGGCACCCAGGCTAAACCATCCTTACATGAATTTAGTTCTTTAAAATTGTTAGATATAAGCAGTAGTTCAACTATCATGTATGTAGGATGCCATTCATTGCACCGGTTACAATTGTCGTGCAATAAAACTTAAAAGTTCTTCTTTTCCCTTGCTAAACACTGGAAAATAAGCTATTAGTAATAGTATTACAGTATCAGACAACAATATAACCATCTCTGAATGTTGAAAAAATAAGAAATGTCTTCCTGACACACCTTCAGGGCAGGGAAAACCTGAGACTTCCTACAAGACAGGAGACAAAGAGCATGTACAGGACTCCCCCAGCATGCCTTGTCTTATCTAACCCAAACAAAGGCAGACTCACTAATTAGTCAGGGGGTCGTTCATTAACTGTGCTAACAGGGGCGGAAACAATCACTGAAAACCTGGCAGTGCAGGGGTTATACAAACTGTGATAATAAATAAGGATGGTAATATTCTAGCCTCCACCAGGCCTTCCTACAGTGGTACGGATCGTAGAATTCGGCAATAAGATGAATAATTGGCCAGTAGAGTCAGTCCACATGAAGGTTAACATTTCCCCTTCGATTGGTCAACCCCTTTGGTAGCCAAACTCTCTCGGCAATTTAGTTTTCCTATTAGGTCACACCAATTTAATTTCTTGGTTAACGGATTTTAATTTTAATTTTAGCAACAAAAAAATCATGAAAACAGAAGGCTGGGGAGAAAACTTGCACCTGACCCTGTTCACTCCCTGAAATTGTGTGCACCAAAGTAATGACATTCCTCTGAGATTCTGTTTTCATTTTGTTTTTCAAATCTAGCATATTTTTTTGTTACCTTCTTTATTATAACTTGGTGTGACCTTAGCTAGTATAGTCAGTCTGGTAATGACTAGAAATAATGACTGAAAACTTGGGCAGCATAGAGAACATACAGATGCAAAAATAGGTAAAATAAAAGTTTAAATGGGTTACGTTAGGAACAGCTGAATATGAATGTGTATTAGGATAACTGAGAGCTTTAAATATTCATAATTTGCAGGACTAAAGGCTTGAATCAAAGTAGGCAATTATAATCAATAACCTTATTTGGTACAGTGTTATTTTATTTCAGCAATAAGGATAACATAACCCTTCCAACAATTAAAACTAATACAACATACTACTTCATTACAAAGCCATTACACAACTACAATGATTATGTGTATATTGCAACTAAAATGGAGACAACTAATTGGATTTCTATCACAACAATAAAGGATATTAAATCACTGAAAGGTGTTCGAAACCATCTGTAGCATACAGAGTACATTAGTTATGATAAATCACATATAAGTGGGAAGAAAGCAACAAAGGTCGATGATTAAATGCCCTTCCCTGTAACAAAGGACAGACACCTGACACCCGGCTGCCATGTTGGGAGGGGTGGGGCACTGGGGAAAATATGCAAATAAGTCATGCAACCCTAAACCATTGTGAGGAAGTGTAGAAAGGCCCTAAAAATTCTGGCGCGAAAAACTCTCTCTCTCTCTCTCTTTTTCATTTGTACATTCTTTTGTTGAGAGGGTTGGGTGAATCAACTGCACAAGGCAAGCAAAGAAACAAATCCTAACTGACTTGCATAGCCAACATGAACCATAATTTATATTCATCTGCAGTACAGCCAGTAGGCAACCATCTGGGTAATAAGGCTGTTGTAGTGCCTTTAAACTTCCTCGAGGCACCTCTTGATCCAAAACCCCCATTTCACGTCCCTTCCGAAAGACAGATGCAGCTCCAACCAGGATACCCTTCCCAGATTTGAACCAGGGTCTCCAGTTATAAAACAAAAACCCAAAGCCCATATTATACGTCCCCAAGGATGTTTACATTTGCCCCAGATGAACCCGACCACCTTCATTATTACCTCGATGTGAATAAAATATGCTCCCCTCATTCAAACCAGGTTACAAAACAGACCATTAATCGTCCCAGGTGTCAACCCGATTTCCTGGTTTTTGTTATAGAAAAATCAAGATGAACCAAATTATTACCTTGTTACATAATTGATATGTCTATCTTTAAATTTATAAATTATAGACTGATACGATTTATCAATATTTCCCTTCTAAAATGTAGCCAAGATTTGAAAAAAATATATACATAAACCAACTACAACTTACGCAAGATAGCTACTCAAGTAACTGGATCTTTTAATTGAAAACGGTCAAATGTTTCAGACAGCATCTGCTGTCTTTCGTTAGTGACTGGATCAGAATATTGAGTTTACCAGCTATTTATCCAAAACTCAGAACTAAAGCGAAACACCAAAAATAGTTAGTCAAGCAACTGGATAAAATTTTGAAACAGTCAGAGGTTTCACACAGTGACTAACGATACAACTGGAAAACCAGACTTATACCAAAACTCTGAAAAATTGAAACAAATGCATAACATGGGCGGAAATAAGAGAGAAAGAATAGACATGCGCCTCAGGCCAGGGCGGCAAAATGTCAGACAGCACACAAATTAACAAAACTTGTCTCACCAAACCGGAGTACAAAACTGGTGTGGTGTTACAGTTTACAACTTAAAAACAATTGGTGCAAAAAGACATTCAACAACAAGTTTCTTACTTCAGCAAAAATCAATACACTTTGGTACCTCTACATCGTACTCTCCGATAAAACAAAACAAAAAAATGTCTGAGGAATGTAGAGTTGAGAGCTGAACAAAACAAAGAGCCACACTTGACTTCAGGGCAAATTTGTTCTGGACATCATTTGATTCATGACAGAAGAAAACCTGAACTACAACAACTGAGTCAACTTGTTTGCTATTGGCTCCAAGATTTCTTCTTTCCTTCTTTCTTAAATCCAAAACTTTCCAAGCCTTCAAAAATGACTGAATTATTCCTTGACGGTTACCTTAATACTCCACATGTAGACATCAAGGTCAAACGTGCTTCATTAGAGGTCAAGTCAGCAGACAATTATGACCTTGTTAGGTCAGATAAAAATATCCTCTCTAGACTTGTTTTGAAAAGAAAAACTAGACTGGAACTAATGCTGTAGTTGGGAAATGCAGCAAAACATACCAAATCATAGTCTTTAAATAAAGGTCAGACATTTTTATGTGTAGATTTGAACTCAAATGTACAGAAATCAAAACAAAGAAGAGTAGTCAAAATCAAGTCGACGTAATTTTGAGTACCTTACAGCCACATTCATTACCCAGCAAACAAATCCCAAAACATTGCTTCAATTCTAACAATGAGAATCTAATGTTTTACCTTTCCATATATTTACATTTCAAAATGTCAAATATTCAGTGCGAAAAATGCCTCAGAATTGACAGAGTTGTGCTTGTGGCAGTAGGGAAAAAAACAGAAATTAGTTATCAAACAAAAAAGCCTTAATAATAGAGTAGCAAAAGCTGCATGTCCAAACCACAGACCTTAGGCGAAGGGAGCCGAAATTCCCTGCATTTCAAAACATTTGAGAAATCCCAGAATTTACAAAAGTCTGAGCGCGTTACGTCTGGCAGTGAAATCTCAAATACCAAAAATTCACAATCGATAGGCTGGAATTCTAAAGCATACTGCGCTTATAGAAGAGTGTAGACAAAGCTGCAAATTTCAGAACGGACAAAATTGTATACATGCTACACATTTAGTGGTTAATACTGGAAAATCTTTATCAATATACCAACAACAACAAAATAGTAAGGAATGTCTTAAACAGAAAACACTGAAAACTAGCAGCATCCAGTTCCTACAATCTACTCTATTCTACTCTAAAACAGAGAACAGCCAAAGCTTCAAGTCCAAAACAGTAAACACAGCCCCAAAACCTCTTAGACTTCCTTTAGAAAAGGGGAGCCAAAATACTTTTTAATCCCAAATATTTGCCTCCAAATTAAAGGGCACGTGTCAAGACATATTTGGAAGGAAAACAAGGAAAACTCATAGCATCCAGTACCTACAATCTACTATAGTCTACTCTAAAACAGAGAACAGCCAAAGCTTCAAGTCCCAAACAGTAAACACCGCCCCAAAACCTCTTAGACTTCGTTTAGTAAAGGAGAGCCAAAAATGCAAAATACTTCTTAATCCCAAATATTTGCCTCCAAATTACTGGGCACGTGTCAAGACATATTTAAAAGGAAAACACTGAAACTAAGTCATAGCAGTCATAGCATCCAGCATCTACTCTACTACTCTGAAACAGAAAACAGCCAAAGCAAGTCCAAAACACAGCCCCAGCCCTGAACCCCTGCACCGGGACCTCACCCTCAGGTCAGGGTCCCTTCCAACACCGGGGTTCGACAGGCAGCCAGACAAACAAAGACAAAATGGCACACCATCCACATAACACACACACTCTCCCTCTCTCCAGCCTGCCGGCCGGGGTTTTAAACACCCGGCACTCTGCCAATCCTTACTACAACCTACACAACACAACACTACCGCGTGGACACCGGGTATACGTTTGCGCCGTACACGGTTTAAAGAAACACTGTGGAGATTTTTTTCTGGGTTTCTACAAGTAGGAAAGCACAGCTGGCGCCCCGCATGCTTGCAGAGGAGCCCCAGCAAATATTTGGGCCAGAGCTGGCCCCCCTCTCACCCCGCACACACCCCTATCCGGGCCCCTTGCCTGTCAGCTGTCCTTACCGTCCAATCTTTTCCCTCCCCGCTCTTTAAATCCCCAGCTCCCGTCCAGCGAATCAGCAAAGAATCCGACAGTACAACCCTCCTCCTTACTACACAGCACCAAGGCCTCTGCTGAGAAAAAAAAAATCCTGGCCGGCTTCCAAGTCTGCTAGTTTGGCTCCTACACGCCAGACAAGGCTAGTGAGGCCAACACTGCTCTTTGTTAGGGGAGCCCTGGGTACCTCCAGCCAATTGAGAACAGACAGGCTAGCCCGGCTTGATTGACAGCTACTCATGCATATCTAATGAGGCAGGGGAGACCCGGCTGGCCAATCAGAGGGCAGCAGCCGAAAGTCTGCATAAAAGACTGCTTTTGCATTATGTGGTTTGATAGGCATTTTTTCCAAGGTGAGGGACTGTACAGTTGATATGCTGGGAGGGTGTGTGTCAGGAAAAAGGATACATTTTGAGACCAAAATGCGAAAGACATTAAAAACACAATCAGAACACTAATCAGCAAGTTATATTGTATTCCTCAAAAGACTGAACACTAAAACATCGAGATTGAACACTAAAATAATTTCAATACAATCAATTTGTTCAGAACTAAATTGAGAAAGTAGAATGTAAACTGTTATCCTTACTAACACAAACAGATAAGCACTTCGGCCAGAATGGATCAAGAAGCATTCATCTTATTAATTACTACATGGGAAAGTTGTCAATATTATTATTTGGTGGCTGTGTTGGTTTTCAAGTCAGGTGGATTATCAAGAATACATACAAGTTACCAAAAAGACAAGTCAAAGAAGTCCCAAACTTCTTTTCCAAGGTGTCAATTTTATAACAGCTATTTCTAAATATTTCTACTTACAACAATTATATCCAATTGTTTTGGCCTGCTCATATGCAAATCTATAATACATAACAGCTAGCTAGCAGTATGCAAATGAGACTATTATAGAACAGACATCTAAACCTCGCATAATCTCACACTCCACTGCTGAACAAAGAAACACCAGACCAATACACATCCCGCTGGGACATGGTCAACATTACGCAGGGTAACAGGTACTAGATTCACCCAAGACTCAAGGCACCTGGATAAAATTTGTAAACAGTCAGACGTCTTAAACAGAATATGCTACCTTTTGACAGTGACTAAAAAGACTGGAGAACCAGGTTCCTTATAAGTTATTACCTAGATGTCTAATCACCTTCATTACATAACAGTTACAAGATTGCAAAAAGTCAGATGTTTCAGACAGCATCCACTATCTTTCGTCAGTGACTAGAGGAAAGAACTGAAGAACCAGGTTTTTTATTACCTGGATGTCTAACGTTCATTGAACAGTTAATAGATTGGAAATGGCCAGGCGTTTCAGGTAGCATCCACTACCTTTCGCAACTGAAGTAAGAAGTGTAGTGCATCAGGTATTAAAAAAAATACTGAAAACGTCTGACCGAAAGATTTCTGTCAAATGTCAATTTCTACTTACAAGTCCTGAATACGATAAAAATCTATCATCTATTCTATGCATCCTATTTCATATGAGTTTGACAGAGAAACCTCACCTGTGCTCTGAACAACACACCTATCCCCACATCCACAAGTTGTACAAGCTCAGCAAACCCAAAACAGAATATTTCTGTCAAATGTTATCGCAAGAGGCAAACTCACCAACTGCAAACCCATAATACAACACACATAAATCTACGTGTCCTACTCTCAAGAATTCAACAGAGAGAAACCTCACCTGGCGCTCTGAACAACACACCTATCCAAGCTCCTCCGCGAGTTGTACAAGCTCAGCAAACCCGGCTTGGCTTTATACCACGCGCTACACGACTCTCACCACGTGGAGGTTCATTCATACGTTATTTATAACGAGTCCTTCCGTTGGACGCCCACTAGCGCCCTCCCACACTTCCGCATAGAACAATGTCACTGCACTAATTTAGGAACTTCCTTGGAGACTCACACTGGAGAGAAGAACTCCATGATTTGGAAGCGGTAGGACTTTACAATTACCTTCTTAAGGACCTTATTAGATCCATAGTCTAATTATGGCTTCAATCATCCGCAAAATATCAGGGAACGCATTTATGATATTTCAGGATACCCGCTTCACAGAACCGATGCAGGAAGCAATGCGACTTCCTTGCAAGACGTCTTATAATTAGCAAAGGTAATAATGGTCTTCCTGCTAAAGGAACTCGTAGGTGATAGCACTTCCGGGCGTCACGTCTGCTTAACTCACATACAAAAGAAACTTCCAAGTTAGAAAGGTATATATATAGAGATCGCAATTGAACTCACATACAAAAAAAACTTTGAAGTTAGAAAGGTATATATTAAAATCTCAATTAAGCTCACATACAAAAAATTGAAGTTCTAAAGGTATATATATAGATATCTCAATCAAACTCACGTACAGAAAAAACCCTTTGACGTTAGAAAGGTACAGTAGATATGGATCTCAGTGGTTGATAAAAGACTTAATCTTAATGTAAATAATGATCTTCAGTCAACCTACAGGTTTTGAGTCTTTTATGGTTCTCTTCCTTAACATTGACTTAGTGAAGTCTCTTCTGTTAAACCTAAACTCACGTACAAAAACCTTTGAACCAAAACAGTTGTTTATAGAACCTAGTTTCTAATAAGGTAGCTAGATCATAGTTCATATTAACGATGGTATTCAGTCAACCTCGAGATTTGGAGTCATTCATGGTTCTCCTCAAGATTGAGTTAAGGACGTCAGGTGAGGCAAGTCACTTCATTTCCTTCTTCCGCATCCTAAGACGCCGCCAGAAGTACATTAAGAACAGGATGTGCCTTGTAAGAACTGCACATCTTAACCTCAAGTAACACTGACTTCTCAAACTTTCACTACACAGGTTCTTTCTTGCCATGATTCACATAGTCTGGTTATGTTGAATTTGCAAAAAAAACAAAACATTAAGAATCTATATAGCCAGTATAACCACCCTCCTGTGTAACACACCGACTTCGCAGGCACACGGCGCGGCAGCAGCTGGTTATACTACACCGAACAACCTGTCACACCTAACCTTTGCACATCAAACTGCAAGTGTTATTTGAAGCTATCTAGTGAGGATGCTCCTACAGTACTTGATTAATGAAATCTACTCTTCAATAGTTGTAAGAAAAACAAATTTCTGAACACATCAATCCTAGGATGATAATACTGGTACTTGAAAGCATGACTATTTGAAATTTTTTTATGAGCTATTACTTAATTAAAGGCATAACAATTCCTTTTTTTTCTGAGCTGGTATTAGTTTAGATGCCTACCTGTTCCAGTCAGTGTGTACAGGTGTTTATAGGTGTAACATGAGCAGGTGTGGCATACCTGTGGCCAGGTGCAATACACCTGTGTCACTGCTTCGCTACCCTCATAACTTAACCCTATCCCTACTGCCTAACACCAATACCAACACAGATTTGGTACCAAACAGCTACCTTAACAGGATCAAGGTTAAATAGTTTCAGAGAAATAACACTTTAAAAATTTTTTCTTGTGAGTCAAAATTTCTTATCAGTCTTTTGGACTCAAGTAGACAAGTTTTCAATTCCTTCTTTGGGAAAAATCGACCATACCTGCTTTGATCAAGATATCCTCCATTTTTTGCAAGCTGCCTTTTTTTCGGCGAGCTGAAATTTGATCTGCTTTAGGTCGCAGGGTTGATACTGATACACCGTATCCACCTGACCAGTGCACAACAGAACATGATCGATCACGATATCAGTGATATTTGCGCAGTCTCGTTTTTCTGCTCGGTGCTGACTAGGCGCGAGTTTGTAGGCAGAAGGTACAGCCTCACTGTTGCATGTAGGAATCTCTTCTATGCAATTTTTCTTTTTGGAATAAAAGCAAGCATCTTTTATTACAAAATAATCCAAAAGTTATCATCCACAAAACAATGAGAAGCTACAAAAAAAAAAAATGCTTTGCCAAATGAACGTACAAGGGTTCCGTAATACTGGAAATGTTCGAAATACTTTTACTCTAATAGGGACCTCTCTACTAGAATTCATTACACTGGAAATAGGCCTTTCTGACATTTTATTACTGTACTAGTCTACAGAATTGTTTCAACTACAAGGTTAAAACACTGTGAAAACTATCTACTACCGCAAAATTAAGTCCCAACGAAAATTTAATGAAAAGGCTTGTTTGGTGGTGTCAGACAGTTCCATTCATGTTCACACACCTGTAAAGCATGCAAAAATGCATAATTACTTAATGTGTTCCGGTCGTGGCACTGTCTCACGCTCCTTGCCAATCTTGTCCAAACCCTTTAATAAGGAGCACGGATCTCTTTATCTCAACACTTGACACTTCCGACCTGTGTTTTATAAGTGGAAGACTAGACAAAAGGACCTGAGTGCCAAGATGAACAAATAGTTAATGTGTTCTGGTCATGATTCTGTTTCATGCTCGATGACAACGAATGAACGATGTCACAGCCCTTTAAATGTTTAAAGGGATACCATTAACTGAACACCTTGGCTTTTGACCAACTAGTGCATTAGAACACAGAATGAATGTTGGATTCTTGTCATCATTATTCTTTGTGGTTACAGTGAAAACTATGCCCAAGAAGACTAGCCTGAGTGTCATCCTGTTTCAGTTCCAGGCTCAGGCTACAAGAAGATCTGTATTAAAGGGGACAGATAAAATCTGGTCTATGTGAACAGGTGGTCGCTTTAGACGGGATTCTTAATGTTGGTCTCAATGGGGGAATTATCCAAGGGACCCCAGAAGTTAGTCAAATCGGCTAGATGGTAGTTGTATCGAAGTGAACACTTGTACAGGTTTGTCTGTCCTCTAATTTGTCTATGCAGACATGGTCTGACAATGGGACAACACTTTCTAGTGACACTTATGTCCGACTATTTGGTTGGTCAACTCTGAATTTGATTAAAATTAGCCAGGTACTTCACACAAGGAAAAGGCTTTTCGCTGTGGTTTTAAGTTCGCAGTTACGAGGTCACCACCAAAACCGTGAACATGAAACCACCGCGAACATTTCTGCATTTATAGTACATCAAGATTTCACCTCAAATGACTGTCAGACATTCAATTTAAAGATCTGTTTTGACCCCTGACTAGTCCCCACCAAAAGGCAACCCTACCCAGGCCAGGCCAAGGCCAACGTGTATCAAGTTCCAACCCTACAGATCTGCGGACAATCGTAGGGAGGACCTTGGCTTTTGTGTGTTTCACAGTAGCCTGCTGCAGTCTAGTGGTCTGCAAAAACATTTCACAGTGGAGCACAAGGCCATGGGTTTGATTCCTGGCAAGCAAGCGGTGCTTTGAACACAAAAATCACACACAAAGGTTTTTGGTCGACTGTTGTGAAATAGATATGTGTTGAAAACCATTCAGTTGCTGAAACAGCTAAATTTCTTTGTCAGTTTGTGTCCTTTTGCCTAAGATTTGAGATAAAAAAAAGGATGCTATTCACAATATTTTAAAACTGTTTGGCCAAAGTTACAGACCTTCTAAATCGTTGACACTTTAACGGTGGTAAGACAATAGAACTCTTCTTACAATAGTAAGAATTTCTTACCTAACAAAGTTTGAAAATTCAGTTATCAAAAAGTTTTCAGGTTGTGCAATAAGTGTATCATTTCGCAATGACCTACCAAACTTTTCATAAACAGTGAGATTATGAGATAGAGACTTTGCACCCATCAACATTGTTATTGTTTTAATCCTAAGAGCACACACCTTGATATATTTACTTTGCATTTATAATCATATTAACTCTACAGGTATGTACTAAGATCAAAGTCTTTAACATGTGATTGGAGACCAAAACAAGCTGTCCTTCCGATTCTAAAACACATAACTGCACCTGTGCATTCCCATGCAATATTCCAGTAGAAATTGATTTTATGTTCTTACAATTCTGACAACTGGTGGCAAGGCAGTATACCTCCTTCCAAGGGACTTACATGATCCCTATGCTAACTTTAGACATAAGCTACAGTTCAAAAAGAATCTGCTAGGGGCCCGAAAATGAAAAACATTTATACTAAATCCAGACTTCGGAAGTTCCCTGCACAAAGATTTTAGAAAAATTTCAAATAGTCCAAAATCTTTTCGCATTCTTTCCTGGCAGAAAACTACCTGCTACCAAATATGAACTTTTTAAAGAAAAACTTACCGGCAGTAACTGTGATTTTTAAACTTTGTTTGTTTCAATCAGGAGACTTTGGAGACAAGCATTCCACAAACCAAGTAACTAACATTAAACAGCCAAAGGTCAGCCAGCTCTCAAAGGCTGGGTTAATATTTCCACAACTACCCAGAATGCCTTTGTGTGCGATCTAAAAGGGGAGGGGGGCATTGAGCCTCTGTTTACAGTAGGCCGTCTGGGTTTACCTTTAAAGCCATCAATCACCCACCTGTTGAATGCACACTCACAATTAAACCTCGCCTCCCAGACAGCTATGCTCAGGGTAAACATTATAATAAAATGGCTACAAGGTCAGGCAGCAACTTGCCTGAGAGGCCACACAAATTTATTTTCTCGGTTTTAGGCGTTTAAATGGTGAAAATCTACTAATTCAAGGAGTACAATCACAATAAAATCTCCCTTGTCAGACAGCTACGCTAAGGGTAAACATTATCATAAAATGACTACAAGGTCAGGCAACAACTTGCCTGAGAGGCCACACAAATTCATTTTCTCGGTTTTAGGCGTTTAAATGGTGAAAATCTACTAATTCAAGGAGTACAATCACAATAAAATCTCCCTTGTCAGACAGCTACGCTAAGGGTAAACACTCACAAAATGACTACAAGGTCAGGCAACAACTTGTCTGTAAGGCCGCACAACTTTATTTTATTTTGGATCTTTCATGGTGAAAATTTACCAATTTAAGGACTAAAATCACAATAAAACTTTACCTACCTGACAGCTATGCTCCAGGTAAACATTATCATAAAATAGCTACAATGTCAGGGGACAACTTGCTTGTAAGGCTACACAAATTTATTTCTTTTGCTCCAGGTAAACATTATCATAAAATGGCTACAAGGTCAGTGGACAACTTGCCTGTAAGGCTGCACAAATTCATTTCTTTCGGTTCTTGTATCTTTCATGGGGAAAATCTGCCAACTTAGGGACTATAATCACAATAAAATTTCACCTCCCAGACGTCTAGACAGCTATGCTCTGGGTTAACATCATCATAAAATGGCTACAAGGTCAGGCTACAATTCGCCTGTAACACCGCACAAATCCATTTTTGGTTTAAGGCTCCTTCATGGTAAAAATCTACTTCGACTTAGTCACAAAACTGACAATAAAATCCCTCAAGCTTTGCTCTGGGAAAACATTACCATAGGAAAGCTACAAGGTCAGGCAACAACTTCAACTTGCCTGTCAGTGTCAAGCTACATTAATCTATTTTCTTGGTCCCCTGCGATATTGTGGTGAAGTATTTAGCAAAACGACAACATAAAGGCAGAGGGCAGGGAGGAAAACTTGACACCTAAATCTGACACTCGGAAACTGTGTGTACCAAGGTACAGACATTCCCCTTATTATACTACATGCTAAGACTTTTTCAAAGACACTGTTTTCATGTTGATCTTATAGTTCTCGGAGAAGCTCAGTTGACCAACGAATTAACTTTGTGTAGCCTACAACTTTTTTCTGTGTTTGAAGACTTCTTTTTGACGTTACCCATATGTGACTTCAAACGAGGAAACTACAAAAAAAATCCTCACAAGGTCACTAAAAGTATGCCCAAGGTCACATACCAGCTGGGCAGGTCAAAGTTCGAGCTGACAGGTTAAGAAATAGGATTTCATCCGGTTAAAATTCAACCTCTGCAGAAAAGCGATGCCACGTTCCAAAGCAAGAAAGACACACAAAGGGGCGGTTTGGGCGCCGTTAATCCCCTGCGCTACGCAAGCACAAAGCGCGCCGGTCATTTACGGGATTACCGGATTCGGGAGATCCAAACTTCCCTTTTAAAGACCTTCCTGTGAAACTTCCGGGTGAGCTTTTGGAGAGAATAATCTTCAACCGACTCCTTGAAACTTTGATGTTGTACACACAACTTTTGACCTGTCCCTTTTTTTACATTGATTTATCAAGGTGTTTTTTTAAAGGCCAGGTCTTTTTTTCCCAGGCTGGAACTTCCTGTAATAAAAGCACCTTCCTGTGCAACTTTCAGGTGATCTTTCTGAGAAAACCCTTCCAAATACCAAGGATTTGGGCAACAAAAAACGGCAGTACATTTTTAACAACAACATGTTACTTATTTTTTGCAGTTTGATTTGGGTTGTAATGCTAGCTAGCACAGAGAACGTTAAACTCAGCGACAGTTCTAAGCCAGTCAGGACATAAGCCCTGAAATACAAAAGCCTCAGTGAAAATTCACAACAAAAACTTCTCTGTAAATTGTATGTCTACAGATTTAAAAAAATTAAATCATAATCAAAGGTTCCTCTAAACACATATTTACTCTCTACAGGTTTATGAAACAGTGACCCCCCCTGACCCTGTATTATAACATATACATCTAGACATAAGGTGCTTTGAACAAAGACCTACAAAAAGACCCCTGTTAAAGAATGGTATAGTCTGAAATCCAACACATTCCATTGTCTGAGACACCTGGCTGGAATGGACCATTGACATACCAGGGGTGTTAGAAGCAATGATCAATACCAACTAACGTACATGTGCATAAAATTTCCTTACATGTAGGCCAACACTGTCAAGCATTGTCTTGAAGGTAATTTTCTCAAAAGTTACAGGCTTCAACTAGGCCATCATAGATTCATACTGGTAAATGATCAACTAACTTCCTCAATAAGGGGGCCAATTATCAAACATGTCCTTTGTTTTGCTAACAGCTATGTAAACATCAAATTTCAGCAAATTCCATTCACAATATCTCCCCCAAAAAAACCCAACCTGGGCACAATGGCACCACAAATATAAACTACTTACAAATTAGGCTTAAAGGCACTGACTTGCTGTGTTACCTATTGAATGTCTCTTTAATAAGAGAATAGACTTACCTCTAAATGGGAGTGAAGTCAAGCTTATTGTGGGTCCAAAAAGGTCAAAGTCAACTTCAAGTTCAGTGGAGACTTGTGAACACGCGCGAACACACCGCTCTCTTTAGGACTTCAACTCCAACCAGACAAAAACAACCCACCAATCTGACCTTTGTACAAGGCTACCCCGTCCAAATACAGTAACATCCGCCGAAACGAAACCACAAATTTCCTACAAACTTGTGAGGCAGAAACTCTCTCACCGAGGAG
Organism: Branchiostoma lanceolatum; assembly: GCF_035083965.1. NCBI lineage: Eukaryota > Metazoa > Chordata > Leptocardii > Amphioxiformes > Branchiostomatidae > Branchiostoma > Branchiostoma lanceolatum. The sequence goes on along the minus strand of NC_089738.1, from coordinate 18,979,000 downwards.
CTCAGTTCAACCATGTGCCGTTTTCTTGCACAAAGGAAACTCCACATGAACCCGCCAGTCTTTCCAACAAAGGAAGACTTTAAACACAGGACGTCAGCAAAGGCAGGTGTCACCAAGGTGATCTGGACCTCGCCCGCTTTTGTGGTTTTCTGCGCATACCTGGCATACCTGGCTGTGTTCCAGCCACCTACGACTCACCTGCGCATTAAAAACACACCTGGGGCACCTCTCAACTCTGAACTATGACCCACATACTCCTTACTTCCTTTTTACATTTCAGCTACTATTCCGGATAAAACTCACCTACCTCTAACTCGCCTACAAGTTTAAATACTCTGGTTCAACTCTGAACTCTAACCTTTGCCCTGCCTACTCCCCACACAGCTGTGTCCTTCTATAAATAGCTGAAGGTGATTTGAGGTGACCTTTGTGTTTTGTGTGAGTAATGGTTCTCCTGTTACCATGGCAACCTGGATAATATGTAAACCAGGCTGTGCAGAGGACAAAACAACTCAGTTCTGTGGTCTTGGGCCATTTTGAGGGAAGTTTTTTTAAATAGCTCTGGATTCTGATCTTTGCCAATCTTTTGTAGGACATTAAAAATGTTTGGAAACACAATCGTAAGGATTTGAAGTACATGTACTGTACAAGGGTGTCCAGGACCAAAAATACAAAAAAAGCTGCAGTACCAAGCTTGGCCCCTAGGAGGCCCAAAATCGACCATTACCATTATGTCATCAACACCTATCCACGTACCAAATATTATTGCAATCTATCCTGAGGTTTTTAAAATACTACCCCAGATATGCACACACACAAAGACAAACGGACCAAAAACTATACCTCCATTCTACATGGAGGTAATAAAATCATACCAACAATACATGACAGTAAAAATACACAGTTCTACACTGATATTAGACCGCAAACTGTACTCCCTGGCCAGCTAACTCCTCTGGCATGTTATCCGTCTATTTGGCAAATTTCTACCATCTTTCCAGCGACCTGTGGAGCCTGGTAGAGGCTACACTGATACACCCTGAAACCCATCCTGAGCAGCTCACACAGCCCCAGCCCGACCGTCTGTCACTGCTGCACTTTCCCAGTGTTTATCCCACAAGCAGAACCCAGACCTGCTCTCAGCACGACCTCATATGCCCCTGATCGATGAGTGGACATGTTTAGCTTCCCACTGTTGTCACACACGCAACAGGTCTCAGCTGTCGGATGTACTATGTGTCACCAGGATACACAATAGTAGATACACTAGATGTTCCACATCATGAAAATCATTATGTGTGATTTGTTAATCCTTGCATAAGTTGACTTGTGCATATCCACAAGTCTTGTTATCATAATGATACCAAATAACACTGTTAAATCTAATACACAAGGCTTATCTAAATTCAAACAACATACAGACAGATGCACTCAATCTTACTCCCATTTACAATCTATTCACTTTCATTTACTGTCATTCACTCTCTCACTCACTCACTCATTTATCCAACCACTCACACTCACTCACTTACTCACTCATCCAACCACTTACTCACTCATCCACTCACTCACTCACTCACTCACTCACTCACTCACTCACTCACTCACTCACTCACTCTCTCACTCACTCACTCACTCACTCACTCACTCACTCACTCACTCATTCAATTTCTCACTCATTCTTCATCTTTCCGACATAGCCCTGCTAGTCGTAGTATTTCATGTAAGAATGAACATTGTTCGTTAGTTTGTTCCTCACCATTGGAAGGCGCCAAAGTGGAAGTACACCATCCCTAGGCCATACAGGAAGTTGGCATCCTGGAATAACAACATGGATCACGCATCGTAAGAACATTTCACTAACGAACACTGAAATAATGTCAGGGGTCAAATCCACTTGCTGCAATGGCTGTAACATTCTTTCTTGAAATTAAAACTTTCAATAATTCAAATTCACATCCATTCCACGAATCTGAAGAAACAGAGTACTCTTTATAATTGATGGTTGAAAAAAAAGTCAAAATGTTGAAACTGACCTTCCAGTAATCTTCCTTCAAGCTGAAGAACTTCTGGTAAGCTGACATTGCTGCAGAAACACAAAAACATAACATTTATTCATTCATCTTAAAACACTTATAAACAAAAATGGGATTTACAACCAAAAATGTACAATATCATATCTTACTTACAAGTGGTTTGTAAGAGTGGCACTTTATAGTCCTTCAGGAAAAATCTTTTAAATGACAGGAATTTTGTGTGTGTGAAAATGTTAGTCAAAATTTTATGAGGTATTATTTGATACATTCCTTTCTGTTCTATTTTTCCACTTCAACAAAAACATTTTCTGTCATGGGAAAATCCTGTGAATACAAAACTTTTGTTCCATTTCCCTGCACCCAACAATATTTTCTGACCATTCACAGAGTACTCTAGACACACTGTTCTGTTAGGTTCAATTTAGGCTGCCCAAAGCTTTAAATTTTTCTTTCCGTCCCACTTATTATTCAGAAGCCCATGTTAATTTTGTAAAATCTGTCAATTTAAGCTTGCAAAGATACCTCCAGAGTGACAATTTTGTCTGTCCCAACAGGCAAATTTAAAGGAAGGGCCGAGTACCGGAGACAGCCTTGCAAGCTTGGAATAGCCCTATACCCTAGACAGATTCTTGTGTCAGGTTCAATTTACTTCAAAGCTCACATCTACCTCCCTGGGCTTATAGATAAGAAGGTCAACTAAGGTCGTCCGCAACCATATGTTTTATGTGAAGGTCAACGTCAAGGGCAAGACAAGTCCGGACAAGCACTTCCGACATGCCTCACATTCTTGTTTCTTAAAGGAAATTCCCTGCCAAGATAAAGTCTATTTCAGGAAACTTAAACAATACAGGACAGGGCGACACACTGACAGCAACTCCTCCCCCAATTAAATGTTCCTTCAAAATGGAAAATTGATTGAAAATGTTAATGTGTGCCTTCTGTACTGATTGACGGTCGAACATAGGAAATGTCTTTAGTTTTTCTTCTATTTTTGCCGAGAAGATCAGCTTTTCACCAGATTGCTGTGAGAAAGGGACAGGCAAAAATTCATTTTACAAAATCTTTTGTTCAGTGTCTCTGTTCGTTTTTCTTACTTTGCATGAGGGGGTGAAGTCTGCCATCTCTGAATGGAAATGTACACATGTCCTTATACTACCAGCATGTTTATTGTTTATGTGTGCCCAGGCATGTGGAATTTGGTTCAATATGACTAGGAGTCTAAATTTTGGAAATCATAGTTCAACTTTGCTCCAGAAAGTCTTGTAGACTACACACAGCCTCCAACAAGCCCTCCTACCGGCATATGGATCGTAGAATTCGGCAGAAAAAGGAATAATTAACCTGGATAGAGTCAGTCTGCGGTGCCTGCAAATGTAACACCGGCAAATATTCTTCCCAAAGCCGGTGCAGTTAGTCTGGTAGAGACTAGACTACACCGGCCTTGCTGTTGGTTGATCCACTAGTAACAGTTCTCCCTATAGTGAGGAACAGCTGGGGTTCTTTTCATCTCCTGTCTCACAAGGACGTGACCTTGAACAGAGCTGACGTGGGGTCGTCACTTCAAGGTTGACGGGCGGACATGAGGCTGTCACTTCCATGTCAAGTCAGGGGTGTGGGGGAACTCGTTTGTCAAAGGTTTGCAGCCAAACGGTTAATAGTTAAGGTTTGCAAGGAAAGACTCAAGGAGAGTTTCTTTAACTTAAGAAACCTGAGAGCACAGAAAGACTGCAAATATATTTGGGCAACAATTGACTTTTTTTCATAAAAGATATGATGAGGTGTTTTTGACTTCAAAGTTACAGACTTGAAGAAAAAGATGACTTCTGTTCAAACTTTTAACAAGAACACCAATGACATTGTGGTGCTAAAACACTACTTACAAATTTCGACGAACTTTAATCTGATAGTCTGTACTGAGCGAAACAGCAATCTAAATCCAATCTTTAAGTCTTAAATGTTTAAAAGTTTCATTCTAAAACCTCTTCCAAGTTATAGCCCCAATTCTTGTGAAAACTTTGCTCAAAATGTAATTTAACATGTTCAATAAAATATTATATTTGGCTTTGACCAAATCAACTATGAAAGGAAAGCTAAGTGAAAACATTTTGATACGATCTTTACTTTGGGATCTTTAATGTTTAAAATCCAGAACACTTAACAGAGCTCCGCCCAGTTAAGGACCCCTGCCCAGACAGGTGATCGGAGCACACCTGTCCTCCAGCACACCTGTGTCCTCAGCCTCCTTAGTTCAGGCAAGCTCCTTAAACAAACAGCCTTAAGTCTGCTAATGTTCCCTCTGTTATTCTAGCAGTCAAGTGTCGCCTGGCTAGGGGACTGCCAATGTTTGGGTGACCCCGCCCATTGTTTCCTGTAAGCCAAGCAGCCAACCTGACCACCCCTGTCTGCTGCAATGGAACCTTCCTTCAAGGTCGGACTGTTCCGAAGTCACCAAGGACGGGGTTCGTTAACATTCCTAATTAGTGTATTAATTCAATTACAAAACAAACCGAAGTCAAATTAAGCTAAAATAATAATTCGAAACATTTCTAATTTGACAAAAATATCTTCCTCTAAATCATTCCTAAACAAATTTCTCAAACACTCCTTAAAATCACATGGTTGCTTCCAGCCAAGGTTGGACTGTACCAACTGTGCACACTGCAGGTAAGGTAAGGGTTTGTTTTTCTGCCCGTTTACAAGCGAAGGTTAGTCTTGCCGGCTACCCCCCAAGTCTTATCCGGCTTCCTGATAACCTTGAACCTCAAGGTTAAGAAATTAGAGATATAAGGTCAAAGGGATTAAGATTTTTCTTCAAGGAAGGAGGGTGAGCTTCTTGTAATGTTTATGTTCTATACAAAATCACTGATGTGAGACTTGTTTCCTTAGCCGGGAGCATTTTTGAAGTCCCAGTAGTAACTAATAGGTGTGTGATTGTTCAAACATAGTAGACGTTTAGGCTAAAATGTGACCTTTTTGATTCCCACTTCCGGGTGGGCTTGAGTACGAGTTTTTCGTCTTTGTGAGGACAGAAATCCCCCAGGTTTCCTGCTGACATGGAGTCAGTGTGGGGAACTCAGGAGACAAACGATGATGTCAGCATACACAAGTAGGGACCATGAAAAGGACCGTGAATGAACTCTTGAAGCTCTAAGGACTGACAACAAAGGGTTTTTAAGGACAGGTCTCGAAACCTTTCGTCTCCTTCTAGTTCTACAATGTTGACAATTGTTAGGGTAAAAAAAAAAAACGCCCGAAAACAACTGAAATATGTTTCATTTCCATTAGTAGTTTGGTATTCAAAACATAAAAAAATTCAAGGTTAGCAAAATTGCAAAGATTTGTAAAGCCTTGTCAACATAGACAAAAATGTAGAGCAATTTCAGCATTCCTCCTTCACAGAAAATGTACAAGAACATTTTGTCCTGTAATTTTTTTCCACTGTGATATTTACAGGTGTATTTCCCATCATCCCCTGGGAATGACATTGCATGCTGATCAACATCACAGGTCAGAGTTCAGGGGTAAAGGTCAGGGTCACCTGCTGCGATAATACACACTTGTCACAAAACAACTACCCTTTGATGTATGGAACCACTCTTGGCAAATTCCCCTGAGCCTTGTAAAATATAGAACTCTGTGAGTGAAGCGAGATGCATTCTTCATACATGTACAGAACCGCGTGAAATTGGGCATGAAAAAGAAATTGTAGAGCTGTTGTGCTCAGTTTGCTGATTGTGGAGGGGTTGGTAAGAGAGGCCACTGTAGGAAAGCAGAGCCCCCTAGAGGTCTGTAACAGTACTGCTGCAGTTGGCAGCTTGTTCTCAGTCTTTCAACAGGACTTTCCCCCAGTTTGATTGGCCTTTGGTGAACTTGTAAGCTTTAGGTGGTGAAATACAGAGAGATTCAGTCGGTAGCACGATGCCCAAACCTTGGCTACATCACGACTACACCCAAGGCCTACCTAAATGCATGTTATAAATGGGCTTCGTTCCAAAAGTTATAAAAAATTTACGGGATTGGTCCATTGAGTTTTACTAATTTCTTCCTGTATAAATCATAGATAACTGTACAACTGTGCATTATTTGTGCTTGCATACAACCTAAAGACTAGATAAAGGTGTTCTTGCATCATAAAGCTCCAGCAAAGTGAAAAAACATTAAATAATCTTATTCTTAGACATTACAAAACAGTGAGCCTTTCTACAATTTTACAATTCTATAATTTTGTCAAACATTACCAAGATGTCATCAGATGACAAAATGATAGACATTGGGAAAAACCCTTCTTCCAAATATCATGCAACATTATTGAATTGCAATAAGGGCTGCCTCCAGGACCTGTCCCTCCGTCTAAGGATGGAGATTTACTTGTTGGGGTGGACAAAAATTTCACCCCCCTCGTCGACAAATGACGAAAATGCATTTTCAGAAGCTTAAAATGACAGATTTAACAACAATTGGCTTCTGAACAATGAGTGGAACTGAAAAATATTTGTTTGTTTGTTTGTTTCTGTTTTATTTAGCCAGGGTGGCCCAACTCAGTGCACTATACTGCTTTGCAGTGGGGCCCTGGAGGCTGAAGACAGCCCTGCTTGTTATATAAGATTTTAGGTGTAAGGCTGCCCTCTGACCTTTTGGGTAGTCCTCCAATAGCAGGTGGAAGTGCCCCAGCTGGCAGTAAAGGTGTGGGTCCACCTGGTCACCTGCCTTCCGAATCTCCTGCTCCAGGTACGAGATGCCCTGTAGAACAACAAAGAACAGGTGTTACGGGTGTGACAGTACAGGTTTGACAGTATAGGTTTGACAGTACAGGTTTGACAGTACAGGTGTTACAGGTGTGGGTCCACCTGGTCACCTGCCTTCCGAATCTCCTGCTCCAGGAACGAGATGCCCTGTAGAACAACAAAGAACAGGTGTTACGGGTGTGACAGTACAGGTTTGACAGTATAGGTTTGACAGTACAGGTTTGACAGTACAGGTGTTACAGGTGTGGGTCCACCTGGTCACCTGCCTTCCGAATCTCCTGCTCCAGGTACGAGATGCCCTGTAGAACAACAAAGAACAAAAGTGAGGACAGGTGTAACAGACCAGGTGTTATATGATGTATTACAGGTGTCACAAGTGGGTAAGGAACAGGTGTTACAAGTGGTAAGGAACAGGTATTACAGTACAAGCATTACAATATAGGTGTTACAAAACAGGTGTTATAGAGTCTGAGTGGATGTATTACAGTACAGGTGTTACAGTACAGGTGTCACAGGTGTAAAAGAACATGTGTTACAAGTGGTTCAGGCAAGAAAAGGTGTTTCGAAAGGCGAAAAATGCCTGTGTCTGTTTGTATCTGTATTTCTGCTTCTCACAATTCAACACACGATGCAGCATCCTAAGTGCTGCCGTTTCTGTCTGTAGGACTGTAAGGGGTGCAAAGCAGTATGGGTAAGGGGGTGAAGTCTGTCATCTCTGATTGCCTTGTTCTCTTTCTTTCTACAACCGAGATTGGCGAGAACCATCAGATCAAACCAGCACGGCCCCACCACTTGACAGTAAAAAGTGCCCATGCCACAGGAGGCTTGGCGATGTTCCAATAAACTACAGGTTTTCTTCTTGGTTCTCAGACTATACAAAAGTCTAAAAAAAGAAGACACTGAACTCAAGTTTAAGAGGCCACACCATTTCTTTAAACCATTGACATTTTTTAATGCAAAAATCAAGCAAGATGTCAAGATGAAAACGTGAATCTGATCCGGATAACATCCACTCTTGTGTACTGTATACTGTAAATGCATTTGAGTTTATGTGCTTTTTATTTCGCGCTAAGGTGAATTTGGAGTGTTTGCGGTGGTTTTAAGTTTGCGGCAGCGCTGTAGTCACATACTGCTACAGTATCGGATAAAAATGTCCGCGGTAGTTCTAAGTTCGCGGTGAACCGGTCCCCGCGAAAACCGCGAACAAAAAAGGAGTAGACTTTCCTCTCAGTTTTAATGTTGTTCTTCCAAAGCATCACCGTTTTGAAACCGAGAACCAGCAAATGAACTTGACCTGGCCTCACCACTTGACAGTAAAGACCCTGGCTTGGCAATATTCCAATAGACAACATGTTTAAATCCTTTTCTGTCTGTCATTTTAAGTTCACAATAGTACATTTTTCAGTTCAAATACAGTACTTGGTGTGACTGGGTGGAATTTTTTTTCTGATTCAACAAATTTCCATCCCAGGACCAAGGGCCTGGTCATGGAGACACCCATGATCAAGATTAAAACTTTAGCGTTACAATTTTTAAAACCGAGAACCAACTGATCAAATCAGAATAGCCCCACCACTTGACAGCTAAGACCTGCCACCAGAGGCTTGGCTGTGTTCCAATAAACTACAGGTTTTCATCTTGCTTCTCAGACTTTTCAAAGTCTAAAAAAAACAAGAAGACATTCCAAGAGGCCATACCATTTCTTTTCCATTTCCATAGAATCAAGCAAGACATTAAGATCCGATAAGGATAACATCCACTCTTGTGATCTGTATTAAACAATGAATAAAATTCCCCCTCAGTTTTAGTGTTGTTCTTGTAAAGCATCTCTGTTTTGAAACAGCGAACCAGCAAACAAACTTGACCTGGCTCCACCACTTGACAGTAAAACCTCTGCCACCGGAGGCTTGGCGATGTTCCAATAGGAAGGCATTTACTCTGGCAAAACACCAACATTGCTAAATCTCTGCCTACAGCCTTAATCTCCAGATTTAAGGAAGGGATTAAGAAACCTCAGGAGAGTTCTCACATCCACTTCCTCCAGGAAATTGCACCTGGAAACACGTCCTCACAAGACCCAAGGCGTATGAAACCAGAGATGACGTGACGTAATCTTAGGATTAAGGCGACTTGAAGGAATCTCCTGAGACATCTGGTAAAATCTTATCTTTGATGACAGGAAGATGCGGGATATCAGTGCGGATTAATGACTTTCCCTGAAGACAAGCTTATACAAGATGCAGATTATAATATACAGTAGATGTTTACAGATAAGTGGTTTTGACTAAACAGTACCTGAAAAACTTAATGCTTGCAGTAATATTTGATCCTGGACATTTTTATCCTGCAAATATTCAAGTTGTACATTTGTGTTTCTGCAATAAGAAAAATTCTTCTGCAAATCACAAACATTTTGAGAACTGTCTAATTCAGCATCCAGCGATGTTGACGACGGAAATTGCGGGCAAGGGAAATTTCGTCTTTTTTTTCGAACTAAGCAAAAGTAGCAATAGACATTCAAATTCTAATCAAGCTTACATAATGAATTAATCCTTATCTAAGTAACGATTTAAAACATTCTAATTACAGTCTTAACTAAATTATATTTGGTAGGTAGGAACATTAAGGGGACTTAGCTTTGGTGGCTCTGTTGATATCACATTCTCTATTTCAACAGAAATGAGGAAAACACCTTGGAAAATGATTCTACAATGTATTCATATCTCTGATCAAAAATTTCTAGTCTGTTGCCAGCAATAGACCAACAAAAAGGCTCGAGTCAGCAGGTTTTTACTAGGGTTTTTAGGTATCTATACATGTACTACATAGTGTGTACAGGTACATAACATAGCCAGTTTAACTGGTAACATAACATTTTTTCTTATACCTGGGGAATAACAAATGCCTCTAACATAATCCTTTAACTTTAATTTCTGCATTTCCGCTTGGCCCTGATGGGAAATTCAAATATTTATCGGCCTGCCCTAATTTCCCCGTTCCCTCTCGCTCCCCTAGAAGACGTGAGATCGTTTGTTTGGTTTTAACGTTCCCGTTGCGACTGGCACACTAGAGACTGGCATAATGGTGGTACTGATCTTTCTACACAGGGATCAAAATAACATAGGCATAAAAAATGTATGGGGAAGAAGCTAGAGGAAAACTTGCCTCTCTTGGAAGAATTGTGCAAGAAAAATAAGAGATTAATGATAGAATGAAGTGATATAATGGTGGTACTGATCTTTCTAGACTGGGATCGAAATAACATAATCATAAAAAATGTATGGGGAAGAAGCTAGAGGAAAACTGGTTAGTTTGGAAGAATTGTTAATTTTGATTAATAAGAGACCAATAACAGTGGTGTAATGAATTATTAGGAGTGAACAGCATAACTCAGGAAGGCCGGGGTGGATTGTCCTGATATTTGGTAGGTGGTTAGGTCTTACTCAGACCTAAAAATTATCAGATTTTGGGCCCCCTGGTAAGTTTCTAAGGTACTGCAGTGGAACGTCCAGTCTCCTTCCTTTATAAAACCATGACCCAACAAACACAATTGAATCTCAAACCATTTTACGCCTTTTTATTGCTTTCCTTAAGGCAACAAAACGTTGCGGAAATTATGGTAAGAGACGAATCACCTGCGTACAATACGGACCAGATAAGCCGTGGTTTGCTGGGGAGGTAATTGCCCCACTGAAAGAGGCCATCTCTGAGATGAATAGAGTCCATATCTCTTCAGCAGACAGGTGATGATTACAGCACGCCGGTTTTGTTCTACTCTCAACAGCTTTGTTGAACACCGGGAAGCCAATAGTGTATCAAGATGGTTTATCACTTCTCTTAAGGAGGTTATGTTTTTGCAATTTTGGTTTGTGTGTCTGTGTTTGTGTGTCAGTACACAGCAGAACTCGAGAAGTCTTGTGTGGATCTTTATGGTACATGTATTTGGTATGTTGGTAGGGGTTGGCAAGATGAAGAATTCACTGGCTGTGTTATGACTTAATGAAACACTTCTACATGTATTTATGATATGAGGCAGGGCTCGTAATTCATCTTTGGGAATAGGTGCATTGGTGCACCCAACTCAAAAAATTGGGTGCACAGAAAGAATTTTGGGTGCACCAGATAAAATAAAGTTGCATGTTCTTCAGAACATAATTACAAAGTTTAACGCTGCTGCCTTTCTAAGAACTTCAATCTGTAATTCTATAGTTAACTTCAAAATTTCAAACAAATAATACATTAAATAAAGTACAGCAAAAAGTTATCATGCTGTTTTTTATACTTACATTTCAAGAATATTCTGTATACTAGTGTACAATAGTACCTTAACCCTATAGGCTACAAAAATACATAGGTGCACCAGTGCACCCAGAGTCAAAAATTAGGTGCACAGCTCCAATTTTGGGTGCACATGCACCCACTACTGTAAATGCAGAAATGTTCGCGGTAGTTTTATGTTCGCGGTTTTCGCGGCGACCGTTTCACCGCGAACTTAAAACCACCGCGAACATTTTTGTCCAATACTGTAGCAGTATGTGACTATAGTGCTGGCGCAAACATAAAACCGCCACAAACACTCCATTTTCCCCTTAGCACGAAATAAAAACCACGCGAAGTTAAATGCACTTACAGTATTTCGAGCCCTGTGAGGGGAATGATGATCACCACACTGGTCTTGTTCTACTTTACAGCTTTGTTACCTTTGCCAAGAAGGCTGTATTTTCAGGTGTGTGTGAGTGAGTAAGGGTGCATACGTGGGTGAATGGCATAACTCAAAAAAAGACAATTTTCATGACTGCAGAGAAACATAAACCATACATAAAATTCAACTTGAGAAGTTGTGGCTGGATCTTTATGATATTTTGTAAAAAAATGGTCGGGTCAAAAATGTGTTTAAAATTTGGCCTCCACACAAAATATGTCTTGTTCGTCTGACGAAATGTGTGACAAAAATACCCAAATATATTCAACAACACTAACCACCTTGCATAAGTGTCACACCCCCTGACCCTGAAGATGGACTGTTCCAGTGACCCCTGGGTGACCCCACAGTTTTTAATGGTCTCCACCCAGCCATGTCCAATCCCAGCCCCTCTAACCGTCCTTCCACTCCATGGTCTAATCACACCCCAGACATCCACTCAGTTATTTTTAAACCCTGCGCTAAGGTTTGATTGGTTCGGGTGGCATTCCCCATACAGGTAGTTGTTTGGCTGTCAATGCCAGGCCGGCGTTTAATCGCTGCGTTGGTATTGAGTCGGGACAGGCCTCGAAACGACACTGGTATGACCCAAATCGTAACTGGCCGCTAGTAAATTCCTCTAGAACGCACTGGTTCTTTGAACTAGTAGCGTTAAACAACAATGAGCACACATATATTGATTAAGACCTTATATCATTAGTCTGGCATGCAAGAGTGTTTGTACCCGAATCCAACACTTCCAAAACTTCATTCCTTGACTGTGTGTCGTACAATTTTTTCCTTAGTTCAAATATAGGGCAAGTCCAATTCTTAGTGTAAGAAACTGAAGTTCAAAGAGCCTTCTTATAAGTTCTTCACATTGAGCTTTACCTATAAAGATGAACTCTTTTCAACCACCTTGATGTATAAACGTGAGTGAATGAGTGAGTGAGTGAGTGAGTGAGTGAGTGAGTGAGTGAGTGAGTGAGTGAGTGAGTGACTATGTATAATATGTGGGTTAAAGGCTGACTGACTGACTATGTATAATAATATATATGTGGGTTAAAGGCTTTGAATGCCACTTGCAAGACAATCCCGGTGGTTGGTACAGGCTAGCTCTCTAAGGGAAAACATTGGTTCTCTGCCAAAACAAGCAGATGAAAAAGCCATTCGTCTTGCCAAAGGTGTTTGTACCTGTTGGGGAGGCACTTCAGAACATTTGTAACAACTTCTTACATCATTCCCGAGGGGACGTTAAGCCTTTACTTTCTCATTGAAGGTGTAAAAGTCTCAAAGTTCCTGCCAGACAGGACTTTGAGCGAATGTTTGGACGTGTAATTTGTGTTGAATTTTTACCAGCTTTCCTAATTGAAGTATGTTTAGGCATCTTCGGACCTCTGTTTTTGATGAAAACACCTTCAACTGAATCTAGGGAAATCTAACATAATTCATCAAGGATGTCAACAATGCCATGAATCAGAAAAAGCTACCTAATCACGCCCAAAAAGACATGTCTAGTGTATAACTTTCCAGTGCTTTTATTTGAAATATGCCTCTCGAAATGTGAAAAAGAATGTTTCAAACAATCAAAGAATCCGAATCCCCAGATCCACATGCACTAATTTCTTTTTCATTGCTAGATGTAGTATTTGTTCATCATGGGATAATATAGCCTTAAAATGTAGACACAAGACTGCCTTATTGAGCTATGTGGTCGCAGTTAGTTACGTATCAGCAGACATTTACACAGAGATAAAGTTCTGATATCCAGGGGTCAAAGTGCATGTTGTGTTTACAGTTTCCTAGGCAACCAATGCATGAGGTCGTTATTTTTGTCCATGGATAATGTCCTTATAAGAGCAAACTTCCGTTTAAGACTACTAACAATGTACATATGAAAAACAACAAAAAAAAATCACAAATCAAGAAGAAATACAGAAATTTTTTTCAATTTAGTGGTTCAAGTTCAAAAGGATTGGAACACAGATTCTTTAAATGTTCGGGGCACCAAGCAAAAACCAAGAAGTTATTCCAAAAATTCTGCCATCAACAACCATGAAATCATATTCCAAACAGAATACCAACCAGACTATACAAGAGCCCCAGCAAAACAGGAGGATCTGTGTATTCTCATGGCTGTGTTTGGCTAGTTTCCCAACACCAGAACTCAAAATATCATATGCAATCTATCATAGTCACCTTGTATAAATTGCAAGTTGTTTATATCTTTATCTTTCTACAAATTGCAAGTCACACATACCTTACGCCCTGCCAAAACTACTAAAAAATAATAAAAGCAATAAAACTATGGAAAAGAGAATTACAAAGTAACAAAATTAGAGATGTTAGGGTATATTGAGATCTTGTTCTCCATACTTGGCTGACTTCCCAGGACCCTGCATCTAAAGTATAGCATAAATCACTGGTAATGCTGCATTTAGAGGCATTTATCCTCCAATTCTAATGCCTCTAGCTTTGCTCCCAGCTCACATTGTGAAGATGGGGGCTCCTCAAATTATATCAGGGAATAACAAGAACGAGGAGACCAGAATAACAAGAAGGGAGGTAATGTTGTTTCAGGAAGGCTTTCAACCAATCTTCATGTTCCTGTATCAATCTGGGCTTTCTAGAGAAGAGAGAATGAAATGCTATAAGCAAAAGTGTATTCAGATTTCAGAAAATAGACCTTAGTCAAATTATCCTAGTTTATCCTGTTAGTGTAGGATTTATTTTGCAATATTTTTCAAATTTTACTCATCACTTTAAATCATACAACTGCCTAGAACTCTAACATGAAATCATGAACATTTTGTTTGTTTCATTCAGATCTCCATTAATGTTACATAGAGTAACAATATTTTACCTGGAGTCAACTTAAATTAATTCGAAACAGGTAATTCCGAAACAGGTTAATTTATTTAAACTGCCTACTACACTCAGGTAACTTGATCATCATTTGATAACATGCGCTTTATTGCACAAGATTCTGTTTCTTTTTCATATATGTATTTAATTTCACTGCATTCCGACACATGTTTTTAATGGATTGTGACCTAATGATCACCAAAAATGAAAATCCTCTTCTGCTGACTCATACTAAAATCAAGGATTAACATGAGCATGGTTCATAAGTTTGTACATGTTCGTATCTTGGTACACTTACTTTCAGGAAGTGAATACCGTCAGATTCCCAGCTCTCTGTTTCTATTGTGAGCTCCTGCCAAAATATAGCTTTAAAATGAGTCGATGAAATAAACTTGTGTGGCTTCCCTGGTGGCATACATTGACACCGTTCACACCCACACATGTAACGAATGTCCTTGACAGGGAAAAAACAGTGGGTGGAGTAAAACAATAACAACTGGGGGTGGTTTGGATGGGGGACATGCAATATAAATTTGTCTTTCTCTAAAAACTGTGGGGGTGGTACATGTTATTTCCAGAGCCATCAAAAATTGGTCGGTGGAAGATATTTTCACATTTCCTGTGTAATTCTTTTATCAATTATATATTTGGAAACACGCCGTCACTCGCTTAGGTATGCTCAACAGCACAGGAAGATCAAAATTGACCTTACAAGTTACAAGTTACACAAATATCATAATGGCAAAGAAATCTTACGTCTGAATCTAAATCTCTACCAAGGTTTGCCTGCCTGTCCCACAGGCCTAGATCTCAAAGATCACATAAAAATTCACTACTACATTATCAGAACCGTTATTAAATAACCAACATGGCTGTAAATTTTTCAGATATCCTTCAATAAGCGTGTCCCTAGTGTCAAAGGCTGGTTCAATAGCGGACTGTTGTAATTCATGGCAGTCGCAGTCGTGTAAACCATGCAAAAACTGCACAGAAACTCAGAAAGCTACGGCAGCTCACAGGAAAAAAGACGCAGTGGAAAGAAATGAAGAAAGACTGAATGCAGCCAGAGGTTGTTTCCACAACTACCTGAGCTGCAAAACACAGTGGATCATCATCGTCATCAGACCATGATTGTAGAATTTTCAACTGCCGGCATCTATCTTTATCTAAAGATTCCCTTTTCCTCAATTGTAAGACATTTGCACCATTATCTGAAGACAATACATGGACCAGTGCAGGTTAGGTGCAGGTAGACATTAGAAACACCTGCACAGCTCCAATTTTACCTGCACTGTCCTGCATAATATCATACCTAGTACATGGACCAGTACAGGTTAGGTGCAAGTAGACTGTAGACATCAGAAACACCTGTACAGCTCCAGTTCTACCTGCACTAACCTGTATATACCCAGTACATGGACCAGTGCAGGTTAGGTGCAGGCAGACATCAGAAATACCTGCACAGCTCCAATTTTACCTGCACTAACCTGTATATACCCAGTACATGGACCAGTGCAGGTTAGGTGCAGGTAGACATGAGAAATACCTGCACAGCTCCAATTTTACCTGCACTAACCTGTATACACCCAGTACATGGACCAGTGCAGGTTAACATCAGAAATACTGTTAATGCAGAAATGTTTGTGGTGGTTTTATGTTCCAGATTTTCATGGTGAACTCTTCAACGCAAACTTAAAACCACCACGTAAAACCGTTCCATTGTGTGACATTAGCCCTGCTATTGTTGCAAACGAGAACTCAGAACTACTGCGACCACTCCATTTTCTTCCTTCCGCGAAATTAAATCCCAGCAAACATTTCTACATTTACAGTACCTGGACAGCTCCAAATTCACCTACATATGCATGTAGACTTTCCATCCCAGACAGCCCTCCATCCCAACTCCCCAAATGTCCACCAGCACAAAGCTGCCCTGATTGTGTTGTTCCACCAGATTACAAAATCAATGTCAGCCACACCGGGATGGAATTGCACCGATAGTGGAAATGTTCTGTATGTGATATCGGTGGATTCTACTGCGCCCGACTGGCACATTGTCCGCCATTGCTGTTGGCCTAGTTTCAAAGCAAACTATTTGGTATAGGACAGGGAGGAGCGATCCGTAAGAATTAGTAAAATAACCTAGATGGTTCACAGTGTGGACACAGAGATTCATAAGCATGAAAGTTCATCTGAGTTGTTAAAATACATTATGAGGAGATAAAATGCTCTCCAACTCTTAAGATTTATCTGGTAAAATTGACTGACAAAAAAGGCATTTTTCATGGCAAGCATTAAACCTCTTTTTCTAAAAGCTTTTTGAATCAAAGGTGTCAAAAAGCTTGGAGACACTGCCAATTCACATCTGTTAAAATTTCATTTGCTGCTGATTCTATCTTTATACCACCTGCCAAATAGGTAGATGTAAAAATCCCCCTCTGAAGTTGTGAAATACGAGTTGCACTAGGAATAAGCATGCTTCGGCCATCAGACTGAGGCAAGGCCCTTGGCCTTCTCTTCTCAACAAGTGTTATGGGTTCTTTAAACAAGCTTAAGGTGTGACTCTCCTCAAATTAGGTATCAACGTCTTACCCCCATCCCCCTCGAAAGACAATTCTAACCAGCAGCATAAAACTATACTCAGTACTTCAATGGGTGGTATTCAAACACATAACCCTGATGACCATCTATACTGTGCATTGTCTTAAAAATAAATCAAGGGAGAGCTTTCATTTGACACCTTCAACATGGACGCTCTTAAAGTCCGCTAGATTTTCAAAGCACCAGAAAGATTTCCATCTCTAGAAATGTAAGGGCTTATCAAGCGTGTCCATGTTAATATCTGACATTTCAAAAAGACACATCCAAGCCCTGTAACACCACCTACAACCCCTGCTATGTGATGTCCATGTTTAAAATCAGCTTCTTAGAACCTTGTCTAAAACTGTCATTAATCATTGGGGGTCAACGTCCTCTAGTAACCTTCACATTGCATCCTTGACAAGGGTCAACGGCCTGTCTCACTTTCGCCTGGGGGAGGGGGAAATTGAAAACTGTATCATCCATAGCCAAAACACTATCACCTAAACTAAAATGTTGCAAAAGTTAAGTATCCACCGGCTTATTTCTTACTAACAATTCTAAATAATGAGTTTTAGATTTCCTATGAGATCCATATGACTGATTATGATCTGTGACGTTTCAGACACATTTCTAATAATGCTGGCTTCTGAATGCCTTAACTTAAAATCTACTCTCTGACAAGAACCATTTAACAATCTCAGTTTTATGTACATGTCCTTTCAGGCACAACCAATACCTAGAGGACCAGAAATAGTCATGCTTTTAAGTACCAGAGTTATCAGCCAAGGATTGATGTGTTCAAAAATTCGTATTTCCCGAGAACCATAGTAGAATAGAACTCGTTGTCATCAAGTACTGTAGGAGCTTCCTCATTAAGAAGCTTTAAAGAACGGTTGCAGTCAGATATGCAAAGACTAGGTGTAACAGACCGTTCGGTGTAATATGACCAGCTGCTGCCGCGCCGCGTGCCTGCGAAGCTGGTGTGTTACGCCTAATGGCGGTTATACCGGCTATATAGATACAGATACAGATACAGATACATATTTCCATGCAAGTAGCAAGCATTTTGCAGAAAGAAATGGCAGCTTTAGAACACCTTGACTTTCGGAACCTCATTGCCATAAATTCTTGCATGTAGTAGACGCTTGAAAAATTCTTGCAGCAAAATGTACCATTTTTTTTACAGGAAGCAGAAAAGAAGTACAATATTTTTCACTTTGCTATTAAGAAGCCTATAAAACTGTACCAGGGCTCAGAATTCTTTTTTGGAAATAGGTGCACTGATGCACCCAACCAAAAAAATTGGGTGCACAGAAAAAAATTTGTGTGCACCACATAAGATAAAGTAGAATGTCAGCAAAACTGTTTGATACCGCCTGCTTAAAGAACTTCAATCTTTAATTCTATCCAGATTTCAAATTTCAATGAAGCAATACATCAAATAAAGTACAGCAAAGGCTATATTGCTTTTACTGATACAGTACTTACATTTCCAGAATATTCTGTATGAAAGTGTACAAGAGAACTCTTACCGAATACAGTACAAAAATATCTAGCTGCACATGCACCCACTATTTCGAGCCCTGTGTACCAATATCTTACAATGTAGCCATGAATGATGTACTGACATTGTGCCAAGATGTAGGGTCTGCAATATTTACAAAGTGTCAAAAGATGTTTACACATCAACCCCATAGCATAAAATTACACAATTATCACTCAACCAGACAAACAATTAGAAAAATTAGACATCATTGAAATAAAGGAAGATTCTACATACAGATATTTGTTTATGTTATGTTTAATTACCGTAAATGGGAAAATGTTTGAGGTGGTTTCATGTTTTCAGGTGATCTCTTCACCGCGAAGTTCGGGTCACAGCCAGTATTTCCACTTTTACAGTAAAAATGTTGCTGTTTCAACAGTGACCTTGAAACCACTGCTTACGCTCTATTTTCTCCCTACCGCAAAGCAAAATCTACAAGAGCATGTCTCCCTTTTTACAGGATTTTACCCAGTTAAACATCAACCGTTCAAAGGTGCATTTTGAGTTCTTTTCACAAAACAAATATCTTGCTACAAGAACAGAGTTCTCAATATTAGAAGATAGCTCTACATGTACATTGCACATCCATCTGCAAATATCTCTCCCAAATGAATGACTAAAGTAATTTTACGAGACTGTTATGTTACCTTCAAAAACAACTCCTACGCTGTCTAGGGGTCAACGTCCTATTGATCATAGCAATGTCAGGAGGGAAGAGATGGAAAATAAAGATTCCAGCACTAATGAAACCAAGTTTGATAGAGCAACAATGTTATTGGGCCCGAGCAATTTTATTTTTACAATCAGATTTTCAAAAGATACAGCTGAACTAGAAGTTTGACATGAAAACAGGGTCTGATGAGAAAGCATGCACCTTGGTACACACAGTTTTAGAAAATCATTTTCCTCAGAGTCAGGGCAGTTTGTTTTCATTTCGTCTTCTGGCTAGATCCTTACATTAAAATGTTAGACTAAGAGAGCCAAAGAAATAAATTGGCATAGATTTAGAATTATATTTAAGTCTAAGGACATTTTGTACTGAATGATGCACTTAAATGTTTACTACACAAATGAATAACTTCAAAATTGCAAACAGAATAATTTCGCAAGCAAAACCAAAACATGAACAGTTTCAATCCAAATTTTCCCCAAAAAAACTATCCATACCTCAAAATTATCAAATTTGTCATCATACTGATCATCAATAACAACTGAAACCATCTTGACTTTTAATATCAAGCTTAATAGTTTCAACAGCTTGTCCGAGCCCCCTTTAACACAAAGCTACAGTATCAGGCCATGTCAAAACTGATGAAATATTACCTCTGATATAAATCAATTACAAACTCATAAACAAAACAACACACAACACTTGTAAAGATCCTACATTCTATACTGCAATCGCCTTGGTGCAAACAATATGTTATAACACATGACTGAAGTTATAGTTGTATTGTTCAAGGTAGCAGATAAGAATAGCAGACATCATTCATGCAGACATTATGTATAAACATAACTTTCTTGTAGCTTCAGGCAAAATAACGATAATTCCACACAATCCAAATTCTAGGAATCCGTAGTTCCCGTTCCAGGAACTACATAAACATCACCTCACAAACGTGGATGGTGTCATAATAATCCGCAAGTTCTGTTCATTTTGCTTGACATGATAAAGGTATTAATACTGCAGTTATTGTGTTTGGGACCTATGCATTACTTTTTATGAATACCTTCACAGGTGCTGTACTGATGCAGCAAATGACATCTACAAAATACAAAATCAAATTCTACAGATGGCATCAACATTCAAGTTATTCAGAATGTCAACCGTGGCTACTGTAAAACTTTAATATAGCGCCAGGAAAATATAGCGGTTGGGAGAAAATGGAGTAGGTCACGACACTAAATTTTAATTTTAACGGTCGAAACAAACATGACAGGCTTAAATATGAGTGATCAAATATTAGCGGTGATGAAATTTTAGCTGTTGACTAATGACAGTTAAATCAGCTAAAATTAAGTTACAGTTAACAAATCAAGAATTACAGTATTATAATTCGCAAATACCACCATTTTGACTAACTTGTGACAAAGCAGAATTCCATATTGTCCATGACTACTGTAGTAACCACTAGATCAGTGTCCACCTTGAAAGTGAAACTACTGTACATGTGTCTTAGGGCATGTAACTACCACTGATGTACAAATAGCCTGACTGATATGATACTGGAATTCTTAATTTCTACAGAACCATGTCTGCAATCTCAGAATACTATTTCCTTGCTTACCTTATATGTACAAAACACTGACTATTAAAATAACACCTTTCATGGCCTAAAACAAGTTAAAGTTTAAAAAAATTTCTAGTAAACAAGGGTAAAAACATATTTTTCTGCAATCAAAAATATTTCAGAATATTGCAGGTTGGAAGTACGTTTGTCCCGCCCTGCGCAAAGTTTCATGTAGCACTGTTCACTTCAATTTGTGAAGGCATCAACAATAAGGGCTGTCTCAGATTCTAAAGGTGAGTATCTTAACACATCATTTAAGAATTAACACATTATTACAAGCTTAACACTTATTAGGACAAAATAAGAGCATTGTAACAAAGAAGGAAGCCTGTCATTTTTGAAAGACATGTGAAAATTGACTGCATAAAGTAACCCATTGATATGTAGGGATTCCAACGTATCACCCATGAAGTTTGGATAACATAGCCTCCGTTGCAGACTCTGAAGCGGCTTTTTGGGGGGCTAAATAATACACTTTTTGCAGCCACCCCGTAACTATCAGCCATCCTGTAACCATCAGCCGCCTAGAGTCTGCGTTATTACGGCATGTCAAAGCGAAATTAAAATCACGTTAGGGCGATTAACGCAGAGGTGCGAATTTCCTGCCTATGGTAGACCGCACAATAAGAACAGTATACACGCACCTCCCCTAGTCAGTGTGCTGTCACGCTTGTGGCAAAATAGTACCGTAGATAAATCGTTATTTTCGCTAAGAATTCACATACGTCACGACAATCGCTCGAGTCCCAACCTGCCCCGTCCAACAAGACGTAAACAAAACAAGAATTTTCGCCCGTGCATTTCAGCCTCTACGTCGTGGTTTGCCGCGGTTCGCCTTTATTTCTGGCCGTATTCGACACAATATATATTCCTGTGAATATTTTTTCGTGAAAATTCTCCGTATTTACCGTAGATAAATCGTTATTTTCGCTATGAATTCACATAAGTCATGACGCTCGCTCGAGTCGCAACCCGTCCCGGGCCGTCCGCCATGTTTTTAAACTCATTGATATGCAAGGTTCTGAGCGCTGATTGGGCTGCGTCATAAAGACTGTGCTCTGATTGGTTGACAGCAAGATGTGACGTGACCACACGGGCGGGAATTTCCCTTTACACTTCGGGCGTTTCTTGTCAAAATAGATCGCATTTTGTGACGATTGAAGCAGTATTATAGCGACCTTCGTAACAAATTGATTTTGAAAAATTAACAAAGTTTTTTCTGATCACAACATTCAGTTACTAGTACTTTTCCTAGTCAATTAATTTTCGCGGTACGGTCAATCAATTTTCGCGGTACGGTCAATCAATTTTCGCGGTACGGCCCTCCCCAAGTGGACGGCCTCTCAAGATCTCAGTCGCGGTCTGGCGGAAACACTGCTTCTAATAATCGAAGTTTGTCTTTAGGAACAGTAGAAATAGCAAACTATTTTGCCACAAGCGTGACAGCACACTGACTAGGGGAGGTGCGTGTATACTGTTCTTATTGTGCGGTCTACCATAGGCAGGAAATTCGCACCTCTGCGTTAATCGCCCTAACGTGATTTTAATTTCGCTTTGACATGCCGTAATAACGCAGACTCTAGGCGGCTGATGGTTACAGGATGGCTGATAGTTACGGGGTGGCTGCAAAAAGTGTATTATTTAGCCCCCCAAAAAGCCGCTTCAGAGTCTGCAACGGAGGCTAGGATAACACTCCTTACCTTCAGTTCAAAATAACTTGCGTTGCATAAAACAATGGGGACAGTTATGTAAAACAAAGGGTTCTCCAAATGTATCCCTACTTGGACTAGAATTATGCCTAGCCTACAACATGGACATTTTACATAAACAAAATAAACTTGCTGGCTCAAATTAGTTGTGATTGCCAAAAATAGACCTTATGCAAGGCAAGTGTTCCATAAACAAAACACCTGCAAGTAATACATGTCAAATGTGACTAGAAAAATCATTATCGAAAAGGTCGACCCAAAATATTCTTCAAAACATCACACAAACTAACAGGCGTCCCTTGCCCCCAATACCAAACCCACTAACATTTCTAATTAACACAATAGAAATCCATTGTTCTTCTTATGCAAACAATACCGGAAACATTCCATGCTGAAAAACAGCTATTTTTACAGACAAAAATGTCCCTTTTTCACGGACATGAAGGCCAGCTATATTTGGGAACCAGTGGACCAAAAACCTGCTAAGCCTGCCTGAAGCCATAAACGCGTAAAAATGGGAAGTAAAGTGAAAAATCCCACACTAGTGGATGAACAATTCATGCCTGTCAGAAGCATTGTTTACCCCATCAAAGCCTTTCTGTGCTGCCCCAGCCCCCACATGGACAGTTATAAACCTGATGGGTCTGCCATTTTCCCACAATTAGACATACAAGAACTGTCTGTGTACATCTTTGTTGTTATGGACACACAAAAAATCACAATGTTTTACGAGAAAATTGTGCGAATACAAAAACACACTTGCTCAAGCCTGCAACAACCTGACACAGGCAAAACTGACCTGGAGCTTTTTTCGTGACCTCAGCGACTGTACAACAATATCAGCTGAATATATAGATCATTATTGCCTAAGATATGCCTGTATTTTACAGTAGAAGCTACATAACCCGTCCCGTGTACAGTATAACTAGTCCGGGCTGTGCCTGTGTTCCGTGAGCTGGGATGATATAGAACTACGTAGCTGCAGTGTTGTTTGGCACCCCACCCTCCCCCATCTACCGCCCTTCCACCGGCCTTCCGCCGCACAACACACGGGCTTGGCGGCTCGCCCCGCCGCCCAAACCTGGGGCCGGGTGTGGCGGTGTGGCGGGCAGGGCTGGGGCAGGTTCACGGCGGGCTAGGGCAGCCCGATCCGCTCAAGATCGCGATAAAATTGTGTCGTGGCAGACTGCCATTTAAAAAAATTACGCCGCCATCTTGAATTTATCCAACGATTCAACACAGAACAGAAACGTCAAAAAATCATCCTCCTAGCTCAAACTTACACCACAGAAATATAGTTTATGTACCTAATAACAGGTAAAGTGTGTGTGTGGGCTGTAGTTGTGAGTTTGAGGGCCGGAAAGGCGCGGATTCGGCACAATTGTGTGTGTTGTTCCCTGTGCAGCAGTCCGACCTGGGTCGGCGGGAGGGAGGGCAGCAGGACGTACCTTGAGGAGAAGGGACTTCTTAGCGGCGCCATTCTCGTCTGCTTCCAGGCGCAGGAACCCGAACAGGCGACTGGAACGACAGGAAAACAACATCAAAACGTTGTAGTACATTTATTAGGGTTTGCATCAATGAAATATGGACGGGACGCCTGTAATTTTGGGGGGGACCCTACCTATCCAACTCGGTTAGGTCCTGCCTCTCTGGCGGCGTCAGCGACACTTGTCCTCGCCCGCTGGCGGCCATTTTGCGACGTTCATGCCCACTACTTGTGCTCTGTGTAGACTCCATGGTCCGAGGGAACACTCCTCATGTTTTGTACGCAATTCGGGAAAAATTTCGCCGCCAAAAGTTTGGGTAAAAGTTGTCGAGACGGCCCGGAAACACCACGCCGTGTCATAAAACAGAGCGGTTCTGACCAATCAGCGCGCAGGATCAACGTCACCTGACCCGCGGGAAAGTTGGCGCAGGACGACGGTCCGGTTCTGCGCAGATTTGGAGCTCATTTGCATCAATTTACATAATTTGGTAATTTTCATTAATTTGTCAGAAATTAGGGCAATCTAATATCAAGACTAGGGACGGCCCCCTTTCACGATATTCGCCCCAGATCATATGCAAAATGGCAGGTTATCCCGGTAAACAACATAACAACTTGCCCCCAATTGATAAACAAATAAAGAAAAAAAAAAGATTGTCTAATAAATAAAGCGATTTCTAAACAGCACGGGAACCTCTATGAAGGGTTCTTCTTTTCCAGATGTATACAAAAGACAACCTCGTATTTTGTCCAGCGGTTAGAAATGGCTAAGTCATTGAAAATGAAAATGTCAATAACACCTTACTTTGGTTGGAAGAAAAACACAATCAATGGAAAACAGGGCTTCTTGAATTTGAGGTGAAATCATGTATTGATAGGAAATTGGCTGGTGTTGAAGAAAAACAAAACAGGCTTGAGCAGCTAGAAATATCCACTTTTACACCTTTGATAGAACAAAACGATCAAATACTACAGTGAATTGTACTTTTCGAGCAAACCACTGTTTAGGTCAGCAAAACACCAACGCTACAATTCCATTACGTATATTCAAAAAGTTTCTGCCTTCAAATCATGGCATTGACAGATGAAATAAACCCTAGGACTTCTTTCAAATTTTACCTAAGAAAAACTATCCAAAATGGCTTAATCTTACCTCATGCAAAATGCTCTTTCCTCCTCCGATATGTCTGCAAAGTCGAAGGGATCTTCGCTTGTATCCATTGACTCCGGAATAGCATCTTGCTCGTCCTCTCCAGGAACCGTCATCCTTACAAAACTATTTTCCAACAAGAGCCAGAGACAACACGAGCGATTTCCAGCGAGCGGTGCTCCAAAATGACCCTAGCTATTGTTTCCCGCCAAAACAAAGGACCCTTAGCGAACCCCCTCTCCCCTCCATATAAGGAGAATGGACGGGACCATGACGCATGTTTGGGCACGTGACAGTTCTAACTTTTTTTATTTTGGTAGTTTGACCCCCGGGCAGGGTCTATTTTTGTGCTGTATCTAACCTCAATTATGTAAGCAACATATACTGATGTTATTTTTCCAAGTGATTGCCTCAGAAATTTAGATTTTTTTCAAGGACAAGATCGGATGTTTCTATTTTCCCACGGTGTGCATGTCACTTCCGGGTTCACTTGCACAAGATGGCGGAAAGACAGCAAAATGGTAAGATACAAAGTCGTGCCTCCAAAAAACTCCGTTTTTCTTACTCCTTTACATGGCAGCTGTCCAAAGGAAACATTTCTAGGTTTTCGTCAAACAGTTGGCTCGTTTTTGAGCTCCTGTGTAATTTTTGTCGGGAGAAATGGCCTGGGAAAGTCACACGGCGTAGCGAAAGTTAGCCGTGCAAGCCGATTTTATGGGGGAGGGCGGGCAAGAATCCTTTCACCTCCGTGCTAATGTGTTTACTGCTCTTCCCAGACACATTCTACAGCCGGGCCGTTTGTTCGGGGATTAGAGTTTTAGACGGACCCTTTCTGTAGTAATCTCTAGTTTGAAACGTTTAGCGGGTTGTTAGAGAGAGGTGTGTGTATTCGTGCGAGGGAAGTTTTTCCCCTCCCAAGTCGCCATCCTGCTGTGTGTGTGTGTGCACAGTTACTGCACAGTGGGGGAGGGCGTGAGAAACTCGGAGGGCAGACAGACGACACTTGTCTGTATCTATTTCTGTCTTACGATCAGAAAAGTAACATCTCCAAGGTGATGTCGGAAAGAAAGATCCTAACATTTTCTGACTGTTGAAAGTTCTCTCCAAGCAGAGGTTGTTGGGGAAAATTGTGACCTTCTTATCATATGATAAGAAGGACATTAGATATGATATGATAAGAAAATCACACTGGGGAGCGCTCACAAGAAATGGGGCATGATATGATAAGAAAGTCACATTTCCCCCCAACAACCTCTGCTTGGAGAGTATGTTGGAAGTAATGTGTGACAGAAAAATCTTTCAACATTCCTCTCCTTTATCAGTCTCCTTTCTCAGTCTCTGCACTTTTGAGCCCCTATCACAGGCTGACAGGCACAACAAGGGAAATAAAAGATAAGAGAGTAAGGAAACTTAGGTAACTAATATTGTGTGCAAAGGGACAAGACAAGTGAAATTAAGTGCGTTTGTATTATTTACATATTTACAAGGACATGTACTGTTATATACATGTACAAGGACATTTCCTCCTAACATCTGCTTGGAGATTACATACGTGACATGTCCAACATACAAGCAGTGTCAAAGGATGTCACTTGTTCTAGTTCATGTTGATTTAACCCAGATGCCACACCCCTGATCACTACAATATCTATCCTGCATTACTCAGGGTCTAACTCAGGGGGCCTGTTGCAGAATTTCCTTTGGGGCATGTAGGCCCAACAAGTAGCTGTCCTGTGTGGACCCTGGGACAGTCTGGCATCCAGGCTAATTTAGGGCCTCTTTAGACCTACGACATTTTACGATCGTGCGATCATCGTCGTGGGCGACGTCGCCGGCGACGGTATTTTTTGGCCGTCTAATTACGATCAAAACAATCGTGCGACGGCAATAAACGGGAAATCCTCGAATTGTCGTGCGACCA
This sequence comes from Branchiostoma lanceolatum, assembly GCF_035083965.1. Classification (NCBI taxonomy): domain Eukaryota; kingdom Metazoa; phylum Chordata; class Leptocardii; order Amphioxiformes; family Branchiostomatidae; genus Branchiostoma; species Branchiostoma lanceolatum. The sequence continues at coordinate 18,951,987 of NC_089738.1, read as the reverse complement.
CCTCGGACCCAGTCGCACGACGTTCAGCGGGGGGGCCTGTGGCTGTGTTTTTCTCGTCTAAAGAAGAATCGTCGCCGGCGACGGAAGTGGGTGATATGCTAATAAGCCTACAGCATGCTTTTTCCTGTCCGGGAAGGAAAGTTTTGTTTTCTTTGTAAATATGCATGCAGTTAGCAATGGAAACATATTTTTCTCATCCAAAACCGGTTATTCCGGCGCGACGCCCTGCTACCAGTGGCTACTTCTCTAGTATGCCCATATTCCTCGATCCCCGGGACATCCCCGGCGGCGGCCACGAACACGGGTTAAATCCCATCCGTCTCTGTACCAGCCTCAATCTCTTTCTTTGTTGAGCACCGTTCTCAACGTCTCATCTGCAGGGCAACAGTTGTTGCAAAGTCAGTAAAAGCTTCATCTTTTGACGAAAACAAGCGGTTCCCACGCCATTTTGAATTTGAGCGCAAGAGGTCACTTTGGGTCACACGCGCACATCGATGGAATTCTGCGCCGCGGGGGTCCCGTGATATTTCCTGACCGTGTGTCTAAAGAAAACCGTCGCCTACGACGATGATCGTACGACCTTATAACATTGTAGGTCTAAAGCGCGCCTTAGCTTCAAATCATATAAACAGACTTACCCCCCAAACAGGTCACAGAGACATATTCCCCTGGCACAATATGAACACATCGAACATAGGTTACATTTACATGTTACCTGTCATGTAACATTAGTGTTCACCTCTCGTTGGCTGGATGTAAAATCCTGAATTATGCAATTTGCCAACTCCAAAAGGAAGATGTAGTTAAGTTAAAAACATACAGATGTCACAAGATTGGACTAGTTGGATCAAGGTTTACTTTATTTATTGGCAGATGTAATTTTTACGCTGGGTTTGAATTTTGGATATCTTAATTTAGAATAAAGAAAATAATTAACCCAATGTCTGTAGACTAGACAAGACTAGATCCTTGGCTCCAGGCCAACATGCCTCCAAGGAAATTTTACCACAGGCCCCTCAGTTAGACCCTGTGTAGACCCTGGAAACAGTCTGGCATCCAGGCTACAATATTTGGTGCTAATGTCAGACAAATTTCAATTAGTAATGAAAACACATTTAGTGATAATTTTGAGTGGACAAATACCACATTTTCAGGACAGTATCCCTGCAACAACTTGTGTTCTTTTTCCCAGGCGAGGAACGGGACGAGGGTTTTGAGATATTAGATCTTGCGGAGGCGCGGAGACGAGGCTGGTTGAAGGACATGTTTCCCAAGGACCTTTCCGCCAAGTCGGTCGGCACACAGATCGCTGTGGGAGGGGTGTCCGGATGGTGAGTCTCTCTTGATGATAATGATAATACAAAATGTACATGTAGTTAATTGGTCATAAATTACCCGTGCATTGGCAGCCAGTGCTGAATTGCTGCAGGGTTTACAATCACATAATACACAACAGATACATATTTGCTCCTTACTCGCACTTTGTGGAAGTGTTGCAAAGGTCTGGGAGGCTGCCGTTCGGCGCCAGCAGGTGACCTCAATACGACATTCCCCAACCAAAGTCAGGTACCCATTCACGCCTGAGTAAAGTTGCCCAAGGGCACAACATCAGGGCATACCAGTGGTTTCGAACCCGGGACCTCTCGGTTGTTGGGTCTTCTCAGAGGAGTAAGACCCAACAAAAAAATATATATAAAATGCCGCGAAAATATGTCGAAAATACCCCGACCTTACCTTCGCTTGGAGAGTACATGCCAGCTGCAGTGCACCCTTCTCTGCTAGGAGGCACTGTTAGGGGCAACTGTAGGTGCATGTTCTACATGCAATAAGTTTGGGATGGATGGGAAGTGAAATACACGTACAACAGAACTGTTTCAACAATAAACTCAAAACACCGCAAAAACTTCCTTTTCCCACTTACTACAAAACAATTCCACCGCGAAAGTAATTGAATTTCCAGTAAGTAGACACTGGGCTATACTGGAGTATGTACTTTCTCTTTCTTCTCATTCTGATGAGATCATCACCTCTACGTGCCTGCAGTACACTCTTCTCTGCTAGGAGGCACTGTAGGCACAAGAAGACAATAATCAAAATTTGGGATAGATATAGCCTGGATGCCAGACCCCCAATCTCAATATCTACCTTGTGGGGGATAGATATCTTAGAGATTGTGGGTCTGGCATCCAGACTAGGATAGATACATCCATACATGTCAATTATGGACGGCCTCTTCTCCTTCTGGTGTCTAATAGGATAGATGGAGAGTGACCTGCAGTGGACCCTTCTCTCTGAAAGGAGGAGGAACGCCCTCCTCACCTTTTCTATAAGCTAGTCAATAACTACATCAATATTAACACAGATAGCCTATTGAAACCAGCTCAGGGGCGCACCCGGGGGAGCCACACACTCAAATTTCAACCACTTAACGCCCGGAAAGACTCTTACAAACATTCATTCTTCCCCCGCACCATCCCTGAGTGGAACGCCCTGCCTGGCGCGGTTGTTACAGCTCCCACCGTTGAGTCTTTCCGCGCCAGGCTGGAGGCCTGCCCGCCTTAGCCTGGGACCTCCTCCCCCCTACTTTGCCCCTCGCGGGGTTATTTGGGGGTAATCGAAGTTGAAGTTGAAATACAAATGTTGTCCGTCTAGTTAACCCTGTTCTGTACCTGTCCAGGTGTGCTGGTTACCTGTTCTCCAAGGTGGGGAAGTTGGCGGCCACAGCTGTAGGGGGAGGGTTCCTGCTGCTTCAGGTGAGTGAAGGCTGTTTCATACTAAGGAGATTCCGGGTTACAAGAATATTCCTCAAACAGTGACTTAAAAAAGGGTAGCGAAGTACGCACCTCAAAATTTTCGACGTCTTCTATACGTCTTGTTTACGGACTGGCCTAGTCTCGCGAGAACACGAGACTAGGCCGAGACTTGTGACAATCTTCCTGCCTCCCCCGCCTCCTTGCGGAGCAGGGGTAAGTAGGACTTGGGCAGCTCCCAACCTCCGGTATGGTTCATCCCAGCACGTTCCAACTGGATGCGAGACTAGGCCACTCCATGAACAAGACGTACAGAAGATGTCGAAAATTTGGAGGTGCGTACTTCGCTACCCTTTTTTAAGTCACTGTTAGAGGAATATTCTTGTAACTGTTTTACACATGACTGATGAATTTATTCAACGATAAGGAGATTCTATCTATAATGTAGTGACTAGTGAAGAGTGTGGAACACATGGAAGACTGTGTTCCTTCAGAAACACCCATTGCCTATTAGTTTAGCATGAGTCATGTTTTAGCAGAGGGATCAATTTTAGGGCTGTCTCCAGGACCTGTGCCTGTTTCTTAGGTCAGAATTTGCTTGTTGGGACGGAAAAAAATGTGACTCTGTCCGTCCAAGAAATCTGAACTTGAAATATGACATGAAATTGAAATATGACATGAAATTGATGGAAATGAATTTTCATAAGCTCAAAACAGGATTTAACAAACAAAATCAACAACATTGGCTCCTAAACCATGAGTGAGACGGAAAAAAATTAAGCTCCAGCCTGATGAATTTACATCATAGTCTTAGAAAGTGGGATGTTCATAAACACCCTCCTGGTAGTGACCTAAGCAGCTTACATTAGGGAAAAGATATATCTCATATCTAAAGATCTTGTTTCCTGTGTCCTTAGATAGCGAACCATGCCGGCTACGTTAAGATCAACTGGAAGAGAGTAGAAAAGGACATGGAGAAGTACAAGAAAGAAATCGGGAAGCAAGCGGAGAAGGCGTACCCCGACGTCCAACAGATTATGCAACAGGTAAAAATCATCTTGTGTATTTATTTATTTACATATCTTAGGGATATCCCTGTAGTTCAACTGGTAACAGCCTCACAGTTGAGCTCCTGGTTCCAATTAGTTGGTAACTCGGAGAGCCCAGTTCAATCCTGAGAAGAGCATCTTGGTTGGGGCTGCACCTGTCTTTTGGAAGAAGCATAAAATGGGGGTCTAGTGATCAAGGAGGTGCCTCAAGTATCTTAAAGAGGATGGGCCAGCAACACCTTCTTGTAAAGATATACCCTGGTACAGAAACAGCTAGGAAAAACCCCATATTAAACACTTTTTGGGCTTTGTGTACAAGGATAACAAAACATTCTCTTCAATTCCTTGTTCAAGTTGTTTATTTTTGTTTTAGAATATTGATATCTTCACAAATAATATATTTTTAGATGCGCTGAGTCTTAATCTTTTTTTTTCTTTCTCCAGGCCAAGACCTTTATGGCGGAGCACATGGTTGTAGCAGGCGGGTTCGCTGGAGGGTTCCTGATTGGACTCGCTTCATGATCACTCTAAAAACAACAGAGGGAAGATACATACTTATAGAACAAAAGATCTACTTTAACTAAGTATAAAGGCCTCATCTAAGATGAACTTCTTGACCTTTAGTGTCCAGCTTGAGACCTGACAAACTTAGGATCTAAGAATCAATTATACAAGATGCAAAAAAAGTCAATGAGTGACATCTGACAAGTAATTTTATATTTGGTGGATCCAAAGGAATGAATATGTATGTTGAATCAAGGACTCGGTAATACATACACAGTACAGTTGGTCATATACTTAAACCTGCGTGCCACCCTCCCCCTCTGAAATAAGTAGAATAGTCTATTCTACCTGTGTGCTACACCTCCTTCTGAAATATGTAAAATAGTCTGTTCCAACTGTAACATGCTGAAATTAAAAGTGAGACAATTGGTCCTTGATACACTTAGTCTAACAGATGTAGCAAACTTGTCACATATCAAACACAACTGGGCTGTCGATACATGTACATGTAGCCTGAAATGTAACCATGGCTTAGCTTTGCAACATGGAAGCAAAGAGAGCAGTTGCATGAGGAGTAAGGCTTATGCTTTGGTCTCAATTCCAATCCTGGGCCTGGGCGGGCAGCTTGTGGGAACGAAAAATATAAGAGACAACAAAAGACACAAAACATGAAAAAAGTACTCCTTATTATCATATATTGTGTATTCTTTTCATTTGCATCTTGTATTTTTCGTTTTTGCTAACAGCCCGGCCAGGCCCCGGAGAGGAAATGGGACCCAAGCATTACATGGCTTTGAACTCAAGACTCCGTTTTGTAAACTTCATGCTGAATTTATGTTGAGTGTTTCTTGGAGAAGTTTTTACAGTTTGTGAGATTTACTTTAATTGATTGCTTTCCTACTCTCCAAGCAGAGGAGGGGTTCCGGCAGGTTTTTGACGTGTTTTTAGGCGTTTTTGTCAGGCTTTCTACTTTGTCGTGTTTTTTGTGACCACACACAGTGTGGGTTGGCTATACAAAAAAAAAGTAGCCAACTAGTCGGGCTGACAAAGTAGAAAGCCCGACAAAAACGCAGTAAAACACGTCAAAACCTACCGGAACCCCTCCTCTGCTTGGAGAGTATTGCTTTCCCAGTCCACTGCTGAAGTCTGATTAATGCTACATTTACAGAACACTATTTTGTCATATAGAATAATGTGTAGATCTAGGCAATGTGGAAGTAAGAAAATGTTTGCTATACCAGTAGATTATTTTCCTAAGTGTTGCACGAGTTACCGGTAAGTGTGTCCATGCTTTGCTTGAAGTGATGCATTACTGGTAAATGCTGTATCTATCTGTGCTGCACAATAAAAGTGTATAGCTTGAAAGGCCATAACACCAATTTTTCAGATGGAGTACTGTGTAGGGAATGTGGAAGTAAGAAAATGTCTGTCATAGATTCCAGGTTTTGCATAAAGCTGTATTCGTGCTCTGCTTGAAGTGTGTTTCTGGTAGATATTTATGTGTGCCGCACACTAAAATTGTATAGTCTAAAATGCCGAGTATCCTGCTTTGTTTTGTCAACGTGTGAACATTTGTACGGTATGACTGAAATTATTTAGTGTGCACATTTCTGACATGTTTTGATGAAATCGTGTAATGTGATCCCCACCAGTCATGTTGGAGGACTGGAGAAATAGGGTGTTTTGTGACCAGTTAGTCTAATCTCCAAGCAGATGTAGAAAAAGGAAAAAAAACGTAACGTTACTGAAGCGCTCGCTTCCCTGAGCAGTGGGCCTTTCTACTTAGAAAGGTACTTCGGGAACCAAGAGCTTGTGAAATGTTATGATTTTGCCTTTCTACATCAGCCTGAGGATAACAGGTAGTCTACTGATACAGCTAACACGTTATTGTGAGAGCCATGATTACAGATCTGTACCTACTTGCATTACATTTGCATGAAGTCTAAATATTGTTTGTCTTCTTGTATATTGTAGACATCCCTACAGAGATTGGTTGATTCGGATAGATGTTTTGTGTATTGTTTTGTAGACATTTTCCCTCAATACAGAGGTTTGTTGAGATTACAAGTTATTAAAGCAATAGTTCAGTGAGCTGTACTGTACATGTCCTGTTGCTGTGTTTGTGTGTATTCTGGGTTGGTATGCATGTCGGAGGCAGTGACTCTTGATTTGGCATGAGGCATGGAAGACGCACAAATACTGAAAAATGAAATTGAGTCAAGCAAAACTTTGGTCCGTACAAAGGCATCCTAACCACAGTAAAGAAAAGAAAAGAAGTGGTGTGGCCAGGTGCCATGGTCATTGGGACTTAAGCCAAAACTATCATGCACGGAACCGTCTAGGGAGGAAGAAAGAGGGAGGGGTAGACAACAGAAAGGATAATATCAGAACAGACAAGCTTAAGCATGACATTGGGAAGAGCAGAAAACTGAGGAGAAAACTTTGCCAGATCTTCTGTGGCGCCCCAACGGTCAAACAGACGAGATAAAAATGAGATGGAAGACATGAAATTTATTGATCTCTCAAATCATTCATAAATTTGATACTCTCTTAAATCACTACCACTTATGCTATGCTAGAAAATGGCAAACTAGATGTATATGAATACATTACCAGTAAAACGAATCAATGGTGACCAAATGCAAGTTGGCTTCCCAAGCTTCGTGTTTGGCTCAATACCACTCCACTTGCTATGACCAATAAGACGTGAGAAACTAAAAGATGCAAGAAACTTTCCATGGTCTTCTTAAAACTGTTGTCAACATTCATCCAAAGGACCTTGATTCATAACGACATTGGTATGAATAAGATTTTTTGTAGTTATAATTGTTACCTGCCTGAGTTTCAAACTAACAATAAAGTTATTCTGTGTAGTCCCAAACATCCGAACCGTGTAACCTCTCCAGTATTCTGTCATCTCTTGTCCTCTGTTTTTCTCCTGTTAATTTTCCTGATTAGCCAAACGTTTAGCCTGGTCCCAGTCTCTAGCGGTCGGCTTAAGGTTGTTTTACCAGGCCCAGTCTGCTTTATTGAACCGTTTCTGATAGCCTTTCTACTTTGACTCCCACACTACTTCTGCTGCCACCCTACTTTCACCGCCGCCCTAATTTAATCCAAGGCCTGACGGTAAACCCTCCCCGAGCGGGCTAAGCTGTCTGGGCGGGCGGGGATCACTCCCAGCGCCGTAGAGATATCGGGGAGCCACCTAGGGTATGGTTTCCAGGCTACCAAAAGTTGGGAAATGGCTATAAAGAGAGACAGTACATGTAGTTCCTAATTCCCAAACATCTGATCTGTGTATCCTCTCCAATGTCCTGTCATCTTTTCTCCTTGTATTCTGGTTTTTGCCTGTTGGTTTTTCTGAAGCTAAAAGTTGGAAACCAACAGGGACCATGGCTATTATCAACATAAAAATCTGATCCGTGTATCCTCTCCAATGTCCTGTCATCTCCTCTCCTTGTCCTCTGTTTTTCTCTTGTTAGTTTTCCTGAACCCTGAGCAGCAGACAGAGTCCTGAGCCGCGGGTTTCTCACAGCACCGCTCCATGGCACGGAGAACACTCTCACAACGGGACTCTTTGTAATTGTTCGCTGCAGCAGTAAAAAAAATAGCAAATAAGCAAACATTGTATGATAGACTTGGCACAAAAAGTATATTTTTTTAATTTGAAAAGTTGTTAGCTGCAGTGGTATACATGATGTAGAAAGAAAAAGTGATCTTGATCCAGTTAAGCTCTTCCAATGGTTGTGACAGAGAAGACAGACGCTATATGTGCAGTATTTACAGCTTCATTGTACTTTGAAAATTCCCCTAGCTCTTTTTGACAAGCACACCAGTGGACCAAGGCTTATCGTCCCATACTTAAGGACTAGGGGTGAGTACCGGTACAGAAAATTCAGGTCCGGTCCAGGTCCAGGTCCAGAGGGTCAGGTCCGGACCTGGACCTGATTATAGTGAGTGTAGCAGTACACCATATTTTGGAGAGTGATTTACTTAATTGCAAGTATATGCATGTGTCGGACAATAACGCCGTGTCTGGAACGATATAATTTTTTAGGTTCGCACTGTCTTAAAATTAACTATACTCGCCTCGCCGTGTGTTGACTCATCCTTTAGGTGTTTCTAGATATGATTCACAGCTAACATCTTCGAAAAAGAGCAACCACGACTCGTTAAATCTGCTGTTTTGTATTTTCTTAGACCACTAACATTATTATATTTTGTTATGTGACCGCCTGCTGGTAGTCTTGTACTGTGAATTTTCTAATCGGTCCAAAGTCCGGTCCACTGATTTTTTCCGGACCGGTTTTTTTGGACCGGTCCACACAAAAATACCGGTTTTGTACCGGTACCGTGTACCGGTACCCACCCCTATTAAGGACTAATCAGTGATGATGATGACTAGCTAGGGCGTGCTGTCTGTCTGTCCTTTCGTCTGTCTGTCTGTTGGTACCTGCCATCATGTTTAATTAAATAACGTTACATGATTTGACCTCATTGTCATCACATCATCTTCATCAATGATAAGTTATTTTCTCACCTTGTAAACACACCTGTATGTCACAGGCCTGTCTCTGACACGGGTCCGGTCTCTCTTTCACCATAACATCAGTAATGTGTGGAACTGAAGAGAGAGAAATGAGGAGCAAGGGCAGACAAAAGTAAATAACAAGGTGACAGTGACACGCCCCCCTCCCCACCAAGACAACGCACTTTGCTTCAAAGTTTGAAGATAATACAAGTCATGAAAGTTTGTTTCTGACCAAGGTAAGGGCGAAGCAAAATCATTGTGTACAATTTGTAGTAACTTTCATTTTGTATCGGTGGAAAATGATGAAAATAACGCACCATATCAGTTTCACATGTCACGTAAACGTTTGTCCCTTTTGGCGTCTGCAGTTTTAGATAAACCTGCTAGATGGCATTAAAAGTACTAGAGTAGGATAGCACTTCCGGGTTAGAGGTAGTATCTAGGGCTTACCACTTCCTGTCGTGCAAACATCCGCTTAGAACAAAGTAGATTCAGGGTTAAGATATAATCATCCCTTACAGGAACATTTTAGAAACTTATCAGTTATTTAAGAAAGTTAGGCACATATATTTGCACACTTGTAATTTAGGTCAACGGACCAAAATGGATTTCGGAAGACATTTTGTTAGGAGGGCGGATGAATCTTGACGTCATATGTATGCTAATTGCCTAGCAACGGTACACAACTACGGGGCAAACAGCTGAGTTGTGTACATCAGTTTGTGTTCTGTCTTGGTTTCATTCAGTTCACAAGCAGGTCCCGGTCTCTTTACACCGACTTTTACACGTTTTCCGAGGACCACAACAACTTTATCATGGCTCTGCCGTTTCTACCAGGGAATTCCTTCAACCCAAACGTAAGTTGAGAGTTTTGATTGTCGGTTTTTAGATGAATTTTGGGGACAGATTTGTGTTGGATTTTTGGAACTCGTGGTCGATTTTATAAATGGGTGGGCAACATGGAATGGAGGCGTCATGCCAACTGTTTGTTACTGCCAATAATTTAGACATTTTCGTGAGTTTTCAAACAATTTTGTCAGATCTTCGTCAGTTTTTCGTTTTGCTAGACAACTGTTCCGAAGAATTCTCATGCCTGTTCTTTGTGCATGATTTTCGTTTGTAACGTTACCGTTTTGAGAAAGATATTTTGGCTTCTGATAACGTAACATAGAAATGGTGACTAGCAAATGTATAATCATACTGTAGCTGCAGGAAAAGTAAGCCATGAATAGTAAGCATACACTGCTTTAAAGATCATTTGCCTAGAGATAAACCACCGACATTGGGAACATACTCATGATACTGGTACAAGCGAGGAGGTTTATGAGAGACAACTATGCTTATTAGTAAAGTGTGTTGCTATGTTATGTTGTGTTGTTATGTTTTCTCGTGAAATACTCCAAAACTGTATTAGAAAATGAACAACAGCAGCTTTTATCGCACAATAACTTACATCACTCCTGTTCATACAGATACCAAAAGGTTTTGAAAAAGTAAGGAGGTTAAAGAGTTATATGTTAAAGATATCTGGTGTTCAGAATTATACAATATTTCTTCCAGTTCCATAACATAAGTCGTAGCTGTTAGACTACTGAAATGCTTTTAAGAACAAAAAAAGGACAACAGCTTCTTTAAAAGCAATAACACTTACTACATCTCCGTGTTACAGGTTATATTTGATTTTAAGAACTACACAATATTTCCACAAGTCACAGATGGATCAGAATGAGAAAATTTGTTACATATTGGACACTTATGAAGGGTCTAATAATAACTATATATCATAATTGTACTTCCTTCCAGCTGGGTAAGTCGAAGTTCCACAAGTCCCAGCTGTTCGACTACCGTAACGACATCTCCACGATGGTCGGCGAGCACAAGTCCGGGATCGGCGGCGCGCCACTCCCCGGGCAGAAGCTGAAGCCGCGACACAGCGCCTTCCCCAGCGGGGAGGGGAGCGACAAGCCCGCATGGCTCGCCTTCGACAGACAGGTACTTCAGTTTCTTTGTTGAAGCCTAGCCTCCACCAGGCCCTCTTACGGGCGTATGAATCGTAGAATTCGGCAGAAAAAGGAATAATTAGCCAGTGGAGCCAGTCCACAGTGAAGATCACATTTTGCCCGGAGCCTGCAAGCGAAACCCTGGCGTAGTTAGTCTGGTTGAGACTAGTTGAAGCCCATTTCTTGAGAAAATTGTACATTAGGTGCTCTATACAATGACCCAAATTGGACCATAGATTGGTAATAATCACAGCTAGCAACATCTAGCAACACCCATGCCCTGCACATCTCACTACAAGCCATCTTTGAAAATTAGTCTAATGAAGAGACCATTTTTATGATAACTATATGTACAGTATTTGTACAAAACGGAAATTTTGGAGCAAATCCATCCAGTTGCATAAGTAACTTTTGTGGTGGTATCTTATTAGTACCTAGATGTCTAACCTTCGTTGATGCACAATTTATTGCACATGTACCTGTCTGCAGGGTTAACAACAGCTTTTTCATTTCTGGGCTGACATAAGATGTTTACTTTGTCTAAAAACTAAAAGTCAACTTTCACATCATGCACTTCAAACTAAACATTTTCTTCTAATGATTCCTCCCTCAGGTGCTGAGTTTCGAGTCGTACTTCCAGGAGGCGGTAAACGAGAAGCGCGAGGAACAGTTCCGTGTGAGGAAGTGTAAGGTGTACTTCTACCTGGAGGACGACTCCATACAGGTCAACGAACCACAGGTCAAAAACAGCGGCATCCCTCAAGGTGAGACAAGTTCTTGATATCTATGTATGTAATTTATTGGTTTGGCTGTTGAGAACACACTAGCCTGAGTGTCATCCTAGTTACTCACAGTAGTTCCAGAGCCCCCATACAGTCTCTCTTCAAGTAGTTGGCGAGGAGAGAATACAAATAGCCCTTGAACTATCTAGGATGACACTCAGGCTAAAGATGCACAGCCACGGCTGCCCTACAAGCCTGGTGCTATTACAAATGGCTAGCCCTGCTGACAAAGACAATACAATGCAAATAAATGAATAAATAAAGACAATACAACAACAGACAATCTTTTACACCATTTCATTTCCTTGGTATTACATACAACTTCAGCAAAAGGACAAGATGAAAATGGGAGACTGGGCAGATAACTTGAATCTGACTTAACATAATACTCACTTTCTGACTTTCCTTATAGATCTAAACAATTCATCATTGTTTATTAATTTAAAACCAACATATTGAAATGGTATGGCCTGTAATGCATTTAGTTATGAAGATGTGTGCTTGTTTTTTTTTTTCCTTTTTAGATCTAAAGTGAATTGTGTTTGACTGCTTGTAATCCTCCATGTTCTTTGTACACATCAGATGCTACATGATGTTGCTATTCAAACCTGCCATTGTCTGAAATTGTCTGATCTATTATTCATAACCGTATATGATACCTCTGAGCCATGAATTATTTAAGACAGTCCTTTTGCTGTGCACATATTTGATTTTTAGATATGAACAGAGTTGAAAACAGAATTCTGTCTTCTAAATAATCTTGATTTTGTGGGATAAAACCTCAGCACAAACACAGCAATATATTTTCTTTAAATCAATATCAAATATCATTCAATGCACCTAATATGTAAAACAATCATAAATGAAGTAACATACTAGTATTATGAACAGAAGATTGTCCTTGGAATGTTTTAGCACTCGGTATTAAGTACAGGCTTCACCCTTGTATTCTGGCACATTCATTTTTGAAAATGTATGACGTGTAAGGATAATATGTTTATGGATTTATCAAGATTTCAATCATGTAATTTGTCAATACATGTACATGTTAAATTTTGTCCGACCCTTACCTCTTCCCTCATGACCTCAATGAAAAGCGGCCTGCAGGCAGATTTAAAACACTCAAAAACAAAATTGATAATTATTTCCATGTTCCCCGCCCCAGGCACGTTGATCCGTCGGCACAGGATCCCCCTCCCCCCTCCCAACGAGGATGAGTACTACACCGTGGAGCACTTTAACGTGGGGAAGGAGATAGAGCTGTACGGACGAACCTTCAAACTCACCAACTGCAACCAGTTCACAGCCAACTTCCTGCGCAAGCTCGGCGTACAGGTCTGTAGCTGTGTTTTGTCTACAGCTAGGAAAGTGACTAATAATTGTGTAATTCTTTCAACATGATGCCTAAGGCGTATGCAGGAATTACACAAGAAACACACTAGGCACATATGTACACAACTGCACACACAAACACCCTTAGGATCAGACATAACGAATAGCACTACATTTTCTGCCACCCATACATTCTTAAGGTTTGAATAACCCGATAACTTCCCTCAAAAAGGAAACAATTCAAAAACAAAACAAAAAAGAGCTAAAATCTATCACTGACTTTTCCTTATTATGTTTTAATCAAATAACCAATCACTTTCTGACACTTACTAGTATGATTGAAAGCTGGCACTGACTAATTCTCGTGTTTTTTCTCATTTGGCCCACAGGTGAATCTGCCAGAAAACACGCCCAGTGACCCGTACTCCAACTACCGGCAGCAGCTGGACGACAGCATGCAGCCGCTGCGCCCGTACGAGCGCTACGACACGCTCAAACAGTTCCTCGACAACGACGGAAAGGTTTGTTTGTTTGTTTGTTTATTTGTTTATTCTTTTGAACTGTACTGAACTAAGTGAGCAAAAGAGATACTTTACCAATTATGTGGTATGATATATCTTCACGAAGCTTAATATTTATCTTTCTGAAAACCCGACACCTCTTCACTTAACAATGGAGATACATTGTACGATTGAACGAAATGTCTGCCATCTTTTTGGCAACAAACTTAGATAAGCTTAGCCATTTGTTTCTCAAATAAACGATGATGACAAATCATGTACTTGATTGTAAAGAATGATAAGCTTAATTAACGGCTGTGTTTTTGACTAATATTGGCTTTTAGATGTCAAATTGTGAACTTATGTGTTGCTTACTTTGGTGATTTGACACAAGTTTAAACATACATACCCTTCTGATTCAGAAGCAGGGTTATTAACCGCCACACCACATTATTCTCTCTAGGTCCTGCGGTTCTACTGCTACTGGGACGATTCCGACGCGATGTTCGGGGACTCCCGCGAGATGGTGATGCACTACTTCCTGGCGGACGACACCATCGAGATCCGGGAGAAAATCACGCCCAACTCTGGACGCGACGCTGCGCCCAAATTCCTCAACAGAGCACGGCTGCCGAAGGTGAGCAGTTTAAACCATAATCTTTATGACGTTAAAATTGGATGTGTTCTCCTTTTCTAATTTTAGTAACAAAAAATAGATCAGCTCATTTTTCAGGCAAACCTATAGGAAAATGTCTCCATTAATGATTGCCCAAATATGACACAGCTTATTTCTCTTCGACGAATTGTCATGTTAGCCTGAGTGTCATCCTGTTTCAGTTCCAGGCTCTATACCTTCACCAAGGTAGAACCTGGAACTGAAACAGGATGACACTCAGGCTATTGTCATGTATCAATATGGCCTTGACAAAAGGTGTGAAACGAAAAACTGAATACTTAGGGTCATTTTTTTGCTCTTGTTTACCATGTGGTTACCTAAGTTGACCATAGGTCAGCAAGTTTCTGACCCTGTTTCAGTAGCAGGGTATATTTCTAAAGGGAGGGGTTGCTAGCCCTTCCCATTTAACATGCTTGAGGCACCTCCTTCCGAAAGACGGGTGCAGCTCCAACTGAGTTGCCCTTCCCCAGGATACATCCAATAACAGTACAAGTCACCAATCACGGGAACTGATGAATAACATGATGTATTCTCTCCGTTCCAGAACGCTCCGACCCCCCTGAACCAGCCGGGAGAGAAGACCGACCGTACCGTGCTGAACGTGTTCGGTCCCACGGGACACGGCGGGCGCTACATCCTCGACAGTCTCAAGGTACGGCAAACAATCTATACTTAAGATTTATATACATGGAGATCAATAAGTACTGGACAAGACATGTGTAACATTGAAAATTGTCAGCATGTTTAGAGCACTTTACGATTCAGAATTCAGTGCTTATTTAGGGAAAAGATCTTCTACATTTCGTCTATCGATATCTTTTGTTTCTTCTTATATTAATCGAAACAGAGACGTCATGCCATAAAGAATTAGTTTCAGCTGTCCAACCTCATGTACATGTACCTTAAAGCTGGTCTGGAAACTTAACTGCATCAAGTATTTGTAAATTGTAAGTACACAATGTAAAAGAATATGCATGACCTGAATATTGAAAAAAACTAAGTTTAAACTTGATAACATCATGCAAAAAGATCTCATTCATTGATGACCATATTTTCGTTACGTATTATCAATTTGTATTCATTCCTACCATTACTCCTCCAGACTGGAGCAGTCCACCTGGACTTCTACCATGACGGAGACCTGACCATCGGGAGCGTGGTCAACGTGTGGGGACGCAAGATTGTCATCTGTGACTGTGACGAGTTCACCCGCGAGTACTACCGCTCCAAATATGGCATCTGTAAGTCATACTCTCCTGCCTATGTTTGAAAATTCTGGGGGTTTTTTAACTCGCAAAAGGTACTACAGTAATCGAACCTCTAATGGGGTGTTCATGAATTATTCTAAAGAAACAAAGTTTGTCTGGAAAAGAGGTAAAAGTTTGTAATTAAGAAAGGATTATTCTTCCTTTTTAACTTTGAAAATGCAGCTAAACAACTTGAACAATCAATATTATTTTATATGAGAAGTGTCCTATAGAATTTGTTGGGCATAGATAAATGCAACATCTGAATTGACTTAAAAATACAATTATCCAATTTTAGATATTAGTATTGAAAATTTTATTACAACTATATAATAACAAGTACAGTTTTCCTGGGTTCTGTGCTTGCTTTGAGGAGTTTCAAGCCTTAAAACACACCAGTAACATCTTAAATAATTTCCGTTTCCAGCTGAGTTTGGGCCGCTGCAGTACAAGGCCCCGGCACCAGGGCGGCCCGGTCGCGTCGTTCCCCCGTACAACGGGTTCGGCTCGGAGGAGGACTCCCTGTGCTCATGCGCCGGCCTCATCCCGAAACCACCCCGCAGGGACTTCATCAAGTTCATGGAGAAGGACAGGTGCGCTTGTTTGTTTGTTGCTTTTTTTAACTTGTCAAAAAAGATGTTAAACCAGATAGATAGTGAGTGAGTGCGTATTCCCCCTGAAATGCTTTATCTATCAGTACCTTCTGACTTGGAGATTACTTTTGATGGTTAAATTGAGGACTATAAGACCAGAACCAGATATAAATGATAGGTGCGTTTGTTTGTTTCTTTGTTTGTTTGTTTGATTGAGCCCTTATTTCCCCTGAAATGCTTGATCTATCAATACCTTTAGGCTACTTTTTGTACTGGAATGGAGGACTATGAGTATAAGGTTGGAGCAAGCTGCACATGATCAAAAAGATGTAAAAAAATCTCATTCTGTTTAAGAGGTGCTTACTAATAACAGCTGGCTCTTTATAGCTCTAAAGACTATTCACAAGTTCCACACTTACAGGGGTGTTTGGCATTTGAAGTAGCCGACCAAAACATGCCTTTAGTCATATATGAGTACTTTTCAGCACTTGATGATGTCTCGCCTGGAATAAGTAGTATTTTTGATGAGCCTTTTATGAATCAAGTGGTACTTGGCCTTGGCTTTCAATTGAAAGTGAGATGCTCCTAGGAGAGATGTTTGGTCAAAGAAGGAAGCAAAAGAGCTAGGAAATACAATGATTATTGAAAAGCAATGCAAAATGTAATGTCATGAAATGAAATGAAATGTATACTTATCTATTTCACCTCAAAAAATTACACGAGGCATGCATCTCGAGGCAACTTTAAACTGCGGCAGGGTTGATACATGCCTTATGTCATCTCATAGTGTGTTGTAGTGATCTGTGCCTCTGAATGCGAATGTGCGGTGGCCAGCTGTGGTAGTATGATTGGGTTTGTGGAGTAATGACGTCTGTCTGGTATTGTAGTTGTGCAACAGTCATGCACAGTCATATTTCTCCTGCTAAAATTTCATCCCCATTTGTTTGGATTTTCAACTGAAGCCAATACATTTTTTTTGTTCTAAACAATATTCTCCCCAAGATGACAATAGGAAAAATATGATAATTAAAAATGTTTCCATTTCCAAAACTACAATTTTCTGTAGTTGTTCTACAGGTGGTTGTACACAACAGGTGGTTGTGTACAAAAGTGGCACTTTTTGCACCGCTAGCTAATACAAAAGCATCATGCTTCGTTCTCAGTTAACCCATAGTGTTTATCTCCCACAGACATGGCCTGGAGAGTAACGTACTGCGGTTCATGGCGCGCATGGACACCACCAAACCCATCGATGCCGACCGGCGCTTCATCATCTCCTACTTCCTGTCTGACGACACTCTGCTGGTCTTCGAGCCGCCCGTCAGGAACTCTGGTAGGTTCCAAATATCAGTGTACATGGACATTGGAAGTCTATAGGGGTCCAGAAATGTGATTTTAATGGATTTGATTTGATTAATTATATTTAGAATTGTAACAAACAATACACGTGGGACGTTAGAGTGATGACAGAGTGAAAAATGCCTCCCTCCTTTTGCAGTATTACTTTATCAACAGTTTCGTTAACAGTTACATGTTTTGTTATTTCGTACCATAGTTTTATGATCTTGAAGGTTCATGCATTTGCATGCATAATGATACTGTAAACTAGTGCCAGAAAAAGAAATGTGCAAAATGAAATATCTGTACTGCAATCAAAAATACTTATTTTCAATTACAAGAAGTCTTAATTGAAGTCTTCAAGGTGAAAGATACAGTGATGTTTTTTCTGTCAGGACTGTTCTAACGTCGTCTTCTTTTCACCAGGCGTTATTGGCGGGAAGTTCCTTGAGCGCGGGCGCGTGAAGAAGCCCGGACAGGAGCTGTACAAGTCCGACCCGTCCGCGTACTACCTTGCCCAGGACCTGTTCGTCGGCGCAAAGGTTCAGTTCAACAACCACATCTTCGTTCTGATCGACGCGGACGAGTACGCCTTTATGTACATGGAGAAACACAGTCCTGAGGTGAGGGTCAATTGCTCTTTCTGGTAATTGAATGATAAAGCATACAGTCACTTAGATGTGTAAATGTCAGACGTGACAGGTCGTTCGGTGAAATATAACCAGTTGCTGCTGCGCCTTTTTGCTCTGGTTGAATAATGTAGAAATATGGTATTTGCACCTTAAAAGCAGTGGAATCATCCTCAAAATCTTATTTTTGAGCAACAGCCTCTTACAGTGATTCCCAATGGAACTCTGCAACATTGATCCCTACGAATGGCTTAATCCCCCATAGTTTTTTTGTAACTTGTAAAGGTATCAAGCACCTGTTTTATTCCCCTTTCCACTATGTGGTAAATTGAAATAAAACAAAAACTACCCCAAAATATTGCTAATATTTTATGATTAGTTATTCTGATGACAAAAAGGAACAACATCAATCATAACACAAAAATGGAAAACAATAGTACTAAAAGATCTAACCCTTGTCCCCACAGTTCCCAGTGGCCCATGTGCACAACATCCTGGGCAAGCTGAAGGCCCAGGCCCTCAAGAACACCGACGACATCAAGCAGTTCTTCCTGAGGAACGACCCCAACGGTGTTGGGCAGATCCCCTACGAGGTCTTCAGGTAAGACACGCATCTTTGGGCTACATCAAGTCATTTCTTACGCATCTTAAGAGTAAAAATTCAGGTCCACAAGATAAAAATGGTTTAATATAACCAGCTGCTGCTGCGCTGTAGACTGCAAAGCTGGTGTGTTACACTGACTGGCAGTTATACTGGCTATACAGATACACATTCAGAAGCTTGTGTGTTACACCGAAGAGTGGTTAGACTGTGCAGATACTGATACAGAAGCCGAAGGGCTGTTAAACCAGCTAATATTGTAGATACAGATACAGAAGCTGGTGTGTTATGCTGAAGGGCGGTTATAGCGGCTATACACAGATACAGATGCTGGTGTGTCATGCGAAAGGGTGGTTATACTGGATATGTAGATACAGATACAGAATTGCGAAGCTGGTGTGTTACACTCAAGGGTGGTTATAAGGCTATACATACACAGAAACAGTCTTTAAACTTTATCTATTTTCCTGTAGGAATCTGCTGACGCAGGTTTGCGGCAACAAGCTCGTGGAGCACGAGATCATGACGCTCGGGCGGTACTTCAGCGAGCGCCAAGACGAGAAGGTCAACATCAGCGTGTTGCTAGGCGTCGCCCAGGAGCAACTCCGCAAGCACAACTTCGAAAACTTCACGCGGCTGAAGCAACTCATGATGCACCACGATACTAGCAGGTAGGGAAGAGTTTTTTTCTATTGTTTTTTTTTTCATTTGTTTGTTTTTCCTTTGTAGTTTGCACGGTCTAGTGGTTAATGACCCTGCCTAGAGACAAGAAGGTCAAGAATTCAAATTCCAAGCTATTGTTGGAAAACCAACATGCATGCTACTGGAAAAGATTGCAATCCTTAGGACCGGCTTTTGAGGCAGTGGCCAACTGTTCGTTGTACTTGAACCGAAAATAGCTAGGGGAATTTTCCCAGCACATCAAAGGTATATCATATATTGTACGTAATTGTCAACAGTTGCATGTAGCTAAATATGTTGTGTTCTTAGATCAGAATTTGAGAGGTAACTCTTGTGGTTTGGTCTGTAGTTTACTAAACGTTTTCTCTTTCCCTATCCCAGGACTGGCAACATCACGAGGAAGAAGGTGCGAATGGTGTCAAAGGCCTTCCACGTTCCAGTCTCCGATGATCTGCTAAGAGCAATTCTGGAGAAGTACGTGTAATCTTCCACAGATCTTTATTTCGGTTTATCAAATGAATGTCCTTTGTTGTCTGCAAATTAGGACGCATTAGACCACAAGCACTATGAGCCTATTTAACACACAGCTCACCCAGATGCTTAGTTAAACCTTAGCACTTGTGTCCGTCATTATCACTGGACAGGTCATAATGAAGATATCAAGGTATTTAAAAGACTTAAAGTATAAAGAATAAAGTATAAAACGGAAATTAAGAAGAAAACTGGATTAAAAACAAAGTTTGCTCAGTACGAAGCCAAGAGACTACTAGCTTGGCAATGAACTGACTCAAAACTTGAACAGCATCTCTTCTCCCTAAAGTCAGAAACATTATTATTTAGACATGCTCAACTTTCTAGATGATTTCTATATTCAATTTGGAAGTAAACAGGGACCCAGTGCGATTGTGATAAACAACAGTATAGTACAGGTGAAAATGGGAACTGGAATTAATTTCTATGCTGCAACATAGCCCTCAGAAATTCAAGATTTTCTGACCAACAGCAGAAGGAGATGTTACGACTTCTTGTATCATGTGATCTAACCGTTGTACCCTGTTTATTCCAGACTTGCCGGTACAGACGACACCCCTGTGAACTACCAGGAGTTTGTGGACCTGCTCAACTGGAGAGAGAACCCGGTCGAGCCGCTACACTACACAGCCGCACCCGCCACGGTAAGCAACCCGCCACATTTGGCAAATTGTTACAAATTTGTCAGCCTGCCATATGCGTGGTAATTTGTATGTTTTGCATGTTTTTATCATTTTGTTGCAAATTGTTACAAACTAAGGTCACTCTTAGGTGTGGCAATTTGTCACATTTGCATCTTTTACATTTTTGTTTGAATATTTCTTCTTGTTTCCTATCCTAGGTTTGTCAACAATCTGCCACCTTTTAAAAATCAGTTTGCATGCTGTTTAATTGTAGCCAGAATTTGCCACATCTTTTATCTTGCAAGCTCTCGCAACATTTTAGAATCCACATGTACTGTTTCTATGATTTCGCAAACAAAATATGTTAAACCATTGAACAGGAATTGCAATTTGTCATACTAATGAATCCTTATTGTTCCTTCTCAGCTTTCCAACTGGGTTGGCGCTGAGAGCAGAGACAACGTTATGATGGTCCAGTACACTCCTCTGATGGGGGAGATCTTTGGAGCCAACATGGGCGACTCTTAACTTGTGTCGCCGTTTAGCCATATAACAACCAGCAGTTCTCAAGATTTATATGGTAAAAATAGGGCGAGTGAGAGGGAAAGAGAAAAAAGAAAGGCGAACATACATTTTGTGAGGAGAAAAATGTAGCTTGAGTGTATAAAATTGCTGCAAGTTTAAATGTACAGTACAGGAAGTTACAGTATTCGTCTCACCAAGTTGTGGCTTTGTCAGAGAAGAAAGATTGTTCTGGCCAAAAGAAAGTCCTGCTCAGTCAACGCTTGTTGGTGAAATTTAACCTTTATTGTGCCTTACAATATGATGAACCGTAGTGAGATCTGTATATTTTGCACTCTACAGTCAGAACACGTCTTCTTATGAATTCTGAACTTGTATTGAACAAAACAATATTCAGCGTTGAATGTATACGCCAGATTGTGCCTTAAACAAGAATATATATTTAGTAAAGTTGCCTCATGTGTATAAAATGGTGTTGGTTTTTTGAATTCTTAACATTTGTTCTGTGTACATAAATATGTGAAATCTTGATAACAAGGAAATTAGTCCAATAGATTTTGCACCAGAAATTGTAGCTATAATTCACTTCAGAACGCATTGTGCCACCTTCTTCCATATTGTACCTTATTGTATGTACAAACACATTGTACTAATGCCACTTCACCACTTGTAAAGAAAAATGCTACCTATAGAAATAAAAACATGGTTTGAGTTTTTAAGAACTTGTTCTTCCACATTTTTCTTGCTTTTGTTGATCTTTGGATATGATATGTTGTGTAAAGTAGTGAAAAATAGGGGATGTGACAGCTTTCTGCTTTGCCTATTTTTAGATATTAACTAACAGTAGTGACCAGTGAAATCTACATTACATTGCGTTGATCCAAAACAACTGGTAACTTAAACAGCAAAGTATTTTGAACAATGAATTTACAACTAGAGTCTTTAACAGAACTGCAGATGCTATCATCTTAAGTCTATGCCAATGGCACAGTGAAAACCAATGTCAACAAGAATGCTAAGAAAACAGTAAATAATCTTGGACCCTTAAAAAACAAATTATCAAATATGATCAACACTACAGCACTGTATTTCTACTGACATAAATAGTAAATTGTAAGGCTATTAGGATCATCACAATACGTAACACTGTTTCTAAGAAAATAGCTGATTACTTCCTAGACGGCTTGTTGTGCCTCTTCCCTCACTTCCGCATCTTTTTTTCCTAAAGATATGACAAGTAAAATGCCCCACTTAGTACTTCGACATTACTTATAATTAAAGCAGGTTATGGCTATAATCTAAGAAGAAGCATATAAATGTGTCTTAGTACAGTAGAAACCGCTTTTTTGCAAAGCCTATTTTCCTGATTACCTGGCTTTGCCGATTACGAGGTGCTAGCTCAAACTGACCCAACTGGAACTACGTAGATCGTTGTTGTTTTCTGTCGACTAAATGAATGATGCAAAGCACTAATTTTTAATTGAGATATTTACTCTAACACAAGCCACAGGTTATGAATAAAACAATGGAAAGTACCTGTACTTCTATCTTCCTGCTGCACACTCTGGGCAGCTTTGGTACTGTCTGTCATGACAGGAGGGCTGGACTCCCCCGCGTCAGCCCCACATATGGACCAGTCCTGGCTATCACCATGTGGGTTCTCCCACTGACGCAACCTGGGAGGGGGGTTGAATTAAAATCAAACATTTCAGGGAGCGAATATAGTCAAATAAAACTTTATTCCCACCCCTCTGTCTTCAATCAGACTTTTTCCTACAGCCCCTGTTAGACCATGGTTGGGAATTAGTTGTGAGCAAAGTCATCTGAGGTTGGGAGTTGGTCAGGAAGTGCCTGTAAGTCTTTAAATGTCTGTTACTTTACATTTTGACTAAATCAAAGTCGGGAAAGTCATATTCTGCTTGGATGCGATAAGCCTGACAAATCGCGCTCCTAGCGGCCGGCCGGTCCTGTTACCGCCAGCCGGGTGGGGGTCAGTAACCTCCGGCCGAGAGCTTGTGTAAACACAGGCTAGGATGCGATCAGATGAGGGACTGGAGCTAGAATAGGATGGATTCCAGGCTATAAGCTGGCTTGAAGCAAAGTCGTGGGAAGGTCCTGAATGTGTGAAACAGTCATAAATACTTCCAATAAAAATTTCTGCTAACCTTTGCAGCTTGGTCTGCAGCATGTTGTAGGTGGTGTTGATGGCAGTCTGTAGTCCATGGATCATGTCATTCTCCGCATAGAACATCCTACTGTGGGGGGAGAGGGAAGGAATAAATGACGGAAGGAGAAAATTAAATTGTTCAGTTCTTAGTGGAAAATGTGCTAGATGTTGGCATGTCAGCAACCAAATTTGTAGTTTTATTGGCACACTTTTTAGACAGATTAGCCGAAGAGGCTCGGTGGGCGTCACTCACACTGTCATGGTAGGAATATCATGTAAAGTGCCTTTTCCAAGGGCACAACACAATGCCAAGGCATGGTAAGTATCAAACTTGGGATCTATATTGGTTCTGAGTCCAACGCTCTAACCGTTGTGCCACACCAATGCCACAGAAGGAAGGAAAGCATGAATGAATGAATGAAATCCACTTTGACAGGGCAAGCATTTGAAAAGACAGTATTTTACCCAGTAGTTTAAAATCCATAAAATACAGATCTTTGCCATATGGCTTGTTCCTTACACCAACTACCAACAAAAAGTCAGTCATAAAAGTCAACACATAACTTTTCAATTACCTGTACAACAACAGCCTACAGGAAAACAAATCCTGAAAACAACATAACCTCCTCGAACAAACTGTGAACAAACATAACCCCACTGAGTGAACATGTTTTGTGCAACTGGGATTTGCTCAGCTGACTTACTACAGATTCTGCTGCATCTCATCATGAGATGATTGAAAGAAGGAAGGAATTAAGAAGGGATAGATCGAAGGCAGAAAGGTAGGAAGGGAGAAGTGGTTGATTGATTTATCTATGCATTGATTGATTATTTGATTCATTGATTTATTTATTTATTTATTGATTGATTGATTGATTGATTGATTGAAAAAAAATATTTGGAGATGCAGGACTCTGCAAAGCCAAGAACCAACCAAAACAAAAGAGAAACTTTTGAGTTATTCTATTCACAGCAGGAGAAATGAACAAGAAAATACAACAAAACTTCCCCCAACAAAATATTAAACAAACATGACCCCACTGAGTGTACATATTTTGTGCAACTGGAATTTGCTCAGCTGACTCACTACAGATTCTGCTGCATCTCATACGGAATGGGGTCCTTCTGAGACTCATCCATGGAGGTATCTGTAAGCAGTTTGATTTTAGGCTACACCAGTTTAATTTCTTGGTTAACAGATTTTTATTTTCCAAAAAAAAAAATTAAAAAAAAAAAAAATTCATGAAAACAGAAGGCTGGGCCAGCCTTCTGTTTTCATGATTTTTTTTTTCTAGAATTTTTTTTTGGAAAATAAAAATCTGTTAACCAAGAAATTAAATTGGTGTGGCCTTATTTACAAAAAAAGCCAAGTGGACTAAAATTGCACAATATGTCTGTACTTTTTAGCAGAATTCTCTGCTCCATTAAGACAAAAAAGCTACTAGTTTAGGATACAATTACATTGTAAAAAAAATGTATGATGACCACTGCTCTCTATGAGTTTCAAAGTAAACTATTAACGATTAGCACTCTGAAGCAGCCAATTGGCAGCCAATTGTCTATCAAAAGACAGAGTTAGGCAGCAGGGAGAAGGTTATAATGAATTGCTCACCTATCCCCTGCTGTAGTTTGATGTCCATGAGTCGATCTGTGAGAGCTGACACCTCCTGCTCTTGTTCTTCAGCTGTAGTGACAAACATAAAACCAATGAGTGTACTGAAATTACCTTCATCACAATCATTTTGCCAGGTCAGTACCTATTTCACTGTTCACATGTTGTAAAAAAACAAACAAATAATTGATAAAAATGGATAACCACAGCTACCAAATATATAAAACCTTCATTACCATTGTCCTTGACAGTCTTTTGGACTTCTAGGAATAAATATTTACACTGAAAAAATGAATTGATTGACTGTCGAGCAGCGGAAAGCTTGTATCACACAACACAGCCTTTTCAGCACCAGGGACATTACAGGCAAAAACTATTTTCGTCAATAAGCCCAATCATAGATTCAAGTACGCATGTGCAGTGTCAAAGGTGAAGGCCCCTGAGACGCAAACAAAACCCATCTGGGCATTTTTATGGAAATCGAGACAACGGTCGAGACAGAACTGTTTAGAAGCTAGGGGCCTTCACCTTTGACACTGCACATACGTACTGAAATCTACGAATATGGGCATATAGTTGTTGACTTTTTCAATGTCAGGAACTGAGACATTAGGAGTGCACTAACCTAGCCTCTCAGCTTCTGTCTTCATAGCTTCGAGATCCTGTAGCTCTTTCTCAATGGACTCTGCTTTCTAGGAAAATGAACAAGTGAGCAAAACTTGGAAGTCAAAAATGGTGAAGACTGTGATGAAAAATGTCATGGTTGAATTCCAAAATTAGAAATGGCATTGCTTAAAATTTAATCATTGTACTGCATTACTTTGTCATTTTCTGGTATAAAATTGATAAAGTGACAATCTCTCTAAGCCTGAAAGCTCATTAGTTATGGTAGAAATTATTCTGAAGCAAAGTTTAACTGTAATTTTTAAATGAAAAACTATAAATACTCGGTTATCTTGATAAGTCCAATTTTTGCATTGGAAATTACAACGTTTCTTGTTTTCCTTCTTTCCTTTCACCCTTTCTTGTCTGTCGACATTTCAGTAGTTAAAAACAAAATTGTTACTATCTCATAGAAGAGACATGTCACAAGACTTACAAAGTACAGCCAGGCGTGGTGGGAAGCATCTGTCAGTTCATCCAGCTGATTCTCAAACTCACGACTGCAGGTGAGATATATTTATATAATATTGTTTGGATGAAGGGCAAAACCAGGTAGATGCTGTAAATCAAGAAATTTTCACTGTGATTTCATATTTGCAGTTTCTGAGTTAAGCTATCTTTGAAAACTTATCACATCAGGTACATGTGCTCTGCTCTTACTGCAGTAACTGTTGTTGTTTCAATTGCAAAAGGCCTCCTTTCTCCTCCTGCCACAAAATCAAATTCAAAACTTGAAATGATTTACATTACCAAAGACAACTTGTCATCACTACTGTTCCACCATGTTCAGTTTAAGTCATTTCCAATGGTAGCTTACAAGAGCAAATACCTTAGCAGTCATAGATGTAAACTACTCGTATTGTAAATATTCACAGTGGTTTTATCTTCATGTTTTTCACAGTAACCTCTTACATATGCTCTGTATTCTATTGCACTAATATGGTTGTTTCAGCTACAAACTTAAAATACAGCAAAGGCCTATTTCTCCTCCTACTGCAAAATTTAGACCCTGTGAAATTGAATAAACTTGAAGGGTACCTGGAGTAAAGCAGGTCAACTACAAAGCATGAGGAAACGTATGACAGAAATAGAGGTAACCTGACCATGTCATATGTATGGGACAAGATAAAAAAATTTAAAAAGTCTATCGTAGGTTGTTGTGAAAAAGTAAGGTAAAGCAGGTGGACTTCAGCACAGGGAAACTTATGACAGAAAGAGATATAACCTGACCTCACCTGTACTGTCTCTGCCTCTGTACCTCTTTCTCAATACCAGAGCTCAGTTCAGCCAGACAAGCTCGCTTCTCTTGGTTCACCTGCTCCTGGCTTTACTCACAACAAACAGACAAGAGACACAGTATAACAGTTACTGTGATTCTTGATTTGTTACCTGTATCTTAATTTTAGTTGATTGAACAGTCACTGGTCAACCGCTAAAATCTAATCATCGCTAATATCTGATCACTGATATTTGATACACTAGAGTTTGTTCAAACCGTTAGAATTAAGTGCCATGACCTACTCCATTATCCCCCAACCACATATTTTCCTGCTGCTATATTAAAGTGATATACAGTACTCAAGCAACTGGATAGATTTGCTTATAGTCAGACGTTTAAGATAGCACCCACTACCTTTTGTCAGTAACTGGGAAAGATCCAACAGACAATTGCAAGAGGATTTACTGTAAATGCAGAAATGTTCCCAGTGGTTTTATGTTAGTGGTTTTCGCGGTGAACTCTTTATCGCAAACTTAAAACCACCACATAAAGCCATTCCCATGTGTGACAGTAGCACTATTAATATTGTTTCAAAGGCAAACTTAAAACCACAGCAAACACTCAATGTTCTCCCAACCACGAAATCAAATCCCAGTGAACATTTCTTAACAAGACTTCTTACAGTTCGTAAACAATCCTTGTCAAAATCGTTTCTTATACTCTAGCATGAAAGCTCATCTAAGTTGGTATTTGAACCATTGCTGATATGATTACACTTGTATCAAGTCTTGCATTCAGAGCAATAGGGACGTCAGAGAGCTGAAGAAGCCTAGTCAAAAATTCCAACTTTTTGGAGAATCTATTGATAGATGCTGATTTGAAGATGGCATTTTCAATACTTAAGTTGATATTACAAAGAAAGAAAATAGATTTCCCTCACTTGTCTGCCATCTGCTGTGACTGGTCTACTTTGTGCTTTGCAATCTTCAAGGTCTCTAAATTGTTGGAAAAAAAAGAGAAAAAGTTTTATGTCGCTATCAAAGACACATCGGGACAAGGTAGTACACAATGTTACATACACACACAGTTTAACGCAAACCTCCGCTGTCCAGGACTTTAATGGCTCACTATAAGCGTGATTGAATCAGGCTACACACACAGTAAATACACAAACACATACACTCACATTATCACAATGATACACACACAAACACATACACACATTAACACACATTACACACAACATAATTTTGTTATACACACACACACTCACACATACATGTACATACAACACACACACACGCACACATACACACATGCACACACACACGTGCACACACACACACACAGGTGCACACACACACACTCTCTCACCCACACACAAGCATAAAGTTACGTTCCCATTTACTTACCAACCATCTTGTTGTAGAGGACTGAGATCTGGCGATGTTGTTGACTTACTGGGAGACAAGAAGAATGAAAAAGACAAGTAAAATAGAACATCTAAATGTCTTTTATTTTCCAAACATTTGCATCATTCAACATATTTCTGCTGTCTTCAGATAACAAGAAAACAAAGCACTAAGATACTTGGATACTTTATTGACTCCATTAGCTTACATACAGTACAAATGAACAAGAGATAGCTACTAGTATGTAAACAGCGGAACACATGTACAGTTTTCAGATGTTAGTCCAGTACTAAATGTTAAACGCAGGAAGTACCTTCGCCAAGTTTTTTCTCTGTCTCTCTTTTCCTCCTCTTTGCCTCAGCTAGTTCCTGCTCCAGCAACGACTTTTCTGCCAGCAGAATATCACCAAAAAATCATGCTCAACAAACATTCTGATTCATTTCTTTCACACAAACTGTTGACACCAAAAACCAAGTACCACTCTTCAAACGTTCTTCATTACTTTGGCAGTAAATATATTTCATTCTACATTGATTCCTCATACTATTTTACCGTTAACAGATGTTGAGACAACATCATTAAAGATAAAAGCAAGGATGACGCCTCCTTGTTATTTTATTATTATTAATTCTAGAAGGCCTTGCAAAGTAAAATCCATGCCCCCTCCCCACAAAAACATCCCCAAAACTCAGTGGCTGCTTACAAAGAATGTATAAAAAGGGTAAACAAGTTTATGAACCCTTATTTTGTTGGTAAGTGTGTACAAGTGTATAATTATTTTCTTGCCTTTCTGCAGTTCTCGCACACTGCTGAGCAGGTCTTCCACTCGGAACGGTTCTTTCACGCTCATCGTCCAGAATTGTCGTCTGATTCATTAAAAAAAAATCGACTTCAAACTTGGTTAAACAGTTTAGAAGTCTAATGCAAAGTTCGAACACCTTATCATTAGATCTACAAGAAGAATTTTTTCATGTCATTTTATGCAAGGAAGTTTTATAGGTTCTATATAAAACCTCCTTGTTTTATGCACCATTTACGGGCGAAATTATTCGATATCAACGAGGCAGGCGTCGTGCCAATTTCGCCCCCCTCCCCCTTCCAACAATCGGCGATCGCAAATTACTAGTATTTCTTCAAGAAAAATCTATATTTTGGCGTTTCCCGACAAATCCACAACACAGTAACCTTCATCTACGATAGATATCAGCAATGACGCTTTCTAGATGCTCCTAAATCGGTAGAAAAACCTTATTTACCGGCTTGGACCCTGAAACTCCTCTCTCGTGACCAAATGTCGTCTGTGCTGAAAATGTCGTCTGCTTCAGAACCTACGTTTCGCGCCAAAAATAACTAGCACCTGATTGGTCTGTGTGAATCACGTGATGTATGTCGTACAAGGTTTAAGGATTCCATACCTAAGCATGTGCTAAAACTGTTTGTATTGCATATATTATATAAAATACATTCAAAAAAATTAAATTTATCGGGCAATACTGTCCCTGTTTAACCATTCAGCCTGGCATACAATACTTTAAACATCATTCAGTGTATCTTTGAATGTTTGCAGAGGTTTTATTTTCTCGGTCTCTAAATAAGTTTGGTCAATTAACAAATAATCTGAATAAAACATAACACTTGTACCCATCCCTAGCGGCATCGCTGCGAAATGACATTGTGAATACGCTTTTCCAATGCATTACTACTGTACTATAGAACTGTTTCTACTATGAACAGAAAGTATCCCTTTCCAGCTCCTATGGTGACATTAAATATTCAAAGGTGTATGAATTTTCTTCAAACAAAGAATAAAAATTCTTCTATGTTTCTGTTCCATACACAATAAATATCAGGATGGCAGCAGCTGGAGAACAGCAAGTTGGTAGCTTTTATTCCTTCATTTAAGGCAGATTTTGGCAAGAGGACTCACAAAACAGACGAGTGGTCAAAACTGAAACATCAAGACAAGTTTCTG
Organism: Branchiostoma lanceolatum; assembly: GCF_035083965.1. Taxonomy (NCBI): domain Eukaryota; kingdom Metazoa; phylum Chordata; class Leptocardii; order Amphioxiformes; family Branchiostomatidae; genus Branchiostoma; species Branchiostoma lanceolatum. Next base: position 18,922,053 of record NC_089738.1, on the reverse strand, counting down.
CAGATTACAAAGTGCTGTGAGGTAGCAAAAGACAACACACTGTTTCTGCAAAGCATATTATCGAGCCATTGATACGGACTAACTACTACAGGAAACTAATTATACATTCTAAAAAGGACAAATAGTACCATATAGCAAGGGTTAACCTAAATATTAGGACTGGCAATTTCTTAGCAGCGATTTCTCCTATTATACTAGCATGGCTGTTTGAACAATGTGTATGTATCTGCCAATATTCCTCCAAAAAGGGAATGCCCTGTCCATTGAATGTAACTACTAAAGCATGTTTGATTTTTGGCGAGAGAAAAGCATATATTGGCACATCCCAGTAAGCATACAATTACACAAGGAAACTACATTGTTCTCTGCCTACTAGTAATTTCACTAGCTGGAGCACCAAACTTTTTCGCTTCAAGTTGGCAACTAAAAAGACTTGAGAGTAAAGACAATACTTCATTTCTACTGCATTTTCTAAAAGTGATATTCTGGCTATGGCTATGGACAGACATGTTACAAATTTCCGACATAAAACAATAAATAATTAGAGTCAGATTTAACTTGATACTGGAAGCTTATCAAAGTCAACCACTCGCAACATAGGAAGTCACAGCTTTTTATTCATGTAGCAAAATTGACAACGCTACCATCGTTACAAACTTGGCCACATTGTCAATATGCAAAACGGATTCATTTATCAGTGTCCATGGTGGTGTTTGCTCTGATATTGCCAAGACAGCTTCTGAGGTATCAGACAGCTTTCAATATTTTCTTTATCTTTCTTTTAAATTTAAAAACGTGCACATATTGGATCTATCTAGGCATGACGATGTTTAGATGAGTGACCAGAGTTGGAAGTCGCAGAGAGTTGGAGAGTTGGCAGGGTGCACAGGGGTTGTCATAGATTTCCGTGCCGTGTTGTTACGTTACTGTAAGAGAAAACAGAGGGAACCATATTAGCAACACAAACAGAAGAACAATCTCTTTATCTGAATGATAAAATTGAGTTTTTATTACTAGATTACTGAACTTTTGGTCAGTAATCCAGTAGCAAAGACTCAATATTACTATTCTTTCACTTGACCTGAATGTCTAATATTCACAAACGAATCTCTGTACCTGTATCTATAAAGGAGGTATAATAAAAACCCAGTTTTTCGAGCCCTGCAACTAGCACTTGGTAAAGAATTTGAAAGAAACTTGTCATTTCTTTCATTCTTCAGGAATCGAAATGCTGGGTGCATGTGCTCTTTTGTCCACCCAAAATTGAAGCTGTGCACCTAATTTTTTTACTGTGGATGCACAAGTGCACCTAGATACTTTTGTCGGCTATAGCCTATTGGGTAAAGGTGCTCTTGTAGTACCTTTAATTAGTTTACAGAATATTCTTGAAATTAAGGTAGCGGAAAACATAATAACAAAGTTAAACGCTCTTATCAATTCTACAGCTAATATCACAATTTCACACAAGCAATACGTCAAATGAAGTACAACAAAAGGTTATACAAATACTGCTTTTTCTGATACTTACATTTCAAGATATTCTGTATACTAGTGCATTATAGTACCTTTACCCTGTACCTTACAAAAATATCTAGGTGCACCCAAGGCCAAAAATTAGGTGCGCAGCTCCAATTTTGGGTGCACACAGGTGCACATACATGCACCCAGTATTTCAAGCCTTGTAAGGAGACCCATGGACTTACAACTTTCTCCTCCTCCAGTCCGTCCTTGAAGAACCACATGTAAGGAGTCTCCCCGTCTTCTCTGTAATCCATCAGAGCCACCATGCCGTCTTCATCCATCTTCTCGCCTGCACGACAAAACAAACGGAAAAACTCGTTAATACGTTGATGAAAGTTAGACATCCAGGTAGTAAGATACGCCAAAAATAATTAAAGCAACTGGATCAAATTTTGAAACAGTCAGACGTTTTGGACAGCATCCACTGTCTTTCGTCAGTGACTACCGATAGGACTGAGAACACCAGGTTTTATACCAAAACTCTGAATTGATATGTTAATCAGGTTAAGACAATTTAGGATGTCTTGAAGTAGTCTTTAAAATAAGATAAATTCAAGACAAAGTTTTATGCCAATGGTTCAATTAGCTACTGTTGTTTTAGTACAGTAAAACAGTAACTAACTGTTGTTTGTCCGGGGGGTGGTGGGTAGTGCATTATCCCAAGTGCCTATCCCAAGTGAACATATCTATTCAGAGTTTTGGAATAAAACCTGGTGTTCTCAGTCCTATAGTTAGTCACTGACGAAAAACAGAGTGGATGCTGTCTGAAACGTCTGACTGTTTCAAAATTTGATCCAGTTGCTTGAGTCATTCTTTTGGCGGAAAAGTCGTTCTTCCCTCGTACCATCAAAGAGTGGAATGAACTTGAGCCTAGTGTGGCGGAGGCGGAATCCCTCTCCCAGCTCAAAACTGAGCTGGGACGGGCTTCGCTGCATTGTGCTGCCCCCGCCCTTGTATATATGTAAATATGTAATTATTATTAACATCACTAAAAATTTCGCTTGTCCAGTTCTTTGCACATGTCCTTGTCTTCCCCTTTTTTACCCCTTGTTTGCACTTGTTACTAACACTGCGAAGCTGCTAGTTTCCGCCTCAAGGCGTGCTCAGCAGTATCACCCCGACCAATCAAACCAAGTGAATCGCATTGAAACTCAGATTCGTATCAGCCATTTTCCGACAAATCGCTCTCTAAGTTGCGTTAACGACTACATCTGACAAGACAAACACGCCAGTGAGATGGTGGAAGGTGTCAGCTTTCCAAAGATGTTTTCAGACTGACAATTTCGGCACTTTGGAAGGGATTGAAAGCGACCGCAATTTAACGTTTAGAGAAAAGAAGTAGAAACTATTTTTTTCTAAAAGTTAAATCGCGGTCGCTTCTTTTCTCTTGTCGTAGAATTGGCAACTTGACAGAAAATGTGTTTCGTCTTCCACCTCGTTCGACATGCAGTATTTACAACTACAAGTTCAGTTGACTTACCCCTGAAGAACTCCCAGTTTTTAAAATTCTTCAGAATCCTTTTCATTCCAGGCCCTGCAGCAGCTTGGAAGCCAGCCACCCTATCTGGGTTGTTTGCTTGTAACCATGTCAGGATCCTAAAAAGGCATGAAGGCAGAAAGTGTAAGTGACCTTGATCCTGTTTAGCCCACTGAAGAGCTACTCTTCCACCAGTGTTCTCGCCAGGCTTTTTCAGCATAAGGCCCCCGATGCTGTGATCTGGACCCCGATGCTGTAATCTGACCCCGACGCTGTGTCTCAATGAGCGATAGGGGTGTTTTTTTATGGGAAGAACCTTCAAAAATATTATAAAAAGTTCATATTTGGCTTTAGAATGAGGATGTGGCAGAGGAAAAACTTACCTTCACAAAATCTATCCCTCAAAATGTGGTTAATGGTGTTTTATATGGTTATGGATTAAAAAATTTTGTGCGGGAAGATGCCAGACCTGGGATTAGAAATAGCATGCAGTAGTACCCATCAAAACATCGTTGCGCTGCACAACTGCGCAAGCGGGTATTTCACATGCTGTTTTTCATCACTCAAGTTCAGAAATTATTTTTCCCAGCAACCGATACCCAAAAAAAAGGCTAGGGTCGGGGGGTTTTTGCTAGGGTCGGTCGGGTAACCGGAAACACAACATTTTTTACCTAGGCCTTAACATAACAAACTAGCCTTAGCTTTTCTAAGGCAAAAGTTACTCTAGCAACTGGATAAAATCTTGACAGTTTCAGATTTTTTTCAGATTGAAATTCTTTCAGGGACAGTGAGGTTTGTAAATTACATTGAGCTGACGTTCTACTTTATTTCATACTGTGCACCCAAAATTCTTTCTGTGCATGTTTTTATTCAAAGGGCCAACCACCGGAAGCCTAATGCAATACTACTATTGCATACTGGTTGGCTCTTTGGATCAGCCACCGATAGATCTGCTTGATCAGATCAAGCAGATCTAAAAGATCAGATCATTTTAGCCTGCCAAACCTATGTTCTCTTTATCACTTTTATACTGATACTCAGCTTAAATATTATCTCCTCGAGAAATGGAGATATAGTTTGTGTGTGTCTGAGTCTGTAAATGAATTTCAAGCCTAGAGTAGAGATGTCTAACTTCCATCGATGTAAGTTACGTAACTCACCTTTTCTGGTATGATTTGATATATGTCTTGTAGTCGTCCTTGGTGTACCCGGTTATTGAATTGAGCCTGTTGGCAAGCACGATATTACATCCAGTCTTTGCCCCTTCCTCCAGCCCCTCTCCTGCCTCCTCTGCGCTGGCGTTGGCTCCGATTACAGACTCGTCAATACCTCCCTTCTCAGTGGTGATCTGTAAAGGCACGCAACGCATCACACAGTTGGCTGAGGTTGGGGTTAATTTGTGAGCGTGAGAAATTTGTGAATTACTTCAACTTGTTTAACCCCCAGATAACCCCGCGAGGGGCAAAGTAGGGGGGAGGAGGTCCTAGGCTAAGGCCAGCCTGGCGCGGTATGACTCAACGGTGGGAACCGTAACAACCGCACCAGGCAGGGCGTTCCACTCGGGTATGGTCGGGGGAAGAATTAATGTTTGTAAGAGTCTGCCCGGGCATCAAGTAGTTGACATTTGAGCGTGTGGCTCCCCCGAGTGCATGAAATGTCTACTACAAAATTCTTAGTCAGAAAAATTTTACACCACAATAAAGACAGACTGGGGGACCCTGGGTCCTCCTCCTATAATTATAAAAACTATCTTCTGTCAGGGTGTTAGTAGCTAAATTGACTCCAACCGTCATCCCAACATTATAAATGGATTCTCCTCTGTAGGGGATCTCTACCCGCCTGGCTCCAAGAACGATAGAATGGGATCAGAGCAGACTACGGGGAATCACTTGCATATAAACTGACGTCCCAACATTTTTTTAAATCCTGTATTTTTGTGTGTAATTTCTCAACTTTACACTTTAAGGATATTCTTCCTTCTTCTCTTCATATATGCTGGCCATATTATTCTCCTAATACAGTACCTTGATACCACATACAGGATAGAAGGTGTCTAATCTTCTTTCAGCTGCCAAAACCTTGTTTAGATTACATTATGCATGTATTCAACACCAAATTATGCATACAGAATCAGTGTATATTTTACCACCCTTGTGACAACGAAAGAAATAATTTCTCCCCCCCCCCTCACCAAAAAAATTGAGTTCTTACTTCAAGCAAGGAAGTTTCTATGACCCTGTTCACTCAAAAAGCATCGAATCGGTTCAGAATGTCTAGAAATAGTAGGGGCGATTCAATTTTAACAATGTGAGCGTTCCAAACCACACTTTTGACGATGGAAAAAGTGGAGTTTTCTAGAGAATTCATGCCCCCCCCCCCCCCCCCCACAAAAAAAATTTGCCTAACAACAGAATATGCACTGTTCACAACGCCAAGTTTTCGCCCATATTAAGAAACAACAAAGACAATTTTACCTTGCCCTCGACTTCGTAGATGAAGTCGTCGATGACGTTTATCTTGTAGGTATCGGAGAACAGTTCGTCGCCTGCATGGACAGGGGAAAAAGAGAGGGGGAGGGGGGCGTTAGGAACAGATCCGGTGTCAGAAATCTCACGTTTAAACTTACCATCGTACCAAAAATTATCGACAAAACCTCGCAATACGAATGTTTACTTATCAGGCAACGTATTTATCGTCCCTTACCGCTGAATATGTCCTTGTAGATGATCATTTTGGCTGGATGTTGGCGGATCCTTGTGCACGTACGTGTGGCAGTCAAGATGGTAGATCCGGAAAAGAACGACAGGCGGCGATTGCGCAATGACGTTGACTCACGAAGGACGCCGGCATTCCACGAAGATGACGTCATGCGACCCGAGGGCTTCCGATGTCCTGAATCAGGTACATTTGTACTAGTCCTTGGTCACAAATGATATCAAGGATCATCCAGTATTGTAACGTTAGCAGTACTTCAAGCAAGCGTGAGTGAAGATAACAGTTTAAAAACAAGAAACAAAGGAGAAGAATCTAGAAGAAGACAGGGAGAGAGAGAGCCGAGGGATAGACTCAGAGAGAGAAAGAGAGAGAGAGAGAGAGAGAGAGAGAGAGGGAGAGAGAGAGAGAGAGAGAGAGAGAGAGAGAGAGGGAGGGAGAGAGAGAGAGAGAGAGAGAGAGAGGGAGAGAGGGAGAGAGAGAGAGACAACAATAAATCAGAGCTAGTTGCTATGCAGTTTTGGGAGGGAAACTACAAGCCTTGAGGATCCTTGAGGACATATATGGGATGTCTTTGGGTATTTTTTCCTGTTGATGAAGAGTTGAAGAACGCTGAACAGACAAATCCCCTTTGTTAAAGGCTTGTTGTTGTTGTTGTTGTCCTTGTTTAACGTCTATTATATCGCTGGACATGGTCTCTTGATGCTGGGTTCAATCACCTGCTAATCATATCTCTAAATCACTATTTATTGGCTTCGGCTCATGTCGTTATTAGCCTGGAATCCAAACCTATTATAGCAGACTCGGGAGCTATAATAGGTTTGGATTCCAGGCTATGTCGTTATCAAACTTCTCCACTACAAAACTGGAGGGGGAGACAAAACATGTGATAACTTTAAATCACCTCTAACGTTACTGATCGTTACTTTGTGCACGTCTTTTTGCTAACTATGCTGTAGGTTGTATGTTGAGGGTTCTGATGTTAAATGAAACGAGCGCAAATCATCTACTTTCTTTAATCAGATGTTTAAAAGTAAGTACATAAAATGACTTACGAAGTCGAACTGAAACTCAACAATGGCTATATTGCAAAGACAATTCATTCATTTCTTTTTTCATTCATTCATTCATTCGGTCATTTGTTCAGTCTGCTCTTTTTTCATCCATTCATTCATTCATTCATCCATTCATTTTTTCAATTATTCATTGAATTATTTATTAATTCATACATTCATTCATTCATTCATTTAATCATTCATTCATTAAAAAAGCAACATTTCATAGTCCCACCGCGCCTCCTATGTATCACGTGACTGTGACGTCAGCTGTTGACCTTTACCCTGTGGGTGTAGCGGTGCAGGATATGGCCATGGCCAGGTGAGGCACAGTCCGACGTTACCGGCACACTAAAACACCTTTTCTCAACAGGTAATGTTTGGCCCGGCGTTTTCGGAGTAGCCGCTGCCCAAGACAAGGCCGCCGAATGCCAAGGAACCTTCTAAGGCGTCTTCTAAAGCCGTCTTCGCTCGATACAGGGTTTTCCATTTTTCCAAAACAAAGGTGAGGCATGAGGTATCTCACCAGGTGTCTAATGTATAATATCATAATTTTGGGTTCGATGTGTGTGACTGTGGCCTGTCTGTTTCTCATCGAATATGTTGGTGATTTCAAGGTCGGAAAATTGTAGACAACAGTTGAGAAAATCGGTCACACCACACAAGGAAGTAGACTGCACTGCGTTCGTTCTATCGAGATTTGTGCACCGAATACATAAAATATCATAGATTTATGAACTTAACGTTACTTTTGTCTGTCTCTATTGACGCACACATCCATACCCTAAAGGTATTTTGTCGTGTTTCATACTTGTCATCTAGGACAAGTTACAGTAACTGGATTTATCACGAATTGTGCTAAAAAGTGCGTTTCTATGAGATGGTAAAATGTTATGTTCTAAATGCCCCCCTCCCCAACGCAGGTGAGTTGTTGTAGACATATTGTTGGACATACAGTAATGTTCAGGTACAGGTACAGGTACAGGTACACAGGAAAGCTAACTGATGAATACAGACAGTACAGACTGTGCTTGTCTGTGTGTGTGCATGTGCATGTGTGTATGTCTGTGCTGTGTGTGTGTGTGTGTGTGCCTACCTGCCTGCCTGTGTATGCTGTGTCAGTGTGTGTCTCTGCGTGAGTCTCTGAGTGTGTGTGTGTCCGAGCGTTTGTGTGTGTGTTTGTGTGTATGTGTGTTTGTATTGGGGGGGTGTTTATTGGTGTGTGTATGTGTGTGTGTGTGTGTGTGTGTGTGTGTGTGTGAGGGGTTGAAGTCTGCCATCTTATTCTTCAGTGATATCCACAGCAATGGTGGACTGAAAGTGTTGCAATATGTGTAAGGGGGTGAAGTCTGCAGCTGCTATGTCTGATCGGCCCTTTTTCTACAGTGTGTGAGTGATATCCGCAGCGATGGCGGACAACTACTACACGAGATCGTACGTGTCTGACGAGCACAGCGACAGCCTCCTGCGGGGACTGAACGCGCTCCGCTCTGACAGCCTGCTGTGCGACGTCACACTCGTCGCCGACGATCAAGGCTTCCAGGTCATCTTTACCAGCATTCTTTTTACTTAGAATTTATTATTACTTTAGGGCTCGAAATTCGTTTTCAAGAACAGGTGCACTGGTGCACCCAACCAAAAAAATTAGGTGCACAGAAATAATTTTGGGTGCACCACATAAGATAAAGCTGAATGTCATAAAAACATATTTAAGTTTAACCCTTTTAATCTGTAATAATAATAACTAACTTCAAAATTTCAAACAAGTAATGCATCAAAGTACAACAAAGGTAATATTACTTTATCAGATGCTTCAGTTTCAAGACTGTATTGTGTACCAGTGTTACCTCTACCCTGTAGCCTACAAAAATATCTAGGTGCACTGGTGCACCCAAAGTCAAAAGTTAGGTGCACAGCTCCAATTTTGGGTGCACACAGGTGCACATGCACCCAGTATTTCGAGCCCTGTACTGTAAATCACTTAAATATAGCGTTGGGAAAATATAGCAGTTGGGGGAAAATGGAGTAGGTTACTGCACTTAATCTTAACAGTGGGAACAAACATTACTGTCTCAAATGATAGTGATCAAATATTAGCAATGATGAAATTTTAGCTGTTGACTAGTGACTGTTGAATCAGCTAAAATTAAGTTACACTTACAGTTAACAAATCAAGAATTACAGTAGACGGACAAGACAGAAAAGACCGCTTTTTTTAAATAAGCAAATAGCAGACAATATAGGCATTATTGATGATGTCTGAAATTCCTTGCTAAGCCCCTACGACCACTGAGGTCATGGGTCATGAGTGAGTGAGTGAGTGAGTTTGCATCAAGTCAGTGGTCACAACATTTGTGTCTACTACGGATTCGAACCCAAAACATTTAGATTCTAAGTCTAAATACCACAGGCACCTTGCCACTTTCTAACTTCCACATGATAATCTGTTACAGGCTCACCATGCCGTGCTGGCCTCCTGTAGGGACTACTTCAAGGCCATGTTCACAGCCATGTTATGAATAACATCAGTAACATTGCTGTAACTGTTACAATAACATCGCTGTATTGCTCATTATAGGCTCATTTTAACATCGGTAACAATACTTACACTTTTTTTACAGGCTCACCGTGCCGTGCTGGCCTCCTGCAGCGACTACTTCAAGGCCATGTTCACCAGCGGGATGCGCGAATCCAGCGAGACGCACGTCGAACTCAAGGGCGTGTCGGCCAACGGGCTGCAGCACGTCCTTGACTTCGCGTACACGTCGCGCCTCGGTCTCAGTCTGCAGATCGTGCAGGACGTCATCGGCGCAGCTAGCCATCTGCAGGTCTGTACATCAATCAATCAATCAATCAATCAATCAATCAATCAATCAGTTGATTAATCAATCTGTTAATTCATCAGTTAGTTGGTCAGTCAGACAGTCAGTCACTCACTCAGACAGCCAGTCAGACAGTCACTTAGTCAGTCACTTAGTCACTCAGTAACTCAGACAGTCAGTTAGTCAGTGTCAGTCAGTCAGTGTCAGTCAGACAGTCAGTGTCACTCAGTTAGTCAATCTGTCAGTCAGTCAGTGTCAGTCAGACAGTCAGTTAGTGTCTGTCAGACAGTCAGTCAGTGTCAGTCAGACAGTCAGTCAGTCACATAGTCAGTCAGTAATCATTCAAATAGCCGGTCAGTCAGTCAGTCAGTTAGTCACTGTATAGTTACATAAATACTTTACGTTTGAGACTGCATCCATTAGCAGCGACACTCATAGCTTCAGTGAAAAGTGACCACAGTCAGAATCACCCTGTGGAAGGTGACAGACGGTTACCAAAGCGTCAGTTAAATAAAACAGTTTTGGTTGTGTACAAAGAGTCTTTTTATTCAGTGACTTACCAACCTGATGAAACTATTCACAGTAGCAAAGAAAGATGAACAAAAGATAAACTGACGTCTCTCCATCCTCAGGTCCTGCCGATCATCGTCATCGTCGAGCAGTTTCTCGCGGCAGAGATCAACGTGGACAACTGCATCGCCATTGGTCAGATCGCCGCGAACTACGACCTCCGCTCCGTAGCCAATCAAGTCAACCAGTTCATGCTGATGCACTTCAAACAGGTGCTGATTTTGTTTGTTTGTTTCTTTGTTTGCTATTTATGTTTAGCCATACCTAGTATGGCTCAACATATTGTTTTTGTTCATCTTCTTCTCCTTCTTCTCCTGCCATATCTTCAAATGGATTCAACTCCGCCATTTTTTAATCAACTGACCTGAAATTTGGCATGGAGGTAAAGAGGGCAAATACCCTCATGCACTTTTTTTATTTCTTTGAAACAGACCTGAAAATCATTTTTATTGAGTTTTTTTGGGGCATTTTTAGACAATTTCTATATTTTGGGCTCCTGTGGCCTGGTTTTACAAGCAAGTGACCTGAAATTCGGTACAAGGGTGCCTTGAACATGTCCCTACAGGACTTCCAACATATTTCTGGTGTACATCACTTCAAAATGCTTCATTTTGGGGACTTTTGGACCCATTTCAGACCAAAAACAGGCCAAAAGTGGTATCCCCGTTCCATGTTCTATTTGCTGCTGGCCAAAGAATCCATGTTCTATCTAAGGATCCCCGCCTTCTATTTGCTACTGGCCAAAGAACACGTGTTCTATTTAGGTTACCTGAGGTCATATCACAGGAACACACGCAAGCCTTTTACAGTAAGAAGCTCTTGGGGTCTCGCAGAACTTGTAGAGAGAATTTTATTGCACGTGTGATTTTGGAACAGTCAATTTATGCATCGGGAGGGAGATTGGCGAAGTATGATGCTCTCGCAAATGTTGCCTTTCTGCATGCAGTTAATATTTCGATTTGCCCAGATGTTATTTTGGGACAGCACACTTCTTGCATGGGGAGGAGTATGGCTAAACATGCTGTATTTGCTCAGGGGCAAATGACGGCCTTTCTAGTTATATAATTGTATTTGTTGGTTCTCAAATTTAGAAAAATAATGCTAAATCGAAATATGACCAAGAAACCAAAGCCTGAGGGCTGTACCTTGGTGCAAACAGTTTCAGGGAGTGAACATATGTGCAGTTAACTAGTTAGATGCAACTTTACCTCCCAGACTTCTATTTTCATCTTGATGGCTGCTAAATTTTTATTTCAAAATGTCCGAGAATCAAGAAAGTAATTTGTGTGGCCTTACCTTCACATAAAGGAAACATTTTATGTTTCTTCCTCTTCTTCTTCTCCAAACAAATAATTCAAAGGTCAATGACCTGGACCAGACGGCTGTCACTATGGTTACCGGTTATGTACCAGAAACCCTGTGGTGTTCAATTACATAATGTAGCAAGTGGCAGGACAGCTTGAGATCTCTTTTCTTCCCTTCTCAGGTTTCTCAGATCGACGACTTCCTCAGCCTGCCTCACGAGCGGATCGCGGAGTTGCTGGGCAGCGATTGGCTGCTGGGATGCACCGAGGTCGAGATCTTCCACATCGCCCTTCGATGGCTCCGGCACGAACCGGCGCGCATGGCGCACGCCAGCCAGGTCATGGAGAACGTCCGGTTTCCTCTCATGAGTCCAGGCGACCTCGTGGACCAGGTATTTTACTAATTGTAAATGCAGAAATGTTTGCGGTGATTTTATGTTCGCTGTTTAGCGCAAACTTAAAACTATTGTGAAAAGCCGTTCTGTCGTGTGACTGTAGCGCTACCATTGTTTCAAAGGCGAACTCAAAACCACTGCAAACACTTCATTTTCTCCCTACCGCGAAATTAAATCCCCGCGAACATTTCTGCATTTACAGTATTTTGCTCATCTTTCATAATCGCATCCTCTATATACTATAGTCTTATATATGAAAATAGACAAATTACCCTACAATGGCTTCGACACAAACCGGCGCGCATGGCGCATGCCAGCCAGGTCATGGAAAACGTCCGGTTTCCTCTCATGAGTCCCGGCGATCTGGTCGACCAGGTATCATCATCATCATCAAATGGTTTTTATTGTCAACAAAAACAAGGATATGGCAGCCAGAGGCTGAATTGCGCCTTGTTTCAAAAACTGTATCACTGCATAAAAAACAAGTACAAATCCCAATTACACTACAGTATTCTGCTTATTTTTCATCAGCTATCTTGGCAAGAAAAGACCAATCCTCATATCATATCCTTATATCAATCTTTACATGGCTTAATGTTCACAGTTTTCACAGTGCCTTCTTCACCACAAACTTAAAACCATCTGAAAATACATGTATTTCTTCTCGCCTACCCTAACCCCAGGTTCAGTCTGTGGACATCATGGACAGCGATTCCACATGCAGGAAATTTCTCCTCGAGGCGTTCAACTACCAGACGCTTCCGTACCGCCAACACGAGCTTCAGTCGGCGCGAACCGGCGTGCGGTCGATCCTGCGGGCCGTCGTGTGCATCGGCGGAACTCCATACACCGACGACCGCGTGGTGAAGGACAAGGTACACGGTCAACTGATGATGGTATGCCGAGGATTCATAACTTTTTACCTTCGTGTCTGTGTAGCATAGTGGCAGAGCATCCGGCTAGGAACCCGATGAGACCCAGGTTCAATCCCCAGTGGAGTACCCAGACATGTCCGGACATGCACCCAGACGTTGTGCCCTTGGGAAAGGCACTTAACACATATTTCCCATGTCCTAAGCCCAGCAGTAGGGTTTGGGTTGGCGTTAGTAGGGCATCCAGCCGTAAAAACTGACTTGCTACAAAAAAAGACTTGCACTTGATGAGGAGTTCTGGGGCTCCCATATCCATGTGCAAGCACGTCCAACCCCCATATGATGGGGAACAAAAGACGTAAAATTGAGAGAGAGAGAGAGAGAGAGAGAGAGAGAGACCTTCGCCTAGTAGGTTATGTTTTCGTCAGCGTTCGCGTGTGTGTCCATTCTTCCTTTCTTCTGTGTACACGATAACTCAAGCATGCCTGGATGGATTGTCTTGATACTTGGTATGTGGGTAGGGCTTCTTGAGACGGCTTGCTATGGTACTGCAGCGGAACTTCCAGTTTTGATATTTCATGTTCTGGACATGCGATTTTTTATATCATATAATGGTGTTTACTACTTTCTGTTTTGTATATGTATATCTCGCTAGTCACCAATGTGTAAATATGCAGAAACATTATTTCCTCAGTGGCTTTGTGTTGGCGTCACTGGGAAAGGCACTTTACACAACTTTTCTCACATCAGCCAAGTCTAAAAATGGGTACATGACTTGGGTTGGAGTTAAGAGGCGGTAGAAGGAGAGGGATGGGCTCCACCTTCCAATACCGTGCCCTAGACACAGTGGATAACAACCCACTGCCCATACTGCCTCAAAAAGGCTATGGGACTACCTTTGCTTTTACCTTCATACCAAATAATATAGACACATACATGTATTTCTCCTTGTGGTCCAGAGATGGTTTGAGATCGGCACAATGGATGAGGGAAGATGTCACCATGGAGTCGCCACCATGGATAACTTCATCTACGTGGTGGGGGGGCAGTCCATCCAGTACCCATCCGGGGACGGGGCGGTGGCTATGTGCTCTCGCTACGATGTATGGACAGGTACGTCAGTCAGATACATGTAATTTTTGAAGTCCACAATACAAGTTTTGTTTTTGCATTTTTTGTTTGTGTGTATGTGTGTCTGTCAGTCTCTGTGTGAAAAAAATTCTGTGTGCGTGTGTGCCTGTCTGTCTCTGTAATTATCTGTGTTTATGTTTGTGTGCATACGTGTGTGTGCGTGTGTGCATCTCTTGGTATGTGTTCACACTATGACATATGGACAGGTACCGGTACATACAGTCAGCTACTCTCTTTATACACTTTATACAAGTATTGTTTTTGATGGGCTATATGTCTTTGTGTGTCTGTGTGTGTGCGTGTTTGTCTGTCTGTGGCCATGTGCTCTCGCTACGACGTATGGACAGGTACGGACATTGAGCTGCTTCTTTGTATTGTTATCTTTTCTGTGTATGCTTAAGAACCCACACACTTATCTATAACAGTAGGCATGTGCCCCGGTATGAGGATATATATACATGTATATATATTTGCCAGCATTGTCTGATACATCCTCGATTGTTGTAGATTTGTGTGGGGGTTCTTTTTGTGTTCCAAGGTGTGGTTTTCCTTAAACACAGGAACTCTGACTTAACATCATCTTTCCTTAATATCTGACTTAACATCATCTTTCCTTAATATCTGACTTAACATCATCTTTCCTTAATATCTAAACCCTTTTTATTTTCGCATCTTGAAGGCACGTGGCTGCGGATGAAGTCCATGCACGAGAAGCGGGCGCACTTCCACCTGAGCGCGCTAGGGGGCAGGCTTTACGCCGTCGGTGGAAGGAACAAGGAACAGAACCTCAAGTCTGTGGAGGCCTTCCTTCCGAGGGAAAACAGGTGACTGTGTTTTCTTAGGATTCAGAACTTGGCTCTCAGAAATTTAAATGCAAATTTAGCAACAGGACAAGATGAAAACAGAAGCCTGAAGGAAAACTTGAATCGAACAATAATCTCTCCCTGAAACCAAGGTACGAACTGTCTCGTCTGTTTACTGGTGACTGGATTTTAAGACTCAATACACTAGATTCCCTGGTCCTTTGAAATTTTGGAGTAAAGATTAAGCTAGCCGACAAGATTAAAACAGTCAGGGCTGGAAGGAAGACTTGAGTGTGACTATATTCACACCTCTAAACTGTGTGTACCAAGGCACAGACTTTCTACAATAGAGATTGTTTTCAATCGACATGTTCATTTGGAACTTTTTGATTTGATTTTATTGGGATTGCAACAAAGGCAATACACGCGTACGCTGGATACTGGCAGTTGTTGCTGGTGTCATGACCAACACATAAAACATTACAGTGCAAGTAGCAAGACATATATTGCTAAGACTTGTAAGCCCTACAAATCACAAACAAAGCAATGAATATCATTTATAAAAGCAGCATAATATAACACAACCTAACTATCAGTCTGTTTCAATGTACATCCATTGCATTTTCAAAGACAAACTTGACCAAAACTTAGACATGTATTGCCTACTCATTAGATGATTGATTGGTTAGTTGATTGATTGATGGATTGATGGATTGATTGATGTATTGACAGATGGATGTACGTGGCGCCTCTACGCGGGTACAGCACGGGCCACGCGGGCTGCGTCTGCGACGGGAAGCTCTACACCAGCGGCGGCTACGGAACCTCCATGAACAACGTTCCCCACGAACGCGTTCTTCAGTTCTACGACCCCGAACAGAACGCCTGGCAGTGTCGTGCTCCCATGACGACCGGGCGCATCTGGCACTGCATGGCGACGCTCGGAGACAAACTCTACGTAATGGGCGGCGACATCGGCGATGCGAGACTTCACGTTCTAACCGCGGAATCCTACTGCCCAGCCTCCGACCAATGGACAGCCATCGCGCCGATGCTAACCGGGCAAAGCGAAGCGGGCGTGGCGGTTATAGACGATAAAATCTTCCTCTTGGGAGGTTATGATTGGAACAATAGGGACGTGATCGGCAGTTCGCAGTCGTACAGGCCGGAGGATAATATATGGAGACGGGAGGCGAGCCTGCCTCAGGCCGCGGCGGGAGTCGCGTGTTGTGTTGTGAGACTGCCGACGAGATACTCCCGTATGGCGGAGGATTGAGGAACCAAGGAAGGGAGAAATCTTTAAGAAATGATGTGAAGTTAGTTAAGAAATGTTTAATGTTGTTCCTTGGATAAGATTTTGTCAGGCCGTGTTTATTTGTTTATAAGGATGACACCCGTGCGCATCAGGCTTTGTCCATTCCCCGACAAAAAATGTTTTCCACTGTACAAACACTCCGACCGTTTAGAAAAAAATAGTTTCTACTACTTTTCTCTAAACGTTAAATCGCGGGCGGATTCAATCACTTCCAAAGTGCCAAAATTGTCAATCTGAAAACATCTTTTGGAAGCAGACACCTTCCACCATCTCACTGGCGAGTTTGTTTGGTCCGATGTAGTCGTTAACGCAAGTTAGAAAGCGATTTGTCGGGTCATGGCTGATACGAATCTGAGTTTCAAAGCGATTCACGTGGTTTGATCGGTCGGGGTGACAAAGCAGCTGCAAAATGAGCATTAAATACTTGCCATATATTGAAAAAGATATTGGGAAACGGTCACTGATGTCATAGAATGCAAAAGTCCATTCCAAAATCAAAGAAGAATCTATTGCTCTGTATACCGTACTCTGTGTGCATTTGTTCAACCTTTTTTCGCATACATGCATCAGTTTTTGAAGATGTCATCCATATAATCAAATCAACATGGCCTAACTACAAGGGGTAGAGGTAGATACATGTACTTAAGAAATAAGATTAGATAAGACTTTATTACTTAAATGTAATAATATAAACTTTAAGATGTATTACTATTCCAATAAGGTTTTGCTAATCAAAGATATTCAACGTAGATATTCAAGAACTATAAATAATCATAATTACACTTAGCAGGTAGATGGTTAAGAAATGTTGAATGTAGTTTGGTCTCATTTTTCTCCAAGAGAAATGTTGTTTTACTTCATTCTAGAGCTTTAACCCTAACCCTCCTAACTTCTGCTGTTACTGATTCAAATTTGGTTCATGAATGTTTGCCAAGCATAGAGAAGGTTAAAAGATGATATTGTATCATCCTCAAGAAGACCAATGACAAAATGTTTTGTGAAAACATCTTCCAGAACTTCGAATTTTCCAAGCAGATAGCTTTGTATTACGTCGTGTTCTATATTTATATATATTGTATCTTTTTACGTAGCTATTTGATCAAAACCTGCACTTAGTGCACTCACTTGTTCACTCACTCACTCATTCATTTACTCACTCACTGTCTCATTCTCTCACTCCATCAAGTTCATTCAAAACCATTCCATGACTTAATGATTTTCATGTCTTTCCTTCATTCCAGCAACTGTTGAATTTCCGTCCACATTTTCATTGTCTGTAAGTTTGTTGGTGTAGTGTTTTCCTTGGCCTTCTATGGCTTCTTTTTCCATTAGTTATCTCCCACAATGTTAGCTTATCTATGTATGATCTCAGCCTAGTTCTTCTTTAGCAGTTATCATTGGTTTTTTTATCATACGAGGCTTTAGATTTTACTTTTAGTCAACATTTTTGCAATCTGGTAGGTTTTATAACTGTCCTAATGTTAGGTAGATAGGCATTGGGAATTTCTTCAAAGTGAAAAAAGAATATTTATCCGGTTCTTCTAACTGCTGCTAAGGACTAAGCTTAAAGGAGACAAAACAATATTTGAAGTTTGTACAATGTTAAAAAGCTGCAATCTTGTATAGCCCTGTAATATATGATAAATAGCTTTTGCAGCTTTTAATAGTCAAAATAAGGCCATCCCAATTGTATTTCTCGTTTAACCTATTTCACTATGTTTTAAAAAGATAATCACATGTATCATTCAGAAGCTATATCAATCCAGAAAATGGTCATACCGTAGTTAAACCAACAATCGGAAAAACGCAAAAATTGGAAATTTTGTGTGGTATACAGGCTATAGGAGATTCTTTTTACACAGCAATCTCACCTGCTAATGTTTTGGATACAAACTTAGCCACGTTTGGGACAGTGTTCTCACCTCAAAAGCACCACCTACATCGGCTACTTATAGCGGTGAGAAGCAGTACTCCAGTCAGAAGCTCTGAAGAAGGTGTCTGATAGACACTGAAACGTCAGCAGGTGAGATTCCTGGTTGTGTAAAAAGAAACTCCAAAAATCCTATTTCACTATGTTTTAAAAAGATAATCACATGTATCATTCAGAAGGTCTATCAATCCCAAAATTGTCAGAGTTTAACCAACAAGTGGAAATATGCAAAAATCGGAGAACAAGGAAATTTTGTGTGGTATACAGGGCATAGGAGATTCTTTTTACACAACCAGGTAATCTCACCTGCTAATGTTTCGGATACAAACTTAGCCACGTTTGGGACAGTGTTCTCACCGCAAAAGCGCCACCTACATCGGCTACTTATATCGGTGAGAAGCAATACTCCAGTCAGAAGCTCTGAAGAAGGTGTCTGATAGACACTGAAACGTTAGCAGGTGAGATTACCTGGTTGTGTAAAAAGAATCTCCTAAACCCTGTATTCTACCAACCTGATAAAATTATTTTGGGGTGTGGTATTCAGTTGGAAGAAAAAGCTGCCCATGATGTAAAGCTTGCTGCTGTAGTCATTGGTTTTAATTAAGAAATGATATATAAGACCAATTTTTCTATGAGGTTTATAAATGTTGTGTACATATCCTAACTTATATCTGTTATTTGTGTCGAAGACACAGTTAGTACATGTTTTGCCTTACATTTAACAGTTGCTTCTAATAACCTGGAGACAGATCAATTATACCGGACATGTTTTCAGAAATATGACCAAATTGAGTGTGTTTGTTTGTTTGTTTGTTGTCTGTTTGTATTGTATACCCAGTAAACTGCCTCATGGCATAACACAGCAGGTTTTTATTGAACAGTACAAGCTGCATATACGGACAGATTTGTTTGATCCACTCACACCAGGAAGGACCCCTGTTCTTTTCGAAATGTGTGGTGGATTCTTTTATATGCTCGAGGTGTGGCTCTCCTCAAACGTGACCATAATGTGTTTTAGGTATAATCTGTATCTGTATCTATATAGCCGGTATAACCGCCATTAGGCGTAACACACCAGCTTCGCAGGCACGCAGCGTGGCATAAGCTGGTCATATTACACCGAACGGTCTGTTACACCGAAGACGCAAGTGAAGTCATTATGTGGGCAATATTCCAAAGGGTCTACTTCCATTTACATGTATTTTTGCCTCTGCATGTTTGTTAAGACTAGACAAAATTTGGAAGAACGTTTTCCAAGGTTTTAAATGACACAATTTGAATGTCAGGAAGTGAATATACTGTGGTCAGATTCCTAATGACATTTTTTAAACAATGTTTGACATGAGAAATAAACATTTGCTGTTTCGAATTTGGAAGAACTTCTCACAAGTTTAAAATGTCACATTTTAAAGACCGTTACAGTTATGATACCACTGGAATTGCCAATGGCTTATTGAGGCGCTATTGGCTACTCCCGCGAGGTGTCGCCAAAAGCGTTTCCATTTTGTGAATGATCCAAATAAAGCTGCTTCTGTTATTGACTTTGACCATGTGTCCGACTTTGTCTTAAACTACTACTTCCTCCAATGTTTAGTTAGTTAAAGTATCCCAAACATCTTCATAAGACGCAAAGGGGTGGCGCCCATCTCCATTTCTATAGCCCTTAAGCCACACATTTGTGCAAGTCACTACAGCAGGGGGCTGGTCCGCTGGTAGTGATGTGTGTGTTTAACTTCCATACTCTTTCCCAAACCAACTGTTTTCCTGGTTTTCAGACTGTTTCCAGTAAAATGCAGTTCAAAATGAGAACAGATCTGGGAGGAAAACTTGAACTTTCTTTACTCCAATTCTAAACTGTGTGAATCAAGCTTAATGAACAGACTTTCCCCTCGGACTTAGCCTCTACCAGGCTCCGCGGGATGGCTGGAAAAATAGTAGAAATTGGCTTGATAGAGTGAATAGTGTGCCAAGGGAGTTAGCTACGGAGAGAGGGTCCAATCTGCCATCCATCGAAATGGAACCTTACTGTATAGCGGACCTACCCTGTATAGCGAAGTGCCGCGGCTGATTTCTACTATTTTCCCAACGATAGGACGGAGCCTGGTAGAGGCTACCTCAGACTCACGTTGATCTAGCTTCCAGTCCGTCTTAATGTTATCAATCCAAGAAACAACAAACTAATTTGTTTCCTTGGAAAGTAAGTTTGATTTTGACTATGTACAGTGCAGTTAAGCGGATTCTACTGTAGTTCCAGTTCCGATGATATGGCTTCTTGCCGCTGGGACGTTATCTTGGCGTCCCAGGTGCGACTGATGGCTTACAATGCAACTTACAAGTTCTATTCAAAACAATTCAAAACTGTCCATTTATTCCGCCTTAAAGACAAGATATGGACAAGAAAAGTATCTCGCAAGCATACATAATTTTGAAATTCGTAGATCAATTACAAAGATAAGAATATGTAGCCATAAATTGAACATTGAAGCTGGAAGGTATCGTAAAATTCCCCGTGATCAAAGGTGTTGTCCATTCTGCCCAAATGAGATTGAAGATGAAAGTCTGACTCACTTTATCATGAATTGTTCAAGATGTAAGGATAAACGCTCAAAGCTATTCACCTTTATATCCGCTTGTTCAAATGAATTCAATGCGCTCCGTTCTGTCGATAGATTCAATTACATACTAGGAGGTGATAATCCTTACTGTGTACAGATAGGTATATTCATCAAAGAATGTTTGGACATTAGAACAAGCAATGTATAAGTATATCACATGTGATATTTCGACATGTTGCTCTATCCCATATGATTGTATGTAATCAAACTCATTTGTATGCACTTATTCGTTTGTATGTATGTATGTAGTAGACCTCACGAAAGTCGCTGTGCTTTTGTTGTGTCAATAAAGATCTCCGTA
Source organism: Branchiostoma lanceolatum (assembly GCF_035083965.1). Taxonomy (NCBI): domain Eukaryota; kingdom Metazoa; phylum Chordata; class Leptocardii; order Amphioxiformes; family Branchiostomatidae; genus Branchiostoma; species Branchiostoma lanceolatum. The sequence continues at coordinate 18,901,230 of NC_089738.1, read as the reverse complement.
TTAATCTTGTTAGCACAGATAACCAATGGGGTGAAAGACTCTAGAGTGAGGTTAATCTCATCAAACCAAGGAGGTTTTATATAGACTTCGCAATCAAATGTACCGCGGCTGCCGGCGGCAGCGTTGGTTGCCACATAGTGCTTTGATTCTCGCCGTTAGAGAGATCATCTTCCACGTTGCATTCTTGTAACTCAAATGTTTCCAAGTCCTCCTCAAAAGTAACTGCTGAAAAAAAGATCGAAGTTGCTCTACAGAGTCATTATGCCTCCTTGGTCGCACCCGTGAAAACAAAGCAAAGTCGCCAAGCTGGGCGTGGGGTGTATGCATATCGGGGTAATTCGCACCTTGACGCGACATTGACTTTTCACACCCGTTACACGCATAGTACAATAGAGACTTAGCTCGTCCGCTCTCCTTCTATATAAAACCTCCTTGATCAGACAGATAACCAATCCGGGGAGAGAGTACGGAGTGACATCACCATGACAACCAATGTGCATTTCTGCAACCAATCACGAGCCAGAATTCTGGCAATTGACCAATCACAGGGCAGTAATTTTCCACTCGTCCACTTTAGTAGCCTTTCCCCCGAGCTGGAAAGGTCCATTCTCGATCAGCAACCAGCATGGCAAGATCGTGTCTCTTCTGCTCGAGACTTCGCCTGCCGCCGGGCCCGGCTTAGTGCATCCGCCCGGGCTGGCCCCTTGTTCCTCTCCGTAAGCTTCGTCCATGTAGCACAAGGAGGTTCTAACCTCCTTGGTCGCACGGTCCTGCCAGCCGTAAGAGTCATGGATAAACAGTAGGAGCCAGTCCGTATGCCATTGATATCTACTATGGCGTGATGCTTCAGCCTTTCCCACGACATCCGACAGTAAGTTTCTAGTACTTCTCGATACTGTGCTCTGTGACAGAACTCGGACTCAGAATGAGTGCTTTAGCGTCTTTACGGTGTTTAAGCGTGTCAATGAAACTGTGTCGGTAGACTTCCATGATGTAGAATTAATCTTGTTAGCACAGATAACCAATGGGGTGAAAGACTCTACACTGAGATTGATCTCATCAGACCACCTCCTTGATCAGACAGATAACCAATCCGGGGAGAGGGTCCGGAATGACATGTGTTGGAAGAAATCATTATGTAAAAGGTTCTGTGATTGCCTGAACACAACGCAAATTTTCAAATGTAACGTTAGGTCAACTGTTCTTTGCTCTTGGGAAATGTATTATTTCTATATATATGCGTTTGTGCGGGACCTGAGCATAATTTGAGCAGTAACTTGCACATCGCACGATTTGGTTGGAACTTATTTTGTTGGTTGGAATTTTGGTCAATACTATTATCTTTTTATCAGATTTTTATATGATTTTATGTCACATTCCCGTTTGCCATTGGACTAATTATAAGTCTTTTGTGTTTGTTTCAGCAGCAATGGTGAAGAGGCACCATTGACATACATGTCTGGACGTGCATGAAGTGCAGCAAGTATCGGATACTTTGTGACACCATCCAGGTGAGCATTACCTGTGCCTATATCACAGCAGGCCCTGCTTAGCACTAGTTCATAATTTTAATTATTAAATTATTTATTTTAAAGTAGGATTCAAATTGAAAATGGATCTGTATTTGCCAATTGCACAAACCATACGTATGCCCACTGGTCCACAGTTGCATCTTGTATTTGAAATTTTGGTCATGCAGTTGAAATTATTTTTGTCAGTTTATCAGAGGTGTCCAGTTCTTCCAATTGTACGTCATATTACAACTTGCCATTGGACAGCCGTTGAGCCTTTTGTGTTAATGTTGCAGGTGATGTGTGCACACCCTGGCCCTGCTGCAGAACCTGAATGGATTGAAGACAACAAACACAAAAAACGAGATGATGACTGGATTGACACCACTGTGAGTAGAAGCTGTAAAACTTACTCCAGCCTGATCGTGACGTAACTTTTTTTGAGTCGGGATTGCAGAGTTTGGCCAGTTTAGGTCACACTTTTGTGTTGCAGTCATGGCAGTATCCTTAATTTCAACTTACTTCTGCATGACTTAAGTCCACTCCTGGTAGAACATGAAGCATGCCTTTGTAGTGTTTTGATTAGAACAAAGCAAGAAGACGTTTATTTTCATTGAGTCTGCCTGTCTTAAACTAATTCGTTCTGTAATTTGACTTTCTTTTAGGTAAAAGAAGCCCGGATCAACTACCAATGTTCATGGTGGGACTGATTCTGAGAGGCCGTCGTCCAATTTCCAACTAGTACGCCATCCAGGAAGACCGGTGCTCGTGTGTACGCCATACCTGGACCTGGAATTGTTAAGTGTTTGCATCATTATCATGGGAAGCAGTTCGAAGTGCAAAATGTTTCCAGAGAGTTTGGCTGGGACTAAAAAAAAAAGGCGTGATGGGAAGTTAATGATTTGCGATGTTGCATTTATAGCGTTAACTGAACATACAGTTCCCTTTGTGTACCTGAGGCATTGTCGGCAGGGATGATCACAATCTCTTGGTTGATGGTAGGGTGCTTGACTGTGTTTTGTCGACATCCTGAGTGTTGTTGTTGGTAGGGTGTTGGGGCATTTTGTGAGTGGTGGCTACTTTTGCATACAGGGCTTCAGCCCGTTTCTGTAGTGCACTGGCCCGGTGTGTGGTTGTTTCAGTTCCTGTGGCTGTGTCGATGTCTGAGATTGTTTGCGGAGTGATTGTGGAGTTCACAGTTTCTGAGAACGGGGATTTTCCTGGTTCTGTTAGCTTATGACTGCTTGGCTTCTTCTACCATCTGTTGTTCTTTCTGTTTATGTGGTGGTCAGTGGGTCGTCGGGAACCTAGGCCATTACGTAATTTGCCCGGTGTCGTATCTTGGAGTCCCGAACCAAGACAACGGCACAGGGCCAGAAAGGAAGGCAGGTGGTTGGAGAGCCTGAGTAGTTGTGAGCTGACAGAACCAGGGAAATCCCTGATCTCAGAAATTGTGTACTTTGCAGTTACTCCGTGAGCAATCCTGGCTGTCGACATAGTCACAGGAACTGAGGCTACCATGCATCGGGTTTGTGTACTGCAGAAATAGGCTGGAGCCCTGTGTGCAGAAGTAGCTACTGCTTTCGATATGTCGTAACCCCCCATCCGCAATGTCACTCAGAGTGTCATCAAAATGTGCTCAACACCTGTTCATCCATCAAGAGATCGTGATTCTCTCTGCTGGCAATGCTTCAGGTAGACAGAGATGGTACATGTACATTTCTAGGTTGAACCTAGAACTGAAATGACAATCACAAATAAGATTAACTCCCTGTCACGCCCCCAGCAGTCTCAATATGAAGTTCTTGTACCTATTATAGAATGCAAAGTGTACTTAGTACATTAAATGTATTGTATACATGATTGTTGTATATGTTATATTTACTATGTTATGCTTTAAGGGAACATTTCCAAAGCTTGCGGGAACGGAAAAAGGCGCTATAAAAGACAACAAAACACACAAATGTAAAATAAATACTCTTGATATGCATTTTTTTATTGTTTTCGCAAACAGCCTGTTCGGGCCCGGCTTGGAAATGTGACCCAGTAACCGTAGCATTAGATATGTCTAGTTAAGCTTACTATGTGTTAGGTAGGGTCAACATGGATTTTCCTGGTTCTGTTAGTTTATGACTGCTTGGCTTCTTCTACCATCTGTTGTCCGTTCTGTTTACGTGGTGGTCAGTGGGTCGTCGGGAACCTTAAGGCCATTACGTAATTTGCCTTGTGTCGTATCTTGGAGTCCCGAACTAAGACAACGACACAGGGCCGGAAAGGAAGGCAGGTGGTTGGAGAGCCTGTTTTTTGTCTTTTCTGCATTTTTAAAAAAATCTAGTAGATGTTGATAATGCCCATTTATGGTATAGAGGTAGTTTGCATTTCTAAGTCCTGTTCAAGTTTTGCCTAGTTATATTAAGGCTTTGGCTTATGTTGGAACGCACACACATACACACAAACAATTACATACTAATGTACACACGCACACAACACAGACACACTAACAAACACTATCTGACTGATACCTTAGCCTTAAGCTGCAAAAGGACTTCAAAAAGACAGTCCAAAATGTTCAAAGCTACCTCTGTACCCTGGATTGACATTATCAGCATTTACTGCATATATTTTTTTAGCGAAGCAAGCATTAGTTAGCATTTGTAGCTTAGAATATTTTGCATTTTAGTTAGCATGTTTAGTGTAGCTTTTTTTAGCATAGTTAGCATTACTTGGTAATCTTAAAATTTTTCTCTAAGCTTAGCATTTTTAGCTTAAGTCACGAGCCACTACTCTACAAGCAGAATTTCGGCGACTTGGCAACGTAAAGAAAACGGGACATAAAAAGAAAGCCCGATAGAGACGCCTAAAACTGCGTCAAAACACAGCCAGAGCCGAACCTCTGCTTGGAGAGTAACGAGCCACTGTCATACTGTTAGAAGATAAGAATGTACTTTGTGTCCATGTGGCGTACTGTAAGCACCGGAAGTCAAATCATGTACTGGCATCTAAATTCGCAGTCTTTGTACTCGCTATAAAATGATTTGTTTCTTGTTTTACATTGTTTGTAAAAAGGTCTTTTGTACACACTTAGCCTTGTATTCAATAGGTTTTGTGCTCTTTTGCCTTTTTGTAACACATTGTGCACTTTGCATTCCTCCGCCTTGTTAAGAACTGCTATCAAATAAACAGTTTGAAACCAGGTGTGAAGTTTATATTTCAGACCAGATTTTGGGGAAAATTGATGCTTTCTCCCCTCCCTCAAATCAGCATAAAAGGGATGTTCAGACACAACCAGACATAGAATGCATGGTCCCTCTCTCCCATCCTCTAGGGTCTAGATGATCTGGATGGTACCCTTTCCCCATGTGAAATGGATGGTCCCTTTAATTTCCTAGAACCACAACCCCATTTGAAATAGATGGTACCTCCCTTTCAATACCCTCACCTCCATGTAAAATGGATGTTCCGTCCCTTCACAGATCCTTCATACCATGAGAAATGGATTGCCCCTCTCTACAGAGACCATTAACCCAATGGCCCCTCCCAGACCATGACTCCATGTGAAATGGATGGTCCCTCCCTTTCTAGACCATTCTTGTACTATAGTACTAGTCACACTAGTAAACTCTGAAATCGTTTGCCAATGTACAGACTTTCCCTGCAGACTCTATTTTCATGATTTGTTATTCATAATCAGCTTTATTGTTTTTGTTTTTTCTATTTATTTATAAACAGGAAATCTAATTGGTGCGGCCCAGGACTACATTTTTAGACTAGCCAGGAAACCGGCGCACGGAAACACCCGTTGGAGGCCCCGGACTATAGCCTCCACCAGGCCTTCCTACGGGGGCATGAATCGTAGAATTCCCAGTCTCTAGGGGTTGGCTTAGGGGTGTTTTACCGGGCCCAGTATGCCCACTCTCAGACTGTCTACTTCGCTGTCATATAGAATTTCGCAGCATTTCTACTTTAGCTGCCATAGAGAGTTCCGCCGCCACCCTAGATTTTGATCCAAGGCCGTAAACACACCCCTAGCGGACTAAGCTGTCTGGACTGGCGGGATCGCTCCCAGTGCCGTAGAGATATCGAGGAGCCCCCGATGGTATGGTTTATAGGCTAGGCAAAAATCGGAACAATAGTCCAGGACAATCAGTCCACTGGAAGGTTAACATTTCTCTTTCTCTGAAACCCTATGGTGGCTAAACTCTACTCTCCAAGCATAGGTTGGTGGGGCAGATTGTCACCGTGTGCTCCGTTTTCCGTCACCACAGGTCCGGGCAGACAATGGAAACGACAATCGAACTTGACGTATGCTAATTAGGTAGTCACGTGGCCAATACGTACACCCTACGTCCGTCAAGACTACATATAAACTTGACTTGACTATAAAAGTGTTCTTCACCAACCAGATAAATGGAATTTTTTGTACGTTTTTGACATCGGCACAGAAAAATATTTTCGGTCACCATTGGAAACACGTACGTTATAGATTATGATAGGTTATATGAAGTCTATTTACGGTATGTTCGTTAACGTTGTACACAATCAACACATAGTTTTCTAAAGTTGTCCCACAACAAGAATCACTCCCTGCTTGCCACTGTGCCCTAACGCTCACGCCGTCTCGTTAGCTTTGCGCAGAGGCGATAACATAGCCGATGAGGTCCAACCGAGGCGTGTTTATTGCTAGTTGAAAACTTTTCCCAATACCCCGCCTAAAGGACGTGAAATACCGTCCTAAACGGCAATTTTTTAAAGCTCGAACAGAGCTTCATTTTAAATCAAGGAAGAATGCACATTCACACACATCATATGGGTGGGACTCTAGGGTCACTGTTCAGCCACCAGGACAATGGCCTCCACTAGGCCATCCTACGGTGCATGAATGGAGGAATTCGGCAAAAGGGAACAATTGTCCAAGAGAGTCAGTCCTATGAAACCCTATGCTGGCCAAACTCTACTCTCCAAGCAGAGGTTGGTGGTGAAGATTGTGACCTTACCATGTACACCGTTTCCGTCCCCACTGGTGGAAATAAACGGGGCATATGATAAGGTCACAATCTTCACCACCAACCTCTGCTTGGAGAGTAGCCACTGAAACTCCTCGGCTAGCAAAATTCTGCCTACAGCTGGCGCAGTTTGTATAATGGTATGGTAGAGACTTTATCAGGAAACCGGCCGATCAAAAAACGGAAACACCTGTTAGCAGATCGCGGGTGATCTTACTGCTTGCTTTTATGACTCAGTGTTTTATTTTGGTAGTCACGATATCAAAAACCTGACGTGTTCTATACTTCTGCGGGGTTTTTTTTAGGTTATCACCCCAGTCAGGGTTATTTTTAGTCTGCAATCAGATGTTGGGCAAACAAAATCGTAACATTTTCTAGTTCACCGTTTTTGTAATGAACGGCATTAGGAGTAATAACGACGGCGGGGTGCTAGTAATGTTACGATTTTGCCCTCCAACCTCTACTTGGAGATTAGGGTATTCTTTCTTCAACTTGATTAGCATGAAAGTTAATCCTTGAAGCAAAATTCTTTGCCGAATGAGGCAAGAGTTTTTTTTGGGGGGGGGGGGGTGCCTGTTCACCCTGTTGGGAATATGAACAATACATTTCGTGGGTCTGTTAAACGTTGCTATGGCAACTCAGTAACCAAGTTTTAAAGATGTGACAGCGTGCTGTGAACAGGTAAAAGCAACGCAGCAAAAAAGCCAGCATTATGGCCGGCCTTATCTTCGATAAATCGAAGGTTACCCCCCAAGAAAGTTACGTTTGGACGACTCTAGATCATTGCTCCTTATCGCCAATATTGAAAGTGACGTAAGCAAACTTTTCCCGAGGCGAGGTTAGGAAGGACCCGTAACATTTTTTCCCATTTTAGGCACTCCTAAGGCCATCTGTAACAAAATATGGTTCATACCACTAACATACCATAAATGTTTGATTTTACCTTCCAAAATCTGCGCGGGGAAATTAAAAATAACCCTTAATGGAGCAATAATCTAAAAACAAAAAGACCCCAAGAGTACAGAATACGTCAAGGTTATAAAAGATACATGTAAGTCAATGCCAAGAAGGAACTATGAATCATAAAAAACAGGCAATGTCAGTCGCAGCCTGTTATCACGAGCTAACAGGTGTTTCCGTGTTTTGCTTGGAGATGAGGTTACTTTTTACGTCAGCCCCACTAAAGCATTGTTTGCACGTGTCTGTTGGGAATTGGCCCCCACCAAGCCCTCCTACGGGCGAATGTATCGTAGAATTGGGCAAAAAAGGGAATAATTAGCAAGTAGAGCCAGTCCACGGTGAAGAACACATTTCGCCCGCAAATGAAACCCTCCAAACTCCCCTAGCAAATATTCTCCCTATAGCCGGCGTGGTTAGTCTGGTAGAGACTAGTTGGGAAAAGTAACAGAATATTTCTTGCGTCTGTTGGATGGTATACCTAGTAACCTAAGTTGAAAAGGTTTAAAGTAAAGGCTTTGATTTATCGACTGATTGGAAGTTGCCACCTACGAAAGTTACCTTTCGGTGACTTTTGATCTTTGCTCCTTCTGGCAAATATTGAAAATGACGTGAGGTAAACTTTTGACCTAGGTGCGGCAACGGTGGGCTTCTTGGACGCCCCCCTGCTTACCCGGGCGAAACTCGCTTCCGCGAAAAGTTGGTTTCGTCACTCGGGACTTTCCGTCTATACAAATGAGGCATTGTTTGAGCCTCGGGTCAGGTAACCAAACCAAGGACCCAACGAAACCTCGAAGTTTAGGGGAGGCATGGTTATAAATTACAATGTTACGCAGAAATATACACCACGATTAATGTATATCAGTCATAGATTTGAGGAAACTTTACAGCTATACAGACAATACGTTGCTTTTGGTGTAGAAATTTGTCACTTTTTCTGATTTAGAAAACTTTTCCCCTCTTCTTGAATGGCACCGTCCACGTTTGTTTATTGACCCCAAAAACCAAGACATAGCCCCTCGCCCACTCCCTTTCTACCCGCGTTTCCTTGTGCCGAGGTTCGGTGCAATCCCGCCTCTTTTTGTGGTCTAAAATTAATTTTTGACCACTTTATGCTTCCGCCGGAACTCTCTAATTATCTCACACCTCACATGGGTCTACCTGTCCACTCTCTACAGGCGCTCTACCCCCGGCACGACTTGAAATTTTCTTACTAGCCCCCAGGTTTGCCTGCTCGGCACACACGGCAATGAATGAGGTCGCGTACAACAAGGTTCAGGCGGCGGGCGCCACGGAGAGGCAGATCCGCGTGCTGAAGTGGACGGTAGCGGGTCTGTTTGCCGCGGTGGTCGGCCTGACGGGATCTTTCGTGTACGTGACTGTCAACCTCTTCAACAAGCTGGACGCGGTGGAGAGGGCGGAGCAGTGGCCGGGCGGCGGTCACCACGGCCGCGGAGGTTTGGGACCGGGGCACACGGGCTCTAATCCCAGCATTCAGGAGGTAAATAAGAGCTTGAGTCTTCAAGCAGATGTAGGGAGGGAAGGTTGTAACGTTTCATGGTGTGCAGCCTGTGTAAGAGAATTTGACAGACTGATAACGTTACGGTCTTCCCCCTAGCATTTGCTTTGAGATAATTCAAGACACGTAGATTATATGGGCTTAAGACAGGGATTAGGACTAGTCATACCTTAAAAAAAGAATAAAGGTTCAATATAGACTATTTATAAACTTTCACTTTCTGTAGTTGACAATAGTCTAAAATATCTGTACTTGAACTTAAAAGGTAACTAAGTGTCTGTACTTAAACCTTCTGCATGATAATGAAGCCTTGACACCGAATTAGTATTAGCTAGGGGTTAGGCAGTAGGGAGAAGGTTATTCAGTGTGCCAAAGAATTTGTAAATACTGTATGTCCAATGCGGTGGAAGACGAAACACTTCCAAGTGTCTATTTAACAGTGACGAAAGAACCGAATTATTTAAACAAGTTACCACGAAATACCCCTACTTTCACACATATACGGATGAACAAAAAGTAACCTTTCTCTTGAAATCACAGAACCCACGAATACTAGAAAAAGTGGGACTTTTCGTCTTCCACTGCTTCCAAAAAAAAGAAGTCAAACCCAGCTAGTTAAGATATAGCCAACAATTGTATTTAGTAACAGTAGCCTATTGTTACAACAAAGTCAGACACAGTTTACTGACGCATGTATGTTTTCCCTATGTTTTTACCATGTATTTGCAATTAGCCCACGGGCATGAACTTGCAATAAACTTCTCTATTAATTGTGGTCATGATTCAAATTATCCCGTAAGAGAAGAGTGGGCGGAGGCTGAAACTTTCTCCATACAGTTTCCTTCTCACTTGTTGGCAGACGTTCGCGCCCTCTCAGCGACATGTTTTAGCTACCAGCCAGACTAGCCCAAGGGTACAGGGGTGAACTTTGAGCTTGCAGATTCTATAAAAGTGGAAATCTTTGCGGGGATTTAATTTCGCGATAGGGAGAAAAGGGAGTGTTCGCGGTGGTTTTAAGTTAAACTTCGCGGTTGAAACAAGGGAGGCGGACAGAAGACAGAACAAAAGTTGTCACGGTAGTTTTTAATTTGCAATGAAGAGGTAAACCGCTAAAACCGCAAACATAAAACCACAGCGAACATTTCCCTGTTTTACAGTACGTCACTACGTGCCTAACGTGGCAGTTGGTTTGCATTTACCGCTTGACTTATCTCGCTTTTGTGATCGCCCATCAGACTTGCCAGACTTGTTTTCGTCCTGGAGACTGAGATTAAAACCGCGACATGTTGCGAAGTGTGTATACCTAGCCTCCCCAGGGTTTTACAGTTCAGATGTTGATGAAGTCAGCGTTCTGTCAAGCACCTATATTAGCCTCCACCAGGCCATCCTACGGGGGTATGAATCTAGCCTCTACCAGTCTCCGCGGGTCGCTGGGAAAATAGTAGAAATTGGCCAAATAGAGTGAATTGTATAAAGGGAGTCTGCTACAGAGAGAGGGTCAAATCTGCAATCCTAACTGGGCCTGCGAATGAAACCCTCTATGGCCAAAGTCCCCTGGCATTTTAAATACTCTACCTATGGCCGGCGTAGTTAGTCTGGTAGATCTATAGAGACTACACCAATCTGAGGCTATGGCAAATGCATTTTATGGATGACATCCTCTGCAGGCTCCGAATCTTATGCGAGAGCGCGAAATAAAGACAAGATGGGCAATACAAAAACATGACTCGTTGGAAGGAGACTATATGAACTCTCCAAGCAGAGGTCTGGGGAGCCGACTGAAAAGAAAGACTTTGACTTGACTTGACTGAAAACGGGGCAAATGATAAGAAGGTTACAATCTTCTCCACCAACCTCTGCTTGGAGAGTTGCTATATGGATCAGAAAATCTATTCCAGCCATTAACCGTGAGGAGGGGGGATGTAAACTCAGTCACGTTTGGAACCGTATTCTTCACTCTGCAGCAGCGACACCTAGCTGCAGTGCCAAGTAAAGCCAATCATTGGAAGGTGACAGACGGTCACCGAAACCTCGACTGTTGTAAGCCCTTAGTTGTGAACAAAGCAACTTTGTTTTTCAATCACTCGTCGCTGCTATGGAGGCTAAGCCTGTCGAAACTGGCATGCTGTCAAGAACCTTTCCTGTTGTTGTAGGCCAACATAACAAGCACATTGATCACTTCTTTCTAAAGTTGTCACTCAGTATTAAAGGAGCCTCCATCAGGACTTTCTACGGGGGTATGGATCTTCCGATTTTTCAACTTATCGGGGCCAGAGTCTTTGGCTGGGGGGCCGTATCTACTTGGGAACCGTATATCTGCTTGAGGCCCCGTATCTGTTTGAGATCCTGTAATACGGCACAAGAGACTAGGCAAACTATCACTCGTCGCCTGTTGCCAGGCTAAGGCTGTCGAAACTGGCATTCTGTCAAGATCTGTCAAGAGCCTTTCCTGTTATTGTGTAAGTGTGCTTACTTACCCTCCCGCAGGTATTACATCTGACAAGGCCAACATAACAAAAACCTCAATCACTTCTTTCTAAAGTTGCCAACCTGTCTAGGCAACTTTTGATAAATAACTGTACAACTCAAAACCTTGAATTAGATTAACGCAGCGAACGAGTTTGAAAGCTGTAATCTTCGTGAGAGGTGTCCGGAAGCAGACCTTTTCAGAAATTTCATACTTGACTCACGAGTACCATGGATCTATTGTTACTGTGTTTGCTCGTTATTATATGCTGGCTCAAACCCCTAAATTTCTTTCTTTCTTTCAAACTTGTCGTCTAGCCAAAGAAACCCCAAATTTCAAAACAGGTGGTAATTTCCGTGCGACCCATGCAGGCCCAGACATTACGAAATTTCAGTGTTGACTGGTTCTGTTGTGACTGTTTCTGCCTGAGTGATTCCAACTTGACAAAAAGTGAAACGCATAAAAATTCTTGTCATGGAAGCTCATCTGTGTTGGTAGTCATTGTACTACATAAACTACTTCGTTGTAAAGTCCCGGCCCCCCAAATTTTTGTGACATCCATGCAGACCCCGTCATTATGAAGGACCTATTGTTGGTATTTCTGGTTGACTTATCGTTTCGTAAAGACAGATTTACGGAGTTGTTTGCTCCCAAAATGCAGAATCGCACGCAAAGTGCCTTTCCAGACAGCGGCACTGACATTTGACTGATAACACAAGCACGGAGCGCACGGTGTTTACGCCTCGGGCACTTCCTTGTCAAGATAAAATTACAGACTGGTGCTTTCTTGAAGATTAGTGCAGTCTTAAGATTGAAGGAAGTTGGATCTACTACTTTTTCGAACCAACCTGGATACATCTGGGAAGAAAACTATGGAAAAAAGTTTTAAAACTATAGTAATAGTCCACTGTGTTTTGCTGCTACAGTGATCTGAACACCCTGCAGCTGCAATCAGTCTTCGGGCCCTCCAGCGGTTCCTTTCATACTGCAGGTGTTTGTTTATCGTTAACTTTAGCGCTGCTTCACTTGTAGCATCTTGACGTTTATTTTTTTATTTTTCACAGATCGTCACGGAAATCTTAAAGAACGAAACTCTCTGGCGGGAAAAGCAAACGGGTAAGGATTGAACTTTTGGAGGAACCATGTGCCCGTCCTTTCTCTCAGTGCAGGTAGACTGTAGAATGGTCTATTTTGTCAGTGTTCACTTGTCTTTTCTAGAGTTTCTTGTACGGAGTACTTCTCTCTCGCTCTCCTCTCTTTCCCTCTCTTTCTTCCTTTCTCTCGCTCTCTCTTCCTCTTCTCTCTCTCTATTATTCCCTCTTTCTTTTTCCCTCTTCGTTCCTTTACCATATAGATTCCAATTGCATACGCACATTTTAAACTTTTCAAGTCGTAAGCAGGTGTTCCAGACAAACACAAATGTTGTTGTGCGTACGTTGGAGGGGTTTCCGCCCCGCCGTCGACATATCGGGAGTCGATCTAAACGATAACTTGTAACTTGTGTTTGCTTGTGTTGAAAGGTAGTTTTGTGTTTTCCCCTCCGCAGATAACCACAGAAGACGAGAGTTCGTGCCCCAGGGCCCGTTCACCCTGCATAACGACTCCAGCCGGGCGTACCTGGCCAAGCCCATGGCGCACCTCACAGGGAAATCCGGCTCAGGGCACTGTAAGTTGGACTCTGCGCCAGTTCATTTGACAATTTGAGCACGTCGACAGAAGCGTAAGCGTGTAAGGTCGTTTTCGCGTATCTAAGGTTAATATTTCGTATATAGGTTCATTTAGTTGTGTCCAAAGAAGACATATCTTATGCAACGGCTGTTACTCCGATGCAACGTTGACCAAAGACAAAGAAAGAGGACGAAAGATATTCGACAGTTATAATAGGTTTAAATAGCAGGCTAATTACCGTATACGAATTACATTCTGCCGATGTGCTGGCTCTTTGCCAGTTCATTTGTTCAAATAAAAATGTGCATCAAGATGAATAGTGTGTCTTTAGGTTATTTTAGAAATACAGCCAGACGTTTGCTAAACTTCGTCGACCACACAGAACGTTCTACTCTTTGCTCTACACCAAGATCATTCTAAAAAGTTAGAACGTTAGCACGGAATTGAGTGTCTGTGCTCACATACAGAGAAAGGGAGAGAGAGAGAGAGAGAGAGGGGGGGTGCACGTTTGATACATATCAAATCCATGTAAGCGTAAAGTTGCACTCGCATGTATTTCCTGACGGTATTCGGTAATACATCTGACATGTCTGAATTTCTCCATAGCTCGTCGGCACGGCCGGGGTGAGGGAACGACGAGGATCCAGCACTGGGAGTCTCGGCAGGGCCTGGCTACGGTCGCTAACGGGATGACGCACAGGGACGGCGCCATCCGCGTTCCCGTGGACGGACTGTACTATGTCTACAGGTAAGAAACATGGAGGGGTAGGGGGAGGGGGGTGTTAGGATGAGGATCCAGCACTGGGAGTCCCGGCAGGGCCTGGCTACGGTCGCTAACGGGATGACTCACAGGGACGGCGCCATCCGCGTTCCCGTGGACGGACTGTACTATGTCTACAGGTAAGAAACATGGAGGGGTAGGGGGAGGGGGGTGTTAGGATGAGGATCCAGCACTGGGAGTCCCGGCAGGGCCTGGCTACAGTCGCTAACGGGATGACTCACCGGGACGGCGCCATCCGCGTTCCCGTGGACGGACTGTACTATGTCTTCAGGTAAGAAACATGGAGGGGTAGGGGGAGGGGGGTGTTAGGATGAGGATCCAGCACTGGGAGTCCCGGCAGGGCCTGGCTACAGTCGCTAACGGGATGACGCACCGGGACGGCGCCATCAGGGTCCCCGTGGACGGACTGTACTATGTCTACAGGTACGGAACACAGGGGTGGTTGGGGGGAGGGGGTGTAAGGATGGGGATCCAGCACTGGGAGTCTCGGCAGGGCCTGGCTACGGTCGCTAACGGGATGACACACAGGGACGGGGCCATCAGAGTTCCTATGGACGGACTGTACTATGTCTACAGGTAGGAAACACAGGAACTAAGAATGAGGCGAAACGTTAGACGAATCCTACGGTGGCAAAATCGCAACTAAGACAGTGTCCATGGGCCACCGACGGTCTAGCCTGGTCCCAGTCTCTAGGGTCGGCTTAGTGGTGTTTTACCGGGCCAGTCAGTTTCTGATGGCCTTTCTACCTCTGGCTGCCATCCTACTATCGCTACCGCTGCCATCCTACTTTTCCGCCGACCCAAGAGACTGGCAGCTTGTCAATACGGGCCTGATTCAAGGCCCATCAATCTGATGCGCCCAATGGGAACAGAGCAGACTGATCTAATTATTCCGCTGAGCTCTGATTGGCGCGCCAGGTTGGCGCGCGTTTTCAGCTGTTCGGTCCCTCTGCTCATTACCATATCTAACATGGCCGCCATCTAAGACGAGCGACGCACGCGTGCACCACAAGGCTACAGAAAACATTGTTTCTAAGGCTCTCTTGTTGCTAAACTAGCTTAAAATCTGAGCTATACTGAGTCCCCAATGCCCCTCTGATCTCATGGCTGTCACTCTGGAAATTAGCGTGAAAGGACAGCTGTTTACAGTCATTGTCAACATGTCGCTATCAGAAACGTGACCCAGGCAGTACAACAACAAATACCCGTGAGATTTTCGGGCGGCCGAGCAAGATCTTGATTATCACGATATTTCAGTTTGTATGGATTGGAGAATTGGGAACAACAACCTTTGGTATTTACTTGTGCTTCTAAACAAGGTATAGATTGATCCCCGGTGAACACAAATGAGCACATTGCTACTGAGTACATGATGCAACCAAGGAGGTTTAATCAACTGACATGTTCCGCAAGCCAATTATCCTACACAAACAGATCCTGATTCGCCGCCGTGGGCAGCGCCCATGTCCAATCGCGCTGTCAGACCGCGAGACACCCGGCGCTGGGAGGGCCATAAATCGAGAGGATTATCTATTATATCCGACCATACCCTAGGTGCCGAGCTAATTAATCCAAGGCCGTAAACAACACCCCGAGCGGGCTAAGCTGTCTGGGCGGGTGAGGGTCACTCACAGTGCCGTAGAGATATCGGGGAGGCACCGAGGGTATGGATTCCAGGCTACCGACGGTCTGCCAGCACTCAAACCAGCAGGAGCATTTCTTTTCACAAGTGGTGTTCTTGGAGGCAGATCTTCAGTGGGCCATGGGCACTGTCTTGGCAGGCAGTTACCATTGTACCACCGTAGTATCTGCTTGGAGCTAGCGAATTCCGCTACAGTTAGTATTTAGTACAGCAGGTCTCCCCCAGTCTTCTCGATGAGTGTGTCGGGCTCTTTCGACCATCTCATCTTATCCTTTATTGTGCCTCCACAGTCAGCTGTATTTCCGACACGTGCGCCCCCCTGCGGCTGACGGGAGCTATGCAGACGATACAGGTGACCACCAGCTGCTGCACTCCACCTACAAGAAAAGCGCCACCTACCCGGAAAAGCAGAAGATCATGAAGAGCGCACGAACAAGGTATGTTTATTTAGTTGTTATTTTCTGCTGTTCCTTTCTATAATGCCCTTTGACCCACTGTTGGAGTCACCTGTCTGTAAGATCACGTGCTATTGGAGATGTGACTACAGTAGTCGGTCAAAGGTCCCATGAAGCCTGTAACTACCCCCGCCTATACTTGAGCTCAGGGAAGAATGATGCGCCTTGAGATGGATATCAAGTGTCCTCCTCAGTCGTCACCCCCGTGAAATAGGCTCCGTCTCTAAGGCGTTGTCAAAAAACTGCTCAATGTGTGTGAGTGTGTGCCTGTATGTTGTTCTACACTGCATTTCCTATGTATGCAATACCACCTCGCCATACACCCTCAGTGCTTAGCTATTCTGTCTGAAAGTGTAGCAACGTAGGAAGAGTAAGTGGTCAAGTCTGACATCGTTGATCGCCTTGTTATAACTTTTCGTCTTTTGCTGCTTGTCTCTCTCAGATGTTGGAGCAAAGACAGTCAGTACGGCCTGCTGTCCAGCTACCAGGGCGGCGTGTTCCGGCTCCGGGCGGGAGACAGGCTCTTCGTGCAAGTCAGCAACGTCGCCATGGTCAGCTTCGAGGAGGCCGCCAGCTACTTCGGCGCATTCATGATATAGAACGCCATGTTGGCGTCCCTATTCTCATGTCACCGAATCGCAGGTCAAGCGTACAACTGGACGTCGTTGTGTTTTATGGACAACTTTCGATATATTCTTCTGATCTTTGAGATTTGGGAAGTTTAGTGGTAGCTATTTCCTAGTGTCTGAAAACGAATGAGCAAATTGCAAAAAGGGTCACCAATATGGCGGCAAGCTCCTTCGGCGCCTTTATGATATAGAACGTGATCTGTGCGTCTGCCGCCATCTTGGTGTCCCAATTTGACATGCAAATAGGGGCACCAATATGGCGGACAGGCCTTCATGGCTCAGTAACGTCGCCATGGTCAGCTTCGAGGAGACCGCAAGCTACTTCGGCGCCTTCATTATTTAGAAAGAGCATGCATCCTTTTCCTGCCAGGCCCGTTCAAAACCCCTGTCACACTTTCAGGACATTCCCACGACTTTACTCCCGACCACTCCCCAACTAAGGTCGGTTGGGAGTAGCCTGGAATCCATCCTATTCTAGCTCCAGTTCGCTCCTCTGATCGCATCCAAGCAGAACTAGACTTTCCCGACTTTGATTTTTCATAATGTACAATCTGCTGGCACAGACGGCTTTTAAAGGCATCCAGAGCATTTTATGTGGCTTGAAAATTGGAAATATTCTAGTTGCTGTAATCTTTATGAAATTGTCATTTAATGCCACTGTTTACCACATTTGCGTGATGATTACATGTCACAAGCGCTCAAAAGCCACGCGAAAATAAGCTACACAATGACCCCTTTAGTTTCACGCGCCTAGTGTAATTAGATTGAAACAGAACTCAAAACGGTTTTTTCGTCGGTAATGGACCGTTCCCGTCGAACACCATATAGAACCCCCTGTTCTATTTGGAACACCTCCGTCAAAAACAGCGCTAGTGGGACAGAAATGACAAGCAGAAATGACAATGCATATCTGGGACAGATATCTCACTGCATTGGCTACATGAATACCCAAGAAAAAAACGAAATGAAAAAGAAAATATCTCGGGCACTCAAGGGGACGGAGCTTACGTAACACATTGCCAACTACTACCAAGTCCGTCTCTCATGTACTTGTGCGTTATTCCTGTGTTCGACTGGAACGGTCAGTTCTCTGCAAGTTCCGGCGACGGGACGTCACGTTCCAAGAAGTCGGAAAATTTGAGAACAAAAACGGCGGCGCTGACAGCGCTTGGATTTTTTTTTGAGTGCTCAACACACAGCGACATCGCATGTTTGCTCCTTGAATATCGATATGTAATGGTATAGTGTTATTGAAACTTACTATGTGTAGAAATGGCTAAAAACTGGAGTTTTTTAATTTGAGTTTGAAGCCACATAAAGTGCTCTGGGTGCCTTTAAAGACACCTTGGCAACCTCGCCGAACAACTGTCATTCACAAATGACCTTGCTCACATCGAACTCCCGAACATGGTCTGGAGAAGGTCGGGAGGCCATGGTAGGCTATGTGTGACAGGGGATTTACATGAAATGTAATAGCACGCAACGGCCCTGGCCTGTTCCATATTCCCAATCAACCAATCAGATACTTCCGCGCCTGTTGTTGGAGAGATCGTAGCAGCCAATCACAAAGCCTCTTGACCAATCCTGGCTTCGTGATTGGCTGATAACTTCCCCTACAACAAAAGGCGTGGAAGCATCTGATAGTAGGCTAATATCAATAACTATCAAATGTCGAAAGATAATGTCAAGTAAATGACACAAAATCGTGTTGTTTTGTAACGGAATTCCTTAAATTCACTATAAATACCACTGGCAAATGGCCATGCCGTTTTCGGCAAAACAAACTAATCGGAATATTTCTCTAAGTAGAGGAATGTCAAACAGTATTGGTACTCACCAAGTTTTGTAAAGTTATGTAAATATGTACAAAATATTAAAATTTTAACAGAGTTTTAAAGCTTTTCTAACTCCGTTCGTTCTAGTTAACATTAAAACAAGCAAAGCTTTCTACTAGTAGGGTCAAGAACAAACCTTTGTATATTTTGAACATACATTTTCCTTGTTACATTTTCCTTGTTATTCTACAGTTCATAACTTTCTGTCAGCTTTTTTCTTCAATTTGTATACATAGGAACAAGTTAACTACATAGACTGCTAACAGTGGTAAATTTAGCATATTTTTCAATAATTACAGATTGCTATATGATTGAATATGTCGAAAATGTGCCTGTACAACTGCTGCTTGGTCGAATAGCTCGACACTGCCAAAGAAATATATCATACACAGGTTTTCTATCTTTTGTACCGATTGTTTGCACCAAATAAAACATGTTTTACACAGGGACTTGTGACGTGACTGCATGCAGTATCATTGAAATAATGGTTTTAGCTCACAAGTTATCTTCGCAAAGAAGGCCATGTTTTCGGTAGCGAAACGATGTTTGGGGTTTAACAGCATAGCTCGAGAAGCTGTGGATAACTTGCAATGAAAGTTGATATGGTGGTAGCTCTTGACATATCGAAGAAATGGTTAGATTTTGACCCCCCCTGGTTGTTTCCTTGGTACTGCAGCAGAGCTTCAAGTTGTTGTATCTCGTGTTAATTATTCATTCACTAAAACGTAACTATTTCAGACTTCCGTGCATGATTAAAAGTGAAACATACACCTAATGACTAAACAATCCCGAGATCTGTTTAAACATTCTGGCGTGCAATGTACATTTACTTCCTTATCTTTGTTTGTAGACATGACTTGTGTTCAGGGTTCTAGGAAAGGAAGCAGACCTTTGGTGACATTCTACGCACCATTTAACACAATAACCTACTTGTTAACGACACGTGTTAAAGTTCCGTATGCTGTGGCGTTTGTTCTCCAACACTTAACAATTACAACCGAGCATTGTTTGGGACCGAATGTGACTAGCCTCTACCAGGCTTCACGGATCGCTAGAAAAATCGAAAAAATTGGCCAAATAGGGGGATCACACGCCATAGAAGTTAGTCCGCTATAGAAGTTACAATTTGCGTGGATAGCATATTGGACCCTCTCTCCGTAGCCGACTCCCTTAGCATACTATTCACTCTATTTGGCCAATTTCTACAACTTTCCCAGCCATCTACGGGGGCCTGGTAGAGGCAAGAATGTTCCCTCTTGCATTATAACCCCTCCTCCCCAGTGTTGTTTACACTGTAAAGAGTTCAAAATTTGGGGCATGGGCTCTAACAAGGGGCCAGACTGAAGAACAGTACTAGTGGGTGATCATATCACTGATTGGACCTCCCTTGTATTGTAAAATAGGACAAAAAATGAAAATGAATTAAAGAGGAATCGGAAATCGCCGCGCTATCCCGGTAAACCATCCGTTTTGCCCTGTGGAGTTACTTGTTTGACAGTGTTCAGTGCGTTACCACAGAGGTATCGTTTGTTAAGGGCGACTGGCGAGGGAAAGAGCCATTAGTGCCCATAATACTGCTGCGTGTCTTACCACCTACCGATGACTGTCACACAACATGTCTAGTTTGTGTCCCCTGTTTGATACCGTTGAGTTTGACCACTGAAGCAGGTCTAATAAACAACATTCCTCGGTAGTTACGCGTTCCCGCCATAAATTGTATCGTTGCGATGTAAGCGCAATAGGACCACCACCTGATCAATACTTTTGGGGAATCCCCTGACTATTTATATTTTCATGTTGTCATGGCGTCCTTAGCAACGGCCAATAGGACGACTACACGGGTTGGATTACCAAGAAGGGAAATGTTGAAGGTTTCGGTGGTGGTAAAGATGGCGGCTAGCTGTCCTTCTTCTTTTAGGCAATATTTCACTTGAAAAACAATATTGTCGTAGATACCTGGTTTTATATTTTGGACCCTTGTGTCCTGTTCAACCTAGAAAACAATCAAAAATAAGGAATAAAAGAACGAATCGATAGGGCAAGCTCAGAGTTTTTGAAAAAAACAAGGTGTCACTTACAACAGTTGCTATGACAAGGGGGAACCCCTTACCACATCGAACATTCTAGAAAAATACATCCTTGTCGGCATTGACCAATGGGAGAAGGCTTGACCCTACATGGTTGCGTGTTTTTGTTGTCAAAAACAAAAGCTACTTGTTCCACTAGCGGGACGACAGTTAACGGTAATGTTTTAGTTGCACTTTCTGTAAGGAATGTTTCGGTGTGGAAACCATCTTACTGTAGACACCTGGCTTCACCTACTGTACTGGCACAAGAACTGCGGGGACCATGGGCGGAGTAGATCCCTACAAGAACCTGAAATATGCCGATCTGACGGACGTGAAGACCAAACTGTCTGTCCTGGCGGCAGCCGTGGTGTTGTTGGTGGTTCTGGTGGTGGGTCTGCTGGTAGCGCTGGTCACTGTGACAGTCCTGCTCAGCGAGAAGTTACAGGACGTACAAGAAGTGACCGAGGAGTTGGGGTTACCTCAAGTTAAGATCAAGGCTGAACCGGGCAAGGGGAAGACAAGCATTGTGGCGTACATCTCAGGGGTAAGGTGCTGTTTTGTTTTGTTTTTACTCAGGGTGGGGCTTGAATGTGACTCACAGGAAAGTATACATAAAGTCCGGGTCTGCTTGGGTGATTGCTGGAAAAAAATAGCCGCGTTTTTTCTCTTGATATGCATCTCATCTGCATGTAAACATTCCATAATGCCCATGTTACACCGGTCGACCTTGTATTTGGTCATTTGGTCACTGACATGATAAAACATCGCAAGAACTTCCAACAGGTGTATTTACAAGCCAAGCATGGCGGCATATATAATTGGGCTAACTGTTAAGTTTTTACACAGCTATAAACAGGGGGTGGGGGTTGTGCGTGACTAGCGGGATAAAGTTTGCTTCTGCCTTCTCGATTACTGAAATATTTATCAGCTTCATTCTTTTAGCATGCATACCAATCTGCATGTATGCCCAATGTCACCGAGGGACATGTTAAACATCACAAACATCTCTGACAGATGTATACGGAACAAACATGTTGTCGGCATATTCAAGCCCTGATCATGATGTCAGGATAGTGGGTCTTTCAGTATCGTATCGTTTAACAATAATACGGTTTGTACTTTCTGCACTTTCGTGAAATAACGTAATGCCGAAAACGATACACGCTTGCAAACCGCGATCGTTTTTCTAGGAAACCGACCCTATGTGCAACCTGGCAACCCCCTACACCTTATGGTATGCATTTAAGTTGTTTTTGTACTGTGTGTCAATAAAGTGAAATGGAGAAGTCATGCTTGACAACTGAAGTAAACCATGTGGTACTGACTTAACAGCTTAAATTAGCGGTGAGTTAATCGACATTTGCGGTAACGCGGTTAGTTCCCCTTTGACAGTGACACGGTTTCTGTCAGCACAATACGGTGGTAACGATGGAAAACACCAGTGTGGTATAGGCAACACAGGTATGCTTACTTTGGGTAAACAAAGTACGTGGCCAATAAAAAGAGTGTCAAGTCACCTTTGTTGCTTGTTAAGCACAGTTTCGTGTTTACTTTGAGAAAATAAAGGACTTTATTGTGACTTACTGTTTAAAAGTGTCAAGTTGGCTGGTAAGCATAGGCTTCGTGTCTGAACCTGTCGCAGTGACGCAGTTAGAAAAGGGAAAACCGGCAGGGGGTCAGAATTGACATTGACTTTCGTTTTCCCAATACCTACCCTCATATGCATGGTGTTCAAATGTCATCTTGATTCATCTAAAGCTTCTTGAGTTATTCAATTGCTTCCCAAAGTATACGGAAACACATGTCTACGGCTATATCGGTAATATGATTTCGTCCATATTGTTGGTATCATGTGCGTTAAAAGCCCTTCCCATTCCTTCCCACTACAGATCATTAAACAAGTACTGGGGAACCACACTAACGATGATAAAGGTATGTATGTCAGTTAAACTGTTCTTCCTCTTCTTCTTCTTCCTCTTCTTCTCCAAACAAATAAGGTCAAATAAGGTTACGGTATAGTTGGACCATTTTGCCCATCTGAAAGGAAAATGACCAATATCAATGCACTCAGATATTATTCATAAATTGGAGTTTTTCGGCCTAAAAAAAAATTATCTTATTTTCTATTAACAGACAAGGAAGACACGGGAGAGTTTCTCCTCCAGGGACCGTTCTACAAGAAGGACGGGGAGGGGGAGCAAACATTCCTGGCCAAGCCGATGGCCCACCTCACCGGATCAACACTGGATGGTCCCCACTCATTAGGTATCCATCTATCTATATCATCACTCATCAAGTAATCGAACAAATAATCTATCAATCAATCAATCAATCAATCAATCCATTAATCTATCTCTCTCCCTCTCTCTCTCTCTCTCTCTCTCTCTCTTTAACTGTATGAACCTTTGATTTTATGATTGTTACACTGTTTTGATAAAGAATAAAAAAGAATTTAAAAAAAACACTGCTTCACATCCTATCCAAAGTGAATCCAGAAACATTTTTCCAAAAGGTATTCCTGTTATTTTTCCAGGCCATGTTCACTCGAACCAGAGCACCGTGCGCGTGAAAGAGTGGGAATCAAACCAGGGACTGGCGACCCTGGCGAACGGGATGAAGTACCGGGACGGCTACATCAAAGTCCCGGTGGACGGACTGTACTACGTCTACAGGTACCAAACGCACCTAAACTTACATGTATATGTACTCAATTTCGATTAAGATTAAGGCAACGTTTGAAATAAATTTAAATTTTCTGACCATTTTTCTAACAAAAGTAAATTGAACAAGAAATCAAAGATCTTATAACTAGCTTTGTGAATTTTTGTGAATTTCTAAATTTCTGAAAATTGATGCTCAACGAGTCCCACCAGGGTACCCCAACTTGAGGTCACTGGCCTAACTCTTGTCTCGTGAGTGTAACCACCCAAAAGTTTATAAATTGTGTTCAATTCGATAATTCCCTGTGTGTTTCCAGCCAGTTGTATTTCCGGTACATGCGAGACGACAGACAGTCCCGTCCAGCAGACAACCATCAGCTGCTGCACTACACGTACAAGAAAAGCGCCACCTACCGCGACAAGCAGGAAGTGATGAAAAGCGCCAGAACAAAGTAAGACAAGTCTCTTCCAGACTCCATAGGTTAGAGTTTGTAGAGTCAAAACCTGTCTAAGTGATCACCTCTACATAAGGACCACCTGGCCATTGATATACAGTAGAAACTGTTCTAGCGACCACCTGTATATAAGGACCATCTCAGCCTTAGATCCTTTTTTTTTTTCAAATTGACACAAGCTTCAATGATCCTGCCTATGAGTGTCGGCATAAACCGGGTTTATCGGTCCTCTAAGTGGTCGGCGTCTTCTTGGGCAGTTTTCGCTGTATTCGTAAATGAACAGTCAATGTCTCTCCCAGATGTTGGAGTAAACGGAGACAGCTACTTCAGAATTGATGACATAGAATGTCATCTGTGCGTCTTGTTTCCACTAGATGTTGGAGTAAGCGGAGCCAGTACGGCCTGCTGTCAAGCTACCAGGGCGGCGTGTTCCGGCTCCGGGCGGGAGACAGGCTCTTCGTGCAAGTCAGCAACGTCGCCATGGTCAGCTTCGAGGAGGCCGCGAGCTACTTCGGCGCATTCATGATATAGAACGGCATCTGTGCACCTGCTTTTCTTTGCACTGAGTGTATATTGTATTTGGTCTTCATTCGATATCTATTTATTATGCTCTTGTATTTGTGGTTGTTAAGTGGCGTCAAAATAAGTTTTGCAAACTTGAGTGTGCCATCACTTTGTCTTTGTAGTTAAATATGTTTATGATGGTGATGATAACTTATGTTTATGGTTTTAAAAGAATGCAATAGAATAAACAAATGTACAAGGAAAGCCGTTGCCACATACGTCCAAGAGCGCATCTGGGAAGAGGCGACCCTATGCATATTACAATTAGGAACTCCCATGTACGTGGACCACTTCTTGTGGATGTGTCTTTTGTGTTGCATCAAGATCCCGAGTTTTTGCTCCTTATCATGTATCTGCGATGAACTGTATTGTGTATTTGTACATTTGTACATAAATATATTTCCCTTTCCCTGTACTATATTGTTGGTGTCATCATTAGTGTGTGGGAGGTCAGCTTGTAAAGGTGCTTATGCACATGTTTTTTGTGTGTGAAAGACACCACCACAAAGGAAATACGCCACGTCAGCGATCGGGAAAGCGAACCTGAGCTAGAATAGGGTGGATTCCAGGGTACAAAACAGAGTTTTTTTACTGTCTTTTTTGACTTCGCTCAAAGAAAGGAAAGGAGATGGGATGGACAGATACTAAGACAAACACAGATAAAAAGACAAAGAGAGAGAGACAGAGAGAGTGACTGAGAGAACGCAGAGGAGTAACGGAAGACGTTTAGTGAAATGGATATTCTTATAACCGTAACCAGTGTTTCAAGTGTTTTTTATCGTACATTCTGTGTCTGTGAGCTCTTAAATCAATACGTCGCGGTTGATAACATTGCCATTGTCATTGTCATGCTGCCGAAGAAAATGGTTCTTATTTTGTGACGAGCTTTCAATAGCCTTGTCTAGATATGAAAACGATTAAAGTGCAAGTAGTGCTAAAGCTCTGTAGGTGACGTCAGGGGAATCCTCTTCTCGAACTTCGCTGATTGGACGAGAGAGCATTGCTTCAGCTTCAATCACAATACCTGGACGGTTCTGTGCAAAGGCCGCGGACTGGCTGTGTTGCCAAACGTCGTTACTCCAGGTAACGTGAACTGTCTGTGTCTCAACAAGGACGCGTTTCCATTCAGTTTCTAATCTCCGAACCGGAGAGATTCAAGACATCATGTCAGAGCGTCCGTCTTTTGTTGGTAGTGACACTGACTTACTTCGCTCGTTCTTGCTCTCATCACCTGCAAGAAGCCAATTGGAGGGGGATTTCACCACCACGGCTACCCCCAATGGTCCTTCCGGACCCTTGCCGATATCGGACGTACGTTCGTTACACGGCGGAGACGGTTTCACGGCGATGCCGGCTGCTCCCGTGGGCTCCCCTTGGAATGACGAGAGCCTGCTAGCAGAGCTGTTCCCGTTATTGAGTAAGTTTTATTTCAAATGTAATATTTTGTACCATGCTTAATTGTTTTTGCCATACATTGTACCGTGTGCAATTGTCGTACAATGAAAAACCTCTTTACACCTACGTCATTTTACAGTCGTGCGATCATCGTCGTGGGCGACGTCGCCGGCGACGGTATTTTTTGGCCGTCTAAAGACGATCAAAACAATCGTGCGACGGCAATAAACGGGAAATCCTCGAATTGTCGTGCGACCACCTCGGACCCAGTCGCACGACGTTCAGCGGGGGGGCCTGTGGCTGTGTTTTTCTCGTCTAAAGAAGAATCGTCGCCGGCGACGGAAGTGGGTGATATGCTAATAAGCCTACAACGTGCTGTTTCCTGACCGGGAAGGAAAGTTTCTATCGTTTTCTTTGTAAATATGCATGCAGTCAGCAATGGAAACATATTTTTATCATCCGAAACCGGTTATTCCGGCGCGACGCCCTGCTACCAGTGGCTACTTCTCTAGTATGCCCCTATTCCTCGATCCCCGGGACATCCCCGGCGGCGGCCACGAACTCGGATTAAATCCCGTCCGTCTCTATACCAGCCTCAATCTCTTTCTTTGTTGAGCACCGTTCTCAACGTCTCATCTGCAGGGCAACAGTTGTTGCAAAGTCAGTAAAAGCTTCATCTTTTGACGAAAACAAGCAGTTCCCCCGCCATTTTTAATTTGAGCGCAAGAGGTCACTTTGGGTCACACGCGCACATCGATGGAATTCTGCGCCGCGGGGGTCCCGTGATATTTCCTGATCGTGTGTCTAAAGAAAACCGTCGCCTACGACGATGATCGCACGACTGTATAACATTGTAGGTGTAAAGTGCACCTTACGTTGACTCAGAGTTCACACATGAAAGCCATATTTGAGCCTCTACTCTTTATCTTTATACCTTTTCATTCTCTGACGTAGTCAAAAGCGAAAAAAATTGCATGGTCTCACGCAACCTTTGCACGCTTGGCTGCACCTGCAAAAAACACCGTCTCCCACCTTCTTGATGTAAGTTGTAACACTCGAGTCTTCGGTTGTCCTCCACGTCTGATCTAACTCCGGTAGCTCTAGCTCCACCTGTCTCCCCTGGGCTTCCTGTAGCTCCCCGTGAAGCACCACAGCCATGCAGATAAGACCCACAATAATTATGGTTTCTGTTTATTTGTATCTATCAGACGACGGTGACGGCTTCACGCTTGGATACCTGTTCCCTGGTGAGGAGAGAGCGTCCCCGCCGCAAGTTGACGGGACAGTGAGGGGGTCTTCCCCGGACTTGGAGGCTACGGGCCCGGGAGGTGGAGGAGCGACGGCCCGAGGGACGGTCGTCGGGGATGGGAGCCGGGGACCCCGGGAGGCCCGCGTGATAGACACGGTGGTCGGCATGGGGGTATACCTCAAGGAGACCGCGTGGGACATATTGGAGCGCCGCTGGGAAGAAGCCATCCAAGCCAGCAACTGGGAAGAGGCCAACTCCGCCGAGGAAAACGGCCATGTCAGCGAAGGGAGGAGCGAACCGGAGCTAGAATAGGGCGGATACCAGGCAACGTCTTTGACGATCTTTCTCGACTTCACTTAAAGAGAGGAGATGGGATGGACAGCCAGAGGTAGATAGATAGGGAAAAGAGAGAGAGAGAGGCAGAGAGGGGGGGGAGAAAGAAATACGAAGAGAGAGATGGAGACAGATATAAAGAAAGACAGAGAATGATGATGATGGTGAAAACGCAGGCGACTAAAGGAAGGCGTTCAGTGAAATAAATATTCCTGTAAACTTTACCAATGTTTCAAGTGTTTTCTTTTACCGTATCTTCTGTGTCTGTGAGCATGTATATCAGGATGTCACGGTTGATAACATTGACATGTTGCCACCTCCGTAGAAAAGGGTTTCTACGTTGCGAGAGGCAGGGCTCTGAAAATGAGTAGCTAGTTTCGGTTAGGGACGTTCCTGGTGGATATCACGTTAAAAGGAGGTTCCGTGTTGGAGGAGAGCCACACATCGAACTTGCTAAAGAACCCACCACGCTTATCAAGGCGTTCATCGCGGTGTGGTTGGATCATATAAATCTGTCCAGATATGCAGCTTATATAGTTTATTACAAACCTGTTGTGTTACGCGGTTAACCTGGTATGCAATATAAACAAAATGCCGACTATCCAATGGCGTCGCGTAACTGTGAAAACAATGAATGTGAAAGTAGTTCGAGAGCTCTGGAGGTGACGTCAGGGGAATTCCCCCTTCTCAAGGCCGGTGATTGGACGAGCAAGCAGCGCTCCAGGCAGCTTAAAACAAGGTGCTAAGGTGTTCTTTTGTAGGCAGTGACACGGCCTCGGGCGGGCTAGGTTCCCAAACTGTCGGTTAGCTTACGTTTCTTACTCCTCTTCCCCTTAAAATGTGTATTTGCTTTAACTACCTTTCCACGGACAATTGGCTTCAGTTGCTCTACTGGCACAAGAACTGCATCGATCATGAAGGGGACAGAAACGTACGCTAACCTCGGTTACAGCGAGCCTGTCTGTCTGCAGAGGCAGGTAGCAACTCTGACCAGGGCGGTGGTTGTTTTGTCCGTACTTGTGGCTCTGTTGTTTGTCGGTCTTGTCTGCATGGCTGTGTTGCTGTACGGAGAACTACGGAGCGCCCAGAGGAGGGGGGTGGAGCTAGAGCTACCGGAGTTAGACCAGACGTGGAGGACAACCGAAGACTCGACTGTTGCAACTTACATCAAGAAGGTGAGGACGTTGTTTTTTGCAGGTGCAGTCAAGCATGCAAAGGTTGCGTGAGACTGTGCAATTCTCTTTGTGTTTTTTCGGTCGTGCTTTTGACTACGTTTGAGAATGAAAAGGTATAAAGATAAAGAGTAGAGACTCAAAGGCAGCTTCGTCGTGTGAGCTCCGGGTCTTACGTTGAGCAAGTTTCTGCAAAGAGGAACTCTAATTTGGTTCATGGCTGGTGATAATGAGTAATAACTATAATCGGGAACTGAGTAGACGGCTTTCACTTTTGTCACGTTCGACCTATTGACTGTTCAAACACGTCTATTGTTTGCCTGCCGCCGAGTATGATAAAGTTACCTTTGTAAATGTGCAGGGGGGGGGGGGGGTGTAACGTTAGGTAGTGGCCAAGCAGAGGTTTCGGTCATGAGTGGCCGGGGTTTTTAACGCTTCCCTTAAGTTTCGGTCACTCCTAGCCCTCTCGAGCTCGACCGAAACCTCTGCTTGGTTGGATCTCACCGATACTCATTCATCTATAATCTATTTGTACCCACTTGTTTGTTTGCGTGCATGTATAATGGTAGTTGCAGAAGGCCTTACGAATGAAGGTGTGCTTGAAAGTAACCAGGGATAAAATTACCCTCCGTACAAATCTATAAGTGTATGGATCATAATCTAGGTTATATAAGTACTGTTGACTCTACAGTATCTAAACATTCTATAATGTAGCTACCTAGTCAGTCATGTGCGTTTGTTACATAGGTGATCCAACAAGTCTTGCAGAATAACACACACATCGACAGGGGTGAGTTTGTTTGTTTGTTTGTTTGCTTATTTGTTTATCATCAATCTCCATTAGTGCAAACTAAGAGAAAGTAGTTGTTAACTGTCTTTCTAGCTTCCAGATGGGTTATCGCAACCATAAAGGTTGAGTTGTGAATGGAACAAAATTGGTGGTAAATGAGAGTTTCCTTGTCTTTGGTCCAAAGTTTGAAATAAGATTCAGAATCGCAAAGTTTTCTTCTATTTTCGTAGATAAAGAAGAGACTGGAGGCTTCCTCCCTTTGGGACCGTACCAAACAACGCAGGGGGAGGCAGGACAGACCTTCTTGGCCAAGCCGATGGGTCACCTCACCGGATCAACAACGGCCGATCCCCAGTTTATGGGTACGGCACTAAACATTAAAAAAATATGCGTACCGTTTTTTATTGGCTTGATATAATAGTCGAAAGTTTAAGTCCTTCCCGCACCAGATGGAGCATTGGGTGCCGCCCATCTCCGTTTCAGTAGCCCTTGGGCCACTTGTTTGACCTTGTAATAATCACGGCGCACTTTGCAAGTGACTTTAATGCAGATAAACAGACATTCAGACAAGACTATGAAGTGCAGCTTTGTAGAATACACAGCTATTATGCCATATGTAACATCACCAATGGCTTGGGGTTACCACAATATTCATCAATCAGTGAATTAAAAAGGTAACGAGATACGCACCTCCAAATTGTCTACTGTACATCTTGATCACGGAGTGACCTAGTCTCGCGAGATTTTACGAGCCTGGGACGAGACTTGTGAAAATGGCAACAATACATAAAATACAACATATAGAACAATTATAACTCACAATTTATATCTACTTACACGTATTCTTTGTTTGCTTGTTTTCCTTCTTTCTTTCTTCTCTCCTCCTTGTTTGTTCGTTCCTTCTCTCTTCCCAGCCCTCGGCCATGCGAGGGGGGCCGCCATGCGGGTGAAAGAGTGGGAATCGAACCAGGGACTGGCCACCCTGGCCAACGGGATGAAGTACCGGGACGGCTACATCAGAGTCCCGGTGGACGGACTGTACTACGTCTACAGGTAAGGTACCACAGGAGCCCCCCCCCCCCCCAACCCCCAGTTGTCAAGGTAATTATTAAAAATTGAGATATAGTTTTGGGTCTGTCTGTCTGTCTGTGTGTCTCCGGACTACTGTAGTCAGCATAACTCAAGAACCTCTTGATGGATTACGATGATATTTGATGTGTGGGCGGGTGTTGAGAAGCTGAAATTCAAGGTCGATTTTGGACCTCCTGGTATGTGACCTTGGTGCTGCAGCAGAACTTCCGGTTTTGTATATTTTGACCTGGACATGCTATGGTCTTATTCAGAACAGTGCAGTATAGGTAACCCTTTGTAATAGGAAGGATTGATAATGACACCAATACCCCCAATATTAGATACTACTTGAATTCGCATTAAGTTCAATCACAATCATTAGATACTTTTTATAATCAAGCTTATGTCTGTTTTCGTTGTATGGACCATTGTTTCTTTCGTACCTGGGTTACTGTGTTGCTCCCGTACTGTTAGGGTTTCATACATCGTTCCTTTTGTGTGTGTGTGTGTGTTTATTAATGATGCCGCTATAAGCATGTTTCGCTTGACTTTGGCATCACTGTGTGTTGTTTTGAAGTTGCAATAAAACAAAAATCACTTTTTCTTCCGCAGTCAGCTGTATTTCCGCTACATGGGGACAGGGGAGGATGAGCAGTCAACGGAAGAGCACCAGCTTCTGCACTACACGTACAAGAAAAGCGCCACCTACCGGGACCCGCAGGAAGTGATGAAAAGTGCCAGAACAAAGTATTACTGAACATTATCAATATGCTTCCATTCTTTTGCGATTTCTATAATATGCTTACTTTCAACTGGAAAGAGAGAATATCTACCTAAGTAAAAAAAGGAGGTATCGTTTTCGATTTGTTTGCTTGTCTTGGTGTATATGAATGAATAGATCATAATTCCAACCGAGCTAGAATAGAATTTCTATGTCTACCTTCACAGAAGGGATGTATATTGCTCTTGCTACATTTCTTCTTCCTCTTTCGTTCTAAACAAATAACGTCAATGACCTGGACCAGACGGCTGTCACCATGGTTACTGATAAAGTAGCAGAGACCGTGTGGGGTTCGATTACATTATGTAGCAAGTGGTAGGGCAGGGCTGGAGGGGCTGGTCGCCATGTATATGGTGTGTTTGAGTCATATATTAACAAGCAGTTGTTCGTTAGGCTAAAACATGTGAAGGTAAACAGTAGATGTTTTCTTGCAAATGTTACCTTTCTAGCGCATCAAAGTTTTTATTTCCTCTATATCCGTTGCACTGGTAAGTCATTAGTCTAACCAAGCTAGAATCGAATTTTGATTTTTTTAAAAATTTCCTCTAGATGTTGGAGTAAGCGGAGCCAGTACGGCCTGCTGTCCAGCTACCAGGGCGGCGTGTTCCGGCTCCGGGCGGGAGACAGGCTCTTCGTGCAAGTCAGCAACGTCGCCATGGTCAGCTTCGAGGAGGCCGCGAGCTACTTTGGCGCATTCATGATATAGAACGTCATCTGAGCGTCTGCCGCCATCTTGGTGCCCCTATTTGAGTGAATCATGACTCAAGTGTTTTCCGACATCAATTAGGGCATATCTGACGCTCTGAAATACAGTAGTCACCACTGTGGTGATTATTTCAGAGCGTCGGCACTATGCGTGGGAAGCTCAAACAAACAGACAATATTTCAAAACTTGATAAAAAAACAGTTGAGGTGCGATTTACTGAAATGCAAATAGGGGCACCAATATGACGTACACCTCTTTATTGCTGTCAATAACGTTTGCATGGTTAGCTCCAGACCACCAGAGCCTTCATTGGATATAAGCTTCAAGGCCTCTGCTGTTCAATTTTTTTATTACATTTCTAATCGGCTTTGCACTGTGAATATGTTGACTGATTTTGTTAAGTGCATCAGAGCCGGAAAATATGCTTTTAAATGAATTTTCCAGACGCCATAGGATTAAATGATATAAGACCTTTACTACGCATCTGCTACACGGGTTCTACGACACAATATACGGATCGGTACGTTTTGCGTGGTGTTTGTTTGTTAGGCATTGAGCCTATTGAACTCACAGAAGAGTCCTTAAGAGACTGGTCGCAATTAGGACTACAGTGTCGTTCAACGTTTGAATAATGTCTGCTTATGTTTACGCAAGGAAATAAAAGTGATCTATCTTTACATTGTCTGTCGTCCTGTTTTGCACCCATCCATGCAAATACAATCATTAAACGGTATTGACAATTTCTCAACCTATGCCATAGTAAGAGATGATCGACAACCGTCCTAAGGAAACATAGACACAACATTTTCACTAAATCCAGAAAAAACTTTAGCCCTCTAGACAAAGTTAGATTTATAAAAGAAAGGCTTAAAGCAAGAAAAAAGGGAAAGAAAAAATTAATTGTCACCGCCCGGGATCGAACCGGGGACCTTGCGCGTGTGAGGCGCACGTGATAACCACTACACTACGGTGACTCCGTGACGTCAATCCGAGCTTCAAACAGTCTGACACCGCCACTCCCGCCATTGACGTCATCGGCCAGACACCACTCTCCAAGCAGAGGTTAGATAGCACCATGGGACCATGTCTAACGGAGAAATAGACGTTAAACAAGGATAACAACAACAACAGGAACTAAGGAAGATTGTAAACCTTGTGTTGACTCGCACGATGTTTCAATAGCTAACCTATTGATTGGCCATTATAAAATGGGGCAAGTCACAATCATCACACTCGACCTCTGCTTGGAGAGCAGTCAGCCACACGTCGAGCACGTTAAAGAACCCACCACACTTATCGCTAAGAGTAGGGGCCCTTACCAGTGTGCGTGGATCAAACATTAACATCTACTAACATAGTTCCACCAGGGTACATACTTCCCCCATCCTGGAAAGATACGTCCGAACAGATCTCTAACCCAACTTCCCCCAGCATAATTCACTCCTGTATATCTGTTAGTGCATGATACCTAGGACCTCGGGGGTGCTGCACTAGGGATCTCTCAAACCCACTGTTTTTCAAAGTGGCTGAATTATGTAACACGGTGG
The DNA here is from genome assembly GCF_035083965.1 of Branchiostoma lanceolatum. Lineage (NCBI taxonomy): Eukaryota > Metazoa > Chordata > Leptocardii > Amphioxiformes > Branchiostomatidae > Branchiostoma > Branchiostoma lanceolatum. The sequence goes on along the minus strand of NC_089738.1, from coordinate 18,867,971 downwards.
ATTGATATCAATGGAGGTTACAGTCCGGTCTTAAGCAGATTACTTACCAAAGTTTAGAACAGGTGTGTTTTACAGTTCTCGGGGTGTGAGACACAAATAAACTAAAAACAAACACAGACAGAGATAAGGAAAGAAAGAGATAAGGAAAAAGGCAAACAAACGTGTGAAAATTAAAGCTTAACACAAAATACTTACCATAGTAACATATGTACATTTCTCATTCGTTCATTCATTTAACTAACTTGTCGTTAAAAGTTTGTGTCATCAGATATGTGGCCTAAGCTATGACCCTACAGCTTTTCGTATTCCAATTATGAGATATCTAATCATGATATTTATGAACAATGAAAAGAAGATAAATCTTTCATAATTGTGAAGACTAAAGTGCATATTATGGCCTAACACTGCGACAGTTTCGAAAAGTTGTAAAGCTGCAGTTATAGTTTACCTTGATAGAGGTCGCTCCTGCATGGAGCGGCCATTTGTGTTCACCTTTGAATGACCCTTACCTTTCAATGACCTTGATAACACTGGCACAAAGTTCAAGTTGTTATAACGTTCTCTCTCCCACGTACATTTTAAACTAAAAACCTTGCAAAAGTTGAATTCTTTGGATTTTCCGCTTCCTATTTTCTGTCAGAATGTACCAAAAACAAGACGACGACTACGATGAATTTGGAGATCAGAGTCTCATGCAAACGGAGTACCGACCGAGAAGGAAGAATCGCCGTCCCTTGTTGATCTGTTTCTGCATTCTGGTTGTTTTTCTCGCCATCGTTATCCCTGTAGCTATCGTAGTCAGCAACAAAAGGCATGGATCGAGCGGCTTCGTGGCACCGGAGTGCCCGAGCGCTGACGAACGGGAGAGGGTCGACTGCTACCCCGAGGGAGGGGCGAGTCAGTCCCGGTGCGAGGCACGGGGTTGCTGCTGGGGCCAGCCCACCACCAAAGGCCCGCCTAGCTGCTTCTACCCCGTTAACCACGGGTACGAGCTGGTAGGGGGGCTCCAGAGGACCTCCCTCGGGTACAAGGCCACCCTCCGCCGACTGAACACCCCGGCTATGTACGGTGACGACATGCAAAACATCGAGGTGACAGTGGAAATCCAGCAAGACTACCGGCTTCACGTAAAGGTAACGTCTTACAAGTTCGAAATTTTATTGATTGAATGAACGAAGTAATGAATGAATGAATGAGGACCTTTATTGTGAACTTAGCTAAGCACAGGTCGTAACAACCCAATTCGTCAAATGTAATATTTGAATTCGAGTAAGTGGGTGATATCACAGTAATGATCAATAACAATAACAGTGAACAGACTTTGCGATTGCCACAACTTAACAAATATCAGACAGTGTATCAATACCAACCCACATAGCAAATTACATAAAAAATAAACATCACATGACCTTAGTTATTATACACGCAATCCGGGTGACCCACATGATGTCATTGAACCCCGGCTAACGGCCATTGGACGGTACCATTACTATCAACAAAGGAGTGTAGGTCTGTTATATTGCAGTACCTCATAGCTCTGTGAAATATCTGTAGTTTTGTTTTGATGATCGCTTGCTTCGCCTTTTCTCATTAATCCATTGGAATATTACAATGGTATTCTATCCGGACACCAATATGTTCATAGATGGTCTTGTTCATCAGCATTTCCCCGTCTATCCTGTTATTATTTCATTCCTAACATCCAAGAACCAAAGAACGCATCACTTGTAATTGCATATCACATAGCGAACAAAAACAACCAATTTGTATTTTGCGACAAGTCATAATGCAATACTAACCTAAAGAAGGTTGTAGTAAAACAACAACAATGCCTCCCCCCCCCCCCAAGGTGTCTCATCCGAAGCGCCCTCGGTTTTCATATCTTTGTTCATTATACCATGAAGACAAACTGTTTTCTACCCCCCCCCCCCTACAGGTGTCTGACCCGAAGCGCCCTCGGTACGAGGTGCCCGAGGCCGCACTGAAGCGCCCCCTAGCGACGACCTTGGCGGACAACCCTCTGTACAACTTGACCTTCACCAGCAACCCCTTCAGTCTCAAGGTCACGAGGAATAGCACAGGAGCCACCATGTAAGTTTGGCAGTCGGTATATTGGACAAAAGTAACACTTCTATAGCCTAGTATGTGTATATACATGTGAGACAATTTTTTTCTTTAAATGTATTTAGGGGGCATTTCTAGCTAGTCTATTATCAAGTTTAAGAGAGTTTGTTTGAAACGGGGAACAAAACGTTTTGTTGTACGTTAAAGTTCGACACATTCCTGGTATCACATAGTTTGTCTTGTCAATTTACTGATTTAGAATAGCTTTCTTAATGTTGTAGGGAGTTACCTTCGTCATTTCTGATGGTGGCCCCTTGTATGAAGGAGCTTCAGGCGTAAAACTCACGATCAAGCGTCAAAATTCTGCACGTAAAAGAACCCAACACACTTATCGAGAAGAGCAGGGGTGACCCGGTGTGCTTCGCTAAAAACGCGGGTCGTAGCGAAGCCGCATTTCACGTCTACTAGCTAGTTGAAAAATCATCACGCTTCACCTCAATTGAGAATAACTGCTTTACCTTTTACTTTGCCCTTTCCCATAAGATTCGACACCTCGGTGGGTAAGCTGACGTTTGGTGACCAGTTCCTGTCTGTGTCCACCCGGCTGGCCAGTTCTAACCTGTACGGCCTGGGGGAGCACGTCCACAGGCGCTACAGGCACGACCTCAACTGGAAAACATGGCCCTTTTTCACAAGAGACTCATCTCCCGCTGCAGGGGTGGGTTGAAATGACGTTTTGCTTGCCATACCGATTTATTTCTTTGGTTCTTGGGATAGTGTTCTGGAAAAAGCCATTATTTACGCTGCAATATCATTGGGAGCAAGTCAGATATAGATGAAGTTTTCTTCCCAGTTCGTCTGTATTATCGTGCCCTCTCGCTTGTTCTCATTTTTTGCCCAAGAGCCAAAAAAAAGTGTACGGTAGCCTCATGCCAAACGAATTTGGCTAGTATGCTGATACGGGATTTTTATCATTGCGACTTTAATCACGTTGCATCCCTATATATATCTGCTAGTTCCTAAACCTATGCCCGGCCGGGCAGTTGCTGGAATGAAAAGTAACAAAAGACCACACAAAACATTAAAAAAATCGTCATGAGCATAATTTGTGCATATGTCTTTAGATGCATTTTTCCGTTCCCGCAAACAGCCCGGCCGGTTTTGGAATGTGACCATAGGATTATTAATTTTCATGTTTCGTACTGCACCCGTACTGCACAAAAAAGGATTAAAAAAAAAAGAAGCATGAGAATAATTTGTGCATATTCTTTATTATGCATTTCTTCCGTTCCCGCATTCCCGGTCTGGAAATGTGACCCTGGCATAATTTTCATGTTTAATGCAGAATTCAGACAACCTGTACGGCCAGCACCCGTTCTTCATGTGCGTGGAGGAGGACGGCAACGCGAACGGCGTGTTCCTGCTGAACAGCAACGCCATGGGTGAGTCTTTACTTGTTGTTTTTTCTTCCAGGTATTGTCATCGTCATCGATATGGTGATGACCATTTTAGATGGCAACTACAATTTAAATGGTGACGACCGTTTTAAACGGCAACGATCGTTTTAAATGGCGACGATCGTTTTAAATGGCGACCTTTATGACTTTATAAATGTCATTTTAAATGGCGACGACAGTTTTGAATGGCGACGACCGTTTTGAATGGCGACGGACGTTTTGAATGACGACGACCTTTTTAAATGGCAACAACCGTTTTAAGTGGCGACGGCCGCTTACGAAATGGAAACGCGCGTCAACAATTCCTTGACGATCTCTGCTCTAAGTCTTTCTTAAAAAGATTAGATATCTAAATCACCTAAATCACCTTTACATTTATTCTTTAATGACCTCTGTCCTTTAGACGTGACCCTCCAGCCCGGTGCTCCTGACTCCACCTACATCTTGACGCCCTTTAACCTTATGACCTCTGTCCTGCAGATGTGACCCTCCAACCCGGTGCTCCTGACTCCGCCCCCATCGTGACGTACCGCGTGATTGGCGGGGTGCTGGACTTCTACATGTTCCTCGGACCCTCCCCGGAAAACGTCGTGCAGCAGTACACGGAGGTGGGATTGCACATTTATGTCGATGAAGGTTAGACATCAAGTAATGAGATACACAATACAAAAGTTACTCATTGGCAGGCATCATGGATAGACTTCGTACACGTTCAGATGTTTCAGATGATTCAGAATGGCTTCTACCGACACAGATGAACTTTCAAGTGAATGGGAAGTTTGTACTTGCAGGATGTCATTTGATGAGCAAATGTGTTGACAGATATAGCCTTCTGCCATAGGATACACCACTGGTAGGAGAGCCCATGGTATACGTACCGCATGGTAGATAGGCGCTGTTCTTACGCCAGTGGCATAACAAATCATGACAAACAGCAATTATTCCCAACTGTTTTTCAGATCACCAACACGTTCTGTAATCTTCCCCTCAGATACCACAATATATTTCATATATCCCGAGGTCCCAGTCCGACCTTGGATCGGTTCCCTTGACGGCCGGTCTATATCATACCCACTCTTGCACTCGAAAACATCCGAAATGTGACAGAACTTGAGAAAATTTCCTCAAACAAAAGACTTGTGACATCATCAATTCCAACACAATTCCAGCGGAGCACGCGAAGTGCTTTCGAATCATTCGATCGAAGCCCGTGTGATACATTTAGAAGCTCGTGTGATAACCCAAAATATCACCTGGTCCGGAACACCCATAATGAACGTTATTACGGCCCAGGTATGGCATAATCAGTAGTTTTACAGACCTCACCATTATACAAACGTCATACACTTGTGACACAGTTACTACAACATAATACAACTCCACAAACTCCGAATATTTGTTTAAATCTTGTTTAAACTGTGTTTTAATTCCTTATAAGGTAATCGGCCGCCCCGTGATGCCTGCGTACTGGGGTCTAGGGTTCCAGCTCAGCAAGTGGTTCTACAACAACTCACAGGGCCTGCGTGACGTCATTCAACGCACGCGCGCTACAGGGATACCTTACGTAAGCACACGTCACTGCTTGTTTATGGTTAGACATCCAGGTGAAAAATATCTTAAGACGATTCAATCTCTAGAACTAGATAAGATACAGAAATTACTTCCGGACGTTTCGAGTGACATCTGTCCATTTTCTTCAGCGCCACTTGTACTAGAGTGAACTGGCAGAACGAATCAATACTAATACATCTACCTGGAAAAAAGGTGTTGAACATGTCAAAGTCACTAGCTCACTAAGTCACTAAGGACGTCACTTCTCTCTTGAAGTTCCAAATGTTACAAGAAATATCCCGGAATAGCATGTTTCATGAGGTGGGTAATCATAAACCGTGATGAGTGGGGAAAACAGGTGACGTTTGGGACCGCATCCTTCCACTGTAGCACCACCTAGGTGCTATACACCTCTCGGTGTTCTCAAGATTAGCTTACGGTGTATATTTTTTTACCGGGCCCCGAGTTGATTTTAAAAGGGAGTTTTAAAGAAAAATTCAATATGTCGCATAGGCATGAGAAATCTTCGGTTTCATGTTCGTTGATGGTCTATGTTTCGTACCACAGGATGTCCAGTACAGCGACATAGACTACATGGAGGACCGGAAGGACTTCACGTATGACGGAAACAGCTATGGCGACCTGCCTGACATCATCCAGGACCTGCATGACAACGGGCAGAAATACATTATCATTCTGGTCAGACGTGCTTTCACTCATGTTTGCTTAGAATACAGTAGGGCCCCCTCTTTTCCGAATGGGACTATAGCACAAGGTTTGACAGGGCTAAGGAAGACACCCTCTGGAGATGTTTAGCCTTTTACACCAAATGGAAGTTCGGAATTTTCACTACACTCATATTTATCCAACTATCCCTTATACGGGAAAATATTTCTAAACCAACTACTGCATCAGCCTTTTTCTTGACTGTTTTCTTTTATTTAGCTTAGGTCGTTTTTGCTTCCTCGCTTTGTTTTCGTTTTGTTTTTTGACAGTGCCTCTTACACGATCGAAGTAAGTAAACAAGAATAAAACAGAATAGGGTGTGAACTAGAATGTGATAGATTAGAATTCAGCATTATCAGAATAGAAAGAAGTCAACGTTTGGTTCTACCTGCAGGACCCGGCAGTGAGTATGAAGAAGTGAATCATATATATCGAGCTGGCTTTGAAGGGTTTTCTTCTGTTGAGGCAGTGGAATATGAATTTTCCACAAATAAACCAACGTTTGGTTAACGTTTGTACCTGCAGGACCCGGCAGTGAGTAACAAGAATCGGCGGGACGGGTCTCCTTACCTCCCGTACGTGACAGGCAGGACGGCTGGTGTGTTTGTCAACACATCCGACGGGAAGACACCGATTGTTGGGCAGGTAAACTTCCGACTTAATCCTACAAAATCATGTCCGAGACAAAGTTGATATTGAGGCTGTATGAATTGTTTATCTATTGGATTCCTCATTGGTAGTGTGTCTTCTGCTAGTGTTACATATCAAAACCGGGGCCCGGCCGGGCAGTTTGCGGGAACAAAACGTATGATATAAAGGACAACAAAAGACACAAAACGTTAAGAATATAAGTCATAAGCATGATTTGTATTTATCTATTGATGTACACTTTCATCCGTCTGTCTGTCTGGGCCCCGGTTTGGAAATGGGACCCGGGCATCACAGGAGACAATCTTAGCGTGTCTTTGTTGAAACACATCGTGATTCATGGAACTAAAATTTGTAGTTTCCCATTGTAACTCAATTCTTCGTGGGGTCGTATGGCGTAACGGCAGAGTGTTTGGCCTAGAACCCAGAGGTCCTGGGGTTCGAATGATATCATGTCACCGATGTTGTGTCCTTGGGAAAGGCAATTTACACGGCTTTCCTCACTTCACCCAGGTGTAAAAATGGGTACCTGACTTTGGCTGGGGAGGTAAAATGCAGTGGAAGGAGAGGGTTGGGCTCCGCCTTCCAATACCGTGCCCTAAACACAGTGGAGAACACCCACTGCCCCTACGGCCCCAAAAAGGCTATAGGACTACCTTTGCCCTTACCTTATGGTGTGATTGGCCAAAAACGCGAGCCGCATTGCACCACCACTAGCTACTTGAAAAAGCATATGCTTCACCTCAATTGAGGATGACTGTTTTACATTTCTATGGTATCTCATATGCCCGTTTCCCCCATCCTAGGTGTGGCCGACAGACTCCGTGTTTCCCGACTTCACCAACCCTAACGGAGTCCAGTGGTGGGCAGACAACTGCCGGGACCTGCACAGCAACATCTCTTTCGACGGACTGTGGATTGTGAGTAGGTCTTTCGTACATTATAGAATTAAGAAATTAACATGTGAAATTCGTTACTGTCTTTGTTCAAACTGATGATAACCTCTTGATATCGAAGAAGGTTCCAATTGTTCTGGACATTAGATTTATGTTTAGTATCATTAAAGCAAACGGATCGTTAGCCCCTAGCTCGAAGAAACACACATTTCAATGCAAAAGCAAAAGTTAAGACAATTTTGTGTCCTCGAACAAAACATTGTAACATTCGAACCGATTCCAACTTCCGAATTTGCGCACGCGAAGCGCGTTCTGATCATTCGATGGAATCCTGTGCGATACGACTTTGAAGCCCGGGCAGTACGGTGAAATATATATATATATAGACCGATTCGGAACTCTAGTATCGAACGTTATCCTGGTTGTCATGACATAAACACTTTTATTTTTTACCCTCAATAGGACATGAACGAACCGTCCAACTTCCTGAACGGCTCTGTGTCCGGCTGCTCAGGGAATACATGGAACAACCCGCCGTTCCTGCCAGGTAAGTATTTGTAAACAATGTTTTGTTTCTCAATGAAGGCTAGGCATCCAGAAAGTATGATACGCAGGGTAACAGTTACTCAAGCAAGTGCATAGCATTTGGAAACGGTTAGATGTTTCATACAGTATTCGTCAATCATCGGCAAAAGATACCGGATGCTGTATCAAACGTCTGACCTTTTCCACATCCTATGCAATTGCTTGAGTAACTGTTACCCTGCGATTATTTTGTGTTTGTTTGTTTTACAAACCGGGAAAATGAACGAAGACGACACCCATCAATCATTTTTACATCTCACAGCCATAAAGGGGAGTCTGCTGTACGAGGGAACTCTGTGTATGGACGCCAGGCAGATCTGGGGGAGTCACTACGACGTCCACAGTCTTTATGGACACAGCATGGCTATTGCCACTCGCGAGTAAGTACATGTAGATACCAATGAATGTACCTTTGCTTGTATGTATGTGTCTGTATCTCTGTCTGTGTGCGTTTGTGTGCGTGGGTCTATATCTGTGTCTGTTTGCTAATATATTTGTGTGTGTGTTCGTGTGAGTTTGTATATGTCAGATCCAGTCAAAAGGTGTGTTTGTGGTGTGTGTGTGTGTGTGTGTGTGTTTGTGGTGTGTGTGTGTGTGTGTGTGTTTGTGTGTGTGTGTGTGTGCAAAAGCAAAATACAGGAAAGCCTTTTATCCCCGCTGCTTCAGCCAATGAGTTCCACTTATGCTTGTCTCATATGCATGCTATATCTATGACCAACGTAGACTTAATGTTTCCACATTTGTCGTCTCGACAGCGCCATGAGGAGTATCTTACCGACCAAGCGGGGTGTGGTGGTGACCCGGTCCAGTTTCTCGGGCACCGGTCAGTTCGCCTCGCACTGGCTGGGAGACAACAAGGCGGCCTGGGAGGACATGGCATGGTCCATACCGGGTAAGGACGAGGGCAAGATTGGCACTTGTAATGATGTCGTTATACGTTTCAGCCTTGTTCTTAAAAAAGTAATACATGGCTTAGCCTATATCAGTGTCAGTTTTGTTATGAAGTCAAAACATGTCAACATGGAACCAAAACTTCCAAACATGCGTCGATGAATATTTGAATTGCAATGGTTTCGTCCTGTTGACCAAAAAATCTGCTTTACGTCTAAATTGTGTTTATGTTGAAGAGGATTTCGTCAATTCTGAAGCAGAATCGTAAACTTTAAATCTATTTAGTATCTATTCATTGGTTAGGCTTGGACATTTGCTCATGAATACAGCCAAAGCTGTCCAAAGTTTAACTTCCAACTTAGGGAATTTCGAAAATTACCCAAGGAGTGTCAGTCTTTGTCAACCACGCAGCATCTTTGTGCATCTTTCACTGTTTCAGGAATCCTTGAATTTGGACTGTTCGGGATTCCCCATGTAAGTAGCCCCACTTCACATGACTTCTTAATCAGACACCTTATCACGACCTTTTGTCGATATTTCTTTAATGTTGTACAATTTGGTGTTGATAATTGTGATGCTTCACTGAGCTGAACAACTTACATGATTGACTAAATAAGGAAGGCAGCTGTTGTGGTTGAACGGTAGCTGCCAGTCACCTTCAGTGAAGCAGGCTTCAGTACCACGTGGTTTGGACACCCAGTTATAATCAAAGACATGTGATAAGATACAAGAGGCTTCTCTACAGTTAACATGAATAGACGAACCTTCTGCCAGGTTGGGGCCGATATTTGCGGGTTCGGAGGCAACACGACGGAAGAGTTGTGCCAGCGGTGGATGCAGCTGGGAGCTTTCTACCCGTTCTCTCGGAACCACAACACCATGGACGGAAAGGTGAGAACTTAGTCCTGCTTTTAATCCTGTCTATACCGACCACTCAACAAAATGGTCGCAGTAGACAAATCATGATCACTATATGGACAGCTGGGAGCCTTCTACCCGTTCTCTCGGAACCACAACACTATGGACGGAAAGGTGAGCAGATTCTTTAGAAACTGTGCTGCATTGTAATGTGAACCAGAATTGCCTTGAAAAATCTGACAGATGGTCACCGAAACGTCGGTTGAATAAATCTCTTGGTTGTGTAACAAAATCTTTTAGTTAATATATTCGGTGACTGACCAACCTGATGAAACTATTCACGGAGATTCTTCAGCAATTTGAAGTTACTATAATATCCGCAAAGACCTAGAAGAAGAAGAAGAAGAAATTTATTAGACTAAGTGCTTTGCAATACCCTACTCATAGATACTGCATAGTCAGTCGATAGTTTCAATGTTTCTATACACGTTTTCACATAAAGAAGAAGCGTATAAAGTTGATGCTGTATACATGTATCCAATTCTAATTTTCAAGCAGATATTGGAAGATAGATCATTCTCTAACTGATCCTTACAGTTGCGTGAAGCTTTGATTGAATACGACGAGCCACTGTACCAAGTTCAAATATATTTCAAGTGGAAAAAAAGCACCATATTATATCTGTAGCCGTATAACAGCAATAATTTTGAATGGGCCTTTGTGTAAGACCTGCATAGTTCATTTTCACACAGTAAATCCCACTGTACTACTTTTTCTAAATGTACCAACCACAGCCACAGGACCCTGGATCCTTCAGTCAGAGTATGATCGACTCGTCCCGTAACGTCATGATGACGCGCTACACCCTGCTGCCCTACCTGTACACGCTGTTCTACCACGCCCACGTTGCCGGGACAACGGTTGCCAGGCCACTTCTACACGAGTGAGGCGACATTTGATAATCTTTCTTTCCTATAATTTCTCTCAAAGATCAACAAAAGCTTTGACTATCATCATCATGGCAATGAAAAAAATCTAGTCGGTCTCGACTTTGGAATATATGATATCTAATATTTGATACTATAAAGAACCCAACACACTTAGCAGGGGTAAGTCGGTGTGCTTGGTTATACAAGCGAGCCGTGGCAAATCTGCATTGCACTTTCAGATATCGCCAAAAAAGCCATTTTCACAAGCATTTTGCTTTGCATTAGATGGAAGAAGACGAGGAGGAAGGTGTAATACGATAACCCTCCTAAAACATTAGACTTCTTGTACTTTTTATACTACTACCCTTACGTCATTTCCAGGTTCCCATCTGACCCGAAGACGTGGGAGGTTGACCGACAGTTCCTGTGGGGGCGGGGTCTGCTCATCTCTCCCGTACTCTCACAGGTGGGCTGAAACAAAATCAATACTGTAAATGCATTTAAGTTCACACACTGCTACGGTATTGGACAAAAATGTTCACGGTGGTTTAACGTTCGCGGTGAAACGGTCACAACGAAAACCGCGAACATAAACCCACCGCGAACATTTCTGCATTTGCAGTATCCTCGAGACACTGATTTTCACCCTGTTAAAAAAAGAAATAGAAAATAGTAAAAAATTATGAAAATGATAAAACTGTGTTTATGAAGTAAGATTTCAAATTGATTCATAACTTTGGTACATAACGTCAAGGTCACCGTGTTGGTTGGTTAACCTTTAGCACTCTGAGGTAGCCGTTTGGCACCCAGTTCCCTATTGGTGGCAGAGTTAGGCAGAAGGGAGAAGGTTGAAATTGGACAAGTCAGACCTAAAGATTTGTATGATATGACATTTGTGCAAATTCTACAAGATGGACAATATATAGGTGATAATTGTTTGAGTGTAATAATTATAACATACACCAGTATTATCATTATCCATAATAATCAGACTTGTTGACTGTCCTGAATGTCCCTTCAGGGCGACACCACCGTGGACGCGTACTTCCCAGACGATCGCTGGTACGATTGGTTTACGGTAGGTGACGAATTTATACGAGCTGTCTATTTACAGTTTGAATTCATTTATTTAATCTTTAGACACCTTTGTGGCCCAAACAGCTGATTTCCATTGGGGCCCAGTATAACATATACACAAACAACAATCACAATACGTATTACAGTTCGGCAGTAGAACGGAATGATGTAAACAAGGCTGAAACCTAGCTCCTCGTGCTTTTTACGTCATGTAGTACTGAATGTGTTTGATGAAATCGCAGGGATTTGAAGTCGAAGGTGACTACAGAGGTCAGACGGTGACCCTGGATGCCCCGCTGAACAAGATTAACGTCCATGTCCGAGGCGGGACCATTCTGCCGACTCAGGAACCTGCTAACAGCACCGTGTACAGGTAACAAGTCTGTTACGTTGATGATAATCCTGGTAATAAGATACGTCAAAAATCTCTCGTTAGTGACTAAGGACAGGTCTGGCAGAACCATCTGAAATTGTTCACTTCATTAACATATTTTTTTCAGAGTTTTGATATAAAACCTAGTTCTGCCAGATTTCTCCTCAGTCACTGACGACAGATAGTGGATGATGTCTGAAGCGTCTGACTGTTCCAACATATTATCCAGTTGCTTGAGTAACTATTTTTGACGTCTGTACATGTTACTACAGATAATGATTTTCTTACATTAACAATATAAATGACTGTTCGTACTTTATTACGTACATGTTGCAGTGCTCGGTTGTTGTATATATCATTAACAAAATTAAAGTTGCCTTTATCGAATGAAATCGCAAGAGTGCCTTTGCCATTTGTTCTTGCTTAGATCTACGAGTTTTTTTTTTAATATGTAATTTGCACAAATCTACCGGAGTGTTACCATTGCCATTATTCTTTAAGTATTATTTTTATATTCCATTGTGCTTACAGCCGGCGAAACCCCATGGGGCTTGTAGTTGCGCTGGACGACTCTAACTCTACCGGGGCAAGTGGGGACTTGTTCTGGGATGACGGGGAGTCTTACGGTAACCGCTGAATGTTATCACAGAGAACATTACAGATCTTTGAAATCTGTATTTACTATACAACTTAAGTCCGAATTATGATGGTATTTCCATTCTTGTGCTTACACATTACACAAGAGTTAAAATAGTTGTCATGTTTTGAAATATACGGTACATATAATAACCCTCACTATTAGTTGTGTACAGACTGTGTGCACCTCGGGCGTTGCAGAATTATAAATATTACAACATGTGTCAATGAATCATTAGCAGATCTAGATGTTCATGACTGTCCAAATCATAATGAAAAAGCATTACATTTGCTGTACAATACGATGGATGTAGATAGCAAAAGTGCATCTGTTTGCAATTGTTGTTATAGAAAAATCAACGGTTACTTTTGAACTGATATACTTTCCCCATCTACAGATTCCATTGAAACCGTCGAGCATCTGAGTGTGAGGTTCACGGCATCAGCGGTAAGTAGTCTAGGAAATCGCACTTAGTGAGCTGGAGAAAAAAAAAAACATTCAAATGTAGCGAAACAACTTTTACCATGAAGCGAAACAACTTCTGTCATGTAGCGAAACAACTGTAGCGAACTGACAATGTAGCGAAGCAACCGGTTACGGAGGCACTTCGAACAAGCAGGTTGAAATTTGTATCATCGCATTTGTAAAAGATGGAAATAATACACAGGAAACGTGCACTTACTCAAAGGATAACAGAGAATCCCTTTTTTACAGAATGATGGCATCAGCTGCCAGGTGGATGTCCTACCAGTGCCACCACTACCGCCCGGCCACTGGGCGTACCTACCGTACGGCATGTTCTATGTCCTCGGGCTGGAGCTGCCCGGCACCCCGAGCGTGAAGGCTGGTCAGCCCGGTGACTTGCGGGATGTCGACAGCGGCAACGTGCAGTATGATGTCGACAATAAGGTGAGGCTTACGGCAAATATGTCAAAATTGTGCAAAAAACAAAAGTGTTCTATGGAACCACGTCCTGAAATTTGATATCTCTTCAAGGTGACATTCAACGTTTCATACTTGGATACTTTATTAACTTAATGCACGTGGATTCATGCACGTCCATTTCATGCACGTGGATTGTTCTATGGAACCATGTCATAAGATCTGTTATCTGTTAATGAAACACAAATTGATACAGAAAACCAGGGAGCGATGATATATGATCACAATTATTTGATGGGAACCCACTTCGGTGATTATTACACAATAAAAGAAATAATTTAGATAAAAAGAACAATATGTAGTTTATCCCACTTCCTAATGCATTTTTTGTCTAAATCTTGCGAAGTCTGTTAGAAGTAGTGTATTCCATTTATTCAAAGACTGTACAATACAATACAATACAATACAAATCGAGTCATTTCTGTTACAGGTTCTTAGCTTGACCAACTTGGCTGACATGAACCTTATGGTGTTCAACGACTTGCAGATCACATGGAATTGATGGCCATCGTCTTGTTGATTCGTTTAAGCAGCACAGTAGACAACATAATGTGGACACAAACCCGATCACTTTAAACTTGACTCTTAACGTCATCTTCCAAATTCTAATTCACAGTCTCAATTTTAGTGACTACACTGTTTTATGTAATTTAGACAAAGACATAATGAAAATAGTGACTAAAAGTGAATTTTTAGTGTCTTTTAAAATGTGGAAAAAAGCAACTTTGAATGAATGTTCATCTTAACTGTCATCAGGCAACGACATATCTTCTCCTGTCGCCAGTCTTAAAGACTACATAGTTATCGGATGTGTCTATATGGTTTATAAAGTTCGACTATGCCAGTATGTAGTGGGCCCGACGGACAGAGTTGTTAATATTGTGTTGTCAAGATCTAAAAAAAATGTAAGACTTTCTTTACAGAAGTGATCTCGTAAGAAAGGACTACGCTGCTGCTTTGGATTTATGAACATCACAAATCAGTAAAAACGGGTAGATAATGATACACACAGAAAATCAGTTGGCAAAAGAGATTTTGCCTGTTTCTTGGACCGTCCTAATCAACGCCCTAATCACCAATGATCGGGTGTTTAAGTGCAATTATTCATGTGTAAATGATAACTTGAATGTGAAAGTATGATGTAATTTAAACCAAAGTTTCTAACATGTAGAAGTATGTATGTATAATAGACCAATCCTGGCTTTTCATCAAAATTAGCAAATAAACTAAGAGAGTTGATACTTGTCAAATGTTTGCATTTTTACAATGGTGGAGGTAAGGAATCGTCTATGCAGACATAATCCCAATTCTTCCAAGCGTTGGTCTTTCAAAGTTCAGTCTTGTATTCATAATGGTATTTATCAACACAAATAAACGTACATGCCTTATGCTTCGGTCCCAAAGTCGCGACATTTTGCTGACTCGACAGTCAGAGCTAATCAATTTTTACCGCATCCAAATGAGACCTGGTGACAGCATTTTTCGCCGATGCTCGCACGATTTGCTCACGGCGTCTATTTGTTACCGGGTCCCGCGTTCAATTTAAGTCTGAGTTAAATTGATTCGGGATCCTGGCCGGGCCCAAAAATATCCGACAACCGCAGGGTGTCCCACGGGACCACGTAAGGGTCACGCTCGAAAGTGCCAAAGTAGCCCGTGAATTACCCGTCGGGGACCCTTTTTCCAATCGGGACCGAAGTATTAGTCATATGTGGGAAATATGTAGACAGTGTCGTCTGTGGAGTCGGTCACGATGAGTCTTCCCCGGGGCCCCACGGCTACCCCGTCGGGGCTATGCATCTGCCCGCCCGCCGGCAGGCTGCGGACGTACTCGCCCCCGCTCGTGAACAGCTCCAGCCGCACTGTCGCGCTGCTCGCCACGACGATGTGACCGAGCCGGGCGGTGCAGATGCCGCTAGGCCGCATGATCTGGCCGTCCTCGACCCCGTAGCTTCCGAAGTTGTACAGGAAGTTTCCATAGCGGTTGAACACGAAGACGGTGTCGGCTGACACGTCGGAGACAAAGCTGCGTCCGGCTTGGTCCACCGTCACGCCGTAGGGCTCGTTCATGTCCGGATGCGTCAGCGTGTGCACGACCGTCCCATTTGGGTCGGTCACTAGAACACAGCTTTGCTCTTCTCTCGATTCCGACAATAGAATGTTGCCTCGCCGCGCGTCGAAGGCGATCCCTCTGTAGGACTGCGTCTTGTTTAGCGTAAAGCCACCCAAGACCGACCCGGTCCTAATAACAATAATACTAGTAATAATGATAATGATGATAATGATATTAATGATAGTTATGATAATAATGATGATGATAATGATAGTGATGATGATAATGATGATAATGATGATGATAATGATGATAATGATATTAGTGATGATAATGATAATAACGATGATAATGGGTTTGTTTAAAGCACATTTGGCAGCTGTACTGTGCATTAAAAAGAAGAGAGAACATCAAACATCCTAATTGGCCTTACAGATTACAATGTGCTATTTACCTGCTGTACTGCACAACATGGTCGGCCACCCAGCTCCGCCCCACGACCCATAGGTGATCAGAACCCACTCTCGTATCCATGGTAACGTCGTGGGGGTTCATCCTCTTCGACGACCCGGGTAGTGACGTGGGAAAGTGGCGGAGGAACGTTCCGTTCATGTTGTGGACTGTCGAAAGGAAAGGAAAGTGATCTCGAACCAGTTTTGCTCAAATGAAGTCAATGAACAGAAGAGCTAATCTTCCACTTGTCGTGACAGAGAAGACAGGCGCTATGTACAGTATTTACTATTGTCAGGTTCATTGTACGGGGAAATTACTAGCTCTTTTCGACAAGCACTATGAACATTGGACCACGGCTTAACGTCACGGCCTGAGCACTGCGACCCTTTCCGGTAGCGTGCATGTCGGGTAAGCTACACAGCCGGGATCGAACCCGAATTCTAGTTCCAGAGGTAGGGTCGCTAAACTACGCACGCTACCTGTAATCCGCCGGTTGTGCATGTCCGCCACGAAGATCTCTCCGTCTGCTGAAGCGACGACTCCGTTCGGACCCCGGAACTGCCCCGGCTCCGAGCCCGTGCCGCCAAACATGATTATGTCGTCATCAATGCCTCCTCCCTTTATCTCTGTAGCTGCGAACGAAAAAAATGAGGTCGCATATCTCATACCTCCGTGAGATATTTGGAGCTCTTGGAAACTTCTTGTTTTATTTTGTCTCATTGGTTGAGGAAACAATGTTGTAAATAGCATAATCGATTTGAATCAATGGTCCTCTCAACCCTTTCTACATATATCTAATCTATGAAAGTACCATTCTTTGGCAGAATTACATTCATTTCAACATTCCATCACTAATTTTGATTTCACAGCTAGGGGCCCCAAACCAACATCACTTCTTCCCGAAGGCCAAAGCTACCTGCCACCAGAAGGCAAGAATGAAGCATGTCAAGGAAAGTTGAGCCACAGTTTCCTTGTGTCCCATGGAAAGTTTGAACGTTTAGATTAAGTTTACGTAAATATTTTCGTGCATTATCTTACCAGTTTTGTCCGTGTTGTTTGTGGAGGATGGGTGATTTGATCTCCCATCTTTTCTCCCGTGCGTCCCGGACGCGACGCCTTGGGTCGGCATGAGCTACGTCAGAACAAGATGATACTTTAAAGAAACAAAACAAGAAGGACAACATCTCCTGGCAAATGCAGAATATTTCCTATCTACTTCATTCTGAAAGGTCACAGGTCATTGCCCTTCACAGTTAGTTCACTGCAATTCGTTTCGTTTCATGTCATAAGTCGTTTCGCAACATGGCAGATGCCACTTCGCTACTTTTGAACGTTATTTCTGGTTATCTACCAGAAGGGCTTTCTACTTTCCATGTTTACCGGAGGATGATTGGATGGAAATTATTCTTTGGCCTAAATAACACAGAAAACAGTTAAAATGTCTGAATATTAACATTCATGGCTAGTTGTCGCTATTGATCGTGATTTTATCCCCCATCTTTTCTCCCATGTGTCCCGAACGTGACGCCTTGGGTCGGCATGAGCTACGTCAGAACAAGATGATGCTGTAAGAAAACTAGAAGGACAGAATCTCCTGGCAAAGGACTAATATTTCCCTTACCTTTGAAATCTATTTGAGAGGTTGCTGGTCGTTACGCTACGTTATCTGTTCGCTACAGTTTTGCTACATGGAAAATCGTTTCGTGAAGTATGAGATGTTGGTTCGCTGCATAACAAAACGTCGTTTCGCTGCTTTAAAATGATTTTCAGTTCCTCTGTGATCTCCCTGAAGAGCCTTGTACTTTCAATGTTCACAAGAATTTTGGTCTCAAAAATACAAAAAGATTTGAACTATGATAACGTTCCATGTTTGTTATGCCCTGATTACATATGCGTGAATGTGATTACATACATAAACCTGACTTGCTGCCTGGTTTAATCGTTTAGTATGGCAGACATCACTTACGTCATAGTCACCGTAAGTCACGTGAGTGTAAAGACCCAACAAAATCAAAGGAAACGCCTACCAGACTCCCGAAAAACATTTACGTCTTAGTCACGTGAGTGAAAACACCCAAAAGTAAGGAAACGCCTACCAGACCGTCACGATTCCCGGAAAACACGTCATAGTCACGTGAGTGTAAACACCCCCACAAAATTAAAGGAAACGCCTACCAGACTCCCGGAAAGCCACCGGCCAGAGTGGGTGGAGACGTTGATCGTGGGCGCTGTTGCTTCTGGCTGTGGGGTAAAATGTTACGCTGTACACAACAGACTTATTATAAGGAAAGAAAGAGGAATTCCAAATAGGAAGCATATGCTGTACACAACAGACTTATTACTAAAAAAACGAGCAAAGCAGTAGCGTTGTCTGGCGCTAACTAGTTTTGTTGTTGTTGAATGGATACCCACGAAACCCACCCCCACCGCCGGAAATCACTATCGGTCCCTCTCATCTTGAAGTGGTTCAAGCAGCGCGGATCCTCGGAGTAATCCTTCAGCACAACCTGAGATGGACCGACCATGTCACCTCGATCGTCGGGAAAGCTAGCAAGAGACTCTATGTGCTGAGAATCCTGAAGAAACATGGACTGGACACAAGTGACCTCATTCTTATCTACATTGGTTTTGTGCGGCCTGCTCTTGAGTACGCGTGTGTGATATGGCATCCTGGGCTGACCAGAGATCTGTCATTGAAGATCGAACGGGTGCAGAAAAGATCACTTCGAGTAATACTTGGCCCCGAATATCACTGTTACAACACGGCTCTGAACACCAGTGGCCTTACCAGATTAGATAACAGACGCGACGAGCTCTGCCTTAGGTTTGCCCAATCCCTCAAGAACAGCGACAGATATCGAGATTGGCTGCCAGCAAGCAGGGGGGACGTACACAAGAGATCTCTCAGGAACAATATGAAACTCAGTCAGTATAAGTGTCGGACCCAACGCATGAAAAATAGTACTCTCCCATATTGCGTCAGCCTGCTAAATGACTGCTGTTAAATGGCTATGAATATTAATGTTTTAGATTGACTTTTAACATAGACGCCTAACTTTATTGTCATGTTATTGACACACTTTTATCCAATGTGTAATTAATTTTATTAAGTCCTGAGAATATGTACAGGACGGACGTTTGTACAAAGGCTGCAATTCAGCATGTGTGCTGCAAATGCTTTTATATCAATAAACCATTCTCTAAACCATTCTCTCTCTCATAAAGTTTCTTGAACTGATTCTCAGCACTCTTAGAAAAATGGGTACAGTCAAACCTGCACTATGTACATGTACTAGTCCTCTTTCTGAAGACTAACAGGCAACTGTAGCCACTTTTTGTGGCAACTTAGAGTATTTACCCAATATCCCGAGCATGAAGAGTCCTGTCTACTGTGACTTGAGAGATTTGCAACAGACAAATTCATATTTTTATTACGCCTGGCTAATCCTTGTATAAGAAATATTGTCTGTTCATACATTTATACATGTACAAAGAAGCGAGAAGAAGTCGACTCTACTGGACTAGCTTATTTTGATAACACGTTTGTCTACTGTAAATGTTTACATGCACAATAAAGGTCTTTCATTCATTCGTTAAATCCAACCTGGGCAACACGCTCGCTGATTGTGGTTATGGCAGTGGTTTGATCTCCAAGCAGATTGAACGGTGTAAGATAGTATCCATGAAATTGTTTCACCCATTGATACTGTGGTAGATCAATGGGTAGATCTACTTGTCTACATGGAGATTAGGTGTGGCCGTCATTGTATGAAATACGATTATGCTATGGGCACTTTAGACCGCTTGTATTTGCCTCAAATATCAACGATTATATTATGTTACTCGTAATTTGATGATGACTTACTTCAATCAAAGAGGACTCATGCTCTACCTGAAGATTTGCTGGTTTTAAGTTTTTTTGTAATTTTTCGTATAATTATTACTTTACTACTAGTGGCCATTAACAAACGAGTGACCAGGTCATATTTGGAAGCGGTAAAAATTGATAAGCTCTTACTGTCGAGTCAGCAGAATGTGTGGCATGAATGAGCGTCGCGAGGATGATGGATGAAATCATCAGTATCACCATGGCAACGACCATGACGGCCAGGCACTTCAGCAGAGGCCGTGACCTCAGATGACGTAGCATCTGACCCCAAAGACCGACCTCTTCTTCTTTGTCCTCTGTAGAAATATGAGATACATGCTTCCGTGAATAGTTTCATCGGGTGACAGACCACATCAGAACAAAATCTTTAAAAAAAGACTATGCTATAGACTGGGACTGGGCTAAGGTGATAGACGGAGGAGACAACATGTAGATGGACTCTTTGGATGAAGGAGGCTGTATTGATCAGAAAATCTACTCCGGACATAAACTGTGATGAGGAAGGGTGATATCAGTCACTTTTGGTACCGCATTCTTCACACTGCAGCAGCGACACCTAGCTGTAGTGCGAAGGTGACGTAGCCGGTGCCCTGCGGAGGTGACAGACAGTCCCCGCGCCGAAACGTCGGTCTGGTAGAAACACATGTTTTACCCTGCAATACACACTTATTCAATACCATTCCCGCAAACTTTCCAACAAATCTTTGTCGACCAGCATTATATCTTTTTGGGTATTATTTTGTTCAACTGCATTACCAACACTACCTTTGCCCCTGATGTGGCTATACATACTACCTGTAGCTGCTGTGGAAAACTATGGAATGTTGTGTTCTGAAATATGGTAAAAACGTTATTACTGACCTGGACCCGGGCAGTTACCACGCCGTACGCGTGTTGGGCCCTCCTGTGTACCACTGTCTGAGGTACCACAGGGACCAGGGTGCCCCGGGTCTGAGTCGTCTGTTTCTTCACCTTGAAGAGGACGAGGTACAGTGGCTGGCCTTTCAACTGCTTTATCTGCATGGGTGTCTTGCGGTGGCGAGGGTGGTGGGTTGGTCTCAGTTGGCGGTTGGGCTTCGGGGAAGGCACAAGCGTCAGGTGGCCGGGGTTCGGAGAACGGTTGCCCTTCTGGAGTCGGTCGGGCCTCGAGAGGCGGGTGGGCTTTGGCAGGTGGGCGGGTCTCTGTGCCGACCCCACCCGCACGGCCACCGTGAAAGCTCCGGGGCGGTGAACGGGCTTCAGTGCGAATCGAGTCCGCCTGATCAACGTTAACACTGGGCGGCGGTCGGGCTTCCGTAAGGACCCCGTCCCCGCGGTCAACGTGAACGGCCCGCGGCGGCAGCACAGGCGAGGGCGACTCCGAACGCGCCCCGCCCGCAATGTTCAGCGTCTGCGGCGGTGCGTCGGAGCTCTCGTAGGGCATGTTAACGACGAACTTGTCCACCACCCGTAGGTTGACGTCTTGCGTTTTGTCGTTGACAGGGCCCGGGGCGCACCAGAAGCGAGTTTCGCAGGTCGCTCTTGAACTTGAACTTGCGACCGGCTGCACAAGTTCGAAATGCCGAAAGTGCGGCCTCACCGGCTCCGCCATCTCGTACGATCGGTTTGCCGTGAACCGCAGCCCGCTTGGCGCCACAGGCGGGTGCGCTTCGATAAGGCACCGAGGGTTTCTGACAAGCGCTGCCTGCTCGTAAGCCATGGCCGTAACCGGGGTAACTAGACAGAAAATAAACCACAGCGCTAATCTCAAACAAGCTTGATCTAAATCTGAACTCTACTAGTAAGGGTTGCAGTCTTTTGCAGAGGACCTCAAACCTTGATAATCAGTCTTGCGTGCATAAGAAAGGCTACACCACAAGCACATTAAAGATGCCGTCACATTCGTCGTGATGCACTTCGACCACACCAAAGCATGCAATGGCCGAAGTCTATTACCTCCGACCGCACTGGCTAGCTCTTTATCATATCAGTAATACATGTGCCCTTGGCTACTTGGACACCCGTGGCTTCAACTCAGCCGAGAAAGCAGAATAAAGCCGATTGCTACGCCGCTATGTGGGCAGAAATGAATAAATATATGTTTATGAGTCTGGAGCGTACGTGATTCATTTTTGCCAGCAGGGGTCTGCTCAAAATTTCAAGAAAGTTAATGAGTCGCGCGCTTTTGCAGCGAAAACAAGAAACTATTACCCTGGGTCATGTTAGGCGACACGAGCACAGGAGCATGTCTCGTCTAGAGGTTAATGACCCTGTCTGTAGACTTAGGGGTCGAGAGTTGGAATCTGATACTAGTATCAAGCTGCAGGACCCATGCTTAAGAACACCTTACACCTTAAGAACGTTTCCTGACTTATCAGTGATGAAAATTACTCTCCACTAGACCAACTTCCCTTGCAGTAGTTAACATATGACCAAATATGGATAATTGTTTGCCATTTGCCGCGCAGTAAAAGCCAAAAAAAGCAAATGCCATCCTTACCGCGGGATCACTCGCCTGGCAATTAGAAACACTGCCTTGCCAAAATTCTACCATACACAGCCCCTTTTGAAGGCCTGGTGGAGGCTAAGAGTATGCCCCGGTGTATATGGATCAACGCATTCAGTCCGGCCTACGCAGCGTTTACTTACCCAAGTTCAAACCTGGTGTGTTACATCGCGAAGCAACTTACCGGTTATATTAAAAGAGCTAGACAAATCGAATACCAGGTATGTATCAACATAAGCCAAGACAGTAACATGAAGGTGGAAGAACGCCACAGAGGCACGTTGTTTCATTTTTCAAACTTATCGTAAGTCCGAATAAATCAAATCAAATCAAATCAAGTCCATGCAGAGACTACCACTCATTGCAAGTAGTATTTGATTGCCAGTATGTGTGAAATATCATAATCGTTGCACGGTAGGTTTAAGTAGATGTTCTGCCACACGTGGCAGTGGCTCACGCTATAAAAAGCTGGACCTGGATACATCCCCAGTTGGCTCTTCTCATCAGAAAAGATTGTTACCTTCGCCGGGAATGTTTGCATTCGCGGTAAGGTTATGTTATCGGTTACGCCAGCTGTAAAGTGGGTCCGTATGTATGTCGAGATCATAAGTCGAGAGAACTTTGACGGATCTTGCTGATTTTTGGTAGGTAAGTGGCGGTTGTGAAAACAAAGGTCAAGTTCGAAAATGGTAAACCTGGCGTTTTCCTAAAGTGCTCCAGTGGACTTTTTTTGTTAGTGTGTTTGCATGTAGACAACATAACTCAACGTATTGATGATGGATCTGCATGATTTTTGGTGGGTATGTAGAGATTGTGAAAACGAAGCTCAACTTCAAAAATGGGTCACATGGCATTTTCCTGCGGTGCTGCAGTGGGCTGTTTATGTATGCGTATTTGTTTGTTGACAGGACAACTCGAGAAGCTGTTGATGGTTCTGCATGATATTTAGTGAATATATAGCTGAAAAAGAGAGAGGTATCGATAGATACCAATAATGCTAATAGCTACCTATTTTGCATAATTAATGAGAAAATACTAATTGAAAATATCACAATAGTAAATGATTGGAATTTCATTCTTGTATCATTAGGAAGCTAAGTAAAGGTGAACAATATCAGACAAAAATCATGCATGACAAGGCCTCATTAACATAATTCATAAGGACATTTCTACAATTCCCTTTCAATTTGCTATTTTTAAGTCTATATATTCAGGTTAAATTGCACTGACAGGTGACCTAGTTTACCGGGGCAGGCTCCCTGTGAGACGCCCCTGGAGGACACATGTGATACTTTACTTACCTGGTGCAGGGCTCTGTTTTGGGGTCAGGGAGGTCACACGGGCATTTAAACACAGCAGCCTTACGATCTAACGCTCTCCCTGTTGGAAGGTATAGGTTTGATAAAAACTGATTGATATTTCGACTATGAAAATAAGGGCATAATTGAAGCAAATAAATTGCCAACAAATTGCCTTATTTTCTGTAGTAAAGATAAAAGTTATGATACCAATTAAGCAAAAACATTCTTACAGTGATTATTTTTATAACTCTTGGGAGAACTCGTGTAGGTATAGGTATGGGTTTGTTTTAAACTTTGAAAGAGAATACTAGTAACTCAAGAAGGTGATGACGGATCGTCATGATTTGTAGGGATGTACATAGTTTGAGTGATGATTTACATGATCGTATAAGAATCATGCAAATCAGGATCTGTGATGTGAAAAAGTATACAAACCCTTGCATTCCATTGTAGTCAAACACGTGACATGTAACTGAGAAAGAGAGGAAAATGAATACCTAATTTGCATAATTTATGACAAAATACTATAATTCCAGAGTGGTAAATGATGGGATTTCATTCTTGTGGCGTTTGGGAGATAATCAAATGTGGACGTTATCAGACATAAATCATGATGGCCTCATTTACATAATATATGAGGAAATGCTACAACGGCCCTCTTTTCTAAGATTTTACTTTAATGCTGTGTTTTGTATAGAGAAAAGGATCACTTGAAATTCATGCAATCGAGGAGCTTATTTACATACTGAGTGATAAGCATTCACTCGAAAAGGCTAACATCAGTCGGCGAAGGTATGAGGTCGTGGAACTCTAGTTAAGAATGTAGTCATCCATTCACAGTGTGGGCAACCACTACATTTACGTAAATCTTAACCATTAACCAAACTAATCTTAATCATTAACCAAACTATCGGTAACCTGACCTGGGTCTGACCTAATGAACTATATAGCGTCCGGTTAGCACTAGTTGAGTGGGCGTCTCATAGGACTCATCGACCTTTGTGTGATGAAGGCAGTAAGGGGAAATCTTTAAGTTTCTGAAGACGCTGTGACAATCCTCAAGCCATGCCTGCTGAAGAAAGTTCTCCGGGGAAGCCGGTAGAAGATCCTAGAAGGGAGAAGGGCGGGTTTAGCAGCCTCCGATGGCGAGTAGTTCTGGTCGTGGCGTGTGTCGTGGTGGCGGCTCTGCTGGTTATAATCGTGCCGACCGCCGTGGTGCTGACCAGGACGGACCGCCTCGACCCCGTGTGTCCCGCCATGGACGAGCGGGAGAGGGTCGACTGTCACCCCGAGGGGAAGGCCGCGAGGGATCGGTGCGAGGCGCGGGGCTGCTGCTGGAGCCCGGCGGCCACTCAGGGCCCGCCAAGCTGCTTCTACCCGACGAACCACGGCTACGAGGTGGACGGGGCGGTGGTGAAGACCGCGTCGGGCTACAGGGCCAGGCTGCGCCGACTGAAGAGCCCGCCCACCCCGTACAGCGCCGACGTGGACACGCTTGAGGTGGTTGTAGAAATGCAGGAAGATCACAGACTACACGTTAAGGTTTGTAAAGCCTTCT
This sequence comes from Branchiostoma lanceolatum, assembly GCF_035083965.1. NCBI lineage: Eukaryota > Metazoa > Chordata > Leptocardii > Amphioxiformes > Branchiostomatidae > Branchiostoma > Branchiostoma lanceolatum. The sequence goes on along the minus strand of NC_089738.1, from coordinate 18,842,598 downwards.
GTTACCTGGCTAGCGTCGTAGCTTCATGAAAAAGATGTGCAAGATATATGGACAAATTGACATTATAAGATACGTTGACTTCCGTATATATTTACACACCACCTTAGATATAATGACACATACGTCACCTGGATATTTACCAATGAAACATGATTATACATTCGGGGTGAACCATTTGTTTACTTAATAAGTTACATATGCCTGCCTAGGGAAATCTCGGCTACGATTATTCCTGAGGTCATTTCGGCTATAATAATGTTGTTGTACAAGCCATACGTTTGGTTTCCAATATCTCTAAAAATGATTTCATGATTCGCCTATATCATTGGACGATGGGAAACACTGAGTCATAGATAAAAGTTAATCACCAGACTAAACAAAATACTAGTTAAATGCAAGGACCTCTGAATTTGATGTCGCTTTTCTACCTCAGATCTTTGCACCCTGTCGTGACCGGATAAAAGGTTTCCAAAAAGTCTCAAAGTTAGAAAACCATATGCGTAACATCAAATAATATTGTCACTCACAAGATATGCCCCAAGTGGTTCTTTAACAGCAGGTTCTAATATCTTGATGTCTCTCCACAGAATTTAGACCCTGCCGAGGCCCGGTACGAGGTTCTTAAACCACAGGTTCTTATCTCTGTGCTTCTCCACAGATTTTAGACCCTGCCGAGACCCGGTACGAGGTACTTAAACCACAGGTTCTTATCTCTGTGCTTCTCCACAGATCTTAGACCCTGCCGAGGCCCGGTACGAGGTACTTAAACCACAGGTTCTTATCTCTGTGCTTCTCCACAGATCTTAGACCCAGCCGAGGCCCGGTACGAGGTACTTAAACCGCAGGTTCTTATCTCTTTGCTTCTCCACAGATCTTAGACCCTGCCGAGGCCCGGTACGAGGTACTTAAACCACAGGTTCTTACCTTGCGACTTCTCCACAGATCTTAGACCCAGCCGAGGCCCGGTACGAGGTACTTAAACCACAGGTTCTTATCTTGCGACTTCTCCACAGATCTTAGACCCAGCCGAGGCCCGGTACGAGGTTCTTAAACCACAGGTTCTTATCTCTGTGCTTCTCCACAGATCTTAGACCCTGCCAAGGCCCGGTACGAGGTTCTTAAACCACAGGTTCTTATCTCTGTGCTCCTACATAGATCTTAGACCCTGCCGAGGCCCGGTACGAGGTACTTAAACCACAGGTTCTTACCTTGCGACTTCTCCACAGATCTTAGACCGAGCCGAGGCCCGGTACGAGGTACTTAAACCACAGGTTCTTACCTTGCGACTTCTCCACAGATCTTAGACCCTGCCGAGGCCCGGTACGAGGTTCTTAAACCACAGGTTCTTATCTTGATGTCTCTCCACAGATCTTAGACCCTGCCGAGGCCCGGTACGAGGTTCTTAAACCGCAGGTTCTTATCTCTGTGCTTCTCCACAGATCTTAGACCCCGCCGAGGCGCGGTACGAGGTGCCCGAGGCGGCCCTGCGGGTCCCCAGACCCGGGAAGGCGGCGGACAACCCCATGTATGACGTCACCTTCACTCACCGGCCCTTCAGCTTCAAGGTCACCAGGAGAAGTACCGGGGCAACAATGTCAGTCATTACGTCATGGTTCTATGATGTTTGATATGTCTTAATGAGCAAATATATGTTATAACTCCATGGAGGAAAACAATATCTATGGAGGCACTCCAAAGTAAGTCGAAACATCTCCTTGTGGCAGTGGAATGGAAACATGCATGAGACTAGTAAACCAACTACTGTTCTAAAAAAACAGCACTAAAACGTAAAGTTTTAAGGGGAATGTGGTGTCTATTTGCTGGAGTACATTTAATATTTGATGATGTGTACTTTGTTCAATCTTCTGGCTAAAAACGTAACAAACATTATGCGCTCTTAACACGACTACCTCACAGTAAGATGTTTTAAATGTTGTTATGAAATACGTTTTCAGATTTGACACCTCCGTGGGTAAGCTGACGTTTGGTGACCAGTTCCTGTCTGTGTCCACCCGGCTGGCCAGTTCTAACCTGTACGGACTGGGGGAGCACGTCCACAGGCGCTACAGGCACGACCTCAACTGGAAAACATGGCCTATCTTCAGCAGAGGAGCATCTCCTAAAGGGGTGGGCCTGTAGTTAACTGTGCATGTGATAAAGACAGGGGCAACAGAGGAAATCTGCAGAGATGGCTCACCCCTTACCCTTATTGCTTTGTAACACTTCCAGCCACAAAGACAAAACTACCATTATTCGGGATGTATAGCAGCACTGCATTTTGTGTATTGAGGATCGCAGAAAAATACACACTCGCACAGACAGACAGACAGACGAGCTAAAACAAATCAGTGAACATTGATTCTCTTCTTGAATAAGGTATTTTTATATTATTGGGTATCAAAACAAAACTCAGTACCGCTGTATCATGTACTGCCATATTATCAAATGCTACATTCGTATATCTATGTTATGATAAACAGGTCCTCGATCTCTACCATTCTCTTTGCAGAACTTCGATAACCTGTACGGGCACCACCCGTTCTACATGTGTCTGGAGGATTCAGACGGCAACGCGAACGGAGTCTTCCTCCTCAATAGTAATGCAATGGGTGAGGACTCGATAGTTATGTTACGAACTAATGTGTTTTCGGTGTAATCAGCTCTATCTCTCTCTCTCTCTCCCTCTTTCTTCTCTCTCCTCTCTCTCCTCTCACCTTCCCTCCTCTCTCTCTTTCTCTCTCTCTTTCTCTCTCTCTCTCTTCCTCTGACGCGCTCCCTTTTTCTAGCTCTCTTTGCTGCCTCTATCTCTTTCTCTCTCTCTGTCACTCTTCTCGTCTCTTTCTGTCTTTCTATGTGTCACCCTCTCTGTCTCTCTCTGTGACTCCTCTTGTCCCTCTCTTACTCTTTCTCTCTGTCACCCCACTCTCTCTCTCTTTCTTTCTTTCGGTCTTTATACCTTTGCACGTTCAATTACATTATAATAAACTAACGTGTCTTTACTTCCCCAGAGGTAACGTTGCAGCCCCCTGTGACGACAGTCAAGTCCCAGATCCGTGACGACATCTTGGACGTGGAGAGGGTTGCCATACCAACCGTAACGTACCGCGTGATTGGCGGGGTGTTGGACTTCTACATGTTCCTCGGACCCTCCCCGGAAAACGTCGTGCAGCAGTACACGGAGGTAGGACTGACGACATCCTTTCCTTTAAGCATTTGACTGGGGAAAATAAGTGCGTGTGCTATAAAAAGTACTTAGATATCTATTTATTCATTCATTTAGATGACATATAGACAATATTGTCCAACTACAGGACATTCAAATAAACATATACATCTCTTTTCTTTTGGAAAGTCAAGGCAACATCACGCGAGGAGATAAAAAAGCAATCAGCAAATGTTAACATGATCGGGTTAAGAGCACCATGTCATCATGCCGCTACTTCAATTGACAACAGCAACACATGCAAAACATAATGTAATTCCTGACCATGAGAAAACAATTCTAATATCAAAATCAAAGAACCAACAAATTATTTCCCTGCCTCAGAAGAAGAAGTCAAACCCAACAAAACTAGCACCATGTACAGTTTAAAATGTAGCATGACATTAGATGTAGCCCTTAATTTCATTGTCATTTGTGTTGTTTGTCCTTGCAATTAGCAATCGGGCATGCATTTCCAATGAACGTAAGCTATATATCGTGTAAAAACACATAAACACTCTCTTTGTCGCCTCAGATGATCGGGCGGTCCATCATGCCGGCGTACTGGGCTCTAGGGTTCCAGCTGAGCAGGTGGAACTACACGGATATCAACAAGCTGCGGCGGGTGGTCCAGCGGACACGCGACACAGGCATCCCTTACGTAAGCGAACGTTCTCTCAATAACCCATACCTAACCCTCATCATCATGACCCATACCTAACCCTCATCATCATGGCCCATACCTAACTCTACACCTACACCAACAAGCTGCGGCGTGTGGTGCAGCGGACACGGGACACAGGCATCCCTTACGTAAGCAATGTAGCGTATCACGTGATTGGTCGCCATCTTGGATCTATGTGATCAACCAATATGGCCGCGGCTATCTATTTACGAAATACAAATTCTTCGATTCTTAATATTACTTCAAATCTTACCCCGAATAGATATCGGGAATGGTGCGATACCGTGATTGGAATGTATCTCTTTTTTCATGAAGATCTGACCTTCAAAATTCACAGCTTATACATTTTGTGAATATACTACAAGCATAAAGAAGGAATTATATTTCTATACAGGACGTCCAGTATGGCGACATCGACTATATGGAGGACACGAAAGACTTCACCTATGACGCGGATCTCTTCCAGGGACTGCCGGATCTCGTGCAGAATCTTCATGATCATGGACAGAAATACATCATCATTTTGGTGAGAATAGATCTTTAGTAGGCAAGCAATTTGAAATACTTCCAATGAACCCTCGATATTCTTCTCAACTGGAACGCCTTGAAAAGCGGCCCTGGTGCATTTTTCGAGTTGAAATAAAGGCACAAACAAACAAGCAAACAAATCAACAAAATAAAGACAACAACTTTCGCATAATTCCTCTAATCTATGTCTAGATGAACTTATCATCAATCAAGTACAGTGGCCATTTGGCCCAAGATTCAGGCTCATGGCCAGCAGGACAGAAATACATAATTATTTTGGTGAGAATAGAACTTTAGTAGGCACTTTTTCAAGGCAAAAGAGACATCGGGGTTCTAATGAGGACTAACGGTTGTGCCACCCTACAGGACCCGGCCATCGGCAACACCAACCGTCGGGACGGGTCACCCTACCTCCCGTACGAGTCTGGGGTACAGGACGATGTCTTCGTCAAAAACGCCGATGGAGTAACCGACCTGATAGGAGAGGTTGGATAATTGGTCCAAGAACCGCCTATGTTTCTGCACGCTTCGGCAATGTTTCATTTTCCAAATAGATAAATAGATAAGGCTTAAAGATGCAGTACGCCTTTATCAACTCTAAAAACAATCCAAAATTGCTCAACTGGTAAAAAGAAAGAGAGAAAAGTTAGTTTCTTTTCCTTTTTTTTGAGTAGTAATACTTTGCTATCGGAGAATTTAACTTAAATAAAAGAGCGCAGCATTCTTCTTAATTCCCGAGTTTGATCCGAGTCGATATTGTTTATAGAAAATCTCACAACACCCATCTCTTTATAAATTACACGTAAACGAGTACTGTGACCGTTTCACATTGTATTGCTTTACCGTAGACGATATCATTTTCATAAAACCTTTTTAGACATAAAAGAGCAGAGCTGTCGTTTGTTATTCCCAGGTCTGGCCCGGGACAACAGTATTCCCTGACTTCACCAAGCCAAGCACGGTGCAGTGGTGGGGCGATCACTGCGAGAGTTTCCACAACGTCATTCCTTACGACGGACTGTGGATTGTGAGTACGGCTGTTCGTTGAATTTGAATTCTTTAACTAACGATCTTGTGCCCTTGGGATAAAGGCACTTTATACGACAATCCTCACCCCACCCGAGAGTAAAAACCGGTATATTATGTGTGGGTCACGACACCAGCAATAGCTGCCTGTGTCCCATTTCTATTACGCTGTTGCAATTCTAATAAAATTCCCAAATCATATCAAACCAGTGACTTCGACAGATCTTGATCTTACAGCTGGATTCTCCGAGGCTATGTAAGTGATGACCATAAGAATGCTCGTAAAAATAGACCTCAAGGAAGGCTTGAATCAAGATATTGTTAATTAATGTTTGATATATGTTTTAGTAATAATGAGCGTAAAAATGATATAAACAAAGGAAAAAGGTTAAATTGAGTCATCATGAAGAAGATAACAGGACTGGTCAAAACGCGTAAAATTCTTGTGTTGGAACTGATCTTACTTTTTCCAAGATGTCTGTATACTTATACAAGTGAACTTCTTGCTGACATAAACACGTTTTCAGGACATGAACGAGCCGAAGACGTTTAAGAACGGTTCTCTGACGGGCTGCGGAGACGACAGGTGGAACTATCCTCCTTACGTGCCAGGTAAGGAACGCTCTGATTCACCTAATCTACGTCTAAGTTAACGCACTTTTTCCGTGGCATAGAATGCAAAATGAAGTATTCTTCACTACTTTGCAAGTCGTTCGATTCTGTTTGAGCGTTTTATGATAATCCACGAAACAACAAATCTACAATTAAACTAATTCAAATACACAATAGACGTCATAGACGGGATTCTTTTTCTTATAATGATAATGCCTTCGTCGTTGCAACCCAATGTTACCTACATCAGATGTTGATATGATTTGATTTATTTGGACTGTAACAAGGGCAGTTAATCACTGGTATGATGCACCATACATTACAAGGGCACATGCAGTTAATACCTGTACATGTGTCGTGTGATATGTGTTTCAGCGATCAAAGGCAAGCTGATGTACGAGCGAACGTTGTGTATGGACACGCTACAGTACTGGGGCAGGCACTACGACGTGCACAGTCTGTACGGGCACAGCATGGCCATAGCTACTCACTCGTGAGTAAAACTTTTTTGTTTTTATTCATAATCTGCAAAATTTGACTTGAGCGATGTTGATGTTGGTAATGGGATGAGTGACCAAAATTATTGTTGAGATCATTGATAGATTATTGTTATCTGAATGTGAAATCTCAATTCAGGATAGATAATAGCTGGATACTTGCCAAACCTGCATTGCTATGGATTGAATGCACACTGACAGAAAGCTGTCACAATATTAAGTAGACACTCAACGTTATCTCTCTCTTAAAAATCTTTCTTCGTTACAATGGCATGCACCATGCATCACACGATACATATTTTACATAACACAAACGTACGCGACAAAATGGGAAAATTAAGATTATATTATCATAAACGGTCTCTCGATGGTCTCACCTCTTCGGAAATCCTACTTGATACAAAACAATAGATGAATACTGTCCATCCACAGTGCCATGAGGAGGGTGTTTCCTGATAAGCGGGGCATCATCATCACCCGGGCTAACTTCGTGGGCACGGGGCAGTACTCGGGACACTGGCTGGGGGATAACAAGTCTGCATGGGAGGACATGGAGTGGTCCATCACGGGTAAATGATGATGATGATGATGATGATGAGAATGATGGTGATGATGATGATGATGATGATGGTGGTGATGATGCCATCATGATGGTAAAGATAATGATGGTGGTGGTGATGAATGCGATGATGATGCTGTTGATGATGATGATGATGTGATGATGATGATGTGATGATGATGATGATGATGTGAATAGATCTCTAAGTTGGTAACAGATGGGTGCTTGTTGTGTATTGTAAAATCTCGTTTTGTTATCTTTTTACAGGGATGTTAGAGTTCGGGCTGTTCGGAATCCCATACGTAAGTGTCGTTCGAAGTTGAGTCATTCATTGGGACTTTCGCTCTTCATAAGGTCTAAAGCAAAATAGAACTTAACTCTTGTCTCTACTAGGCTCCATAGGTTGTTGTTGGAAAATTTTTCAATATTAGCCAAAGGGACGTAATAAATGCTATCACTGCATATTAACCTTTAACGTTCATCACAGTGCTTTATCTTTATTTCTGTGGGAAGTGTGCATGTTTCAAGATGTTCTAAAGGCACACCAAAGTCGCATTCAGAGTTTGATAAGGTAGATTCATGGTAAGGTATATTCCACTGTCTCGAAAAAAAAGAAGTCAAACCCAAATAAGATAGAATTTAGTCTTAGTATTTGGACTAGAATAGCTACATGCAATATTGTTACCAATTGTCTGTCCGTCCTTCCATGTTACATGTACTTGCAATGAGCCTACGGGCAAGAACTTGCAATAAACTTATTATTATTATCATTATTATCATTATTATTAAAGTACAAAATTGACCAAAAACAACACCTTTTTCATGTCTTGATCTACAATACAACCCTTTAGATAGGAAGACAGATACACTTTTGCCCTACTGATAAGTGCATGTTTTAACCATCCTCACTCCAGATCGGAGCCGACATCTGCGGTTTTCTCCTGGACACGACGGAGCAGCTGTGCCAGCGGTGGATGCAGCTCGGCGCATTCTACCCGTACTCACGCAACCACAACCACAACGACTTCATTGTACGTTTCTTTGCTTGTTTCTTTATATGTCCGTGTTGTGTTGTGTTGTGTCAGTGTGTATGAGTGTGTGTATTTGTATGTTTGTTTGTGTGAGTGTGTGTGTGTGTGTGTGTGTGTGTGTGTGTGTAAAGAAACTAAGTTTCAAGGTACAAATCTCGATGTGATTAATGACAATCGTGTTTCCATAATTACATTGAAGGCACACAAAGACGTATATGTAACAAAGTGATTTTAGTGTTTAGATACCGAACATACTTGGTGGTATTTTACATTAGTCCGTGACCCCGTCGACGATGAATTTTAGATATAGTCTGCAGTTGAACCATTAACGTCACATTTTGTATGTTTGAGTTTACACAAATCACGTACGATTGACCACATGCATAGTTTATTGCGTGTTTGGCTAACAACTCCAAGACCAAGCTGAGTTATCTCAAAGTTCTTCTTGTTTCAAATCCAGGACCAGGACCCTGCTGTGTTCAGCCAGAACATGATCGACTCCTCCCGTGACGTCATGATGACGCGCTACACCCTGCTGCCCTACCTGTACACGCTGTTCTACCACGCCCACGTTGCCGGGACAACGGTCGTCAGGCCACTCCTACACGAGTAAGACTCACTTTTACGCGCAGGCTCTTATACGTAGCACCCTTATTTCTCCGGTCCCTTTCGGCTGTTGAATATCTTTCCCAAACGTTCGATCACATTGTCTTCTTTTCCATTTCGTCATCTTTCATCTCGAAATATTCAAATTCAATAATCGAAATCAATGATAAAATTGTGAGTTCTCAGTACCTTGGCATCTTTATCTTTTTTTTTAGCAAAACCGCCTTTTGTTATAGATACAGATAGGTGTTTACCCAAACAACCAATATTGGTGCTTATTGAATACTGAAGTAGGCACTTCTACATGGAACCGTCAGATGTTTCGATTCAATGTCAATTTTGGTGGTTGTTTCTGTGAATATGATGAAGACTGGGGTCTTGGAGAGTTTCTTCTCAGGTACAACATTGGTTTTCCTCATTACCATAAGACATCAGACGCTAAGACAACAATTAAGATGATGAAGACACCAATTAAGATGATGAAGACACCAATTAATCTTTTCTGTATATCTACCACTTTCTGTCCAGGTTCCCTACCGACTCCAACACGTGGGACGTGGACAAACAGTTCCTATGGGGAAGCGGGCTGCTCATCTCTCCTGTACTAACTCCGGTAGGAGACCTTTCTTATTTTGATTGGACTTGACCAAGTCAATCCTTCAGAATATCTACTGAATGTCATAAGTAAAGGACAGAGTTTATTATTTATCTTTGGTAGAAATAGTCACAAGTGAAACCTTTACCTTTGGAGTAGATCAAATAATGTATTTTGACTATCATACTGTGACAATTATACGGTAGTCGTTGTTTCGGAATCTATAAAACATACATTGAACTATCCTGACTAACAACGCCCTATTTCTATCATCTACAGGACACCACCACTGTGGACGCGTATTTTCCGGACACTCCCTGGTACGACTATTTCACGGTAAGTAGGAATTTAAAATCAAATACATGCCAATCAACTGGCATGAAAAGTTGCGTGGTGATGTATTTGTTTGATTTCTAAATACCTATTTGTAACGCACTCGTTCGCCAACATTGTGTATACGTACAGAATAAGTACAAAGCATTTAATCTTAAACAAACGTTTACCAGGGTCAAGAGGTCGAAGGTGAGTACAGAGGTCAGACGGTGACCCTTGATGCACCGCTGAACAAGATCAACGTCCATGTCCGAGGTGGCACAATTCTGCCGACTCAGCAGCCTGCTAACACTACAGTGTACAGGTACGTGTGTCCCCGTACATGACAGTAGATAGTAGCAGTCGCTGTAGTTCATAATGCACGGCACATCTATGAGTTACACACCGTTTGCTAGCTATAGGGCTTAAGAGTATTTGTCTCAGGTTTAATAAAAAAGCGGGTAAACTGTGTGATTTCGTTTGAATGGAATCAAGAGAAACTCATCATGAGTAAGACTTAGCCGACACGTCGAACGTGAAGTCATAGTTAGAGTAGGAGTAGCAAAAGGTCACTGACAAACGGCAGTGGAGGCATGGATGCTATCCGAATCGTTTCACCAAAGTCCATCCAGTTGCTTCAGTAATTGATTGAAAGGGTATATTGGTAGGTGTCTTCATGAAAACAAGTCTATTTTCAAGTATTAATTTTCTTTCCCCCCAGCCGGAAGAACCCGATGGGTCTGCTGGTTGCCATGGACGACTCGTCTGCAGCATCCGGGACATTGTTCTGGGACGACGGAGAATCTATCGGTAAAGCTAACTGATTCTAGCCATTGAATGGCGGATTTTTTAAAAGGGAATCTATTGCACTCTCTTCATGCAGTCTATGTCTTTTAACTGGACTTCCTACTTTTGACATTTCCTTGACTTTTTGTATGATTTGTACAAACAGATTCCGTGGAACGCCAAGACTACGTTTTCGTCAACTTCAGCGCGTCATCGGTAAGTTCTGGTTACGCTTCCTTCATAACCTATGGATTTCAGTCTATGCCACAAATGTAGCATTTTCAAAACTGCTCGAATACCAACTTGAATCCTTGTTTTTAAACAAAACATTGTGAAAATACGTCTGACTCATTAAACACCTTATTTTCAAACACAGACCGAGTTGCTGTGTGAAGTTGTGAACGTTCCTCTTGGCGGACCGACCGCCGGACATTGGGCCGATCTCCGATACGGCACCGTGTCTGTGTACGGGATCGCCCTCGGCACAGGGACGCCTACGGTCCGAGCAGGTCCCTCGAGTGGCCCGCTACAGACTGTCGCCACAAGCAGAGTGCAGTACGATCGAGATAACCAGGTAAGCTAACCAGTGACTTCAGAATCTTTTGATTTTAGTTTTCGGCGTCCGACCTTCTGCCATTATTTTTTGTGGTGAAAATTTTATACAGATACATCAATATGTGTTGTTGTATGTTCCACTTAACATTTCTTTTGAAGTTAGAGAGAGATTGAAATACATTGCATTGCATTGGATAAGTGGCGAATAACTGCCCGAAAAGACCCAGATATTAATTTCATTCATACCATTACGTTCTTCGTTGGAAAGACCTTCTTCAGGTTTTCTTTCTTTAGCCGAAATGGCTTATAGCTTATTTTCTTTCCAGGTTCTTCTGTTGACTGACCTCAATGACATGAACCTGGCGATCACCTCCAGTCTACGGGTCACCTGGGGTTAAAGGTTACCAACACGTCAATAAGTATCACGTTCCCAAGGACATTCTAGGGGTCAACATGGGGTCAACAACAGGAACCACGTCATTACGCACACTCTGTGGTTAGTCTTCTAAGATCACCACCAAAACTTTGCTTTACTAACAAAACAGGCCTGTCCGAACATTCGTCTGTCCGTTCTGCAATCTTCATCAGGGTCTGATGACACTCACATAGGTCACGTGACCTTACACACACATGACGTCAGTCATTCTATTTGCTTTCGCTAACATCTAAACTTTTGCACAGAAAACAGGTCTGTTTGAATGTCCGTCTGTCCGTTCTGCAACCTTCGTGAGGTTCTGATGACCACTCACATACTTGTAGGTCACGTGACCTTACAGACTCGAAATGTCAGCATTTTTTGTTTTTGTGCTATTTCTTTAATGGTGCCGGGTGGTAGCCCATAATAGAGCTGGTACTATATTGTTCAATTACATTTCTATACAATGGCAGAATAAAGTGACAAATTTTTTGGCTTTCTCTTTGCTTTGTTTTGGTAAAAAAAAACATCAATATATTCAATATCTTTGGCGTGAAAGTCGTTTACTGGGTAATTGTTTGGAAGACTAGACTACTAGTGATAGTATACATGTACTCACTCACAGACGATAATAACAAAAAAATATTAATAATATTCATATTTATCTAATTCATTTATTAAACGTTATTGAATATTGTAAATATGAGATTGTCTTTGACAGATCTACAAACGACAAGCAATATAAAGGACAATCTACAAATGCACAATCTTCATAAGTATAAGAAGTAATGGTAATGGTTGAATACAAGTCAGAGGTGCAGTTTCTAATACCTAGTGTCAAAGATCCAGACACAATATTCATAACAAAGCAAGGATGAAAAAAAAGATATGATCATCACAAGGTCCTCTCAAGAGTACAATGGTACAATGTTTTAGACGTGTATATTGATACTGAAGATGGAGCACAAAAATGCCCAAGACTATGGCACACAGGTGAGGTAAAGTGAGGTGAGGAGACCACTCACGCTGGCCCGAATACCGACACGAGGTTTAAGTTGTTCCCACTTCAAGTCCAGGAGAACCGCAAGCTTTCGGTGATGGGAAGGTCCATGGCCTGCAGGTCTGTCAGGAGAAGCACCTGAAGGAAACAGAGGCGAAGGTTGATAATTCTTACGTACTTACGACACTTAATGACCGAAACAGTACTTAACTTAATATCAGTTGTCCAAATCACCTCAATTAAATGGTAAATGCCTGATCTATTGGGAACTGTTCTATAAGGCACCATTGCATTCGGCGTAGAGACTACATAGCATTTAGCTATCATGATCGATATCATAAAGGCATGAGAAATGTACCTGGTTATCTCTATCGTACTGCACTCTGCTTGCCGCAACAGTCTGTAGCGGGCCGTTCACGCGACCTGCTCGGACCGTAGGCGTCCCTGTGCCGAGGGCGAGCCCGTACACAGACACGGTGCCGTACTGGAGAGCGGCCCAGTGCCCGGCGGTCGGTCCTCCCAGGGGTAAAGCCACAACATCACAGGCCAACTCAGTCTGGAAAGGCATCGATTTCATACATAGTATATTACATCTCTGAATATACTAAAAACTTGACGGAAAATAAAAGAGTGAAGAAGACTCAAAGGCAAACAACAAATTGCGACATTCCCCTACAATACCTTTTTTTTCGTCACATGTACATAGCGTTTTTCTAGCACGCCTTGCCAGGTCGTTTTACTAAGAAGTTCTCTTGTGATAAAATCTGACTGTGGGTCTTACCGATGATGCGCTGAAGTTCACAAGCAGGTAATCCCGTTGTTCTATCGCATCTATCATGGAACAAAAACAAAAAGAGCAACGTTCAAGCGTACACAAAAAATATATGGCGTCGCGATGGCAGAGTGGAAGGGTGTTTGGCCAAGAACCCAAAGGTCCTGGGTTCAAACCCGGCCGGTGTCCCCTGATTTGTCTCGTTGGCGTTGTACCCTTGGGAAAGGCACTTTACATGACTTTCCCCACTTCACTCAACTTGAAGTGAAAATGAGTACCTATCTTCGGTAAGGGACGTCCTTTGGATACTGCACTGTACAAATAACCTACGGTCTCACAGGGTATGCAATACAGACAAAACAACAAAAGTAAATGAAATTATGTAATATGCTACACCTATGATTATAAAAACACCGTTAATGACGAGGGAAGTGGAGAGTGTGGTTGTCTTTCTTTTCGACGCTGAAACCCTATTTAGCAATAACAGAGATGCATCAGGGCAAAGGTCACTATAACACGCAGACACGTACTATAAGACCGAAGGTCACTATTACACGCAGGCACGTATTATAAGGCCCAAGGTCACTATTACACGCAGGCACGTACTATCAGGCCGAAGCACACGTCATCACGTTAAACTAAAGCCAGTTTACCGACAGCCTCTCCGTCGTCCCAGAACAATGTCCCGGATGCTGCAGACGAGTCGTCCATGGCAACCAGCAGACCCATCGGGTTCTTACGGCTGGAAACAGAACGAAGTGTTGAGAATGTATCTCTCATAGCGACAAAAATTGGGCAAAATCATGCAGAGAACTCTGATGATATTGAATTTAGCATGTAAAACGTTAGATAGAAATCATTAATTCAAACGTTAGCCGTGGAAATCTGTATTTCATTCAAAGGTCACGTGGCGGGAGAACAATTGCTGTGATTGACAGCGTACCGCAAAATAACGTTTGACAACACCTGACCTTGACCTCTTCAGTGTGTTTGAAAGACAGAGTTCGAAATAAACTGTGCCACATGGGTATATCATAACTAGCACCGAGTAGCCACAGTAGACATGTTGTTGTTATAAATATTATCCATTGATTCATTCATCAATTGATGCATGGGTTACTTTAATCGTTGACCGAAATAATGAGCAAACAAAGCAACTAATGTATGCCTTAATCCACGTACCTGTACACTGTAGTGTTAGCAGGCTGCTGAGTCGGCAGAATGGTCCCGCCTCGGACATGGACGTTAATCTTGTTCAGCGGAGCATCAAGGGTCACCGTCTGACCTCTGTAGTCACCTTCAACCTCATGACCCTATTGACATGACAACAATAAGCACGTCAACATATCAAGTCGTTTAAAGGTCGAGCACCTAGAGTAACCCATCGAATGACTGAGATATGCTAGTTGGCAGTTATTCACAAATTTTCGATGTCATTAAAAGAAGACGCCTTGTTGAACGTTTAAAAAGACTTAGTTGTCAACGTAATCTTAGAAAAATGTTTTGACTTCGGAAAAAATCTAACTAAATGAATGACTAAATGAATATCTAACGATAGGCGTTTTTAAAACTCTTAACATTCCTGCAGCACATCTGTACCTACCGTGTAGTAGTCGTACCATGGCGTGTCGGGGAAGTAGGCAGATACCGTTGTAGTGTTCTGCAACAAACAGGTTGAGTCATAGTAACATTAAGGACAAACATCACAGTTGCACAACAAAGAATTGTTGTCAAACGTCTTGCATGCATAGGTCACTAATAACTTCATAAAAAGGAAATTAAATCGCCTCCTTTCGTGTCTCACATTCTGTTAGGGTTTCCACAATTAAAAACCAAAAATGCAACTCTTGTTTTACTAAATAAGGCTGCACCAAGTAATTTTTATGGATGACGTCCTTTGGAGACCCTAAATCTAATGCGAGAGCGCGAAAAAAAAACAAGAAGGGCCGAAAAAAACAAGATGCCTAGATTTGAAATATAATAGTCGACGACACATGTTAGGACACAAATTGAATGAAAGAACACAGTGTAACAACTAGCAATTATTTTATTCATCATGAAAACAGCAATAATTTGAATAAATCAGTTGAAGTTGAACAGCAGTTGTTGTCCTGTCCTGTTTCTTTCCATATCCCATTGATTTGCGGCACTGTCGTAACTCTTTGGTCATAGTTACAGGAAACGGAATTTCTTGTTTTTTTTCTGGAAACAGACCAAAATCAATGCGCGCGCGGACGTCATCCATAAAAATTACTTGGTGTAGCCTAATCTAAAGTTTTCTAGACATCAGTCTTCAGAAAATCGCGCAGCCCTCAATAAGACTAAAGTGGAATGTTTTACCATGACGTCATGTCTGCACCCCTCTGAATCACCACAATTGGAACGTCCCAAAGTGTTTTCACAAGGCAAAAGTCAATAAAGTGAATAACGAATGTTATCTCTCGACACTTTAGTAAGTGTGCCGAGGTTTACGCACACAGTGGCGTCTTAAACATGGCATCCAACGCAGAAAATTAGTAAGAATTTTTTAAAGAAAATATCTAAGAATCTTCCTAAACTTAAAGAAAGATGTCTTCAGTATATTCAGAAACCACTCATCGACAATTGAATTGGAATGGCAAAAGTAATGTCACTTCTGCGCCCCTTCGAACCATCACAAATGGAATATCCCAAGGTGTTGTCACGAGGTAAAAGTCAATAAAGTAATCATGAATAACGCCGCTGCCCCTCTCTTGTCATTTGGTACGTGTGCCAAAGTCACAAACACGCCCCTGGGCAAAGATGGCGTCCAACGAATTCAGCGACATTACCGACGAATTTCTCGTCTGCCAGGTCTGTCTGGAGGACTTCAAGCAACCTAAGATGCTGCCGTGTCTTCACACCTTCTGCCAGCCGTGTTTGGAGAGGCTCCTGGCCACAGAGCCGGTAGGGAAACTGGACTGTCCAACATGCCGACAGGACGTGCCCCTCCCCAGAAATGGCGTCCAGGGGCTGAAGTCCAACTTCCTCGTCGGCAAACTGCGCGGCATTTTGCAACGACACGGTTGGATGAAGCAAACAGCAATGCCGATGTTATCTGCACCTCTCGGGCCTCCGCAGGTGCGACCAAACGTGGTGATCGGTAAGGGCGGCGCGAGTCTGAAACTCATCACAAGTTCACAAACTGGCTGCAGAGGTGGACGGTTTGGCGCTCCAACCTCGCTTGCTGTCACCGTAGAGGGAGACATTGTAGTAACCGATTATAACAACAAACGCCTAAAAATTCTGGACAAAGATTGCTCGTTCATGAAAAGGGTCAATCTGGGGTTCAAGCCATGGTTTGTGGTAGCACTAACAAACGATGTACTGTTGGTGACAGGAGACGGACACAGGATTCACGTACTGGACAAACAGGGGAGGGAGTCACGTGTCATCCAGGTAAGAGGGGCTGCAGAGACAAGTGAAACTACAGCAGGCGTCGCTGTTGATGATTCGGGACGCATCATCGTCACTATCGGGTACCAAGTTTTCGTGCTCAGTCCTAGCGGTGACGTCATGCTGAAGTTCGGGGACAAAGGTGAAGGTCAGCAGCAGCTGGGTTCCAGGCTCCGCGTGGCCGTCAACAGCAGCAACCAGATCATCCTCAGTGACTTTCACAACGACAACTTGAAGATTTTCGACGGTGCCGGTCGTCATCTCTTCACTCGCGGGTCACGTGGCTCGGGACCTGGCCAGCTGTACCACCCCCGGTCTGTCATCACGGACAGCGAGGACAACATCATCGTGGCTGACTCTAACAACCGTCGTGTTTCCGTGTTCAGCCGGGACGGCACGTTTATCAGGCACGTGCTGACAAAGGAGGAACACGGACTGAACTGTCCATTCGGACTGGCGCTGACTCATGACGGACATTTGGCGGTTTCTTTCTTGTATTCTGTCAAGATTTTCTCTGTAGAATGAAACTCAAGAACCTCCTTCGTGCCAAATCAATGTAAGATCATGATGTGCCTCAAATCTGTTATCTTTAAGTCCTTCATTAATATCTTCGCCTGTAAGATACTTTAAGGTTTGATAGTTTAACCGCAAACTCTTGTGAAGCTTTATGTCTAGTTGGAGGTATGAATCCCAAAACTTGTCAGCTGTTTTAAGTCCATTATGGAACGTATGCAAGTCAATAAAGTTATCATGAATGTTATCCTTAGTTATTGTGGCGAAGTTTACGCACACACTCCTAGGAAAATGTGACCTCCAACACATGAGGAAATGATGGGAATTTCATCTCTTCAACTTAACAAAAAATATCAACATTCCTTGCTCACACTCGCATGTTTTATTGACATTTACAGTCATAAAAACATGTCTTCCCTTCACAGAACCAATCCTTGACAAATGGTAGGTCCCAACGTGACGTCACTTCTACACCCCTCCAAACCACCACAAATAGAATGTCCCAGAGTGTTGTCACGAGGTAAAAGTCAACAGAGTAATCATGAACGTGTTCGCCGCCACTCTCGGCGTTGTAGTTAGTGCGTCAAATTTAAGCCCTGGGATGTGATGGCGTCCAACGCTGGGGGATAGGAGACATTTTCCTCCTAAAAGTTACCACTCACATATTCTACTGAAACTTGCATCAATAAAAACGCATCTACATCCCACATAAATTCCTTGATAAATGGAACGTGACGTCATACGTCTGCACCCTTCCGAACCATCACAAATAGAACGTCCGAATGGGATTTCACAATGTAAATGTCAATTGAGTAATCATTAATAACATCGTTGCCCATCTCATCATTCGATATGTGCAGCCCACCTTAAACTAAAATGGGATGCCTTATAACTCGAAGTCACTTCTGCATCTCTCATAACCATCCCAAATAGAACATCCCAAGGTGTTGTCATGAGGGAATTTCAATAAAGCAATCATGAATGTTATCGTTGCCCTCCTCCATCCTTTTTGGTAAGTGTGCCAAAGTTTACGCACACACCCATACGATATGATGGCATCCAGCACAGGGAAAAAAAACACTTTGCAAAAACATCATCACCACTCATTGCTCACATTCGTATGTTTTATTGACATTTACATTCATAAAAAATCATGTCATCACTTCACTAAAACAACTCATTTATATTTGAAACGACCCTAAGTTCAGGAAGTAATGTCACTCCTGCATCCCTTCGAACCATCACAAATGGAATGTCCCAAGGTGTTATCACGAGGTAAATGTCAATAAGGTAATCATGAATAAGCCCGTTGCACCTCTCGTCATTTGGTAATTGTGCCAAAGTCACAAACGCGCCCCTGGGCAAAGATGGCGTCCAACGCATTCAACGACATTACCGATGAATTTCTCGTCTGCCAGGTCTGTTTGGAGGACTTCAAGCAGCCTAAGATGCTGCCGTGTCTTCACACCTTCTGCCAGCCGTGTTTGGAGAGGCTCCTGGCCACAGAGCCGGTAGGGAAACTGGACTGTCCAACATGTCGACAGAACGTGCCCCTCCCCAGAAATGGCGTCCAGGGGCTAAAGTCCAACTTTCTCGTCGGCAAACTGCGCGACATTCTGCAACAACAGCCGAAAGGGGAAACTTCCGAGGCGCGGGAGGATGGAGTCGGCTGTACGGTCTGTGAGGTCGGGAACTCGGCTCAGTTTTACTGTGTGGAGTGTACTGACTACCTGTGTCAGACGTGTAACAAAGTGCACAGCGGGCTCAAAGTGAGTAGGGCCCACAAAGTCGTAAGCATCCAAGACCTTCAATCTGGAAAGGCTGCCGCCGAGCTCCGGGCAAGGGAGACCTCTAAGTGTGAGGATCACCAGGAGCTGAACAAGTTCTACTGTGACACCTGTCACCGGGTCATCTGTCTGCACTGTGTGGTCACGGCGCACAAAGATCACCAGTATGTGGAGATAGAGAAGGCGGCCGAGAGGGAGGGAGCAAAGATCAAGGCAAAACTGGCGACAGTCAAGAACACAGCAGACGTACATGAGAAGTGGGTACAACAGTTGCAGTCAGTGAAGGACGGGTGGTCTACACAGGTACAGCGGGCAGAAGAACAGATCAGAAAACAAGTCAAGACGATCATCGAGGCCGCGAAGATGGTGGGAGACGACAGAATCGGTCAGCTTCGCGCCATGAATGTTGCTCGGGAGAAACAGCTGGAAGCCGCCATGGAGGCAGCTGAGATGGACCTGGCCTCAGCCAGGAGCTGTGTCCAGTTCACGGACAACGTGTTGGAGTACGGGAGCCCGGCGGAGGTCATGTCGGTGGCCGGAGAACTGACCGGGCGGTTGGAAGAAACTTCCGACGACAAATCTGCCGGCAAAGCTGAACTGACCAGGCATTTGATGAACTTGACCTTTGACCCTCCGACTGGCAACATAGAGCAGGAAGTGTCCAAACTTGTCGGTGGGATAAAGCAAACAGCAGTCCCGATGTTATCTCCACCTCCCGGAACTACGCAGGTGCGACCAAACGTGGTGATCAGTAAGGGCGGCGCGAGTCTAAAACTCATCAAAACTGTTGGGGAGGGGGGCAGTGGAGATGGGCAGTTTAACTTTCCTTCCTCACTTGCTGTCACCGCAGAGGGAGACATCTTAGTGACTGATTATCACAACAAACGACTGCAGTTTCTGGTCAAAAATGGTTTCTTCAAGAAGAAGGTCGATCTGGGGTTCAAGCCACAGTGTGTGGCGGCACTGAAAAGCGGTGAGCTGTTGGTGACAGGAGACGGACACAGGATTCACGTACTGGACAAACAGGGGAGGGAGTCACGTGTCATCCAGGTGACAGGGGCTGCAGAGACAGGTGAAAAAACTAAAGGCGTCGCTGTTGACGGTTCAGGACGCATCATCGTCACTGTCGAGCACAACGTCTTCACACTTAGTCCCAGCGGTGACGTCATGCTGAAGTTCGGGGACAAAGGTCAAGGTCAGCAGCAGCTGGGTTCCCTCCTCTGTGTGGCCGCCAACAGCAGCAACCAGATCATCATCAGTGACTATCACAACAACAACTTGAAGATATTTGACCCCGCGGATCGTCATCTCATCACGTGCGGGTCACGTGGCTCGAGACCTGGTCAGCTGACCCACCCCTACTGCGTCATCACGGACAGCGAGGACAACATCATCGTGGCTGACCGGGACAACAATCGCGTTTCCCTGTTCAGTCGGGACGGCACGTTTATCAGGCACGTGCTGAAGCGGAGGGAACACGGACTGGACTATGCAATTGGACTGGCGCTGACTCATGACGGACAGTTGGTTGTTTCTGATTTGCATTCTATCAAGATTTCTCTGTTAAGTGAAACCCAAAATTGTCCTTCGTTTCAAAATATGTAAGATCCTGATGTGCCTCCAAATTGTTATATTCAAGTCCTGGTTTAATCTTTGCCTGTAAGATGACATAAGAATTGATAGTTTAACCATAAACTCTTGTGTAAAGCGTACAGAAGAACAGATCAGAAAACAAGTCAAGACGATCGTCGAGGCCGCGTGTGTGTGTTAACAACCCTAGTTTATTCTTCCTTTCCACTGGACGGAGACCGTTAAGAGACCGAATGGTATTTGCATGACTTGTGACTTGATAATAAATATATGCATGATGTAAAAGAATGTTGACAGCGAAAAACTACAAAACGCAAAAAAATACCTATAAAATACGCTTCTTTACCAAATTCATTTCCACTACTTTTGACAATTTAAGTCCTTCAGTGGTCGCTCAGCGATCGCCCCCCATGAAAGGGGGTTATAAAGATGGCGTAAAGACACATTGGGGAATTCGACCATGTAAAGTGGAATGTTTTCTGTCACAAAGTATAAACCAACAGGTCACAAAAGAGCATAGGAATGCTGATAGCGCCTTTGCAGCTTTGGTTGAATCTTCACCAGATAGGAGAATGATGCATGGTTTAAATGCAAACAGCTCTGTACTCAACCGAACCACGTCATTAAAATGTCAGAACCTGACATCACATCCGCACCCCTCCAACCTACCGCAAATGGAATGCCCCAAGGTAAACACTCCCACCCTGGGTAAAGATGGCTAACTAGCCTAAGATATCAAGATCAGTGTGGGGTCCGTAGACAAATCATTCATGATAATTTGCACATGTTGAAGTTGTCTTTCGGCAGTTGCTTACGATACCGGGAGCGTTTTAGCTGCGACCTTTTTTTAGATGGTAATCGGATAACCGTTTCGTACTCAAGTGGTTCTATTATTCCATTACTATTACTTTTTATTCCATACTAACGTCTCTAAATGACACAGAGAGCCTCGAATTCATCCAGGACCTATAGCGATATTTTCTATCATGTATCATATCATATTTATTTAGTCTCCAAATATGATCAAAATTAGTTATTTGGAACCTTGTCTATTCACGTTACAAAAAAACGTACATGTGCAAACACCATCGCGTTTGCCCTTTTCTCTCCTGTTTGAGAGCCGCTTTGTGCTCGTGACACCTGATATCTCCCTATTGTATGGCAATGACACCTGACCTTACAGGTCTGCTCAAAAGGCATACCCTTACGTGACCTCACCAGGTAACAGTCAACAAGCCGCTGTAGTAACATACTTGGTGAGAATGGCGTCCAACGCAATCAGCGACATTACCGACGAATTTCTCGTCTGCCAGGTCTGTTTGGAGGACTTCAAGCAGCCTAAGATGCTGCCGTGTCTTCACACCTTCTGCCAGCCGTGTTTGGAGAAGCTCCTGGCCACAGAGCCGGTAGGGAAACTGGACTGTCCAACATGCCGACAGGACGTGCCTCTCCCCAGAAATGGCGTCCAAGGGCTGAAGTCCAACTTCCTCGTCGGCAAGCTGCGCGACATTCTGCAACAACAGCCGCAACAACAGCCGAAAGGGGAAACTTCCGAGGTGCGGGAGGATGGAGTCCCCTGTACGGTCTGTGAGGTCGGGAACTCTGCTCAGTTTTACTGTGTGGAGTGTACCGACTACCTGTGTCAGACGTGCAACGATATGCACGGACGGTTCAAGGCCCATCGGTCCCACAAAGTTGTAACAATTCAAGACCGTAAATCTGGCCAAGCTGCCGCCGAGCTCCGGGCAAGGGAGACCTCCAAGTGTGAGGATCACCATGAGCTGAACAAGTTCTACTGTGACACCTGTCACCGGATCATCTGTCTGCACTGTGTGGTCACGGCGCACAAAGATCACCAGTATGTGGAGATAGAGAAGGCGGCCGAGAGGGAGGGAGCAAAGATCAAGGCAAAACTGGCGACAGTCAAGAACACAGCAGACGCACATGAGAAGTGGGTACAACAGTTGCAGGCAGTGAAGGACGGGTGGTCTACACAGGTACAGCGGGCAGAAGAACAGATCAGGAAACAAGTCAACACGATCATCGAAGCCGCAAAGAAGGTGGGAGACGACAGAATCGGTCAGCTTCGCGCCATGAACGCTGCTCGGGAGAAACAGCTGGAAGCCGCCATGGAGGCAGCTGAGATGGACCTGGCCTCAGCCAAGAGCTGTGTCCAGTTCACGGACAACGTGTTGGAGTACGGGAGCCCGGCGGAGGTAATGTCGGTGGCCGGAGAACTGACCGGGCGGTTGGAGGAAACGTCGGACGACAAATCTGCCGGCAAAGCTGAACTGACCAAACATGTAATGAACTTGACCTTTGAGCCTCCAACTAGTAACGTGGAGCAGGAAGTGTCCAAACTTGTGGGTGGGATAAAGCAAACAGCAATCCCGATGTTATATTCACCTCTCGGAACTACGCAGGTGCGACCAAACGTGGTGATCGGTAAGGGCGGCGCGAGTCTAAAACTCATCAAAACTGTGGGAGGTAAGAGGGGCAGTAGAGATGGGCAGTTTAACCTTCCTTCCTCGCTCGCTGTCAGCGTAGAGGGAGACATTGTAGTGACTGACTGTGACAACTCACGCCTGCAATTTCTGGAGAAAGATGGCTCCTTCAAGAGGAAGGTCGATCTGGGGTTCAAGCCACAGTGTGTAGCGGCACTGCCAAACGGTGAGCTGTTGGTGACAGGAGACGGACACGGGATTCACGTACTGGACAAACAGGGGAGGGAGTCACGTGTCATCCGGGTGACTGGGGCAGCAGAGAAACGTGAACCTACAAAAGGCATCGCTGTTGAGGGTTTAGGACGCATCATCGTCACTGTCGGGTACCAAGTTTTCGTGCTCAGTCCCAGCGGTGACGTCATGCTGAAGTTCGGGGACAAAGGTCAAGGTCAGCAGCAGCTGGGTTCCGCCCTCCGTGCGACCGTCAACAGCAGCAACCAGATCATCATCAGTGACTATCATAACCACAACTTGAAGATATTTGATCCCGCCGGTCGTTATCTCTTCACATGCGGGTCACGTGGCTCGGGACCTGGTCAGCTATTCTATCCCTACTGCGTCATCACGGACAGCGAGGACAGCATCATTGGGGCTGACTTTAACAACCGTCGTGTTTCCGTGCTCAGTCGGGACGGCACATTTATCAGGCACGTGCTGAAGCGGAGAGAACACGGACTGGACTCTGCAATTGGACTGGCGCTGACTCATGACGGACAGTTGGTTGTTTCTGATTTGCATTCTATCAAGATTTTCTCTGTTAAGTGAAACCCAAAATTGTCCTTCGTTTCAAAATATGTAAGATCCTGATGTGCCTCCAAATTGTTATATTCAAGTCCTGGTTTAATCTTTGCCTGTAAGATGACATTAGATTTGATAGTTTAACCATAAACTCTTGTGTAAAGTTTAATGTCCAGTTGGAGATATGGACCCCAAACCTTGTCAGCTGTTTTTTACTCCACTATGAAACGTATGCCAATCACTCCATTAAATCAATAAATGACATCCGTGTTCAATGTATCGATAGAGTAACGACAAAACGTGTATGTATTATAATGACTTTATAATCTAGTTTACTACGTCCAACACAGGGGAGAAGGTAGTGAATTTCTTTCCCAAACTGTAAAAAAAACAAATATGATCTTTTCCTTGGTGGCATGCGTATATTTCAATGACATTTACATTGAATATAAACAAGTCTACACCCCTCCAAAACATTAATTGAAAAATGGAACGTCCATACCTGATGTCTGTACCCCTCCGAACAACCACAAATGGAATGCTCCAAAGGTACAAGTCAATAAAGTAATCATGTATGTTATCTCTCGCCATTTTAGTTATTGTGCCGAAGTTTACGCACAGACTCCAAGGAAAATATAACGTCCAACACAGGGGGAAATGATGGAAATTTCATTTCTTAAACTTTCAAAAAACAATTATCACCCTTAATTGTCCACACTCGCATGTTTTATGGACACTTGCATTGATAAAAATGTATTCACATTACAGAACCAATCCTTGACAAATGGTACGTCCCATCGTGACGTCACTTCGACACCCCTCCAAACCACCAAAAATAGAATGTCCCAGAGTGCTGTGAGTGTAATCATGAACGTTGTAGTAAGGACGCCAAAGTTTAAGCCCTGAGATTGAATGCTGTCCAACGCAGGGGAAGAGAGAACACTTACCTCAAGTTATTTCCTTTGCGTCACAACCAAATATCACGACTAACATGTTTTATTGACATTTAATCAATAAAAATACGTCTATGACCAATAGAACCATAGAATATGACCTCTTTGACAAAACATTTCGACGTGACACAACGTCGGCACCCCTCCGAATCATCACTAATAGAACGTCCCAAGGTGTTATCTATTTTATTTATTTATTTATTTATTTATTTATTTATTTATTTATTTGCAAATGTAACAAGACACTACACAGTCTCTCAGGCAGCATGGCTGATTTCGAGAGCCAACATTTACAGGGACAAAAACACAAATGTATAAATAGAAATACACTTAACTAAGTTATGATACAGTTTAACTTAACATTAAAATTGGTGATACAACTCAGTTATACATCAATAAATGTCCTTAAAATACTTAAATACAGACTATGAGAATTGGATCAGAAGGATTTGTACGTAAATTTGTTCGGAGGTCAGAGTTCAGGATATAGGTGTAAATGTTTCACGACTGTCTCAAAACACTAGGACATGTTTAGCCAACACAAGCTAGGAGGAACGGGTGGAAGTGTCAACAAACGTGCATAGAAAAAATCGATGATTCTAAAAATACTTGGAGTTGTCTAATTTACTTAAGAACGATTTCAATTCTGTCCACGGACTAACTGTACCTTGAATCGGTTCGTTGAGATGATATAAGTATGCAAGGAGTCTGAGAGCCTTTTGTTTAAGGTGGTGTCATTGTCTGGAGACCCGTGGAGGAGGAGGTTGGTGGAAAGGGGTCGTTCCAAGAGGTGATACACTTCTGTTGCTAGTGATTGCCGTGCCACTGCGTGCAGGGGGCAGTGAAGAAGGAAGTGTGTGACTGTCTCGGATGTCGCACCACAGGTATCAAAGGTGTTATCACGAGGTAAATGTCAATAAAGTAATCATGAATGAACCCGTTGTACCTCTCGTCATTTGGTACGTGTGCCAAAGTCACAAACACGCCCCTGGGCAAAGATGGCGTCCAACGCATTCAGCGACATTACCGACGAATTTCTCGTCTGCCAGGTCTGTTTGGAGGACTTCAAGCAGCCCAAGATGCTGCCGTGTCTTCACACCTTCTGCCACCCGTGTTTGGAGAGGCTCCTGGCCACAGAGCCGGCAGGAAAACTGGACTGTCCAACATGCCGACAGGACGTGCCCCTCCCCAACAATGGCGTCCAGGGGCTGAAGTCGAACTTCCTTGTTGGTGAACTGCGCGGCATTTTGCAACAACAGTCGGAAAGAGAACCTTCCGAGGAGCGAGAGGATGGAGTCCCCTGTACGGTCTGTGGCGCTTGGAACTCGGCTCAGATTTACTGTGTGGAGTGTACCCACTACCTATGTCCTACATGTTTCAACACCCACTTTAAGAACAAACCAACAAGCACCCACAAAGTTGTGATAGTTCAAGAGCTACAGTCTGTACTATTTACCACCGAGCTCCGGGCATGGGAGACCTCCAAGTGTGAGGATCAACATGAGCTGAACAAGTTCTACTGTGACACCTGTCACCGGGTCATCTGTCTGCACTGTTTGGTCACGGCGCACAAAGATCACCAGTATGTGGAGATAGAGAAGGCGGCCGAGAGGGAGGGGGCAAAGATCAAGGCAAAACTGGCGACAGTCAAGACAACAGCAGACCTGCATGAGAAGTGGGTACAACAGTTGCAGGCAGTGAAGGACGGGTGGTCTACACAGGTACAGCGGGCAGAAGAACAGATCAGAAAACAAGTCAACACGATCATCGAGGCCGCGAAGAAGATGGGAGAGGACAGAATCGGTCAGCTTCGCGCCATGAATGCTGCTCGGGAGAAACAGCTGGAAGCCGCCATGGAGGCAGCTGAGATGGACCTGGCCTCAGCCAGGAGCTGTGTCCAGTTCACGGACAACGTGTTGGAGTACGGGACCCCGGCGGAGGTCATGTCGGTGGCCGGAGAGCTGTCCGGCCGGTTGGAGGAAACCGCAGACGACAAATCTGCCGGCAAGGCTGAACTGACCAAGCATTTGGTGAGCTTGACCTTTGAGCATCCAACTAGTAACGTGGAGCAGGAAGTGTCCAAACTAGTCGGTGGGATAAAGCAAACAGCAATCCCGATGTTATATTCACCTCCCGGAACTACGCAGGTGCGACCAAACGTGGTGATCGGTAAGGGTGGCGCGAGTCTAAAACTCATCAAAACTGTTGGGGAGTCCGGCAGTGGAGATGGGCAGTTTAACTTTCCTTCCTCGCTTGCTGTCACCGCAGAGGGAGACATTGTAGTGTGTGACCATGACAACTCACGCCTGCAATTTCTGGAGAAAGATGGCTCCTTCAAGAAGAAGGTCGATCTGGGGTTCTGGCCACGGTGTCTGGCGGTACAGGCGAACGGTGAGCTGTTGGTGACAGGAGACGGACACAGGATTCACGTACTGGACAAACAGGGGAGGGATTCACGTGTCATCCAGGTGACAGGGTCTGCAGAGACAGATGAGCCTACATATGGTGTCGCTGTTGACGGTTTGGGACGCATTATCGTCACTATCGGGTACCAGGTTTTCGTGCTCAGTCCCAGCGGTGACGTCATGCTTAAGTTCGGGGACAAAGGTGAAGGTCAGCAGCAGCTGGGTCCCGACCTCCGTGTGGCCGTCAACAGCAGCAACCAGATCATAGTCAGTGACTTTGGGAACAACAACTTGAAGATATTAGACTCAACCGGTCACCACCTATTCACATGCCCGTCACGTGGCTCGGGACCTGGTCATCTGCGCTACCCCTGGTCTGTCATCACGGACAGCGAGGACAACATCATCGTGGCTGACTGTCACAACCATCCTGTTTCCGTGTTCAGTCGGGACGGCACGTTTATCAAGCACGTGCTGACGCGGGGGGAACACGGACTGTACTGTCCATTTGGACTGGCGCTGACTCACGACGGACATTTGGTTGTTTCTGGTAGCACTTATATTAAGATTTTTAGTTAAATGAAGCTTAAAGACAACTTCAACTATTTCATTCTTTCAATCTATGTTAGAATCTAATTTACAGGCTATGCATTTGTGTCAAACTATGTTGATCTTAAGCATACGGAATCATTCATTCATTCACGTGTGCACCATTTTGATACGATTATTAATCCCAAATCTCTTGTAAATCCTGTCATTTGAATATGCAATTCTAAAAAAAATTAAAAAGAAGAAGAAGACTAAGTTAGGGAGGGACATAGGGAGGGACTTAACATTACATTGCATAATGGTCTCCTACCGGAGTTAGTACAGGTGAGATGAGTAGTCCGCTGCCCCATAGGAACTGTCTGTCCACGTCCCACGTGTTGGAGTCAGTAGGGAATCTAAAACACAAGACGTGAATATAGATCATCGTAGGTTGTATGGTTGACCTGAAACCCTTTTTAGGCACCGCATCCTTCACACTGTAGCAGCGACCCCTAGCTGCAGTGCACATAGAACCAGCCAGTATCATGAGGACGGTAATAGCCGGTCATCAAGACGTCGGCAGGTTTAACAACATAGGCTGTGTGTGCGGAACTAAGTATTAAGCATTGATTTATCAACCTAGTGAAACTATTATTAGATGAAAGTTTGTAGTTCATGCTTATTTGTAGTCAAGAAGTGCTTCGTATCGAAGTGACATGACAACACGTATAATTGCTAATCTGCATACATCTAATTAGTGTGCTTATAGTAATTAGAAATCATACCTGGAATAAATGCGACTTACGAAAAATGTTGTCAACAATATGTCTCATTGTGAGTGAATACAAATACAAATACAAATACAAATGCGTCTTACTCGTGCAGGAGTGGCCTGACGACCGTTGTCCCGGCAACGTGGGCGTGGTAGAACAGCGTGTACAGGTAGGGCAGCAGGGTGTAGCGCGTCATCATGACGTCACGGGTAGAGTCAATCATGCTCTGACTGAAGACAGCAGGGTCCTGGTCCTATGTTCAAAATTAAAAAAAAAGAACAGTTTAAAAAAAACAAGCTGGGTCTTGAGGCTGTAGAAGACGTAGACCTGGTCAATATGTAGAATGGGCTATCAATTATACAATAACCCCAGACAACACATCGCTACACTTCTAAGAAACCTGCACCTTTAAGGAGTACTGGAAATTGACAGGGACGACATGTAGAGAGACTGCATCTTTTTTCTAGCTTTCTGGAATGGAACTATTTTAATTATTCTCCAGACGCTTCGGTTGCAATGCATCTCGTGAAGAACGTCAGTGATTCCATTCAATTCAGCAATCGTTGATGCCTGACCAAGTGCCAAGGCCAGCGACTGGCGCCTTACTCTTCTCCTAGAGTTCCTCAATGTTGAACGGTTCCGAGTTCCAAGCCATTTCTTCTGTTGTCTTTAACTTAATAATGTGTCTTACATGATCTGGTCAGATAGCAATCGACAACAATCCATACCAAAACTCATCAGGCTCATTTCGTCTTCGATTCACTCAGTTTAACTCTGTCAGATACATATGGACATGCAAGTGTAGGCAGGCCTCGCACAACCTACATACAGCAGCTGTGTGAGGATGCAGGCTGCAATTTAGAAGAACTACCAAGAGCAATGGAGGACAGGGAGGACTGGAGGAGGAGGGTGATGTTTGTCCGTGATACTCTCACGACAAGACGATGGACCCTACCTTGTATTCCCTGTGGTTGTGGTTCCGAGAAAACGGGTAGAAGGCACCGAGCTGCATCCACCGCTGGCACAGCTCCTCCGTCGGTTCCCACAGAAAACCGCAGATGTCTGCTCCGATCTGTGAAATAGATTTAAAAGAGCAATGACCTTTTCATGAATTAAGAATCTGGTACTACTTCATCACGGCATATTTTGAACAATCTTCATCTGCCTCTTTCCACTTTTTCAGTACATCATATTCGGCAATCTACCGTGTGCAAACGCGTCATATAACTGGTACTTACGTATGGAATTCCAAATAGGTTGAGCTCAAATAGTGCTGAAAATAGATATAAAAGAGAACATAAGAAATCTGCATATTAACTAACTACATTGAATAGTAAACAGTACAAGTGCAACTAAATCATCAGTGGTCACCTTAACTTCTCTTTTGAGAAACAATTTTTGAACACTTGGCTAGAATTCGTAAAAGTATTTTCCGTCGCAGCGCAGAGTTGTACTGTTTTATGTAAACGATTTTCAGTGAGGCTACTAAGAAAGTAACCGTCACAAGGCACCTAATTTTTGTAGGACACATCCACGATATTTAGTCTTGGGACAGTCGTGGAGTGTCGTACACCATTCGTACGACGAAAGTGAGCTGACCTGACGACATGTCCACGACTGTGCCACGACTGCCCTCAAAATGCGTAAACTAGTCAAGAGAGTACCATCCTCTATAGTTTAAGCTTGCTGAAATGTTGAAATGGCAGTAATTACATGTTGATGGCATTCTTGTGAGAGTTGTGTGCAGGCCACTACCCGGAATGGTTCATAGAGACACGTGTATTTTTTTGGACACGTCGAGGACTGGAATAGACCAGGCCATGCCCTCCCAGGCACAAGACAGTTGTATTTTGTAGGGCACATCGACGACTGCCATGCTTTTGACAGTCGTGGAGTGTCGTGAGCCTGTCGAAGGACGAAAGTGAACTGATCCTTACCGAGAATAGACCAGGCCATGTCCTCCCATGGCACTTATATTTATCGACGACTGTCATGCATGTGACAGTCGTGGAGTGTCGTGAGCCTGTCGAAGGACGAAAGTCAGCGGACCCTTACCGGGAATAGACCAGGCCATGTCCTCCCATGCCGCCTTGTTACTCCCCAGCCAGTGCCCGGCGTAGGAACCGGTACTCGGGAAGCTGGACCTGGTGATGATCACTCCGCGCTTTGCCGGTAAAACTCTCGACATTGCCCTGTGGAGCAGACAACGTAAAATAATTCAATGCAATCATTCTTGGCATCTCTAAAGCTGTTGCGCAAATAGTTTTTTTTTATTGTATCTGAAAAAGGCTTGGATAGGTATCAAAGTGTATTTGTGGTAGCCGTGTTGATAGAAGATGTTATATCATAGTACCATAACCTCCAAGCCCCTTTAAGTGTAATTTATTCTTAAAAAATGGTCTCTTCATTGCCTTTGAATATTTTGGCTGATTCTACGTCTTCAGATAGAGTCGGCAGAAGACTCAATTTAGTCGGTCAAAATCTAAAGAGTCTTTGATTGTGTGTCTATAAAGATGACTTACGATCGGGTAGCGATGGCCATGCTGTGTCCGTACAGACTGTGCACGTCGTAGTGCTTCCCCCAGGTCTGCTGGGCGTCCATACACAGCGTCAGGTCGTACATGATTCTGCCGACAATCGCTGGAATACAGGTTACATTAGACAGATACGGGGTTACAGGCATCTTTAATAAACCTTTGCTTAAAGTCGCCTGCCAGTAGACCTAGACAATGTCATACTACTATAATAATAATAATAAGTTTATTGCAAATTCATGCCCGAAGGCTAAATGCAAATAACATACATAAAAGAACAGTGTACAAAATAAGTATAAAAGCTGCTTATCTAAATTTTACAAATGTAATTGTCTATAACTAGTGAAGGGTTTGACTTCTCTTTTGTAAGCATATAATGCATATAACTTTCTGGTCATATGTACATGATGCTATCTACAATCGCTGGAATACAATTTAAGTTACTAGTAACATCAATACATGTATCATACCATTAAAGCGAGACGGGGGACGACACAGGATTTCTAAAACATTTGACTCATTGCTGTTGTCACGTGCACGTGACTGATCATTCTTCCCGATTAAGGTTAGGGTCATAACCGAAAATGAATAGAGTCCAGTTCCTGAGAGCTAGTCAAATTTCATTTGCTTAAAGTACATCATTTCACTTTTTTATACTAGCCAAATTAATTTGATTATAACATTATTTCTTGTATCACTTGATGCATCCTAAAAGTAGTGAAGTATGAGCATCACGTACCAGGCTTGAAGGGAGGATAGTTCCACCTGTTACTCTCACATCCGTTGTTGGACCCATTCATGAAACTCTTTGGTTCGTTCATGTCCTGTAAAAACGGTTACAAAACCCAAGTCACATGTGATTGTGAGAGGCATTCTAACAAGCAGTGAAAATGCACAAATATGTTCTTTATCGTAAGTTACAAGTTTAACATCCCTTACTCCATGTTCTTCGTTGCCTATGGCGTTAATGGTAATCTAGGACCAGTTGATCAATAAACTACATGCGTTTTTCACATCTTCTTCGTACTATTTGACAATTTTTAAAGTAGACAGTGTCTATGTAATTTGCTAGCAAAATGGTAGTTACGTCCAATCCTCTAATTCTAACAAAATTGTTGTTTATTGAAAGTAAAATCACGATATGAATAGGAAATGATAATCGCAAATTCGAACTTATCAATATTATGCAAATATCGCCAAAAGAATCTACTCACTATCCACAGCCCGTCATATGGTATGACGTTGTGGAACCGCTGACAGTATTCGCTCCACCACTCTGTTGTGCTGGGGTTGGTGTAGTCAGGAAACAACGTGGTCCCGGGCCAGACCTTGGAAGCATTGCAATAAAGTTCACTTAGTGACTAGTTTGTACATTCTAAACGATTAATGAAAACCAACAATATGCACTGACCAAAAGTGCAGACCTTGCAGTAAAGTGCATCGAGATAGTGACTACTCAGTGTCATAAAAATGCATTAAAAGCTAGCTAAATTCATTCATACAAAATTACTAAAACAGTATATGGGGGACGATGCCGACTTCCGATCACCTTTGACCCATGACCCAGGTCACATTTCTGTAAGTCACGTGGCCTGGCGAATCTGGTCAATTATTTCGAAGAAAACCAGAGAATCGATTGCAAATACCTTGAACTAATTCATTTGACTGATACGAAATTGTACGCCCTGAGGAATAGTTTTCCATGATGTAATGTACCAAGTTACCAATTCATGTTAACTCTCATGCTATGATGTTAGACGCACATGTATATGCTAAATGCTGCGTTTTATCCGATCCTTTGTGCATCCTACCTCTCCGATCAGGTTGGTCTCCCCGTCAGCTGCCTTGACGAAGACACCGTCCCTCAGCCCGTCCTCGTACGGCTGGTAGGGCGACCCGTCCCGCCGGTCCTGGTTGGTGATGGCCGGGTCCTGCAGGACACACAACGGTAAAGAAGAAGTTAGTCTATTTCTCAATTCAGTGCCCAATACTATTTCAGCTCGTCCAAAAATCGTTGGAATTGGAATGGGTTAAGGCATTGCTTTTAGAACATTACATCAAGACTTTTAATGTCAATCATAGCAAATCTAAACGACAATTTCAAACAGAATAGTTCTAGTTAAAACACTTAACCAACCATCGTAGTATAGCGGGCAAAATAACAAAAAGAAAGGCGATAAGATAGTCATTAGATCTCTAACGGCACGTGCTAGATATTATATGGAAGAGAACCCTGTTGAGTACAGACTGACATCAGGCTAATGCAGCAATATGTAGATACCGAATCATTTGTTTAAGATCTTACCAGAATGATGATGTATTTCTGTCCGTGATCATGAAGATCTTGCACGAGGTCCGGCAGTCCCTGGTACAGATCCGCGTCATACGTGAAGTCCTTCCGGTCTTCCATGTAATCGATGTCGCCATATTGGACGTCCTGCAAAGTACAGTTCAGCCAGTAAGTATAATCCGCTTAACTACGATTATGTGATATATAACTTGCAATCCAATGACCTGGGAGATCTGGACGTCTCATGGATGAGTGAGAAGGATACCGTTATGTCTTCGACAACGAAACGAAGAAACAGATTTCCTCCCTCGTGTCATCTACTAACAAACGATACATCAATTAAAGTTCTTGAGTTCAGCTAGAGTTTTTAAGCGGAAAGTATTGATTGGCTGTTACATTAAAATAAAATAATAATAATAATGACTGGTTTATTTCAAAACGCATACCATAGCAGCCTTTTCCGGCTGAATTGGGGTACATGATACATTAAAATTCATTACATGACTGTAAACTTCGTACAATAACATCATAACACATAATACTTCATAAAAAAAACTACAATTCATTCAATAAGTTTACGCTGAAAGGTAGGGTGGTATTTCTGAATCTAGACGTTCTGCATCTGAACTGTGTGAAGTTGTCCTTTGACCTTAGATCTCTACTGTGAACGCTTCCCCGTTTCGGAGGGAGCCAACTAGAGAAGGTGGGGGATTTAGAGATCGACAGTGCAAATTTCATACATAGATTACGGCGTCTCAGGTACAGGGGAGTGAGTGACAGCTGTTCTATTGCTCTATCGTAGCTAACATAGTTTTTACCTAGAATCATTCGGCACGCCCTCTTTTGTACTGCTTCTATGTGGTTTGACTGGAGAGTAGTGAGACCAGGATGCCACACAGGGCAAGCATACTCTAGCAATGGTCTTACAAAACCACAGAAAACAAGCGTTAGGTCATAGTTAGCAAGTCCATGTTTCTTTAGGACACGTACCAGATAAAGCCTACGGTTAGCTTTGCTCACTATCGAGTTTACATGAGTGGACCACTTGAGATCGGCTTGCAGGATCACACCTAGAACTCTAGCAAACTGCACTACTTCCAACTCTGATGGTCCTACTGACAGCTGTGGAGGTGGGGGTGGATTTCTCATAAAACATATAACCATTACTTTACATTTCACTGGATTTAGTTGCATGTAATTAGATTCAGTCCAGCGCACAAGTCCATCAACGTCCCTTTGCATTGTGGAAGGAAGAGTACTGTGTCTGGGTTCGGCTAACGACATGTCGTCAACGTATTTCCAGCCATCCGCCGAGCCTTCTTCGACCGGAACAGCGTCATTAATGAGGGCCAGGAATACGAGAGGGCCTAACTTAGTTCCTTGTGGTACTCCGCATGACAGTGTTTCCCATTCAGAAAGAGTTCCATGGTACTTGACACGTTGTTGTCGGCTTGTCAGGAAGGAGCAAATCCAAGGGATGATGGATCGGCGTACCCCGAGGGCGAGAAGCTTGTTGATGGCGGTAGGGTGATGAACACAGTCAAAAGCACGGGTAAAGTCAGTCAGCACGAGTGTACTGATGTATCCAGGTTTGTCCGTTGTGCTTGCTAGGAAGTGAACTAAACTTGTGAGGTAATGTGTCGTAGATTTCCCCTTGAGGGATCCATACTGGCGGGTGTCAATCATGGGTAGCACATCCAAGACCTGATAACCAACTTCTAGGTATCAGGTATTAGCATGGACGCCCATCCCTGTCGGTCTATATAACGTTATGCATTTGAAGGATATTACGACACTGTGGAAATATATCCTTACATAGGGAATGCCTGTAGCCCGGTTCCTCTCTATGACCTCCCGCAGCCCGGCAGTGTTGGTGTAGTTCCATCTGCACAGCTGGAACCCGAGGCCCCAGTACGCCGGCATCACGGGACGCCCGATCAGCTGGGAGGGAAACAACAGTCAGAGACAACTCTAAAGATACTAAAACAGGAGGTTTTTCTGCAATACCGAGCATAGCCACCAGGAGGCCCATAGTCCCTCTCATAGTCTTCCCAAGAGATATCTACCGACCAGTTATCATAATCCCCTATAGCCAAAATGTGCGGAAAACACATACAGACAAATAAACAAATAGACAGAAAGACTCACCGAAAACAATACCTCCATTTCACACAGGTAGCAATAGATAGCTTTAGCAATTAGGATTACGGGAGTCAAATGTTTATGATGTCATAATTATTACATTGTATCTGTAATCATGTACAATCTGTCTAAGAAAGACTTACATCCGTGTACTGCTGCACGACGTTTTCCGGGGAGGGTCCGAGGAACATGTAGAAGTCCAACACCCCGCCAATCACGCGGTACGTCACGGTTGGCATGGCAACCCTCTCCACATCCAGGATGCTATTACCTCGTTGTTAGGCAATGATGTTGAAGATACAGTCTTACCTCCGTGTACTGCTGCACGACGTTTTCCGGGGAGGGTCCGAGGAACATGTAGAAGTCCAACACCCCGCCAATCACGCGGTACGTCACGATGGGGGCGGAGTCAGGGGCACCGGGCTGGAGGGTCACGTCTAAAGGGCAGAGGTCATAAGGTTAAAGGTCGTCACGATAGGGGTGGAGTCAGGGGCACATCTGTAAAGTGTAACAGGTTGCCACTATAGACAGCATTCTAAAGTTTGGGTCAACGGAAAACTTTTCCTAATGTACGGGTCCACCAATAAGTACCCACAATAACCAAGTGGTCTCCGTCTTATCTTAGGCAGAGATGGTCACTTTTACAAGTTTGTACTGAAAAGTACAAGATTCTCGTATGTACATGATTTACTGATTAACGCCACATGATGGAAAAAAGCTAACGATATTAAAGACGAAAAAAGGTATAATATACTAGTATCTGCTTGGAGATGACGTACCCATCGCGTTACTGTTGAGAAGCATGACGCCATTTGCCTTCCCGTCATCCTCCAGGCACATGTAGAACGGGTGGTGGCCGTACAGGTTCTCGTAGTTCTGTTCAAACAAATAGCAACAAAACATGGATTTGAAACAGTTGGCCGCGTGAGAAGGGGTATCACTCAGCTGTAGAACGACCGGTACCAAGTGGATTCCTCCATCCCGACAGTATGCTGCGCCCTTCGCTGACCAAGTACAATCCAACCCGTCTTTATAGACCCTTCAAGGGACTAGGTCATAGTAAATAGCTGATTGTAGACAGTTGGCCACTATACATAGGATAGTTAATGACTGGGTCAAGGAACTACGTAAAAGAGGCCTGGAGTGTCTATATATATAAGTGCATAATATATATAGCGGCGGTTCACTAGTACAGGTACAGGTTTGACTGCATATATTAAACATGGCAAGACACAAAAGTTGCTAAGTGTTCAACAGCTATACGCCATTTGCCACTTCTCCCACAATTACCGGTTTATCTAACGAGAAAGATATCATATTTGCCCCTTATAACAGAATTTGGTGACACTTACCCCAAATGGGTTTGCGCCGCTGGCGAAGATGGGCCACGTTTTCCAGTTGAGGTCGTGCCTGTAGCGCCTGTGGACGTGCTCCCCCAGTCCGTACAGGTTAGAACTGGCCAGCCGGGTGGACACAGACAGGAACTGGTCAGAAAACGTCAGCTTACCCACGGAGGTGTCGAATCTGGGTGTTTTTAACAGGCGTAAGTAAGGACAAGGTATAGGGCGTTTGCGCTCACGTGACTATGACGTAAGTGCTGTACGCCATATTGAATGGTTAAGCCTGGCCGTTGCCAGGAACATGTCAATGTAAATTAGGTTGAATTACGCTCTCAGTGGCCCGCCCGACCCACCGACACCCAAGAAGAGGTGCCAATTAGCCCCTGACAGCAAGATACTGTGTAACACAGGCTATTTAGCATTGGTATCATTATCCTTATAGAATAGACATGTACACTACCAAAAATCATTTTTCTTGTCTTTCTTGTTTTTCCTTCTACAAAGAAAATGTTTCTGTCTGTAAGTGTCAGCCAGAATGTTATTCTGTATACAAGAATCCCTGTATCAAGCACAAACAAGAATCCCTGTTATAAGCTGAAACAAGAATTGCATCTAAGAATTTTTTTCTTAAGTTAACTTATACTGAGAATGTTCAAGAAAATAATTCTAGCAGAATCAAATTTTCTAGAAAAAATGGGCAGAATCTGTAAGAATAGAAATTTGAGGAAATAAAAAACAAATCTTATGTTAAGCCACAGAAAGCAATTTTTTCTTATTTTTCTAGAAAATTCTTATTGGAAAACAGCATGCTAGAAATACTTTCTTGAACTTTCTTGATATAAGTTTAAGAAAAAAATTCTTCGTGTAAGAATTGACATAGACCAGACTTCCCGGAAGGTTTCTTGAATTTTCTTGTTTTTCCTTTGTATAAGAAAATATTTCTCAACATAAGAAAACAACAAAAATAAGAAAGAATAAGAAAAAAGATTTTTGGTAGTGTATGAGTAAATAAAGCGCACTCTACACTGAATTTTACCCATGCAATACATATCCGAATATGTCAAGTGAGTTGGTCATTACTATTACATGTATTTGCACAGTAGTTATAAATTGTTGCCAGCACCCTGTTACACCGAGCATTTAATTCGGACTATGTGAGTTAGTCGTGCTTTCTTTATCTTTATATAGAACCATGACGTAATGACTGACATTGTTGCCCCGGTGCTCCTCCTGGTGACCTTGAAGCTGAAGGGCCGGTGTGTGAAGGTGACGTCATACATGGGGCTGTCCGCCGCCTGCCCGGGTCTGGGGACCCTCAGGGCCGCCTCGGGCACCTCGTACCGGGCCTCGGCGGGGTCTAAGATCTGTGGAGAAGTCGCAAGGTAAGAACCTGTTGTTTAAGAAACTCGTACCGGGCCTCGGCAGGGTCTACGATCTGTGGTAGGTAAGTAGCAACATGTAAATGTGAGTTCATCACCTTTTCTACATTTTTTTTACTCTTGTGATAAACGTCGATCGTTGATTCGGTGTTTTCCCATAATGTAGCAATTTATTTCAAAAAGTGATGGGTTGATACGTTTGGGTTGCACAGCAAATGTTTTTAGGCGGGTATATGTAACTTATCATGTAAACATAGGGTTTACTGCGAACATACAACGATGTTAACAATGGTAGACATCTTATTGACAAAGTGCCATTATATCTACGAACGATACAGGTTATGTGCTGTGTACTTATTTGAATCGCAAATGTTCATACAGTCCTGACTGGTGTTTGTGACGTGTTAAGTAAACTGGGGTTTACCATGAGTGCATTTACGTTAACGTTTCTAAATATTGAACTAAGAAAACCCGCGTCGATAACCTAACACCAAGTGGGTCATTGGGTGAAATATTAACTAGATACTCTAACATCGTAAGAGTTTACTTGTTACGAGTGTTTACCTTGCATGTCTCTAACGCCTACATAAAGTGTAATTAGGTCATTGTAGCAAAATAACGTACGTTTGGTCGTATGTCTGTTTAATTAGTAATTGATCGTATGCTGGTATATCAATCCGTTTGTGAAGGTTAGACATCCAGGTAAACAATATATAAAGAGTATTCAAACTCTACAGCTGGATAAGAATTCGGAGATTGGTATATCAATCGTTCTGGGGTACGGGTCTTCCATGCATACCAGGGGTACATTTCTTTTCACTACATTACAAGATATTGAATTGCAATGACTTAAGTTATACAGCACCAAAAATTTACAAAGTACAGGGAAGTACAAACCTTTACGTGCAGCCTGTGCTCTTCCTGCATTTCTACCAGTAGTTCTACGGTCGCCACATCTCCACCGTACATGGTCGGGGTATTCAGTCGGCGCAGCCTGGCCCTGTAGCCCGAGGCCGTCTTCACCACCGCCCCGTCCACCTCGTAGCCGTGGTTCGTCGGGTAGAAGCAGCTGGGCGGGCCCTGGGTGGCCGCCGGGCTCCAGCAGCAGCCCCGCGCCTCGCACCGATCCCTCGCGGCCTTCCCCTCGGGGTGACAGTCGACCCTCTCCCGCTCGTCCATGGCGGGACACACGGGGTCGAGACGGTCCGTCCTGGTCAGCACCACGGCGGTCGGCACGATTATAACCAGCAGAGCCGCCACCACGACACACGACAAGACCAGGACTACTCGCCATCGGGGGCTGCTAAACCCGCCCTTCTCATTTCTAGGGTCTTCTACCGACCTCCCGGGAGAACTTTCTTCGACAGGCATGGCTTATAGATAACACCTTACTACCGTCTTCACAAAAAGTCCAATGACTCTTTGAAACGCCCTTCCTGCACTAACCCCCTGGACGCCACACACACATTTATAGGTCAGATCCGGGGCATACCGATAGTGGGGTTAATAATTGAAATTTTGGGTTTTTCTTGTCGAGGCTATCTTTCTCTGCAAGCATAGGGTCAAATGATTGCTGAACCACAATCGAAGCAACCTTTGGACGCGTCGGTCAGACCGTGCATACATTTCGATTGTTGGTGTTTCTTAGTGGTTTTGTGTCTATAGACCCTATGGAGCAAATAACATAATGGAAACATGTTGTAATTGCATATAATTTACATTGCGTTGATTGCGTGTCAAACCTACCCGTCAATACTTAAGACAAATCACCGATAGGTGTTGCAGCCCTTTGTATGGATCATTAAGCTGCATGGTTCCCCAGGTTATAAGACACTGAACCCTACGATAAGCCATTACCTGACTGTAACAAGATGTTACAGATATACTTGTGTTAGCCTTTGCTGTTCTCAAGAAAGTAGAATTTTAAGATACATTCTGTACTTTGTAGCTGACTGTACCAAAGTTGCTGTACTTTTTGTCAATGAAGTTTTTCGTCTCTTCAAGCTACTAAGCGTGTCTCACCAATATGATATTTGATGGATCAAGATGTGCAGTGCCCAAGCTTGTCGGTAGGTGACGCTCTTCTAGCTTTGCTTCGCCATAACGTTGTTCGTACAAACTCGTGAATGTTCGTACAAGATCGGAACTGTTCGTATTCACCCCCGAGGGAAACGGTGTAATTATGTGTTGACACGAAAATGCCGTGTTCTGATTTGTAGCTGTGATTAGCACTCCCGACGGGTGGGACATTTCTGTTCCGTATCCATGGAGACAAACAAACGTTACGTCATCATTTGTTTAGCCTCGCTCCATACACGACTCCACCACGGTCGGTGTTTTGATAGAACTTTTTCTTTGCTGATTGATATGACGTAGCAAGGAGGTTTATTCAAACCTCCTTGGGCGCTGTGATGTTTTCTGATTATTACCGTGTTCTGATGGTACAAACGACAAATTCAGAATCCCTATCAATTTTTCTAGCGGCACATTTTTAAATCTTAACACGTGATGAGAAAATAGATAAAGACGCCACGATATGATAAAAATATAGTCTTCTAATCTTCTAAGCGACGTTTTTTCGTACGAAAACTTTTACGGGTACAACAAGCTATAAGTTGAAATGTTTGCCTTTAATTATAAACATGTCGTTGGAATTTTGAAGTGACTTTGCAAATTTCAATTTCCCAGCGTTTTCTAAAGCCTCCTGAATCCAATAATATCTGTACTGGCCATCTTTTTGTGAAAGTCTCTACTGTGTGGGAAGCTCTCTAATGTAGAAAGTTGTTCGGCCAGGCGTAAGATTAGGCAGACAACAAAGCATGGGGATAATTATAGTAATTATCTTCAATCAGAGCACATTGCAAGATCTAAACTGGGCGTGGTCTTTGTGACGTCACCGAACACTCTTCTTGTTGAAAACGTCTTATAAAGAGAATGATCAAAGGCACAACACAATGTCTTTTTTAGATATAAGAAACGATACAAACACATAGTTTAACAAGTTCATCTCTTCTAGCCAAAGTAACCTACCTTAACATTAATCCGCCGGGTTACATAAATACGCCACTTTAACAAGTGTGTTTGAGAGATCTCTAGCGCAGCACCCTAAGGTATGTGCAGTTTAGATATACATGTACCTGTGTTTTCTCCATAAGTTACTGCCTTGTTATGTGGCGTTGACAAGATGATTTGTTTTCCATGCTTCCTAGCAGGACGGATTTTGTGTAGATTGTACAAGACTTAACTTAGCTGCCGAATTCTTCTTTCCGCGTACCCCCGTACCCTCCACCAGGCCCTCTTACGGGCGTATGAATCATAGAATTCGGCAGAAAAAGGAATGATTTGCCAGTACAGTCAGTCCACAGTGAAGATCACATTTGTGTAGTTAGTCTGGTAGAGTCTAGTACCCCCCGTAGGAAAGCCTGATGGAGGCTAGCTTCTGTAGCAGTTGCAAGAAAGTCTAAACGTGCACTTGATTGGGTATTTTTACCTGCTAGACTCTTGTTACGGTTGTAAGTTACCATTGTGATATGCAGTGTTGACAAGTTAATTCGCTGTTTATACTTTCTACTTTAGCCTTTTGTGACGCGCCAGCTAGCGCGTATAGTATACAGTTGCTCCTCTGTTTATTTACGTACCTCTAACTCTTTCAAACGAACAGAATTTTAAACCCTTTTCTATATACGAACCGAGCCGAATCGTTTTTTGTTCACTTGTTTACGTCTACATTTACCTGGTTCATCCATGCGTGAGTGACGTCATCCGTTTGCTTTCACGCGAATATTGCGACCCGGGCTCACCTGGCCTACCTCATTATGGGCGTTGCCTAGCGACGCGGATGCTATTTCACCCAAATATCCCGGGGCCATTCCGACCGGGGCGCCGACACGAGTCCGCGCGTTCTCACACACTCGCGCTCACACCTGTACGGGACCCGGGCGACACCGAGAAACACGGGATATTTCGGACCATCCGCAACAAATCACTGCTATCCACTGGGACTCATTTGTATTCTAGAAGCGTGCCTGGCTCCGGATATGCGGCAGTGATTCTATCCGAGCTGTCATCGCGGCTTCAAGGCGCATCTTCCAAGCTCCGTTGACGCCAGGATGTCACTCGGTAAGTCCGCCCCCCTCCCCCTAATATCATCCTTGCATTCCGCCATCTTGTATACATGTCTTGTCTTACGTTTGGGTATTAAAGTTTCGTATTTGTGGTGTCTTAGAGTCTGTGATCTCGATGTTTAAGACAACTAGAAGACAAGCAGGTCG
The DNA here is from genome assembly GCF_035083965.1 of Branchiostoma lanceolatum. Taxonomy (NCBI): domain Eukaryota; kingdom Metazoa; phylum Chordata; class Leptocardii; order Amphioxiformes; family Branchiostomatidae; genus Branchiostoma; species Branchiostoma lanceolatum. Next base: position 18,800,256 of record NC_089738.1, on the reverse strand, counting down.
TACTAGATTGCTTATAGATGTCTTTCTGTGTCCGTGATTTTGTAAACATGTTCAAGACAAATCGTATGTTTAGTCCCCGTGTCACATATGACAGGTTCAGTGGCAATTTGAGGACATTGCTGCGACAATCTTGAACGTGTCGTACTAAATTCAGCTGTCATATGAAGGAAAAGGTTGTAGCAGTTCCTTGTCGGTGGTTAGTTCTGTCGCTAATATTCGCTGTAGATAATATGAAAAATCATGCAACGTGCCAACACAATCTATCATGATTTTACTATGCTTTATTCTCGCACGTGACACGCGTACTACATCATGTATCACATTTGGATTAACTACATATAAATTGCTTCATACCGACTGTTAAATCTTAGAGGACGTTGAACTGTAACGATATCGAGAACGAGTTCGGCAGTTTGTAGCCGCCTTGTTGTGTATTCCACGCATGGTTAGTGAGAGGCTATTCGTGTCCAATAGTCACGCCACCTTATCTATAACAACGTGCTTAGAGCTATATACGGTTGGCAAGTGTATCCAATACCTTTACTACGCCCCGTTATGCTCCGATAAGGGCTACGTATATATAGACTGTTTTGTATCCAAATTTGCACGAATTCAAATATACAAGCTTAGGCGTACGGAATAGTAAGACAGCAGGTTTTCATGTGAAAATGTAGGAACAGGTAAATTTTGCTTTTCACATGGTCGACCAAAACGTATCAATGCACTGAAGAGAAACAGAGCCTGTTTATAATTATCAGAGCTTTCCGTTGGTATTCAAATCTAAACATCTCTAAACGACTAATGATAAAAATCCAGACATTTCGTAATACAACCATTAAGAAACAGACATTCCATTTCCAGACTGTAAAATGAAGCCTACGTGAAGCTATCCTTCCTTTATAGCTACAAATTCGTGATCAAACGTCTTCTATAAACCCCTGAAAACATCTGCCTCCCGTGCTCTAATGGCATGTCTTGTCGGGTGAATTATCAGAAGGACGTGAATCCTAAACCACCTGCCTCTGCTCTAACGTTATAACAGACTCCATATAATATTGCACATGCGATTTAGATATCGATTCTACTTACATTATAATAAGGGTATCGGTGATCGAGTAGCCTTTACTGGACACTTGAACGGAAAAAACTAGGAATAGAACAAAAGTAGCCGACTTCAATTGCAGCCCATTCCCACCTTGTTATGCAGCTTAAAATACTCTCCAAGCAGAGGGGGGGGGGGGGTCCAGCTGTTTTTTGCGTGCTTTAATGCGGTTTTGTCAGGCTTTCTACTTTGTCATTTTTTGTAGAGACGAAGAAATACATAGTAGAAAGCCCGACAAAAACGCCTAAAAGTGCGGCAAAAACCAGCCGACCCCCCCCCCCCTCTACTTGGAGAGTAGCCTGTACTGGACACTTGAACGGAAAAATGGGATAGCACAAAAGTAGCCGACTTCAACTGCAGCCCATTCCTACCTCGTTATGCAGCTTGAAAGGCAATGGTTTTACAAAGGAACCGTACAGTTCCCACTGGATATTTTGGTTTCCAACTCCGGGTAGTTTTCTGAAGGCTGCCCGGTCCTAATTGCTTTCCACCTGGGCAGCGATCAGATCTCATTAGGCAATCAGAGACTTTGCCAGACTCGCCAGGTTGCTTGAAATGGGAGAAAGTGGGCCAGTAGACTGAATAATGCGCCAGAGGAGTTAGAAGGTCAGAGGACCAACCTAGTTTACGGTCCCTGTATATAACACTGACCAGCTAGCTTCTCCAACGTATTATTTGTCTTGTCTTCCACTGTCTCGGAAAAGGAAGTCAAACCCAAATAAGATAGAATTTAGTGTCAGTATTTAGACTAGAAAAGTCACATGCTGTATTGTTATATATTGTCTGTCCGTCCTTTCATGTTACATGTACTTGCAATTAGGGGAAGAACTTGCAATAAACTTATTTATTATTCGGTTTATTGGCCCACTTTCTTCTATTTTCAGCAACCTAGCGACTCTGGTATAGAGACTATATTTTGACCACTATATTGTTTCATTTGCACTAGCATAATGCCCTTCCTCGCTCTCCAGGCAAATCTCGCACCCTATTTTGCCAACTCTACTATCTGTCATAGGAAGGCCTGGTGGAGGGAGTCTAAGGCTATGGACCCTGGTAGAAATCAGAAACTGCGGGTAGTTGGAAAAAAGATTTCCCGCAGGGTCTGCAACGGAAGACTGGGTCGTACAAAAACGCACTTTCTGAAAATTAGACCCAAGGGTACTGTTAGGGCTTCTGCTTTCTTGATTCGCCAAGAAATATAGCAATACCAGAAAAATGCTTTATTGACACAACAAAAAACAAAAAGATACAATGGATTTCGCACGGCCAACTACGAACTACGAAATAAAGAAACAAAAATTAATCTTAGGATTAATATTCTATTGACTAAACAGTAAAGTCTAGCGTAAGTATTAGGTAGATTTGTAATATCATGTTGCAATCATTTGGGGCTGATCGCGGGTTTTACTGTCAAAGCGATCTTTTATGTACTTACCCATTGTTACATTGTGAGAGTTGTCACATATAAAGATGTATTCAACTCTACTTTAACATATCTAACACACAGTCATCAGTATCAGAATATTGTATATTCATCGCTGATGTTATAATGATAAGTTGAAACGTGCATTACACTTCTAAATAGTTGCAGTTAAGTTAGAGACCTCTTTTAAGACAATGGTAGTCGCTCTTTTATCACATGGGAGTTGTTATATGGCAACAATCGCACCCTAATAGAGAATCATCACTTCTGTTATGAAACTAAAATAGTTACTACCTCTTGAAGAGTTCACACGAAAACTGTAAGTGCAAAACGCAAGATAGACTAATTTAAAAAAAAAAGATCCCTTCTAAGCTACATTTCTGTATGATAACTATGGTGATACCGAACGTTTATAAAGCAATATGTGCTCAATTGTAGTTTTGAATTCTAGTAGAGAACGCAAAGTTAGGGGCTTGAATGATAGGTTTGCTGTCTTTGTTCTGAGTTGAAAAATGCTAGAAAAGGTTACAGTCCTTTTTTAAAGGAGGATAATGTTTAAGGGCACTTCCGTATCCTTATAAGACAACTGTAGCATGCCACAGTGTGAACCGGCCAAACCTATCGGTTTAAGCCTCCTTCATGTGCGTCTTATGATGGGTTTAAGAAAACAAATGGAGGAGATTCTTAGGATCTAGGACAATCTTGAATATTGTCTTGGACACCTTCTTGAAATTTCAGCTGTCTTGTGACGGAATAGGATATCGTAGATCCTTCTCGACCGTCAGTTCTGTCGTATCCTCATTAAAAATGGCGCTGCAAAAATAAAACTCAAACAAAAGATCGTATGACGTATGTGACTGCACCTTAAATGTCGATATCCTAATTAGACTTACTTGAGTCAGTCGCACGATAACACGACCCAGAAGACGCCAACAAATCAATTCTAACGCTACACCGCCGGAGGGCACACTTCGCGCCCTGTAGGGTCCTTGTTGTACGCCTTCTTGAGTTACTATTATACCCCGACCTTTGTCTGTAGTGTGTGCATAGCGCCCTTTTGAAACAGTAATAAGGTCCTACCCTCGTGTCTAGCAGCACTTAGAACAAGTTCCTCAAATCTGTATCAAGATTTTGGAGGTATTTTGTAACTCATTCTTTGAAATTTGGTACATTATTCTAATGATCATCGGCGGTGCGCATAAACGCACCGCTAGCTTTCCTTGTCTCCATAATGCATTCAAAACATACAGTTTGTAAAAGACAGCGATACTGCATATCGGAAGAACTGCTGCGTACATGAAAAAAGAATCTTAGTTTTTAAAAGTCACAGTGGAGAGTTGCATACCCTCTACCCAACGGAGTAACTTTCGGTTGTTTGTTCTTGGTCGGTGGCTTAACGTCCTTCAGAAACAAACCACTTTCCCTTAAGCAACTTCAGCGTTAGTTTGAAGCAACCTCAGCGTTAGTTTTGAGGACCTCTCTGTGTGCTTATTTTAGCCACAGTGGTCTTATTTTTGTGTTCATGTCTTTCATGTGGTCGGGGGGTTAGCACCTCTTATGCACGGTACAATACCAATGGTTTTAGTTGTCAGTTTCTTGTGCTGGAATTTCGTCTTTTGCCTTCTGTCCCCTTCTTGCTTATGAAATTCTTGTACTAAAGATATTCTTTTTTCATTCTTTCTATAAAGCACAATAGAAAGTCAACAAAATCTAGATTTAACTTTAGGGCAGCGGAGTTTTGACCTAATTTTTGGATACATTACCTTACCACCATCTCTATATAAAACACAAAGCAGCGTGCATTAAATAAAATCAATACCAAAAGCTTTGTGACAGTAAGGACGTTTTTTGAGTGTACAGTAGATTATTCAGACGCCTTCGCATGCGGGCTGTGTTGCTAAAGAGAATAGTCCCGGTTTTTAGGCCGCTAGTCGCGTTAATGCCACAGAACAGAGTCAGAGCAGGACAATGGAGTGTATTTTTCGAACTGACAGTTTGCACAATAACTGTCTTCTCCAACCTTTAGCCGTCAATATCTTCACTCCGCTGTGTCCATGGACTTTTTTAATTATAATCATAACGCAGTTGTTCTGTAGCTGTCAGAAGAAATTGAAAATATAATCGTAGAACCAACCGCACATTATCAACATTGAGATAAGACCGAGATAGTCTCCCTCTGTGACAAATGCCACATGATGTCACCTTCCCTTGACAACCGTTGCTAACAACAAATGTCAACAAAGATCGATGAGATTGAACGATGACCTTGGCGATCTCGGGAGTTCATTCAACCCTTGCAGGACAATAATAGATCAGTTTTAGAATAATTTTTTTTGCAGTTCTTTTGTAAAAAATATGAAATAATCGGCCAATATAGATAATATGTTATCAGTTTTTTTTATGAATGGGTAATAAATAAAGCTTGATAATTGAATTGATGGTATATAGATGATAAATCAATGAGTAGATGAGTAGATACGTTATTAATTGATACTTACATTTCTTGCACATTTGACTCTTTTACTACTGTGACAATATATTACTTGTTTGAAGCTCCCGCTAGGACATTAGTCCATTATAATGAGTAGATAAGTCGATACATTATGAATTCATATTCATATTTCACATTTGCCTCTTACTACAGTATGTTCCTTGCGGAAAGCTTCCGCTATTTCGTAAACCCTCCATGTTGTTGGTTCACCCCTTGATGATTTGATTTCACCTGCCTCTCTGTCTTGAGACAAATATATTTCATTCCCTGCCATATGTTATTAGTCCGTGAGTGGATAATCCTCTAGGATTTAGTAGAATAATCCGATTTTAACTCTATAAGCTTAACATAATCGCAAATCACTGCAGTTCACTTCCTTCTCTATCCGGCTTGCTTCTAAAGAGCCTTCCGGGTTTTCCCGGGATAATGCTTCATGTATAATTCACGAGACAAGCGTGTTCGCTTGTCGTGGAACAAGGCTCTGTGTTGACGATAGGCGTTTTGCGTGCGGCCAAAGCCCCACTTCAAACCCACGCGAATACTCAATAAGCCGTAGTGGACAAGCTAATTATTGTGTCAATGGGAGGGTATGGTGGGGGAGCACAGGAACCTGATTTGGTACATTTTAAGACGAACGACGGGGTAATCATTGTTTCAATTGGAGGGTGTGGTGGGGGGAAACTTGATATGGTATGTTTTACAATGTAGGACGAGTTAATTATTGTGTCAATGGAAAGGTGTGATGAGGAAACTGGATACGGTATGTTTTACAATGTAGGGCCTAGGACAAGTTGATTATTGTGTCAATGGGAGGGCGTGCTGTGGGATCAAGGGGCACATTTTAAGATGTAGTTAACTATTGTGCCAATAGGAGGGTGTGTTGGGAGGGCACAAAAAACTGATTTGGTTCATATTAATATATAGGATGGTCTGATCATTGTGCCAATAGGAGGGTGTGGTGGGGGAAGACAAGAAACTACGAGTCAATGTGAGTGCTTGGGTTGGGGGGCATTGGATTAAGCGGTGGTTGTTTTGAATTGGTATTGAATGCTGATATAACATTTACTTTTGGTCAGATAATGTTGTCAAACTACAAAATAATCTACACACAGTGCCTGCTTTCTTGCTTGCTTGGATGTCTAATCTTTATACAATCGATAGGACACCTTTATCAGGATGGCTGGGAATTTATGATTATAAAGGATCTCTACGCAAAGCCAGACAACAGGTGACCGATAGTTACCTCATGGTTGGTATTCAGCTTAGTATGTGGAGAGTAGATGATTTATCTAAGAGCATACCAACACCACATTACAACTGCCAGATATTGATATTCCTGTGTGTAAGAAATAGCTTACGATTATTTACGTTTCCTTATGAAATGACTCTTTATTTAGATCTTCAATTAGCTTGACATTTCTTGACATTTTCCTCAGTTCCTTAAGAAATCCTAAAAGTGAAAGCTTTATTGAATTGAAAGAGCAACTAAAATGTCGAACATCTGATGTTCAGGATATCTGTCATTTTGCGATTTATCTATATGTACCAACAAACGCATGACATGCAAAGACCACACGAAGCTTCTCTCTGAAAGTGACAGTGAAATGAAAGTCCCTCTATCATTCACGTAAACATGTGGTCTTTTCTGAAAACATCTCTGTTATATTTTCTTCCTTGATTCACAATTAAACAATAAATAATATACAAACCAAACTTAAAAAGCCAAGATAATAGAAAAAAAACTAAAGAGAAGAAGCCGTCCATAATTGAAGCCTTACAATTGGTTGTGGCAACAATATCAATATCATAATTACAAGATTAACGTAAAACTATGTTATCTTTGAATCAATTGTGTACTACTTTGTCCCACCGAAGAGCAAACAGTAGACAATTGATTTAAAGATTACACAGATGTTTTAAAAGAATATAATTACTTTTTTTACGGGAATCATAGATGAAATGTCATTTCAATGGCACTTAAAAGACGGACAAGCTACGTACTGTCTTGCATTTTTCTTCTGAAACTTTATGAACGGTGACTGACCGGTTTCTCCCTGTTGACACGCCTATAACCCCCATTTGATCGATTGATTCTGTTTCTCTTTTCTTTCCATTCAAGCGAAGACACTTGTTTATCAAAAGGGATCCACCCTTCAGTCTTCCGTTAACAGAGTTACGCTTGTTTTCCGACATAAGCCACTGCGTGTTTGCTCAAGGAGATCTACACCCGTCTTCTCTTAGGGTAAGGTAAACAACTGTTATTGGCAACAATCGGATGAACAGTTTGAACGAAGCTTTGAATTTTGCCACATGGACGGACAAATATTCTGTGTCTGACTGAGATCTAAGCAGAGAATTTGCCTTGACTAGTTTTGTCCAACTTCTTCTGTTTGTTCACTTTTAAGAAGGGTATGTATATATATTCCTTAAGAAGTCCCATAATCCTTAAGGGGTGTAATCCTGATGACGAAAAGTCGGTTGTCCTCATGTGGCCCTTACTGAAACGGAGCCAAACATGGTAGGACCCGACCAGACAGATGCATGGCAAACTACATTGGAGGCTGAATTTTGTGTTAGCAATGAAGGGAATTTAGGAAGATGACGATGAAGAATATTGCAAAGACTCTACACCAAGTTTGGAGCGGAGACCCCTCGGTTGATGACAAAAGAGTCTTATCCTCAAAGTCAACATGCCCGAGTAGCGTACAAAAGACCGCATGTAAACTGTGCATGGTAGAACAAGGGGTGTGTCAATGCACACTTAGAAACCTGCCTAAACATTTACACCGCGCTGTCTCTACACAGGGCTCGGGTATCCTCGGAAAAACACGCGCGACAAAAGACGCTGTCACCTACATGACTGTATACCATACGAGGGGCTTACGACAGCAAATTACGAACATATTCGTGGGGCAGTTGTGGATTTGTCGTACAACATTCGACTGTCTTGTGACAGAAAAGGTTGTCGTAGACCCTTTTCGATGGTCGCTTCTGTCATAGCCTTGCTTAAAATTATGCCACAAAAAGAATAGCTCGACAAAATGTGACCGTGTCTTTTGAAAGGAGCGCTCGAAAGTTACACGGCGCGGCCATTGTACATAGCGCGCCCAAACAGCGTCACCCAGGCGACGCGGAAAACCCGGTGCAAAGTTTCACCTCTGGGATATAAATTACCGAACTTTAGTCACCGGAATCAAAAAGCGAGCGGATACTGTGTCTTTTCTCGACAGTGTATAGTCACGGAACGCTGCTTGGTTGAAGACTCTACGGTTAAACTGTGTTTTTCATAGCTATTGACCGATGAAAATGTTTTGATATGTCTCTCGCCGTAGCGATCGCAGCCGCGGAGAGGGCCAAGGCGGTGGTGATACACAAGAACGGCGACGCCTTTGATCCGGGCCGGAAGTTCGTCGTCAACGAGAGGGTGGTGAAGGACCTGGACACGTTCTTGAACTACGTGTCGACTGACCTTGGAACGACGCCGTTCGGGCCAGTGAGGAAGCTCCACACGCCCAAAGAGGGCCACAGGGTGAAGACCCTAGAGGACTTGGAGACGGGAGGAGTCTACGTGGCCGCCGGGAAGGAACGCTTCAAGCCCGTCAAGTAAGTAGACGTGCTCATGTGTTGACATGGCCACCAGCGGCGACCATGACCTTTGACCTGTTCGAACCGCCATTTTGAAAGTGATCCGTAGGGAAACTTAGCAATTTGAAATTAGACTTCTGACCTGTTTATTTATCAGAATGTGATTATTTTAGTATCCGTTGTTTGATAAGGTTGGTACATAGATTAATAATACAGTTCTTTGTTGAACAATCGAAAGGATTCATCTAAAAACTAGTATCATCTTGATAATGATGACAAGTACTTCCAAAATGCTGGCAGCTTAAACATTTCATGAGATCAGTAATATATAATATACCGTACATACGATTAGAGGCTGTGTGCGCATGCTATGTGTCCCACAGACATCACAAAATGAACCGGCCCTGAACCATGGGGTCTGTCGCACGACCACGAATCAATTAAGTTTCTCTTTTCTGTTGTCATTCCAGTTATGGCGAGTATTTCCGCGTTCGAGCTCAGCTGCAGCACAGCAAGGTACGTAACCATGGTGATGCATACGCCACGTTTCCATAGTAACTACAACAGCACACACATCTTGCTCAAACGTAGCATCGCTCTTTTGTATTGAAGTGTATGCCGGTAATTCCAGTCGATCTTGCCTTATTGTCATGTGCTCTTATATGATAACTCATCAGCCCAGTGGGTAGGCAACCAGGAATATCAAAACACAAACATTGAGTGTTGCCACATCGAAACCGCCACTTTTGTCGCCGCAGATGTGGCGTTAATTAGACACACGCTGTTGTGTGTAGCAGAGGCGACAGTTCAAGTGACAGGTTGAGTAGAACAGGTGTATGTTCGCGGGAGAGAAATCCGTGCTCGGAATAGGAATATCAAACGCTGAGTATTAACCACCTCGGAGCTAACGTCGTGCGATAGGTTCAGAATTTGTTTTCGTGGATCTGTTGTACAAAATTCAGCCGTCTTGTAACGAAAAACGTTGAAGTATAGATCATCTATGACGGTTGGCTCAGTCTGCAACAACATCGCTTAGAATATCATAAAAGAAAGTGTACGACGAATGCAACCGCGATGCCTCCACGCAAGTCAGCATTGCTACCGCGGGCCAGAAAAGGACGATCCGAACTGAAACCTTATTCTTTCCGCTTCTCTCCGTTTAAGTCTGAATCTCCTGAAGGGATGGATTTAATAGAGGTAAGAAATGTCGTTTGCTGGGGAATATGTTGGCTTGACGCCACAGTTTTAGAGTCTGGAATAATCTACATGTAGAGGTGTGGTTTTGTCTCGTTTCTGTACGTATATTTCCTTGTTTTGTATGTCACATTTTTGCGTTTAATGCCTTGTTTTCAAATTGTAGGCAAACATACCAACGAGGAGTATGTCCTTTCAAAAAAGTTGTCGGTATCTCCGATTGAAAGACAATAAGATGTCGTCTTCCCTAGTATTTGCATTAGGAGTAAGGTACGCCTTTGTGAGAAAAGAAACACAAAATTCCAATCTAAAGACGCACAGAACAAGGAAGAACGAAAGACGTACAAAAATGAGACAAACTCTTTCACTTGAAGATCATTCCAGAACGAATTTGGCACGCTGGAGTGGCATTAATGTTCGATGAAACAGCACAGTAATAGTGCAATAGCTAAGAACACAACCCCACAAGTTAGCCACCAATTAATTAACAACATCTAGTGGTTCGAATTGTTCGACCTGGCGCACATACACGTCGTCGCTCACCAGTGTGGTTGTAGGCACAAGCATCTCACATTCTCTTGAGAATGAATTATTACACAAACAGGTACACCAACCACCATGATCAGGAGAGACTTTGCTAACTTTAACACAACTGTTTTCTAATTACTCCCATCATTATAATGGCTTAAGTAACTACGGCTAATGTCTTGTAAACGTGTGCCACAAAAACACCGTACCGAAAAAAAAAAAGAACGTTATCAGCTTATAAACGAGCACACATCAATGATTGAATAGTGATATGAAATGACTAATTTGTGGCTAATTGAAGGCTAAGGAAGGCTAATTGCGAGTAACAACCATTTAAGGACAAACCAATGTGGAAACATCCAGTTATTTCGGCTACATCTGAATCTGATTCTAGTTGACTAGATCTCGAACTCTTTTATAATGTTATAGATCTCAGGGCTCGAAATACTGGGTGCAGGTGCACCCAAAATTAGAACTGTGCACCTAATTTTTAACTTTTCTTATGTACAGTATTAGTTATTTGTAGAATTGCAGATTGAAGTTCTTAAGACAGGCAGTAGAGTTCAACTTTATTATTATGATCTGCTGACATTCAACTTTATCTCATGTGGTGCACCCAAAATTCTTTCTGTGCAGCTATTTCTTTCTTTTTTTTTGGTTGGGTGCACCAGTACATCTATTTCCAAACATGAATTTCAAGCCCTGAATCTAGATGACTAATGACTAAACATGGCGATAATGGGACGCCAGGCGTGAAACCTGTTAGCGTCACCGCTGTCATCACGAATCAGGGACTAGAAGCCGCACTAGTTTAGCCTCCGTTACCGACTCCGTCGAGACATTTTGTTTTCGACCACGCACAGATTTCTGATCGTTACCGGGTTCTGATAATGTCCGATGTTGATTTGGTTCCATTCAAACATTTAAACTTAACATTTGTAGAGTGTTTAGGTAAACGCGGTATACACTGTTGGCTGAATTGTACTGTTGACAACATAATGCAATGGACTTTCCGACGATACAAAAAAGACATACATTTGTTCTTAAATGATCTATTGTTTAACCTCTTTGGTATCACACAAGTCATCAAAAGGGATCTTTGGGAAGAAATTCGTGACGGTTTCTGACTGAGCTCAAGATCTGCCTGTTCATGCATGTGCTTCACGTCCCTTGAGTGGTCACTATAGTCGGGTTTGACTGTAATGGCAAAAGCCCGGTAGCTATTGGCAAATTGCGCGTGCTCGAAAACAAGAATAGCAACCTGGATCTCAGACTTTCTCAGGAGGGTCCAGTTTTCTTGGGGGCATGTTGGAACCCTGTAGCCGATGTGCTGGCTTGTGAAAGTCCCGGACAGTCTGGTTTCTCAGGCTACCTCAACGGAGATTAACACTGGTAAATTCAGAACAAGGTGCGGGCCCTGGAGACAGTCTCGCATCTAGGCTATTGTAACGAAGGCAAACATTGCCTAATCCGCATCTGGTGTGTATAGTCATTAGTGATATGGTCCTCGCGGACAGTCTGGTTTCCAGGCTATTGTAATGAATGCTAATATTGGTTAATACGCACGTCGCGCGCGTGCACACTCAGAACAGAATTTAGGCCTCAAGACAGTCTGGATTCCAGACTGTTATAACGAAGCCTAATGCGCACGTCGGCACACGCAGTGGGAAATAATTGCCACGCAGCCCCGGTTTGGGTCTGGACGTGTTGAGTCATAACAAGTGATTCCGATCGAGCGGGCTGGATGTTTGTTACGTTTGCTGGATAAAAATTCAGCAGGGGCGGGCGAGATGGCGCGCGGAAAAGCACAGGTGACAAGCTGGAGATTTTGGTGTAAATTTGTCGGTTGGAACAGAAATCTGTTCTTGGCTGTCTCACGCACAACCTCACGGTGCTTCTGCTTCATGTCGATGGAGTCCTAACGATCACTTGATTAGATGTGACAATATTTTGATAGCATATTATTACAGTTTTATTTTTCTTCCAAAATTACGCGATACCGTTGCCTTTTATACTTGAGTATTAGACTACTACTGTATAAAGCCAAGGAGGATTTTAGCGTAGGTAGTCGGAAAATCTAGTACCTCTTATTTCGTGTATGCACACGGCAAACGTCAATCCTACCGGCTTCTTAATTTGGCAATGTTTTGATAGCTTGATATTCATTTATATCATTTGAACCAAAATTACGCAATCTGTTAGGTAATGCACCTACACTTGCCTCGAGGACCTGAATTTAAATGCTAATTGTATAGATACAGATATTTGGGTAAGAATATGGGGAATTTGGTGTTTATAACGTTATACCTTTTTTCGACAGACGCAGGATCTCAAGCCGATCGTCAGGAGAAAGATTCAGGTGTCGGCAAAATGGCGGAAGGTCGACCAGGACATCTGCATTATACAGTGAGTGGTTTGTTTGTTCACATGGGGGCAGTCAGACATCGTTTTGTGTGTGGCCTGTCTATCTGTGTTTTTCTTCTGTGCGTGTGTGTGTGTGTGTGGGGGGGGGGGGGGGGGGTGTGTGGGGGTGTGTGTCCGTACACGTATGTGTAGGTGCGCGCGTGTGTGTGTGTGTGTGTGTACACGTATGTGTGGGTGCGTGTGTGTGTGTGTCTCCGTGTGTGTGTTTGTGTGTGTGTGTGTGTGAGAGAGAGAGAGAGGGGGAGGGGGAGGGGTAGAGTACATCTCTTTCTTTCCCTTTCTCTCTCTTTCTATGCTCGCCTGAGTACGGGGGTGAAGTCTGCCATCTCTGAATGTTTTGTTGCCAAATCCAGTAGAAAGAGGCTTGGACCGTTTTGCTACAATTTTTCGTTTTGATTCACTCTACTAAATGTTTTTTTTTTTTTTCATATGGAAGCGATTCTCACAAAGTGAATGTTTCTTATATGCCCTTCTCTGTTGCCGGTAAGTTTATTGTCAACCACTTGTTGCTAGCGAGGTTGTCAGTTATCAACAATAAAATCCACTTGTTGATGGTCATCTTCTTTTGTCTCCATTGTAACCGGATTTTGATATCAGACACAGTTGTCCCCGTTGCTAGGCGACGTCTTAGTTGCTAGGCGACTATCCGATGGAGAAGAGCTAATCCGTAGAGTTAATGAGGACCACAGGAGGATGAGAATGGATCAGGGACAGCTTTGTGCGAGCGTGATTACGCTTTGAGTTGCAGATGCGCTCCGTCTGCACCATTCATTACCCTCCTCAAGAGCGTTGTGTTTTCGGTAGCATGTGTAGGTCTGCTTGTAGACTGTTGAATGAATTGAGAAGCTATTTCTGTCCTTCTCTGTCCTAGAGGAAAATAACATGTTGGCTCCCTTGCGGCTTTCTACGGAACAACAGTGGGGCTGTCGTCCTTTGCATCTTATGTCCTAACGTGTCTTGCTCTTCTAGGAGGCGGATATGTTGTTGTCCAAAGAAGAAATGATACGACATTGCGCCTTATACTCCCGGCACTCTCACATTTTCTAAGCTGCTATCTTTTAAGGGAATATTCAGTACTTAAGCAAGCGTTTTTCTTTCTCATCCCCTTTTTAGCATATTCCGAAATGGCGACTCCCTGACTCCGCCGTCCAAGTTGCTGTTCAAGAAAGCGTGGCTGCAGAACAAGTGCACGTGGGACGTCCTGTTGGAAATGGTGCAGGAGAAGGTCTCACTGGACTCGGGAGCTATCAGGAAGTAAGCTGTCCATCAATGTATTTATCGATCAGAGTACCTTATCAATAGGTCAATCTTAAGATCAATCAATCAATAATTTGTAGAAAAATCTTCACGATCAAATCGTATGGCCAGGAGAAGGTCTCACTCAAATCGGGAGTTATCAGGAAGTCAGCTATCAATCAATAGATTTATCGTTCAGACCACTTAATTGACATGTAAATCGTAAGATCGATCACTCAATCAATCTATCAATTGATTAGATAATGGATAAATAATCGGTTGATGGTAATTAATAATGATAACACTAAAGGCGATCCCAAAGATACAATATAAATACAATTCAGTAAATACAATGCAGTGTCACTTAAGAAAAATAGTGGATGCTACTTGGAACGTCTGGCCGTTTTCAAAATCATAGTTGCTTGAGTAACTGCTATTTGTGAATGCAGTGAATATCAAGTGCGCAGTTGAGAGGTAGCTTAGCTAGAAGCTAAGGGGCAGCAAATATTTTTGTTGCTTCGATCTACGTGTATAGTGTATCATATAGTTGACACTGTCTATTCATATCTTTCCTTTCCCCAGATTATACCGTTTAGACGGGAAGCCAGTCCGGGATGTGGCTGATATCCAGCACGACTCCTACTACATCGCGGTTGGGAACGAGGGGCTGAAGAGGGTAGAGTACGGACAGGCGCCCAAACAGGGCTTCTACTCCTCAACCAAGAGGAACACGTAAGTTCTGAAATGTCTAGATTTCATCTACCAAGGTCAAACCAGTATTAGTGTATAACCGTGATTTAGTCCTACTTGTTGTTCCTCGTGCCATTTCTCAAGCATTAAGAATCATGTCTATAGAGGCCACCTTTCTTCTGTAATCATTTGATTCAAGCCCATTGCATGAGCACCATAGACAGGTTCAACTGCATATTACCTTGATAATTTTACTTTTAAAAAACTTAGTTCAAAATTTAGCCGTTGAAATAGGAAAAAGGAGCGTTTTTTTTAGTTTACCGTGTAGGCAACACGTTGTAAGTATATTGGTTGTGTTTAAAGATAAGATATACAATAACATCAATAACAATTACTCTCCAGTGAGTTGCCGCCGCTTGAGTTCCGGCAGAAGCAGAAGAAGGAAGGCTACGCGCGGAAGAACAAGGATATTTTTCTAGTTTGCCGTTGTAAGTTGATTGCTTGCGTTGTGATATTAAGATGAACGATTGAAACTCTTCTACAGTGAGCTGCCGCCGCTGGAGTTCCGGCAGAAGCAGAAGAAGGAGGAGGGCTTAGTGCAAGTTTAGCCACAATTGAAATATGGGCAAGAATTGTTGTAAGTTGATTCGTTGTGTGGAAATAATAAGATAAACAATGGGCATTCTTCTACAGTGAGTTGCCACCCCTTGAGTTCCGGCAGAAGCAGAAGAAGGAAGGCTAGTGACCACATATGCATAAGTGTAGCCTAACCATTGCCACTTTTTGTCTACTTTAACCATTTTTTAAGCCACCATAGACAGGGTTAATTTCTGATGATAAGATATATAATCGACATTCTTCTACAGCGAGTTGCCACCGCTGGAGTTCCGGCAGAAGCAGAAGAAGGAGGAGGGCTTAGTGCAAGTGTAGCCATTGAAATATGAGCAAGGAGCGTTGTAAATTGGTTCGTGTGGAAATGATAAGATAAACAATGGAAACTCTTCTACAGCGAGTTGCCGCCGCTGGAGTTCCAGCAGAAGCAGAAGAAGGAAGGCTAGTGACAACTTATGCAAAGTGTAACCTAACCTAAACCTATTCTTCAAGCCACCATAGACAGGTTTCTGATGATAAGATATATAATCGACACTCCTCTACAGTGAGCTGCCGCCGCTGGAGCTCCTGCAGAAGCAAAAGAAGGAGGAGGGCTTAGTTGAAATATGAGCAAGGAGCGTTTTCTAGTTTGCCGTTATAAGTTGATTGGTTGTGCGGAAATGATAAGATAAACAATGTACACTTTTCTACAGTGAGCTGCCGCCGCTGGAGTTCCGGCAGAAGCAGAAGAAGGAGGGCTACGCGCGGAAGAACAAGGAGAGTCCGCGCGAGGAGACGCACCGCAAGCAGGAGACGCACCGGTCGGACGGGCACCGCACCCGGCGCGAGGAGCCTGCGGCCCGCAGGACCATCACTTACGCGCCCGCTAAGCGGAAGGCCACACGGGCATCCACGGTAAGGGATTGACTTAGAAGCCAAAAATAGTTATTCGAGCAACATGATAAAATTTTGAAAGAGACAGGCGGTTCAGACAGCATCCTCTATCTTTTGTCAGTGATTGTTTAAAAAATGCTTGAGTAACTAACTGTATTTGGCGTATCTTATCACTGGATGTCTAACATTCATGAACGCATTGACTTATAGTCATCAATTTTCAATTTGAATAACTACAAGACGTCTTCTACTTGCTACGTGGTGTCGTTACGGGCCTCCACGGTAAGGGTTGACTTATACATTATACTCATATTTAAATATGATTAACACTCAGAATGTTACTCCTTGCCGCATGGCGGCGCTTTTAATGGAATAATGCAATCACAGACGTGACTTAGTTTATGCTCCCTCCCTCCCCCTGTAAAAGTACGAGAACACAATAAATCTAGCGGAGAACCAATCAAAAGACACCAAAGAGTCAAGAAAGTCTGGATGTATGGCTCTACTAAATGATGAGCTACACAGTCGACGTTTAGATGGTATAATCATGGTATGCTATATATACACCTTCTTGTAAAGAGGGTTTGATAATCGTGCTTTAGAACGCTCTTGAACGATTGCAAGTTTGCATGAGGAATGTTCAGCTGGTAAGGGTATGAGTCAGGAAAATCTCTCATCACATTCTTTCTTCCCAGGAGACGAAGAAGGACCCAAACGCCGACAAGTCGCCTCCGCCCCAGCAGCTGAAGCTGGAGTGGGTGTACGGTTACCGTGGCAACCAGTGTCGTAACAACCTGTTCTACACGGCCGGTAAGGAGGTCGTCTACTTCGTGGCGGGAGTCGGCGTCGTGTACGATCCCAACAAGCATGCGCAGAAGGTGTTCTTCGGCCACAGCGACGACATTGTGAGGTAGGGACTGGGTTGTACCATCTTTATCTAAAACGGTGTTCAGAAAAGAAAAAAAAGAAAAGAGATTAGAAGAAAACACCTAGCAGGCTTTGGAAGAATGAAAGATAGACAAAACTTCATGTGAAGATATGTGGAGAGAACTTATCAACATCCTTAGTTAGTAACACGTTAGAAAGGACCCGGCAGTATTGACTCGTGACGTTATATCGGGTCAAAGGTATGTGGAAGTCTATGCGTTGCCACCCACCGCCCTGACACAAAGACCGTTTCTCCTCATAGCTTAGCGATACACCCGGAAAAGCAGCTAGTGGCTACTTGATAGGTTAGAAAGGGTCTGCCAATCTTGGCATGTGAATAGGATGTAACCTTGTCATGCGACTAAAGGATTGGGCCAAAGGTGCATTGATGCCTATATCGCCCCATGTCCTAACAAGGGTGATACAAATCAAGTCAAGTCAAATTTATCGCACAGCAATCGCATCAGGTACAATGTAGGGCAAATAACATGGAATAACAACAACTACGGACTTTTTATACTAGTATACTAAATAACTAATCTTACATCATTACTCGATACATAAGATAATGGAATTATACATTTTACATTATAGCACGGCTTCTCTACATGCCATGATCTTTCCTCCATCATAGTTTGGCGATCCACCCGGAGAAGCAGCTGGTGGCAACAGGGCAGATCGGGAAGGACCCGTACATCTGTGTCTGGGACACCCGGAACCTGGACACCGTCTCCATACTGAAGGGAGGGGGGCACACCCACGGCATCTCCTCTCTAAGCTTCGACGGGGACGGAAAGGTAAGAAAGTTTATTTTCACTTTCTTTGCATCTTAGTCAGTCATATCTTAAGTGTAGAGACCGTGGTTGCATTGTATTGTATTGACAAATAATTCTATGATAATTTTTTTTTTCTCTGAGCATTTAACACTGAAGGGTTATTTCATACAGTCTGGATGTCTACCAATACCACAAAAGGCTAGTACTACGATTCATTTCAATCCCAATAGCTACCCGAATGCAGCAGATTCATCAAAGGATTCATGCTTTTAACTTACACTGTTTAAAAAAAAAGGGGTTAAACCCAACAAATTCAAAATTGAAAGTCAGCCTTAAGATTCATCACGTGATATATTATCTTCGTTGTCTGTTCGTAATTTCCTGTTGCTTGCAATTGGCCTCCAGGCAAGAATTTGAAATAAACTTAATATTACATCTACATCTACACAATACTAGACAAGACCCCGCATGAGATATAGCGTCTAGGACAAAAGTAGTACCCTCTGTGTATCACTAGTATCATCATATTAATGATCCTGCAGCATCTGGTGTCGGTGGGGATGGACAACTACAACCAGGTGAACGTTTGGGAGTGGCAGTCCGGGAAGCTGGTGGCCAGCGCCAGGGGACACTCGCAGAAGGTGAGCCATCCGTGAATAGTTTCATCAGTTTTTTTTGCTCGATACTTGTGTATATATGCAGACCTGAAGGAACTGGGCTTCACTTGGGAGGTTAGGAGTGAGAAGATAGACTCTGGACAGAAGTGCGTGGAACGCAGTGGTGGCCCGCGTTGTTGACAGATGAAAGCTGCGACGATGATGATGATGATGATGTGTTACACTTCTGTACGTTTTGGACCGCATTCTCTGTGATTGTATACTAGTATGAATATGTAAATACTTTGCGTTTGGGAACGCAGCTATACGCAGCGACAACTGTGCTGCATTGCAATGTGAAACAGACAGAATTGCATTCAAGAAGGTGACAGATGGTCACCGAAAATTCGGCTGAATAAATCGCTTGGTTGTGTAAAAAAAGAGTCTTTATTCAGAAGGTGAACCATTTCCTGGAAATTTTGGAGGCCGTGTAATGCGGACATCCACGGCTTTGAAACTCAACCCGTTGTGTGGCATTGAAGACTTGGAAGTCAACACTGTGGGATTAATCCTTTTTGTGGCGTTGAGGGTTTCCACGGCTTTGGATTATGGATCTCATCGCATCTAGTTGCGGATTCCATAGCTATGAAGAAAGGACTTCCGCATTCGTAGAGAACTTTTTTGTTACAGAAAACGCTACTCGTATGATGGTTTTCAATGAAATGAGTTCCAATAGCGTGGATGTCCTCATGTTCATAGATCTTATACGTAATGAGTTTCAATGCCGAGAAAGCC
Source organism: Branchiostoma lanceolatum (assembly GCF_035083965.1). NCBI lineage: Eukaryota > Metazoa > Chordata > Leptocardii > Amphioxiformes > Branchiostomatidae > Branchiostoma > Branchiostoma lanceolatum. Next base: position 18,781,004 of record NC_089738.1, on the reverse strand, counting down.
CCCATGTTCATTGATCTTAATATTGATGAAAATATTCATCTGTGTTTAGCCATCTAATATGGTTGCAAAGACGCCCCATGCAGATAACATGAACAGTCACTGTGGCAGAAATCTCATCAAGGTGTTTTTTTCTTCAGGTGTTTGAGATGAGGTTTAACCACTACAGTGAGGGGAACCCCCAGTTAGTCAGCTGTGGAGTCAAACACATAAAGTTCTGGGAGCTTCAGGACAACTCGCTGACCAGCAACAACGGTAAGAATTCTTTAAATTTAGATATACAAAATAGCATGCATTGTAAAGATAGCTGATAGCTAGTCCAAACTAAGTTGTGGTACATGTATTCATATTCTCGTGCTGCGAATGAAGCATTTTGTCAACTACCTTTTTCAGATTTCCCCGGTCTGTTCCTAACCAGATTATGACGTTTCGACCGTCGTGTACATTGTTCTATGACGCTTTCACTGGTCTGCCTTTTATTCAATGCCCTTACACATGAGTCGATGACGTTCCCACATACATATACATTACTCAATGACGACTTGAAAAGTGTACACATTATTCGATGACGTGTACATTTGTTCCGTGACGTTTCCACAGGTGTGTTCGGGCAGGACCAGGAGGTGACCACCATTTTGACCGTGGCGCCCTACAAGGACGGTCTGACCTTCAGCGGGACGGTCAGCGGTCACATCTTTATCTGGCACGGCAGCAACCTCGAGAGGACAGTGGAGGGACATAGCGTGAGTATCGTTTGTTTGTTTGTTTGTTTCTTTTTTTGTTTGTGTTTTTATTTTACGCGACGTGTTTTCTTTTCCATTACATGTCGACTTCTCACCTTTGCGTCATACATGTATTAGTCCTTCGTTTTGCTGCATATCAGTTCGTTTTAACGTGCAAACTGAAGAGAAAAAAAGAAAAGGTTACTCTTTGCACAAAGAACATAAACTTTCTCACACCATATACAACTTGTAATAACCACAGTTATGAAAAAAAAACAGGGTTGTCATATGTCGATTTCATCAGGTTGGTTGATCATGCGATATTGACATTCTTTGTACACAAAAGAATCATTTTTAGTAATGCGCTTTTACTACCTATCTCAGTTAATCAAAAACGTTCAAGGTAAATATAACTTGCATGTGTAAAAGAAAATAATTATCTTAAACGTTGTTAATATTTACGACATTTTGCAGGGCGCCATTATCTCCATGTACCTGGGCGCGGACGGGCTGGCCACGGCGTCACGTGACGGGACCGTCAAGCTTTGGGACACGGACCTCAACGTCATCAGCGACATCCGGGAACTTCGGGATGGCAACGAGTTCGGCAGAGAAGGTACACGACATTTCTCTAACAGATCTTTAACTCGCCTTTTCTTAATACGATCACTACCTAAAAGACCTGACCATAGCGAGATCGACAGCAATGATACTAAAGCCACAAGTTTTGCAGTACCAAAAGAAGATGACAGTAAGCCTAAAATCTGACGAAATGTCTTTCAAACGTAAAGTCCTAACCACATATTGAATATCATGATGATCCATCGATAGCCGGTCGAACTATGGTAACGTCCTCCTACAACAAAGCTCTAAGAACAAGCTTCTTAAGAAAATCTAACATTGACATTTATTTCAACAAAGTATTAAACATTAGACGTTATTTCACCCACAGACACAGCGTTGCGAAGCATGTGCTGGTCAGTGTAGTATCAGTGAAAGCCGCAACAACAGTAGCAGAAGTGGTAGTACTAGTAGCTTTAAATACCATTTTCAAAGTAAATTACAATTCTTATCTACCCACAGACACAACGTTGCGAAGCGTGTGCTGGCAGGGTAAGAACGTTCTGGCGGGAACCCAGGACAACGAGATCTTCGAGTTCCGCGTGGACGGTCCTACTGTGACCAGCACGGACGCGCTGATGCGGGGCCACGCTGAAGGCGAGATGTGGGGGCTGGCCACGCACCCCAAACGGTCTCTCTTCGCCACCGCAAGCGACGACAGGACGGTCAGGTAACGGCGAAATCTTCTAGTTTCGTATTGAATGTCTTTAGAAACTGAAGCATGTGAGGCTGTGAAATGTGAAAGGGTAAACTGGCCACGCACCCCAAACGGTCGCTATTCGCCACCGCAAGCGACGACAGGACGATCAGGTGAGTGTAGTAGAACCGTGGGACAATATTCATTACGTTACGATCTATCAAATTATTAAGTATTACTGCCTCCGGCCACGCACCCCAAACGGTCTCTCTTCGCCACCGCAAGCGACGATAGGACGGTCAGGTAACGGCGAAATCTTCTAGTTTCGTATTGAATGTCTTTAGAAACTGAAGCATGTGAGGCTGTGAAATGTGAAAGGTCAAACTGGCCACGCACCCCAAACGGTCTCTCTTCGCCACCGCAAGCGACGACAGGACGATCAGGTGAGTGTAGTAGAACCGTGAGACAATATTCATTACGTTACGATCTATCAAATTATTAAGTATTACTGCCTCCGGCCACGCACCCCAAACGGTCTCTCTTCGCCACCGCAAGCGACGATAGGACGGTCAGGTAACGGCAGAATCTTCTAGTTTCGTATTGAATGTCTTTAGAAACTGAAGCATGTGAAGTTGTGAAATGTGAAAGGTCAAACTGGCCACGCACCCCAAACTGTCGTTCTTCGCCACCGCAAGCGACGACCGGAGGGTCAGATGAGTGTAGTAGAACCGTGGGGCAATATTCATTACGTTACGATCTATCAATAAATTATTGCTGCCTCCGGCCACGCACCCCAAACGGTCTCTCTTCGCCACCGCAAGCGACGACAGGACGGTTAGGTAACGGCGAAGTATTCTATTTTTCTTCCTTAATGTCTGCATCTGTGTCTATTTAGCCGGTATAACCGCCCTTCGGCTTAACACACCAGCTTCGCAGGCACGTGGCGCGGAGCAGCTGGTTATATTACACAGAACGACCTGTCACGTCTAACGTTCGCATCCTAATGTCTTTGGATAGCATCTAGTTTCGCAACAAAATGTGATTCTGGATTTATTTACTAGATCTGTTATTCAATTGAAAATAGAAGTAAAATGGCTACTTGTTGCACTCATCAACCTTTCGACTGACACTCCATCCTTCATCAGAAGACGTTTCACTAATCACGTGATCGTGTGATTCCATTCATAGTCGAAGTTTTCAAAGCTTATACTTAGAACTTTTGCTTTTCACAGAATTTGGGACACAAAGGACCGCAAGCTAAAGCTAACGAAGGAGCTGGATAAGTCGATGCGTTCCGTTGCGTTCAACAAGGACGGCAGCCATGTTGCGGTCGGGTTCGATGACGGAAGCGTCATGATTCTGGACGGAACGTAAGTAGTTTTTCGTTTACTTAAACTCTGAAAACTATCGTTTCAATAATTTAGAAATCCGTCAGAGGAACAGCGTCTAATGGCAGTTTCAGTGTGAATAGCGTCGCAGTATCGTATTGTATTGGCAAACTTTGAACTATTCTACCTAACAGGTATTCTGTCACCGGAGCCTTTAAAACCTAAGGATTATTTGCGAGTCGTGACGATGCAGTTTCAGACGATAATCGCCATGTTTGTATCCATAGCAACCTGTCAGAGAAACAGCGTCTGGAGGCGGGAAAAGAGGTGATCCACGACCTGAAGTACTCTCCCAACGGCGAGCGGCTAGCGGTGGGGTCAAATGACAACCGGGTCGACATCTATGACGTCGAGGATGGATACAAAAAGGTTGGAACCAACTTCGATCCTTCTGTGCTGCTGTTTCTCGTTATCCGTGAAATAGGTGTTATACAGTTTGTGTTATGGTGTGTTTGTTATATTAGCCTAGCCTGAATGCCAGTCTTTGTAGTAAGCTCTCTATGTCGCTTCTTTTGGCAATGAAGCGACCGAAAGAGCGAACTACAGCTGAAAAGTCTGGCACCCAGGCTAATGCTAGAGTATGTTTTAACGAAACCTGTGCACCTATGAATGTACTCACTAATGGCTAGTTGGTTAACCCTGGCTGTCCATGTAACACCTTATGCATGCCAAACCAAAAAATGAATAAATAGATAAATGGTAATTAGAAATTCAACAGGACGAAATGAAGAAAATGACGTGGAAAAATTTTCCTCAGATCGGCGAGTGCCGGAAGTCGTCCAGCTATATCACCCACCTGGACTGGTCCGAGGACAGTCAGTACATCGTCACGAACGACGGGTCCGGGGAGAGACTCTACTACCGGGCGGCCGGCATTAACGGTGAGTCAGCAATAAACTAAAAGATGTATGTTTACATGTGTTTTTGTATGTGTAGAACGATAACTCTGTTCCAACCCACAATGAGTCAATGATCTGCGGTCCTTAACTGCCGATGCATGGCGCCTGTAAACAAAAAGTCCTCGTTTTCAAGCAGTCCTCTGGTCTTGGTCTTCTTCAGGGTAACTGAGGGCCAGATTCCTTAGAACACGCAATCTTTTAGACTGTGATGTGAGCGTCAAATCAAAGGTGGCACCGCAAAACGGGATTTTAAGTTCCCTTTTCAAACTCATTTTTGGAGTCTCCAGAAAGAAAATGCTCTTCATAATATCAAAATTTTCATAATTTTCTTTTTATCCTAACCATTGTTTTTCCTCTCGCGCAGCCGGAGATCACGTGACCAAGTCTGACGAGATCAAGTCCATCTCGCTGGCCACCTGGACGGGCGTGCTGGGGTCAGAGGTCAACGGCATCTGGCCGAAGTACGCCGACAAGACTGACGTCAACGCCGCTGACGTCAGCTTCGGAGACAAACTCATCGCGACCGGCGACGACTCTGGGCTCGTCAAGCTCATGAGGTTCCCATGCACCAAAAAAGGTAACTACAGGTCACTGACCTACAGGTAACTACAGGTCACTGACCCACAGGTCACAGACATGTATAGGGCGTTGCACTCACGTGATTATGACGCCATGAATTGTCCGTTTTCACCGTGACTGCGGTAATTAGAGGTCACTGATATGGATGCACTCACGTGACTGTGACGTAAGTACTGTCCGCCATGTTGGGTGGTCCAACCTCAACGTTGCAGGTAGATCTGAATGCTTGTATAGTATGTAACTACAACACATTTTGCCGTTTAAAGTAGCATGGATTCATTCCTCAGCTAACCGACATCTATCGCACCGCAGTCGCCCCTCAGTAAGACATCTGAAGCCGCAGAGTTTCCGCTTAGATCGGCCTGTCACACAGACCGGTTTCGCCGTGACTGCGGGGCGAAAGATGTCGGTAACCTGAGAAATGAATCCGCGCCGCTCAACTTTATATTACAGCAACACATTTTTCAGATAGGGAAATTGTGGCCTGTACCGGGTTCATTTAGCATGTTGTCATTTTAAGTGCGAATTCGAAGCCTCTAATGGAGAACATAGGCTTTTCCTTCAGAATAGTTTCACTTCCTTGAATGCATTTCCTTGAACTTGAAAATGCTAGATAAGGGAGCCGTTTTTTCTGGGCCCTATGCGATCTGGGCAGCGAAACGTGTCTTGATTTATTTGTGTATATGAAATCTACTGTTTGCAGGTAGAATATGTATCAATACATTAGACATTGGTGATTTTTCTAGGGGCAAAGTTCAAGAAGTACGGCGGTCACTCTGCCCACGTGACCAACGTGAAGTTCACGGGCGACCACAGACGATTTAGTATTGTGTATCTAAAAATCTACTGTTTGTAGTAAAAATATGTCATTGTAACGTTATCAATACAAGACATTTATATCTATTCTAGGGGCAAAGTTCAAGAAGTACGGAGGTCACTCTGTCCACGTGACCAACGTGCGGTTCACGGGCGACCACAGACGATTTATTGTGTATCTAAAAATCTACTGTATGTAGTAAAAATATGTCATTGTAACGTTATCAATGCAAGACATTAATATCTATTCTAGGGGCAAAGTTCAAGAAGTACGGAGGTCACTCTGCCCACGTGACCAACGTGCGGTTCACGGGCGACCACAGGCGACTGCTGTCCGTCGGGGGAGGAGACCACGCCATCTTCCAGTGGGCTGTGGTCGGAGGGGATGCCGGGAAGGGTGATGACGACATACAAGGTGCAGAGACTGGAGACGGTGTGTTGTGCAGTGCTTGCAGTGCTGTTTGTCTTTCATCTTGTCCATTCATCCATGTCACTTCGTTTGCTTGCTCGTTTGTTTGTTTGTTTGTTGTGTTTTGAAGTGTACTGTTGTAATCTCCAAGCAGATCTAATCATCTACCTTCTACCTTTAAACACACGGTTTTTGCAACCGTTAGATCTTCTTGGAGATTATACTGTTGCACCGGCGTGCTTTGTCTTCAAGTTTTGTTCGAATAATCTTTCGTACAAAGACACCTTCACACCCGTCTGGACGACATAGCCTTTGCAGTCCCTTTTGATAAGTTACTTTCTTTTCCTGTTAACCCAAAAATTAGTAATACTCTAAGTAAAAGTTATCGATTGATATGTTCGTAAATTGATCGATTGATTGATTTTTCTCCGTTAGCCTTTGATACTGAGGACGAGGACGCCAGCGACTCGGAAGCCTCTGACGAGGAGGACTGCGATTCCGACATCGAACGCGAGGGGGAGATGCTGTACAGGCGGCCGGCATGCCGCGATGACGTCACCGATATGAAGCGCACCAAGAAGAGGAAAACCAAAACTGTGGACAGAAAAGCGCCCCCTGCCGACAGCCTGGAGCTCGTCTTCGTACATGGGTAAGATTACAATAACCCACCTCACAGTTCTGAGAAGTTGTCATGTGGATAACCGCATGCGCTACTCACGATTGCCATTGAATCATTAGTCAAAACACATAAGATAGATATTTAAAAAAAAAACAAGTCCGTTCATGCGTCACCCATCCGTATTCATGTGAATGTAAGAACATCCGAAGCAAACAGTTATTTTCGTCGGCTTTCGTAGTCGTCATGTGCATGTCTGAGCATGTGTGCACCTGTCAATCGTACATTTTGTACCACGTTGTCGATACGAACAACAGGTTTGACAGCAGGCATCTGACCATTTCACTGCCCCCCTCCCCTTTAGATACCGTGCGCACGACTGCAGGAATAACCTGTTCTGCACGAGTCGCGGAGAGATCGTGTACCACGTGGCGGCTGTCGCGATCCTGTACGATAAGACCAACCATCTGCAACGCTTCTACCTCAAACACACGGACGACATCATCTCCATGGTCAAGCATCCACAGAAAGACGTCTTCGCCACTGGACAGGTACAAAGCATATTCTGTACCTGAACTATATAACCTAACCGTCCTTGGCGTAATACGCCAGCTAATCATAGACTAGTCTTTTTGTTTTGGAATCACAGTCTATTAAGGACGTAACATAGCAGTTAACGCTCTGTGTAGAAACATTAAGATTGTGTCTTGGAAGAGAAAACCATTCAGCCCAACACACGAACGACATCATATCTATGGTCAAATCCGCACAGAACGAGGTGTTCGCCGTCTCCTCCACTTTCACTGGACCCGCGGCACGCTGGCGGCGTCGCTGCGTCCTAAACTGAATTTGTGTTACCCTTGACTTTATAATGGGAATATAATTCAAAACGTAAAGTATGACCAAAAAGACAACAAAACATCCAAAGTTTAAAAATATTCGTTTTTCGTCCATGAAATTCGTTGAGCGCATTGTCAATTTGATCGGCTCCTGCGACGCCGCCAGCGTGCCGCGGGTCCAGTGAGGGGGGGGGGGGGGGTCTTGAGAATCTTGCTATGGACGTTTGGGACGGTAACGACCTGTCATGTTACTGTAGTTTCTAACCTGTTCTTGTCCTGTATTCCAGGTCGGTAAGGACCCGGCTATCCACGTGTGGGACGGGAACGACCTGTCACGTTACTGTCCTGTTTCTAACCTGTTCTTGTCCTATATTCCAGGTCGGTAAGGACCCGGCTATCCACGTGTGGGACGGGAACGACCTGTCCTGTTACTGTCCTGTTTCTAACCTGTTCATGTCCTATATTCCAGGTCGGTAAGGACCCGGCTATCCACGTGTGGGACGGGAACGACCTGTCCTGTTACTGTCCTGTTTCTAACCTGTTCATGTCCTATATTCCAGGTCGGTAAGGACCCGGCTATCCACGTGTGGGACGGGAACGACCTGTCACGTTACTGTCCTGTTTCTAACCTGTTCTTGTCCTATATTCCAGGTCGGTAAAGACCCGGCTATCCACGTGTGGGACGGGAACGGCCTGTCACGTTACTGTCCTGTTTCTAACCTGTGATTGTCCTGTTTTCCAGGTCGGTAAGGACCCGGCTATCCACGTGTGGGACGGGAACGACATGTCATGTTACTGTCCTGTTTCTAACCTGTTCTTGTCCTGTATTCCAGGTGGGTAAGGACCCGGCTATCCACGTGTGGGACGGGAATGACCTCAGCACGCTCATCAGCCTGCAGGGCCAGCATCAGCGCGGCGTCACCGCTCTCGACTTCTCAGGTCAGCTCAACACATTTAACGTATCCGCGTAACATATGCATTTACAGCACTTTCTGCCATATTGGCGTGTTACGCATTTCTGTTGAGCTCGGTTCTCTCATTGGATATTTAGATATGGTGCTGATAATGAGTAATTTCGGAATCGTAAAGAACAAGAGGATGTGTTCTAAGGGTAAAATTTACTGGCATACAAATCGACGCCTACACAGCGAACATCGTTGATATGGCACCCCTCAATTGATATATAAATCAATATTACCTCGGTGCGACAGCTAATTATAACTGGGGACATTCTTAGGGCAGTCGTAGATGCACCATACAGAATTCACTAGTCTTGTGAAGGGCTGCCTAAGATCCTTTTCGACGGTTGCTTTGGTTCCGCTGGGAGACATCGAAGGAATTAAAGACCATTTCGTTTTGATTGTTCCAGGAGACGGCGAGCTGCTGGCGAGTGTGGGGCTCGATAACGACCACACCATTGTGCTGTGGGACTGGAAGAACGGCACCCCGCTCGCTACGACAAGGTAAGAAAAAAATGTCAGAATTTAGATCCTCCGAGGGTTAATCACGTGTTATCAAGGTCAAGGTTTCCTTAAAGGCACGCCTACCTTCGTCAAAATGTAGAAATGGAAAATTCTAGTGAACGTGCAATCGCTCTCTTATTGGCTGAACTGCTAGTACAAGCTGCGTAAGGCTGGTAGGTTGATCGACTCATACTGGAGCGTACACCTAATCTGATAAACAAGTGTGGTTTATTTTTTTACCTGATCCAAATGTAGCTCTTCTCAAATACAAAACCTCCTTCAGCTGAAGAAACGCCACATAGACCCCTAAGCCTTATCCCGGTAGCAGGCAAATCTATGGTCTACAATGTGACGGTGAAGCTATTATATAGTAATGTAAATGTAAATCAAACCCCTCGTATGTTTTACGTGACTCCAGGGGCAGCAAGGATCTGCTGTTTGAGATCAAGTTCAACCCGCACAACCCCGACAAGCTGGTGACTGTCGGCAAGAAGCACATCAACTTCTGGACAAGATCAGGTAAGAAAAGGATTATAGTTATTTTGCATTTCTGTCATTCTGATTTCAACAAACATGACCTTTACAACTTTTGATAGCTTAATTTGGATTTCCCTTTATGCCAAAAATCAAGACGAATAAACGAACCCATATATAGTGATACATATATCAACTGAAAGACTTAAAAATAGCAACGTACATCTCATGCTGTCTGGTTAACGAAGTATTACATTGTCAACAATCGCAATAGTTTGTCACTTTCGAAACACGCACAAAGAAAATGGCAAAACTTTCAAGAAATTAAATACTGAACACTCTATGTTTGCTTGTGTAATAATTCTATTGTCATCGTCAAAGATATGGGGTTTTGTATCAATCATTTTGAATTTGGCCACCCCAGGAAACACCTTCAAGTCCAAGCGAGGAATCTTCGGCAAGGTGGGGAAGATGACCACCATGCTTTGCGCGGAGTTCGGTCGCTCGGAAGCTGACGTGTTCAGCGGGGGAGCTAATGGCGACATCTACGTCTGGAGCGGAAACAAACTCCTTAAGGAGGTCGAAGCGCACAACGGACCTCTTAACACCATGAAGTTCATCCCGCAGAAGGTTTTTATTTTTCTACCAAAAATTGTTCGTCAACCGACCTCTAGGACACCTGACAATAGATAACTGTGTAATGAAGGTACACTTGTAAGAGCTTAATCATTCCCTTCCGCTCTTAGGCCGATTAATTATAACCGGGGTGAAATCTGTTTTGTTATTAGAGCAAGTATGGATTGCGTCTTTTGCATATTTTGTGCTTAGATCTTTCTCAAAAGTAATTTTGTAGGGTTCACTAGGCATTCCGTCAATTTTTCAGATTAATATCAAAGTTCACCAATTCTTTCTTTTTAATCTGAGAGCCATAAAATCGAATTGGTGTAATGAGTAGTGAAAGAATGTTCTTGTAACAGCGTGGTAACTGGTGTGTAGGCATTCTCAACAAGCATTCCCTGAGACTCAGTATCTCAGTTTCGTATAATGATTCATCAATCATGTATTTTTGGTCCGAGAGCCAATAAACCAAATTGGTGTTTTCTGTGATGGAAGAGTGTTTTAAGACTTGTAACTGGTGGCCATCCAACGTCTGGCTATCTTAGCACGCCAACTAAAGTATACATACTCACAAAAGGTGATAACTCACAATCTTGTTGACAGGGTGTTGTGGTAACAGGCGGGAAGGACGGGTCCATCCTGCAGTGGAACGACAACTTCGAGCGGTTCCTGAAGAAGTACAACATCGACCGGTTCTCGGAGACGCGCGACTCCCGCGGGGTGCTGCTGGACGATCGCCCGGCGGTGCGCGCCGTCCTCCCCGCCGAGGGGCGCATCCTGGCCGGTACCCGGAGCGGCGAGGTGCTGGAGATCGACCTCAGCAACGGGCTCTTCACCATTCTGGTGCAGGTAAGGGACCATCATCATCATGTCGGGTTGCTTATCCAAACTAAGTAGATAATAATCAGCAAGCTACTATTGTCGCGATATGTGCTGAAGAAAGATGCATCTTGGCTCAGACAAATTAAGACATCAGCACTGAACGGTCTACGAAGCTTTGCCACGTTCTGTCTTCTTTCTCTTCTTCCCTCTATCCTTGGTTAGGAGCCAGAGGCATTGACGCACACCGTTGGAAATCAGATGTTTTTATCTATTCCCTGTATATGTTCATTCATTCATCCATTTTTTCATTCTCTCCATCCCTTCCTCGGGCCACGTGGGTATGCACCTTGAGAACGAGGTCTGGGGTCTCGACACGCACATCTGAAGAAAATGATGTTTCTTTGTCTATACCTTCTTGTTTTCATTTATTTATCCCTCCATTTATTTCGTTCCTCTATTTTTCCCCAGGGCCACACTGGCACGCATCTTCAGAACGAGGTCTGGGGTCTGGACACGCACCCTAAGAAGCACCTGTGCGTCACGGTGAGCGAGGACAAGATGCTGTGCCTTCTTTTCATTCCTCCATTCATTCATTCTCTCCATCCCTCTCTAGGGCCACACCGGTACGCATCTTGAGAACGAGGTCTGGGGCCTGGACACGCACCCTAAGAAGCATCTGTGCGTGACCGTGAGCGAAGACAAGACGCTGCGCTTTCCCGTTTTCATTCATCCAACCATTAACTCCTTCTCTCCATCCCTTCCCAGGGCCACACTGGCACGCATCTTGAGAACGAGGTGTGGGGCCTGGACACGCACCCTAAGAAGCACCTGTGTGTCACCGTGAGGCTGCGTCTTCTCCTTTTCATTCCTACAGTCATTCATTCATTCGTTCATTCTCTCCATCCCTTCCTCGGCCCACGTGGGTACGCACCTTGAGAACGAGGTCAGGGGTCTCGACACGCACATCTGAAGAAAATGGTGTGTTTCTTTGTCTGTTCTTGTTTTCATTTATTCATTCCTCAAATCAATTCTTCCCTCCATCCCTCCCCAGGGTCACACCGGCACGCATCTTGAGAACGAGGTCTGGGGCCTGGACACGCACCCTAAGAAGCACCTGTGCGTGACGGTGAGCGAGGACAAGACGCTGCGTGTGTGGGACCTGGCGGCGGACCAGAACCAGCTGACGCGCGCGCGGAAGCTGCGGACAGGTGCGCGCACCTGCGCCTTCTCACCTGACGGCGACCTGATCGCAGTCGGCATGAACGATGGTAAGTAAGGGTTTCAAGGATTACTGTGAATCTTCAAATATTTGCGGTTTCATGACTTTTTACAGCGAAATCATGATGCCATGAACAAGTTTTTATCTTCATTGAAAGTCTATAGCTACTACAGAATTGCGTCCCCGCAAAAAGAATGAATTTACGGTGTATTGTGTTACAAGAACATTATTTTCCCCTCATCTACCAAAAGAGTAGATATTCACACCCCATTTCTCGACTTTAAGGTGGGTTTGTGATATTTCACTGCGGGAACCTGGAAGCGGCGTCACCACAGTTCCGCCACCGCAAGGAGAAAATATCTGACCTCAAGTTTTCACCAGGTAAGGTCTGGTGCAGTCGTGTTAATTCTCTTATCTACGTTATTGATATTGATGACTTAATCATATTGCTGTTGTAATGTATTGTGTAGTACGATGAATGTTGCTGCTAATGCTATTGGCATTTAAAGGTAGACCCAGGACTACCTGGAACACATCTTTCCTGGTTAAATTTAAAGTAAAGTTATGTATATTGTAGCGTACTTATGTTAAGAGGCGGGTGTTTCTTTATGACATCAATCGTATACGTGTTGTACCTTACGTAGTAGGTATTTTGGATGTACCACTTCACAGTGTCGTCATTTAAATTCAATGACATGTTTTCATTTGATATTCGACTCTTTCATTATAACGCGCTATAGGACGTATAAGTTGCGGACTTTTCTTCTTTCTGTATGCCTTTTTGCTCCAAGAGTCAGTCGAAAATTTGTTTGATAAGTGCACACTGACATTCCTTTTCTTACCCGTACAGATGGGAAATACATCGCTGTCGGTTCCCATGACAACTTTGTTGACGTGTACAACGTGTACAAGATGAAGCGGACCGGCACATGTAGGGGTTCCTCCAGCTACATCACCCACTTGGACTGGGACGTCAGCGGTACGTGAACAAAGAAATAAACAAACAAATAATAAAACAGACAAACACATGTAGGGTGCCCTCTGTTTTATGTACCGTTTCCATGTCGAACACATTCGTCAAAAATTATAAGGCAGCAGAAATGACAAGTGTGAAGCAGGGTATGTATATTTATGAAAGGTTTTCTACTGTATTGGCTGCATACATCCTCAGGACGAAACAAAATGAAAAAAAAAAAGGAATCAGCTCGGGCACTCAAGGGGAGAGGGCCTGTGTACCACTGTGAGCAAAGTCCGCTAATGCAGAGTTCCGTCCCTTCCGCATTTGTGTGTTATACTGATTAACTTTAAAGTGACGCTGGAAAAAAAGAACAGCATTTAAGTATTCAATTACAGCTAAAGATCATGCAGATTTTACCTATGTAGTAAATAAAGTGGGAAACAGTGCTTTATTTTGTGTACGGAAAAAGTGTTTAAAATCTCTACAATAATGATGTTTGTCCATGTTCTTTCTCAGGCCGTCTGCTGCAGACCAACTCCGGCGCGAAGGAGCGGCTGTTCTACGAGGTCCCGCGGTGCAAGCGCGTCAACATCCCCAGCTCAGAGCTGGAGCGCATCACGTGGTCCACCTGGACTTCCGTCCTGGGACCGGAAGTGCAGGGGGTGTGGCCGTGGTACAGTGACGTCACGGACGTGAACGCCACCTGCCTGTCCGCGGACAAGACGCTGTTGGCGACGGGAGACGACAACGGATTCGTCAAGCTATTCAACTACCCGGCTACGGTAAGCTGGTTTGAATAGATCCTAACAAACAGCTATATCCAGCACAAAATCTTGACGTGCAAAGGTAGGATTGGCTTGAAAAGTAACAAATACAAATTTTAGCCATGCTTTTTGTTTCAGTGCAATGTAGAAAATCTTCCACGAAATGATAGCATAACCTCGCTCGTAATAATTCCTTAACCAGTTCTGAACTTAGATGATAATGTCTCTATTTTGTTGCATTCCGCGGTACCGTACCAAAGCCGTTTCCACAGTTTCTTAATTCCTTTTGCTATCAATAAATTGACTGATTTCTAACTTACGAAATTACATTAAACGTAAAAACTTTTTGGACAGGGCAAGCACGCGATCTGTAAGAAGTACGTGGGGCACAGCAGTCACGTGGCGAACGTGCGATGGACGTATGACGACACCTACCTGGTGTCAGCAGGTGGGATGCGATTTCATTCATTGGAACTGTTAACGGGGACGTTTCAGAGGCAGACTCAGAAATCGGAGGTGGTAGATGCTAGACACAGACGGGATGGACACTAACATTATGGTCTACTAGAGGGGATCAGATTAGAATGGAGATCCATTCGTGTTCTCATGAGTATAAAATATAATACAAAGGATAGAAATATAAAACTTTCGCCGAGCTAAGTTGTTCCAATGATTATTATTCTCAGCGTAAAATGAAAAAATATTGAAAGATTATAGATTATTCCTTTTTCAAATTTGGTGGATTTTGCTTTCATAATTAAAATGTAAAAAAAAACACTTATTTCTTACTATTTCTTACTGATTCAAAGAAAATCACTGACATATATTCCAATATGATGCACATTTTCAGGAGGCATGGACACCTCCATCATGGTGTGGCAGAGGAAGTCGTCCCAGCCGCGCGATGACGGGCACTACGACAGCGAGGACTCGGACGTGGACACGGACGACGAAGGTAAAGCATGATTTCTCTTTATTTGTCAATTTCAAAGAACCATTCATTCATTCAGTTCATATCAATAAGTAAGTCATTCATCAATATATTCATTTACTTGATTCTGCTTATCTTAATAAATCACTCACTCCTCCATTTATCCATCAATCCATCCATTCAGTCATGCATTCATCCTCCGTTTACGTCACTTGATATCAATAAACCTCTCATTTTCCTTCATCCATTCGTTCCTCAAATAGTATCCATTCATTTCTTGATTCATTAATCCATCCATCCATTTATTAATCCATTCATTCATTTATCCATTCATTAAGTGATCCAATTACCCATTGGTGTATTTATTTCCTTGGTTCAGTTGTGGCCACTATAGCAGTTATAAATCCATTCATTTTCTTGTTTCAGTTGATGTCATACGTTCACTCACTCACTCACTCACTCACTCACTCACTCATTCATTTGCTCATTCGTTCATTCACATAACCCCTTCCTCTTCCCAGACTCCGGTGACGGTGCGGGCGGCGTGGTTGTCGAGGAGCGCGTTGCGCACGAGATGGAGGAGAGCTACGACCCGAACACGGGCAAGACAACCTACATCCGCACCTCCACCGTGGAGACCACCATCGGGGGGCAGGACGGGCAGGACAGTCCGCAGGCTAACGGGCACGGGAGGCTAACAGCAGAGCAAGTGCAAGGTAAGGGCACTATCACTGCGTTGTTAGTGGTTAATAGTAGGACCCGAACACGGGGAAGACCACGTACATCCGCACCTCCACCGTGGAGACCACCATCGGGGGGCAGGACGGGCAGGACAGTCCGCAGGCCAACGGGCACGGCAGGCTCACGGCCGAACAAGTTCAGGGTAGGATACTATCACTGCCTTTTAAGTGCTTAATAGTAGGACCCATATGTAGACCCCCAGTACATCCGCACCTCCACCGTGGAGACCACCATCGGGGGGCAGGACGGACAGGACAGCCCGCAGGCTAACGGGCACGGCAGGCTCACTGCGGAACAAGTGCAGGGTAAGGCATAGTCACTGTGTTTGTAGTGCTTAATAGTAGCTACCGAACACGGGGAAGACCACGTACATCCGCACCTCCACCATGGAGACCACCATCGGGGGGCAGGACGGGCAGGACAGCCCGCGGGCTAACGGGCACGGCAGGCTCACTGCCGAACAAGTGCAAGGTACGGACAGTCACAACGTTATCAGTGCTTACTAGTAAGACCCGGACACGGGCAAGACCACGTACATCCGCACCTCCACCGTGGAGACTACCATCGGGGGGCAGGACGGGCAGGACAGCCCGCAGGCTAACGGGCACGGCAGGCTAACAGCAGAGCAAGTACAAGGTAAGGCATGATCACTGCGTGGTTCTAGAGAAGGTAGAGATATCAACGGTGGCCCTGATTCAGACCAAAAGCCATGGCAGGCTCACAGCTGAGCGAGTTCAGCGTAGTGCACTAGTACTAATCATAAGTTATTAGTCAGACCCCCACATGAAGACCCCGGCTAACGGACACGCAGGCTCACCGCAGAACAAGTGCAAGGTAAGGCATAGTCACTGTGTTTGTAGTGCTTAATAGTAGTTACCGAACACGGGTAAGACCACGTACATCCGGACCTCCACCGTGGAGACAACCATCGGGGGGCCGGACGGGCAGGACAGCCCGCAGGCAAACGGACACGGCAGGCTCACCGCAGAACAAGTGCAAGGTAAGGCATAGTCACTGTGTTTGTAGTGCTTAATAGTAGGACCCGAACACGGGCAAGACCACGTACATCCGCACCTCCACCGTGGAGACAACCATCGGGGGGCAGGACGGGCACGACAGCCCGCAGGCAAACGGGCATGGTAGACTCACGGCCGAACAAGTACAAGGTAAGGCATAGTCACTGTGTGATTCTAGAGAAGGTAGAGGTATCAACGGTGTCCCTGATTCAGGCCAAAGGCCATGGCAGGCTCACAGCCGAGCGAGTTCAGGTTAGTGCACTAGCACTAATTATAAGTTATTAGTATGATCCCCACATGTAGACCCCGGCTAAAGGACACGCAGGCTCACCGCAGAACAAGTGCAAGGTAAGGCATAGTCACTGTGTTTGTAGTGCTTAATACTGGTTACCGAACACGGGGAAGACCACGTACATCCGAACCTCCACCGTGGAGACCACCATCCGGGGGGCAG
Organism: Branchiostoma lanceolatum; assembly: GCF_035083965.1. Taxonomy (NCBI): domain Eukaryota; kingdom Metazoa; phylum Chordata; class Leptocardii; order Amphioxiformes; family Branchiostomatidae; genus Branchiostoma; species Branchiostoma lanceolatum. The sequence goes on along the minus strand of NC_089738.1, from coordinate 18,764,021 downwards.
GACGGGCAGGACAGCCCGCAGGCCAACGGGCACGGCAGGCTCACAGCGGAACAAGTACAAGGTAGGACACTATCACAGCTAAGTTATTAGTAGGACCCCCACATCACATATAGACCACGTACATCCGCACCTCCACCGTGGAGATCACCATCGGCGGGCAGGACGGCCAGGACAGTCCGCAGGCTAACGGGCACGGTAGACTCACCGCCGAACAAGTGCAAGGTAAGGCATGATCACTGCGTGATTCTAGAGAAGGTAGAAGTATCAACGGTGTCCCTGATTCAGGCCAAATGCCATGGCAGGCTCACAGCCGAGCGAGTTCAGGGTAGTGCACTAGTACTAATCATAAGTTATTAGTCAGACCCCCACATGTAGACCCCTGCTAACGGACACGCAGGCTCACCGCAGAACAAGTGCAAGGTAAGGCATAGTCACTGTGTTTGTAGTGCTTAATAGTAGTGACCGAACACGGGCAAGACCACGTACATCCGCACCTCCACCGTGCAGACCACCATCGGGGGGCAGGACGGCCAGGACAGCCCGCAGGCAAACGGACACGGCAGGCTCACAGCAAGTGCAAGGTAAGGCATAGTCACAACGTTATTAGTGCGTAATAGTAGTTACCGAACACGGGGAAGACCACGTACATCCGGACTTCCACCGTGGAGACCACCATCGGGGGGCAGGACGGCCAGGAAAGTCCGCAGGCCAACGGACACGGCAGGCTCACAGCAGAACAAGTGCAAGGTACGGACAAGTCACTGTGTTATTCTTAGAAATGCACAGGCGCCAAAGGTGGTCCTTATTCTGGCTAACAGAAACAGCTGGCTCACCGCCAAGCAAGTGCAAGGTATCGCTGCGTTCTTAGTAGGACCCCACATGTAGACACTCTACGAAGAACACATTTCTAAAGATATGTTTCTGCCATATGATCTGGGTGCACCTTTCGTCCCCCTGTATATTGGGGTAAGACTCAATCTTAAAGCAGAGTTAGAGGAGTAACATGAGAAGGGAAACTATCGAAAATATGTCTAACTGATAATATGGTAGACTCGAACAAGGAATGCTTTGTAACTGCCAACGTTTGGCACCTGTCAGATGCCATCACTAGATCGTTATGAACGTCTTACCGAATAGTGGCAGTGGCAGGTACCTTTTGTTGAGTCAAGAAAGAACTTTTGATTTACTTACCAAAGTTTACGGTCTTCTTTTGACGTCTTTTACCCAAACCTCTCGCCCTTCAGAGTTTAAGGGGCTATTTATGGTGTGGCGTCTTGAACGTCTTTAACTGGCGTCTTTAACCCAACTTCTTGCCCTTCAGAGTTTAAGGAGCAGTTTGAGATGACTGACGTGGACGGAGACGGGCTCATCAACCTCGCTGACGTCAGGAAGATCCTGGTCAGGGTCGGGTACCGACCTTCACCCGCAGAGGTCAAGGAGATGATGAGGGTCGTGGACACCAGCGGTAAGTCTGACCTCTGAACTTTGACATGCTCAACGGCTGTTGATGTAAACAGCTCGTAGATTTTATTTAAACTTCGACAGGTGTGTAATACTGTGTCTCTCTTCAATAAGATCCAGCCATCATGAGAACATCTCCTAAGTAACATTGCAATCGTTCAACTCTTCTTTCTTCTTTCTAAGACATAACACTGTTCTCGTCTTTGACACATAACCGCTCCCAAGCTATGAAATCCATACGTTTCTCCCATCTAACCCTGCCAAAGACCTCTACTGAAAGAGATGTAGATATAGTCATAGACTGTTGATGATATTACTGCTTCATACTTTGAAAGTGCGTTCAGACGGTGGATGCAAACAGCTATCAGAGGCATTGTCCGTTCCCCGCTGAACTTTAACTTCTCTGTGTGTGTAGTACCGTGCCCCCTTGCTTACAAGCAGCTAACTTTAACCTCTTCCCAAGCTAGCCTCCATAGCAGGCTCTGAACCGGCCTTTTTGGGGGCTAAATAATACACCTTTTGCAGCCAGCCCGTAACCATCAGCCACCCCCGTAACCATTTTGCCGGTAGAGCCTGCATTATAACGGCGGGTCAAAGCGGTTACGGGGGTGGCTGATGGTTACGGGCTGGCTACAAAAGGTGTATTATTTAGCCCCCTAAAAGGCCGGTTCAGAGCCTGCTTGAGAATGAAGTGAGACATCTCCTCCTGCCTGAGTCATTTCCTTTATACGTTTTGACAAAAGGCCGGTTTAGAGCCTGCTATGGAGGCTATTCCCAAGCTACTTTCCTCATAAAACTGTAGAACTAATACTGATCTTAGTCTTACTAACCCTGATTGTGTCCTGACTCTGTGCACCCTCCAGCTGAAAAGAAGGTTGATCTTCAGACATGCCTTAGCATGTTCTCAAGCCCCAAGGAGGACAAGGGCCAAGACGAAGTGAAGAGGTGATAAATGTTATGACAATCTGTGAGGGGTGACCTGCGGGATAAAGTTGGGAATGCACAATATGTCCCCTCTTTTTAGACAAGCACATTTGCACGCACACTAACAAAGCGCACTGACACCGTCGTTCCTTCTCGCTTGTTCTCATTTAAATGTGCACATTTTGTAAATTCCGTTACTGTTTGAAGTAAGAGTACTAAGACGTTTCTGACATTAAGATAGGCCACATATAAGGTGCCAAGCTGTCGTTTTCAAAAACCAGAAAAGTTTTAAGTCGTCATAAAAACGACAGTTTGGCACCTCATATGTGGCATATCTTAATATGTCAGGAACATCTTACTTCAAACGGTAACCGAAGTTACAAAATGTGTACATTGAAACGAGAACAAGCGTTCTATCTTCGGTTCAAGAACTCTCGAATTGCTGGTTTAAGGCACCTCATAATACACCAATCTTGAAAACCGTGTTTCTGACATGTTTTCTGCCACCCACAGGGACAGTCGAAGTGGTGACGTTTGAAGAGTTTTTGGATATGATGGACACATTTTACCACCGTGAGTGAGAATAGGAGAGCACAATAGATGCACACGCTGTGGATTCATTAACGTGACTGCATGGATCGGTACATCTACTTCAGAACCACCAGGAGGGTGAACTGAAGCCCAGTCATGTTTGGGACCACATCCCTACCAGTACCACAGCAGCGATATCTAGCGGCAGGGCAAAGTAGAACAAGTCAGCATTAAGCCCCCCTCTCACTGGACCCGCGGCACGCTGGAGGCGTCGCTGCGTCCTAGACTGGATTTGTGTTACCTAATGGGAATATAATTCAAAACGTACAAGTATAACCAACAAAAAGACACCAAAAGACGAAAAGCTTAAAAAAAAATTAGTTTTTTGTCGATGAAATTCGTCGAGTGCTTTGTGAATTCGATCTGCCGCAGCGACGCCGCCAGCGTGCCGCGGGTCCAGTGAGAGGGGGCTTTACTCTTGAAAAGGTGAAAGACGGTCCACCAATTTTGGTTGTGTGAGTTAAACATATCATAATAATGTCATATCAGTAATACCATGTAAATAATGTCATATCAGTAATACCATAGTTCAAAGTCTTGTTATTATTCCCTTTAACCTATTCGCTGCAGTTTTAAACGGTTCTGTAATGTATATAGTTAATCTGTAATGGTTTCATCTATTGATAATGTAACGGATTCTTCAACGCCTGCTGTGCTGCACTAAGTCGTTAGAGGGCGTTTCTTCAATGTAAACATTTCGTAAGAGCGTTTAAACGTGATCTATTTGCATTGCGGCATTTGCAGATGTATGTATAGAGGAGGTCGAGGTCACAATGTTTCTATGTATTGTGTATTTAATGGTTATTTTTTGGTGCCACTTGGTGTAAATATATACATATATGTTTTTTTACGCATTACGTACGGCCATATCAATTCATTTCTTTGGTGTTCGGATTCAGATAAAGAGTAAAAAATTGGAAATTCCACATAAAGATAAAGTCAGATGGGGAGCTGTTTGTTCGTTACCCAGTTTCCGAGAGTAAATGTTGTCAGCTTCAACTTTACCTTCCAGTACTCTGTCTTTATGTTATTAACATGATGAGATTACACCTCAAAATGTCCCTTTACCAAGGAAATGAATCGTTGTGGCCTAAATTGATAATGGGTAAGGTTAAGTTTGAATTGCATTTTGTAAAACACTTTGTAAAACATTTGTCAAGAAAGCGTTCGTAGAAAATTGTGACGTCATCAATTAGCCATTTCGTACATGTTCGGCACGTGCTCGTGTGACGTCATCTTCGGACTCGACAGCGGGATAAGAGTGTTGGGAGGGGGGTAGATAAGTCTCTTTTGAAGCTAGAGATAAAGTCGTCGGTATCTTTTATGAGATAGGTTGTATTTGAAAATTCCCTTTGCTTGTTATTTAGACTAGTTAGAGCCACATAGGAGGAAAGCCATGCTATTTGTATAAACTGTATAATGTGCAAAGATATATATATATATACATATCTATATACTATGATAAATTGCGTATGTAACATGTATATATACCCGTCAATGACTCACTATTTTAAAGTCCAGACATTTAGCGTGAGAGTGAAAATTGTTTGCAGTACTTTTCAAACACTACGTTGTATTTTTGGAGATACATGTGTGTTTAAGGGTTTATAAAATTCACTGAATTTTGGTTGATTGAAAGTTTTGAATTGAATGACTTATCGGTATTATCTTCCGGTTCTTGCCTGTGGGGTTAAATCGACAGGCTGAAAACTACAGGCAGCATATCTTTGTACAGTTGATTCAGCAGATATATATTAAATACATGGTGTTTTTGTGTTTATGAGTATTCAAAAGTGTCGGAGTGGTTCTTTTACACCTAAGATATGGAAATTAAAAGTCTGCCATTGCAAGTAGAATGATAATTAAAATACAGCAAACTTTCTCCCACTCAATTACTCAGGTTATTGTTTGCTGATTTTAGTTATGTGCTATTCAACTCTAGACACAGATTAAGTTCCATACTAATATTGTGTTCTGTATATTATTCACATGCCATTACGTGTACTACGAATATTACGTGGCAAATCTTTTTTAAAAATCATGAAAAAAATCTTACCATCCATATATGGATGGTATCAGGCTGTGCATGACGTGCGCTATTTTGGCAGATATTAAAAACGTCATTCATGTATAGAAATAGTTTATTTTTATATAGATTTACATATTGATTGTGTCAGGCAGAGCCGAGCCCCAAAAAATTCTGCAAAATATATCAGAGCTCTAATAATAGAGTATAGAGATCGGAACAAACTGCACAAAGTCAACACATAAATGAAGTACCTTTCACCAACTACCTTAACCCATCGTAAAATGTCATTCGTGCATTAACATAGTTTACATATAGATGTATATATCGATTGTACCAGGCTGAACCAAGCCCGATGAGTATTCTGCAAAACATTCGTATCAGAACGATAAAAATAGGGTCGGAACACAGTCAGCACAAAGTCAACACATGAATGAAGTACCTTTCACCCACTACCTTAACAAATCTTGAAGCGTCATTAAAACAGGTTATAGTTAGATTTATACATTGATAGTACCAAGTTGAACCAAGCCTGGATAGAATTCTGCGCAACACTTGTATCAGAACGATAAAAATAGAGGAGACGTAAGTAGGAATCAGAACAAATTGTTCAGAGGAAGCAGGGGAATGAACTGAATAAGAGTACAGATGATGCAACCTACTTTTATAAATATCTGGCCGCTTCCATCTCTACGGAAGCGTCGCGGAGAGAAGTACCCTGTTGAGGTGTAAGACCGTACATAGATACAACAGCATTGCTAAAGAAGGCTGTTTCAGCAAAGTTAGGTTTGAAATAAATACAAGGTTACAATAAAGGTGTCTGTATCCAAATACTTGTTCTAAATACCACAGGCACAGAATTGTTTTTGTTTTTTAAAGTATTGCCTTTACATCACGATCTATTTTGAGTCTGACTCGATTTGGGGATGTCACCCGCAAGAACATGTTTGTATTGAGTCATCGATGCGAAAAATAGAACTTCAAACGGACATTGGTATTGACAGACCTTGTGATGTCATGGTTAAAGCTGTTAGAATTCCCACAAGGCTGCTATATATTAGTGTCGAGGGTCTCCGGCTCCCAATCCGTCTCAGACTTCGCACGACTCAACGTCTTGTAGTGTCTCGACAAGAATCGTAAGGTAAGTCGTCTTACCCTTCAATCTACCCTAGCTCTTATGATTTTACTGACGACTGATTTTGTTCTGGCTGTTTGAATGCTATCACGGATACTTTAGGACGTAAGGTTTGCGAGATGAATGATATTCTCCTTGTTCCCTTTTTTTTGGCAATATGGTGGCAGCAAAAACGCAAAAACTTTGGAGATTTCAAAAGCTATTTGATTGGTGCTCGCGCCTTAAAACCTTTCCGTTTTATCTACTTCTTCTACACTGTCGTGAATTACTAGTTTAACCTTTCCTTTAATCCGTTGCTTGTGATTGGTAAATGCTCTAGAGGAAAACTAGGTCTAGCAGTTTTTAAGTTTAACCCTGGTTTGTGACGTTCCATTTTCCGCTCTTAACAGCCATGACTCCCTTCCTTCTGCTGTTCGTTGCCTTGGCAACAGCGTCTCCGATGAAGAGGTACGTGCTGAATATTCACGTTAAAAATTTGCATATCTTTATTATCTTTTGGGGTGCGATCTACTGCAACATAAGTCCGAATCTGTATTAGGCAGCCGGTAGGACTGCCTGGTTGCCTCAGTGCCTAGGCTTGTGATTGGCCCCTTGCTCCTTTCCGATAGACTGCCCTAAGATTCATTGTAATACAATTTAGTCCACTAGTTTCACTGGCACGCGGTTGATGTAGGGCCCTTTCCCACAGGATGGATACATTTAGTCTTTAGTCTATTAGTTCCCCTACACTTTGTATATTGTAAGTTCATTAGCATTAGCTCTGAGGTTTTGTTGTCTGTTTTATTTAGGAGGACCTCGTCATCTGCGCGTAAGGTCTGTTTTGAATGTGTCCATTTGGTTGAAGCGTAGGATCAGGTAAAAATGTGAACATTAGAACTATAATGACGAAGTGAATCTTCACATTTTTGCATGTAGGCAGACAACCGGCCTTGATGCCGACGGAGATGGTCTGATCTCCAAGGAGGAAGTGTTCAACGCCATGTCTCTTCACGAGGCACTCATGGCCCTGGACAGAGATGGTAAGCACGCTTAACTCATGGATTCTTTCATTGTGTACGAGGGTTCGTCATTAAGAAACGCAGTCGGTCATAAAAATGTGAAAAACAAATTGAGAAACTTCGGTCGCAAAAAAAAGATGTTCCTGTACTTCTGAGCTAAATTTCAAATCATTTCATACAAAACTGAATCTGCTTTACGTCTCTATCCAAAAGGACCATGTGACTATTTTCCAGTCATGTTCGTAAAATGAACGTGCGATTATCCTCTATGTGTAGGGGACGGGTTCCTGTACCTTCCCCAGATCATCGAGCTGTGGGGATCCGGAGACAAGTTCTACGAGCTCAACACGGACGGCGACGACCACCTCACCTTCCGGGAAGTGGAGAACGGGATGACTCTGAGCGACTTCTACGACGAGTTTGACTTCAACGGTATGTGACCTGTCTTTTATACGTCATACCTGGGTCGCTAAAAAATTCCATACGGGTGTTTCGGTCCGTTGATAATTTGGTTTATCACACGGGCTTCTCCTTTTATCACATGGGCATCCATGGGATATTTAGAATGCATTTCAAGTGCGCCGGTTGCGCCTCAGTCGACGAGTTTGATTTTAACGGTATGTAATCTGTCTTATGTGTGTCATACCTGAGTCGTGGTAATGTTCGATACGGGGGTTTTGGACCGGTCTGTATTTTACAGTATCTCATAGATTTTATTTGCATCCCACAGGCTTGCAATAATTCGAATGCGCTTCGCGTGCACTGAGTGCGCCGCTGTCGAAAATTCAAATACGGAATTCAGACGTTTTGTTCGAGGACATCAAATCTTTTCAACTTCTGGTACATTTTGCATTGAAATTTGTGTTGGGTATGACATAAAAAGAATGCAACACTCTGTATTCCGCATCACCCTACCGCGGCCTATTGGTCGGACTGTAACGTCGCGATCGTGTGATACGGAACACATCATTGTAATGTTTTGCAATTAGATTTTGAACTGCATGGGGTCATTATACAAGTCTATATTTTGAGTGAAAGTGTTTTTTTGGTATGGTGCATTACGCATTGGGGTGCCTGTGGAAGAGTATTATTGGTGTTTTTCAAGATATCGTGGCGGTCGTGTGGCGCAAGGGCAGGGTTTTCGGCCCAGAACCCAGCGGTCCCAGGTTCGTATCCCCTGACGCCACCGATGTTCCCGACCTTCCTCACCCCACCCAGGTGTAAAAAAAACCCGGGTAAATCCTGTGTGGGTCACGACACCAGCAGTAGTTGCCTAACCACGTGTATTGTACTGTTGCAATTCTAATAACATGAAATCGAAATCAGATAGGACATACACATTCTACTACGGAGTAGTACGAAACTGTTAAATGGAGCTACTCTGTGTCCACAGGGGACGGAACTCTCGACGCTGCAGAGGCGTACCAGATGAACTTTATCTACGACACCATCAACAACGTGGTGGTCGACCCCCTGGATTCAAACGGAGATGGAAAACTCTCCAGGCTCGAAGTACTGAGCCACATGACCTACAACGAGGTTCTGAGAGCCTTGGACGCAAACGGTAAGTCACATTTGTTACCTCAGTAAAAACGTAGGTATTGATTTTGATGTGTCTGTTGGTTTGTCTTGTTGTCTGTCTGCAACTTATTTGAATATTGTACAGTTCAGTGAGAGGCGGAAGAGGGTGTAACAAGAGAGTGACAGCATTTTGCTTCCTCACTGTCATGACTACAGTGTACCCAATATGATTTTAACATTTTTTTTCACCGTGATATGCCCTTGTTTTAGCCTGACGAATTCACGCTTCTAGGAGCCCTCTTACTAGTCAAGCCTCTAGCAGGAGAAGCTTCATAGATGACTGGATAGTGAGAGTGTGTGTTACACAGATTTATAAACTAGTTCTTGTGTACATGTTGTCATATAGCAATAAAGACTTAGAATATGTCCATGTTTTTCTTGAGCAGACGACCAACAACTGGGCCCGAATGAGCTGAGGGTGCTTCTCGGTGGAGAGACCGGACAGTTCATGGACGATCAGGACAACGACGACGACGGATTCGTCACGATTCAAGAGGCGCACAGTCACCGCATGAGCCTTGGAAGGATCTTCGACAGACTCGATCTGGACGGTACGTTTCATAAGCCATTAGGGCCCTGTCAACTTGAGCGTATACACGTTGCGTGTGAGTTGCCTATGGACAAAATTCAATACGCAGCAGTACGCACAACAGTTGTGGAATTTTTTTCGATAATTTTGACGAATGTGATACTCACATTTCATTATTCATATGTTAGATGTGCCTAACACATACATCAAAATAATCGAAACATATTTATAACGTATAACTTGCACATAAGCGTAATTTCGTTCATACCCAAAACTATCATGCCTACTGGGCCATGCTGTGCGTATGCCGGCGAACATAAAACTTACACAAATCGATTGAGATGCATGTGAGACGCGTATAGTGCGAACGGCGGCGTATGGAAAAAATGTCAATGCACAACTCACACGCAACGGCTATACGCACAAGTGTGACAGGGGCTAAAAGTTGATTCGAGTACGCATTTGCAGTGTCAAAGGCGAAGGCCCCTGGCTTGTGAGCAGTTATCTTCTCGACCAGTGTCTCCATTAGTATAACAGTCCCCAAACGGGTTTTGTTTAGGTTTCAGTGGCCTTCATCTTTGACACCGCAAATGCGTACTGAAATCTATGAAAGAGATTATTTGCTACAGAGCGTTTAACATGACTTCATAGGGACACCAACACACTATAGACCTGGCGCATATATTTGCATTTCAGGGAATCGAATTTTAGGCCCGATTTACACAATGTTTTGGAGTGGATTTAAGGCTGTGTGTGAGGACCTCTGGGCTAGTTGCTCAAGTGGAGTTTTACCACAAGAAAACTCTGCTTGAGCGGCCTTGGGCTCTCCTTGCACAGTCGTCCTGAGTCGACTACAAAACGAGTGTATAAATCCGGCCTAAAAGGTGTTTTCGAACTTCCATGGATCGTCTAACCCTCTCGAAAACATAACCAAGGACAAGACGAAATGCTTCAACTTTTGTCCACTGAAATGCAACAGAAGGTCCGGGCCTACCTGCTTCAATGAATTGGAAAGTGATTAAATATACAAAGCAGTTGAAAAAATTAGAATAAATGTACCTTTGGTGTTGAACTACTCACAGATAGCAACTACCTAGAGCAAGGAGAAGGGTCCGGATTCTACGCTGTGTGGGACAACATCCTCCTGGCCGGCGGCGGCAGCAACTAGCTGCAGACTAAGGTGTCTGTTTTTACAATCTTGATACTTTCCTCAGATATTTATGAGAAGCGTACATCAAAGCACACGTCTGATCCTCATTGGCCATCTTCATTATGTCCTAGTATACTAGCAGTATATCAGAGAGGTTTATAACAGCATCGAAATTTGTCAGAAATCATTCCTGCAATTCGTAGACCTCCGAAAGGAAGTCGTTGATGTTCCTTCTTTACTACAAAGCTGTTGGCTTGCAGAGCTAGAGGCCCATACCATCACATTAGCCTCCAATTGGCTGAAAAAAATTATCATCAAATGTGCTTTTATTGTATATTACAACAAGAAATAGTGAATTACCAATTTTCACAAGTAGCTGGTGACCTTGATTTTTCTGCATTGCCACTCAGATAAATTTCTAATGCTCTGCTTGAATTATTTTTTATCTTGAAAAATCTATGTTCTCTTGCAATCCACCCTAACCTCTCCAAATTGTATGTGTTTATTATCTTTGTGTTGTTAGTAATTTTCTTTCCATTTCCCTTCAGCTGGACGTTGTGCTGACCGGACTGCAGATTTCACCAGAAGAGGCAGCAAGGCAGACTGAAAAATCAGGATTACACAAACAAAATAAAATGCATTGATGATTTCATTTCCTGGTTTCCATTTTGTGTGTCTAGTCTGTCTAAGTCTATGTGCTGTAGTTCTGTGATCCAAAATCCAGTGCCATCGTTGTGCGTTTTAAACTACATAAACGAAGTGCATAGACTTCAGTGTCATTATAATGGCAGTGTGTAATAAGATTGCAATCAATCGTTATAAATTCTGCTATAATTGATGCTAGGTTCAGGTTCATTATCGTTGTCACCAAGCGTCTAATAAGTCCATTCGTCGATTCGAGTGCGCATGTGCAGTGTCAAAGGTGAAGGCCCCTGAGACGTAAACAAAACCCGTCTGGGAATCGTTATTCAAATCGAGACAATGGTCCAGACGACAACTGCGAAAACTGTTTACAAGCCACCTTTAACACTGCACATGCGCACTCGAATCTACGAATGATCTTATCGTAATGATCACATGTCTAACGCTCTATGTGAATTCGAACATAAGTGGGCGAAGGTTATCTTGAAGGCCTATGAGCTAAAACTATTTTTGACATTTCTGTCATGTCTTTGGCTGATTGTGGCGCCGATTCAAGGCCTTCACTGTTATTGTGTGCGCCACCGGCAGGCAAATATTTGTCAGGAGGCATTTTTTCTCGGCCCTTACCCTCAGATGCATGTCAGAACTTCTATGACACGTCAAGATTCGCCGCCGTACGAAGCTGGTGACAGCTATGGGGCCTTACTCATGTATTGGTATGATGTAAAAGAGACTGTGTATTAATGGTCAGATGGTTAGTTTGAAGAGATGGTTAATAGTACAGGTTTGACTGTAGATGTGTTTTTTAACACAGTTAATTTGAATCAATGCAGTGCAAACAAGATACCACAAAAACGAAATCAGGAAAGAAAATTGAAATCATCAAAGCATTTTATTTAGCTTGTGTTGACTGAAATCTTTATTTTCAGACAGTCCTTTTGCCTTGCTGTGGCTCCTGGTGAAATCCACAGTCCGGTAAGCACAAAGTCTAGCCGTAGGGAAAAGGAAAATGAATTAATAACAACATTAGAGCTCCAAATGGACACCTACAAAAGGTGTATTACAGAAATTTTAAAAGCTGAAAGGAAATTCAGGCTAAGCATCAAAAACTTAGTTTCGGTAGGAACGTCAATGTCACCAGAAACATGAGCAGATTAGGAGTTCAGGATTATTTCTGTTATCTAGAATGATAACACAGTTTGATGACACATATTTAAAGCAAATTGCTGACTCTTATTTCACAATAAAGCCCAATTAAGGGGGTTACAGAAAGGTGTTCTGCTTTTTGTACAAGACCACAAAAATTGCAATTGAGATTGCTGCCAAATATCAATACTGTTCAATAAAAAGTTAGGGTAAGCCCGTCAGTTCGTAATGAAGATGATCTATGAAGATATGTAATGTGCTTTATACTTGGGGATATCAAAATAAAACATCAAGTATCAAGACGGTAAGAACAGATACCTCAGCCTGTGATGGGATCAGTAGGATCAGTGCCGCCCCCGGCCAGGAGGATGGCGTCCCACACAACGTAGAAACCAGCCCCTTCCCCATCTTCTAGGTAGTTACTATCTGTAAATAGTCGAACACCAAAGGTAAGTCGAGAAGCCAAAAAAAATCAATTATTTGATTTGATTTTATTTGGTTTTCTTGCAACAGTACGAGTATTTTTCTACCGTGTGAAGTAACGAACCGTCCAGATCCAGCCTGTTGAAGATCCTTGACAGGTTCATGCGGTGGCCGTGCGCCTCGTCATTGGTGATCGACCCGTCGTCGTTCTCGTCCTGATCGTCGATGAACTGCTGCGTCTCGCTCCCGAGAAGCACGTTCAGTTCAGCAGGCTCCAGTTTGTCGTCACCTGCATGAGCGAAACGTGTCGAAAAGTACTTGAACTGTATTGCAAAATAAGTTTCGCAGTCTCTCAGAGAGGGGAAACGAAAGAGATGCAAGCCCCTAGGGATCTGTCTGGAGGAGAATTGTGAGGAGGAGAGATAAAGGCTGCGAGGAAGACATGGCGCGGGGTCAGATGGATGGTCCAAGACAGGAAGGGCTGGAGAGAGTTCGTCGGCGCCTTATGCTCCAACGGGAGCGAAGAGGATTAAATATGCAAGTCTCCCAGACACTGTACTGCTCAGACTCTGAGTTCATCTTTTCTAAAATTTCATCATTGTTAAAATAACAATACAAAATTACACAGACAGTTAAAATGAATATGACAACATGACAACATATACTCTCGAAAGTTTCGTCTTAGCTCTTAGTCTTCGGCTTACATAACAACATAGCAATTCTATGTTGCACAGACTCTCCCTGCCAGGGCCATATGGAGCCATTCCCGCTAGTGGCTTGACCAGTTGGAGGGCTGCTTAAAGAGTGATATCGTCAGGATAAATGTGTGTATTTTTCTGCCAATTGCATGCCCATTGCAATACCATAATGGGTATACTAAATGAAGCATGTATGACTAAGGTATGACCCAGCCAGGAGTTGAAACCTCCTAAATGTAAAACGAGAACTCTAGCCACTAGGCCATTTGACACGATTCTAAAATAACAAGGACAAATGTACACATATCTAACCGTCTGCGTCCAAGGCTCTCAGAACCTCGTTGTAGGTCATGTGGCTGAGTATTTCGAGCCTGGAGAGCCTGCCGTCTCCGTTGGAATCCAGGGGGTTGTCGATGGACGGGTTATTCAGGGTGTCGTAGATGTAGTTCAACTGGTATGCCTCCGCAGGGTCCAGGCTTCCGTCGCCTGTGTAGACATAAAAGACTCCTATCGAACAGTTTCGTACTTTTCTATTTGTATGACGTATCTTTTGAAAAATGCCAGCATTACATGTCTGGCAGGGTTGCTATCAGCGGTGTGATGTATTTAGGGATAATGTGTCACAGTTGAAGGTCCCCAAAAACATAAAACAAAGCATGATCTAGACAAGAGCTGTTTACAAGTTAGAGGCCTTCACCATTAACATAGCGTATTGGCGCATCATTATGCAATGCAAACTATGCATGATCTGCTTCAGCCTTGTCAACACTACGCACATTGACGTTACTTTATTTGTTACGGCGACAAACAAAATAATGTAAATAAAGACCCGGTTACACATAGCCGAACATGACTTCCCGAACTTCCCTCAGCCATTGTTGGGAGTGGTTCGGACGCTAGGTTGGCTGTGGTCGGTGGGTGTTCGGCGCGGTTGGCTTCCAGTCGGCTACGCCAGCTGAATGTCTCGAAATGTTCAGAACATTCAGCTGCGGACGGAAGGTCTTGGACGGGTTGACTGATGGTTGGTTGGTTGGTTGCTTGTTGGAACTAAGTCAGTAGTTGTCAGGCTATGTTTAGGAGTCAAATTTGACTCTTAATCTAAAACTGGTCAGACTGCTCCCGACCTACCGCCTACCTTGGTTGCCTAGTGGTCGGGAGCCATGTTAGGCTGTGTGTAACCGGGGCTTAAGACTGATTACGCACTGTTGAAGTCGAACTCGTCGTAGAAGTCGCTGAGGGTCATCCCGTTCTCAACTTCGCGGAAGGTGAGGTGGTCGTCGCCGTCCGTGTTGAGCTCGTAGAACTTGTCCCCGGTTCCCCACAGCTCGATGATCTGGGGCAGGTACAGGAACCCGTCACCTACACACAGAGGATAACCGTACGATCATTTTACATTTTACGAGTGGAAATGTTCGCATCGTTCTATCGGATGGGGCCGTAAAGCCGGTCGCCCCGCTTACTGCGCCTGCACACGAAATAACTCAACTCGCTTATCAAAAAGAATTGGGGTGACGGTTTGCTTGGCTAAAATACTTAAGGCGTGGTGACACCGCATTGCTCTCCCCGCTAACGATAATCGTCATGCTTTGTCCTCAGTCTGAAGTCGGTTTATCTTTTTTTACGAGTGCAGGGAAAGATGTCAACCCAGTTTGATCAACTTTCGAGCTGAAAAAAAAGTCTATCTCTTCATAACGAAGTTCATACCCAACCAAAGGCCAATAACGGTAGCTTGTTTACCATCTCTATCCAATGCCGTGAGAGCCTCGTGAAGAGACATGGCGTTGAACACTTCATCCTTGGAGATCATTCCGTCTCCGTCGGCATCAAGGCCTGTTGCTTGCCTATATAAAAATATGGATATTATTTTTGATGTCCACACCATTTCCTACACTTCAACCTGATGGCTACATTCGAAACAGTCCGTTGGCATAGAAGACTATATTGCTAGATACACATTAAAACTCCGAGAGCAAAGGCTAGGGAGCTTGCAAGATGCAAATGGCAATAGAACATATTGAATAAAGACGGATGCATCCTGCCTGTGGAAAGAGTGCATTATGTCACGTCAACAAGCCACCGCCGCGTTCAAGCAAAACTCGAGTGCAACGTGGAATAAGGGCAGTCATTTCAGCTGACAACTACAGCTTTGGACTTATGTTGCAGCAGATCGAATCCCCAAAAGAAAATCCACAATGTTTAAGGTGAATGTTAAGCACGTACCTCTTTACCGGAGACGCTGTTGCCAAGGCAATGAAAAGCAGGAGGAATGGAGTCATGGCTGATGTAAGAACAGAAAAATGACGGTTACAAACCAGTGTTAGAGTAATACGTAAGTATCATTGCTAGATCTAGCTTTCCCCTAGAGCCCTTACCAATAACAAACAACGGATTCAAGCACTCTTTATTGAAAGAACAAAAGTACAGCAACTTTAGTAAGGTTGCTACAATTAAACATGCAAACAAACAATTATCGGGATACAAAAAGAAAGGTTATAATTTAGGTCTGTGCAGGGAAGCAGATGATATAGGCGTTAACCCCTTTGTCTCATGAAATTCAACGTTTTTGCATATTGCAAAAAAAAGAAGAGAAAAACAAATGAAATATCAATGAATCTTACGTCCTGAGGTTCCCGTCGTAACATTGAAAAAGCAGAAGAAAATAAATCGATAGTGCAAATCAGAATGAGCTCCAGTAGATGAAATAGTAAGAAGACTTACCTGAAGTTTCTTGTCGAGACACTACAAGACGTTGAGTCGTGCGAAGTCTGAGACAGTTTTGGAGCAAGAAACACTCGATCCTAATTTAAAGCAGCCTTGTGAGAGGTTCAACAGCTTTAATCAAGACATTTCAAGGTTTGTCAATACCAATGTCCGTCTGAAATTCTATTTTTCAAATCGATGACCTCTCTGGTGCCCTATGTGTTTGAGAGTTGCGGCAACAGGAACTTATTCTGCCTATCTACAGATAACCCAACCCATTAAATGTTAAAATCTATACCAAAACAGTTAAAATCTATACCAAAACAGCTTATTAAAATAAGACAAGTGTCAAGAATAGGTGAGGACTTCGAGGCTTAACAAATTGATCGGGAAATTGGTTCCATTTTTCAGTTAAATCATAATCTAGAAACGTAAAAGACTTTTAACAGCAGGCAACATCAACGAGCAACAGCCACAGATTACCTTACAAACGACTGATTCCCAACAAAGGTCGGGAGAAGGTCGAAAGTGGCTCGTTGGATATATGTGACATGATTTCTGAAGGCCACGCATCGATGTATATATTGTTTTTTACTTTGGTTTTTGACAGACAAGGACGATATGGCACTGCACTCGTAATTGTGGCTACATTTGGCGGTTCAGCAAATTATTCCTACCATAGGCTGAATCATTAAGGATCATGCAGGCAGTGACCACATATGGCCATCTCCGTCACAATTATATGTATATCATATTTCCTCATACCAATTTAATGATAGCTAACGGCAACGATATTTTACCCCATAGCGACGCTAGACTCAGCAAAGAAATATATCCCCATCTTCGGCTTCGTCCTCGTTGTCATCAGGCGTCTTATTGTAATAATGTGTTAACGCTCTATGTGAATTGCAACATATGTGGTTAAAGGTTATCTTCCAGGCCTATGGACTAAGACTATTTTTATGAAGTGTGGCGCCGATTCAAGGGCAACACGGACGAACGCAAAAATTCTTTGCTTTGATTGGGCGCGCTTTAGGCAAGCAAATATTTGTCAGGAGGCAGCCTTTCTTTCCTAGCCTTCACACTCGGATGCATGACAGAACCTCTACGACTCGTCAGGGTTCTTGTGCATGTAGTGTATCGATACATTGATGCGTGGCCTTAGTAAATTTAAAGATTTCTCCAACAATGGCCTCCCGATCATGATTGGGAGTTAAGCCTCTGTCACAGATAGCCGACCATGGCCTCTAGACCTTCTCCAAACCTCGCTTAGGAATCAGGCGTAAGCAAGGTAATCGGTGGTCTGAAGTTGGTCGTTGCGGTTGCCTGCTATACGTATACTCTTTAAAAGTTGCTTGCAACAGTCGAAAATGAGTTGTTTTAAATCAAACTCTGAAGAGCGTTCTGATGCGTTCAGAGGAGCTAATTGGACCTAAAATAGTATGCATTCCAGGCTACAACCAAGTTCCAAACCAACACAGATCTTAATGGGTAGCGAAATCATGGGGAGGTCCTGCATGTAATATACCCTAGGAGATCTAAGCAAAGAGAGTAGTCCTCTCAATCATGATTTAAATGCAAAAAATTAGAACCAATCCCTCCGAATAGATTGTCCAGCCTCAAAGTCCTAACCCATCCTTGACATTTGCCTTGCTAAGTTGTTTTGGTGGAGATGCTATAAGCCTATATAATTGGTTATTTTTAGATGTTCATATTGACATAAATATCAATTCATCCGTTGAACCTGTTCCCTTTCTCACACATCCGTTATATTAGGACTCAACATCATAGGACCTTCAGATCAGTGACTTTCAACAGCTCCAAGACGTCAGGATCGGTAAGTATAATCGCCTTGAAATAAGGCACATTCGTTATACAGTATTTTGTCGAGACGTAACTTTACTTGTTTGTTTTGGTCGCAGGACAGCTGTCGCTGTTGTGTTTGTTTAAAGTTGTAGGTTAATTGATATATTTCTTTTAAATTTTCACTAACAACGGTTCCTGATGGTCACTTTTCAGCTATTTGCATCAACCATGGCTCCTTTCCTTCTGTTTTTCGTTGCCCTGGCAACCGCGTCTCCAATGAAGAGGTACGTGCTGAATTTGTACCCTAATTCCTCACCTTCAATCAATCAACCTCACCCTGATTGAATATAATATACCTTAATTCATTTACCTTACATTTCTTCTTTGGTACAATTACCAGTGACAGGAATCTGCATTGGCCAACTGGTATAGCCGCAATTCCACGTTACACTTAGGTCCCATAGGCTAACGGCGTATTGATATACTGTTATCGATAATATGTCGTAGTTATAGTTGTAGGGAATATTGTAGTACTTGTCGTATATTCTTGGGTATGTTTTCAATAAATCTGTTCGGTTGATAGTCACAAGCGTAGGAAAAATGTGAATATCAAAATCAGAGTAAGGGGTTTCTTCAAAACATCAACTAAAAGTTAATACCTAGCCAACCTTTCAGTAGCGTCCTTCTACAACCTTCCCCAGGGCATGGTTCTACTTTATGTTGCAGCTAGCTGTCGCTACAGTAAGAACAGTACTATCCCAAAAATGAACACACAGTAAAGTCTTCTTTGCGCTTTTCCATATAGACAGACCGGTGGACTAGACGTTAACGGAGACGGGCTGGTCTCCTATGATGAAGTTGTCCACGCCATGTCCCTGCACGAGGCTCTTACTGCATTGGACAGAGATGGTAAATAATCTAATTTCTATCTATATCTAGGATAACACGCGTTGTTTCTTTGTTTCTTCGTTGTTTTGTTGTATAGTGCACTGCAGTGAAGCATAATCTAAAAGTCAATAGAGTTTGAAGTTGATGTTACAGAGGACCTGAAAGAGTTGTAACACCAGCTTCGTGCCTTATATGGTGAAAAGTCAATCTTAAAAGTTCGTGCAGATTTCCAGATGTAGAAGGGCCAGACTTATTTTAAGAAAGCCCAGATGTTTCTCATAACTTCAGCTATAATTTCTTCAACCTGAAGAATTTGTCGTTTCTTGTGATCATCCTACGGGAAGTGAACGTTTTATTCTTTACCCCCAGGCGACGGGTTCCTGTACCTACCTCAGATCATCGAACTGTGGGGGGTCGGAGACAAGTTCTACGAACTCAACACGGACGGCGACGACCACCTCACCTTCCGGGAGTTCGAGAACGGGATGAGTCTGCAGGACTTCTACAACCAGTTCGACTTTAACGGTAACGTTCACTCTCAATTCCACTTGCGTGACTTGTCCATGTAATGTTTTACTGACATTTTTAGAGAAAACAGCTAGCAAACATTACATCCCTTAGTCAGATAAGATATCTTTGACCATTGAGGCAACACAGAAATGTCACCCAGTTGTCTCCACTCTTCTCAGTTTTCTGTCTTCCAATACATGCTGATATTGGCGTTACGTTTAGGGTGTTTAGGGCACAACTTCGAGGTCCTGGGTTCGAATTTCGAGGCATGCCACGATGTTGTGTCCTTGGTAACGGCACTTTCTTTACTCCACCCAGGTGTAAAAATGAGTACCTGACTTCCGATGGGGAGGTAAAAAGTGGAGGAAGGTTGGGTGGATAATGGCACATTGTCCCGATCGCGACGGTTTTATAAAGGCTATGGGACTACCTTTTAATTGTTGACCTCTATCTGCAGGCGACGGAACGTTGGACGTTCCTGAAGCCTACCAGATGCACTTTATCTACGACACCATCAACAACCCGCTGTTCGACAACCCTATAGACGCCAACGGAGACGGGAAACTCTCCAAACTCGAGGTGCTGAGCCTCATGACCTACGATGAGGTTCTGACTGCCTTGGACTCTGACGGTAAGCAGAAAACAACTACAACAAAAACATACAGTTATTCACCATGTAGGCCAAAGCGTGTGTGTGTGTGTGTGTGTGTGTGTGTGTGTGTGTGTGTGTGTGTGTGTGTGTGTATGTGTATGTGTGTGAGTGTGTGTGCGTATGTGTATTTGTGTGTGTGTATGTGTGTGTGTGTGCGTACGTGTGTGTGTGTGTGTGTGTGTGTGTATGTGTGTGTGTGTGTGTGTGTGCGTGTGTGTGTGTGTGTGTGTATGTGTGTGTGTATGCTGAGCATCATGACATACGACGAGCTTCTGACTGCCTTTGACTCTGACGGTAAAAACTTAAATCCCCTATCTCACGTTGGCGGCCACATCATCATTCCATCATTCCAGGGTATCATCACTCCTTTGGAGGAACCCCTCCCTTGTCAGACTCCAAGTTTTCCTCTGTCGAGCGGTTCTTGGCCATGTAGGACCTAGGTGTTTTGGCGGCCACGTTGTGTCCTAAGTTAGAAGAATCATCCAAAACGTTATACGAATAAAAAAAAAAGACATTCATCACACAAATTTGTCCCGGTGGACTGTCGGGTACTAGGGGGATACCTCCCGGTGTTCGCACGATCAGCTCGCGGCGTCTTTTTGTTACCGGTTCCCGCGTTGATCTTAAGGTCGGGCTAAAATGATTCGGGGTCCGACCGGGCCCCAAAGTACCCCGGCAGCCGCAGGGTGCCCCACGGGGCCACGCCCGATATTGCATAGAAAAAGCCCATCAACTACTCGGCTAGGCCCCTTTTTCCAATTGGTACTGAAGCATAATGCGGCATAAACATATTAACAACCTTTGACTCGTTCTGTCCGTGCAGACGACATGTCCCTGACCCATGACGAGCTGCTGGTTCGGTTTGGGTCCGTGCAGGCTGGCGGGTGTGTTGCACGTAAATGTGGTTTTCCGGTTATGTGTACAGACCAACCAACCCACAAACAAAGAAACGAACCAACAAAAGAACAAAAGATTTTGTGAAACTTCTGACTCATTCTGTTCGTGCGGGCGACATGTTCCTCACAAATGATAACGTCGTCTCGGTTTGGACAGAGAACAATGAAAAGTGAACCTTATTGTGGTTTTCAGGTTATGTGTACAAACAAACAAAAAAGAAACACAACTAGAGTTAAGTATTTGTGCTACATATACTTCCTTTTTGCTATGTTAGTTAAGCGATTACGTGCTCTTTTTATAGATATGAATTTTTATTTGAGTTGAGTGTGTGATAGTTGTGTGCCGATTTGTTAAAAATAGAGAGAACGCTAGCGACCCCAAACAACACCCCTCCCATTGAAATGAAACGTTATGGCTACCCTGCGACGTCACAAAATCAAGATGGCAGCCACCGAACATGCCAACAGATCCAACAGAGGTTTTGCTACGCAAACTTGTAAACAACAAAACAATACTAACTTCTGGCGTATTTTGTCCGTGCAGACGACATGTCCCTGACCCATGACGAGCTGCTGGTTCTGTTCGGGTCCGAGACCGCGGACTTCCTCAATCATCAGGACCGGAACGATGACGGCGTCATGAGCTTTGACGAGGCCGACGAGCACCATATGGATCTGGAGAAGGTCTTCGAGAGACTCGATCTGGACGGTATGTTTGATGATGATGATCCACTGTATTCTGCAGCTCAGGTAGTTGTAGAGACAACCTACTTGTAGAAACAACCTCTGGCTGCATTCAGTCTTTATTTATTTATTTCCACTGTGTCTTTTTTTCCCTGTAAGCTGTCGTAGCTCTCTGAGTTTCTTTGCAGTTTTTAGGTTTTCCCATTCCTTCGTTTTTGAGGTCTGTTCTCAGGAGACTTAGAAGGTTTGTGTAATGTCTTCCTTTCCTGGCCTTGTGTTTGTTGTACCCCACTGTGACAAATTCTAGTTCTAGACGGCATGTTTACCTGCTATAAAGCGTTGTCTTGACTTTGTCTGATTTTTGTTTCCTATTGGACTATAAATATTGTCTTCAGCTATGCATATCAATTAATACTTGCTGACAATTATACATACATGTCAGTGCAGGTATTTCTGCTACCTGCCTGTACCTAAACATGCACTTATTTGCGGGGTTGCCTGTCAATTCAAATTTAAATCTTCAAAAGAAAGGAAATGAAAAAAATGCCTCACCTGGTGTATGTAAAACTATGTACCCTTTGTGTTTAATTGTCCACAGATAGTGACTACCTAGAGGATGGGGAAGGGGCCGGATTCTACTCTGTGTGGACCACCATCTTGAACTCTGCGAGTGCCAACTAGCTACAGTCTATAAGTACATGTTTTCTTTAAATATATATTGTGTGCATTAATCATGCTATTTCATAATAAATATAACAGCTTGTGTCAGCCAGGCAACTAATAAAACCTCACGAATTATACGCAAAAGGAAAAACACTGCTGACATTTGGTAAGATCATATTACGCTTCATTGTATTCTATGTAGAATTTCTTCTTAATTGCATGTTGATGGTGTGCATCTAAGAGTATGATTCTATGGACACCAATTTCTCTTCTTCTTTTTCTCCCACAGCCAAAACATGGTGTCTCGACTGCAGATTCCACCAGCAGCGAAGCTAAAAATAAAAACATAAGATCTATACACAGAGCGAATAAAATACTGCAATTAGAAATGTCAACCTTTCCTGAGTTTTTTGTGTCTTCCATATTGTCTTATTCAAGTCATATTTGTGTCCAAGAAACAGAACAGAAAATTCATTGGTCTGTTATTTACGTTGCAATTTACTTGCACATCGGCAGAGCTCGCTTGTCATTTTTATCGAGTCCTTCGATAAACGTTAACCACGTTTCAAACGTTAACCATTGTTCAAAGGTCAGAGTTCAAAATTACGCCAACAGCAGCTCATCAAAGGTCCGCGCATCTAGGGTACATATAATTGAGAGAGATGTCAACTACGTTAACACACAGCTACAGTCTAACACTACACTAGTAATCACATCTACATTAAGGCCCGGCTGGCCATTGATGTACAGTCAAACCTGTGTACACCAGTGACCCTGGCCCCTCTACATAAGAACTACAAGGCCATTGATATGCAGTCAAACCTGTATTAGTGGCCACCTTTGTATAAGGACCACTTTCACGGATTATTTTTATCAACATCATGAATATTGTGTGCCATTTTCTGCCAATTCCCTCACCGCTTGATACAATGATTTAAAGACATATTTGACTAACTGTTTAATAAAAAGAAAACATATGGAACCCCTACCTAACCAAAAAAGGTTGCTATCTTTGACAGTCAGAATGTTAATTACTGGGCAGGAATATGCAATAAAGACCATTTTCTTTATCATTATTATATTAACTTACTTTTAAAAGCTATCCGCCTTTTAACGATTCAATGATCAAAAACGATATGTCACCCTATAGCTAGGCCAAACTCAGCAAATAAACGTCTAAGTTCTCTTTGTTACAACGCGCGTAACATTATATGTGACAGTTATAAACATTTAAGGATCGATGTGAAGTCTACACGATGTCAACAAGACCTACAAGGTAAAACTATTTCTGACCGCTTAGTCCTGGGTGTGGCGCGGTGCGTCCTCAAGGCCTAAGGGAACAAACATGTAAGGCCTTCACCGCGCTCGGTGCGCCCCCGGCAAGCAAACATTTGTCAGGGGCCTTTTTTGTCAGGGACCCTCACCCCGCCCCTTTACTTGGCAAATGTTGATTGGGTATTTAGGTGGCTATGTACATGTTGCTTGCATATCGTTAAGTGGATTATTTAGACGCTTTAGATATATTTGTCGCTTGAAATATGCCTTAATACGTTATACTAATAATAAAATAGGGGCGTTTGACGCCCGTTTCAATCATGATTTAACGGTTGAAAAACTGAAGTGGAGCTTATTACTGTAGGAGGCTTTGGTGGGATGAAACACTCCTGTCAAAACCACTCTAGCCAAACGCTTACACACCAATCCTTGACATTTGCCTTATCGGTATGTTTAGTTGAGGATATTGCTTGTATTACGTTAATGGGATTATATTTAGCCGTTCATATTGACATAATCTATTACTATCACCTAAAACCTGTTCACCTTCCCACGTATCTTCTATATTAAGGCTTAAGATCTTGAAGATCTCAGAAAATTCACATTCAACAACTTCAAGACTTCAGCACTGGTAAGTCTACTTGCTTTAAAGCACAGTCTTCGTCTTCAGGTCTTCGTCAACTGTAATGGCTCTCTTTCGACACTAAATTTTCGCAGTATTTTTTATGGTGGAAGACTGCATTGTGTTATAAAAGTTGAAACTTGCTTCTGTCTAACATTTATTCTAACAATGGCTCTTGGCGGCCACTTTTCAGTTACTTGCATCAACAACCATGGCTCCCTTCCTTCTGTTGTTCGTTGCCCTGGCAACAGCGTCTCCCGTGAAGAGGTACGTGCTGAACATTTACCTTAATTTCTTACCGTGATTTACCTTAATGTTCCATAGTTCATTTACCTATTTTTCCTTGTTGAGTACAATATAACGTTACAGCATCATTAATCTGATTTGGTAAATAAACATATCCACTGTAACACATTAGTTTTGTAGATACGGGGCGCCGGCTGCTTAATATAACACCGAAGTGCTTTACCACATGCATATATGTCAGTGTGATTGAACAGTATGTACAAGCGTAGGGAAACGTAGATATCAAAATTCTAATAGAATAGGGTAAAACGTTTCTTCAACACAACCAAGCGTTATTACCTAGCCCACGCCTTGTTTTTCTCGACGTTTTTCCATGTAGGCAGACCGGTGGACTAGACGTTAACGGAGACGGGCTGATCTCCTACGATGAAGTTTTCCACGCCATGTCTCTGCACGAGGCTCTGGTCGCCCTGGACAGGGATGGTAAACAACCTTAAAGCAATCGTTTTTCCACTAATTTCTACCCACATCTAGGTTTTGTAAAATATTGGTCACAGTCAGTATACTCGTTGGTTAAAACTAGAAAATTAAAAATCAGACCTTCTTGGTAAATAACATAATTGCTTCTTTGATATGTAAATGACAGTTCGTTGTAAGAGAGCTTTACGACAACAACCTTGGGAGCAGTCTCGAATGTATCGCCTTAAATCCAGCACTCTTGTGATGGAGATTATTTTCTGAGCCTTTCAGACACCATATATCATCTGAAATCTAGTTTCCTTCAACATTTTCTGTTCTCTGACATTTTCTTCACCTTATTTAGTTTTGGACTAGTCCATACCGTCTTCCAAGTTTCTACAGAAACCAATGCCAGATTTAGCCTTCAATTTAGCGATAATGTCTTTAACAGTAGCCTTTGCAACTGAACATAGTTTTATTTGGTTCGCAACCCTATTCCGTTCTTCTACAGACCCTTCGACGACCTGTCTATCAGTTAGCAAGTTCACCATGCACCGATATGAATTGTTCATTATGCACTGATGAATATGAAATATGTGCAGATGAATTAAATAGCGTTCTTAACCAAGGAAAACTATGTTCAATTTCTTGTAATTACTCGTAGCATACGTGCAATGAACAGATGTTCTTTTACCTCCAGGCGACGGGTTCCTGTACCTGCCCCAGATCATCGAGCTGTGGGGATCCGGAGACAAGTTTTACGAACTCAACATCGACGGCGACGACCACCTCACCTTCCGTGAAATCGAGAATGGGATGACTCTGCAAGACTTCTACAACCAGTTCGACTTCAACGGTAAGTTTAACTCTCAGCTCTTCGAGGTACCCTGTAATTACCACATCTAGAAAAAAAGCAACGGTTGATTTAAAGAAGGTTCCGCTGCAGTACCTTAGAAAGTTGCTATGATGCCCAAAATCTAATCATTTTGAGGTCTACCTAAGACCTACACACGTAGCAAACATCAATACAATCCATCCAGGCATTCTCAAGTTGTGCTCTTCATCCACATACAAACATAAATACACACAGACAATAATACGCACCTAAAGCATAACCTTCTTGAGTTGGCGAAGGTAACATGAAATATAAATTCTTAGTATTTTAATACAAACTGGCGTCGTTGTGGTGCAACGGTAAGAGCGTTGAACTCAAAACCATTAGGTCCGGGGTTCGATACTTGCAATACCCAACGTTGTGCCCTCAACGCCAACCGAGCCTCTTCGGCTTATCCGACAAAAGTGTATCAAAACAAACTACAGATTTGCAATATCGTGCAAATTCATTACTACACAAAATTAACGCTTTATATCACTGCACGAAATGGCCTCGGATCCCGGCGGGTACGTACAGGGATTTTTCTGTATTTTTGGCGGATACTGACGGATCCAACGTAACGAATCCGACTAAATCCGCACGGGCTTTGGAATACTTCCGGAGGAATCCCTGTACGTATCCGCTGGGATCCGAGGACATTTGATGCAGTAATAAAGCGTTAATTTTGTTTACTTACAAACTGGTTCATGTGTGTAGGTGACGGGACTCTGGACGTGGCGGAATCGTACCAGCTAGAGTACATCTACGAAACCATCAACAACGTGGTGGACGACCCCCTGGATTCGGACGGAGATGGGAAACTCTCCAAACTCGAGGTGCTGAGCCACATGACTTATGGCGAGGTTCTGACTGCCTTGGACGCTGACGGTAAGCAAAGACAACATTCTCCATGTAGGCCAAACAGATTTGATTAGTTTGGTGTTTCCATGGTGGTAACTAGGCAATATGTCCAATGAGAGAGAGAGAGAGAGAGAGAGAGAGAGAGAGAGAGAGAGAGAGAGTCTGTATGTTTATACAGTGTTTGTTTTGAATTAGAGTAGTTTTAGAACCATAGTTTTAGATTAGTATTAGAAATCCTGTCAGTGTCATTATATGAACGTTACTATGTATTTTATATTTACAAGCGTTTACTTAGCCCGTGATAGGGCATGAATGTACTATAAAAGATCATTATTGTCATTACTGTACATATTTATTTTCCTAATTTTTTATAATGACATTGTGTCTGAAGGGGACAGCTTCCTTGAGGGGGGTAGAGAAAGAGACAGAGGGGAAGAGAGAGAGAGTATGTGCGTCTGTATGTGTCTGTGTTTTGGGGGGGGGTGTTGTGTTTGGTCTTGATCTGGCCATCTTATGTAAGCAAACAAACAAATCAACAAACAAACAGGCAGCGGGAAACATTTCTTGTAACTTCTGACGAATTCTCTGCTCGTGCAGGCGACGGTTCCATGACCCCTGCTGAGCTGATGGTCCTGTTCGGTAACAAGACCGCGGACTGGGTCGCCGCTCAAGACGACAACGGTGACGGGGTGGTGAGCACGGGCGAGGCCCACCACCACCACATGAAGCTGGAGAATGTCTTCGACATCGTCGATCTCGACGGTACGAACGTCTCACTCACACACACTCCCTCTCTCCCATAGCGTAGTCAGCCGTCGGGGCAGCATACTTTTCACTTAAGGCTCTCCGCTGCTGGCGGTCTTCCGCCAGTCTGGTCATCTGGTTGGCTCAATGACCGGTCCGCTCCTTTAGATCTGTGATCCACGACCGACGGGGACGTCCCCGCGGCCGCGCACCTTCCGCTTTTCCCTGAAGGATTGTGTGTGAGAGAGTGCCTTTCGCCCTAGTCACATACCCGAACCACTGAAGTTTTCTTTTTCTTTTGAACAAAGGACAAGAAACTGTCAAGTGGGCCTTGCAGAGTGAATAGTTATATCAGGATGGAGAATGAATAAGAAAGTTTTTCATTCACAACCATCCATTTTTCAAGGGCCGACGTTTCGATGCTGCCTGTCATCTTCTTAAAGGCACAAATTATTGGTTCACTTTGTGCTACAGCCAGGTGTCATTGCTAACAATACAGTACCAAACTTAAGCATTGTGACATGCATAGATATTAATTGTTAGCATTGGCACATGTCTGCGGAATACACTAGATACATACATGTTATGGCAGGTAAAATTTGAGCTGTGCATGTATTTCTCATGTATACCTGCCTGCACCTAAATCGTACAAATGTTTAGGTTTTTGACAGTTAAAGACAAACGAAGAGCAAAAGGAAGAAAAGGAAATATGATGAGATGGATCTCTTACCTTTCTCGACTTACCTTTTATATTCAACTGTCCACAGGTAGTACCTACCTAGAAGCTGGTGAAGACGCCGGATTTTACATTGTGTGGGACATCATTCTGAACATGCCTAGCACTGACCCCATCATAGGCTGAGGTACATTATTACATTCCTTATATTTGATACTAGTAAGTACCTAATACCATCTAAGAAAAAAAGATACAGCCATGCCTTCAAGTACCAGACTTATCAACCTTAGCCTCCGATGCAGACTCCTCCCGGCTGTTTTCTTTTTCAGGTTACAGTTTTATACTTTTACATTTTTTTCTTATTGCTGGCGGGAGGAGTCTGCATCGGAGGCTAACGAGTGGCGTGCTTTTTGATGAGACATGGTGACCACATCCTGTGGCAGATATAGACCTAACGTTAACGAAACCACAAGAATCTTATACGTAGAGAACATGCAAGTTTTCTGGTTGAATTGTATCACAAAGTGTTTAATTTCCAGCAACCCTTTTTTCTCTTCTGAATTGCATGTTGCAGATGTGGTTATATGAAGCCCTGAAATTTTAACCATTTCCTGTCCATTTTTTCTCCAGCCGACCTCACTGCGGATTCTATCAGCAGACAGACAAAGATGAACGCTGAAATTCAAAGAACAAGTTAACATGAAAGAAATAAAATGCTTAAAAAAAACTAGCTTCCTGCTTATTTGTTTAATGTCTTATTTTTATTCAAGTCTAACACATGCCCAAGAAATGGAACAAAACTTCTCACATGCTCCAATCAGTTATCTTGAAATTCACCTGCATATTGACCTAAGCATCACTTGACTATTGATATACAGACAAACATGTGCTACTGACCACCTCTACATAAGGACCAACTGGCCATTGATATACAGTCAAACCTGTACTAGTGACCACCTCTACATAAGGACCACCTGGCCATTGGTATACAGTCAAACCTGTACAAGTTACCACCTCTACATAAGGACCACCTGGCTATTGGTATACAGTTAAACCGGTACAAGTGACTACCACTACATAAGGACCACCAGGCCATTGATATACAGTCAAACCTGTACAAGTGACCACCTCTACATAAGGACCACCAGGCCATTGATATACAGTCAAACCTGTACAAGTGACTACCACTACATAAGGACCACCTGTCCATTGATGTACAGTCACAACTGCACCAATGACCACCTCTGTATAAGAACCACCTGGCCATATTGGCCACTTTGTTCTTTCCTCTGATTATTTTTACCAACATTACGAATCATGTCTATATTATGTGACCAGTCCCTCAGTGATTAATACAACCATGTAAAGACATATTCGACTGCATAGCCCTAACTGTTCAATAAAAAAAAGACATATGGACCCCCTCCCTGACCAAAAACGTTGTTGTCTTCGACAGCCAGAATGTTAATTACTTACATACTTCAAAAGAACTGTGCGCCTTTTACCCATTTAATGATCAAAAACGATACGTCACCCGTAGGTACGCCAAACTCAGCAAATAAACGCATCCCCATCTTCGTTTTCTTTGTTATCACGGGCGTTATAGTACTTAGGACAGGAAGATTATCTTCTAGACCTACAAGGTAGAACTATTTCTGGCATTTCTGTGTGGCGCCACCTCAAGGCCAAAGAGGACAAACACAAAAGGCCGTTTGGGGTCGTGTGGGGTAACGGCTGGGCGTTCGGCCCAGAACCCAGCGGTCCCGGGTTCGAAACCCTGACGCCACCGATGTTGTGCCTTTGGGAAAGGCACCTAACACGCCTTGGTCGCGTTGCTTGCAGTTGCATATCGTTTATGGGACTACAATTAGACGATTATATATGTTAATATAAACATCAATTTGTCACTTGAAATTTGCCATAAAACTTATGAAACGGCGCCTTGCGGGCATTTCAATCATGATTGAACGGTTTGAAAAAGTGCAGTGGAACTACTGACTGTAGGAAACTTTGGTGGGATGAGTCCTAGGGAGCACGCCCTAGCCAGAAAGTCAGTGGGAATGGTCCTTGTAACAATGTGTGATTGTCTAAATTTGTGCAATTGTAAATGTGTTATAATTTGTTATAGAAGAACTTTATTGCACGACTATTGTAGCTGGTACAAAGTATGGCAACAACAGTTAACATAGAACAAGACATAAGTATGGAATAAAACTATTCACTATATCAATGTACTAATTTCTGTGTGAATACGAAAATAAGAAGTTTGGCCTTGTTTGCACACGCATCCTTGACATTTGCCTTATCGACATGTTTTGTTGAGGATGTTGCTTGTATACGTAGCTGATGGCTTTCAAATTATATTTAGACGTTTATATTGACATAATCTATAAATGTTGCCTGAAACATGTTCACCTTCTCAGGCATCGTCTATATATATTAGGGCTCATGAGTGTTAAGATCTCAGATAATTCACATTCAACAACTTTAAGACGCCAGCACTGGTAAGTCTACTCGCCTTAAAGTACAGTGACATTCGTCGTAAGATTTTTAGGTAGGATTTTGTTAACGGAACGAAGTGTTGAAAAGTATCTTTAGCAGACCTTTTGTCACATATCAGCCTTTCGTTTACTACTTATTCACGGTTGTCCCGAGAATTCCCTCAATTTGCTGTTTTGCGCAAAACGTACGACATATACTTAACAGGTTCCTTACAATGTACGTTTCTTTGATTGTTGCATTGCTGTATTTTTCCGCTTACTTTGAACACTTCATTTTCATCTTATTTTATGGTGGACGACGGAATTCTGAAAAATAAAGTTGGAGGTAACTTCTGTCTAACATTTGTTCTAACAATAACGGTCATATTTCAGATCTTTGCATCAACCATGGCTCCCTTCCTTCTGTTGTTCGTCGCCCTAGCAACCGCGTCTCCAATGAAGAGGTACGCGCTGAACATTTACCTTAATTCCTTACTTTAATATACCATAATGTGCCGTACTCCATGTACGTACATTTCTTTGTTTGGTACAACCTTCGGCGACTTCAACCTGAGTTGGCCAACAGACATAGGCGCCCTTTGACGTAACAGATGTTTTTACAGACACGCTGCACCGGCTGCTTATATTTCAGAAGTAACTACTGCTGTGCCACAGTAGACAATCAGAAAATGTCACCGCATAAACTTTTCACATAGCCTCCACCAGGCTCCGCGGATGGCTGGAAAAATAGTAAAAATCGGCCAGATAGAATGAATAGTATGCCAAGGGTAGTCAGCTATGCAGGGATGGCCTATTGAGCTTCCCTGCATAGCGGACTACCCTTGGCATACTTTTCACTCTATTTGGCCGATTTCTACTATTTTTCCAGCGATCCGCGGAGCCTGGTAGAGGCTACCTTTCACACACCATTCTGTATAGCGGCGAATTGCGTGTCGCTGCAGTGAGAAAACATCCCCAAACGTTAAAATTACAGAGAAGTCACAGTTTTTCTTGACCGTTTCCCATGAAGGCAGGCTGTTCCACTGGACGCAGATGGAGACGGGCTGGTCTCCTTTGATGAGGTGTTCAACACCATGACTCTGCACGAGGCTCTGGTCGCCCTGGACAGAGATGGTAAGCAAATTACAGATTAACTCTATAATTTCTCCATTAGTTTCTGCCCACATTTAGGTTTTGTAACAAACTGGTGGTCACAAATTTTTTGAAACTAAAAAATCAAGAGTCCGACTAACTTTGTGAAAAACATGGTAAAATTGCTGCCTCTATAATTAGTTTAGATATAAATCGTAGTTAGACGCATATTTTCTAACTTAAAGATAGCTTTGCGTCAACAGTCATGGAAGCAGTCGCGAATGTATCGTCTTAAATGCAACACTCATATGATGAAAAATATTGTCTGAGCCATTTGGACATTGCAAATCATATCTAAACCAGTGTCCTTTAACTGTTATCGTTTTGGGCTGGTCCATACTGTCTTCCCAAGGCAATGCCAGATTTTGCCCTCATTTTAGCTATAATGTCTTCAATAGCATTGAACTTAGTTTTCGTTGGTTTACAACCTCTATTTAGTCTTCTACAGACTCTTTATGATTAACGACCTATCAGCCTGCCAAGTTCACCTTCCGCCGATGTAAACTGTACATTATGGACTGATGGAGATAAAACGTCTGTAGAAGACTAGACAAAGTGTGTACAGAAGAAAACTATGTTCAATTTGTTGTATTGACTCGTGGCCTACATGCAATGAACACATTATCCTTAACGTTCAGGCGACGGGTTCCTGTACCTGCCCCAGATCATCGAGCTGTGGGGAACCGGAGACAAGTTCTACGAACTCAACACGGACGGCGATAATCACCTCACCTTCACGGAAATCCACAACGGGATGACCCTGCAAGACTTCTACAACGAATTCGACTTCAACGGTAAGTTTAGCTCTCAGTTCTTCCAGGTACCCTATAATAACCACCTTACCAAAATTAAGGTTCCCCCGAGGTGTCGCTGCAGTGCCTCAGAAAGTCGCTAGGATGCCCAAAAGTTAAGCATTTCGGGTTCTACCTAAGACCTACCAACGTACCAAATATCAATACAATCCACCAGGGCATTTTCAAGTTATTCTTCCGCGTATAAACAGACATACATACACATATACGGACAATAATGCACACATACATACATACAAACGCTAGCGAAAACATAACCTTCTTGGAGAAGGTAATATAAAACATAGATTCGTAGTCATTTAATACAAACTGGCGTCGGTGTGGCGCAACGGTTAGAGCGTTGGACTCAGAACCAATAGGCCCCGGGTTCGACATCTGCCATACCCAACGTTGTGCTCTTGACTCCAACCGAGCCTCTTCGTCTAATCTGTCAAAAGCATGCCAACACAAACTACGGGTTTGGCTGCCAATGTGCCAACATCTTGCACATTTGTCACTAAAAACCGGTATTTTTTTTCTAATACAAACTGGTTAATGTGTGCAGGAGACGGAACCCTGGACGTGGCGGAGGCTTACCAGCTCACGTTCATCTACGAGACCATCAACAACGTGGTGGTCGACCCCCTGGATTCGGACGGAGACGGAAAACTCTCCAAACTCGAGGTGCTGAGCCACATGACTTACGATGAGGTTCTGACTGCCTTGGACGCTGACGGTAAGCAAAGGCAACACACAGTTATTCCCACTGTAGACCAAAACGATTTGATTTGGTTGGTGCTTCCAGGGTAATGAAACAATGTCCAATGAGAGAGAGGGGAGTAAAGGGTAAGAGAGAGTGTAAAGAGAGAGAGAGAGAGAGAGAGAGAGAGAGAGAGAGAGAGAGAGAGAGAGAGAGAGAGAGAGAGAGAGAGAGAGAGAGAGAGAGAGTATGTGTGGCTTTGGTCTTGATCTGGACATCCAATGTAAGCAAAAACAAAACAAATAAACTAACAGGCAGATTAGATTTGTTTGGTGTTTCCAGGGTAACTAAGCAATGTCCAATGAAAGGGAGATAGAGAGAGAGATTGTGTTTGGTCTTGGTCTGGCCATCCGATGTAAGCAAAGAATGAGGGAAACATGTCGTGTAACTTCTGACGAATTGTGCTGCGTGCAGGCGATGGTTCTATGACCCCTGCTGAGCTGATGGTCCTGTTCGGTAACAAGACCGCGGACTGGGTCGCCGCTCAGGACGACAACGGTGACGGAGCAGTGAGCATTGGCGAGGCCCACCACCACCACATGAGACTGGACGGGGTCTTCGACTTTGTCGATCTCGACGGTACGTTTTTTTGTGTTTAAATAGTTTAATCAGGATGGCGAATGAATAAATTACAAATTTCTTCATTCACAATCATCTGTACCGTCTGTCATCATCTTCAGGGCACAAATTACTGGTTCACTTTGTGCTACAGCTAGGTGTCATTGCTAACAATGCAGTCCCAAACTTAAAGTACTGTGACATGCATAGATATCAATTGTTAACATTAGCATTGGCACATATCTGCGGAATACACTAGGAACATACATGTTCGGGCAGGTAAAATTTGAGCTGTGCATGTATTTCTTATGTATACCTGCCTGCACCTAAATCGTACAAATGTTAACGTTTGCCAGTTAAAGAGAAACGAAGAGCATAAGAAGGAAAAAGAAATATGATGACTCAGAGATAGATATCTAATCTTTCTCAGCTTACCTTTGATGTGTGTTTAACTGTTCACAGGTAGTACCTACCTAGAAGCTGGTGAAGACGCCGGATTCTACGCTGTGTGGGACATCATCCTAAACATGCCTAGCACAGACCCCATCATAGGCTGAGGTAGCCGGTATTAGCCTCTACCAGGCTCCACAGGTTGCTGGAAAAATCGTAGAAATTGGCCAAATAGACGGATAATATGTCAGAAAAGTCAGTCCGTTACAGTTTACGATGGCAAAACGGTCCCTACCTCCGTAGCCGACTCCCTTGGCATACCATTCACTCTATTTGGTCAAGTTCGTCGATTTTTCCAGCCATCCGCGGGGCCTGGTAGAGGCTAATCTGTTATCACATTCCTTAATTCCATACTAGTAAGTACCTAGTACCAGCTCAGAAAAATAGCTATGCCTTCAAGTACCAGACTTATCAACCTAGGATTGATGTGTTCCAAAATGCGTATTTTCGTACAGTAGAACTCGTTACCGTCGAGTACTGTAGAGACGGTAAACAATTCATGAGTTTAGATATGCGAAGGTTAGATGGGCCAGATTGTTCGGTGTAGTATATATAGACAGCTGCAACCGCTTCGTGCCTGAAAAGCTGGTGTGTTACGCTGAAATGGCGGTTATACCGGCTATATAGATACATAATACAGATATCCACGAGTTGTGTGCTTTATTTGATTATGAGACATAAAACAACCTGTTGCAGCTATAAAGACCTAATGAAACTCCAAGAATCTTACACGTACAGAATATGTCAACACTCTGGTTGAATTATATTTCAACGAGTTTTACCAACAATCCGTTCTTTCTAGTGAATTGCATGTTGCAGATGTGGTGTATTTGAAGCCCTGAGTTCGTTAACTCTTCATTGTCTTCTTTCCCTTACAGCCGAACCACGCGGTGACCTCACAGCGGTTTCCATCTGCAGTAGGACAAAGATGAACACTGAAATTTCAATAACAAGTTAACACGAAAGAAATAAAATGCTTCAAAGATATCTAGCTTTCTACTTATTTGTTTGTGTCCGGTAATGTCTTAGTCTTATCCAAGTCTAACATATGCCCGAAAAACGGAACAAAGCTTCTCACTTGCTCCAATCAGTTACCTTACATTTCACCTGCACATTGACAAAATGACCACCTAGCCATTGATATACGTGCATTAAAACATATACAATTGTCCACTTCAATATAGTAACACAAAGACAGGTTTCCTATTTTGCCCACCTAATAGAGGTTCATCAGATTATTTTTACCACTGAACGAAACATTACGAATCATGTCCATAGTACTGTGACCAGTTTCAGCTAGATAGTCAACAGATACCGTCATGTAAAGACATATTTGACTGTACGCTGCACGCGTCGAGAGGCAAAGACCTAACAGTTCAATAAAAAAACACCATTGGCCCCCTCCCCCGCCAAAAAGTTGTTTTTGTCGACGGCCAGAATATTACTAATTCAGTATCTCATCATCGGCATTCGCTTACGTTATAGCATTACTGTCAGTGTTGGATCAGCCTCAGTATCTATGACAGTCGTACAAGCTTCATGCCAATACTAACGTATTTGGTCAAAGGTTCGCTTGAAAGTTCATCTGTCAGAAGCCATTTAACGACTTCTACTAATACAGTTTATATTGACATAAAGGTTCACCTGACAGTTCATATGTATTTGTAGAAGTCATTTAATGACTTCTACCAATACAGACGTCTAATAATAGTGATCAAATGTTATCTTCTAGGTCTACAGCGTAAACTTATTTCTGTCCTAAGTGTGGCGCCGACTCAAGGCCTACAGACACGACCGCAGAAGGCTTTCACTGTGCATGGGCGCGCCGCCGGGAAGCAAATATTTGTCCGGATCCTACCGTGCCATTTTCTCCTGGCCCTTACTCACATCCTGTACCGTGTACGTGGGCATGTTGCTAGCTTACTGTTAATGAGATTATATCTAGACGTTTCTTTTTAATCCTTTATATACGATAGCGTTTAATATGTACATGTATTTAGAATATTGTTAAAGCTCGTTATGCTGCCCATTGTAATGTGTTGTCTTTGTAGGCAGGGCTAGCCCTTTGTAATAGCCTCAGGCTAGCTAGGCAGCCCTGGCTGTGTGTCAAAAACAGCCAAATTAATATATACATAAACATATTCAGACGTTCATACTGACAGAAATATCAGTTTTTCGCTTTATAAACCTGCCACACGATGCTTAAGACAGTGTTTTTACGCTTGTATCGATACACCAATGCATGATCTCCTGAGAACAAAAGAACACTTTTTCAATCGTGATCTAACCGACGACAATTAGCACAATGTTCATTCAGTGTCACCAATCTCCCACCCACAATGAAAAAACGCCAAAGTCCTTACCTATCCCTAACCTATGCCGTACGGAGATATTTTAATAGGGATATTTCTTGCATACCCTTAATGGAATCATGTTTAGACGTTCAAATTGGCATAAATATCAATGTATCGGTTAAAACCTGGCCATCTTCTCACGCATTTGGTATATTTAGTATTTATGTCAATATGGACGTCTAAATATAATCCCATTAAGGGTATGCAAGCAGCATGCCATCAAAACATCTCCTTACGGCCTTGGCCAAAGATAGGAAAGGACTGGGACACTGTACGTTCATATTGACAGTATCTATAAATATCATATATTTGTCGGATGAAACCTGTTCACTTTCTCATGCATCGTCGATATCAGGGCTAAAGATGTTAGAATCTTAGGATCATTCACAAAACTAAAGCAATGAGAGAAAACTTGTGAATCATGATTTAACTTTTAAAAAAGAGCCCAAACTCCAGTGGAACCAATAGGATGTTCAGCCTTCAAGCATATCGATCCTTGACATTTACCTTGCTGACATGTTCTGGCATACATACCATTAATGGGATTATATTTAGACGTTCAAATTGACAGAAATATCAATTTACTGGTTAAAACTGTTCATCTCCTGACCAATAATTTTATATATATATTATATTCTGTATTATGATCATAAAATCTTGGGACAATTAGCAAAACTAAAGCAACAAAAGAAAACTTTTTAATCATGATTTAATTGGAAAAAAATAGCACAAACTACAGTGGACACCTACCACCTCAGCCCAACCCTTCATAACGTGTACTTTATCTGTCCTTGACACCCGCCTTCCTGTGATATTTTCATGGCGATGTTACTTGCATAACGTTAATGGATGTATATTTAGACGCTCATATTGACATAGTCTATGAATATCAATTTGTCATCTGAAAAAAAGGCAGTTGATCCAACTCCACCCATCCCCACCTCATAATATGTACAGTGCTTTCTTTGTCCTTCACATCAAACCTTCCTGAGATGTTTTTTGGGGGATGTGACTTGCATGATTTTAATAAAAATAGCTTTAAATTTAGACGTTCATATTGACATAATCTATAAATGTTGCCTGAAACATGTTCACGTTCTCACGAATCTTCTATATTAGGGCTTAAGATTTGTAAGATCATTTCACAGTCAAGAACCTCAAGACTTCAGTATTGGTAAGTCTACTTTTTTGTTCTTCACAGTTTTTGTTGTAGGATTTTCGGCTTTCTTAAGCAGGGCGGACTGTTGAGAAGTATTTCTAACCACTTTTTAGTCACATAATAGCTGTTTTGTGACTTATCTACTTTTTTTAGAATCCTCTTCATTTAATACAACGACGCACATACGTAAGAGGGTCCTTACAATCTACTTCTCTTTGATCGATACCTTACTGTCGTCCTTTGAACAACGCTAGATTTGTTACCTTGCGACATTTTAGTCTTTATCATGCAGTAACTGTAAATGCAGAAATGTTCACTGTCGTTTCATGTTCGCGGTTTTGCGGCGACCGTTTCACCGCAATCTTAAAACCACCGCGAAAATTTGTGTCCAACACTGTAGGAGTATGTGACTATAGCACTGCCGCGAACTTAAACCCACAACGAACACTAGATTTTCGCCTTATCACGAAATAAAAACCACGCGAACTTAAATGGATTTACAGAGTACCTTTGCAACATGTTTGTGGAAAAAACAATGCTGTATTTGTCATACGGCATGCAGGGAAGGTGTGTATCCAGTTTTTTTCTCTTTGTATGGAGTATATGTCAATGTCGTCATTGTAAACCGTCGATACATCCCGGTGTGAGTATATCAAATTTTACGTACCGTACAAACTGGTTTGTTGCGCCTTGAGGCGGTTTACCGGTCAAATGACAAAAAAGGGAAAGGACTGCCTTGGTTTATGAAACTTGAAACGTCCACTTTTCAGAAATTGTCGTATTTGTAAGCACTTTTATCTTAAACGCTAACCATCACGATTGTTCCATTCAAATGCAGCGACACCACTTGCGGAGGCTTTGTACTCAGACTTCTGTAGCGTATATACCGCGTATAGTATTTTTGAAACATTGCACAAATTGTTCTTCTTGTTAAGTATACAAAATCGTTAAAGCGATATGACTGGAGACATATATTAGTTTTTGTAAAACTCTCGTTTCAAATTCATACTGACCAGAGTTATATATCACATTTGGCTTGTGCCCTGTCAATGACGTCATTATGCTCCTTTTTTTCAGTTTCTGACTTCAAAAGCCAACCATGACTCCCTTCCTTCTGCTGTTCGTTGCCTTGGCAACGGCCTCGCCAATGAGGAGGTACGTACTGAACATTTCCTTTTATCCTAAAGGGTAAGGTAGAGTGAACTCATCAGATTGACAGAGCGGTCTGCACTGGAGAGGTGCATGTCTGTATTAAGTGCAAATGAGTGGGTTGTCTAGGGCGGAACCCAACCCTCTCCCTCCACTGACGTTTACCTCCCCATCCGAAATCAAGTACCTATTTCATACCTGCGTGGAGTGGGGAAAGTCGTGTAAAGTGTCTTCCCAGGGCACAACATCGGCGGTATGTCAGGGGATTCGTAACTAGGCCTGGGTACTGGATCAAACACCCTAACCGTTACAACAACACGATTCCACCAAACCTTGTATGATACTACTTTGTATGATATGTTAGTAAAGCCATGTTGATTTGACATCCTCTGGGAGCTTCTGAAGTTTAGCAAAAAATAATATTTTCTTCATCATGAAATCTACGTTGTCATGAAGAATGAACAAAACTCAACACACAGAGTATGGTATACCGAAATATACATTTTGGTTCTTTCATAACTTCATCTTTGACTTTGGATTTGATTTTGGCATTTTTTACGACATTAGTATCCTTTTTCCTAAGAATTTCTGTATCTGTATCTATATAGCCGGTATAACCGTCATTAGGCGTAACACACCAGCTTTGCAGGCACGCGGCGCGGAGGCAGCTGGTCATATTACACCGAACGGTCTGTTACACCTAGTCTTCGCATATCTGACTGCAACCGTTCTTTAAAGCTACTTAGTGAGGAAGCTCCTACAATATTTGATGACAACGAGTTCCATTCTACTATGGTTCTCGGGAAATACGAATTTTTGAAGACATCAATTCTTGGTTGATAACTCTGGTACTTAAAAGCACGACTATTTCTAGTCCTCTTCTGAGCTGGCATTAGATACTTATCAGTCGGTACGTCCACAAGTTCATTAGTCATCTTGTACATCATGCAAAGTCTGGACATTGTTCTCCTGTCCTCAAGTCACAATGATTTATTTTGTAATTTACAGAAATATATATTTTTGTTCTTTCATAACTTCATCTTTGGCTTTGGATATGACTTTGGTATTTTTTACGACATTAGTATCCATTTTCCTAAGAATTTGTTTTGTAATTTACAGTATCTACAGGGCCCACCATGAGCTGGACGCTGACGGAGATGGCCTGGTCAGTCTGCAGGAGGCGACGCAAGGGATTCACATGAATCAGGCGCTTCATGCCCTGGATTCTGACGGTACCAAATGCTTCACGTTGATCGTGACTTATGACTTTGATTATGCTACAGTCACAACTGGAAAAAGGGGCCCTGCCGGGTTGTTTACGTCAAACACAGTGGAAGACGAAAACAAGTTACCCCTTCTACGATCAAAAAAGAAAGGCTCTGTTTAAAGAGGCCACCAAATTCCATCCAAACTTCTCCATGTTTACAGACCAAAAGAAAAGTACTCTCCTATTAACATCACAAAACCCACACATTGCAGAAAATGTGGGAGCATTCGTCTTCCACTGTCTCGAAAAAAGAAGTCAAACCAAATAAGATAGAATTGAGTGTTAGCATTTGAACTAGAATAGTCACATGTTATATTGTTACCAATTGTCTCTCCGTCCTTTCATGTTTCATCAGGAGTGCCAAAGAATTCATACGAATTTTACGGAATACATACGATCCATTACTAGAAACATTCGATCATTACGCAATACATACGATCCATTACTAGAAACATTCGATCATTACGGAATACATACGATCCATTACGCAGAAACATACGATCCGTACGGAATACATACGATCCATTACGCGGAATACATACGATCCTTACTAATTTGCTGGCCATCGCGCTAGCACCGAATCTAGCTTTGTCTTGTCCTCCTAGTTGGTCTAAGCCTACATCAGTCTTAATTCAGTGCAGCTTGAGATTTTTAGAGTTTAGCCAGATGGGATACGCCATTATTAATCTCTTAAAAGCCAAGATATCGTACGATGAACTGGTTATCCAGAGTCCGCCATATTGAATTTGCCGCCGGTGTCACGTGATCCAAGCACAGTGAGGATCGTATGTATTTCGCGTAATGGATCGTATGTATTCCGTACGGATCGTATGTTTCTGCGTAATGGATCGTATGTTTCTGCGTAATGGATCGTATGTTTCTAGTAATGGATCGTATGTATACCGTAAAATTCGTATGTATTCCGTAAAATTCGTATGAATTCATTGACACCCCTGTGCATGTACTTGCAATTAGCCTACGGGCAAGAACGGAAATAAACTTATTATCATAACCACCTTGCCACCCCATGTGCAGGCGATCAGATGTTCACCGAGGCCCAGGCCCTGCAGTTTCTTGACCATCACTTCTTCGCCCAGTTCGACGCCAACCACGACCATATGCTGAGCTTCGACGAACTTAGCGGACTGACCGTTGGACAAATGTTCGACTTCTATGATCACAACGGTACGTTCCGATATTAGCATGAATGTTCCTTTGTGTTGCTAGGTAACACGGTCTCCGGACAACGTCACAGAAGTAAACATTGAACTTTGTAGTGACAAGGATCAAGGAGACCATCCATGTAAGACGACAGGTGATTTTGAACAATTACTGGCGCCAGTAGTTTAATCATTCAACTTTTAAGGAAGGTTGCAGTAAAACAGTTTTTGGATGCGCTGAATGATGGCCATGTGGCAGTTTCCTAGTACATCAGCAATTTTATTATTCTTATTCTCATTCTTAAAGCGTTAGAGGAGTATTGACTCCGGTAACCACCTAGGTCCTCCTCTCTGAAGCATGCCCAATGAAGTTTTCAGTCCGTTAATTAACTGTAAGAACTCCCATTATCAGTTGTGTTGATATTGCTTTTCTCTCCACAAAAGTATACTCTTCCTCCTTCTCCTCGGTTACCCACCTTCTCTTGCAGCCTTTCCAATGACCAAGTTGACGTAACATTTTTGTGCCCAGTTTGTTTCTATGCTCAGCAATCATGCTATACTATTTGTATTTTGATGACTACTAAACTTAGTTTCCACTTAGTTTGTCCATGTCGTATTATAGATTACGTTGTATTCATCGCCGTGTTTTTCTTTTAAACACCACTCTTGTTTTCATCCTTCCATCGCCAGATGACGGGTTCTTATAGAGGGTTGTATTCATCGCCGTGTTGTTTTTTTAAACACCACTCTTGTTTTTTATCCTTCCATCGCCAGATGACGGGTTCTTAGAGGGTTGTATTCATCGCGTGTTATTTTTTTTAAACACCACTCTTGTTTTTATCCTTCCATCGCCAGATGACGGGTTCTTAGAGGGTTGTATTCATCGCCGTGTTGTTTTTTTAAACACCACTCTTGTTTTTATCCTTCCATCGCCAGATGACGGGTTCTTAGAGGGTTGTATTCATCACCGTGTTGTTTTTTTAAACACCACTCTTGTTTTTATCCTTCCATCGCCAGATGACGGGTTCTTAGAGGGTTGTATTCATCGCGTGTTATTTTTTTTAAACACCACTCTTGTTTTTATCCTTCCATCGCCAGATGACGGGTTCTTAGAGGGTTGTATTCATCGCCGTGTTGTTTTTTTTAACACCACTCTTGTTTTTATCCTTCCATCGCCAGATGACGGGTTCTTAGAGGGTTGTATTCATCACCGTGTTGTTTTTTTAAACACCACTCTTGTTTTTATCCTTCCATCGCTAGATGACGGGTTCTTAGAGGGTTGTATTCATCGCGTGTTATTTTTTTTAAACACCACTCTTGTTTTTATCCTTCCATCGCCAGATGACGGGTTCTTAGAGGGTTGTATTCATCGCCGTGTTGTTTTTTTTAACACCACTCTTGTTTTTATCCTTCCATCGCCAGATGACGGGTTCTTAGAGGGTTGTATTCATCGCCGTGTTGTTTTTTAAACACCACTCTTGTTTTTATCCTTCCATCGCCAGACGACGGGTTCTTAGAGGGTTGTATTCATCGCGTGTTATTTTTTTAAAACACCACTCTTGTTTTTATCCTTCCATCGCCAGATGACGGGTTCTTAGAGGGTTGTATTCATCGCCGTGTTATTTTTTAAACACCACTCTTGTTTTTATCCTTCCATCGCCAGATGACGGCTTCCTGGAGGGTGCGGAGGCACAGCGGCTTCAGTACATCTGGGATGCGATCCACGGGCACGGGAACAACAGGAGGCAGGCAGCCGACATCGACGCTGACGGGGACGGTCTCATCTCCAGGCCCGAGGTTCACGCCGTCATGACCCTGCAAAACGCCCTCGACGCCCTGGACACGGACGGTACCAACAGCTTTTCTAACTGATGTTCTGCTAATGATATGTAGATATGATGAAGGGAAATCTAAACAGAATTGCAAACCAATGTGTACAAAGAACACACACACACACACAAACACACACATGTATACATACAAACACACACACACACAAACACATACATACATACAAACACACACACACACAGACACACACATACACACTAATGCACGCGTACACACACACACAAACACATACATGTATGCATACAAACACAAACACACACAGAGACACACACATACACACTAATGCACGCGCATACACACACACACACACACGCACACACACAGTAAAAAAACTAATCTTATGACTAAACATCCGACAGGTTTCACAATGCTTCAACACATTGTGCACTTTCCAGTTTTCGAACTTTGTGCGTGTCATATGAAACACATTGCTCATCGTCGACTGCTTTTCATCCGCCCTATTTCCTTTGACTAGACGACCACGGCTTCACCGAGCAGGAGACCACCGACTTCTTCGGAGACGCGTCTCTTTACCAGCAGTGGAACACCAACGGAGACGACCATCTCAGCTTCGGGGAGGTGCATCACGGGATCACCCTGGATGGCGTCTTCGACTGGTTCGACACCAACGGTAACTGCTGACGTTATACCAGAGTAGTTCTAGAACCCATGATTTAGATTGTTATTAAAAATCATGGCCTATCAGCAAATATACCTTATGCTTTGCATTATTCCACCCGTACTTAGTCCCAGGCATAAATGTGACAGAAGGAAATTTTTTGGATAGGTTGATAATCACTGAATAACTAAATCCATTCTATATATACGGTCCAGTGTTGTTGCACAGCCGATGTTTTGGTGACCGAGCGTCTGTCACCTTCTTCGGGGCAACGCTGACTGGTCTAACTGGCCTAAATCAGTCAGCATTGCCCTGAGGAAGGTGACAAACCGTCACGAAAACGTCGGCAAGGTACGCTTTAAACACGGGTGTGTGTATAAGAAGCTTTGTGACCTACATTACTAAGGGCCTCTTTACACCTACGACATTTTAGAGTCGTGCGATCATCGTCGTGGGCGACGTCGCCGGCGACGGTATTTTTTGGCCGTCTAAAGACGATCAAAACAATCGTACGACGGCAATAAACAGGAAATCCTCGAAATGTCGTGCGACTACCTCGGACCCAGTCGCACGACGTTCAGCGGGGGGGCCTGTGGCTGTGTTTTTCTCGTCTAAAGAAGAATCGTCGCCGGCGACGGAAGTGGGTGATATGCTAATAAGCCTACAGCGTGCTGTTTCCTGTCCGGGAAGGAAAGTTTCTATCGTTTTCTTTGTAAATATGCATGCAGTTAGCAATGGAAACATATTTTTTCTCATCCGAAACCAGTTATTCCGGCGCGACGCCCTGCTACCAGTGGCTACTTCTCTAGTATGCCCCTATTCCTCGATCCCCGGGACATC
Source organism: Branchiostoma lanceolatum (assembly GCF_035083965.1). NCBI lineage: Eukaryota > Metazoa > Chordata > Leptocardii > Amphioxiformes > Branchiostomatidae > Branchiostoma > Branchiostoma lanceolatum. The sequence goes on along the minus strand of NC_089738.1, from coordinate 18,719,571 downwards.
CCCGGCGGCGGCCACGAACTCGGGTTAAATCCCGTCCGTCTCTGTACCAGCCTCAATCTCTTTCTTTGCTGAGCACCGTTTTCAACGTCTCATCTGCAGGGCAACAGTTGTTGCAAAGTCAGTAATTGCTTCATCTTTTGACGAAAACAAGCGGTTCCCCCGCCATTTTGAATTTGAGCGCAAGAGTTCACTTTGAGTCACACGCGCATATCAATGGAATTCTGCGCCGGGGGGTCCCATGATATTTCCTGACCGTGTGTCTAAAGAAAACCGTCGCCTACGACGATGATCGTACGACCTTATAACATTGTAGGTCTAAAGTGCGCCTAAGGTTCTTGACATTTACGATGACGTGTCAAACGTTTGTGTGAGAGGGAAAAAGAGAGAGAGTGCGTGTGTGTGTTTCTTTTCCATATTTTTTCTCATGACATTGTGCCTACAGGTGACGGCTTCCTTGAGGGTCCGGAGGCGGATAAGATCGTGTTCGTGTACAACGCCATGGTGGCGGCGGGGATCCATCACGGGAACAACTTCCGCAATCATCATGAGCTGGACGCGAACGGAGACGGACAGGTCAGCCTGCAGGAGGCGACGCAGGCCATCAATGTCGACCAGGCTCTCCATGCCATGGACTCTGACGGTACTTTATTTTCAATTTTTTTCTTCAAACTTTATTAACATGAAAGTACATGGGAAATCCTAACTAATTGCAGTGTTCATTGAAATTACAAGGATGGTTTTAAATATTGTAAATACTTATCCATTTCTATGATGTTTTTAAGTCGGTTTCTAAAGAGGGCAAAATTTGGTGTGACATTTTGACTAAAACATAAATATACACAGTACTTAGCAATAAGAATACAAAATACCAAATGCTTTACGCTCACTTTGACTTATCGATACCCGGTCTCCTTTTGTTTGCTTGATCTTGTATGGGGAAAGCAACATGTAGAGGGGGTCTTTTCTGTCCGTTTTCTCAAGCTTTATCCGAAGCCATAAGAGAACTCAAGAGTGGCACAGATAGTTTCCCAATACTAGACTGCCAAAGAAGAGAATTGTCCATGTATCATTGGTGCACCCGAATAAACAAATTTGTCCATGCCAATTTGCTCAGGGTACTCTCAACAGACCGAACCTGTGTAAAGTATTTGGCTACATCCCTTGCAATGACTTGAAACCGTCTGTCCAAATGTAAAGTAAACGGGAAAGAAGGAGCTCGCCCAATCTCTGCCCAGTTGTTAGTGATCGGCCGGTAACAGGGTCAATTTTCAGGAAAAAAAATACGTTCGGCTCTGGCCACTTTCTGGCTATAAACAAATTCGAGCACAACATTGACATCTACTGGAGATTCGAAACCGTTACCTTTATATTCTCAGTCAACAACACTATAATGATTATTTACAAGACTAAACTTTACGTCCAACACTGTAAGAGAAATTGGGACCTGCGTATACCCCAAATTTTCGGTTGACTCCATCAACCCTGTTCACAGAATGACCCTGCTACTGCAACGTGACGTCAGCGACACGTGATCGCAGTAGCAGGTCATACGTGCCAGATTACTTGTGCCTCCCCCCGTCTCTGTTCAAGGTGGGCCTGTGGGGGAGGCACAAGTTATCTGGCACGTATGACCCGCTACTGTGATCACGTGTCGCTGACGTCACATTGCAGTAGCCGGGTCATTCCGTGAACAGGGTTGATGGAGTCAACCGAAAATTTGGGGTAGGTTAAGTCCCAATTTCTCTTACAGTGTTGGACGTAAAGTTTAGTCTTGTTAATAATGAATATTCTACCAACAAATGAACGTTCATGCTAACACTATAATGACGTGACAACCTTGTACCCCATTTGCAGGTGACGGCATGTTCACCGAAGCGCAGGCCCTGCAGTTTCTAGACCATCACTTCTTCGCCCAGTTCGACACCAACCATGACCATATGCTGAGCATCGACGAGCTTCGAGGACTGACCGTCGGGGACATGTTCAGATTCTACGATCACAACCGTAAGTTCCAATATTACCATGGAATTATATTTCCGCTGGTGACCAAGTTTGAATCATGTGTACTTTGAGTAAGGCTACAGTAAATTTTGACTCGCTGAATTTTGTTTCAAGGCGTGTGTGTCTCGGAGGGAAGTAGTTAGGCTTCCATCACTTCACAAACGACTTCTTATGCTTGTCAGCATAACACTTAGCACACAGCGAGACGTTCAAAGCAGGGCATGTTGCAGTTTGCTAAGAGTAATACATCAGGAGTGCCCCTGTTCAGTTCTGTCTGTTAAGTTGTTTTCGTATGTTTCCGCGTATGCAGGTCAGTCCAAATCTCGCGGGACAATTCTCTCGTATGCCGCCGATGTCAGCATTTGCCGACAGACAACCTTTCATCTTATGTTGACAAGCGATTTCAAGAAGCTACATATGTGGCTTGTTAGCATAGAAGTTCACAGCAGGACATTTTGTAGTTGATTTATACATCAAGAGTAGTGCTGCGTACCGGTACTGTGTACCACTACTGTACCGTGAAAATCGATTAGGTACAGGTCCAAAATACCGGATCATGAAGTAACGGTACTGTACCGATATAAATCTACACTAAGTCCATGCTTATTTTGTGACTGATTCCTAACCTCATAGCCTAATGCAACACAAACCATGACCAAAGTGACACATTGGAACAGCGTTACTAATATGTGACAAATCATTCAGGAGGGCCGGGAGTTTTGATAGCAAGGCCAATGGAGTTTGGCGTTAGGAAGCTAGTTTTATTCTTTGATATAAAGATGCTGAGAAGTTGTACACAGCTTATTAATGTTTCTGTCATTATTGAAGAAGTTCAGAAGAGCAGATGTTAATTTGTAAAATTGTTTAGGTACGGGTACAGGTCCAGACCTGTACCTAACCCTCTGTACCGGTACCTGTACCTGTACCTGATGTTATAGTTCTTCTGTGGCCTGGCCTTCTATTGGTTTGTTATGACATCGCCGTGTTATCTTTTTTTACCACCGCTCTTGTTTATAAACTACGTTTCATTCCGTACGTCAGATGACGGTTTCCTGGTGGGCACAGAGGCGGACCAGTTCTACTACATGTGGAATGCGGTCCACGGACACGGGAACAACTTCCGGAACCATCACGAGCTGGACGCGAACGCAGACGGTCAGGTCAGCCTGACGGAAGTGACGCAGGCCATGAACATCGACCAGGTCATTATTGTCCTGGACACTGACGGTACCAAATGTTTTACCTTGACTTTGTCTTCTCGGTACTCTGTCTCTTTTTGTTTGTCTGATCTTGTCTAGAAAAAGCAACCTGTATCTCTTTTGCCTCTTTATTCTTCATGATTCATTGAATCCAATTGAATAGATTTATCCATACCAATTTGTAAAGGATACGTTCAGCAGAATGATAGGTTTTAAATCCATCCCCGGCGAAACTCAAAACTATTGGACCAAATGTAATGTAATAAGAAAGGAGCTCCCTAAAAAAAGGATAGTGTCGGCAGGAATATCGATATCCGCCCAACTATAAGGGATCGACTGGTTTTCGTATTTTACCAATTGCAAGCTCCGTCCAATGTAACGGGGTAGATTTTCGAAAATGTACGCTCAAGTCTGGAGATTTTTTGAAAGCCAGCGCCCTTCTGGCGATCAACTAATTCGGGCAACACATTCGGGTCTGTCGGAGATTCGAAACGATAAAGTGAACAATACTAACCACAAGGTCATCTTGCCATCCCGTCTGTAGGCGACATGATGTTCACCGAAGCCGAGGCCCTGATGTTCATGAGCCATAGCACCTTCGCACATCTCGACACCGACCACGACCACTCGCTCACCTTCGACGAAATTCGCCTCGGCCTGACGCTCGGACAGATGTTCAACTTCCTGGATACCGACGGTAGATTTTAGAATTGTTTTATTGGGTTTATTTGGCCATTATCAGACAAGAAATGTATGTTTTCGGATCTTCTGCTATGGTATTAAAAACAAATTACCTTAGATTGGGTACAGGGGTACTTTGGACATATACCCAAAGGACCCACACGTTTGGCATAGACCGCTTCAAATTGATTTATCATACAATTTCGTGTTATTTGCAGATCTCGAATTGTATAGTTTGGTCTCCTGTACCTCGACATTGCACCCAAATGCGCTGAAATTTGCTACAGGTGTACCAACGACATACACTCTCTGGGCTTCATTCACACAGTTGGCATACACCACATCAAAATAATTTATTTGGGTGTTATTTTTGTTCCTATGTCTGGGAATTTATTTCCACTTAACTTTTCTCAGCCTGGCTATAGATTACGTTATTGTGTTGTCGCTGTAGTATATGTTGTTGAACATCATTCTTCTTTCCGTAAATAAGTTCATCAGTTTGGTCAAACATGGTAAATCTCACCTACTTATAGTGGCGAGAAGCAGTACTCCAGTCAGAAACTCTTAGGTAGGTGTCTGAGAGACACCGAAATGTCAGCAGTTGAGATTTACTGGTTGCGTTAAAAGAAATCTCAAATACCCTATCATTCTTCTTTTCAACCTTTTTTATCTTTCCATTGTCAGGTGACGGTTTCCTGATGGCTGCAGAGGCACTCAGATTTCACGGTGCAGACTTACTGGTTGAGTAAAAAGAAATCTCAAAGATCCTTTCATTCTTCTTATCAACCTTTTATCTTTCCATCGTCAGGTGACGGTTTCCTGATGGGCGCAGAGGCACTCAGATTTCACGGTGCAGACTTACTGGTTGAGTAAAAAGAAATCTCAAAGATCCTTTCATTCTTCTTATCAACCTTTTATCTTTCCATCGTCAGGTGACGGTTTCCTGACGGGCGCAGAGGCCGACCAGTTCCAGACGATTTGGAACGTGATCCAACCGGAACCACCTAGGCCTGTCTTGCATGCCAACAATGACGCACATCTGTCCAAGCCTGAGGTGTTGGCCGCCATGACTCTGGACGAGATCCTGGTCGCGTTGGACACAAATGGTGCACAAAATAGACATTTTATTCATTTATGTATTTGATAATGTTTTTTATTTTTATGTTTTTACTGCAATGGCAGCCTTTCTAGCGCTGAATTGATGCAGGGTATTACAGGTTTCACACACTACACAACATATGTATATAATATCTGATCCACACTTGCATTTTGTGGAACTGTCGCAAGGATCTGAGCGGCTACCATTCGGCGCCACTAGGTGACCTCAATACGACTTTCGCCAACCGAAGGTACCCATTTACACCTGGGTGGAGTAAGGAAAGTCGTGTAAAGTGCCTTTCCCAAGGGCACAAGATCGGTGACATGACAGGATTTGAACTCGGGACCTCTTGGTTCTGAGTCGAACGCTCTGTCGTTGCGCCAGACGACCCCACATATCTATTGGTTCAGAATGAAGTTACATGCCAGGGCTGCCCAACTAGCGGCAGCGGTACCACCGGTGGCTACTTCTAAGAGCAAACCCCGAAGAAAACATAGTCATCATAATTACGTTAATTAAACACACAATCAGTAAAGTAAAAAGTTAACATCTATATATATTGTATTATACAATTTAAACACAAATCGAAATGTTATGCATCACAGATGGTCTAGAACCCGGAATCCTGTCATGTCACCAATCTTGTGCCCGAAAGAAAGGCCCTTAACACGACGTTTCTCACTCCACCCAGGTGTAAAAGTTTTTTTTGTAATTTCAAAGTCAGGTACCCATGTTGAAATGGGTATTTGACTTTGGTTGAGGGGGTAAAGGGCGGTGGAAGGAGAGGGCACAGTGAACTCCGCCTTCCGATACAGTCCCCTTAGACACAGTGGCTAACAACCTACCGTCACTACTGCCTCAAAACAGCTATGGGACTACGTTTACCTTTTACCTTATCTACTTTCCAGGTTGTAACACGTCCTGTCTCGTCATGGACTGTTCTTCTACCTCTTGGTAGGGTTCCAATGAATAACACCACACCAGTATGCAGTTTCAGCTGGTTTATTCCTAAGCTGGACAGACGATCTCTCAGTCTGCCCGGGTAGTCTCTTGAGGTCTTCTCCGTTAGGCATGCGTGTTAGTCTACTAGTATATGTTAATGCTGCTAATTAACTAGCGTCACATTTTACATCTTGTTACACAGGCGATCAGCAGTTCACTGTTGACGACGCTCTGCAGTTCCTCGACCACCACTACATCAACGTCCTCGACACCAACCACGACCACGTCCTCTCCTTCGACGAAATCCGCGCCGGGATGACCCTGGGGGACCTGTTCGACTTCTACGATGAGAACGGTACGTCAAAGTTCCTATCTTATGCTAGGGTCACATTTCCTAACCGGGGCCCGGCCGGGCTGTTTGCGGAAACGAAAAATCAAAATGTATGTCAATAAATTTGTACAAGCTATGCTCTTAAATGATTTGGGGTACGTTTTGTGTTTTTGTTGTCTTTTATGTCATACTTTTCGTTCCCAAAGACTGCCCGGCCGGGCCCCGGATTGTAAATGTGACCCAAGCATTAGGATGGAAGCTCACCTGTGAGAGGCCTCTGTCACACATATCTGATTAATCTCTAATCAGGTTTACCGGTGGCGAGACAGTATGACCCCGGCAGCTTGTTGGATACTGGCTTGGCCCTACGGATACTGTCTTGCTACTGGCAAATCTGCTTTGAGACGAATATCCGATACTTTCTATAAAAGGTAAGTTTCAAATAGCATCCACCATCTGACTACATTGGAACATTTCCAGTCACTGATAAAAGATAGTGGATGCCTCTCTGAAACGTCTGACTGTTAAAGAAATTTATCTTTTATTCATTTTGTATTGTGTGTTCCTCTTAGCTCCTCGCATTCTGTTTGAACATTTAATAGCACGTGTCGCCGAGGAGTTTTTAAAACTGCTTTCTTGTTTTTAATTTCCATCTTTAGGGGATGGTTTCCTGTACGGTTCGGAGGCAGACAAGATCACCTACATGTTCAATGAGGTGCAAAACGGCGGAACTGTCCCGATCCCGGTTTAAACCACGTTGCAACAGCAACACTGAGTCTTGCGTAAGTATGACCCCCATATAACAGTAGATGGATAATCGCATGGCACTGAAGAACTGTGTTGTAACTGGTATGGTGTATGGCAACTTACGCACATGAGAGTTGAGCTGTTGCTGATATGTAACAAATATAAATGACTAATCTAATCTATGACTAACAGTAGAAGTAATCTGTTATAGAATGATATATATGCTAACGCTCTAAAACAGTATGTTGACGGTAACAGTGCGTTGTGTCAGACATGTATAATATCGTCTCGTTTTCGTTTCGAGTCACGTCATTTGCCTACATAGCTATAACCTCATATTGCTATAGTATAGGTGGATATATGAACAGAACATTATAATATCATATCTCTGTCTTGGTAGGTAGTAATATTATGTACGGACGCACATCAAGACAATTTCTGTTGGCTATCTGCATAAAAAAAAAATAAGCTGGATAGTCCATGATGGCATGTTGGGACGTCAATTGCCAACGAGAAGAAATTGAATGAAGAAAAATCTGTTCCGGCTCCTGATAGTGTTCTATGTTTCTTTGCAGCCGATCCTGTGGTGACCAGGCACCGGCCATGCGCTACTTAACAACGGCAGATCTGCTCTACTAGAGCAGCACAATCGCAACTAAAATGACAACTTGTATTGCAAAAATTAAAGGCAGATTTTCCGTGCTTTCAATGTTTGTTTCTGTCATTATTTGGTCTTCAAAAGCTTCAGGTTTTATGATATTTTTGTTGGCCTTAGACTGTAGATGATAACGTTACCGTATTATGTACTCAATTGTAACACTATAACGTTATGTAATACTAGTATCCCGTTAACTTTAATGGTAACGTTAATATTATTGTGGAAAAACATTCTTGAAACTCACCTTTCTCGAATTCACCTGGCCGAAGTGGACCTTTCCGGACAATGTGTAAGCTGCCATTTATCGACCAAACTTTGACAACAGAAGAATGAGGTTTGGCCCTTTGACCCCTGGATCACCAAGGTTATTCTGCCTGATACTACTTCTTCAAATGTCTCATTTTGAGCCAAGCTGACATATTTCGACCAAAATTTGCCTTGAGGAGAATCGGGTTAAACTCTTTGACCCCTTGGTCACCTAAGAGTAGAGTAGAATAGAGTAGAGTCTTCAGTCAGGTAGGATGTTTTACCTAAGGTATTTTTCTTTAAATATCTCATTTCGAGTAAGAAAAACCTGGTCAAACTCGGAACTCTCTTCCACACCGCGAAATGAAAAGAGCTAAAAGAACTAAGCTGACATATTTCGACCAAACTTTGCCTACAAGATAATCAGGTCTGACCCTTTGACCCTTAGGTCACCAAGGTTATTCTGCCTGATACATCTTCAAATGTCCCATTTCCGGTCAAAAACTGGTCAAACTCGGAAATATCTTCCACAACGCGAAGTGATAAGAACTAAGCTGACATATTTCGACCAAACTTTGCCCACAAGATAATCAGGTCTGACCCTTTGACCCTTTGGGTAAGGTTATTCTGCCTGATGCTTCTTCAAATGTCTCATTTCCGGTCAAAAACAGCTCAATCTCTGAATTTTCTTCCACACTGCAAAAGAACAAGATCTTTGGCTGAACCATCTGACACAAAGCTTCTCCAAGTCTATACCAAAAAAAATTCAAATTTGACCAAGGAGAATAAAACCACATCGATTTGACATCGTCTGGTCGTCGCTGGAGGATTGCGCAAAAATAGGTCAAAGGTTATGTTACACAACTTTGGCTTTATGTGGGATATAGCGGGTCAAGAAGGTACCGGCATGTTTTCTTCTATTTTGTTGAATTCTGTAGGATAAGCCAGACATTCAGACATTCAAGCATGGGCGTTTGTACACTTTGTTTTTATTCATAACGCGTTGAGATATGCGTTTTGGTTGTTTATGATACCTAACCTACTGAAGTGTGTGAGTGTATGTGTGACACTATGTATACGTGTGTGTGTGTGTGTGTGTGTACCTAGAAGTATGCGTGTGCTGTATACCATCAAATATCTTCCATAGAATCATGTGCGTGTTTTTGATTCTCTACTGAATGAGCGAGTGGGAGGGGGGCGTGGATATGTCCCAGTATTAAAATGTAACTGAAATATACAGAGCATCAAAAAATAAACAAATTCCTGCAAATAGATATAACGTTAGATATTAAGATAAGGCAGATCAGTGTTTAGTTGCAGAAAGTGTGCATCTGTAAATTAGATTGTGCTGTTGTGTGACTGTAAAGGGGTGAAGTGTGCCATCATATTGATTGCGCTGTGCTTCACTTTCTCAGTGTGTTAGTAAGAATCAGCTGAAGGATGGCAGGGGTACCAAAGGTGCGTCTGAGGGGGGGACTGGAGATCACCCGCATCCTGAATGGCATGTGGCAGGTGTCAGGGGCGCACGGACCCATCGACCCACACAGGGCAGGTCAGTTACAAACAAACAAATAAATAAATAAATAAACAAATATTTATGTAACTGAATGTGCTGGTGTCGTGACCAACACACATAATATACCCGTTTTTATACCCTGATGGGGTGAGGATAGTCATGTAAAGTGTCTTTCCTAAGTGAAACAAATCAAAGGAGTGAGTAGAAAGAAGTCAGATCCCAACCGAGATTCGAACCCACGCCGGTTTAACCAGTGAAACAAATCAAAGGAGCGAGTAGAAATAAGTGATCCCAAGTGAGATTCGAACCCACGCCGAAACCGGCAGCCTAGATCACAGGCACGCACGCCTTAACCACTAGGCGAAAAGGTCACGACCAGTTAGACTGGTCAGTTGGAGGCGCTTGAAACCCCACTGTTACAAAAGGGCACAACATCTGTGGCATCAGGGGATACGAACCCGGGACCGCTGGGTTCTGGGCCGAAAAACCCTGCCGTTACGCCACACGACTCCACTATTACTTAAGGGTTAGGGTTCAGGGGCCATCGGAATATAGAGGTGTAAGTTAGTAACTGTTATGCCTTGCCCCCCTCCCCCAGCTGATGCCATGCTGCAGTACTATGACTCTGGTCTGACAAGCTTTGACCTGGCCGACATTTATGGCCCCTCTGAGGACATATATGGAGCTTTCATAAAAAAGGTACAAAAAAATCAGGGCAGAAACTGAACGTGTCTTGGTGGCTCAAGACACTAGGAATTCATGATCTTGGAATAGCCATCCTTATCATCTATCTTTATCTTCAATCAAAATGTATGGTTTTGGCAATTTTCAAAACCTTTTTGCATAATGCACTGAAAGAAAGCAATTACCGGGAAACATTGTACCATGCCAAGAAAGTAAAAGAAAACAAGGATCTGTTTAAAAAATGTTGGCAAGCAACAATGAACATTCAGGACTCCAAGTCCAAGTGCCACGAAGAGACATGGTCAGTTTCCTGCCTTGAAATTGAATATTCTCCTTCCTGCCTATCCTTCCTTAGTGAATGAGATGCTGAGTTATGTGGATGCAGGTTTCACAACGTTTGACATGGCAGACCACTATGGACCTGCCGAAGAGTTCTACGGGGCTTTTCTGAAAAAGGTGAGGCCACACCAATTTTATTCGCTAATTCATAGATTTTTGAAAATTCTGCTGAACTGAAAGATTCATTGTAAACAGAGTCCGAGGGTTTTCTTTTAAAATTTTACATTAAACTGTAATCAAGAAGGCATGAACTGGATTGATGTGGCTTTACTGTACAGTTGTAGTTTTAAAAGGTGAATGAAATGATTGGGCAGGCAAAGCCAAAGTTCTCAAGATCAGAGTGACAAGTATACAATTTTTCTTGAAATACTTAAGTCTTGATTAGCCTCTTTAGCAATGGGTCTTTGAGTAGGTCTTTATGATATCCTTTTTTTTCTGATGGCATATCAGAGTTTAAATCAACTCGGGACCCGGGAACAAGTAGATGCCATAAAGTAATTGTGAGAACACAGAGAGGTAACACACACGGTGTCCGGTGCCTTAGGGGGATGCACACACTAAAGGCACAGTTGCAAATGTGACCGTAGCATAAGGAAGCTAATATTGATATATACAGAGTGACTGTTGCCTTCTGTTCCTGTGTTGCAGCTGAAAGCTGAGAGGGGTGCAGAAGCTCTGGGTAAAGTGCAGGGTCTGACCAAGTGGGTGCCTCGACCTGGGCCCATGACAAGGAAGGTGAGCGGTCATACTGTGTCAACAAATACAAATATCTGCAACCGTTACAGTGTTATACAACTGAAGGTACAAAGTACAGGGCTAGAAATACTAGGGTGACCGTGGGTTCATCGGCGCACCCAGATATTTGAGTAGGGTTACATGTACATGTGTAAAGGCATTATTGTACACTAAGTCTTGTGTTGTGAAAGTCTACTCTTGACTGTAGTGTCATAAAAGATACTAAAACCTATTTAGAATATTGAAATTAGCTGTAAAATTTTAGCTTCCAGTTCAGAGATATTCTACTTTATTCTATCATTTTTGTTTTATCTTTTTTTGAAATTTTTGTGTTCAGCTTAAATTTTAGGCTTCTAAGGTGCACACCTTCCTTCAAGAATGAATTTCAAGCCATGTACTGTGACGTAACTAGTATTGAATACAATTACTCCTTGCAGGTGGTTGAAGAAAACATAGACCGGTCCATTCGAAGGATGGGGGTGGACAGGCTGGACAGTTTGCAGTTCCACTGGTGGGACTACAGTGATAAGAGATATCTGGATGCCCTGGGCCACATGGCAGACCTGCAGGCAGAGGGCAAAATTGGTCAGTGGTAGACCATTTGATTTTACTATGTTGTTTTTTGTCAGCTTTGTTAGGATGTCCTTTTGATAAATTTAAGTTTCGTGCAAAATAAATGAAAGACTTTTTATCAATGTATTGCTTCTGTTAGGGACAGATCTTAGATAGGATGTTAAATGCAGGTCCCTTGTTTGAGGAGAGCCACACCTCAAACGATTAAGAACCCACCACACTTATTGAAAAGAGTCCATCCCTGTGTGCGTGGAGATCGAAACCATTCTGTTCTAAGTGGGTTAGGGAGTATTCTCAAGCAGCTTTCACAACAGTGAATCAAACCTGTTTTAAGTGTTAAATGTTTCTGACTTACGGAGAATAGATGCCGTCCTTGGTCTATTCAATGGACATGTAGCCCGTAATAAGATATCTACATAAGATAAATCTTAATTTTCCCTGCAAGCCTTGATTTTCTTTCCTTGTATCCATAGGTGAGCTGGCCCTAACCAATTTTGACACAGTTCGGCTGGAGGAAATTGTGAACAAAGGCATCCCTATCTCTTCAAATCAGGTAGGGTGCTACAACGGACTCCAGATGAAGTCCTCACTCATGAACTGTTGTTGTAACTCAAATTTTTTGCTTTATGATTTAAGCTTTCCTTTCGACTTTTGAGGCATATACCCTTAGTAGTCAGTAGCAGGTGTGAGTTAGGCCGCACAAATTTAATTTGTTAGATCTCAGATTTAAAAAAAAATTAAAATGATTAAAATGCCGAATTGAAAGATCGTCTTAAAAACAGAGTCTGATGGGAATGTTTGTACCTTCAAGTTGGTACACATAGTTTCAGGAATCCAAGTGAACATAGTCACTGAATATTTTTACACAACCAAGAGATTTATTCCACCGATGTTTCGGTGACCATCTGTCACCTTCTTCAAGGCAATTCTGACTGGTTCACATAGCAATGCAACACAGGGGCTGCTGCTTATACATAATAATGAGATGCATTCCCAAACGCAAAATATTTACATATGTACAAACCAGGTGATCGAAACGTCTGTGGAATAAATCTCTTGGTTTTGTACAAAGAGTCTTTTTATTCAGTGACTTATCAACCTGATGAAACTATTCACGGATGAACCTAGTAAGATTCAAATTTTCCTCACAGTCACAGCCCTCTGTTTTCTTCTTGAGATTCTTTCCGAGTATTTTTTATAGAAAAATATTTAGGAACCAAGAAAATAAACTGTTGTGGCTAAAGATTTCTTTTTTTTTCTTCCCATCTCCTCCACTAGGTGCAGTATTCCCTGATTGACAGGCGACCAGGACAGAAGATGGCAAAATTCTGCACGGCACATGGGATAAAGCTCCTCACATATGGAACACTTGGTACCTTCTTTCTTACCTTTTATTTGCACTCTTTCATCAAATTCTTTTAGTTTACAATCTCTAAAAGAATTGTTTGACAAAAAGTCTCTCTCTTTCTCTCTCTCTGATCTATGCTCAGACCTTTGCTCTCTCTCCCCCTCTCTCTCTACCTTACAAATGTACAAATGTACCTTAATAGACCTTAGATCCTTCCACAACTCTCTCTCTCTCTCTCAATCTCTCCATCCCTCTCTCTTTCTCTCAAATATAGAATGATACAGAGTAAAGCATACTCGTGCATAAGCCTCATGCATTAGAAAAACAAATTGCATTTAGGAACAACAATTGAATAGTGTTCTCCAAATTCCTTGTTTTCTTTCAAACCCGGCAGGAAGAAAAAACTGAAGAGTGTCCCCTCCCGCCATAATTTCTTTCCAGGAGGTGGTCTGCTTACTGAGAAATATCTTGGAGCCAAGGAACCAACGTCTCGTCACGACCTTCCCACCGCGTCCTTGGGGAAGTACAAGAACATGGTGGATTCCTGGGGAGGATGGAAGCTACACCAAGAATTGCTTAAGGTGAGAATGAGAGAACCTGAGGTGTGTGAGTGTATGTGTGACACGGTGTATACATTTATGTTTATGTGTGCATAAGTAAGGATGTGTGTGTTTATGTGTGCATATACATTTCTATGTGTTTGTGTGTGTGTGTGCTTGTGTGTGTGTGTGTGTGTGTGTGTGCATGACTGAACAATTTGCATCTATCTGTATTCTCCTTTTACCAGGTGCTGAAGATCATAGCAGATGAACATGGAGTTAGTGTCGCCAACGTGGCCACAAAATATATCCTTGACCAACCAGCTGTAGGAGGTAAGGGCCTGTCACAATTTTTTACACACGTGCCTATGAAGCTGGTGTGTTACGCCAAATGGCGGTTATACCAGCTATATAGATACAGATACAGAATCTCAGGAGGTTCCATTCCTGTCTAGATGTTGTATCTGTAACACAACTTTCTAATTTTCGCCCAGGTGTATGAATAAGTATCTTGCTCCGCCTTCCAATACCACTGTCCTAGACACGAGTTGTGGATAACAACCCACTGCCCTTATGGCTTCAAAAAGAATGTGAACACCTTTACCTTTACTGTGGAACACTGGAATAGACGTGTCTTGCCAAATTCAACTATCTTATGACTGAAAATATACATTCTTGTTGAGGTTCTGTTGTAGAATCTAGAGCCTAGGTTACGCCATAGTCACATGAGTTAAAATATCCAGTGAAATCTCTCATTTTTGTTTAGTTAAGCTAAAAAGGCTAAACTGATTGTTCTCTTGAAAGTTTTGTCTGTTTTGGTAGTCATTCCATTTCAGAGCTGAACTGAAACACAAAATTTCCTACACAAAAAATTGGACTTACACATCACGTTTGACTGATCAACTCAAGTCTTTGAACTAATTGTTCTCATCCTTAGGTGTGATTGTGGGGTGCAGACTAGGAGTGCCGGGGGCAGAACACATCCAGGACAACCTTCGAACTTTCACCTTCGACCTGACACAGCAGGACATGGACAGGATTCACACTGTAGTCAGCAGGGGCAGGGACCTAATGGCTGTGATAGGGGATTGTGGGGATGAGTACAGGTAACTGAGATTACCCCATGTAAGGTTTAGTTGGTTCAGTTTTGTTATAGTTTTAAGCCATTACGAGGTAACAGCAACTATCATAATCTATATCCTTACTAGATACACATGATCTTACAGTTAGATATGCAAAGGTTAGGTGTGACAGGTCGTTCAGTGTAATATAACCCAGCTGCTGCCGCGCCGTGTGCCTGCGAAGCTGGTGTGTTACGATAAAGGGTGGTTATACTGCCTACATAGATACAGATTCTGAAGATACCATAAGATGACACATAGAAAGGCGTTCTCAAGAAGGTCTGCATATCTTAAGTGTGCATTGCTTGAGGAGTGCTTATGCTGCACTAAAAGATTAGGATTACCTTTTTTTTAACGTGGCAGTCATCTATCATAAGATACCTAACAGCATTCTGAGGGTTGACAGTACCTTACTATTGATATTGAATTTCAAGGAAGACAGTATGTTTTCAAAAAGGTGTCTTTGCACCTACCTGGGTGACATTAGGACTTATATCATAATGTCTGATATACATGTAAGTATGCCTTTTTTTTACTTCTCAGTACAGCTATTCAAACTTCATCAATGATGTCTTTGAATTAGTCAAGAAGCCAAGATTCTATAAGCTCTGTGTTCTTAACTTTCGTTACACACACAAATAAATGCATTAGTCATTTTCAAGACTTCTTGTGAGAAGGATGGATAATTTAATCATATTAGGCTGATATTACAGCTAAGGTAATGTAGAGCGTGGTTTTAAATGACATTAGGTAAAAGCCGAATATTATAAATGGAACCAAGTTGGTGATTTTAACTACTATCACTTCTACATTTTTCTGATTTTTTTGTGGTCAATATGTGCTCATACATGCACAAGTCACAATATTGAGAGTGCAATTCCAACTTACCCACAATGTTATACTGTACCTTCTAATGGTTGCTCGGATGGGATGTAAAGCAGGAGGTTCCATTGAGAACACACATTGAGAAACGTTAAAGAACCCACCACACTTATCAATTGGAGTACGGGTCCATGCCAGTGTGAGTGGATTAAACTTATTTGTCCTTTATTACTCCTTGAAATACAGCACAGAAGCGGTGTGTTACACATTCAGATGGTCTATCAATACAGCTTATGTGTAGCAAACAAATAAAAAGTTGGATTACAAAAAAAATACGAAACCAACGGAGTGAGGTATGGCAAAGTTTTATTTGATTTATGCTGTGAAACCTGTATTCCCTGGCCCTATGCACTGTTTGCTGATGACGAATCTGCAGACGCAAGGCAGGTGCCAGGTCACCCTGGCACAGGATACAACTCTGGGGAAAGGAAAAGAAAGAACCATTTCAGCAATCTTCTAAGTACTATTGGGGTCGTGTGGTGGCGCAGCGGCAGAGCGTTTGACTCAGAACCAAGAGGTCCCGAGTTCGAATCCTGTCATGTCACCGATCTTGTGCCCTTGGGAAAGGCACTTCACACGACTTGCCTCACTCCACCCAGGTGTAAAGACTTCCGTCGGGGAAAGTCGTATTGAGGTCACCTGGTGGCGCCGAATGGCAGCCGCCCAGACCCTTGCGACAGTTCCACAAAATGCAAGTGTGGAATAGATATTATATATGTTGTGTATTATGTGAAACCTGTAATACCCTGCATCAATTCAGGCTGCCATTGCGGGTAATTTCTAACCAATAAAAACCATTATTTTTTACCATCCTGCAGTTTATGCCATTGGGGAATTGTCAGTCTGGTAAAGCTACACACAACTAAAAAAGAAAAGCCTGGGTATTTTTTTTTTCAGCCATTTTAGTAGCAGCATACCGAAGCCTAGATCAGATTTAGCTTGTGAAGTTTTGAAATTCACGGTTCTTGTTGTGATTTGCTCTTAAGCATTAGGCTCTTAGTCCCTAGTTTGAGAAGGCTTCTTTAGCAAAAGAGGTAAAGTAGGAACAGTGGCCTGGGTGATCTTCAGAAAGATGTTCTAAACTACAACTCTGCCCCCCCCCCAGGTTCATGACTGTCCGTGCAATTTATTTAACTTCATGTGAGTCTACAATTTGATAAAAAGGAATGTCTCATCTAATTGAGTTGCTGTGGGAGAATATTCACCAGGACTAGTGGACTCCAAATCTTCACAATCTGCTAATAACTCATGAAACTGTTGGCAGAAGAGGAGGAGGGTACTCACGGCCAGCATCCTGCTGATGCTGGTTACTGTCCCGCCATGACCATGTCATACACGATCAGCATTTCATCAGCTTCATGTCCCTCCAGGAATCCGCTTCCTGGAAACAGTCGATCAGAAGAGCGTTAAATATAGTTAAGATTATTACAAGATTATCCAAAGGCCGCCATGGGACTACTAAAAGTTCATTCAGATCTTGTCATGGTGTCAAGATTACTCAAAGCTCATCCACAGTTTACTGTCTCTAGGCCGCGTTCATCGCCATGACCATGTCATAGACGACCAACATTTCATCAGCTTCATGTCCCTCCAGGAATCCGCTTCCTGGAAACAGTCGATCAGTAGAGCTTTATTTGATCGTTCAGATTATTACAGTATTATTGAAAGGCATTGGAGACTACTGAAATGTCATTGAGAATTGGATGATGAACACTTGGCGATGCCCCAAGAAACTATCTGAATAATCTGGAGACTATTGAAAGATCAATGATTGAGATCACTGAAATATCATTGAGAGGCCATTGGAGACTTATGAGATCACTAAAAGACCTATGGGGACACTGAACGACCTTGAAGATTACTGAAAGACCTTGGAGGTCACTGAAAGGCATTGGAGGCCACTGAAAGGCATTGGGGGTCACTGAAAGGCGTTGGAGGTCACTGAAAGGCATTAGAGGTCACTGAAAGGCATTGGAGGCACTGAAAGGCATTGGAGGCACTGAAAGACATTGGAGGGCACTGAAAGGCATTGGAGGCCACTGAAAGACCTTGGAGACCACAAATAAAAGACCAATGAGATCACTGGAATACACCGGAGATCACTGAAAGGCATATTTTGGAGATCACTCAAGTCATCGGGAATCATTGAACTGCCATTTGAGATGACTGAAAGTTTTGAATACTCGGCAGTCTCTTAATGGTCTCGGCTCTGAGCCCTGGGAGAAATCGTACCGTCCTTGTCGTATTTGTTGAAGATGGTGCCCATGCCGATCAATGATCGATATCACTGAAATATCATGAAAGGGTCACTGAACGACCTTGAAGATCACTGAAAGGCTTTGGAGGTCTCTTAAAGGCACTGGAGATCACCGAAAGACATTGGAGATCACAAAACGACTATAAGACTGTATCACTAAGACACCTTTGGGATCTCTGGAAGTCTTTGGAAATCACTGAAAATCTTTCTGAATTCGAAGGACTATGAAGGACCCCAGAGATCACTAAAAATCATTGGAGCTCTTGAAATACCATAGAGAGGTCTGTACATTTTTGTATACTCGACACTCTGTACTAGACATTCAACAATTTAACCTCTATGACCACCCCGCTTAAAGTGACGGGAGACATCGTACCGTCCTTGTCGTATTTGTTGAAGATGGTATCCATGCCGATGGTATGCAGCTCGCCGAAGCTGAGCGTCATGTCGTGGTTGTGGTCCAGCGCGTTGAACAGCGTCTCGTCGCCGATGTGGGCCACGAACTCCTGCAGACTGAAGTGGTTGTCACCTGTAATAAAACATGAATTCGATAAGATATTGGACTTTTCATTTTCACACCCGGGAATGCTTACCTTGCGTTTCGATCCCTTCCGTACTTGCTTCTCGTCGCTAAGTAGGCGAGAGACATTCCTGGTTGTGAAAAAGAAAACTCTGAATGTTCTACCAACCTGATGAAATTATGTTCGGTAATGAAGACTAAAGCACGCCAGCAAGCCCAAGGAAAGCTCAAAGGAGGTCCATCAACTATATTTCAATATAGCTAAAAACTCATGCAGACTGAAATGGTTGTCACCTACAATGAAAACATGAGTATAAGTGGTTCGATAAGATTATGGAAACAAAAGCACGGGTCCAAGGAAAACTGCTAGCGTCAGCTCTTCGTCTCGAGTTGCATATTTCAAGAAAGCAAGAAACTCAAGCAAGTAGAAGTGGTTGCCACCTGTAAGAAAAACATGAGTAAGTCGTTCGATAAGATTAAGGAAAGCTGCTGGCGGTCCATCAACTCTTCGTCTCGAGTACTATATTTCGATAAAGAAACTCCTGCAAGGAAAACATCGTTGGTTTGGTTTGGTTTATTCGCACATATTGAAATCAATTTTACATAATAAAACAAAACAAAAACATGTGCTGGGGGAAGAAAAAAAGCCATAGTGGCTTATACAAGGTCTTCCCCCATCTAGATTAACAAAAATAACATAAATCTAACAATTCATAATATAATTATAGTAGTAGATAATAACAATAACAAATCAGACAATAATAATACTAACAAAATACTAACAGAATAGTAATTGGTTGTATAAAAAAATTATATATCAAATCATAGCATATTTCGATAACAAAATGATGGAGATTACAGAGTCCATCGCAGTTAGCAAAATAACAATAATGTAATAATCTATAACATAACTGTAGTAATAAGTAATAACAATATCATATCAAATCATACGATAATAATAGTAACAATCGTTCGATATTATAATGAAAACTAAATTATATGGTCCATATTGACTCCATACCCACACAGAATGCATTATTCATTCTGTTTATGTTAAGTTATACCTTTTTTTCTGTAACCTGATTTGTTATGATTTTGTAAGGGCTCCTTTGGAAATCAGTTACTCACTACATTAACTGAAGGGACCACCGTAAAGATTCATAAATAGATAATAAGGAAGGCCTGGTGGTGGCTATAATAGTTAGCTTCCACTGTATTATCATGATGAGTTTTATTTGTAAGTTCTTGCCCGAAGGCTAATTGCAACATGAAACAATACATAAAAAAGTATACAGACAGTGCAAGTTAACAATGGTGACAAGTGGAACAAGTGACTCTTCTGTGAACTGCTAAGGAATACAATCTACGCTTTTTGGGCTTGACTTCTTTTTTGGAAGCAGTGGAAGAGAAAAGAACGGTACCGTCATCGTCCAAGGCGACCAGAACCTCGTGCACATTCATGACGAGTTCTACCTCAGCCAGGGACAACTTGCCGTCACCGTCAGCGTCCAGACCCCCGTGCACAAGGATCGGGTTGGTCAAGATGGCGTTGTACACGTAGTAGATACCGTCGGTCTCAGAACCCGTCAGGTAGCCGTCACCTGAGATCAATTGAACAACAAACGTAAGACAAAGAAAAATACCCTTTTTACACAACTAAGTGATTTATTCAACCGACCATCTGTCACCTTTATCAAGGCAATTCTGACTGGTTCACATTGCACTGCAGCATAGGTGTCGCTGCTTATACTTATAGATACGTTCCCAAACGTTAAGTAATTGCATATATACACAGTTACAGGGAACAGCATGTGATATCAGGAAAACGTGCCGTCCAAGTCGTAGAAGTCGAAGATCCTGTCCAGGGAGGTCGCGGACGTGACCTCATCATAGGATAGCTTGCCGTCCATGTTGCCGTCCAGTCGGTCAAAGGTCGCTTGGGTATCGTTGCCAAATATGGGGGCCAACTCTTGCACGGTGAAGAATCCGTCCCCTGCGCACGGACAAAACGAGTCGGAATTAATTCGCAAGGGAAGTACAAGTAGCCATCGACATGATAGTCTATGCGATCGGTGCAAAGTATAGCCATAATTGCGCAAACTGTGGGTAAAAGCATGGAACTTGGTGTGATGAAGACATTTTCATGGTGGAACAGATTGAGAAGGTATGTTACTTAGCAACAGTTGCTAGGAATCCAATCTACCCCAGCAAACAGCTACATATTATGCTCCCGGTGTTCGCACGATTAGTTTGTTATCGGGTACGACGTTGAATTTAACGCCGAGTTAAAATGATTCGGGGTCCCGAGAATAACTCGGCAACCGCAGATTGCACCACAGGGCTACGAAGGGGGCACGCCCGAATGTGCCAAAAAAAAAACAGCCCGTCAACTACACCCGACGGGGCCCCTTTTTTCCAATTGGGACCTAAGCATAAGTGAAGTTTTCCTACCGTCCATGTCCATGGCGATCATGGACTCGTCCAGAGTCATTGCGCCCAGCACCTCCAGCTTGGACAGCTTGCCGTCCCCGTTGGCGTCTAGAAGGTTGCTGATGGCGGCGTCCGGGTTCTTGATGGTGTTGTAGATGTAGTTCATCTGGTACGACTCCGTGGCGTCCAGCATTCCGTCTCCTGTATACAACACATAGGACAAAGGGTTAACATGCCAGGTGCAGCAGAGAAACGGAGACAGCAAAAGACTGTAGCACTAAATGCACCCCTAACCACACAGCGCTCATGCAGTGTGTACAACAGGGTGTGCAAATCCAGAGCTGGACTCTCAAGCCACATCAAAGAGAACTCCAGAGGCGCACAGATAGCCTTCCGGGACTGGGCTGCTAAAGAAGAAGAAGGTCCATGTTCGGACACATTCTAAGAATGCCGACCTACACACCTGCACAACAGGCTTTGGACATCGTCTTGACAGGACCTAATACATAAAGATTCGGGAAAGGAAGGCACTGCAAGAACTTACTGAGTCTGCTGGGGGCAGACCTGAAAGAAAGAGCACTAGGACGGTTGTCCATGTTCGGACACATTCTATGAATGTCGACCGACACACCTGCACATGCACAACAGGCTTTGGACATCGTCTTGACAGGACCTAATACATACACATCCGGGAAAGGAAGGCACTGCAAAAACTTATTGAGTCTACTGAGGGCAGACCTGAAAGAAAGGGGACAAGGGCCGTTGCGGTCAGAAAGAAACCTAAGGGAGCTAAGGAAGCTTGTGATAAATCGAACAAAGTGGAGAGAATTGAAGAAAGACCGATGGCAGCAGCAGAACACAGTGGACTACTAGTACTATGACAAAGTGTAGCGGTAAAGGGAGTCTCATGTCCTGTTTGAGGCCGTAGGGGCAGTCGGTTGCAAATGTTAATGCACTGTGTCTAGGACACGGTATATGACGGCGGAGCCCATTCCTCCCCTTCCACCGCGCTTTACCTCCCCAACTGAAGTCAGGTACCTATTTTTACAGCCGGGTAAAATGAGGCATAAGTCTAAAGTGCCTTTCCCAAGGGCCCAACTACTTGTTCATCCTGATTATCGAACCGAAAAAGTGATTATTTTTCCAACCACAAACTTTACCTATGGGCCCTATCACACTTGTGCGTATATTGAAGTGCGTATGAGTTGCGCATTAACATTTTTTTGTTTGTTTAAGTTTGCGGGGAAGAAGTTGCTTTCTACTTTGACCCATCGTTGCACAGCCTGGTTATCGAACCAAAGAAATGACTTATTCGGCTGCAAACATAAGCTAAACCAAAAATATGTTGATACGCAACTCATCACTCACTCACTCTCTCCCATAGCTTAGTCAGCCGTCGGGGCAGCATAGCTCTCAGTGAAAGCTCTCCACTGCTGGCGGTCTTCCGCCAGTCTGGTCATCTGGTTGGCTGAATGACCGGTCCATTTCATACGGACTTGAGTATATACACAAGTGTGAACGGTCCTTAAGGACATGAAATTCAGATACAACATACCATTCTTGTCGAAGAGGTCGAAAAACTCCCTGAGAGTGAGTCCGTGTTGAACCTCCCCGAAGCTGAGGTGGTCGTCCCCGTTGTTGTTCAGTTGGTAAAAGATAGATCCGTCACCAAAGAGTTCCACGATCTGTGGCAAGTACAGGAACTGGTCGCCTGTAAGAATAGGTTAAGTCAAGTTGAAGTTCCTTCCCGCACTGATGGTGCATAGGGCGGCGCCCATCTCCGTTTCAAGCTCTTGTCTTGGGCAACACAGCTTTGTGCATTACTGCCATAGTCTTTCCCAAATACGTTGATGAAAGTTAGACATCCAGGTAGTAAGATACGCCAAAAATAATTACTAAAGCAACTGGATAAGATTTTGAAACAGTCAAATGTCTTTCCCAAATGCTGAGTGCTGAGCAGAGGAAGCAGCATGTACCATTTTTAAAGTCTTTGGTATGACTCGGCAGGGGCTCGAGCTCACTACCTACCGTGTACATGTGCAGGGCGAACACTGCCAACTAGGCCATTTCAGCGGTGTAAGAACAAAACCAAGAGTCAAATTAACTGCCTAACATTTGTGTAAAACACAGCACAACGTCTGCTAGTTAACACATATTCTAGGAAACAGATTCCCTTGTTATATCTGATAAGTTTAAGTTTGGAATGTGTTAATACTATCAACTATATTTTGTGTTTCGTGTACAGGAGTGTCTATCAAACGTTTTGCTGTGCAATAGAATATCCTAAACTGAATATTGTCAGAATGCTTTGAATGTGTTAAGACGGTCCCTGATTTATGAATCTTACTTTCAAGTGAATTCATTAATTATCTAACAATACGAAATACGCCGGAAGTTGAGAAGATTTGGGGTCTTCGAACAAAAAACTGTAACAGTAGCAATGATATCGTCTGCATCCGTAAAATTTGAATTTTCGATGGCGGCGCAATTGGCGCACCCACAGCGGTTCTACGGAAGCCCGTGTGATTCAAGTAGAACGGCTTGTGCATGGTAACCCAAAATATTACCCTGGTCCGGAATAGCCTCCTTCGCAGTCTTCCTAGAACGGCGGCGTATATATATGAAGATCGATAGAACGGCGATCGTCCCTCGGCGACATAACTTCCTCGGCAGCGAAAATCCCTTGCCGGCATTAGAGAACCTTGGCCCGTGTAAGAACTTGCGTCATCCCCCTCCCCCAAATATATACGCCGCCGTTCTAGGAAGGCTGCGAAGGAGGCTAGGTCCGGACCACCCGCATCAAACGTTATCGCGGCTCAGGTATGATATAAAGTATGATATAAATTGAAGTACCGTCTATGTCCAGGGCGACAAGAGCGTCGTGCAGAGTCATGGCGTGGAAAACTTCATCGTAGGAGATCAGCCCGTCTGCATTGATGTCCAGGACGTCAGTCTGCCTGCGTGAAAAAAATGGATATAGAACTTGTCAGTACTCTATTTGGCCAAAATGGCGCATTTTTTTTATAAATGAAATCATCTGGACACCTCAAAACTGATTCTAAAAATAAATAAAAAACTGATACGCGAATCTTAAGTGTAAATAGAACTTGTAAATTCTCTATTAGTGTATTTTTTATGAATGACATCATATGGACATCAGCTTATGGCAGAAATGGCACAAAATAAACCAACAGATCCACGAATCTTGCCGAAGTAGCGATCACGAATGTTGCAACACACGGAACACGGAATAATACCAATATTTCAACAGCTTTATTTCCAACTATTATTTTTTTCAGTTCCGACACATGCATTTAGTCATTTTTCTAATAGACAAGCAGTGTTTGAAGGGCTGCATTGGAACAAAACCATTCCCTTTACTTTACTTTACTTTATAGTTATAAAGAGATCATCCGGTGGGGTGTGAGCCTTTATGCCTACCGTACTTATGATGGTCTGTTGCAATGCATTTATTTAATTTTACTCGAATAGTTTAGATGCGACAATTCGGTCGACTTGATACAACCGGTTACGTGCCTGCGAAGCTGATGTGTTACGATGAATGGCGGTCATACCGACTGAACAATTAAAATCAAAATTGCTCAAGGTCTTTCCAACAGCAACGTTATAACAACAAGGATTCTTAATGTAAAAGTTTTAAAAATTCAGTACGTACCTCCTCACTGGAGAAGCTGACGCCAGGGCAACGAACAGCAGAAAAAACGGTGTCATAGTTGATGTCAGGAGCTGAACACTCACTTGAAGTCGGGAGAAACTAGTATGAGATGAATGCAAAAAATGTTCCTGATATACTTGTCGTGTGGGAAGTACAGCAGCTTGTAATCTAGATATTAAAAGTTACGTCAGTAGAAAAGACCGAGTAACGTTCTATTTTCGTAACAGCGCCAATGCAGTTATGTTCCTAATATATTTGTCGTGTGGGAAGCTCGGCAGCTTGTAAGGCTACACCAAGTAATTATTATGGATGACGTCCTTTTGGGACCCTAAATCTAATGCGAGAGCGCGAAACAACAACAAGAAGGGCCGAAAATACAAGATGCCTAGATTTGAAATATTAAAGTCGACGACACAATTTAGGACACAAATTGAATGAGAGAACACAGTGTAACAACTAACAATTCTTTTATTCATCATGAAAACAGCAATAATTTGAATAAATCAGTTGAAGTTGAACAGCAGTTGTTGTCCTTTCCTGTTTCTTTCCATATGCCATTGATTTTGCAGGCCTGCAGAAACATAGGATATTAAAAAGGAACTATTTGGTCATAGTTACAGGAAGCGGAATTTCTTGTGTGTTTTTCCTGGGAACAGACCGAAATCAATGCGCGCGCAGACGTCATCCGTAAAGATTACTTGCTGTAGCCTAATCTAGATATTAAAAGTTACGTCAAAAGAAATGACTGTTACCGTCTATTTTCTTACCAGTGCCAATGCCGTTATCAGGTTTATCATACTACAGATGGGAGGGATCGCAAAACCTGGTACGAAAGTATTCAAAGAGCTGGTGCATATGCTATAGGAGGATTGTCGTCATTTGAGCTTCTTTGTAAAATGTCTTCGTGAAAATCATGATATCACGGAAATCTCAAACCCAACGGCCGTTAATTCAAACACTCTTTCCAAGGCCTTGAATATGCTTGATTTTAAAGTTCCTGTGTAACGCAGTGTTTGTACTGTTAAAAAGGTAAACGGCTGTCCTTTTGTTGCTCTGTACAGTTTTCTCTCATCTTTAAATCTATTCTTAACTTTCGTGTTTATTCTTTATGTTTTGATAAAGTTGTTTGCATGAGGGATATCTCTGTGGCTCTGGCAAACACTATAGATATCGTATATCTATATGACCTTGTCATCCACCGGCGTGGCCGTTCTGTGTTTACTGAGCGCGAGGCGTAATAGCAGTATGTTAAGATATCAGTGACTAGTTTGCTAATGTCGATGGTGATTTGGTCATATACCATTTACTGTATGAATGAATACTGTAATTTCACTACTACTGTACATTTTTCTTCATTTCTTTTCAATCTTTTTTGCGTCTGAGATTTAGATTATCTTGGCCAGACTCGGTCTTCGAGGATAGCTGCCCCTGAAGCACGTTAGATAAGCCACCACATGTGCATTTTTCTACAAGACTGGAAGTTCTTCCGTGAGTGTAGCGAATCTTACAAAGGTGGTATCTTACACATTCAGCTGGTTTATCAGTGAATACCGGTTATTTAAAACAAATATAAAGATTGCTATGACCCCCATTAAGCATACATGTAGTACTTAACACAATGACACAGTAAGACAAGAAAAAAATGGGGAATATTGAATGCATGAAATAATATTGTATTTGATTCTTGCTGCGACATTTTGCAGGGGTTAGTTTCGCTGTTTGCATTGCTTGCATGCTGAAGAAGAATCTAGATCTGTAGTCGCAAACAGACCCAAAGTCACCAGAGGATACAACTGTAATGAGAAGGAAAAGACCATGTCAGCCGACTACAAAATCCCACCCAGTAATGTTCAGGGAAAACATGACAATTGCTGGTAAAGCTATACAGAACTTGCGATGTTGCATGCTAAAAACGTCAGTCAGCCAAGTGTCAACATACTGAAACCTTAGTCAGTGTTAGCTCGTAAAATTTTGTATTAAATGAACAATTCTTGTCGTAATTTCTAAGATCCCTCGGACAAAAGATTGTTGTAGCAACGTTGGAATTGTGGCTGAGGAATCTAAAGGAAAGGTCCTCCCCCCGAATGACGATGTTTGAAATAATTTGTTAAGCAATTATTTTTATATAGTGGAAGAAGAGGCTGATACTTACGTAGCCACCAGGATGACGATGTTTACAATAATTTGCAAAGTTATTTATTTTCATATAGCGGAAGAAGATGGCGATAGTTACATAGGCACCAGAATGACGATATTCAATATAATTCGTAAAGTAATCATTTTTATATTTTGGAAAAAAGATGGCGATACTTACGTGGGTACCATGATGACACTGTTTATAATAATTTCTTAAGTAATCATTTTTATATTTTGGAAAAAGATGGCGATACTTACGTAGCCACCAGGATGAAAATGTTTACAATAATTTGTAAAGTAATTATTTTTATGTTTTGGAAAAAGATGGCGGTACTTACGTAGGCACCAGGGTGACGATATTTTTACAATAATTTGTGAATTTTTTTTTCCATATACCGGAAGAAGATGGCGATAGTTACATAGGCACCAGAATGACGATATTCAATATAATTCGTAAAGTAATCATTTTTATATTTTGGAAAAAGGTGGCGATACTTACGTGGGTACCATGATGACACTGTTTATAATAATTTGTTAAGTAATCATTTTTATATTTTGGAAAAAGATGGCGATACTTACGTAGCCACCAGGATGAAAATGTTTACAATAATTTGTAAAGTAATTATTTTGATATTTTGGAAAATGATGGCGGTACTTACGTAGGCACCAGGGTGACGATATTTTTACAATAATTTGTGAAGTTTTTTTTTTCCATATAGCGGAAGAAGATGGCGATACTTACCAGAATGACGATATTTGATATGATTTGTAAAGTAATCATTTTCATATTTTGGAAAAAAGATGGCGATACTTACGTGGGTAACAGGAAGACAATGTTTGACAATAATTTATAAGTAATTATTTTCATATAGCTGAACAACATGGCAATACTTACGTGGGTACCAGGATGACGATGTTTAGTTTCCCGTGTTGACGTCATTCACCGCATTCATGGCCAGGAACTGGTCATAGATGAACAACATCTTATCCGCTTCGCTTCCAATCAGGAACCCGTCGCCTGGAAACAGCCAATCAACGGAACATGAAAGATCGTTAACATATTTTTTAAACACCCGAGAGCTCACTGAAAGACGTTTGAGACCTTCCCTCATCAATGACGCAAAAGATCATACGAAAAACGTTGAGACGATTGAAAAATCAGTCAGAATCAAAGTACTTTGCAGATCATTGAACACTGTCTATGAAGACATTGGATAATTCATCTTTCACTCTCCGCTAGGTAGTTTACAGACTATTCTTTTCACTTACAGGCGTGACCCCTACGTGGCCCTGTGGGACACCAAGCGACCACCTGGCTACTTTCGGTCAGTATTTTCGGTCACAGTCGGGTCCTGGGATTTTTTGATACTCGAGTTAAAACCAACCCGGAACCCGGTAACAAATAACATGTAATAGATAACAAATATGAAATATTGAATAGGCGCCGTAAGCTAATCGTGAGAACACCAAGAGATACCCTTTCCCCGGTATCCAGCACCGGGACAAATGTGTGGCTTCGGGGCCCGGCCGGGGCTACCCCCCTCCCCCGGGCATGGGCTGTAACTGTAGCATAAGTGACATAAGAAATCGTACCGTCTTGGTCATGGTAGTTGAAGATGTTGTTCAGGCCGATGGTGTGTACCTCGCCGGTACTCAGCCACATGTCGCCGTTGTGATCCAGGATGTTGAAGAGATTCGAGTCTCCCATGTAGTCGACAAACTCCTGCATGGTGTAATGGCCGTCACCTACAGGATAAACATGAGTGTCAGATCTAATTGGGAAACATAGATCCATGACGTCACATAATGCAATCACCAGGTGAGAGTTTCAAACGGTGGAAGATCCCTGACTTAACTATGGCGGACTAAGTGTAAAACAAGTGAGAGCTGGATAAAGTTAAAATCCTGGACACTGAGCCGAACTTCGTTGCAAGAGGCATCAAGGAAGCCATTTACATCAGGGCCCTACGACCATCCCTCAACAGAGACGGCGGGCGCCACAGACTTTCCGTTACTTACGATTCACTACTCACGGAGTCACGTGTGCTGTCTGCATAACGTGACGTCATCCCAGCGGTGGATGGATCACTCCTTGGCAAAGACCGATGTCGTACGGTCGAAAATTTGGGTAAGTCCAATTTCTTGTGTTGGAAATTACAGTTAAAACTTGTTTAAGAATGATTTCTATCAACACAGATGAACTTTCAAGCCAAGTGAGAACTTGACTTTGGGGTACATTTAGCATAGTATTATAGACTTTTCAATTTGAAGTGTAGTTTTTCTTTCAGTACCGTCTTGGTCCAAGGCGTCCAGAACATCGTGTATCGTCATAAAGATCTCCACCTCGGCCAGGGATATCTTGCCGTCACCGTCTGCATCCAGACCCCCGTGCACAAGGATCGGGTTGGTGACGATGGCGTTGTACACGTAGTAGATACCGTCGGCTTCAGACCCCGTCAGGTAGCCATCAGCTGGGAACATTTGAGTATCAAAGGTAAGACAATGTTATATTTCTATTTATCTCACACAATTTTGCGTCTTATTTCACCTAGTTTTATCCTACTTTGTATCAATATGTTTTACGGCTGGTTCTCCTAATTAGGAGAGGAGGCCGTCCATAATCCACACTTAAGAGCATTATGGGATTAGAAACTGGTCTAAGTGGAAAAGACCGGACAGAGATAATGTATAGCCGGGAATACTGGAAGCAGAACTTTGTATATGCTTCAACTCGCTGAGTATGAACATGTAATATACTATGTATGTATGCATGTTTTTCGGACATTGGTTTGCGGAAAACGTACTATGTATGGTGCTTTCACATCACGCGCGACTACAATATATGCTTTGATAAGAATTTACGAATTAATAGAAAAGAAACAATACCAGGAAAACGTACCGTCCATATCGAAGAAGTCGAAGATGTTTTCCAGGGACGTCCCGGCGTTGATCTCGTCGAACGACAGCTGGCCGTCCATATCAGCGTCTAGGCGGTCGAACATGGCCTGGGTATCGTTGCCAAAAACGGGCATCATCTCCTGCACGGTCAAGAATCCGTCCCCTGCACGGAAATATCGATTCGGATTTAATTCGCGAGTACAAGAAGCCATCAACACTTTAGTATTTTTTTTTTTCGCAGGGGTTAAACAATACATACAGACATCCAATCACAATACATAAGGATTGTTCTTGGGTAGGAGGGGGGGGGGCAATAAGGTTTCTCGGTATAACAACGGGTCAAGGATAATAACTATAATAAGTTGAAGAAATGAAACAACAAAGAACAACTAATTAACAAAACAACTTAACGGTAACAAATCAATAACTAAGAAGAAAAACATTAACGGCAATGAGAAATAACAGGGGGTCCAAAATAGAACCTTTAAGAACGTGTGTGGTTAACATGAATAAAAAAGACGCCGCAGCTATGTTATTAGTTTGCAATAAAGAAGATAGACCCCCGTCTATCCAGCTCACATCCCACCGCTGCCACCAGTGTTAAAGTAGTTTATGCACTGCTCTAAGAGAGCAAGGAATATGGTCTTCACTCGTGGCTTGCCTGGTGAGAAGTGATCTGGATAGACGGGGTCCTATCTTCTTTATTGAAAACTAATCAGTAGCAGATGTCTGGTGTCTCTGATTACCAAAAAAAAAAACGGTTCTCAGTGGCAAATGTGCTAGATGTTGGTACATCGGCAACCAAATCCGCTGGGTGTTTTTGGCACCCAGTTCGACAGATTAGCCGAGTAGGCTCAGTGGGCGTCACTCCACCGTCCGGGAAGGTAGTGTAAAGTGCCTTTCCCAAGGGCACACCGTCGGGGCATGGTGAGTATCGAACTCGGGACCTACGGATTCCGAGTTCAACGCTCTAACCATTACGCCACGCCGCCGGTCTATTGATCACCAATAGAGAGTTACAACTAAAACAGCTTGCAGCACCATCGTACCGTCTGTGTCCATAGCGAACATGGCCTCGTCCAGTTTCATGGCGCCCAACACCTCCAGCTTGGACAGCTTGCCGTCTCCGTTGGCGTCGAGAGCGTTCATGATGGCGGCGTCCGGGTTCTTGATGGTGTTGTAGATGTAGTTCATCTGGTACGACTCCGAGGCGTCCAGCATTCCGTCTCCTGCAGACGTTGAATATCAATCAATCAATCAAACAACCGACTAACCAACTAACCGATCGATCAAGCAATCAATCAATCAATCAATAAGTCATTTGACGGCATCAGGTGCTGATGCATAGCGGCTGTAGACATCCCCTTCACAAGGCAAGAAAGTTCTATTTCTTTGGCACGGGACCTCCAGTTTACTTTGGTGACCCCGAGACCTATAAGTGTGTCGATGGCATAAGATATGATGAAGTGAAATGGCCAGAGAAGTTATAGATATATGTAGTCAGTACGATACCGAAAGATTCGCACTTTCTAAACATTTTAAAGCACCTGAGTACTGCCATATGTCATGACTGTCCTGAAGATTTTTAAACCTGTCCGATGGTTAAGTGGTGAAAAACAAAGGGCTATCCCTGACAAGGACAATGTGGGGGCGTGCATTCTGAGGCAGAAGGGAAAATGTTACAATGGCAGAAAACGCTGTAGCCTGGATGCCAGATTCGCAATATCTAAAATGTCTATCGAAAAACATACCATTCTTGTCGAAGAGGTCGAAAAACTCCCTGAGAGTGAGTCCGTGTTGAACCTCCCCGAAGCTGAGGTGGTCGTCCCCGTTACTGTTGAGCTGGTAAAAGATGGATCCGTCACCGAAGAGTTCCACGATCTGTGGCAAGTACAGGAACTGGTCGCCTGTAAGGACAAGTTAAGGCAAGTTAAAGTCCTCCCTGCATCAGATTGTGCATAGGGCGGCGCCACTCTCGGTTTCAACAGCTTTTGGATCAAAGAAACTTTTTGTCACTTTTAAATCTGTGCGATCCCTACAGTAGGGATCTTGTCCACTGGTGTGTACGTGGCGTGTTCAACTGCCATACTCCGAATTCCCAAATTCTGAGTGCTTAGCAGAAAAATCGTTATGTACCATCTATAAAGTCTTAAAGAACTCACTACCTATACCATGTGCAGCACTGTACAGACTACCCCATTGATCTTTCTTTTTTATTGCACCGGTGTAAGAGCAAGATCATGAGTCAAATGAACTGACCAATTTTTATATAAAACCCAACATATGGAAACTTAAGTAATTTAACGACTATCTTAGGAATAGGAAAATATTCCCTCGTGTTCAGAGTTTACAATTTATTCATACTTTTTAACTATATTTTGTGTTTCGTATACAGAAGTGTCTATCAAACATTTTGCTGTGCGATGCAATAAAATATTCTAAACCGAACATTGTCATTGGAAAATCGACACAAAATTTTTCCTCTGTTTAAGTAAGGGAATATTGAGTTACCGTCAATGTCCAAGGCGACAAGAGCATCGTGCAGAGTCATGGCGTGGAAAACTTCATCGTAGGAGATCAGCCCGTCTGCATTGATGTCCAGCACGTCAGTCTGCCTGCGCGTAAAATAGAAATAGAACCTGTAAACTCTCTATAAGGCCACACTGACGTGCATCTTTTTTTATAAATGACATCATCTGGACACCTTCAAACTGATTCCAGAAATGGCCGCCCAAAAAATAACTGATACACGAATCCTGCAATCTAAAATTCTAACTGATCACGAAAGTTAGAACACACGGAACATCAAAAAAAGGTTTTCCCGACATTTCCCAACAGCGTTCCTACATTTTTGAAAGTTTCGACATATGGAGTACCAAAATGTAAACCTCAAGGCCTGCAATATCGACGATTGTCTATTTTTGCTTCATTTATAGATGAACCGTTAAGGCGGCCCGAATCGACTTTGTGCAACACATGATTGTAGCTGGAACATGATTTGTGATGCACGATGCGAAAGTACGGTTTAAAAGACAACAAAATAAACGTTGTTCTTTTCCTATGTAATTTGTAGCGCGATCTTTCAGCTCTTCTGTTCCAATTAGAAAAGGAGTACCCGGGTGTTAGGTGTGACCATTCGTTTGTAATACATGTAATATAACCAGTCACCTCTGCATGTCTATGAAGCAGGTGTGTTATATACGACGAATGGCGGTTATACCGGCTGAACAATTCAGATTCATCTTGATCAACAATCAACAATGAGAAAAGAAATATCAACACAGAATCTCAACGTACCTTCTCACTGGAGAAGTCGACGCCAGGGCAACGAACATCAGAATAAAAGGTGCCATTGTTGATATCAGGGGCTGAATAGTCACTTGAAGTTTGGAGAAACTAGTTTGAGAAGAAGGCAAAAAAAGTTCCTAATATACGTGTCGTGTGGGAATTACAACAGCTTTTTACCTCTCTCTCCCACTCTATACATATATGTATAAGGTTCGTCAATGTCTTTCGTCCTATTTTCGTCCCGTCGTCAATGACGCTCTCAGGCTTATCACAGACTAGATCTAGATCATGTGGATCACGTCCATCAGAAGGTAAAAAGCTGGTGCTAGTCTCCAAGCAGTTCGTCTGTTTTGAAGTAGGACGTTCGTCGATGTATATAAAGGTGCATCTTTGCAACGGGTTTATGACAAAATTGTGACTTGTTTTGACGTGGTGATATGTTCATAAATATTGCTAGACGGTCTCTGAATTTTCAGTAACTTATCGTTATTGAGTATTCTGAGATCTTCAGTTGCGTAATTCTATTTGCTTATGTATTGGCATATGTGTACTGGAGACACCCTTTATTTGGGAAAAAAAATTGGTGTCAGATTTCATTGGCGATAGATGGAAAAATAAGTAATGATGTAACGGCAATAAAAGAAGAGCTTTATGATATCAAAATGATAAATTGAATACAGACGTCTTCATTACTAATATTAGGTAAATGTCTAACCTGACGCACTCCCTGAAACATACATTTAAGTCCTTGACTTCTTGCGTTACGCAGTAACCTCCCTTTTCTACGTCTATTCTTAGCTTATCTATTTACTCATAATGTTTTGATAAGGATATTTGGCAGGATATTTCAGTCTGTGACTCAGCCCAAAACATGTAATATTTATGTATGTATGTATGTATAACCTTGTTACGTACCGGCAAGGCCTTTCTGTGTTTGCTCTGGCAGAGAAAACATTATGATTATAGAATTATGTAAAGAAAAATCAGATGCAAGTGGCTGGTGTAATTTATTTGTGATGTTTTGCTGTTTACTTATCATCTTTGGGTAGCCTGGGTGCCACCCCATTACTACCGGGGCTACTACACTCGCTGTCCTGAATTTTTCTCAGGACATCCAGGCTAATTTTTCGGTGTAGAATTTGCATGAGTTTTTCTTGGTAAGACTTATGTTTGCACATGTCCTCACAGCCACCGCGCCTGTTCGTTGAAGCTGTGGGAGTCAGGCCTATACATTGGCTTGTGTATGACGTCATACTTACGTGACTGAATTACATTTGCAAATTGAAATCCGTGATTGTATTACATTACTAACTGGTGAATGACCTAGTGGATAGAGTGTTTGCCTTGCACACGGTAGGTCGTGAGTTCGACCCCCGGCCAAGTCATACCAAATACTTTATTGTAAACATTGTACATATATATTGCTTTCTCTGCTTAGCACTCAGAATTTGGGAAAGAGTATGGTAGTTTAACACACACCACTACCAGTGAGCTAGCCCCCTGCTGTAGTGACTTGCACAAATGTGTGGCGCACGGACTACAGAAATTGAGATGGGCGCCACCCCTATTCGTCTTATCAGTTTTAACTAACCCAAATCATCAAATAACATACCAAATAATTTTACGAATTCCACGTTACCTGGCAACTTCTAGATTCAACCATTCAACATGGCGGATGACAATTACGTTATGATCACGTGAGTGCAGACGCTCTAAATTGTCATGTCAATGAGAATGGGTTTTGTAGTGGTGATGATGATATTATACCAACAAATTATTTCTGCCATATTGCGTAAAAAATAAAGCCTTGGCATTCTCACCTCACCACACGCCCAAACCAGCGTGACCCGTGGTGACCTCACCGTTTATCCGGCTTCAATGTGGATTTAGCATCATGGGGCAAATACGACACTAGCTGAGTGACCTAAAGGCCATGGCCTCCCGTACGCCTATACTTCGGTTACATATGAAAAGGGTTGTTTTCGGGCTGTATTTTTGCACTTTTGGCCGTGACCCCTGCATGTACGTGGCCCCTTGGGGCACCCTACACGGCTACCGGGCTATTTTTGGTACGGCCGGGCCCCGGGATGTTTTCAACTAGGAGTTTAAATCAACCCTGGTCCCGGTAGCAAATAGACGTCCCACGCTTATCGTGAAAACCCCCTCCCCTTATCCAGAAGTCCAGAAGCTTCGGGCCCGACCGGGGCTACACCCCTACGGGTACCGCACATACGCTTTTAGGATTTAATTGGAATTGCAAACAGTGCAATACACGTGAGACACAGGCAGCTATTGCTGATGTCGTGACCCACACACATATATTGTACCCTTTTTTTAAACTTGGGTAGAGTGGGGAAAGTCGTGTAAAGTGCCTTTTTCCCAAAGGTACAAGATCGGTGGCGTCAGGGGATTCGAACCCGGGAGTCGAAAATCCTAGTGCCGTTACGCCACACAACCCCGCTTTGTTCGTTGTTTTAATAATGTGCACGTGTGTTGTGCCTGCTCTGATTTACAAAAGAGCACTACGCCCTCTAGCGAAATTGTACCCAATAGCGTTTTGATGAGAGTTCCACTACAGCTGTAGTTAAAAGTAATTCCGCTAGATGGCAATGGAACTTGATACACACATGTACCACATTTAAATGACGCACTGCACCAAACGCCCTCCCCTTACCAGCAATTATTTCTACATTCATTAGTTCATCTTAGCCCAGTATGAAGTGAATTATTGGCAGATTCTAGTAGGTTTTCTCAAGAACTGTAAATGTTTGTTTTATCAGAGAAGTGGTGATTATGCTCGCACAAAACTGTGTAATGAATGCTAGGGTTACATTTCCAATCCGGGGCCCGGCCGGGCAGTCTTTGGGAACGAAATCGAAAAGTATGATACAAAGGACAACAAAAACACAAAACGTACCCAAAATTATCTAAGAGCATAGCCTGTGCAAATGTATTGACATACACTTTGATTTTTCGTTTCCGCAAACAGCCCGGCCGGGCCCCGGTTAGGAAATGTGACCCTAGCATGAGTTTGATGGACAAAAAAGACCAAAAACTACATTGCATTTCATCAGGATTTATTGAGAGTCCTAAGACAGAGACTCTGCTATTCGATGTTCAAGCTGCGAAGATCGTCCGCCTGTAGGTGAAAAAGAACAACGCATTAGCACTGGGTTAGTAGACAATCGCATAAACTTGTTTTCTTTTATAAAACATCGTTTTCCATTGGTCTTTAGGAGCTGTATAAGTGCACTGATAATATAAGATAAAGCTTTTAACAATGTTTCCAAGTAATTATAAGTTATGGGTAGAGTAGGAACCTTACTATTTTAAAGGGGCATATTGTGACATGAACATAAAACAAAATTCTTTGTTTTTGATTATTTTTCTACATCATTAGTTGAATCTACCTTATTACACTGCACAGCAATATTCATCACGTACGGATACGACTTTGTAGTGTCGTGCGAACGTCTTGAAAAAAAAATTATATACGCAATCCCCACCGCCGCTTGAATTGGCCGCCATCTTGTCCAACATTCCGCCGAACCACCGAACACGCGATCGAACGCCCGACGTTCTGAAGTTTGTTCACTTGTGGTGATTTTCCTGTGACGCTCGAACTCCGACCATAACGGTCGATTCGGATTTTTCGTAGCGTTCTACGCTGGCTTATTTGCATATTAACTTGCGGGACGCAAGGTAATAAATAAATGAACCAGATTTTACACGTTTTGCGTTTTTCGTCGTTTATTAATGGTGGAAATGTGACAAAATGACGGGGATATGTTGGAAATAAGTAACAAATAAGTTACAAATGTGAATCTTAGTGTAGATCTTTCAAATTCTTACTATTTGTAGTTTTTGCCCACCAGATTCTACAATATGCCCCTTTAACGTAACAAGCACCAACAGAAGTAAGAGAGAAAAAATATCGCAAACCGTTGTGAAAAGAGAAACTCTAGAAAATGCAGCTCACCCGTATGACGTTCCAGCCCGGCTCAGTTGGTGTTGACGCCGTTGTTCTGGTCGTAGTTCACAACGGAGTAGTACAGAGCAATCACCTTGTACTGTTCCAAGCTCTCCAGGAAGCCGCTTCCTATTTTGGCAGAGGGTGATATTAGCGGGTTACAACGCCAGAGTACGATAAGACACAATAAGAATCCCATATATATAACGTTACTCCTTACTTTTTGTGGGTTCATTTTGGCTGACCCTTAACACCCTCATCTCGCCCTCCATGAAAAGCGGCCCTGATGGCCGATTAGAGCTTCTTCGAGACTAAATAAAGGCACAAGCCAACAAACAAGACATAAATGGGGGTACCGTCAGCGTCGCAGTAGTCGAAGAAAGTCCCCACATCGATGACAGCGCGCATTTCTGCGAAGGTGACGAAACCGTCTCCATTGGCATCCATTCTCATGAAGTAGGCACGGTTGAAAAACGACAAGATGTCGATCTCGGTGAACTGGCCGTCACCTGTAATAATAATAATAATAACGATTTATTGGTCAGAAATTACCCGTGTAATGACAGCCAAACAATCACATAATACACAACAGATAGATAAATAAAGAATAAAGAACAGATAGCTATTTGCTCCACACGTGCACTTTGTGGAACTGTCGCAAGGGTCTGGGCGGCTGCCATTCGACGCCAGCAGATGACCTCATACGGCCAATGAGGTGAAGACAATTTATGATTATTAATCTTAAGGAAACTTAGTCAAGACAAGGTTGTTACTAACACATCAATTAGCTGCTGTTTATTGAGTACAGGAACTACATGTAATGCTGTTCGTCCGAGGGAGTAGGAGGGCATTATCCCAAGTGTTTGAAAGTGCTTGAAACCTCCCTTCCTGTTAAGGGTTGCTGGCTTATTATTAAAATAATTCTAAAGTGATGTGAGCCAGTGTACTTCAAGTGAACCCAATTAACAGTTGAACTACTTATTCAAATTTTCATTTTATTTATTTTGCAAGGGGAAATCACAACTCAAGCCTGTAGCCTTTTTTTCAGGTGTCCCTGGACGCATACATATAAAATACTCGTAAACAAGAACATAGTATTACACATATAATTTTATAAAGCTACAAACATCAATTTCGTTGAAGTATCAGTAGAATTTTCTTGCTACAGTC
Organism: Branchiostoma lanceolatum; assembly: GCF_035083965.1. Lineage (NCBI taxonomy): Eukaryota > Metazoa > Chordata > Leptocardii > Amphioxiformes > Branchiostomatidae > Branchiostoma > Branchiostoma lanceolatum. The sequence continues at coordinate 18,681,585 of NC_089738.1, read as the reverse complement.
CATTTTTAAAAGCCCTCAACCCGGTGAATCGTCGTTGATCAGCAGAGAGTCTATTCCATGGAATCAATATCTACCGTCCTGGTCGTTTGCCAATACATCAATTAGCTCCTGTTGTTTAAGTACAGGAACTATTGTTGTTCGTCCTGGGGAGTGGGGCGGGGAGGGGGGTGGGGCATTATCCAAGGTGTCTGTAAATTCGACATCCCTTCCTGCTACTTGCTGCTCATTAAAAGAATTCTAAAGTGGTATGAGCCAGTTTCCTTCATCAAGTGAACACAATGAACAATTGAGCTACACATCCGAGTACAAGACACATATTTACCGTCCTGGTCGTTTGCTGCCATGATCCGTTCCAGCGTCATGGCGTTCTCCACCTCCCGCTTGGACAGTTTTCCGTCACCGTCAGTGTCCATGGCGGGGTCTGTGAACCAGTCCGCTCCCGCGTTCAAGACCAGGTTGTACACGCCGATCATGCTATTCTGTTCGGATCCTTCCAGGGAACCGCTGGCTGTAAGACAGGCGAGAAAAAGGAAACATTAAGGAACGTTACTCTTCAAGCAGAGGTATGGGTCCAGCTGTTTTTGGACATGTTTTAGGCGTTTTTGTCGGGCCTTTTACTTTGGCATCTGTTGCTGTGTTGTTGCTTTTTTTATTGGTGACATAACATAAACATAACAAAATAGAAAGCTCGAAAAATGCCTAAATCATGTCAAAAACCAGCCGGACCCACTCCTCTGATTGGAGAGTAAAGAAAGGTTATACTTTATCAGAGACTTTGAAAATGGCACATACTGCTCTCTCCGCTTTAACTCGGCACATTTGGGAAAAGAATGAAAGCTGCGCCGATTGAACCACACGATGTCACGATATTGATGTTACTTAAAAACCAGGGCCTTTGCAATTCTAGACTGACGAGTGATGCTATTTTGACCACGCCCTCGGGGCAAGGCCGTTAACATAGTACCGCAAATATTCTAAAAATTCCACGAGCGCAGTCTTTAGAGACTTCGTCGAATTCACGAAGTCAAGGCAAGAGAACGAGAGGAAGTAGATACATTACCGTCTTTGTCAAAGAAGTCAAAGACTGCTCCCATGTTCATGACCTTGCGGAACTCGCCGAAGCTGACCTTGCCGTCAAGGTTAGCATCCATCAGCTGGTAAGTCATGACGTCAAAGCTGTCCTCCAGCTGCTGCTGGGTGTAGTGGCCGTCCCCTGCGCGGGAAATTCAAAAATCACTTGGTGGCAAATGACACTTGATATTCTAAGGGAAGCTATTGTTTGTTTTTTTGAGTGTGTACTACTTCTGTGCACAATGTCCTGGTTTTTATTTAGTTTTTGTTGTGACCCATGTATGTACAACTTATGTTTATCATTTTAATGTTTTATTTCCGTTTATAAAACCAGGAAAGAGAGAAAAAGAAATTAAAAAATGACACTGAGGCGTGAAGCGGTCACCAGTAGTCAATGATATCGAGACCATTGAAGAGATGTAGTTTCCTATCATCTCAACATCTTTAACTCACTGACAGCAATACCTCAATGCATTAATGAAGTACAGTTTGTAGGTATCAAATACACGCCCGAAGGCTAATCAAAGTACGTGTAGTATTAGGTAATGATAATAAATGGGATAAGTAACTGATAATAAGCTATGATTTACCTGCATCAGGGTGCCTAAGAATTTGATTATAAGATTCTGCTCTCAACAAGGTCGAACCGTGTCTGACCGCTGCCCAAATGATAGAATGTTTGCAACTTACGGAGACAGTTTTTAACGATATAAGTGCTCGTAGATATTAAGACAATGTATCAAATTGAATGACGAAGCAACTGATTTTTTTCAGCATAATTAAAGGCACACCAAAAAAATATATATATATATTTTCTTACTGTCCTCATCCGTTGCCGCGAAGACCTGATCCAGAGTCATGGCGTTCAGCACCTCGACCTTGGACAGAACCTGTGGCAAGATGATATAAGGTTAGTATTGTTGATTTGAGATCCAAAGGTTTTGGGTTCGAATCCGAGTTAATTGTTCGCTTGTAAAATTTCCTCAATTGACTCGACGTGTAAAAGTACGAACGTAGGTAGATACTAGGTGAGTAGTCCCATGGCCATTTCAGTCCGTAGTGGCAGTACGTTGTTATCCACTGTCTCAAGGGAACGGCATTGGAAGGCGGAGGCCAGTTTCCACCGTTTACCTCCCCAACCTAAGTCGGGTACCCATTTTTACTTCTAAGTAGTGTGAGGAAAGTCGTGCCAAGTGCCTTTTTAAAGGGCACAACGTAGGATGTTATCCACTGTCTCAAGAGAACGGTATTGGAAGGCGGAGGCCAGCCCCCTCCTTTCGACGTCGTTTACCTCCCCAACCTAAGTCGGATACCCATTTTTACTCCTGAGTAGTATGAGGAAAGTCGTGCAAAGTGCCTTTCCAAGGGGCACAACGTGAGTGGCTTGTCAGGGGATTCTAACCCAGGACCTCTGGGTTTTGAGCCAAACACCTTTACCGTTACCCCAACACGACGCCACCGATGCCCCCAACCTGGCTTAGGTGATCATGGCGGTTAACATGTGGCATCGTGTGGTGCAATCGGTAGGGTGTTTCGCCCAGTGTTCGAAACCCTGCTATGCCCCGATGGTGCGCCCGTGGGAAAGGCACTTAACACGACTTTCATCACTCCACCCAGGTGTGAATGGGTACCAGGTCGGGGACGGTCGTATTGAGGTCACCTGCTGGCGCCGAATGGCAGCCGCCCAGACCCTTGCGACAGTTCCACAAAGTGCAAGTGTGGAGCAAATATGTATCTGTTGTGTATCATGTGATTGTTAACCCTGCAGCAATTCAGCACTGGCTGTCATTGCACGGGTAATTTCTTACCAATAAACCAAACCAATAAACCAAACCGGTTTACCGGTTATGAAGTGAGGGTAAACACTAGCAAGAAAAACACCCCTCCGTCAAAATGGTCACACTCAACATTAGCGACAAAAAAACACCCCTCCCAATAAAATGGTCACATCCAACATGGCGGCACCCATCCTTGGAAGCAAAAATAAAACAAGTTTTGCTATAGCAAACCTGTAAAAACCAACCTGGTCCCCGTTGGTGTCCATCTGGTCCCTGCTCATGAAGCCCTGACCCCTGACGATGACCTCCACGTAGATGAACACCATCTTCTCAGCCTCAGGACCGTCTAGGAAGCCGTCACCTACGCGGAACGGAGGAGAAGTTTTATCTTACCTTTAGGCCATTTTGATTTGATTATATCCGTCATCAATTTTCGTCCGTTACCTAAGAACAAAGGTTTTCGACCATATTGTGAATCGTACAAAATAATCAAATATATGCCGTAGATTTCAAACAAAGATATCAGTCGTAAATCATAGTATTAACGAACGTCTGTATGCTTGTGCATCGTTAAGTTGTACCATAATGTTGGATGTTGCAAATATTTTGCTGTTGCAGTTGAATGTTACAAATGGCTAGTTTTACTAGTTGTGCGCTGAGTATAGCGTCACAAACCGTGCCCGTCACGTTCTGTGCTTTTATCAGGCACAGAACGTGACACAGCACGACCGTCACAGAATGTGCCCGGAAGCGCTGTCAATCACTGTGACTGACGTTTCCATATAAGCGAGCGTTACAGGTGCCTGAGGTGGTGATGCAAACTCACCGTTAGTGTCCTCCCTGTCGAAGATGCGCGCCATGTTGGTGCCCTGACGGACCTCGTCATAGCTGACCCTCCCGTCACTGTTGGTGTCCAGCAGCGGGAAGATGTTCGGGTCGTCGGTCAGCTGGTAGACCTGGAGGATGTTGAAGAATCCGTCGCCTGGGGGGTTAGAAGGGATTTTTTTAACGAACTCGCCCAGTGCAAGGCCGTAGGGGGCCACTCATCTAAGCGCTGAACTAATTCTTACTGTAGCAGCATCTCTTCGCCCTAGGTCAGAAACATCAATGCTCGAGACAAGTATTGACTTCACTGACCCATTAGGAGAAGCAGGGGCTACGAAGGCTGCTAGGGAAATCCCCTACCCATTCGAGGCCGGAATGTTTTGGTCCACTCACACCGGGGCATATGCCCCTGCTCTTTTTCGTGTGGTGGGTTCTTTTACGTGCTCAAGGCGTGACTCTCCTCAAACACGTAACCTCCATTTAACGTCCTAAATTGAGATATTGAGAATGAAGTCAACCGACCGGGACGAGGGGCGATAAAAGTTCCGTCGACTTTTGACCCCTTACTGTAGGCACTTTTAACCCACCGCTGGAGTCAGTTGACCGTAGAGACTAGAATACGGTAAATCTTTATCATTTTTGCATAGTTTTGTAGAGAGGAGGGGAGAGGAGAGAGAGAGAGAGAGAGAGAGAGAGAGAGAGAGAGAGAGAGAGAGAGAGAAGGAGAGAGAGGGAGAGAGAGAGAGAGGGAGATAAACAGGGAGGGGGGACAGGGAGGGAGTTTGTAATACCGTCTGGATCCATGGCAAAGATGGCCTGGTCCATAATCATGCTGGCCAGCACCTCGTTCTTGGAGAGTCGGTTGTCCCCGTTAAGGTCCAAGAGTCCGTAAAAGTCCTCCTGCCTGTATATTATGATGAACGAAAGACCTTTATCGCACATTCATGCCGGTGCATATACATGTCACATATACATACAGTGGCATTGTTGAATAATAGTGACAAGGCGTGCTATGGTTTAACCGTCGGCTATCCCGCCTGTGCCTCACAATCCTTGTGGGTTGTCCTCAGTTGACCCATATGCGTGAGATGATTTCCAGATTAACCAATCTGAAAGTTGAATAGTTGCAGACTGAACAAAGTGTTGCCAAAAAATGCAAGGTATTGCCAAAATTAATTTCCAAGGAATACGTTCCTGGAATTTTAGGATATAAATATGTGACATCAATCGCAGTATTATACTATCGGCTCCGCCCTTATAGCGTCGCCAAAATAGCATAAATCGCCAGTCTGGAGCTACACAGGCCCGCGGTGAATAAGTACTCGGTGGGAGCGAGCAGAAATTCAATAGGATCGTGCTCAGAATAAGACACCCTACAAACAGACATCTGCCTAACAGTCTACGGCAACAAACACCGCCATCGCTATGACTTTTCGACACTTGGAAAAGTCTATCCCAAGTGCAGTTCCGAAAATGGTGGGGTTACCAAAATTTTACTGTTTATAGACTCAAATACGCACCTTTTGACAGGAGAGGCAGTTGCCATGGCAACGAAGAACAGCAGGAAGGGCCCCATCGTTGATTGGGTGAAGAGCAAAACCTAAGGAATATTTGCGTAAGTGTCAATAAGGAAACATCGGGAAACCATAAACCCTGAAGTGTGCGTAGACTAGTGGTAAGTGAACTAAGAGGTTAGGAGTTACTACTGGGAAGGGTCGCAGTCCTTAGGACAGGGCTTTAAGCCGTGGTCCGACAGTTCGTTGTGCTTTTTCGAGGTCCAATAAACCTCTTAACACTGTTCATAGCACCTGTCTTCTACGTAACGACCAAATAATGTTGACATCACATTACAAATTCTCTCTCCTTTTCTCTCTGGAAGTCAGTTTAAAAAGTCTACATGTATAACCGGTTATTAGCTTGGCATAGTACAATTCAGGTACAAATGAAATATTTCAGCATTAAATAGTATGAGTGGTTCAAAAGTACTGTGCGTGCAGAATAATACAGCAGCTTCTGATAAACTCACCTGGATCCGCAAACGAAGAAAAGGTGCTACGACGGGGTGGGCTGGAAATGTCGCGTTTTTATAGAGGAGCCGTGAGAGGCTCTCCACCTTCAAACAACATGATACCGGCCATATCCGCCAATATGGTCAACAAAGACGACATCATTCAACAGCCAGAGATAACAACGTCCTATTAACGATATAGATAAAGAGGACGTCAGCTATAATTCCTAACATTATCTTCCAAGCAATGTCTTAGGCAAACTTGTTTTCCTACTATTAGTTTGTCGTATTGGCAATGTATATTTAGGCCAATGACCAGGTTTTTGGCGACGCCTCAGTGGCGAGCCAAATGGTTTAGTATTGTGTGCAGTTTGCAAATATTCTAGGAATTGCACAGGCATTTGTCTACTGGAATCTTAATTCCAGAAGAATGTTTGGAATGTTAGTCAGCAGCACCAAGGATAGAAAGTGGGTCATGCAGCCCCCTGGGGGCATTCCTCCTAGAGAACCTAGACAGGCAGCTACATGTGTTAGCCAGACGTTAGAGTCAGGCTTATGTATACATGACCCATTGAAGACCTCAGATCTACAGTAATATTGTTCTTTTCTAAAACAGTGTGTGGCTGTTATAATGTTTTTTAGATGTCTTAATGCTGCTTCTTACAACTGTAACGTTTATTAATGTCTTTCTTCTGGCAACGGGTCATAACTGCATCAAGTTTGTACTGATACAGCTTGTACACACGCTGCTTTAATTACCTATAACGCTACAAGAAGAATAGCTAAAGGGCATTAAACCCATTCATGAGATCGTGAACATGTCCAAGCCATTATACCACACGTAGACAGAAAATACTTGAAACCAAGGAAGGACAGAATCTGGAACGATGTCAAAACGGAAATCATATTCAGATCCATCAATGAAAAATTTCACTGCCACAAGGAAATTTAGCAAGCCAGTTAGAAAGATTAAATAGCAGTAACTACTAGTACTAGATGATTACTACATCCTACTGATATAATCCTGTTCAATTCCAAAATAACATTTCTGTGGATTAAGAAGGCATTCATTAGAACTCCAGGAATTCCTGATATTCCATTGGGACTGGAGCTTCTGGTATTTCAGTGGGACTCGAATTCCATCCTGGCATTCCATAGGAATTCCTGAGCTAACACCACCTACCAGTGCCCTAAGCAGGGTACAGTAAAAATTAAAACAACAACCTCCGTCGCCATGGCAATGTCTTTTTATCATTGCCAATCTTGTTATATATCTTTTTAAATTAAGCATGGAATCAAATGTAAAACTCATCGACCACAACAAACGAAGTACGTTTTTGGTACTACAGTATTTGAAAAGTTCTTAGATTTTGATGGGGAACATTGGTGTCAAGGAGAACGTTTTTGGCTTTGCTTGAATTTTGCACCAATACATCAGACCCCATGCGCCTATCCGGTCCTGTGTAGGATCAGTTTGCAACTTTGCATATATACTATATAGATAACAGAAAGGTGTTATAAAACACACTGTCAGGTAAATAGTAACCGGCAGTTTGTGATAAAACATATCCTAATAGATAAGACAAATTAGTTATAAAACAAACTAAGATGACTAGCAAATTTTGTGACCCATTAATTCAATCAATCAATTCAATCAAATGGTTTATTATCAACAACTGTTAACAAAGAAGAATCTCGCAGCCAGAGGCTGAATTGCGCCTTGTTTTACAAAGTACACCACTGCATTAAAGACAAGTCCAAATCAAAATTACACACGAAAGAGTTGAAATAATTGCAATATATCAGATCATTTTTTTTAAGACAAAGTAAACATTTACTAGCCGATCGCCATGGATTGGGAAGTTGTTATTGACAGCGGCGGTCCTCTGATCTGCAAAGAGACTAAATGACTGGTTACTATGGTGACGAATGATTCTGGGATCCTATTGGTGTTTCGTTATTTTCAAATACAGATTTACTAGATGGTTCACTACAAACTGTGTAGAGAGTGGCAGGGAGGGTTTGTTTAAACATATTAAGTAGATTTACTTGTTCTCATGACGCAAACTACTGAAACTACCACCTACAACGCTGTAGAACTGACCGTTATAGAAACAGCGCCATACCCCAGATGACCCGTTTGATGAACAATAACTGACTTTACCATCTGTTTATATGGCTTTACTACATGTCATTCTGTCTCAAACGAAATAGCGCTGATTCCCAGCCTTTAGCTCTACGCCGCTCGTTTAACTTCCATTGTTTTTAATAAAATTTTACTGTATTATGTATTTATATTTTACGAATTAATGACTCGTACGTCTTGTAAAGTCAGACTGCAATTCAGTCTGTTGACTGTCACGGTCCGATTGTATTGTGTGTGCAATAAATAAACCATTCATCATCAAACGCGATAAGGGAACGTGAAGTAGGTGAACATGTGATGTGCACGTGTTGACTCCGTGACGTCCGATAGGGCGTTCACATTTTCACTGGACAAAATCAGCTCATTTCTTACCGTTCCTCGCGAGTCATACAAAAGACTCTAAAAAATGTACATACTGCTTTCTCTGCTTAGCATGCAGCATTCGGGACAGAGTATGGTAGTTTAACACACACCACTACCAGTGGACTAGCCCCCTGCTGTAGTGACTTGCACAAATGTGTGGCGCAAAGACTACAGAGATGGAGATGGGCGCCGCCCCTATGCGTCTTATCAGTTTTAACTAACCCAAATCATCAAATAACATAACAAATAATTTTACGAATTCAACGTTACCTGGCAACCATTCAGCTTGGCGTACGACCATTACGTCATGATCACGTGAGTGCAGACACTCTAAATTTTCATGTCAATGAGAATGGGTTTCATATCAGTGAAGGTGGTATCATACCAATATATTATTTCTACCATATTGCGTAACAAGGCCTTGGTATTCTCACCTCACCACACGCCCAAACCAGCGTGACCCGTGGTGACCTCACCGTTTATCTGGCTGCAATGTGGATTCAGCATCATGGGGCGGATACGACACTAGCCGAGTGACCTAAATGTCACGTTCGTGTACGCGTACCGGTTTCTCGACAGCACGTTACCAGAACCTAATGTACATACGCTTAGTCGTTTGTTTGCTTGTTTTTAAGAATTTGTTGATGGCTAATTTACAAAACAGCACTGCGCCCTCTAGCGAAATTATACCCATTTGTCCCTCCAGTGCGTTTTTGTGAGCAACCACTGTAATTTGAAGTAATTCCGCTTGATGGCAATAAAACTTGGTACAAATGTGCAACATTTAAACGATACATTAAGCATAACGCTCTCCCCTTATTAGCAATTATCCTCTGTAGGTTTTCTCTGGAACTGTAATTGTTTCTTTAATTGGTCAGATTGGTCAGAAATTACCCGCAATGGCAGCCTTTCTAGCGCTGAATTGATACAGGGTTTACTTAGAGAAATGGTGATGATGCAAGACTGTGTAAGTTTGATTGACACAAAAAGACCAAAAACTATATTGCATTTTCATCAGGATTTATTGAGAGTCCTAAGACAGAGACTCTGCTATTCGATGTTTAAGCTGCGAAGATCATCAACCTGTAGGTGTAAAAGAACAGCGCATCAGCACTTGGTTAGCAGACAATTGCATAAATTTGTTTTTAAACATTGTTTTACACTGATGATATTTATTAAAGCTTTCAAATTCAACCCAACGTTAAAAACGATAAACTTCCCCACAAACTTCCCTACAAAAGGTGGGAAGCTTTATATTTTGTAATATCAATTGATTGTTGCCCCAAGGATTTATTTGTCGGTGGATGTGTACCTGTATATTTTTGCTTCATGTTTTTGTTTTGTATGTTTTCGTTATCTTTAAATTTGTTTGTTTTGCTTATCTGAATAAAATTTGAATATAAAAAGAATTGCCCGCAGCCGTCTTCAGAGTGATTGACCATATTTCTTTTCCCACGTGACCTTGCGGACATGATGACCAAAGCCAGTGTATTCTGCTTATGATTAGTGTTCTATTATTTAACATGTATTATATCTACCTAATTCTTAGTTGTTGTATTGTAAAGTTCTTATGGGTAGAGTAGGGACCATACTATTTAAACGTAACAAGCACCAACAGAAGTAAGAGAGAAAAAATATCGCAAACCGTTATGAAAAGAGAAACTGTAGAAAATGTAAGTCACCTGCCTGACGTTCCAGTCCGGCTTACTTAGTGTTGACGCCGTTGTTCTGCTGGTAGTTCAGAACAGAGAAGTACAGTCCAACCACCCTGCTCTGTTCCAAGCCCTCCAGGAAGCCGCTTCCTATTTGGATAGAGGGTGATATTAGCGGGTTAGAACCCCAGAGTACGATAAGACACAATAAGAACCCCATATATACTCCTTACTTTTTGTGGGTTCATTTTGGTTTACCCTTAATACCCCCCCCCCCCTGACTTCGGCTCCGACCGGCAGGCCGACTTAAGCTTCCCTTGAATAAAAAAATTCAAAGAACAAACATACAAACACGGGACATCCCTCCGTTTTTACGCCTCATCTGAGAGGACGCCCCTAAGTTAGGTGCTTGTTTCTTTGCAATGGAAACCTATGCAAGATTTCAAAGAGTGAGTTTTGGAGCAAGAGTAGAAAAATTGGACAGGGACTGTTCCGTCCAGCGTGGTTAGCGTTATGAGTGTTACCAACGTGAGGAAACTGGAGTCAAGTGCCTTTCACACAATCCAGGATCTGCTTTGAATTTGAACACATAGCTTTAAGATTCCAAGGCAACAACGTTAACCCTAATCAAAAGGCAACTATGCCATCTATTTTATAATATGTACAAGGCATAGATGGGGTACCGTCAGTGTCGCAGTAGTCGAAGTAAGGCCCCACATCGACGACAGCGCGCATTTCTGCGAAGGTGACAAAGCCGTCTCCGTCGGCCTCCATTCTCATGACGTAGTCACGGTCGAAAAACGACAAGAGTTCGATCTCGGTGAACTGGCCGTCAGCTGGTGAAGCAAAGGTACGTTTACGTTGATGAAGGTTTGATATCCAGGTAATAAGATACGCTAGATTAGTTACTCAAGCAAATGGATAAAATCTGGAAACGGACAGATGTTCAAGATAGCATTTCGTCAGTCCCTAAAGGGAAAACTGCCACTGGAGAACCATGTTTTATACCAAATCTCTGAATGGATACGTCAATGAGGTGAAGACAATTTAGATGGTTCAATAGGAAACTAAGTCAAGACAAGGTTGTATGCTAATACACCAATTAGCTCCTGTTGTTTGGGTACAGGAAGTAATGATGTAATGTTCGTCCAGGAGAGTAGGCGGGCACCCGCACTCCTCTAGAACAATGATTATGTAAACATTGTACTTGGAATAGAATAGAAAACGAATGTCATTTTGTGGTAGAATGTGGATTATATACCAAAGAAAGAAATGAACTGTATAAGCTTGTAGAAAACTTATTTCCCTACTTCACACATTTTAGCACTGTACAAAAATTCATATTCCTAATGCGACTAGACAAACCTCCCATTGAAAAACACGTCTGTTCTTTTATATCTACTATAACCGAAAAGCGAGGAGAAGTAGAATTTATCTAATGATTGTCATATTCTTTTTGTCCCGTTAACTGTACTTGTTGTTTTGTTTTGTTGTGACCTGTACTTAGCCAAGTGTGGCAGAAATGTGCAATAAAGGTCTTCATTCATTCATTATACCAAGAGCCTGAAAATTCGAAGCGTAGACCACCCTTCCCGTTGAGAATGGGTTTAATTTAACGCGTTCCTGGTTGCTCATTGAAATGATCATAAAGTGATGTGAGCCAGTTTACATGAAGTGCACTCAATGAATGTTCACCTTGAAGTTCAGCCAGTAGGTACCCTGAAGAGTAATGAGGCAATGAATAATGAACAGTTGAGCTACTCATCCATAGAAACAATATTTACAGTCCTCATCGGTTGCCACCATGATCTGGTCCAGAGTCATGGCGTCCATCACCTCCTGCTTGGACAGTTTCCCGTCGCCGTCAGTGTCCAGGGCGGGGTCTGTGAACCAGTCCGCTCCCGCGTTCAAGACCAGGTTGTACACTCCGATGAGGCTGTTCTGTTCATCGCCTTCCAGGGAACCACTGCCTGTATGATTGGCGCGAAAAGGAAACATTGAGAAATGTTACTCTCCAAGCAGAGGAGCAGGTTTTTGACGTGTTTTAGGCGTTTTTGTAAGACTTTCTACTTTGTCATGTTTTTTCCCGTTTGGTGACATTAAAAAAATACGACAAAATAAGAAACTTCAGAAACTGAACTTAAAAGTAAGACGAAGACCAGGTTATATCACAGACTTCAAAACTGGCACATACTGCTTTCCCCGCTTTTAATCGGCTCATTTAGAAAAAAAAAGCAAGGAAGCTGCGCCAATTGCGCCACACGATGCTACGATATCGATCTTGGCAGTAGAAGCCTCGCGAAGCCAAGCAAAAAGAAAGCAGAAACGTTACCGTCTTTGTCGAAGAAGTCAAAGACTCCTCCCATGTTCATGACCTTGCGAAACTCTCCGAAGCTGACCTTGCCGTCAAGGTTGACATCCATCATCTGGTAGGTCATGAGGTCAAAGGCATCTACCATCTCCTGCTGAGTGTAGTGACCTTCTCCTGTGCGGGAAATTTATAATAATTATAAGTTTATTGCAAGTTCTTGCCCGAAGGCTTATTGCTAGGATACAAAAGTAAAAAGGATAACAATGGTAACGAGTGTATATTCTATACATCTAACTAAAAATGCTACATACAACATTATTTGAGGGTTTGACTTCTTCTTTGAAAACAGTGGCTGATGAAAAGTTCCAAAAGTGAAATTTCGGGAATATTGTTTTGGTTGTTTCGAAAAGCTTGTTTCAGTGATTGCACACAGTGTTGCCCTGGGCTATGAAACGGGGATGGGCACCGCCCTATACAACTTATGGTGTAGGAGGATTTTAACTTTTTAACTAAGGCTTATCACCAGAACGTGTAGTATTGAGTAACGATGATAAGTGATTACCTAATAGTATAAGCATAAAGTCATTGCTATAAGTTACCTGTAGCAAGATGCCTAAGAATTGGACATATTCAACAAGATTGTGCTGTGCCTGGTCGCTGCCTAAAGAAGAGAACGTCTGCAGACTAACTTACTTTGAGAGACAGTTGAACACGAAGTTAAAGTGATTGTGGACATCGGTTGAAGACGATGTATTAGATTGAATGACGAAGCAACGAATTTTTTCAGCATAATTAAATGCACAACAAAATACAACATATTTTCTTACTGTCGCCCGTTGCCGCGAAGACCTGATCAAGAGTCATGGCGTTCAGCACTTCGTCCTTGGACAGAATCTGTGACAAGGTGATATTAAGGTTATGATTATTCATCTTAGATACAAAGGTTCTGGGTTCGAATCCCTTAGCTAGTTGTTCACTGAGAAAAGCACTTTGCACCTGTTCTTAAACTCATTAACATATGTATTCAGAGTTTTGGTATAAAACCTTAGGTTCTCCTGTCCTATCCTTAGTCACTGACGAAAGACAGCGGATGCTGTCTGAAACGTCTGTTTCAAAAAAGTATCCAGTTGCTTGAGTAATTATTTTTGGCGTATCTTATTACCTGGATGCCAAACCTTCATCAACACGCTTTGAACCTGTTTCCTCACTTGACTCTGTAAAAGTGTGCCGAAAACCACTACGAATTTGGTTGCTGGTGTGCCGACATCTCGCACTTTTGCCATCAAGAACTGTACAATTAGCTATTACTAAATTTCAGCTTATGTTTACTGCACAAAGCCGTCGCGTTACGCCTAGAGATGACTTAAGCCCCCCTCTCACTGAACTCTCGGCACGCTGGCGGCGTCGCTGCGGCCGATCGAATGGACAAAGCACTCAACAAATTTCATCGATGAAAAATGAATCTTTTAAAGCTTTGTCTTTTTGTTATCTTTTTCGTCACATTTGTACGTTTTGAATGATATTCCCATTATGAAGTCAAGGGTAACACAAATCCAGTTTAGGACGCAGCGACGCCGCCAGCGTGCCGCGGGTCCAGTGAGAGGAGGGCTTTACGACATGTCTGAGACGTCGGCTGTGCCAAGAACGTCCTCAGTGTCTTGCTGTAAATCTGTCGTAGGATGAATGTGACTGCGCCCTAATGATCTAACTTCCTTCCTTTCTCATTTTAATGTTTCCATTTTCTTTTCTGCTTCGCTCGAAAGACGCACAGTTTATGACGCAGCGACGCCGCCAGCGCCAGCAAGAATTTTATAAAAGACAACAAAAACACAAAACGTACTCAAACTTATCTAAGAGCATAGCTTGTGCATATCTATTGACATACACTTTGATTTTTCGTTTCCAAAAACAGCCCGGCCGGGCCCCGGTTATGCTAGGGTCACATTTCCAAGCCGGGGCCCGGTCGGACAGTTTGCCGGAACGAAAAGTACGACATAGAAGACAACAAAAGACATAAACGTAAAACTGGCTATTCATAAGCATGATCTGTGTTTATTTCTTGATATGAATTTTTATTTTCCGTTCCCGCAAACATTCCGGCCGGGCCCCGGTATGGAAATGTGACCCTAGCATTAAGAGATGTGACCCTAGCATAATGAAGTGAGGGTAAACATTAAAAACCAACCTGGTCCCCGTTGGTGTCCATCATGTCCCTGCTCATGAAGCCCTGTCCTCTGACGATGGATTTCTGACTGTGTATTATGTGATTGTAAACCCTGCATCAATTCAGCACTGGCTGCCACTGCACGGGTAATTTCTGACCAATAAACCAAACCAACCTGGTCCCCGTTGGTGTCCATCATGTCCCTGCTCATGAACCCCTGACCCCTGGTGATGACCTCCACGTAGATGAACACCATCTTAGCCGCCTCAGGACCATCCAGGAAGCCGTCACCTGCGGGGGCGGAGGGAAAAATTTTGTTTTACCTTTAAAAAGTAAAGTAAAGCAGGCATCTTCCATTGAGGTGAAGCATGATGCTTTTTTCAAGTAGCCAGTGGTGGTGCAATGCGGCTTCGCCACGGCTCGCGTTTTTGGCCAAGCACACCGGCTCACCCCTACTCTACTCCAACGGATCCAACAAAGGTTTTGATACGGAACCCTGTAAATATGTTGCTGCTACGTTACAGGTGGTGATGCAAACTCACCGTTGGCGTCCTCCCTGTCGAAGATGCGGGCCATGTTGGTGCCCTGACGGACCTCGTCATAGCTGACCCTCCCGTCACTGTTGGTGTCCAGCAGCGGGAAGATGTTCGGGTCGTCGGTCAGCTGGTAGATCTGGAGAATGTTGAAGAATCCGTCGCCTGGGGGGTTAGAAGGGATTTTTTTTTAACGAACTCGCCCATGGCAAGTGCAAGGCCGTAGGGGGCCACTCATCTTAGCACTGAACTAATTCTTACTGTAGCAGCATCTCTTCGCCCTAGGTCAGAGACATCAATGCTCGAGACCAGCATTGACTTCACTGACCCATTAGGAAAAGCAGGGGCTACGAAGGCTGCTCGGGAAATCCCCTACACCATTGAGGCCGGAATGTTTTGGTCCACTCACAACGGGGCATGCCTCTGCTCTTTTTCGTGTGGTGGGTTCTTTTACGTGCTCAAGGTGTGACTCTCCTCAAACACGGGACCTCCATTTAACGTCCTAAATTGAGATATTGAGAATGAAGACCACCGAACGGGACGAGGGGCGATAAAACTTCCATCGACTTTTGACCCCTGGGAGGGAGGGAGACAAGGGGAGACAGGGAGGGAGACAGGGAGGGGCGGGAGTTTGTAATACCGTCTGGATCCATGGCAAAGATGGCCTGGTCCATAATCATGCTGGCCAGCACCTCGTTCTTGGAGAGTCGGTTGTCCCCGTTAAGGTCCAAGAGTCCGTAAAAGTCCTCCTGCCTGTATGTATGTAATAATGAATGAAAGACCTTCATCGCACATTCATCACGGTGCATATACAGGCCATATAAGTATTTCCTAGGAAGACGTTCGTGGAATTTTAGAATATATGTGACATCAATCGCAGTATTATACTATCGCCTCCGCCCTTATGGCGTCGCCAAAATAGCATAAATCGCCAGTCTGGAGCTACACGGGCCCGCGGTGTATAAGTACTCGGTGGGAGCGAGCAGAAACTCAATAGGATCGTGCTCAGGGTAAGACATCGTACAAACAGTCATCTGCCTAACAGTCTACGGCAACCAGCACCGCTAGCGATATGACTTTTCGACACTTGGAAATGTCTATCCCAAGTGCAGTTCCGAAAATGGTGGGGTTACCAAAATTTTTACTGTTTATAGACTCAAGTACGCACCTTTTGACAGGAGAGGCAGTTGCCATGGCAACGAAGAACAGCAGGAAGGGCCCCATCGTTGATTGGGTGAAGAACAAAACCTGAGGAATGTCGACAATATGTGCGTAACTGTCAATAAGGAAACATGAGAAAGCCATAAACCCTGTAGTGTGCGTAGTCCAGTAGTTAGTTGGACCAAGAGGTTGGGAGTTACTACTGGGAAGGGTCGCAGTCCTTAGGACAGGGCCTTAAGCCGTGGTCCGACAGTTCCTTGTGCTTTTTCCAAGGTCCAATAAACCTGTTAACACTGTTCATACATAGCGTCTGTCTTCTACGTAACGACCAGATAATGTTGACATTACATAACGAATTCTCTCTCCTTTTCTCTCTGCAGCTGTCTGCCAGATGTCAGAGCAAGGCACGGGAGGAACTAAGGTGCTAAGGTAAGGTTCTCTCTAGAAGTCAGTTTGAAAAGTCTACATGTATAACCGGTTAGCTTGGCATAGTACAACTCACGTACAAATAAGATATTTCAGCATTAGATAGTATGAGTGGTTCAAAGTACTGTGCGTGCAGAATCATACAGCAGCTTCTGATAGACTCACCTGGATCCGCAAACGAAGAAAAGGTGCTACGACAAGGGTCGCTGGAAATGTCGCGTTTTTATAGAGGAGTCGTGGGAGGTTCTCCACCTTCAAACAACATGATACCGGCCATATCCGCCAAAAGGATCAACAAAGACGACATCATTCAACAGCCAGAGATAAGGACTTCCTCTAAATGATTTAGATAAAAACGTCAGCTCGAATTCTTAACATTTTCCTATTTGCATTACCTTATGCACACTTACTTTCCTACCATTCCTGACCAATGGAAATCAACTCTACTATTAAAATCAAAGAACCCACAAATCATAGAAGAAGTGGGTAAATTCGTCTTCCACTTCCTCAAAAGATGAAGTCAAACCCTGCACCATGTAGATTTTAGAATGCAGCATAATATTGGCTGTAGCCCTTGATATCATTGTATTCATCATTAAAATATTTGTTGTCTGTATCTGCAATTAGCCTTCGGCATGCAATAAACTTTCAATATCTTCGTCGTTTAAACTTAATTAAGATTTCTCCAGCAGAAAGTAGAGATGCATAAGTAATCGAAATGAGATGCGCTAGTGGTCTATTTAGTATTTGGTCTTGTTATATTGGTTTAGTTCGCAATGTCTCGCCTGACAATTAGTTTGTCGTATTGGCAATGCACGCAAGGTCAATGACCCGTTGTAGTTTTATATATATATATATTTTTAGTTAAGCCTGGAATCAAAGTTAAAACTCATCGACGTCAACAAATAATATAATTTTTTATCCTCTTGAAAAGTTAATCCTTAGATTTTGATTTTCATGTAAAATAAAACGTTTTGGTTTGAATTTTGAACCAATACACCAGTATCCCAGGGCGACCATTCCGGCCCTGGGTAGGATCAGTTTGCATATATATTATATAGATAACAGAAAGGTGTTATAAAACACGCTGTCAGGTAAATAGTAACCGGCAGTTTATGATAAACCATATCCTAATAGATAAGACAAATTAGTTATCAAACAAACTAAGATGAGTAGCAAATTTTGTGACCCATTAATTCAATCAATCAATTCAATCAAATGCTTTATTGTCAACAACTGTTAACAAAGAAGAATCTCGCAGCCAGAGGCTGAATTGCGCCTTGTTTTCCAAAGTACACAACTGTATTTAACGAAGGAGTTAAAATAATTGCAATATATAAGATAAAACTTTTTTTTCTAAAACAAATTAAACATTTACTAGCCGATCGCCATGGACTGGGAAGTTGTTATTGACAGCGGCGGTCCTTTGACCTGCAAAGACTAAATGACTGGTTACTATGGTGACGAATGATTCTGGGATCCTATTGGTGTTTCGTTATTTTCAAATACAGATTTACTAGATGGTTCACTAGAAACTGTGTAGAGAGTGGCAGGGAGGGTTTGTTTAAACATATTAAGTAGATTTACTTGTTCTCATGACGCAAACTACTGAAACGCGATAAGGGAACGTGAAGTAGGTGAACATGTGATGTGCACGTGTTGACTCCGTGACTTTGATGTCCGATAGGGCGTTCACATTTTCACTGGACAAAATCAGCTCATTTCTTACCGTTCCTCGCGAGTCATACTCTAAAAATTGTACATACTAGGGGTGGGTACCGGTACAGCGTACCGGTCCAAAACCGGTATTTTGTTATGGACCGGTCCAAAAAAAACGGTCCGTAAAAATTCAGTGGACCGGCATATGGACCGATTAGAAAATTCTGGTCATAATTCTAATATACAATTGGAACATAACCCGTAGGACTCACAAAGGCCTTTACTAGTGTCTCGCTCTCCAAAATATAATAATAATGAAATATGATGTACTGAGACACGACTATAATCAGGTACAGGTCCGGACCTGGACCTGACCCTCTGGACCTGGACCTGGACCGGACCTGAATCTTCTGTACCGGTACCCACCCCTAGTACATACTGCTTTCTCTGCTTAGCATGCAGCATTCGGGACAGAGTATGGTAGTTTAACACACACCACTGCCAGTGGACTAGCCCCCTGCTGTAGTGACTTGCACAAATGTGTGGCGCAAAGACTACAGAGATGAAGATAGGCGCCGCCCCTATGCGTCTTATCAGTTTTAACTAACCCAAATCATCAAATAACATAACAAATAATCGTACGAATTCAACGTTACCTGGCAACCATTCAGCATGGCGTACGACCATTACGTCATGATCACGTGAGTGCAGACACTCTAAATTTTCATATCAGTGAAGGTGGTATCATACCAATATATTATTTCTACCATATTGCGTAACAAGGCCTTGATATTCTCACCTCACCACACGCCCAAAGCAGCGTGACCTGTGTTGACCTCGCCGTTTATCTGGCTGCAATCTGGATTCAGCACCATGGGGCGGATACGACACTAGCTGAGTGACCTAAATGTCACGCGGATACGACACTAGCTGAGTGACCTAAATGTCACGTTCGTGTACTCGTACCGGTTTCTCGACAGCACGTAACCAGAACGTAATGTACATACGCTTAGTCGTTTGTTTGCTTGTTTTTAAGAATTTCTTGATGGCTAATTTACAAAACAACACTGCGCCCTCTAGCGAAACTACACCCATTTGGCCCTCCAGTGCGTTTTTGTGAGCGACCGCTGTAATTTGAAGTAATTCCGCTTGATGGCAATAAAACTTGGTACAAATGTACAACATTTAAACGATACATTCAGCATAACGCCCTCCCCTTATTAGCAATTATCCCTACTCCCTTTCCCAGATTCTAGTAGGTTTTCTCTGGAACTGTTATTGTTTCTTTAATTGGTCAGATTGGTCAGAAATTACCCGCAATGGCAGCCTTTCTAGTGCTGAATTGATGCACGGTTTACTCAGAGAAATGGTGATGATGCAAGACTGTGTAAGTGTGATTGACAAAAAAGACCCAAAACTACATTGCAGTTCATCAGGATTTATTGAGAGTCCTAAGACGGAGACTCTGCTACTCGATGTTCAAGCTGCGAAGATCGTCCGCCTGTAGGTGAAAAAGAACAGCGCATCAGCACTTGGTTAGTAGACAATTGCATAAACTTGACAATGTTTTCTTTTTTTAAACATCGTTTTCCATCGGTCTTTAGGAGTTGTATGAAGAAGTGCACTGATAATCGACGATAAAGCTTTTAACAATGTTTCAAAGTAATTTTAAGTTATGGGTAGAGTAGAGACCTCACTATTTTAACGTAACGAGCACCAACAAAACTAAGAGTGAAAAACTATCGCAAACCGTTATGAAAAGAGAAACGCTATGAAAATGTAACTGACCTGCAACACGTTCCAGCCCGGCTTACTTGGTGTTGACGCCGTTGTTCTGCTGGTAGGCCAGAATGGAGTAGTACAGGAGCACCACCTTGTTCTGTTCCAAGCCCTCCAGGAAGCCGCTTCCTATTTGGACAGAGGGTGATTTCAGCTGGTTATATCAGAGTACGATAAGACACAATAAGAACCCAATAATACTCCTTACTTTTTGTGGGATCATTTTGTCTGACCCTTAACACCCCCCTTCCTGACCTCGGTAGGCCGATTTAAGCTTCCCTTGAATAAAAAAATCAAAGAACAAACATACAAACATGGGAAATCCCTCCGTTTTACGCCTCATCTGAGAGGACGCTCCTAGGTTAAGTGCTTGTTTCTTTGCAATGGAAACCATGAAAGATTTCAAAGAGTGAGTTTTGGAGCAAGAGTAAAAGAATTTGGACAGGGACTGTTCCGTCCAGCGTGGTTAGTGTTATGGGTTTTACCAGAGTGAGGAAACTGGGGTCAAGTGCCTTTCACACAATTCAGGATCTGCTATTTATTAGAATCCAAAACTTTAAGATTTCAAGTCAACAAGCCTAATCAAAAGGCAACTATGCCATCTATTTATGTACAAAACATAGATGGGGTACCCATGCCCTTGAGAGAAGTATACAGGAGGTCCATGGACTGCTCTGGTTCACTTGTCTGGAACTCACTACCGCAACCTATTACAACCTTCAAAAGACTATCGCTACAGTAACTGACCCTTATCGAACGGTTATGGACATAATGACTTGACGAATTATTATTTGTTATTATTGCTTATTCATCATTTATCTATTCTTTGTATTATTGATAGGATTTTGAGTCACCTTGGTTGATCAAGCATTTAGTTATTTATTGTTATGTTGACCCCTTGACATGCCCTCATCTCGACCTCTATGAAAAGCGGCCCTGATGGCCGAATGGAGCTTCTTCGAGACTAAATAAAGGCACAAGCAAACAAACAAGACATAAATGGGGTACCGTCAGCGTCGCAGTAGTCGAAGTAAGGCCCCACATCGACGACAGCGCGCATTTCTGCGAAGGTGACGAGACCGTCTCCGTCGGCGTCCATTCTCATGAAGTAGTCACGGTCGAAAAACGACAAGAGCTCAATCTCGGTGAACTGGCCGTCAGCTGGTGAGGCAAAGGTACGTTTACGTTGATGAAGGTTTGATATCCAGGTAATACGATACGCTAGATTAGTTACTCAAGCAAATGGATAAAATGTGGAAACGGTCAGATGGTCAAGATAGCATCTGCTGACTTTCGTCAGTCACTAAACGCTCGTTTTCATTTAAATGTGCGCATTTTGTAACTTCCGTTACCGTCAGTACGTGTCCACTCAGTTACATCCAGATAAATGCTCTGCAGTACTCTGCATCAAGTCCCCTCGCAGTAGAGTACAGCTCCCCCCTATCTATATTGCAGGACAGATAGTTGAAGAAGTGCCCTTCTATACCCACCTGAGTGCCACCATCCACCAGACCTTACGCTGGACCGAACACGTCCAGACCACATCCAACGAGGCCAGGAGAACCCTGGGATTTCTGTGGAAACTCCGCGACATGCTATCCCGGGAGGCTCTTGAGGTGGCGTATAACACAATGGTTAGACCCAAACTTGAATTTGCCTCGGTACTGTTTGGGGACCTACCTTGTACTGCAAGCAAGATACTGGAGAGAGTTCAGTACCAAGCAGGTTGCGTTGCTGGTTGCTCATTAAAATAATTATAAAGTGATGTGAGCCAGCTTACATGAAGTGAACTCAATGAACAGTCGAATCAATAGTTACCGTTCTCATCGTTTGCCGCCATGATCTGGTCCAGAGTCATGACGTTCATCACTTCCTGCTTGGACAGTTTCCCGTCCCCGTCAGTGTCCAGGGTGGGGTCTGTAATCCAGGCCGCTTCCGCGTTCAAGACCAGGTTGTACACGCCGATCATGCTATTCTGTTCGTCTCCTTCCAGGGAACCGCTGGCTGTAATGATAATAATGTTTACGGTTCTCAGTGGCAAATGTGCTAGATGTTGGCACATCGGCAACCGAATCCGCAGTGTGTTTATCGGCGTGGCGGTGCACCTGTCTTCTCTGGCGGTGGACGTCACTCCACCGCCATGGAAGGTCGTGTAAAGTGCCTATCCCAAGGGCACAACGTCGGGTCAGGGTGAGTATCGAACTCGGGACCCATTGATTCCGAGTTCAACGCTCTAACCGTTACACCACGCCGACGACGACGCTGGCTGTAAGATAGGCGTGACAAAAGGAAACATTAAGAAACGTTACTCTCCAAGCAGAGGAGTGGGTCCGGGTGGTTTTTGACGTGCTGTTTTAGGCGTTTTTGTCGGGCTTTGCACTTTGTCATGTTTAATATGTGGGATGGTGACATTAAAAAAAATGACAAAATAGAAATCCCGACAATAACGCATAAAACATGTCAAAAACCAGCCGGACACACTCCTCTGCTTGGAGAGTAGATTTACAGATACTCAACTTAAAAGTAAAAGGAAGACCAGGTCATATCACAGACTTTAAAATGACACTGCTTTCTCCGCTTTAACGTACACATTTGGGGAAAAAACATGGAAGTTGCGCCGATTGCGCCACACGATGCCACCAAAGTGGTATTGGCAGTATAAGCTTCGCGAAAAGTAAGTGAAAATAAAGCAGGCATCCTCAATTAAGGTGAAGCATAATGCTTTTTCAAGTAGCTAGTGGTAGTGCAATGCGGGTGCGCTACGGTTCGCGTTTTTGGCCAAGCACACCGTGTCACCCCTACTCTTCTCGATAAGTGCGTAGGGTTCAGAGGTTTGGACGCTTGAGGCTTACGCCCGAAGCTCCCTCATACACGGGGCCGCCGGCTTTACGTCACCATCCGAAATGACGAATGCAATCCCTTACAACATGTCCGAGCTCGATCGAGTCGACCCCAAGGATCGAACGCGGGCCCTAGGAGCCACGGAACTTAATCCAGATGGCGACGCAGCGGGGTTGCGTTACCGTTAAGCTTCGCGAAGCCAAGCAAAAAGAAAGCAGAAACGCTACCGTCTGCGTCGAAGAAGTCAAAGAGTCCTCCCATGTCCATGACCTTGCGGAACTCCCCGAAGCTGACCTCGGCGTCTGCGTTGACATCCATCGTCTGGTAGATCGTGGCGCCAAAATTGCCCTCGATCTGCAGCTGGGTGTAGTGGCCGTCCCCTGCACGGAAAAATCACAATTGATAAGTTTACTGCAAATTCATGCCCGGAGGCTAATTGCAAGAATACAATAAAATGAGGTAATGATGACAATAAGTAGACAGTAATGAAACTTACACAAAGTAAAATTAAGTCAACTAGAGCTACTTCTAATCTAAACAGCTGCTATTTGGTTTGATTTCTTTTTTTGTATGCAGTGGAATATGAAATTCCCTACGTTTTGGGGGATATAAGCATTGGCCGGTGTTAACAGGAAGACAATTTTTGTAGGTCTGTGTGACGTACAAAGCCGGGGACAATTTGGCTGACTAGGTTAAATGACGCGGAGTAGTCAGTAGTCAATGAGATCAAGGACATTGATAAGATATCATAGTTTTCTGTCATCTTAACATCTTTAACTCAGCGAGACCTCAAAGTAACAATGTAGTACAGTTTGCAGGGAGCAAATACATGCCCGAAGGCTAATCACAAGAACGTGTAGTATTGAGTACTGATGATAAGTAAAGTGGTTAACTGATCACCTTTAAGGTACAAGTTACCTGCATCAAGATATCTTAAACTGGATTACTACGATTCTGCTCTCAACAAGGTTGAACCGTTCCTGGACGCTGCCCAAAAAACAGAATGTTTGCAACTTATGAGAGACAGTTTTTCACCATATAAGTGCTTGTGGACATTAATTGAATACGATGTATCAAATTGAATGATGAAACAACGGATTTTCTAGCATAATTAAAGGCACAACATAAAAGCAACAACATTTTTCCTTACTGTCGAGATCCGTTGCTGCGAAGACCTGGTCCTGAGACATGGCGTTGAGCATCTCGTCCTTGGACAGAACCTGTCACAAGGTGATATTAAGGTTATGATTGTTGATCTAAAATACAAGGGTTCTGAGATCGAATCCCTTAGCTAGTGATGATTTAAGCCCAAGTCTCACTGAACCCACGCCACGCTGGCGGCGTCGCTGCGGCCGATCGAATTGACAAAGCACTCAACGAATTTGATCGACGAAAAACGAATATTTCAAAGCTTTGTGTTTTTTGTTGTCTTTTCCGTCATACTTGTACGTTTTGAATGATATTCTCATTATGAAGTCAAGGATAACACAAATCCAATTAGGACGCAGCGACTACGCCAGCGTGCCGCGGGTCCAGTGAGAGGGGGGGGGGCTTTACGACATGTCCTGGACGTCGGCTGTGCCAAGAACGTCCTCAATGTCTTGCTGTTCACCTGTCGTAGGATTAATGTGACTGCACCCTAATGATCTAACTTTCCTTCTTCCTCACTTTAATGGCTCACTTTTCTTTTCTGCTTCGCTCGAAAGACGCACAATTTAGGACGCAGCGACGCCGGCAGCGCCAGCACGAATTTTATAAAGACAACAAAAACACAAAACGTACTCAAACTCATCTAAGAGCATAGCTTGTGCATATCTATTGACATACACTTTGATTTTTCGTTTCCAAGAACAGCCCGGCCGGGCCCCGGTTATGCTAGGGTCACATTTCCTTGCCGGGGCCCGGCCGGGCAGTTTGCCGGAACGAAAAGTACGACATAGAAGACAACAAAAGACATAAACGTAAAACTGGTCATTCGTAAGCATGATCTGTGTATATTTCTTGATATCAATTTTTACTTCACGTTCCCGCAAACATCCCGGCCGGGCCCCGGTATGGAAATGTGACCCTGGCATCAAGAAATTTGACCCTAGCATAATGAAGTGAGGGTAAACATTAAAAACCAACCTGGTCCCCGTTGGTGTCTATCATGTCCCTGCTCATGAACCCGCGACCACTGACGATGACCTCCGCGTAGATGAGCACCATCTTCTCAGCCTCAGGACCCTCCAGGAAGCCGTCACCTGCGGGGGACGGAGGGAAAGGAAAAGTTCTGTTTTACCTTTAAGAAATTGGTATTGGCAGTATAAGCTTCGCGAAGAGTATGTAAAAGTAAAGCAGGCATCCTCAATTGAGGTGAAGCATAACGCTTTTTCAAGTAGCTAGTGGTAGTGCGATGCGGCTTCGCCACGGCTCGCGTTTTTGGCCAAGCACACCGGGTCACCCCTACTCTTCTCGATAAGTGTGTTGGGTTCTTTTACGTACAGAGCTTTGACGCTTGAGGCTTACGCCCGAAGCTCCTCCATACACGGAGGCCGCCGGCTTTACGTCACCAATGACGAATGCAGTCCCTTACAACATGTCCGAGCTCGAGTTGACCATTGAGGATCGAACGCGGGCCCTACGTTCCACGAAATTTGATCCAGATGGCGAAGCAGCGGGGTTGCGTTATCGCTTGCGCCACGGGGACATGTCTTACCTTTACCGCATGAATTTAGAGAAACAAATGTACGTTTCTTGGAGGGCACACTTTTAAGACAGATTAGAGGAAGAGGTGAGGTGGGTGTCACTCCACCGCCAGCGAAGTAAAGTCCCTTACCCAAGGGCACAACGTGGGAACATGATGAGCATCGACCCCGGGACCAATTGGTTCTAACTCCAACGCTCTAACTGCTGCCTTTGAGCATTCCAAACACTGGATGTTGTCAACCGACGTACAGCAGTCTAAGATGGTATTAACTGTACGTCTGTACGTTGGTACATCCTTTATTTGTACCATCGTATTGGATGTTTGAACTAGAGTTAAGTACTTGTGATACATATACTTCATGTTTGCTATGTTGATTTAACGATTACGGAGTCTTTTTATGAAGATGAATTGGTATTGAATTTCTTTTATTTGAGTTGAAAGTGCGATAGTTGTGTGCTCATTTGTTTTAAAAAAAGAGAGAGAACGCAATGAATTATCCTCAGAACATCTGCTTGGAAACTAGCAAGAAAAAACACCCCTCCCTCAAAATGGCCACACCCAACATTAGCGATCCCAATAAACAACCCTCCTAAAAAGATGGTAACATGTGACGTCACAATTCAAGATGGCGGCCTCCGCACATGCCAACGGATTCAACAAAGGTTTTGATACACAAACCTGTAAATACATTGCTGCTGCGTTACAGGTGGTGATGCAAACTCACCGTTAGTGTCCTCCCTGTCGAAGATGCGCGCCATGTTGGTGCCCTGGCGAACCTCGTCATAGCTGACCCTCCCGTCACTGTTGGTGTCCAGCAGCGGGAAGATGTTCGGGTCGTCGGTCAGCTGGTAGACCTGGAGGATGTTGAAGAAACCGTCGCCTGCGGGGTTAGAGGGAAAATTGAGAATGAAGACCACCGACCGGGACGAGGGGCGATACAAACTTCCGTCGACTTTTGACCCCTTACTGTAGGCACTTTTAACCCACCGCTGGAGTCAGTTGACCGCAGAGACTAAAATACAGTGAGTCTTTATCATTTTTGCATAGTTTTGTGGAGAGGAGGGGAGAGGGAGAGGGAATGAGAGAGAGAGAGAGAGAGAGAGGTAAACAGGGAGGGAGGTAAACAGGGAGGGAGGGGGGCAAGGAAGAGACAGGGGGGAGACAGGAAGGGGAGGGAGTTTGTAATACCGTCTGGATCCATGGCAAAGATGGCCTGGTCCATAGTCATGCTGGCCATCACCTCGCTCCTCCAGAGTCGGTTGTCCCCGTTAAGGTCCATGAGTCCGAAAAAGTCCTCCTGTCTGTATGTAATAATGAATGAAAGACCTTTATCGCACATTCAGGCCGGTGCATATACATGCCATATATATGTCACAGTAGAGATTGGAATCCAGTAGAGTCTGGAACTCTACTAGTAGAGATTGGAAATCCAGTCTCTACTAGTAGAGTTCCGGATTCTACTAGTAATTTCAATCTCTACTAGTAGAGATTAGAATTCTTCTGGTGAATCGGGATCTGAATATCAAGATTCCAATCTCTACTAGGAGAATTCCAGATACTACCAGTGGAGATTGGAATTCTATCAGGACAATCTTCAATTTTAATAGGAGACATTCGGATTGCATCTAAACGTTTTGGAAAATAGGGGTCCATCGAAATGGAACTTTAGTCCATGGCCGTTGGTAAATGCCAATGATATGTCAGTCAGAGACATTAGCATACGGCCATTATGACTTAGTGACTCAAAATGCTCAAGCAGTTTTCCAGTTCGTTAGTGATTCGGTATAAAAGAGCTAATTCACTGTGAAGCCAGTTCCAAAGTTGATATCAAAATTACCGGTTTCAGATATCTAAAACATAATTATGGTAACTATGGTGAATGTAGGCTTAGCTATGCTGGAATTTTAGGTGTGAAATGATTCAGTCTATTTTCCAAAACATTTTTATGCAATCTAGAATCTGGAATTCTCCTAGTAGAGATTGGAATCCCAATATTCAGATCCCGATTCCAATCTCTACTAGTGGAGTTCCGGACTCTACTGGATTCCAATCTCTACTGTGGCATATACATAGAGGCATTGTTGAATGGCAGTGGCAGACGTGCTATGGTGTAACGGTTAGCTATCCTGACTGTGCCTCACAATGCCTGAGGGTTGACCTCAGTTGAACAATATGCGTGAGATAATTACCAGTGAGATTAACCAGACTGTAAGCTCAATAGCTGCAGACTGAACAAGGTATTGCCAAAAAATGAATTTCGTAGGAATACGTTCGTGGAATTTTAGAATATACGCGACATCAATCACAGTATTATACTATCGGCTCCGGCCTTACGGCGTCGCCAAAATAGCATAAATCGCCAGTCTGGAGCTACACAGGCCCGCGGTGTATAAGTACTCGGTGGGAGCGAGCTGAAACTCAATAGGATGGCCGAGACCCTTGTACAAACAGTCATCTGCATAACGGTCCGCCACTGCATGTTATGACCGCTATCGCTATGACTTTCGGACACTGGAAAAGTCTATCCCAAGTGCGGTTCCGAAAATGGTGGGGTTACCAAAATATTCTTACTGTTTATAGACTCAAATACGCACCTTTTGACAGGAGAGGCAGTTGCCATGGCAACGAAGAACAGAAGGAAGGGCCCCATCGCTGATTCGGTGAAGAACAAACCCTAATGAATGTCGACAATATGTGCGTAAGTACAGTGTCAATAAGGAAACATTGGGAAACCATAAACCCTGTAGTGAGTAGACCAGTGGTTAGTGGACCAAGAGGTTGGGAGTTACTACTGGAAAGGGTCGCAATTCTTAGGATGGGGCGTTAAGCCCCGTGGTGCGACTGTTCCTTTTGCTTTTTCCCAGAGGTCAATGAGCCTGTTCATGGTGCCTGTCTTCTACGTAACGATCCAAAAATGTTGACATTACATAACGAATTCTCTCTCCCTTTCCCTCTGGAAGTCAGTCCAAAAAGACTACGTGTATGACCGGTTAGCTTGGCATAGTACAATTAAGATACAAACGAAATGATTTCAAAGTGCTGTGCGTGCAGAATCATATAGCAGCTTCTGATAGACTCACCTGGATATCGATCGAAGAAAAGGAAGAAAAGGTGCTACGACAGGGCTGGTAACATCGCGTTTTTATAGAGTAGCCGTGAGAGGCGGTCCACCTTCAAGCAACACGATACCGACCATATCCGCAAAAGGATCAACAAAGATGACATCATTCAACATCCAAAGATAACGACTTCCTCTAAATGATATAGATGAAAACGTCAGCTAGAATTCTCAACGTTATTTGTCTTATCTTAAGCACACTTACTTTCCTACTATTCCTGATAAAGAGAACAGAACTCTACTATTAAAATCAAAGAACCCACAAATTATTTCTAAGAAATGGGGTAACATCGTCGTTCACTGCCTCAAAATAAAAAGTCAAAACTTACACCATGTAGATTTTAGAATATAGCATGATATTGGCTGTAGCCCTTAATACCATGGTTGTATTTATCATTATTATATGGGTTGTTTGTATCTGCAATTAGACCTCGGGCATGTTGTTGAAATACACTTTTAATATCTTCAGAGCTACGTCTCCGTCGTTCAAATTTAAAATTTCTCCAGCAGAAGGTAAAATTTATGCATGAGCAGCTGAAATGAGATACTCTAGTGGTCTATTTGGTCTTGCTTAGTTCACAATGTCTCCATAATGCCTAGCCTGTCAAAAAGTCTGTCGTATTAGCAATGCACAAATAGGTCAATGACCCATTGTAGTTGTAGTTTTTATTATTTTTAAGCCTGGAATCAGAGTTTAAAGTCATCTTCAACCAGAAATACCATTCATTTTTGATACTGTTAAAGAATTCAATT
Organism: Branchiostoma lanceolatum; assembly: GCF_035083965.1. Lineage (NCBI taxonomy): Eukaryota > Metazoa > Chordata > Leptocardii > Amphioxiformes > Branchiostomatidae > Branchiostoma > Branchiostoma lanceolatum. The sequence goes on along the minus strand of NC_089738.1, from coordinate 18,652,308 downwards.
TAAAGATATTGATGGGGACATTGGTGTGAAGGAGAACGTTTTGACTTTGCTTAAATTTCGCACCATTACATCAGCATCCCGTGGCGCCCATGCCGGGCCTGAATAAGGGTCAGTTTGATTAAATGTGTACTATATAGATAACAGACACGAGTTATAAAACACAAGTAAAACGCAACCGGCAGTTTATGATAACCTATAGCCTAATAGATAAGACACACTACTCATAAAGCAAACATGAATATTAGGTCGTTCGAGACCCATTGCGTTAATATATACCAACATAATTCCACCAGGGTACATAATTCCGCCACCCTGAAAAGAAAGATACGTCCAACGCAACGTCCCCTGTGCATACCTGGGGTTTACTTCCATGGAGATCTCCCAAACACACTGTTTTTCAAAGCTGCGGCTTTATGTAACCCGGCGGATTAATGTCAATGGAGGTTATAGTAAAACAAAATAATTTTTCAAAAACAAAGTGAATATTGAATAGCCAATCGCCATGGACTAGGCGGTTGTTATCGACATCGGTGGCCCTTTGATCTGCACAGACTAAATGACTGGTCACTATGGTGATGAATGATTCTTGGCTCCCATTGGTGTATCTTTAGATACAGATTTACTAGATGGTTTACTACAAACTGTGGATAGAGTGTTCACCTTGCATACAGTAGGTCGTGAGTTCGAACCCCGGCCGGGTCATACCAAAGACTTTAAAAATGGTTCATACTGCTTTCTCTGCTTAGCACTCAGCATTTGGGAAAGAGTATGGCAGTTAAACACACACCGCTACCGGTGGACTAGCCCCCTGCTGTAGTGACTTGCACAAAGTTGTGTGGCCCAAGGGCTGCCGATACGGAGATGGGCGCCGTCTTATGCATCGTCATAGTGCGGGGAGGACTTAAGCTTAACTTACTCCAAACTGTGTAGAGAGTGACCCTGGGCATGAAGGGGTTGTTTTAACATACTAAGTAAATTCAGTCCTTCTCATGAAGCCACCAAGAGACTGACATGGCGACATGACGACAAGAGGAGGTGAGCTAGGTTAACAGTAACCGTTATGCCCTATCGGGCGTTCACTTTTTCCTCACACCCTATAGATATACTAGATGGTTTACTACAAACTGTATAGAGAGTGACCCTGGGCAGGGAGGGTTTGTTTAAAAACATACTAAGTAAATTTAGTCCTTCTCATGAAGCCACCAAGAGACTGACATGGCGACATGACGACAAGAGGAGGTGAGCTAGGTTAACAGTAACTGTTATGCCCTATCGGGCGTTCACTTTTTCCTCACACCCTATAGATATACTAGATGGTTTACTACAAACTGTGTAGAGAGTGACCCATGGGCAGGGAGGGTTTGTTTAAACAAACTAAGTAAATTCAGTCCTTGTCATGAAGCCACCAAGAGACTGACATGGCGACATGACGACAAGAGGAGGAATAGGTTAACAGTAACTGTTATGCCCTATCGGGCGTTCACTTTTTCCTCACACCCTATAGATATACTAGATGGTTTACTACAAACTGTATAGAGAGTGACCCATGGGCAGGGAGGGTTTGTTTAACATACTCAGTAAATTTAATACTTCTCATGAAGCCACCAAGAGACTGATATGACTGACATGACGACAAGAGGAGGTGGGATAGGTTAACAGTAACCGTTATGCCCTATCGGGCGTTCACTCTTTCCTGACACAAAAGAAAAAATCTTTATGTTCCTCGAAAGGTTTGGAACTCAACTTCATAAATCATTAAATCATAACTCCAGGAATGAATATCACCGACTTAATGTGCAGTAGTGCAAGCTAGGTGATCATTTGGTAAGCATATATATCCTTTTAGTTTGTCGTTTTATTTACCTATTTTTATTTTTATATAGCATTCCCATTTCATGGTTATTATCTTTGTTCTAACGTTATCATAACCAGGTGACGTTGAATTGACTAACGAGAAAGCTCCATTTTGCCATAACCACCAGTCATTATTACTCCTATCTTCACTGCGCACTGATTGGTTAATCCTGAATCACATGATTCCCACTACCAAATAAGTACAGCGGAAGATCACCCATCTGCCTCTTGTTTGGATTCATCCGCGCCGCCGGAGGTCGCGAGTGAGTTCACGACCAGGTCCTCGCAAGTCACGGCTGCACGAACGCATTTTGCCGTTGTCAGTGGAGAGTTTTTGTTGCGGGGGAAGTGTGCCGGGCGGCCGGGCAAGTTCTTCTGGACCGAGATTTTTGGCGGCCACAGCCCGAGGGGAAACAGGCCGCTAGGATACGGCGACAGATGCGGCAAGCCATGCGGGCCAGGCACTCGGTGTGGTCGTCCGTGACTGCGTCGGGAAGCGAACGATGTTTCGTCACGTTTGAAGGTCGGAATACCGACGGACACTAGAACCCTGTGTCTTGCTGACGAGGTGAAGCCTCTAAGTACAGCGTTTGGGTGGAGAGTGCGGTAAAGTGACTTGTTATTTGTTGCCGTTTTCTTGAAGTTTTGATTTATTCTTTTTCGAACGCCGTCTGCACACGTGTTGATTTACATTTGTTCAGGTGTGTGTCTGGCGTCAGCTTTTCTGGCTTTTGCACTGCATGATTTGCATTTGATATTGTGCGCGGGGAGGGCACTTTGTGAGGAATGGGTCTGGAACGTGGTTGAAGTACTTATCTTAGAAGGGAGGGAAACTCGTGACAAGAATCCCATAGTGACCATGTTCGGTGTGTGCCGGCATGGCGGAGGACTGCTCGAGTGGGTTTTAGGTGTTTTTTGGTGTCCCATCCGTGTTTCTGACGTTGATGTTCTTTTGGTATTGAAGTTACAGCATGGCCACCGAGACCCGAGCCGTCCAGACATAATGGCCCAGACAGGAGATACCGAGGAGGGTGCCGCCGCCGGCTTCCTCGGCTGCGTTGACGTCGCTGCGGTGGGCGCCATCGGCACCACAGGGGATGCGGTTTTCACTGGTGCCGAAGGAACGACGGATTCCGTCCACTCCGTTAGAGCGACAGATTTAGCTAAGATAAAGGTTTGGGTGGAGAGTACGGTAAGGTGGCTGTTGCTATTTGTTGGAGTTCTTGAATTTTTGCTGATTTGCATTGGTGTAGGTGTGTGTCGGGCGTTAGCGTTTTGCAGCTGCGTGATTTGCATTTGATATTGTGCTTTGGGAGGGCATTTTGTAAGGATTTGGTTTGGAACGGGGTTTGGAAGTGACTTTGTTTAGAAAGGGAGGGAAACTCGTGACAAGAATCCCTTGTGACCATGTTCGGTGTGTGCCGGCATGGCGGAGGACTGCTCGAGTGGGTCTTAGGTACTAGGTGCTTTGGGTGTTTTATCCGTGTCCCTGACTTGCTGTTCCTTTGGTAATGAAGTTACAGTTGGCCACCAAAATCCGAGCCGTCCAGATAGAGGACACGATTAAAGTGCAGTGGATGCCGTGGACGCCGCCTCCAGCTGCCTTGGCTACACTGACGCTGTTGCAGCGGGCTTCACCAGGACCAGTGACAGGGGTTGCAGGCTCCACTGGCGCCGGGGGAACGACGGACTCCGTCCGCTCCGTTAGGGCGACAGAATCAGAAAGCCTTGCTGGCCCAGAACACTTGGAATTCGCCCGCAATGTCGTTGAACGTGTCTGCATCCGTGGGTTTCTCGCACCTGGAGTTCACGGGTTTGAGATGTGTTTAATTTTCTCCTCGGTTTGCGGATGATTTTGGTTATTGTCAGGCTGTTTATAAATGTTTTGTTTGTATTTGTATACAGACTCGCCTATTAATAAAGGGATGCAGGAGAAGTTCCCCAGGACGATGGCAGCATCCTCTTCACCTTTAATAGAAAGATGGGCCAGGAGATCCAGGGGCAGCTGCGGCAACAGTCACTCCGCAATAACAGCAGATGCGGCACGCAGTGAGTACCACTGCCGAGAGTAATTACCGAGAGAAAGGGGATGTACAGTTGGGTGTTCTAGGATTACTTCAGGCCCGGGTATGGATTGCGCAAGTGAGCCAGCTGTAAGGAGTGGCTCAGTTTATTTTAGCTTTGAGTAGTTGGGCGTTTTTCCATTTTAAATTTTGATGTCGATTGTTGGTAACAGGTGTTGATTTGGTACTGTTTTAATGTTTTGCATCATGGTTTAATTGTGTGTACTATGTGTTATTGTATTTTGGAAAACAGTGCTTGTACGGAATCCCGGTCGTTCGCGCTTGGTGTCACTGTTAGTGTGTGAATATCAAGTTGCGTGGACCGGAGAGTTTCTGGTTATGGCGTGTTTTCATTTGTGATGAAACGGTGCGCATGTGCGAACTTCTGATCGTTCGTGCTTGGTGTTTGCTAGCACTCTTAGTGTGCGAACACCGGGTAGCGTTGGTCAGTCATTCGCGTATGGCTGGTGTTTCATATTGTGGGAAACGGCGCGCATGTGCGGAGATCTGATCGTTTCGTGCTTGGTGTTTGCTAGCACTGTTAGTGTGCGAACACCGGGTAGCGTTGGTCAGTCATTCGCGTATGGCGGGTGTTTCAGTAGGGGAAAACGACGTACACATACGGGACTTCGGTCATTTGTGCTCGGGGTTTGTTACGTCTTCCATCGTGCAAACTTTGAGTAGCGTTGGCTGAGGGGGCCGTGATGGTGTGACGTGTTTTCATATTGATGAAACGGCGCGCATGTGCGAACTTCTGATCGTTCGTGCTTGGTGTTTGCTAGCACTCTTAGTGTGCGAACACCGGGTAGCGTTGGTCAGTCATTCGCGTATGGCGGGTGTTTCAGTAGGGGAAAACGACGTACACATACGGGACTTCGGTCATTTGTGCTCGGGGTTTGTTACGTCTTCCATCGTGCAAACTTTGAGTAGCGTTGGCTGAGGGGGCCGTGATGGTGTGACGTGTTTTCATATTGATGAAACGGCGCGCATGTGCGAACTTCTGATCGTTCGTGCTTGGTGTTTGCTAGCACTCTTAGTGTGCGAACACCGGGTAGCGTTGGTCAGTCATTCGCGTATGGCGGGTGTTTCAGTAGGGGAAAACGACGTACACATACGGGACTTCGGTCATTAGTGCTCGGGGTTTGTTACGTCTTCCATCGTGCAAACTTTGAGTAGCTTTGGCTGAGGGGGCCGTGATGGTGTGACGTGTTTTCATATTGATGAAACGGCGCGCATGTGCGGACTTCTGATCGTTTCGTGCTTGGTGTTTGCTAGCACTTTTAGTGTGCGAACACCGGGTAGCGTTGGTCAGTCATTCGCGTATGACGGGTGTTTCATATTGTGATGAAACGGCGCGCATGTGCGAACTTCTGATCGTTTCGTGCTTGGTGTTTGCTAGCACTTTTAGTGTGCGAACACCGGGTAGCGTTGGTCAGTCATTCGCGTATGACGGGTGTTTCATATTGTGATGAAACGGCGCGCATGTGCGGACTTCTGATCGTTTCGTGCTTGGTGTTTGCTAGCACTTTTAGTGTGCGAGCACCGGGTAGCGTTGGTCAGTCATTCGCGTATGACGGGTGTTTCATATTGTGATGAAACGGCGCGCATGTGCGAACTTCTGATCGTTTCGTGCTTGGTGTTTGCTAGCACTTTAAGTGTGCGAGCACCGGGTAGCGGTGGTCAGTCATTCGCGTATGGCGGGTGTTTCATATTGTTGGAAACGGCGCGCATGTGCGGACTTCTGATCGTTTCTTGCTTGGTGTTTGCTAGCACTTTTAGTGTGCGAACACCGAGTAGCGTTGGTCAGTCATTCGCGTATGGAGGGTGTTTCATATTGTGGGAAACGGCGCGCATGTGCGGACTTCTGATCGTTTCGTGCTTGGTGTTTGCTAGCACTTTTAGTGTGCGAACACCGAGTAGCGTTGGTCAGTCATTCGCGTATGGCTGGTGTTTCATATTGTGGGAAACACTCGAGAGGAAGGAGCGGTTGATATTCGGTCCCGCTGGATAGGAAGGAGCGGTTGATATTCGGTCCCGCTGGAAAGGAATGAGCGGTTGATATTCGGTCCCGCTGAAAAAGAAGGAGCGGTTGATAGTTGGTCCCGCTGGAAAGTAAGGAGCGGTTGATATTGGGCCCGTTGGAAAGTAAGGAGAGGTTGATATTTGGTCCCGCTGGAAAGGAAGGAGCGGTGGACAGGTCCCACTGGAAAGGAGCGGTGAATAGGTACCGCGGGAATAACATAAGCGGTGGGTCCCGCTGCAATAACAAAATGGAACTCCACTATACATGCATACTCCTGGCGTTTTATCAAATGAAGGGCAAGGCTGAGCCAGGATCACAGTCAAAACGTAAACAGGAATAAAGGAAGTACACGTCACATGTACTTTCAGAGCTGAATGCACCTCTGATTGGGCCACGTTTGCGTGTATGTTGAAGCACAGTGGGGTGCAACTCGTTCCAGCCACAAGAAAGTAATGATGCCTAATGATAGTATAAAGTTGTCACTGATTATGGTCTCGCTTTTAAGCGGGGATGTTGAAATCAACCCAGGGCCAAGACCGCCAAATTTTCCCGGCAACAAAGCTGTACAAAATACTCATGCTGCTACTTGTTGTGACGACTGCAGTATTATTAAAGACTGCGTTGAGTTATGTTCTCAGGTGTACACTACATTAGAAACCCACAAATCATACTCGTGGAGATGCTGTGACTGTGGCATACCCAACTTTGCATCAGCTAGGTGACATTACTCACGATGTTTTTCATTCAGTAAATTCGTTTGATACACTAAGTTCTAGTGCAAGCTTGACAGACGAACCCCTATGGCTACATCCAATCCACTTAGATTTAAGCAGGGCAACCCTAATATGAGGGGTCATGGTCGCAAAAAGACCAATGGTAGACTCCTGCCGGCAAACGGTCAGAGGGTTCGAAACAAAAATGCTGAACTGGCGACTGTAATTGACATGTACAAACCAGATATAATAGCAGGTACAGAGTCATGGCTCAATCAAGATATAGCGAGTAGTGACATTTCCCCTGACAACTGCTTAGCACTCCGCGAAGACAGACTAACAGGGATGATATGATTGTCACCCACAGGCCTGATCTAGACAGACTGTGAGATCCTTTGGACACAAACTCAACTTGCAGGACTGCTAATAATTGGTACATACTATAGACCTCCATCAGACCAGGACAATACGGCCTGGAGGAACTTGACAAGTCGAGTGGTAAAATGGGATCTAAGGTTAACTCGGACAATGTGATCATCCTTGGAGACTTTAACACACCTGGTATGAATTGGGATGCTAGCACAACAGATAACGCTCAGGGCAGCCATTCAGGGCATGCTCAGAAGGAGAAGCTACCGCACCTAGTGGATAACCATGGGTTATTCCAAAAAGTCCAGGGGCCAACTAGGAATGGCAATCTCCTGGACCTGGTCTTAGTTAATAATCCAAGCATAATTGGAAAGACCACAGTAGTTCTGAGAATAAGTGACCACGACATGGTATTGATGGACGTTAACCTGGCACCCAAACAGAATACAAAACCCAAGAGAAAGGTGTACAATCGAACGAAAGTTGATGAACCGGCCATCAAGAGTGACCGTATGGACTATTTTACTAAACGAACTAAGGACATATCCGTGGCACAGAAGTAGGGCGATCTTAAAGACAAAATCAAGCACACGATGAACAGGTATATCCCGAGTAAAACAACATCAAGCAGATACAACCTGCCTTGGTTCAACAGAAACTCAAGAAGGCATTGTCGTAAGAAGCAATTGCAACGTCTCTACAATAAAGCTAAGAGAACAGGGCTAGAGGGAAGACATGATGGAAAATTAATACAAAAGGGGGGTACAGAAAAGCATGAGAGCAGCACATTTAAAATATGTGGCAGAGATACTGGGGGAAGCTATAACTGACAAACCCATAACATTCTGGTCGTACATAAAGGCCTAGGGAGAGAACTTGTCGGGGTAGCCCCTCTAAAGACTGGGTATTCCTTGATTAGTGATAGCGAGACAAAAGCAGAGGCACTCAGTTCACAGTTTTAAAGTGTATTTACAGAGGCAGACTCCACAGACATGCCATTTTTCGGACATCCCTGTACCCCTCCGAGGCATTTCCTGCAAAGAACTCGAACACATTATTCATAGCCATGTCATGAAGCACTGAGAACGTTACAGCAATTTGACGGACTACCAACATAGATTCAGAGCCAAGCGATCCACAGAAACACAACTTAGTATTCACAGTTTACGACATGGCTTAGTTTAGAGTTTAGAAGAGATAAAGGGGATATGATTCAGGTTTATAAGATTGCAACCAGGAAAGAAAGAATAGATTATGGGCGTTTCTTCCACTGTCGGGGAATAAGGGCAACACAAGAGGGCACTGTTATAAAGGTTGAACGTGCCTCTGGCGAAAACGTCAGTACGTAGGAAGTCCTTTGGAATCAGAGTTGTTAACAATTGGAACTCACTGCCTGGCCTACTTCACCGAAGAACCCTCAAATGTATCCTCAAAGATACACCGGTATATGTCGCAATTTCGGTTTTTGTATAACGGTGCGCATGTGCTGACTTCTGTCCGTTCATGCTTGGTGTTTGCTGGCATTCAACTCTGGTGCGTAAATTATGGTTGGGTGGAAACGCTACGATGGTATATACAACGTGTTTGCTTTGGGATGAATAGGAGCCTCATCCGCCCATACGGGACTCGCCCAGAAGGAGTAATGTGGTGTGGGGTAATGGCAAAGCGTAACTTATCCGTTGGTCTCCCGTGAGATTCCCTTGTCAGGCCCATTTCAAAGGAAGGAGTACAATTTGGCGGGAGCAACTTTCAACGCAAGTGATGGGTTATGTCTTTCGAAGATATGTGCAAAATACGGGAAGTGATGAAGGGAAACACTCCATTGGGGTATAATGTACATCGGTTTGTACCATATTGTTCTTCTTTCATGATGAAGGCGTCATATTGTGACATCATAGACGGGTTTACAAAAGTATTAAGAATAAGGAAAACAGGAGGTCTAGCAACACATTTGATGTCTGAGGAAGGGGTAAGGCAATTAAAGGGGAAATAGCGAGTTGTTGGTGTTAAAGGCGTTTAAGAGACTCTCAGTGTGGTACCCCAATAGTATGAAATAAATATTTAGGGAGGAGAACATATCAGAAAGGGTCAAAAGGTAGGGGTAAAAAGAAAGACGGGAGTTTAAATAAGAAAATTTCGATATTTCAGATGAAATGTTTTTGACGTATAACAATAATTCCGATGGTTGAAGGTTGGTGTAATTAAAAACGGTGAAACATGAATGAGCGTCTGCTGTGGTTATTAGAAAGGGTAAGGGATAAGAAAGGGTAGTTGAAATATGGAAGGCTATAAGGTTGGGGTAAAAAGATGATAAGGATGGGGGTAAGATATGAGAAATATCTAATGAGAATTAAAGTAACAAGATAGCATGGGAACGTGAGGAGGCAAAGCGACTTCGGCATTTCCCCATAACTTAATCACATATGAAGGATGATCCAATAAGTGCGCAGTGTGGATAGTTACCTATCTTCACTGCGCACTGATTGGTTAATCCTGAATCACATGATTCCCACTACCAAATAAGTACAGCGGAAGATCACCCATCTGCCTCTTGTTTGGATTCATCCGCACAGCCGAGGAGCGTGGTGAGGTCGACCCAGTAAACGATAGTTCTAGAGGTTTTCGGTGGGAAACAGAAGGGTTCTTTCCTAGGGAAAGTCACCAGTTTCCCCCCACCCACCCACCCCGGTTCACATACATTAACAGTTTACAAGGGTCCGGCTCCGCCACGCGACTTTGGCATTTCCCCATAACTTAATCACATATGAAGGATGATCCAATAAGTGCGCAGTGTGGATAGTTACCTTTTTGCCTGAAAATTGTGCGTTAAGTGGGGGGGGGGGGAGAGTAACATTAATGAATAATGGTCGAATTCTCATTTTCAGAATTTACCCCCATTGATTTCCATTGTATTTGATTTTTATCAACTTTCTTTCTAAAAAGATACTTTCAACTTGACCCGTGACTGGACAAATGCTTTAGGATGTGAAACATTTTAAGATTTAAATGTTATACGGGACTCGTGCCACTCATGTATCAGTTTGATACATGATAATGCCTACATGATAACAACGCTTATGGTCTACCTTCGGTGTATATGTTGCCATGAGGCATGGTCGGTTTTGTTTGCTTGTTTGTTTGTTTGTTTGTTTGTATTGCATACCCGGTAAACCGCATTAAGGCGTAACACACCAGCTTTGTACTGAAGAGTAAATCCTACATATCCGGAAAGATTTATGTCATTCACACACAGCGGGAAGGACCCTTAATCTTTTCGATAAGTGTGTTGGGTTCTTTAACGTGCTTGAGGTGTGGCTCTCCTCAAACACGGAACTTTCATTTAACGTCCTATCCAAGGGACGTCCCTAACCGAAGCTAGGTACTCATTTTCACCTGAGTAAAATGGGGAAAGTCGTGCAAAGTGCCTTTCCCAAGGGCACAACGTCAACGGGACAAATCAGGGAACCCCGGATTCGAACTCAGTATCTCTGGGTTATGGGACCAAACACCCTGCCAGTAGGCCTCCACGACGGTTCATCATTTCACTCACTCGGTGGTTTATTCGGTGGTTATAGGAACCGACCATGCCTTATGACACCATATACACCTCAGAGTGGGTCATTAACGCTTATTGTCGTATAGTCATAAGACGTTGACCAATGACAAGGCTCCATTTTGCAATCAATACTCCATATACTGACCACTTATTGCCAGGTTCCCATTCGTCATTTACCCTATATCAGGAAACAAGTAGGCCAAAGGTGACTGCCCTATGCGCACGTGACGTCCTAAAAGCAATACTATTCCTGATAAATGAAATATACAATGATACATGCTAATTGATGAAAGAACAATAGAGATATAAAATGTCTTCGATCAAAGTAAAGTTTTCGAATTTTTTTCAAAGGTTTATTTCGACACATTCATACTCAATAAAATTATATATATATACCATGTCACGTTTACACAATTTGCACCCCGTGTATCTAAAAAGTTATATCGTATTACACGCTCTATAAATAAAGTGATAAAACCAAAGACATTAAACTGGTTACAAATGTTACTATCAGTGCATTCCTATATATTCACCATGTATATAACGCGAGAGAGTGTGTGTGTGTGTTTGTGTGTGTGTGTGTATTTGTGTGTGTGTCTGTGTGTGTCTGTGATGTTTATGCGTAGCGATTGTACAATATATGTACAATTATACACTCTGTTATCTAAATTAGTATATTATACTGATAATTAGTCACCCAAATGCTGCAGAGTCTCTCCACATGTAAATTACTATGTTCCAATAGGAAAGATTTATTTTGCTCTCCGACGTTTGAACAGTTTCTGACATTAATTGAGTGGACCCCTAACAGAGGACTGGGAGTAAGATGGCGGATCGTCTTCTCCCAAAGTCCCAGCCTAGTCCAGCTGTAAGTTGTGTGCTGGATCTTGGATCACGTCGCTAACGCAGAACTTCGGTTTTGCGTCCTTTCCACATCTACAACGCCGTTTCTCTTTCAATAGTCACGTAAGACGCCATCATTGCCACCAGCGACTTTTCTAACGCGTCAGGGCCGGGTCTCCCTGCGGGGTTTCCTCGCCAACATGTGCGCATCAGCCCGTACAGATCTGCCGGACATCCCGGTGGTCTCGACAGCCGGATGCCCCGCGCGAGGATCCCCGCTAGCTCGGGAAAACTCGGGTGGATCTTGTCGTCGTAGCACGGATCTTTTCCCAGCGTGGCGATCTCCCACAGCAGCACGCCGAAGGACCAGACGTCACTCTGACAGGTGTGCACGCCGGTCTCGATGGACTCCACCGCCATCCACTTCAGCGGAAGGAGTTTGTAACACCCGTCATGACTCGTGGAGACGTATTCAGCGGCGGTGTACACGTCTCGCGCCAGCCCGAAGTCGGCCAACTTGGCCACATCGTCCACCGTGATGAGGACGTTCCGAGCGGCCACGTCGCGATGCACGATGCGCAGACGTTCCAGTTCCCCTAACGCTCGCGCCACGTGTACTGCGTATCGTAGAACAAGATCAAACAGCACAGCCTGGCCCTCCTGGGCGCCGTTTCCAAACTGCCTAAGGACCCACAAGAGGTCTCCTTTTTCGGAATATTCTAAAAGGATATACTTCTCCTTTGACGTCGTGATTATCCCCAGCAGTTGGACAATATTTGACCTGCGAGTGTCGTGGTCTTTCTCTTCATGTACGACAACTAGTATGGCGGCTTCTCGGTAAAAGTCTCGGTAGGACTGCGCGTCTTCTGCACACACTGTCTTGGCGGCCACGGTGATATCCCCTTTCGGTGTGCGAAGCTGCGCTTGTATCACCCGACCGAACATTCCTTGCCCTATCAGGTCACCAGGAGTAAGATGGTGGATCTTCTTCTCCCAACGTCTGAGCCAGCCCGGCTGTAGGTTCTGTGCAAGATCCTCCTCCACACGCCTGAGCTCACGGAGAACTTCGGCTTCGTGGCCTTCCTTTTTCACGAAGCATCCCGTCTTGTAGAGCACGAGTAGTACTGCGGTAACAACTAGAAGTATGGAGCCCAGGGGGGCAAGGATTTCTATCAGCGATGCAGTCTGAATGACGTGAAGTTTGTCACAGTCCCTCCCTCCCCACGGTGGCACACACGCACAGCTGCCGTCCACGTGGTGACAGGTGGCGTTGTTCTTACAGCTGCAAACCTGCCGGCACCGCCAACCGTACCTGCTTTTGGGACAGGGTCCGCCGCATTCAGATCCGTACCAGCCGGTGGTGCAGGTACACCTGCCGTCGCCAGAACTACAGCTCGCCCCATTTTGGCAGCCACAGGTCTTTTCACAGTCTTGACCAAAGGTGCCCTCCGGACATATTCCCTGACACCTGGTTAGAGTGAATCCTGGCGGACAGACACAACCAGCCAACCGGTCACAGCTGGCACCATGTTGGCAACCACACACTTCATCACAGAGTTCGCCTTTTCGATTCGGTGGACAGTTGACATTTAATACAATTGTTGCATTCAAAACCTTTCCGTCTTTGTCTCTGGCCTGACACGTATAGCGACCTTCGTCGTGTAACTGTGCATTGAAAACCTTCATGTCTAATTGATGAACGCCTTCACCCATGGCCACAGATGCATTTGAAAACCGCAGCGATAAAGTTTCGACGTCCATGTTGTATACACGGCAGTGAATCGTCACGTTGCCGGAAATGTACATGTCCCGCGAATCGCTAGGCGTCGTTGTTGCGGCGATGTCAGGCTTGGGAATGTCACAGGCTACACCTTGCCAGCCGTGTTGACATTTACACGCCCCATTAAACCCGTGGCAGCGGGCGCCATTCTTACAGATACATTTTTGATCGCAGAGAAAGCCGTATTTTCCAGCAGGGCAGCCTTGCAAATGGACCTCTACATCTGCCGACTGAACATGTACAATTTGTGTTGGGTCCGGAGGGATGTTTGTTCTCACTGGCCCCCCTAATTTTGGAACTTTGCAGACATAACGTATTGTGCTCTTTGACGGGAATGAAAACTTAATACTGAAGATATACGTCAGGTTGGTGACTTTGCGGGGAAAATGTTCTTTTTGAGAAATTTGACGATATTTTCGTGCATCCGGATGCGTAGCAGCAAGCAGCTGGACAAAAAGGCCAGGATTGCCGAGTTCTGCACGACAGGTCAAGTTACGGACTTGCCAGGACCACAGCTGATTCGCTACTGCAACATCATTATGGGCATGTACTGCCCACATTGCCTTTATCCGACAATTGCTGCTTTCTGCATCAAATAGATGTACAAGAGACGTTTTTTTCCATTTTTTGAGAGGCTTGTTTCTTTCGGCTTTTACAGCAAGCACACCCCCCGTATTTGTTTCGGCCTCGACGCTTATGACCAATTTAAACAGAAATTCTTCAGTGTCCTTACCGGTGGGGTTGATCGGAGTTTCACACGTCTCGTTATACACGGGAGGATAGCCCGAGACGTCGGTAACCTGTATAGAGACGTTCACCACTTCGTCGACTACATGTCGACGACCCCCGACGCGAATCTTGATGGCATATTCCGACTGTACTGACCAGTCCAAGGGGTTGGCGACCACAAGGGTGCACTCCTTAGTCAGAAGGAACCTGCCGTACGGATCCCCCTCCGTTTTCACACACGGAAGTTCCGCTTTTTGTATGTCCAACAAACGCGGCAAGCTGACAACCTCTGTCCCAAGCGCCGCATTTTCAGGCACGGAAACGTTGAAGAGGCGATCCCCCGATAACTTTGCCTTGCCCAGGAAGACGTAGACACCAAGCAGAAGCGATAATAGTAGGCTAGCGGCCATGACAAGACTTGTGGCCGGAAGAATTCTGACAATGCCAAACTCTGGAGCCGTGCAAGTGCACAGCTCGTCGTGTTCTGTTCACAGACCTGACCTCGCAATTATCTTCTATTTTTAATTTGTAGCCTAGGGCTACGGGTACTCACCGGCACCCAGCTGGAGGGTGGCAGACACGGAGTAGCGCCCCTACCCCTTGAGGAGCCAAATGAAGAAACTAGCGACCACCCCCCTCCATACAAAAGTACCCCCTACCACCCCAACCCACCCCAACCGTGCCAGAGCCCTATGGCCAAACTCAGTGAGGTTTGCGCGCACCGCTCAGTGTGAAGAAGAAGAAGAAGGGAAAGTGATGACGCGTCTTCTTCAGGTCAACTACACGGAACTTCCGCTTTTTTTTACGCCTGTCTAGATTCTCAAAACACACACAAAGACAAACACACTTACACACACGCACACACACACACAAACACACACACACATATATCCAGACATCCACAAACACTCACATACATACACACATATATATATAGACACACACACAGACAGACAAACTCAGACATACTGTCATGTACTCACAGGGAGTGATAGAATGTGAACAAACAGTAATCACGAATTGCAGACTGAGCTCATCATATCAGCGATGAAGCCTTTATTAATATAATGTAAACATTTTCAGCTGGACCGAACGTCGTAATCTTGTTGCTGGTTGTCATGGTGACGTCACGTCGGCAGTCACGTGATGCAGCTTACCCGACAATGAGGTCGCCATCTGGATAATTGTACAAAACAAATGGAACAAACGTGTACTAGTATTAGTTGTCTTCACCGGACCTCTATGGTGGATGCAAAAGTAGCTGAAAGTTTGAGTGATTCGACCGAAACTGGACTTCTTCTGGCTGGCAGTGTCACATCATACAAACTGGAACAGTAAAAAAACAGTGCCATCTACCAGGTAGAGAGAGCGAGAGAGAGACTATTATTTCATACATTCACATACATAATCAAACTCTGTTCAACGAGTTGAAGCGTCCACAAATATACTATTATTAGATGGATGGATTGATGGGTGGATAGATAGATAGATAGATTAATTGATTGATTGATTGATTGATTGATTGATTGATTGATTGATTGATTGATTGATTGATTGATTTATGGAAAGATAAACCTTTTTGGGTGCCATGCTTTTCTTTTCCATGGAATTTGCTTTGGAAATGAATGAAAAAAAAAAGAGTGAAGAAAATCCAACGTACAGTTGCAGCGGCACGTGTCACACCCGTTCTCGTCCTGCAGGAATCCGCTCGGACACCAGAGCCAGCCGCAAAACACTTGTGGGCACACCGGCGCGGCTGCAAACATTGTTAGAAAACATAAAAGATTTCTATGACATGTACTTATAAAAAAGGAGCGAAAAAAACATTGTGAATTTCCCTCGATTCGAAGGTGTAGCTGGTGGACTAGAGTACAACAAGTATCAAGTTTTCTTATAGAGGTAAAAAAGGTCACTATAACACGCAGGCGCAGGAGTCTGTTTTGCGTCTACCGGAGGTTTTAGCCACTTTAACGCTAGGAGGAGCTCTTTTCTTGAAAATGTAGTATGACGTGTCTGTCCCTAATCTGAAGTCATCAGCAGCAAAATGACGCTATTGTTTTCAAAGTCGGAGTTTCGTCGTGCTGTTCCGACGAATAGAAAATGTTGGAACTGGATTTTTGGACACTAAGAGTATCGTGCTACTGCGCGGGGTGAGTTGGTAGGACCTGGAATGTTCTCGGAAAAATTATGACACGCTGATGTTGCATTTTTTTCCATTATTGTCAATACATCCTTGCTAAGTATCATTGTGCCCCTTAGCGTATTCAAGCAAAGGATGGGCACTATCCCAGCAGAGTTTAGTGGAGAAGATTGTGACCTTTTTATCATATGCCCCTTTTTTGTCATCACTCTTCACAAAATGCCGACAGGTACCGGGCATGCATATGATAAAGATGTCACAAAAATATCTTCTCCGCCAACCTCTGCTTGAAGAGTAAGGGATTGCTGTGACGTCATACCGTTACACGTGCACGTGTCGCAACCGTTGTCGTCCTGCACGTGACCGTTGGGACACCAGATGTCGCACAGCACCGGCGGGCACTTTGATCCAGCTGGAAGAGAAGGTGTACCATATTAACGTCTGACGTATCACTGACGTCACGTGTTTGTAAGGTCACGTGACTGAAACGAGCGGGTCACCATTCCTGAAGATGGGCATCGATCAATAGTTCGGTGAGTTAACATTATTTCTTGTTGGTTGAAAAGTCTCAGGTTTTATCTTTTTTTTTATTTGTTCCGTAGAAGTGATAAAAGTGTCAAGTTCACAAAAGATGTTCATCTCGATGAAGAGGGCGTCAAGCCAACGAATATTGTCTGCTATTTGTGCCCTTTTGTCTTTGGTTAATAGTGACTCAAATGTATTCTGTGTGTATGTTTTAGTAGCAATCTTTTCAATGTTTGATCATGTACACCCAATATTGCTGACTAAAGATAGTGAGGGACGATCAATGGATTCTGAGGACGCTTCGGTTACGATTCGCTGAAATTCAACATTTCGGCGAATGTGCTGGTGACGTCACGTAATTAACTACACAACGGCACTTACAGTCGTCGCAGCTGCAGACTTCACATCCGTTCTCGTCCTGCGCGAAGCCGGCCGGACAGTACATCTCACACATCACAGGGCTGCACAGCGTCTGGGCTGAGAAATAAATAAATGCTATTTATACTAGCATTCATACCATACCTAGGCCGCGATAATGTTCGATACGGGTGTTCCTGGCCGGGTGATATTTTGGGTTATCACACGGGCTTCTATTGAATCATCCGAACGCACTTCGCGTGCGGACAGTACATCTCACACATGACCGGGCTGCAAAGTGTCTGGGCTGAAAAAAATTGATACATGCCCTTTATACTTGTATATATTTTACAGTCCATGTCCAAGGCCTTTCTGAGGTAAAAGTAGCAGTGGGTTATTAACAAGCTGTGTCAGGTTGGGCGCGGTGTTGGAGGAGGGGGCCCAAACCTTTCCACCAACCACGTGTGTCTTTTTCTTCTTTTTTTCAAATCGAGCTCCCCTATTGAATTCTGGTCTTCATTAACACCTGGATAGAGTGAGTAAAATGAAGAGTCTTTCCAAAGGATACAAAGTTTAGACAGAAATGCCAGGAATCGAACCCAACATTCGAACGCGTTCGAACATTATAGAGGTGTTCGAATGTTCTGCGCAAAGCATGTTCGAACGTTCTTAGATCGTGTTCGAACGTTATAAAAAATGATGTAATCTCCATGTGATGTGAGCAGTTTTTTTAGACCACTGAGGTTTATTTATTCCTTTATAGGTGTGAATTCGTTTATAGGATGGATATCAGCTTGTACTGCCTTACCGTCGTTACAGGTGCACGTGTCACAGCCGTTGTCATCTTGAACGTGGCCGAAAGGGCACCAGATGGCACAGACAGGGGGGCACAAGGATTCGGACCCTGCTGACCGAAGCAAAGTGATAAAAGGGGATACCATTTCTTGCCTGAATCTGCTTTTTGAATAGCTCATCATTCGGTATTACATCATCTTCAAAAAAGCTTTGTTAAATGTACTGGACACTGGATATTTGGACTATCACACAATTTATGAACGTTAGGACAAATACGGAGACACCAAAAACAAATAAACAAGGTAACCAAAAAACATAGAAAAGGTGCTCTCTCAAAATGTATGCAAAACTTTATTGTTCGTGTACATCTAGTAAATACATACGTCTAACTTGAAATCTAAAATGTTGAAATCACTTTTCTGAGAGTAGTTGCAACTGTTCAGCCATTATCTCTTAATAAAAGAGAAATTATTAACGTTAACAGCAAATGCAGCAATCATCAGAGCAAATGTCGGACAGCGAAGCTTCCTGTCCTGTTTGTTCTTAATGCCGATCGTTACCCTAAAGTACATCATACTGTGCGCGCGTTAGCAAATATTAGCCAGGAACCCTCCCGACTTCCCCTCGCCCCTACCAGGTCGCTAGTCGATACGCAAGGGTCTCACGTTGCCATGGTAACGTCCTCGTGTGAGGCAGGAGTGTACGTGATAGTAGTCACCCAGGGTATCGAATATCTTTATAGAAGCAGTGTTGAATTTCAGAATCCCTGTTTGAACACACTTACCATGCCGTTACAGAGAACCGCCATTACGACCGTAGCCAATCAGAGCTCTCGTGTATATTTTACGCTTACATTTAGATTTTGATCGTTTCTGTTGTAAGCGGAGCCGGGCTGTTATAAAGCGAAGCGATCTAGGAGCGAACTGACGCTAGAATAGCGTGGTTAAGGTTTGCGAAGAAAAAATATTACGTTGACCCACCGTTGTGCAGCCTCGTTATCGAACCGAAAAAATAACTTACATGGGCGTAAACTTTACCTACAAAAAGAAATATCAATATAAAACGAACTTAAATGTAGGCCCAAGTATGAATAGGGCTTTCCCAGGCTATGACTAACCTTCCAAAGCCCTTGGAACAGCAGCCGCCGTGGCGTCCTGGCAACACCACGCCAAACAGAGGAGTAGAACTGACCACATGGTGTTCACGATTCTGAACGCAGTAGTCGAAATGACACAAATAAGAAAGAACTGCGTGTTTATTATCACCGTTATTGCTTGTTTTTGATGACGTGCGAGGGGAAGACGGGTGTGTGTCACCGGAACTGACGTCACATGACCTGCACTGTTTGCAGCTCATATCTGATCCACGTACGCGCTGGGCAGGTATAGTTTTCGGCGTGTATGCCCGTGTGTCTACATTCTAAACGGGGACGGTGGGCATCTTATTTCGTGTGAAGCCGATTGTTGGGGCGATCCGGGGCTGGGATAGGATAGATTCTGGGCGTCAGAATTATTCTTTTCCACACCTCTTCATGATAACTTTGACGTAATTCGGTGCCCCCCGCGTTGCTAAGATATAAAGCCGCAGTCACATGACTATGACGTCGTAATTTGACGTCCGCCGTGTTGCTTGGCTATAGACGTTTTCAAAGTCATTATGAGAAAAACTTTCCAAACGTTATATTTTTTCTGTCGCAGATACCATGGTTGTTACTTTGATACTACTGTTTCAGTGACGCTAACTAACACTACAATTCTCCTTGTGGTTTATAGAATATTGTACATTGTTTGAAGTTCAGCATTTATCTGCAATGTAACCATATCTCTTGCTAAAAACCATTCATTCATACAAAATGTGGATGATGGGGTTTAGATATACTGTGGTACTTTATGGTTACCTATATCAGTTCAAATATGACCTGACTTACTTTGCTTTCACTCGTATAGATTCTATCACATTTGCCAAGAAGGATATTTGCATTTGGTAACGTAACGGTGTCTGTGGTTGAATAGCATAACTGAAGAAGCTGTGGCTTAAAAATGACATTTGGTATGAGGCACAGTCTTGAACCATCGATGAAAGTATTAGATTAGGGGTCCCTGTCGGTCTCCGTTGGTACTATAATAGAACTCCCATTTCTGATATCGTTTAAATCTAAGATAGCTTGGGTTTGGTATGGTCAAGTTTTTTTAAGTTTTTTTCTTAAAATTCTTTTAAATAAATGAAGAGACGAAAGCAAAGAATGAATTTCGGCAAAATTCCTTTTAATCTGTTTAATGCAAGTCTGACCGACACAATATTTACCTTGTCCTCACTACGACAAAGTCTGGATGAGAAACTAGGTAGGTGTGTAGGTATGCAAGTTGCCATTTAGTGCTGATTTGTTTCTGGTGATACAATGGTCGCCTTTACACTGGTCAGTTCCCCCCGTACGCCGCGTTGTACATGGCGTAGATGCGGTCTGCCTCCGTACCGTACAGGAACCCGTCTCCTGAGGATTGAGAACAAGGAATATTGAAACAAGTGTAAGGTGAAAAAAACACCTCTGCGACGTCTAAATCTCGAGATGAAATCAGGCTAGGGGAGATGTGCAGTTCTCAAAATGATTGTTGAAATTCGTACTTCACATTTTCTCTCTAGAAACGCAACATCACATCTCGTATTTATAAATTTGACTTCATCTATTGCAGGGCTTGTATAGGTAAAGTTTACGTCCAAACGTACCGTTGCGATCATAAAAGTTGAACAGGTCATCCAGGGTCAGCCCTGCTTGGAGTTCCTGGAAGCTCAGCTGGTGGTCATGGTTGGTGTCGAGGACGTTGAAGTAGTGGTGGTCAATAAACTGCAGGGCCTGGTCAACGGTGAAATGCTGGTCATCTACGGGGGGGGGAGTAAGAGTTTTAGATTGTGGATGCTCACACTCACATGGCTAAAACGCAGGCATACTGGATGGCTAAAGCTAATAATTTGATTTTGTAATGCATTTCATCTGATGGGACTTTTTCAGACATACTAACAAGAGATCGAACAAAATAGAGCGATTTTTTTGGCGGACGGATGTGACGCTGTATGTTGGGCCGATGTGACGTCGTATGGCAAACGGATGTGACGTCACATGGCCGACGGATGTGACGTCACATGGCCGAAGGATATGACGCGCGCCTCTTGTCTGCAAAAGATTCAACTCGTCTAAAATGCCAACATAACATGTAGCATTTGGTACGTACTGTCGGTGTCCAAGGCCACCAGGACCACATCCAGGTCCATGGCGTTGTCCACCTCGATAATGGTGAGATGTCCGTCGCCATCAGCGTCCAGGGGAGGGGTCTGTCTGCGCTTGCGCGAGGGTCCGTACGCCGCGTTGTACAGGGCGTAGATGCGCTCTGCCTCCGCACCATACAGGAATCCGTCACCTGAGGATTGAAAAAAATACGGAAACAAGGGTGGTTTTCAAAAAATATCTCGGCGTTGAGTACGCCCAAGGAGGTTGGTACGTCCAACCAAGGAGGTTATATACAAGGCGGTTATTGGTCCAACGACATAATTCACGATGGGGGAGGGGGCAGGTGCAAATGATATGCGTACTTCTCTACAAGCTTAGGGCTATCTGAAATCCAAACGCCGATTAATTACGTAGGCGCAATCGGCGAATTAAAAAAAACTGCCTGCATCACAGTTGGGAGGCAGTTCCCTCAATATTCGAGCGCATTCAAATTGTCACGGAAATGACGTGTGTCTTCAATGTTTTTGTGGGCTTGAACTCGCCTGTTGTCTGCATTAGGTAGGTACAGTTCATGTTTTAGCATACCGTTGCGATCATAGAAGTTGAACAGGTCGTTCAGAGTGAGCCCTGCCTGGAGTTCTTGGAAGCTCAGCTGGTGATCGTGGTTGGTGTCGAGGACGTTGAAGTAGTGGTGGTCGATAAACTGTAGGGCCTGGTCAACGGTGAAATGCTGGTCCACTACAGGGAGAAGAAGAGTTTGTAAACTTGGATGTTTTCACTTACATGATCATTATGACTTTAAGTCTATAACACAGCTATGCAGGATGACTAAAGCTAGAAATTCTATTTTCTAACGAATCATATGAGGTGAGATTTTTTCAGACTTTTAAGCAAAGGAAAGAACAAAAACAAACGATTTTGAGAGACAATGCGTCTCCTAGCGGACGGATGTGACGTCACATGGCGGGCGGACGTGACGTCAGATGGCCGAAAGATGTGACGTCACATGGAGGACAAATGGGTTTACACTTTCAAAGACCGCCAAACTCGACGTCATAAGGCCAAAGGATGTGACGTCACATGGTGGACGGATGGTGGGATGTGACGTCACATGGCGGACGGATGTGACGTAGGCAAGGCGTAAAAGTGTAAACTCGTGTAAAATGTCAACATTTGGCATTCGGTACGTACTGTCGGTGTCCAAGGCTACCAGGACCTCAGTCAGATCCATGGCGTTGTCCACTTCAATGATGGTCAGATGTCCGTCGCCGTCAGCGTCCAGGGGGCCGCCGGTCTGGAACACGGCCGGTGTGAAGACCGAGGGACCGTACGCCGCGTTGTACATGGCGTAAATGCGCTCCGCCTCCGTACCGTACAGGAACCCGTCACCTGAGGATTGTAGACACGAAAGAGGGAAACATGAACTAGCTTAACACGGCGATGCCTGCACAGAAATATCTATAACTGCAAGTAAGTTGAGCAGTCCTCGAATTTTTTACGCAATTTGCACTCTGGAACAAAATTGCCTAACGTTTTATAAAGGGCGTAACCGAATACATACTCGGACAAGATATCTTATCCGAAATTTAAACGCCTTTGAACATGTTGAACATACTTTCGAAAGCTTGGAATGTTCACGGAAAATGGGAATGTTTTCAAAGCGACATAATTAGTTATTGTGAATTGATATATTGCAGGGCTTGTATAGGTAAAGTTGGCGTCGGAACGTCCGTTGTCTGCATTAGATACAAACAGTTCATGTTTTAGCATACCGTTGCGATCATAAAAGTTGAACAGGTCATCCAGGGTCAGCCCTGCTTGGAGTTCCTGGAAGCTCAGCTGGTGGTCATGGTTGGTGTCGAGGACGTTGAAGTAGTGGTGGTCGATAAACTGGAGAGCCTGGTCTACGGTGAAATGCTGATCGTCTACAGTTAGAAAACGAAGAGATAAATATGGATATTTGCACGTAGGTAAGAATGAAGCAGATTAAAGGCCGCTATCATAACGTGTGTGTCATACTTGTGATGACGTTCGATACGCGTGTTTCGGACCGGTTGATATTTTGGGTTATCACACGGGCGTCCCACCGGCTTCCATAGAATTATTCGAACGCACTTTGCGTACACTGAGTGCTGTCGGAAGGGCCGTCGGGCGATCCGACCCATGGTCGGGCCAGTACCTCGAGTGATACGAAATACACCGTGTCACGATCATAATCTATATTTATCGAATACACTCTTTCCTGAGGTATTGTATATATGGCCTCCGTCGGTCAGTACTGACCATGGTAAAATCCTAAGGTATTAGCAAGAGATCAAATGATAGTCTATGTGATTTTGTGACAACAAGTTTACACTTTCACAGACTCCACCAAACTGCTTGCGTCACATGGCGGACGGATGTGAGGTCACAAGGCGGACGGATGTGACGTCACATGCCAACATGAGGTGTAGTGTTCGGTACTTACTATCGGTGTCCAAGGCCACCAGGACCACGTCCAGATCCATGGCGTTGTCCACCTCGATAATGGTGAGATGTCCGTCCCCATCAGCGTCCAGGGGAGGGGCCTGCCTGCGCGCAAAACATACAGAAAACCTGAAACTTCTGGTAAGATTCTGAAGCTTAGAAAAAATTCATGTTGCAGTCGAGACGGAAAAAAAGGTCTCGTGTGACGGATTGCGAAACATTTCGTCAGGAATGCGAATCTGCCGACAAGACCAAGATTGGATAGCAATACTGAACCATGGACCTCTTGAATAGAAAACAAACACTTTACCCACTAGATGATTCCTTTTTATTATTCACAAAACATCAAACAGATTGTGAAATAACTTTATGAGACAAAGTGGCGACGAGATTAATGCAATATATACCCTCGCCGCAACTAATACAGCATCGAAATTAAAATATTTAAGAAAACAATCAAACATCGGATTATGACGAATACAAAGACACAGTCTAAACGTAAGTCTACGCATAGGTCCAAACTCTGTACCCAAGGGAACAGGTACATACATGTATATCTACAAGCGTTCCTTTGCCATAATGTAGTTTTGTGTGATTAACATAATTTCAAAATTAGATTACTTCATCGGTTTTGTACTATATTATAAAACGACAGCGTAACGACACAATACGTAAATGGGATATCGCACAACAAGGTACAACAGTCCAAGCTAAGCTAACGATTATTGCGATTTTCCACTAGTACTAGCTAGAGATAGATCATTACAAATGTGACAGGCAATTGCAACTGTATGTGTTACGTCAGATGAATTTTCAGTACGTACCTTTTCACTGGCGAAGCCGTTGCCAGGGCAACCAACAGCAGAAGGAAGGGAGTCATGGTTGACTGGTTGAAGTCAGGAACTTATCTAGAAAGAGTGGACGTAACTTGTTATCGATGACACTAGTCACTCTAGGTTTGAGAGCAAAGTTTGTCTGAAAATCTATGCCGTACGGTGACTTAAGAGGAAGAAAAAGAAAAAGCGTATAAGGCCTTAATGGAGGGTTCCTCTGAGCGTAAAGGGACCGTTTGGAATCAAATTAAAATCTAGAAAAGCTTCACTGCGATCTGAGAAGTGCCTGTTCCAGCTATATTTCTACAACAAAAAATAAGTTATCCATATTTAACTTTTGGGCGTGCCCACTACGTGGCTCCGTGGGGCACCCTGTGACTACCGGGCTATATTTGAGCACGGCTTGGCCCCGGGGCGACTTTAACGCGGACTTACATCTACCCAGGACCCGGGTAGACTCCGTGAGCTAATCGTGCGAACGCCCGGTATCCGACAGTCTACCGCGACAAATTTTTGGCTTCGGGACCCGGCCGGACTACACCCCTTAAGCTCCCCTCTCACTGGACCAGCGGCACGCTGGCGGCGTCGCTGCGTCCTCAACTGGATTTGTGTTACCCTTGATTTCATAATGAGAATATCATTCAAAACGTACATGTATGACCAAAAAGACAACAAAGCTTAAAAAGATTCCTTTTTGTCGATGAAATTCGTTGAGTGCTTTGTCAATTCGATCGGCCGCAGCAAAGCCGCCAGAGTGCCGCAGGTCCAGTAAGAGGGGGGCTTAACAACCCTTACAGGTACGTGTGCAAATGTGAGCGAAGTGTAAGGCAAGAAGACTTACCAGTATCGACGTCTTGAAGCTGGATGGTAGGAGTACGGAGAGGAGGAGAGATCTTAGCCCTAATATACCCAATGCGTGAGAAGTTCACCAGCTTTCAGGCAAAAAATCGATACATATGTCAACACTTATGTCTGAATATGATCCCATTAATGTTACGTACCGAGCAGTAATGTCACCAGCCTTATCATAATAAGGCCGAACAATCTCATTGTCAAGGATGACATCAACGGGAGATCCAATATTCGAGGCGAGGTTTTAGAAATCTTTGAATGATAATGAAGAAGTTTAAACTGTCATATATATTCATCAGATGTTCGGTAGCAAAGACCAATGTTGGGTTTCCTACTACGATGTGAGCGTTTGAGACAAGGTCGTTCATTTTTCCATAGCTTTGAAGCTTTGCCATATGCAGATGTGCAATTTCATGAATCCAGAGGGCCAGGGATCCAGCCCCGTTCGAGCAGTGCCCAATCAACAAAAATACGATCAAAAATATTCTACTTTTCTTTGTTTGTATTGTTTATCTAGCTCCGAAGACTGACTGCTACACCAACGTTTTCACGCATAACTCAAAGACACGAGACGATTTTCTACCTATGCCTCTAACATCTGCTTGGAGAAAAGCTATCAAAGCACGTTCAAAACAGCCAGCACGCGAGGCCTTGTGCCCTTTGCCGACTGGGCATGTGCTGATAAGGCAAGGTTGTTCTCCGGGTAAACATTTACCCTGGCAGCGAGCCTGCATTGTTCTACTCAATAGTCACCACGTAACAAGGTGTGATTGCCACTTGAAGCTTGCAGATTACATGAATAGGACTGACACAGCATCCTTCGACTGACTTGAGAGTGTGAATTGACTGCCACAATGGGAGAACGAAGCAGGTGTTACGAAGGGTGGTCCGTTACATTCTCGGCGTATACACATTTTTTTTTGCACAAGTATGCAGAACCAGTGAACAGCCTCAAGGCGCAACGTAACTGTCATCGACAAGTGTGGTGGGTTCTTTGACCGACTCGAGGCGTGGATCTCCTCAAAAACAGAACCGCCGGCTTGACGGCTCGTTAGAAGGGATTCAAACCTTACTAATAGCGCCAAAATTAGTACATATAAGATGGCGCACACACACACACACACGCTCGCACACACACATACAAATACAAACACACACACACACACACACACACACACACGAAAAGCAGCCTTATGTCTGATAGAGTTGAACATCGAGTTTAAATAAAGGCACAAACACACGCTCGCGCGCGCGCGCACACACACACACACACACACACACACACACACACACACACACCTCTACGAAAAGCAGCCTTATGGCAGATAGAGTGAAATATCGAGTTTAAATAAAGGCACAAACAAACACACACACACACACACACACACACACACACACACATATATAGACACGCACGAGGCGCGCTCCTGTAGAAAACGTAACCTCCATTTTTCATGGCAATAAAAAGAAGAGACAAAACAAAAGTTGGAATGCATGGAAGAATTTTAATATAATTTGTGTTGCGCAAGTCTGACCAAGTCACGCTTTACCTTGTCCTCACCAACGACTAGGTCGGGAGGAGGGACTAGGTAGTTTGTAGGTATGCAAGTTGTCATTTAGTGCTGATTTGTTGCTAGTAATAAGAACAGCCGACATTCCCCCGCTCAGTTCGGGATGGCGGCGTTTTGTACCTCGTTGTACATAAAGTAGACCTTGTCCGCCTCTGCACCGTACAGGAAGCCGTCATCTAATGCATTAGAAGATAACAAGAGTGGTTTTTGAAAAAATGCCATGGCGATGTGTGTCACCCAGTGTCCAACTTGGCTCCATGGATACAAGGGGAAACAATGGTAAAGTTCTTTAAAAAGTTAAGATTTATCAATGAATTCTGAATTGTTGAAAGAAGCTTGTATTTCATTGGCATACTCTGTACATAAATTAAAGATGTGCAAAGACCTTATTGAAGAAAATTATACGTCATTTCTGTCAACAGTCGAACGCGTTCGAACATGCCAGATTACATGTACATGTTCGCCGCGCGTTCGAATGCAGTGCTGGTCGAGAAAAACGCATTTTATAACGCATTCGGATGTCAACTAAAATGGCGTACGTTCTTACTGTGACGTAATCAGTTTTGAGGGTTTTAAACATGTCTAATGTCTGGATGTTGTAGGTATAGTGACGTCAGAACGTACCGTTTCTGTCGTAGAAGGAAAACAGGTCAGCCCAGGTCACACCGTCTCTAAGTTCCTGGAAGCTGAGCATGTGGTCGTGGTTGGTGTCGAGGACGTTGAAGTAGTGATGGTCGATGAACTGCAGCGCCTCGTCAACGGTGAACATCATGTCACCTACACAGAAAAGAAGGTTCTATTGTTAACTCGCTTTATCTGTGCGTAAAGTAAAGCTCTTACCAACAAGATTTTGCATGCCAAGTCATTGTGTACGGATGTGACGTCACATAATGAACGGATGTGACGTGTCATAATGAACGGATGTGACGTCACATGGCGGTCAACACATTTGTGTAAACTCTTTTATCCGAATTTCATCCAGATGAACTGTATTTATATATTGGCTACCAGGATGTCTAACCTTCATAAACGTGTAAACTCTTTTAAAATGTAAATTTGAGATCATGGTAGAGTTTTGTACGTACCGTCGGTGTCCAGAACGACGGCGACTACGGACAGGTTCAGGCCGGCCTCACACTCGCTGAGGGTAAGATGTGCGTCGTTGTTGGTGTCCAGACCGTCGACAGCCTGCCTGCTTACGCGCACCGGCGCGGGTCCGTAGGCCGCGTCGTACATGGCGTAGAGGCGATCCGCCTCCGTACCATACAGGAACCCGTCACCTGAAGGGATTAGAAAAAGGGCAAACAAGAGTAATGTTAAAAAATTACCTCGGCGACGTGTACGTCTCACGATAACTTCAGGAACGGAGATAATTAAAGTTAATAAGTCGCTTAATACTAAAAAAAAGTGTCCCCTAGCTGCGAAGAGAGAGTAGTCGGCCCACCCAATAACTATAAAAGACAAATGGTAATTACGTAGTAGGATGCACGTCATTTTCGTCAACATTTTAGCACGATAGAGCTTGTTAAACATACCAGTACGTTCGACGTGTTAGAATGAAAATGTATTGTTAGAACCCATTTGAATGTTCACAGAAGTGACGTATGTCTTCATTGGGACGTAATCAGTTTTTGTGCACTTGTATCCATCTATTGCCGAGATAGGGTGAAAGGTATGCCGCATGTTTATGTCGGAACGTACCATTGCTATCATAGAACGAAACAAGTGTAAAGTGAAAAAACACCTTTGCGACGTCTACATCTTGAGATGAAATCAGGCCAAGGGAGATGTGCAGTTCTCAAAATAATTTTCGTACTTCACAATTTCTCTCTAGACACGTAACATCACATTTCTTATTTGTGAATTTGACTTCATCTATTGCAGGGCTTGTATAGGTAAAGTTAACATCGGAACGTACCGTTGCTATCGTAAAAGGCAAACAGATCGGCCAGGGTGAGGCCTGCCTGGATTTCCTGGAAGCTCAGCATGTGGTCGTGGTTGGTGTCGAGGACGTTGATGTAGTGGTGGTCGAGGAACTGCAGAGCCTGTTGAACGGTGAACTGCTGGTCCACTACAGACGAAGAAGAGGATATTTGAGTTCTTTTTTTTAGACAGCCAGATGTGTCTCTCCTCTGGTTACGTTTGTAAGCAGCGGCGAGAAGCAGATCTGCAGTTAGAAGCTCCGAGGAAGGTGTCTGAGAGACACCGAGATGTCAGCAGGTGTAAAAAAAGCTTCAATATCAAAATATTCAGTATCCTATTCTCTACCTGAAGGACGAAGAAGCGTTTCGAAACGAGGAGGTTTGAACTCACGTTACTATGGCATATTGTCAAGTACTGTCCGCTATTTTGGATGATTGATGATTGCAAAGTAAATTTGGTATATTTTAAACGAATGTTCTATTCGATAAACTTTCCCACAGAGAGAGAAGCGATTGATTTTTCACGTCTGCTTGAATTTGTGAAAGGATTTACACTTTTACACATGACGGACGGATATGACGTCACATGGCCGTCGGATGTGACAACATGGTCGAAGGATGTGACGTACGCCTCCTGTCTGAAAAAGTGTAAACTCGTGTGAAAAGTCGACATGAGATATAGCATCGGTACGTACTGTCGGTGTCCAAGGCCACCAGGACCACATCCAGGTCCATGGCGTTGTCCACTTCGATAATGGTGAGATGTCCGTCGCCATCAGCGTCCAGAGGAGGCGTCTGCCTGCGTTCAAAACATCAAGAAAATTTCACACCTTTTCCATAATTCTACTATCAAGAAATAAATCAGGTTATAGTCAGCCGAGACAAAACAAAATCTAATATAAGTCTTTGTGTTCGTAAAGGGATCGTGAAATATTTCAATTTGGATGTCAGCGTGTCGGCAAGATCCATATTGGATAGTAGTACTGAACCCCTGTTCTTCTGAATGCAAAGCGAACACGCTACCCACTACCACTACTATAGCACAGCTGACTCACTGAGATTATTTCATCGTTTTAGTTCCATATCAATAACGACAGCGGCAAGATAATACGTTAAAGAGAAATCGCACAACAAAGTACGGCAGTTTTACGCTTTGCGAACGATCATTGCAAACTATAGATTTCTATAGATGTAAATGGTCCTAAGATCTGAAGGGCGTTCAGTACATACCTCTTCATAGGAGAAGCGGCTGCAAGGGCAACAAAGAGCAGAAGGAAGGGAGTCATGGTTGGTTTGGTTGAAGTCAGGATCTCGACTGAAAAAAATGGGTGTAACTTAACGTCATTGATTGGGTAGAAGAGAAATCTGGTGCGTGACATTCATTGTTCCAGGTTTGGGATAGAAAGCTTGGATTTTTCTGAAGACTCCGTCACAAATCAAGCCAATGCCGGTGACACCGGCAAACTTGTAGATCGGCCAACGCTCGCTGAATTTCAAAATCACCCGTCGACCGTATTTTTCGCATAAAATCTACCCCGTCACAAATTGGACGGGGCTCGGGTGACGTCCATCGATCACAAATAATTATATGCTCCGGCCGGCCGTCGATAAGCCTATCAATGGTCCAAGGTCTCACCAACACCAGCACGACGCTCGCCCGAAGCACACCAAACTTATCAGACTACGGTCGTTATTGTAGGAAGCCCAAGTGAGGCTCACGCTTGGCCGAAGAGTATTGGTGACCTCCGACCGGAAAAAAAGGTTTAAAAGCGTCGGATTGCCGCCCGACTATTGACCGTTGTTCGGGCAAGCTTCGGGCAACTTGCAAGCTCAACAATTGTCCCCGAGAGATCGCTGAATTTGAGGGCAGCGACCGGCAAACGTTGGCCGAACTGCTAAAATTCGCCCAAAGCCCGCCAAGATCGACAGGACGCCGGCCGTATTTCGACCGAAAATGCCGACTTGGAACTCGCAAACACGTCGGCCGAGCTCCACTCTTGATTCGTGACGGGAGCTTTAAGATCGAAGGGTACGATGACTTGAGAGGGAGAAAATGTAAAACAAGGCCCGACCATATGGCCTTTAAAAATCTTTCGCTTAATTCAAACTGGCCGTTCGTAATAAGATTGAAAAAAATTAAATTGAAAAAAAGCTTCCGACAAGGCACTGCTTTTGAAGAAATACATGGCTCGGTCTTTTTTGCAACAGACGAAACGCTCCCAGTGCTCCTTTCCTACATGGAGTACGTGGGGTACAGAAATGCTGTTGTTAAAGTCATATGTCTAAAAAGTGACGAACAAAATTGCTTACATATGGAAAATCTTTGCTTTTGATGCGATAAATTGTGCGTCTTTCGATGGAAGCAGAAAAGAAAATGGAGACATTAAAGTGAGGAAGAAGGAAAATTAGATCATTAGGGCGCAGTCACATTCATCCTACGACAGGTGTACAGCAAGACATTGAGGACATTCTTGGCACAGCCGACGTCTCGGACATGTCGTAAAGCCCCCCTCTCACTGAACCCGCGACACGCTGGCGGCGTCGCTGTGTCCTTAACTGGATTTGTGTTACCCTTGACTTTATGATGGGAATACCATTCAAAACGAACAAGTATGACCAAGAAGACAACAAAACACACAAAGATTAAAAAGATTCGTTTTTTGTCGATGAAATTCGTTGAGCGATTTGTCAATTCGACCGTCCGCAGCGACGCCGCCAGCGTGCCGCGGGTCCTGTGAGAGGGGGGCTGCTTAAGAAACCCAGTTGCAATCGCCGTGATGGCAAAAATTGCCGTACAGCCTTGTCGAAGCTTTTTCCCGTCAATATCTGGCTGAAAGTCCTACAACCAAACATATCGCACGACGAATGTAGCTGCACATGTACGAGTAAGGCAAGCGTACTTACCAGTATCGGCGTCTAGGAGCTGGAAGGTGCGAGTGGGGAGAGGGGCAGAAATCTTAGTCCTAATATAGCCAAAGTATGAGAAGGTCAACAGCTTTCGGGCAAAAATAGATATTTGTGCCAATATGAATTTCTAAATATAATTCCATTAATGTTACGTAAACAGCCTTTTATGATAACGGTAGAACAATCGAGATGTCAAGGATGGTATTCACAGGAAACCCACGATATGGCGCGAAGGTTTAAAAATCATTAAAGTTGACATTATGATCTAGATAAACTCAAACTCAACTAGGATTGTTCTTACTCAAATGTTATTAGCAAACGAAGATGTTTAACTTGCAACGGCTAGATTTTGCGATGTGAGCTTTTGAGGCGCGGTGTTGATTTTTCTACAGTTTCCCGAAGCGACGATATGAGACGTCTAAGATTATGGGATCCGCTAGGGCCTCTCCACGTATCTTGAAATATTTTTTATCCCCGTATATGCAAAAAGAATGTTTTTGAATGTGTTGATACACTATCGTCATGTGCAGTGGCTAAATTTGTAAGACTGTCTATACGAACGATATTTTGTTTTGTATTTATTTAGCTATTGATATGTATTAAGAGTGACGTTGTGTATCTTAATTTGTATACGTTGATTGTGTTCTCGTCCACTTTTTGTCATATTTGAAACATACGAAAATCGTCCCGTTTATGAGTCATAACGATCCATGTTTCATGCTGCATGTTCCTTGCGTCATTTTTCACGTTCTATGGTCCATGTGCCGTGTTCCATATTCTATGTTCCACGTTCTATGTTCTATCTTCCATGCTGCGTGTTCTAAATTTCGTGTTCCATGTTCTATGTTGCACGTTTTATGTTCTGTTCCATGTTGCACGTGTTCCATTAATTTGTCATGTTCCATGCATCCCGTTCCATAGTTCTCGTTCCATACACCGATTTGGGTGCTACTGGTAGGGGGTGCGGTCCCATGCTCGAGGAGAACCACACCTCAGCACGTTAAAGAACCCGTCAAACTTACTAATAACAACTATATTACAACTTATAGGTCGGTTGGTTGGTTCTGCAAAATGTGCAGAAACAAACACACACACACACACACACTGTGTAAAGTACAAGTAAAGCAGGCATCCTCAAACTGTGTAGAGGCCGAGAATGTTGTCGAATAGCCTTCGTCGCATTTGATCCTCACTGTCACTGAGTCGGGCTTTTCTCTTGGATATTTCAAACTCAGGGACAAGAGGTGCTATTTTTGTGAGCCGTAACCTTCAAGTGGCCTTCATGTCTTGTTACATGATGAATATTGAGTAATAAAAAAGGATAGACTCGTTGCCGGCCACAAATATTTGCCCGGAGGCCCACCTTGCTTTGCCAACCCGCACCCAGCCGACAAGGACACGAGTCCTTGCGTGTTTAGCGTTTTGTACGTGCTTTGATAGATAATCGCCAAGCAGATGTTAGAGAATAAGGTAGTAACATTCCCCAAATCTCCCTGTCTTACGCGTCATAACAACGGGTAACCAACAGAATGTTTATACGGAGAGTCCAATAAACAAATGAAATGTAGCACGCTCATTGGCTTTATAATTACGTCTCATTCGAAAAGAAGGACACATCCAATAGTGCTAGCCATCACGTGCCTAGCCACTGGGGACTAAGGAGTCAAGGTGTGTCTATGGAAAGTTTGGATATCTTTTTACTTTTAGGCGTCTCAAAACACGTTAGATTTTGGACACTAAATGAGCTCATCTGTCGAAATAAAATGATTTCCGACAACATACGACACACTCGATATGAAATACAGACACCTTACAGACATTCAAGGACATTATGTCCCCAAAACAGCAAACTCCTGATTTATTTTTAGGCTTGGGTGAAGGTTAGTGGAAGCAGGGCGGCTTCCGAGTCAACATTTGCGAACGGAAAGGTTCAGCCATGATACATGTATGATGCAATGATGTTCCAAACTTGCTGACATCCAATAGTACATACATGGCGTCGCAGGGCCAACTGGTTTGGATTTATTTTCAGTCCCACTCTAAACGATTTCTACCGAACCTTTCAGCGACGGGTTAAAATAATTGAAATAAAAGACTTAAAGGATCAAGTGAAGGATTCTATGGCATTGCCCTTAAGGTGAGTGAACTAGGGCGGCTTGTAAACATTTGCTGACGGAAAGGCTCAGCCATGATGCAATGATGTTCCAAACTTGCTGACATCCAATACTAGACATATGGCGTCAGGTCCCGGGGCCAACTGGTTTGGATTAATTTTCAGTGCCACTCTAATGATGATGATGCCACTCTTAACGATTTGTACCGAACCTTTCAGCAATGGATTATTCATCCAAAGAATGAAATAAAAGACTTAAAGGATCAGATAAAGGATTCTATGGCCTTGCCCCTAAGGTGAGTGAACAAGGGCGGCTTGTAAACGTTTGCTGACGGAAGGGCGCAGTCATTGTGTACCTCTGGGGTAATTTTAGGCCTCAAGGACGAGCAAGGTAGGCAGCGGGAGGGATCTGTGAGAAAAGCGACAAATGAGTTTTTTTTTTCTAAAATTGAGAAACCGTTAAAAATGACATCTGGCTGGGGTGACGTAAAGTTCTTATACGTCTCTGTATGTAGTTCCACCAGGTTCTCTTTATTGATTCCTACATAGACCGTCAAGCAGCTGGCTAAGAACCTAGCATATTGTAAGGATGATAGCCCGCCTGGGTTGTTATTGTACATATTTCACCTTTTCCTTTTTTTTTTACTTTCATCCGTTCTCTTGTGTTGAATACAGGTAAGAAAAAAGAAATAACAAAACGTCTAAGAGGTGCGACTCTCCTCAAACAAGAGACCTCCGGCTCAGTTTAACGCTTCATCTTAAGGACTGTAACCCTTAAGCCCCTATCTCACTGGACCCGCGGCACGTTGGCGACCTTGCTGCGTCCTAGCGATTTATCATCGATAAAAACGAATCTTGTGTGTTTTGTTGTCTTTTAAGTAATTGAAGAGGATGTTGCTCTTAAAGATGAAGAACTCCGTTCTGTCATGCTCGACAGGAACTTGTGGAGATACTCTCCAAGCAGAGGAGTGGGTCCGGCAGGTTTTTGACGTGTTTTTAGGCGTTTTTGTCGGGCTTTCTACTTTGTCATGGTATCTTTCTATCTTTAATCCAGAAAGATAGTGGGTTGAAGATAGAAAGATACCATGACAAAGTAAAAAGCCCGACAAAAACGCCTAAAAACACGTCAAAAACCTGCCGGACCCACTCCTCTGCTTGGAGAGTAATGTGGAGACACTTGTGTCACCCCACAGAGGCTGAACTGAACTGAACTTAAAACTGTCATACTTGGACGTTTCGCATGATATCTATCATAAAGTGAAGGGTAACACAGATCCAGTTTAGGTCGCGGCAAGACAGCCAACGTGCCGCGGGTCCAGTGAGAGGGGGGCATGACCGGTTACATGTAAGCCAGGTTAGTGACTTTGACAGCGAAGACGGCGTTGGTTCGAACTCTTGGCCAAACATGCTATTTTTGGTTGAGTAAATTTACCTCCACTTGCTAATATGGATGCCGTTATATCGCGAGTTCCTTCCTACACAAGTGGCTTTTTGTGTTTTGTTTGTTTCAGCAAGGCCATGTTTATTTGATTATATGGATGACAACCACGCGCGCATCTATTTTCGCCCCCCCCCCCCCAAGGTTGCGGGTATACTGTAAGTCATACAAAGCAGCTGCAAAATTAGAAAGTACGTGCTCTAAATTGCAAAAATATATTTTGAAAATACTAATGTCGTAGAATGCCAAAGTCAATCCCAAAGTCAAAGACAAAGATGTAAAAGAACAAAAATAAGAATCTATTTATCGGTAAAACATGCTTTGTGTGTTTAGTTTAGTTCATCTTCCTGACCATGTGGATTTCCTAATGAAAGCGACTTTTTTGCCGAACTTTTTATTTTATTCGCACGCTCGCATCAGTTTTGGGGTTTTCATAGGATGTCATCCTTTTAATCAAATCAACATGGCCTTACCACAAAATTAGTAATATCGTACAAGGATATGGCTGGCATAATTGATCTCGTGAATTCGAATTCAGGATTAAATAACAACTTCACAATTCTCCAGAATCAAACGAAATAGCTAGGGAATCCGATATATCATATTTTCCCACTGCGTGCATGAAGCCCTCGACTATTTTTTCCTATGTTAGATAAAGCAATCGTCACAGGGGCCTTGCAATGCCAAATGTTACCTTGCAAAAGAAAACGTTTCAAAATGGCTGACATCTAATTCTGGACGTATGACCTCACGGATCTGCCTAGTAAATTAGCCGTTTGAGTAACATGCTTTGTCTACCTCTCCCAAATATCATCGAGCCTTCAAACAAGGGATAATTCCTCCAAAAAAAAAAAAAAAACAAGACTACAAGGTCCGAAGAATAAAATTTTTTATGGTCTGCTTTCAACAGCCCAAGGTCAAATGCTTTTTATGTTGATTCGTCCCCTGGTATCGTCCAGCTCAGAAGGGTGACCTTTGACCCACAGCTGTTTTGATTCCCATAGAGTGTGTTTAGACATTACAATAATTACTAGTGCAGTTGTAGTACTAAGAACGAAGATGGGGATAATTTTCCTCGCCTTCCTTGCGTTTTCTTTGCTGAATTTGGCGTCACCAAGAGACCTGCAAGGTAAAAGTAGTCACCGAGTTTTCGACCGTTAAATCTGGATGCAAAGTACCGACAATTTTCATATTCTTACAGTCAGTGTAAAGAGTTTGGTATGCTCAGTCAATGGAGCCCCCCTCGAGTATTCTCCTGACACTTTTTTATCGTCTGTTTTTCTAAGTATGTAGAACTTTGTGTTTTCTCGCAGTTGTCATCATCATATAACGTTAGCCTATTCAAATATTATCAGATTTTCTCCCTATATAAGCTTTTCCCAATTAAAAGCTACCCAAATGCAATATAATGACATGAACGTAAGGCTTAAGCACCAGTGGTTATTGCTCGTTATTTGTCATACCTCACTCTGGCCAATGATGTTACGGCCTCGACATCAACGTCAAATGGGGACTCTTGATTGGCCAATTGGCTAGATAATGACCTGAGCTATCTTCCCGTTGTTTCCACCCTAGATGCGCGGGCCTGCACCTTTGGCGAATCGTGGTTCACGTCATTTTGCACTTTGACCTGTTCCGACGGTTTCGCCAAGGACGAAAACGGCTGCGACCTCTGCCGATGTGCAGGTAACTTGCAGCTTAACACTGCACGGTAATGGAATGGAACAACATGAAATATGATAGAATGGAATAGAATAAAATAGAATAGAATAGAATAAAACATAATCGAATGAAATAGAATATAATAGAATTAGATATAGAGTAGAATAGAATAGAATAGAATAGAATAGAATAGAATAGAATAGAATAGAACGTAGTGGAATGGAACAGAACAGATCAGTATAGAATGGAATGAAATGGTATAGAATCTTCTGTAGGAACAATAGAATTCCAGGTTGTGCCGCTGTACATGTTTTATTGTTTTGTTTTTGAAACATGATACTAGGAACAATTTCATTGAAACGAAAAGTTGTCCCAACCCATGCACACACAGTAAATTATCAAAGTGAATAATAATAATAACGTACATATAGAATCAGGTGGGCTTAAACACAACCACCAGAACTGTTTTATAATATGGCGACATCAAATAATATATTTTCTCCCTCTTCTCCCCTACTTCACTCCTTCACTCCTTTACTCACTCACTCATAACCACCCACCCTCGTACAAACACACTCGCACACTCACTCAATCTCGACTCACTCTCATTCACACACTAATACACCACAAACACACACTCCCTCCCTCTCTCTATCTCTCACATTCAACCCCTCACACACACACACACAAATACATTCCCTCCCCCTCTCTTTCTCTCTCACCCCCCCCCCTCCAACACACACACACACACTCATTCCCTCACACACATACACACACACTCACCCTCAACCCCCGCCCCTCAGACCAGCCGCCCTGCCCTCCCCACGCCTGCGCCCTGGTGCCCGATACCCCGTACGGCCAGGCCCCGTGTCCATTCGGGGTGGCGGCGGACGAGGACGGCTGCATCGGCGATCCCTGCGACTGCTACCGTGAGTATGGCCACACATCATCTCAATTATCGAAAAGAGTAGGGGTCTTTCCCGGTGTGAGTGGATGAAATAAATCTGTCGGGATTTGCTGTCGGGATATGCAGATTGTACTCTTCAGTACAAACCTGGTGTATTACGCCATGAAGCGGTTTACCGGGTATACAAAAAGAGACCCTATGACCACCCCGGTCAAGGGACCGGTAACCGGTAATACATGTACAAGCAAACAAACTAATCATTACCTTCGCTTAGAAGGTTGTGTTTTCCGTGCCGATTGTGTTTTAAATTTGTCTTTGTTTATGTTTATGTTTAACAGCAGAGACATTATAGACCAAATTTGAATGGAAATGACATGACAATGGAAATGTAAACAACTGTTGGAATTCGTCTTTCAAAGAGATCTATAACTTTTATCATTTTTACCTAAGACTTTTAGAATGGTACAGATTACTTTCTCTGCTAAACACTCAGCACTGATGAGAAAGAGTATGGAACCTGAACACACACCAGTGAACTAGCCTTTTTTTCTGTCATGGTACTTGCACACCTGTGTGGCCCAAGGGCTATAGAAATGGAGATTTATTTATTTATTTATTTATCAATCTTTAGGGTAGTCCCTTCAGTTAGCATGATAACTGATTTCCAAGGGAGCCCTACATAGGCACAGCCCTATACGCCGTGATGTATTTTAACTTAGTTGACTTTTGTCCATGTTACGTTGTGTTGTCAGAGCAACCTGAAGGATGTAACACGATGCCGTGCTACTACTGGACGACATGCGCGGTTTACCGCACGGACGGGAACGGCTGCGCCATCTGCTATCCTCCCTGCGCCGGTAGGGGGCGTTTTTCTATAGACAATATCTACAATATCTATCAGGTTGCTTAGTAACTAGAAATGGCCACATAGTTTGCCAGAAGAGTTAACTGGCCTATGGGTTGCAATTGTGACATGTATCAGCAGTTTTAATCAGTATTTAGTCATGACTTAGGGTGTTAGAGGGATACTTAATGCAAAGTTGCACTATTATATGCTGATACGATCATTGTCTAAACAACCAAGATGTTTACCGTTAATTTTTTTGTTTCCTACAGACGGTTCTATGCCAGGCATCATCATCGGCTGAAGTTCCCGTTTAATCTGCTAGGCGGCGCACACTTACAACATTTGCAGAAGTTCAGTTTGTCTGAGCCATGCCCCTTATGACGACACAATCACTTGGCACGAGTATGCGTTGAATAAACGGTTCATTCTGTGAGATACAATGTGTCCAGGGTGGTCATTGAACATAGACGAAAACTTCAATGTAATTCTAATTGGAAAATGTTATTTGAGAAAAAGATTATTAGGTCAAAACCTCTAGAAACATATTCTTATAAGCGATATTTATGAAATTCCCCAAATTTTCATAGAATATCTTATGGACGATATTATGGAAAATACCCACAGACACAGAAAAATCCAATCTTGATCCCTTCATAAAATAAAGAGGGCTTCAGTACAATCGTATTAACGTGAATGATTAAAAAGGATATATGTTTTCATCCTTCCCATAACAAATAGCATAGTAAAGTAGCGGTAATATATATCTTTACTGTTTAAAAGAGTACATTAGGATAGTCCATGCGAGATGTAACAAACTGAGGAGAACACATAAAAATCACCAGTACTTTTGGACCCCACTAGAGGAGAATGGAATAGTCCAGTTAAGTCATGTGAGGGTTGTTAAACAATCAGCCCACCTGGCGGACAGGTAGGCGGAAACTTTCCCCACCGTCACACTTCCCGACTGAGATACGTCTTTCCTGATTACCCGTACTTGAGACGGCAAGGAGGACACTCAACTTAGCACGTACAAGACGTACAACCCAAGCAAGATGTCCAAGAGGGAGCTCGAGCTTGAACGGGCCAAGAGGGAGCTTGAATGGGTGAGCTCTTTTACTTACTTTGCGTAGTATTGAGATGCAATGTTTGTAATTTTAGCCCGTGGCACTTGTGGCCAGTTCAAGATGATTAAACTCTACTGCTTGAATGGTAGCATAGCAGGTAATGTTACAATGAAGTATTTGAGATGATCACATTTCATTTGATGTTTAACCAGGATTGGAGCAAATGAACAAAGTTTATGTTTCAAAAAAATTGGGTACGCTTTGTACGTGACCCAGCGTCTGTGGACTTTGAACGTCTGATGCCACTGCTTGATAACATGTTTACCTGGTGACCATATCGCACCTGAGAATTTTCAACAAGACTCGCTGTTGGACTGTTGGAAGAACAAATATTGACGAAGACGGCTGATAACTTTTAATGGGTACAACAGTTGGAGGGTCCGTTTATAAAGTTCATTACATCGTTTTAAAGATATGGAATTTTATTGTTTCGTCTCCTTTATGAAAATGACTGGAGTCTACGCATACATATTCACGTTGATTCCGAGCAAGCTTGCAGTGTTTTAATCATTACGTAATAAAAAAGAAAGTTAATGACTACTAAAAATAATACATGACGCGATATCCTTAGAAAAGTAGATCTGACGGTCATCAGATAAACTAGATACTAGTAACGGGACGAGTTACGATATGTACTTTGTTGCTACCTCTACGTATGTACTGTTGGCATTGCTCTCTATACATCATGATGATGAATGCCACTTTCTTTAGGAACTTTTGGTTGCAGCTCGGGAAGGAGATGTAGAGACAGTGGAGCGGCTGATCCGACAGAAAGTTGATGTCAACTGTAGGGACGGCTGGGTAAGTAGGGAGGCACCACTTTTTCTGTCACGAACCTGTTTCAGCAAAGGTCAAAGGGGGCTGGAATTAGGTAGCTTCCCATGCCAGTAAACCATGTTTATGGTCCCTAACATAGGTGGCGCCTTTTCCTTGCCGAGTCTCGTGGTAATCCAGTTCTCATGCATTGCTGAAAATCAAAGATTCGGATTGATTTTCGAATAACAGGTGTGTGTTCCTATTATGATATGATACCATCTCTGTCTCTGCCTTAACAGCATGGAGCCACGCCACTTCACCGTGCAGCTTCAGGAGGACATGTTGGTGTTGTTGAACTCCTCCTGAAGGCTGGAGCACAGGTGGACAGTAGGAATAGGGTAAGGGTTGATGCTTACTACATGTGATTGAAATGTTTGGCTGTTGAACATAACGCATATTAAGTGTTTATTATGATATGTAGACAGGATTCTGTTACCATGTCATGTCATCTCTGTTCCTGTTGTTACAGTCTGGAGACTCGCCACTTCACGAGGCAGCTTCAGGAGGACATGTTGGTGTTGTTGAACTCCTCCTGAAGGCTGGAGCACAGGTGGACAGTAGGGATCTGGTAAGGGTTGATGCTTACTACATGTGATTGACATGTTTGACTGTTGAACATCACACATATTTAGTGTTTATTATGATATGTAGACGGGATTCTGTTACCATGTCATCTCTGTTCCTGCTGTTAGTCGGAAGCCACACCACTTCACCGTGCAGCTTCAGGAGGACATGTTGGTGTTGCTGAACTCCTCCTGAAGGCTGGAGCACAGGTGGACAGTAGAAATCGGGTAAGGGTTGATGCTTACTACATGTGATTGAAATGTTTGGCTGTTGAACATCACACATATTTAGTGTTTGTTATGACGTGTAGACAGAATTCTGTTACCATGGAATGCCATCTCTGTTCCTGCTGTTACAGTATGACAAAGTCTCACCACTTCACAAGGCAGCTTCAGGAGGACATGATGGTGTTGCTGAACTCCTCCTGAAGGCTGGAGCACAAGTGGACATTAGGAATCGGGTAAGGGTTGATGCTTACTACTGGTGATTGACATGTTAAGTGTTTGTTATACATATTCGCTGTAAAGATAATGAAGATATGCTACTCTTACCATGTAATGTAGGAATGTGGTAAGTGTTGATGCTTACTACAGTTGATGTGCATGTTTTGAGTGTTGAACGTCACACGTGTTAAGTGTTTATGATGATGATACGACAGGCTTCTCTTTCATGTATTGTCATCTCTGTCCCTGCTGTTGTAGTATGAATCCACACCACTTCACCAGGCAGCTTTAGGAGGACATGTTGGTGTTGCTGAACTCCTCCTGAAGGCTGGAGCACAGGTGGACAGTAGGGGTCACGTAAGGGTTGATTCTTACTACTTTCTGGTGATTAACATGTTGGAGTGTTGCACGTCACACATATTTGGTGTTTATTATATCAATGCCAAGGGTGGTGCGTGGGAAGAGGAAAAATAAAAGTCTAAATGCTAAATTAGGCTGCATATCTGACCGGAAAATAAATCAAATTTCCTTGCCTTCAAGTAATGTTGGAATCATTGAAGCAAAAAAATCCTGCCCTGTTATTTTGTAATCACTGCTAAGGAGAAACCGTGATAAGTTTTGGGAATCGAAATACATTTAAAAAGCATACATATCCCTTTGTGGCAGCTAGCCATTCAGTATCTTACTTAGATAAAGTATATACCGCTTACCGTTACAATTTGGTATTTGCTGTTGTTACAGTTACTTGAATTTTGAATATCTGACTGTTAGATTCCTTTGACAGCTATTAGCTATGTTGCCTGTTACGATGTTGTAGTATCTCCCTGTTACCATGATGTTTACAGCTGCACCAAGATCTGATGTTTAATTAATAGTTTATTGCAAATCCATGCCCGTATGCTAATTGCAGGTTGACAACAGTGTCGAGATACAAATGTAAGGTAAAACAAAGGTATACATGTAATACAAGATCATACTGTATTGCTATTCTTAAGTAAGTTTCTATATCTGCAGTACTAATGCGGGTTTGAAGATTTCTTCTCTGAAAGCAGTGGAAAATAAAAAAAAGTCCCATACTTTCAATGATGAGTGGGTTGGAAGATTTTAAAAGGAATATGCGTTTCTGTGTATTTCTTAATCTAGAAAAGTTTTTGGAGATTTCGGATACTTTGGTGAATAATCTGTTTCTTTCTGCTTCAAATTCGGGACATTCGCATATAAAATGTATTTCATTTTCCACTGCCTTCGTTGCACACTAATGCCATGTGTACGTATACCTCGTCCTTCATTGGCGGAGACGCCATCATATGATATTGATTGTGTGTAGTTTTTACACCAACAAATTAACCTTAAGCTCTTTATGATTAGGATATGATATGACATCAAAACTATCATACATAGGGATTAACATAAGTACATAATGTTTAGCGTCAGAATGTAGTATGTGGTCCATGCTTCATATTATAAATCCCTTCGACCACATGTAGCATACGCATCTAGCCCTCTGGGCATAAATATGCAATATAGATTATTACACTCACTTCCTAGAAAAATATACAAATAACATAACTATCCAAATTCCCTATTTCTGTTGTTTACTGTACAGAATGGCAAGACTCCCGAGGACATTGCAGCAAGTGAAGACGTCCCACCCAGGTACTCTCCTGAGAGGAAAGATCGTGTGCTGGAGGGAAGGAAGAGGATTCTCGGGCTTTTAGCTGTAAAACTGGTGGTC
Source organism: Branchiostoma lanceolatum (assembly GCF_035083965.1). NCBI lineage: Eukaryota > Metazoa > Chordata > Leptocardii > Amphioxiformes > Branchiostomatidae > Branchiostoma > Branchiostoma lanceolatum. Next base: position 18,609,138 of record NC_089738.1, on the reverse strand, counting down.
AGGTAAGTGAAAATGCGCTGCATTATAAATGTAACGGGGACATTAGGAAAGCTCTGCTCACACTAAAACATCACATTTCAAGACAATCATGCATGTTCGGTAAAGTAGAAATCTTGAAGAAGGTAAAATTGGAAACTTTAGATAACTGTTTTCTTTATACACGGTGAAATTAAGAAATCTGAGAATTTTCTTCTTTAAATCATGTTAATAATGTTTTATGTTTTGTTATCCCTTACAGACGCAAAGTTGGTCCAGAAGGAGGTGAACTGCAAACCAAGCCTTGTACCGTTACTGTACCACGTGGGGCAGTTACCATGGAAACAGAAATTACCTGTCAGGTCATCAACCCCAATGACGTCACTCTCCCCCTGAAGGACGGAGTGATGTTAGTGAGTGACATCATAGAGCTGGGTCCGCACGGGACAACCTTCCTCCAACCTGTCACTGTACAGATGCAGTACAGCAGCATGTCGTCAGGTGGCGCCAGGGAGGCCTTCGTGTGGGTCACTGAGGACGGGTCACAGTGGACGGAACTTAAGACGACTGAACGAGTACGTGGACAGACATACAACTATTCTATTAAATAGAAAAAAGGTCAAACCATGTCCTACATAATTCGACAACTCAGCAATTGAAAATATCTATTCCTACGGGTACATGGCGTCTATGATAGCTAATGTGTTCCCTTTTTGCTTTTATTTCAGAACGAAGGCACACTTGCCGTGTCGGTAGAACATTTCTCGATCTTTGCCGTCATCAGTCAAACCAAAGAGGACACATTTACTGTGCTTACAGAAGGGTTTAAACAGACGTCATCAACGCAGCCTGCAGTACAAATCAGCTTCCCAGGACAGGCTGTGAACACAGATACACAACTCACAATGCAGGTAAGGATGTCATTCAGTTGCAGCAAGTGCAAAGGTTGCCAACGAGGTCTTGCATTCTGAAGTGCATCATTTAGCGCGATCGGCAGCATGTTTCGCCCAGAACCCATAGGTCACGGGCTCGAAACGACTGGTATGCCCCGATGTTGTGTCATCTCGATATCGCCCCGCCAATTGTAAGCTCGAGCTCCTCGCAATTCAGCCCCTGGCTGCGAAGAGATTGTAGTCATCCCAGTCCGATTTTCTGTTGGAAAATTCACTGAAGTTACGCTGTCCAGCGAAGTGATGTTGCTATAAAGTGTACGAAGGTGTAGTCAATACTTGATATGACACAGGAGTATGCTTCATTGATTGCAGGTGCAAGAAGTTCCAAAAACAGCAGTTGAAAACTTGAAAGCGAAGGACCAGTCTTCCCGCGGTCTTGTCAGCACCAGTCCGATAGTTAACGTGGAAACTGTGTCTGACTCTGAAGTCCAGTTCCACAAACCAGTCACAGTGCGAGTCCCACATCCTCAACACTACATGGGCGTCTACCATGAGGGACCCACCAAACTGAAGGTGATGTCATGTGAGAAAGGGACAGAAGACTGGATTGATGTAACAGCGAGCATTACGAACATGCAGATTACAGAGGAGTTTGTGGAGTTTGAAGTCAGCCATTTTACCAGGTACAGTAATTTTCTCACCACTGATAAGCTAAATGCTCAGTAAAGCACGAAGTGAAGCGTTGCAGATTGTGAAATGTTTCAAGGATTAATTTGATCCCAAAGATTCGTTCGGTCATGGATTTAAAAGAGTCAACGACAATGATAACTTAACTTAAAATTGTATATTCCGTTTCCAGATATGTTGTGCTTGTTGTTGAGGACATCTATCGTGGCGCGGAGGAGCTAGGGCCGATCGCCTTACACCTTTGCCGATGGCTTCAACATCGTGACGTGCAGTTTATACTGATGCAGCGGGATGACAACGTAAAAGAAGTCATCATTGAATGCAAACCAGCTGAAGAGGCAGAAGCAGAACATACAAAGCTTAAGCAAAAGGGTTACAAGGGCCCGTTGCCTTCTGATTCAGTGATCATATTCGAAGGACAAAAAGTAGAAGTGCGTTTGCTCGATAATGTGTCAATCGCGTCATCCTGCACGCAACCACACATTACCTTCCACAGTCAGAGACGTAACCGTCTCCAAATTCAGGTCAAGGGCCAAGCAGATTCAGACGGCAACGGAACTGTTGCATTCTTTGCCTTGCCGCGCATCAACGTCCAAAAGGGGAAAGATAAAAACTCAAAATTAAGGAACGTGCGCAAGAAACTCGAGAAACTCGGGCATCCCTCCAGCGGAGATCTACTGCCAGAAAAGCTTTGCGAGCTCCCAATCCATGTACCATGTGACACTGCAAAAGAGGTAAAGCAACACACATGTATCTGCTAATAATAGTTACTCAAGCAACTGGGTAAGATTTTGACACATCCAGACGTTTCAGAGTAACCTTTTTTGGCATATCTTATTACCTGGAAATCTGGAAAAGTTGAAAATAGTCTCAGATATTTTAATTGCTGCAGATTTTTCATTCGTTCATAACCTGTTACAGATTATTCATCCCTACTCTATCTATCTTTTATATTTATTTTATCTTTTTTTAATACAGGTACTAGACCCATAGTAATCACAACAATAGAGACAAATAAACAGACTTAACACATAATATCCAAATACACTGCCAAATAAAACTAACTTAACGTTATGTACCAACAAGACAAGCAGGTGAAGATTTAAGTTATTCTCATATTTACAGACTTCAGAAGGAGCTGTAGGTGGTGCAACCTTGAAAGGTAAGATAACATTGTTTATACAAGGAAAGGCTTATCTATTGAGATGCTAGGAGTTGTTCTACTTTATTTCCACAGTTATGCCATAGCGTCGACATCTTTCATTGTAAGATGAACTGCAATGCAGTGTGTAAATAACAATGGTCCCCTGTCTATGTTCTTACAACTTAAAGTTATAATGCACTCTTATATTATGCGCATGTAGCTAATATCCTCGATACACTCAGCGTCATTTGTGTAACGCGTACGCGAGGACACAACGAGCGCGATTAATGAGCAGGCAGACTTCAATATAACATCTCAGTGGAACAACAATATGGCGAACAGAGCCGTTAGGTCGATCTAGTGACGTCATGGATTATCGGACTATACCAATAATAACATAGGGATGTAGCATTCCTGCCTTGTTAAGATAAGGCAGGTCAGTGTGTCTCAAAAGTAATTCGGAGACCCCATTGCTTATCATCATCATATCTTGCTGCTCCAGTTGTCGATCCATTGGCGGGCTCTCAGGTTGGCCTCTCGTGTAAAACTAAAGATAGCTAATTTTCTTAGACATGACGGAAGTTCTTTACCAAGTTATACAATGTGTGCGCCCTGATCTTTCAGGCGTTGGGAAGCATTTCTACTACATCAAGAATCATGTGAGCACGGACTGGGAAGATCTGGCTTTCCATCTCGGATTTCCAGATTTTGACATCAAAAACATCGCCGGTAGAAACCGCGACGACAAGTCCCGCTGCATGGACATGTTGAATGAGTGGCAGAAGCGAGAGGGGGACGCAGCTACCATCGAAGTTCTGAAGGAGGCTCTGTTAGGGGCAAATCTGCAGAGCGTCGTGGAAGGTCTAGATGAACATCTAGAACAAATGGGCAGAGTAGGTGGTGTCCCAGCAGGCAAATAAATCTAGAAAGTCTCAGATTGAGAAGTGCATGAATGATGTAGGTCATTATAGGTTACGCGTTGTTTCGCTACATTGTCATTCGCTACAAAACGTTTCGCTACATGGCGAGTCGCTTCGCTACATGGCACAAGTTGTTTCGCCATGTGGTTGAAAATGATTTTGCTACATTTTACAGTATAAGAACATAATTTTCATATTATTTTAATGTCATTCTGTACCGCAGCATTTAGAAGTCTTTTGAATGACATGAATCTGCAGCCTTTGGGGCGTTATATTATTATGATTTACGACATTCAGGAAGGTCAATTTGACTAACATTTCAGGCAGTTCTTCTTCTTTTTCTATAATTTTTTTTTTCATTCTCAATTCGTTTTGTGCTGTGTATTGTAATTTCTATAAAGCTGTTGTTACATTTGTTATCCTTCTGATGTTTCTGTTTTGGAAAAAAAAACAACGTTCGTTTATCAAAGTGTTTGGTTTATCTATAATAGTGCTAGTGATTTTGTTTCTGTAAACCCGATGTAGAATTTGATAGTTAAGAGATGTTTTTGAGTTTGTAGATGTTTGATGTAACGTTATGTCTAGCTAAGAATGTCCTGATGTTTTGCATTTATAAATGGGGCCTTATGTTGTATATGTAGTTCCATGATATGTTTGTATTTGTAAATACTCTGCTGCTCTTGAATCTGTAAACAGGATGATTTTGTATTTGTTTTGTAAACGCATTAAAGCTTTGAATGAAGTAAAGCCGTACCCTTCATTCAGTCACACAAATGCACACACACATCCTTACATCTACATACATACCGGTATACCTCAAACATACACCACACACAGACGTACACACACTTACACAGCACATTCAGACACACCACACACACACACATAGCGTTGCACACACACACACACACACACACACACACACACACACACACACACACACACACACTCACACACACACACACACACACACACACACACACACAAACTCTGCTGCAAACACCACAGATTCTGTCCTTGGTGCTGAACTCCATCCACACCTACAAAATAGTCTGTTGAATTTTACACCCCGAAAACCTCTTTCCACGTACCTAGCACCCCCGCCCAAAACACACCACATCCACACTACGCAAACGCGCACACGCACACTGCTACACACACACCAGGCCTCGTCCTCGGTCCACACCTTAGGACTTAATACACTGCTATGATCCTAAGACACACAAACTTACTAGTGGGTTTCAAGGCGTTCGGACGTCACAGTTCTGTCCTTTCTCTACAACGCGCATATTCGAGTATGGAAGTTCCTCAACATGCCATTCAATCTCAAATAAGCCGTTTGTTTGGGGTGATACTTTTCCATTGGGTTGAGTTTCAAGTAAGAGGTAGTCCTCACACTCACTGCTTTTAAACACACATACACACACTGATGCTCTCTGCTAAAAACACACCAGGTCCTATCCTTGGTGCTGACCTATATCCACACGATGACACCTACAAAGTAATCTGTTGTATTTTACACTCGAGAAATCTCTGTTCACATGCCTACCACACACACACACTGCTACCAACACACCAGACCCTGTCCTTGGTGCTGACGACCATCCACAGATAAGTTGTACATTATAGTCATCTCTTCTACTTTTACACCCCTGGAAACTCATTCCATATAACATTCACTCAATAAGCACACAAAACCGATGGATTTTCTTCACATTTATTTCAGCTAAAAACGCACCCTAACAAATATAATGCCTACTTCACATGGGTAAAAACGAAGGAATAAAACTGAAAGCAGCAGGAAAATTTACATGCTGGCGGCACACACGGTGTGGTTTACATCATGCCCGATACAATAAACTTGCTGCATAGATAATATATTCTACTGATGATTGGACCTCAAGAACTTATGATTAATATACCACTATGATCCTAAGACACACAACTTACTAGTGATTGTCAAGACGTTTGTACTATACATTTCTTACGCTCAACGTTCTTTAAAGACAGGCAGACTTAACACATGTTGTCACAAAAGTCCCTTACAAAAACTCACAAACATGTCAATCCTCTTTTCACCCTGCCTCGACCATTTTTCTGTTTATCTCTTTTATTTTCATCTAAAAGTGTCCTTTTTCACTGATCATATCTACATCTGTTACATGACGTCATTCGATGATGGTCCCAAAGCTGTGCACATGTTTTGATGATGTCAGCACACAGATACTGATGATACATATTTTCCTATGGTAGTAGCTTCTCAAACTATACAGTTGGTACTACTGATCACATGTACATATTTGGAAGCAGTCTACATTGGATCTGCGATATGTTGAACAATAGTACATGCACTCACATGTTGTATCCACCAAACATTACATGATAAATAACATCATCAAAAACAGAATGGTTGCACCTACTGGCGGTAAAAATATACATCCCTCCATATATGTATATCATGATTATTCATATATATTACATAACAGCTGGGCTAATTGATACGGAAGGCAAAGATATATCTTCATAAAAATAAGACTGACTTTGGCCACGCAAAGTGAATGTACAAAAATACTATCACTAGTGAATCTCGTATTGAAAGTATATCTTCTAGAGTCTAAAAGCATCTTTATCATTGTGAACGTGTCTTTTATATAATTGCATGACAGACTTTTTGATTGGTCAGATATGGCAGGTTTTGTGGTGATTTTCAGGCATCTTTGTACAAGGCAAAAGTTCTGGAATTTTTCCAATAGCAATGGTCACAAACTGACAAGAGTTTTAAGAGCCTTGGCGAAGTCTGATATGTACAAGTTATTGTTGTTTTTGGTTCTTCAATTTTTTGAAAGGTTTTCTTGATAAATTCTTCAAGTTTCCGAGCATTTGAGAGTTTCTGATCAAGTTTAGCTGTTTTTTTTTCATTGGACATGTAAGCGTTGAGTGATCTGGCACAATATTGCGACTTTGGTTCTATTGAATGAACAAATCTATACACAGTCACTGTACGTAGCAGCATAGGTGCCTACACAAGGAGTTAGTTTGCTTTGTCCTGTCCACCCCCCCAAAGACAAGAGTGGTATGGTCTGTTATGTTTTCATATGACTTCTTGCCATCAGACTGTTCCATTTCTAATCGTAGGGTCCATCATGAGGATGAATTTGAAAAAGTGGTTGCTTTTTAACGTTGGAAATGGAATGGTACATTGAAGGAAATTTGTGAACGCAATGCATATTAAGCTACTAAAATACACGATCTTCTATTTTTTCATATATCCTAAAACCCAGCACCTACTGACATACACAATACCAAGCCTTAACCCATTCCCTGCTAGGGGTGCATCCGTGCACCACATTTGTTTGGGCTACAGCACAAATTAGCTGGGTAAGGGTTAAAATGAATTGTAAGACACAGTCCCGAAAAAAATCATCTCTCAAATATATATATACAAATATCAGCAAAAACTATCTTTCATACTCAAGTACTCAAACCACAAGCTGATTTTTTTTGTTGGCATTTCCAGACCTGGACAAGCTTTTTTAAGAGTTTTCTTTATTTTCAGAATGGAAAATATCCCTATGGCACTAGATGTTTGTCTTTCTTTCAACGCAGTAAAAGTAAGTATAGCAAGATATACATGTACGCACCACGGAGGACTAAAATTTGGGGTCTCAACCTCAACTTTGGTCTCATCAACTCATGGGTTCAATCACATCTTGATTTCATTAAAAGCTCAGCTCCTTTTTTTGCATTTTTTGCTTCGTTTCAAAGACGTGCCTTGGAGAAAAAATAAATGTCTACAGCGAATTTATTTGTTTCTAAGGCGCATGTGGTCACAGAGCAACACTGCCAGCGACAGTGAAGACAACAGTTCATAATCATTCAGCTGTAGAGAAACTGTCACATTCCATTCTGCACTGGCTCTTTAAAACACTGCTTTTGCACATTCTGCACATTTTTATCCAATATTTGACTTTCTCACGTTAAAAACTCCTTGTATGGTTTTTCTGGCATAGTTTAATCAAAGTTTTTGATCTTTTCGAATATCTACAAGCACAGTCTCAGATTTTCGCTCCAAAAGGAATCGTCAGAGACTTCTAGTCTGATGCGAAGAAGAGAATCTCGAACGTTGGCAAAAGCCGAGCTTTAAAGAGATGCAAAGACTATGATTAGCTTGATGCAGAAACCTGCATGAAACTTTATCTCTTCTGGTGAATAACATTAAAGGCAGAGTTGGACTAGCTTCCAATTAAAGTAAGCTGGCAAATCCATCGATCTCATTGCGTCTTAAACAGGGCTCTGAGCAGCATTCGTCATCTCTTCAGTTGACAAAGTTTTGTCGCTCATTCAGGCAAAAATAGGGATCATATCATGATCTTGCCAAACAAAATGTGTGATAGATTAAACTCTGTCAAAAAGTCAGGAGTCATTCCCGGCAGAAATTGAGATGGCAGAAGATAATACAGATTAGGTAGGTTAAACCCTGGTCGGTCAAACACTGCCAGAACATTGAGTAGTCGTTTCCAGCAGAAATTCATACGACGGAAGAGAGCTGGCAAGAACCCTGGTCAGAAGCTAGCTCAACTCTGCCACTATGAGATGCCTTAACGTCTTACATCACGTTGTCTAAAGTTTCGTGCCATCGTTGGGTGTGTACTTGGCCCCGATGCCAGAAGAGGGGTTGGCCATGTGAGCGTACCGTTCGTCGCGGTGCCGGGCGAGATGTGGGCCCCACGTGTCTGTCGGAGTGGTCACCTTACGAAGACGCTGGAAGGGAAGGAAATACAACAAATTTAGAGACTTTGGAGAAATCATGGCGAAATTTTACTTAAGCGCTGCTATGTTCAGCTATGATATTACTTTTAAGTAAAGCTTTAAGATAGGAAACAACAAATGTGGAGAGGTCACCTTACGAAGGTGCTACAGTGAGAGGAAACAAATTCAGAAATTGTGAAGAAGATGGGCATAGTTTTGCTTTAGCAATGGTCAAAGCAAAGTCTGTTTTTGACTGTTTAGCCACATGTTTTCCAGTAGAATTTGACACTAAAATGTAGGAACATAAAAAGTGCATTTTGTGACCCAGCATTAAAAAGACCTGCTCTGCAGAGATGCTTCACAAAACATTTGAAATTCTACAAGGCGTATAACCATGATCTCTAACAAGTGACTTTCTGTTAGAGATCACGGTTTCTTTCTGCTAACAGAGAGAAACTGTTAGCAAATACCCAGTCTGGAAGAAAGCGTTAAAGGCAGGCTAAACTTAATTTCGTAAAGCATACTGCAGTATGTTGAATATACCACTAAGACCAGTTCTGATCATGACTTGTTTTACATGAGTCCATCATAGATTAGCATTTTTACAATATTTGAAATTCGCGGTGTGGTGATGTAATACTGGCGATATCAAAAGCCCTTTGACCTTTGAGACGTCAGATTCCGGGCTTTTGACATCGCCAGTATTACATCACCACGCCGCGAATTTCAAATATTGTTAAAACGCTAATCTATGATGGACTAGTGTAAAACAAGTCAGAACTGGTCTTAGTGGTATATTTAACATACTGCAGTATGCTTAACGAAATTAACTTTAGCCTGCCTTTAAAAAGTCTACAAAGTTAGGCCTAGAAACTTAGCCTCACCTCCATGAAGGAGCCGGGGGTCACGATGATCCAGAAGATGGCGACGCCGGGGATCCAGATGGCGCAGAAGACCAGAATCAGGTTGCCGAGGGTAACGGCCCAGAGCGGGTACTCGTAGTCTCCGTACGACACGTCCTCGTGGAACACGAAACTGAAGATCAGCACAAACTGGAGGGGAAAGAAAGAATAGAAAATTATTGATTTTGTCAGTACAATGCGTAGCGAGTAGCTTGCCTTGCATTCCGTAGGTTGCAAGCTCAATCTGAGTCATAACAAATGCGAAATCGCACATACTGCTTTCTCTGCTTACAACTCAGCACTTGCAGTAAAGAGTATGGGAGTTAAACGCACACCACTACCAGTGGACTAGCCCCCAGCTTTAGTGGTAGAACAACTGTAAGATGTTGGAAGGACTTTAACTTTTACATTTTGCCTCCATATCGGTCTTCTACATGTAGAATCGTACCTCAGGCAATTTTGGACTCCTAGATATCTTCTGACACACAGATGATGATGACAACTCAAATAGACACAAAGAAGCTGTGTACAACCTCACACTCAGGCTGGTAATAAGAAGTCAGAGGCTAGACAATAATTACAGGAAGAAAGAAGGAAGGATTGAAAAGACGTTAAGTTGAACTGACCGTGAGCAGAGCGGGTGTGATGAAGGCCCAGTTGGCCTGCCAGTAGTAGTTGGGCTGGTAGCCGGCCATCATGGCAATGTCCTTGCAGAAACGCCTCAGACCTGGAAAGGAACATCATTTTTAGTTTTTCTCATTCGCAAATAGTATCATCACTTGGTCAACTGCTGGCTAATAGCTAAGCAGGGTTCTTTGTACACAGTCAACCACTCATAGTTTACCTGTCATTTACATTACAGGGGCGACAATAAAGCTGATTCACTGAAATGCCACTGAACCTGTTAAATTACTGACAGTCTCATTTCAGTACTGATAGTTTGCTAAGGGCAATATCAATGACTCAGAGGAAAGATAGTGGATGCTGTCTTAAACCTCTGACCGTTAACAAAATCTATCCAGCTACCTTAATGTCTAACCTTTATTAATGGACTAAGAAGCTCATTCTCACTTACTCACTCTCCCATGGCTTAGTCAGCCATAGGGGCAGCATAGTGTTCAGCAAAGCTACTTGTGAACAATTATGTACTTAATATGCATTTTAGTACTTAGAATATTGTTGTAGATTGTTTTTCTGTCTAATATTCATGCATTTATCACATATGATAAATAAGGAAGAATCTCCTAGTGAACAACTGAGTTGCACCTACCGTAGAGATAAGAGATGCCGATGCACTCCATGATGGCCACAATGATGAGAGGGTAGGTCCCAGCGTAGGAGTCGATCAGCTGCACGTGGTAGATACCAGCCTACAGGAGGGGGAACAAAACTGTTAGCATGGCAGTTTAACGGATCCAGGTTGATGGTTGAAGAGTCTTGTCTAACTAAGCCAGCTATTGGGAGAATACTTGCCAGGGAAGTTTGTAGCCTGAGTACCAGCCTCTGTAGTGACCGCTGGCTCAAAAAAATCGCTTGTTAACCGTATTTAGCAAGCAATTTTGTTTTAGCCAGCGGTCACTATGGAGGCTGGCACTCAGGCTAGGAAGTTTGAACAGTCCATAGGGTTACCTGACCGTGGACTGACTTTTCTGACCAATTATGCCCTTTTTTGGCAAAATTTTACCATCCCTTACCCCTGTAGGCAGGCCTGGTGGAGGCTAGGAGAGTCACCCTTTTACAAAACAATAACATTCTCCAAAGCAAAACGTTTGTTCTAAACAGTTGTCCTCAAATACAGTTGGGGCTTATTCAATAGATTAAGTTTGAATGGCAGTTACAGTTGGCCAAGTCCTTCAGTGTGACATAGCCAGCTAACACTAATCTTTTTTGGGCTGCAATTAACTGGAGTGTAAAGAATAACTTCAGTGATGTGGAATACACCATGTTGTATCATATTCTATATGAAAGGTGTAGTTACGTACATGTGTTAGGCAGGGCATGGCCAGCAGGTAGCAGCACACAGCGATCGACAGCATCACCAGCCATTTCTTCTGCCTCAAAAGCGCCGGCCAGCCGTCGCAGATTGCCGTGGCAACCGTCTCCACGATCGTGAACTACACAGAGGAAAAAAAAAAGGAAAAAATACAGTTTTAGCTGAAAGAGTTGTAATGTTTTTTTGCACCAGTTACAAAGCGATTCATATGATACGTTGATGAAAGTTAGACATCCAGGTAGTAAGATACGCCAAAAGTAATTACTCAAGCAACTGGATAAGATTTTGAAACAGTCAGACGTTTCAGACAGCATCCACTGTCTTTCGTCAGTGACTAACGATAGGACTGAGAACACCAGGTTTTATAGCAAAACTCTGAATAGGTATGTAAATGAGGTTAAGACAATCTTGGATGTCTTGTAGTAGTCTTTAAAAGAAGATTAATTCATATGATGTACTGTAGAAACATCGTCAGGTTCAAGGCTGGAAAGAGATTATCCTGGTACATTCTTATCCAAAGACTACAGTATAACCATCAACGTCACCTTCTCAATATTTACATCAACAACATCATTCCTGCTTTATGATTGGCTCGTTTGAATAGTGTCCTTACCTGGCTGTCCAATCAAAGGGTTCGAAATCAATTCACTGCTCTGTGATTGGCCGATTTGAAAGTGTCCTAACCTGACAGTCAAATGCAAGATTGAAGAGCTACAACTTAAAAACAGTGCACTGCTTTGTGATTGGCTGATTTCAAAAGTGTCCTTACCTGACTCTCCAATTCAAGGATTTGAAACCAGTGCACTGCTTTGTGATTGGCTGATTTGAAAAGTGCATTGCTATGATTGGCTAATTTGAAAGTGTCCTTACCTGACTGTCCAATCCGAGGGTGAAGAGCATGAGGAAGAAGATAATGGCCCAGAGCGGTGAGATCGGCAGCAGAGTCAGGGCCTCCGGATACGCGACAAAGGCCAGGCCAAAACCTGCAGAGGATCAACGTTTGCAATTAGTACTTTTATTAACAACTATAACCTGCAAGGGTTAATCTGTGACACTTCTGGGACAGCTAAATTCATTTTCCTGGTTCTCAAAGCAGAGGTAACTTTGCATTTGGGCACACATTTAAACTGGGTCACACCAAAGACTTAAAGAATGACCATGCTGCTTTCTCTGGTTTCAAAGCAATCAACATTCTTATGAGATATGCCAGAAATCCCAGGCCAAAACCTGCAAGAGTTTCAAAATCTAGCTTAAGGCACTTTAGGCCATACCAATTCCTGTTTTCAATTTCCTATAATTCTCAAAGAGTTTTAACTGCAGTACTTAGCAAAATATTCTCACCTGATTTCGCGACTTCTGGGACTGTTACGTTCAGTTTCAAGGCCATGTGACCCAGGATGGAGAAGATGACAAAACCGGCGAACACACTCGTAGCGCAGTTCGTCAAGGCCACTATCAGGGCATCACTGAGGAAGAAACACAAAACGAAATGTCCTGTTAGTCGGAACTGTAGGAAGAGACCTATTCAAGTACAAGTGAGTTATTGGGACTAGGCGCTTCCATCGCGAATTGTACAAGTACAAAATGGGCAAAATTTTCAGCATTCATAGCCCATATGCAAGCAAATGAAATAGCTAAATTTCAGCCAAAATTCATAACCCATACACAATGATTTACTTTCATCAAAACCAACTTTAGTATTTACTCTACAAACAAAATATTGCAAAAATTGACAATTTTACAGCGGTTATTTTTTGCAGTGACTTTGCATTCATGACACCTTGACTATGACTTTTCACTAACGAATGACAGAATTGTTTCGACAGCGAATTCTTAACACTTTGAAAACTTTTCCCTCCTATCATGAAATAAAGCCACCGTGAAACTAAAAGAATTTACAGTACTTACTGAATTGTGTTGTTCTTGAACTTGTTATACGAGGCGAGAGTCAGCAGCCCTCCCCACGCAGCCGACAGCGAGAAGAAAATCTGGGCTGCAGCATCCTTCCATACCTGCAGTTAAAGGAACAACCAGGTTAGCAGTGCAGCAGCGCCATCTAGTGATCTGTTTGTGAACTGCACTTACCAAGGCACCATGTAGCAGTGCCCCCTGTTGTTTACAGTCTGCACTGCAACATGTACATTTTCACATAGCAAAAGTGCGTTTACACCAAAAGGCACTGAAACATTAACTAATAACTAACTAGAATGAAATAAAACAATTGAAAAGAAACTTCAGTTCCTGCAATTCTGGTTGTACTAGACTAGACATATGAATCAACCCCAAAATGCTTTAAAAATACATTTTGGCACCAAGTCCTTGTCCAATAGTAAGAGCTTTCGCATTCATCAATGAATCAAAAGTTCAAAATTCAGTATTTGAAATGTTGACTCTGTGGCTTTTTTGGTAGCATTTGGGCCTATCACAGATGCCTGTTTCTGTGTAGATTTCATTTCAATCGCCAGCCCACTCCATTTCCCTGCTAAAATGCGACAAACAAGAAATGGTGGATCCTAGCACGTAAAAAGAGTAGAGTTGCTGTGAACTTACCTTTGCGTTTAATATCTGTGACCACTTTGGTACAATGAAAAACTTGATCCCCTCAAGAGCGCCATCTAGCGTAACTCCACGGATCAGCAGGATGAGCAGCACCACGTAGGGGAAGGTAGCCGTGAAGTACACAACCTGTAATACACCAATAAATCCATCAATCGGTCAGTTAATCAATCAATCAATGAGTTCTTACCAATGGTTAAGTCGAGGTAAAGGTTTTTCCATAGCCTTTTTTATCATAGGGCCAATCAGTCAGCCAATCTATCAATTAATCGATCAATCAAGCAATTGATCAAGCAAGCAATCAATTAATTGATCAATCAATCAAATCATCAATCATTTATCACTAATAGTATTTTTTTTTACTTTGCCATGTTCAGCCAGTTTTTCTAGAATATTGTATTTAAGTAACTACTGGATCATTCTTTGACTAGTGACACGGAACAAGAGTGATGGATGTCACTCCAAACATCTTCGTAATCAGTAGTTTGAAATGAATATTAGGATCAACAGTGAACTAAAATTAGATACTGCTCACAGAAAAAAGCGTACGGACTACATCCGGGACTTTCCATAGTCTAGCACTAGCAGTTCTACAGTTTTTAGGACTCCTACTACAGTTTCTAGGTCTCCTACTACAGTTCTACAAGAGCGTACTGACCTTTCCTGAGGACTTGATGCCCTTGATGAGGCTGAAGTAGACGACGATCCAGGCCAGGAGGAGGCACAGAGCCAGCTGCCACTTAACCGTCACCGGCTCACCGATACCAGACGAACGAGACAACATGTAACGGCTGAAATGGAAGAAAAAAGCATTTCTTAGTTTTTGTTGACAATTCTTTAAACTTTAAGGTACTTTTGTTTTATTAATTTGACTGATAAAATCACACTACCACCACCACAAATGTGTGTTTCTGACAAGCGAGACAACTTGTGAATGTAATTGCTGAAACAAAACAAATCAAGAAATTCTTTTTTTCTAAATAGCTTCAGGCGTAAGCCTCAAGCGTCAACCCTCTGCACGTAAAAGAACTGGTGTGCTTGGCCAAAACCACAAGCCGTAGAAAAGCCACATTGAGTGGCTTGAAAAAGCACCATGCTTAATTAATTAGTAATTGATTAGCTAATAAATAAGTTAATTGTACTTACTCCCAGTACTCCTCACTGGGGCTGACACGGTCTGAAAGATTTCCGGTCCAGTCTGAAAAAACAAAACGGAGGTCAGATATTGACAACCGCACTTGCAAAGGCTTAGAATGGAACCTTCTGAATTAACCTTCTGTTATCATGTTCACACACACACACAGAGACAGACAGACACACAGAGACAGACACACACACACAGACAGACACACACAGACACTCACACATACACACACACACAGAGACAGACAGACACAGAGACACACACAGACACAAACACACACGAACATGCACACAAACACACATGCACACAAACACACACACCCACACGAACATGCACGCACACGCACAAACACACACACAAACGCCGACCAAAACATCCTCGACAAAAGTAATAAAAAACTAGAAAAAACTGCTGAAGCCGCTTAAAGGAAAGGAAAGTGATCTCGAACCAGTTTAGCTCGAACGAACTCAATGAACAGATGAGCTACTCTTCCACTGGTCGTGACAGAGGAGACAGACGCTATGTACAGTATTTACAGGTTCATTGTACCGGGGAAATTTCCCTAGCTCTTTTCGACAAGCACAATGCAATGAACGGCTTAACGTCCCATCCTAAGTTCCGGTAGCGCGCATGTCGGGTGAGCGACACAGCCGGGAACCAATACTTACTTGCGAGTGAGTTGGTGTCCACGCAGTCCCCGGTGTTCCACGTGTTCTCGCACGTCCTCCACGGGAGGTCAGAGGTGAAGGACGAGAAGAGGTAGAACAGCGTGTACGCGATGATGCAGTTGTAGTAGATCCCCACCAGCGCAGACGCGATCACCTGCGTGTAACCGATACCTGAAAACGATAAAGACATATCATATTACACATCATGCAGAACATAAAAACTGATTTGCATTTATTCTTAAGAAACAAGAAACCGATACTTAAAAACAGTAGACATATAGTATTATACGTTACACGGAGGACTCTTTTTTAGCACGACAACTGAAATTTGTGGACAAGCTTATGAGAGACGAGAAACCGATTCCTAAATACGATAGACATATCATATTACACGTCAAAACAGTGGGTTTGAGAGATCTCTAATGAAGCACCCCTCAGGTATGCACATCGCTGCTGAGTTTAGATATACAGGAGTGCATAATACTGGGAGACGGAATTATGAAGCTTAGTAGATGCTACCTGCAATCTTAAATTTTCTTCTCCAAATTGTAGGGGGATTCCAATCAGCCATGAATGATACAAACAGTAAACAAACAAACAAACATACCTTGGAAGAGAGGCAGGCAGCGCCAGACGCGGATCGGTCCCTGACTGGCGAACTGGCCGAGCGACGTCTCCAGGAGGAAGATGGGAAGGCCGGCAAACACCAACATGATGATGTACGGGATCAAGAACGCACCTGTGGAAGAGAAAGTGATTAGTTCAAACTTTCACTTTTCATCCATGGTCATCATCATCATCTATCGGCCATCGGCCGGGACTATATAAGAACATACATCACTCCATATTGCCCTGTCCAACATCATTTGCCCTAAGTGTTCATATGCAATCTCAGTGTCTCTGACTAAACTATTGGTAAAAGTCAAACTTCTGCAGTGCACTTGGCCATGGTACTTACGGGACACTTTGTGTGTGTTATGCTGAAGGGGGCTATACATTCTAAACAGCTTTTTGGTTAAAAGGAATTAATGCACCTGAGTTGGAAGGATGGGCTAAAATCTGAGCTCGAGTTTCTTTCCTCCTGCAAAACTGGACATTGGTTAACGTTTCTCTGCAATCAGTAAATTTTTTGACTGCAAATTCCACGTATCTTGAGCCCTACATGTGTGGTTTGTGCATTGTTCATTGACAGGTGTCACAATAAGAATCATTCCAAAACAACCGAGCAAAGGCACAGGTATATACCAATTTACTTCATGTACTCTACTAGACCACTAGAATTAGTTCATCACAAGTTTTTTCTTGTATCATCCGACTATTTCTACCACAAACAAGAAGAACTTAATAATGTCAGGCTTTGTTTGATTTGATTTTACCATCCTCAAACTTTTTCTCAACTCATTGTTTGGCCTGGTTTTTGTCAAAACAGCCTCACAGTCAAGCATTTCACAGGTGGTTGCAGCACAGGTATGCACGACACTCATAATTAGGGGTGGATACCGGTTCACTGGACCTGATTCATACCTGTACAACATCCAAGAACCAAGTCTGAAAACTGAACGTAGCACTGATGAGCTGATAGCCTGAGACTGTGAGTCTTTGTTTGGTTCCTCTTTCATGGACCATAATTTCAAGTTGTTCCTTTAGACCTGATTAAGCCCGATTGGAACCCACCCCTATTCATGATAACATGTAACATATAATCCCTCCCTGTGACACAAAGACCTTTCGCTCAGGTTATTTTGTACGGGTTGCCCAAAGGCAAAAGTCAAAAGTTCACAATGTGTGTAATTGTCTGAATTAGGGCATATGTGTGCCAGTCCTGTGCCTGATTCTTATGCTAAAATTTCATGTTTATAGCTGTGCGTATGAAACTTACATCTTTTAAGTCGTGATCAAAACTAGCATTATTTGCATCCCTCGAGGATTATAAAATGCTTGATAAACTTGAAGTACAGCAATTTTGAAACTCACACGGGCGATTTAACAATTTTGCACATTGACGTCAACTGACTTTTCCAAACAATGGGTCTCTATAAAGTAACCTTTAACATGTCAGTGGATAAAAGCCAGGGGACGCAAACATAACGTCACGTTATGCACAAATGTGCTGCACGATACAAGTGATCAAGTCTAATCTGAGGCATTGGACTGGAAAAATTCAAGCAAGCCCGTCTGAGAAACAGCTTACCAGACTCACTGTTGATATTTCAAATTTCAGACAATCAATATTCCAGACAGTTAATATAGAAAGGAGAGAAGCTAGAACTGAACCAACAGAAAACCCTTCTTTGAAATTAAATGTTAACATTCTCGAGGTGTCCGTTTTGTGATGGCTTTTACAAAATGAGCGTGCCTTGTGTTGACCATTTCTGCGCTTAAACCATTTAACTTAAAATGTGACTTGTTCTATCAAGACTTCAAATTGAAATACATAAAGATGCTTCAACCACACCTGGAGCACGTAAAAGAGCCGACCACACTAATGGAAATAGTTTGGGACCTACCCGATGTGAATGGATCAAATCTGTCAGGATATGGAGCCTGTATTGTTCGGTACCATGAGGCGGTTTACCAGGTATGGAAAACATTGACCAACAAACAAACTCACCTCCACCGTTCTCGAAGGCAAGGTAGGGGAATCGCCAGACATTGCCGAGCCCGACGGCGTAGCCGATACAGGAGAGGATGTAGTCGGCCTTGTTCGACCAGTTCCCGCGCTCCTTGTTCTCGTCTCCATCCTCCACCAGATCCATCTGACTGACGGCGTTCGTCTCCGGGTCGTAGCTGTCCTTCCACTTGCCATCGCGGGCGGTGTACTGGGGAGTTACAGGAGAGAACAGGGGTTAGAAAACAGAACAGACTAACAGCGCAATAACCCTAACCCTAAACCCTTCCACTTCCCATCCCGGCTGGTGTACTATGGAGGCAGGATAGAACAAGGCTTAGAAAAAGTCAGCCCTACACCCTATCCCTAACCCAACTTTATTCCTAACCCTAACCCTAACTTGCCATCTCGGCTGGTGTACATGTACTTCAGAGGTACAAGCTTAGAATGAACATTTGGCTTAGAAAAACTTAGTCCAGCTGAGGGCGGGTCACAAACCACGGACTGCGCAGGCTACAGTGCATGTTTCTTTCTTTTGGTTTATAAGAAATTGACCATCCCTCGTTTAATATTTTTACTGTTGATGGTTCTTGAATGTATTCAAGGTGTGGCTCTCCGAAAACATGAGACCATCAGAGGACAGTGACTGGCTGACAAACAACGTGGCAAATTGAGTTTAAAACTTCTTCATGGAGAAACCAGGATTCAAACCCACGACACTGTGGTTCAAGTAGAATTCTCAACCACCCAAGACGACAGTTGACTCGAAACAACACGTCATGGCGTGAAGAAATCTCACAAAAACACCACAAACTCGGCGTCTTACCAAGTTGTATCGCTTTCACTTTCAAAGATGTTGACGCCTCACACCTTGTAGGCAAGACGCAAGTCTTACCTTCGCCAAGCGTTCAGCAGTTAACAAGGAGACATTGTTCTGGTCTGGCCAAGACATTTCTGGGATTCTTAGAACACCTGCGACGTTTTGCCAGCGAAAAGGCCTCTCCCTTTCAAGTTCACCAGTCGTCAACACCAATGCGGGTTTGTTTATTTTGAGGGTTTGCGTACGTGTACAGTAGGATGGATACAGGAAACCGTTTGTTTTCTGTTATGGCCGTATCAAGTTATTTAGTCCTTCCAGTTCACAAACAAAGCTAAAACAAATACCATTCTCAGGACAACATTTGAAAGGAATTTCTCCCTCAACTTTCCACGTTAGGATATACCGTATTCTCTTTCTCCAATTGATTTTCATCTAGGATACAGTTTTGGCCACTTTACGCATACGAACTCAATGATAACCACTTTGTTCCACTAGAACTGCCAACACAAATGCCTGGGAACTGGCATAATCAGATTCTTGAAAGGAGAGAAATTCCTGAGTTTCAAATTCCACAAAGCTAAATCTTGGCAAGGGGGGAAGCTAAACATTGGGTTCTGTCACAAGTTCAATGTTCTGTCTAACTGTTCGGTGATATATAACCAGTGATAAACAATCCTTGAATGTTGAATTCCAAATCTGCTATGTTATCATTATGTTAAGTTAACATACTTTTTGAAGATGTTTGGCACTGAAATTGCATTGGTTATGGGGTTAGGCAGCAGGTTTAAACAAAAAGCAGCTTGTTCAAGGCGATAGATGTTAATTATGGAAAAGCTGCTCTGAAAAGGTCACCATTTGCGTTATCATAGAGAAATTGAACATTCATTATCACCCCTAAACAACAATGGAACAGTCCAGTTACATTCTTGAACAGGTGCCAAAGTTGGTCATTTGCATCTCTATGGGACTAGTTCATTCAAAAACTTTGTGAGGGAGAATGATCATTTAAAAGGGATAATATGAGGGTAGTCAAAACAATTATGAGGACAAAAAATATGTGTAAAAATACAACATTTGATGCTGGGAAAAAGAAAAACGAAACGGGCCTTGGTTGCTATAG
Organism: Branchiostoma lanceolatum; assembly: GCF_035083965.1. Classification (NCBI taxonomy): domain Eukaryota; kingdom Metazoa; phylum Chordata; class Leptocardii; order Amphioxiformes; family Branchiostomatidae; genus Branchiostoma; species Branchiostoma lanceolatum. Next base: position 18,588,958 of record NC_089738.1, on the reverse strand, counting down.
TACTAAAAAAATGGCCCTCTTTGGAATGGAACAGCCCGGAACCTGTGATGTCACTGACACCTGTTGTGCCCAGCTAGTTCTATCCGGCTGGGTGCATCAAAAACAACACCCACGCTTGTCTGAGCTTCAAACAGACCCACGTAAGTGTAAGTAGCGTGGGTTTGAGTCTCAGTCACCCAAGACTTCCTTTTGAGACCATTAGCCGCAATCAACATTTCTGAACTTCTTTTCAACTTCAAGAAGTGAGAAAGATTGTTCATGGCAAGGACAGGCTCTACATGTATTACATGTATGTATTGTGCTGAGCATTTACAGTTTCACCGTACTGGGGAAATTCCTCTGTTCTTTTCGACAAGTACAAAGAACAGTTGACCTCCAAGCACTATAGGTACAACCCTTTTTGTGGCATGCAAATTGTTTGAGCAACAACAGCCAAGATTTGAACTGATCTAAACCTTCCAGTTTAGAAAAAGGCTTACCTACATACAGAACAGAATTGTACTGGTTTCAAACTCTGTACACTATAATTAGATAACAATGCTATATAACAATTGATAGCTTTTGCTTTAAACTGACTACCTATAACTGCAAATTAGCAAATGTCACCAAAATGATACAATAACATTCAAGAAATATTACATCAACAAGCAGTAAGCTTGGACTCAGCAAACACTTCAAACTTCACTTCCGTTTGGAAAGTAGGAGGGGCTACTCTACTTCTTGCTGAGCAAATACACAAGCTGTAAAAATCCACTTTAGCAGGCTCATATACATTCCTTTGTATTCATTTCTGATTGATTCTGCTACAGGTACAGACTATAATTGCATGGTCATCAAGTCTTTTATAAGAGGGGCCACTTTTCAGGGGTAATCTTAAGATGTTTTTATAGCGAGGTCTTTTGGTTGAAATCATTTTTACTACTCTAAAGACAAAAATACCCTCCCTCACCCCCCCAAGCAAATTGTACTAGATGTCCCAAGCAGCATAAATTTCCCCCTTTATAAGAATTTATGGAAGATCACAGCGAAAGGGCCTTGTTTTAAGAAGCATTGAAGTCATCATAAAACAATGACTTAAAACAAAAGCAAAATCTCAATACGATTTCTAAGAACGGTAAGATCACTGTGTAATTTCATTGCAAGAAATCTTGCTCTAAATGATGTCTCAAGTCATAAATTCCACCATATAGGTAAGGCATCGCCTGGTACAAGACCTAGTCGCTCCAATTAAAGATTAAATATCACGATCTGTCATTTCTTTCATCACATCTAGGCAGGAATCAAACAAGGCCTTCGACAATCATTGTAGTAAGTCAGGTCACCTGTATCAGCCCAATCAAACACCCCAAAGCGACGTCGACCACTTCAATTCGCGATCACTCGATCGTAGCGTTTGCTTCCATTCACGCGTCTACCGAGCGTAGCGACCCGGATGCATTCGAAAACTTTCCTGGCAAAGCAAGCGTTTCTAGAACACAAGCAAACCTCCATTAAATCTGATCCGCAAATACAACAGTCTGAGATTGAAAGACTCCCTTTCCAGAGCGTAACAGTATTTACAATATCCAGTAGCAGACGTCACAACTCTTTTTACTGCCAGCAGCATGTTTGACTAACTGTTCAAATACTGTTCTGTTTTCCATTCAATCTAATGACAACCTATTTTTACAGCCTTTTTGATTAAGACTGTTGGTAACGAACTATAGCAGAAGGTACTGACTTTGTGTTAAAGCTCACTCAAACCTTTTGATTGAAACATTTCAAAGAAATTACTTCAAGATTCCTGCAGTTCCAAGAAATCCCTTCCTCATTTTCTCAGGATACCTCTCCCAGAAGACAAACAAAAGAAACACAAAGACTTAAAGATATGCAAATTACCACCTGAGAAGAGGAGAATGCTAAGACAAAGCAAGGAGGTTAAATGACAAAGCAACAATTATCATAGCTTGAGTTCCAGTATTGCCCACAGGCATTGGGATTAAAAATGAAAATAGTTTCAATAATCACTTGTCTCCATTTGATACTCTCCAGGCATCTTCTGAGTATTTCTCACCTGATTCCTCTATAGGCCATACCAAGTTAGCTCCTCGGTTCTCATACATTTTATATTGAAAATTTAGCAAGTGGAGAATATAAACTCAGTCCTAGGAAAACTTGAATCTAACTACATGTATATTCACTCCCTGAAACTGTGTGACCCATGATAAGAACTTACCCCTCAGACTGTTTTCTGGTTACCCTACTAGTTGTGGTTGGAAAAACAATTTGGCTTTTTTCATGTTGATCTTGCAATTCAGTATTACCTTTATCAAATTCCAGAAACAACAAACACACAATTGGTTTGGCCATGAGTGACAGTTCTGAAGACAGTGACTCAGCAGGTGGCTGAGAGGAGGGAGGGAACACAGAGGTGATAAGATCTTTATGGAGGTGATTATTTGAGATTGATGAACCCCCCTACAGAGTCCACATACCAGCACAGCCCTCAATCAAACTGGACAGGGCAGTTAGGCAGGATTCAGGGCAGTGAGAGCTGGAAACAGCTTTTTCTGAATACCTAGCACATGTTATCTTAATTCAAGTGCAGTTGGGCTGGCTTCAGGGTTAGCCTCTACCAGGCTCCACAGGTCGCTGGAAAAATAGCAGAAATTGGCCGAATAGACTGATAACATAACAGAGGAGTTAGCTGGCCTGGGAGTACAGTTTGCGACCTAGGAAGCTAACTCCTCCGGCATGTTATCTGTCTATTTGGCCAATTTCAACTTTTTTTCCATCGACCTGTGGAGTCTGGTAGAGGCTACTTCAGGGCAGCCAGAGCTGGAAACAGCTTTTTCTGAATACCTACATGTAATCTCCTAGCAGATTTATTGGTGGCTTTACAGTATCCAAAGGGGAAAAGCAGTATCAAATTGGCCTCAGGGAATCTGCTTTCACTCAGACAGGGAGGAGCATTTCTTTTCAAAGATGGTGTTGTTGCCCTAAATGAAGGGCAACAATAGCCTCCATAGCAGGCTATATGGGTCGACTGAACAAATGACCCAGTACAAAAAGAAGCAATCAGCAAAAAGTGTATTATAAGCCAAAAAAAGGGCCCATATAGAGCCTGCAATGGAGGCTATTGTTGCCCTTCCTTTAATTTTGATTCTGTCATTGACACTGGGAAATCTGCTTGGATATTATGAATACCTCCACATTGGTGAAGGTAGCATTCACAATCTTTAATCAAGAAACAGGCTTTTCAACAGGGGCTGAGCTCTGTTTCTTCAATCTCCACAATCAAACTGTCAGACAGATGATGTAGATATAGCCTTGGGCAACCAGGACTGTTAGAACAATGAAATGAGGGTTTCTCAGTATTCCTGAGTTCTTTAACCCTTGTCCTGAGGACCCCCTGTATATAGGGGTTGCACATAACAGAGCCTGTATGTGGGTCCCGTATATGTACGGGTTGAGGTTTTTTTTCAGCTGAATGCATCACACTGCAGTGAAACGCACCGAATGCAGTACTAACTATGCCACAGCAACGCAGAAAAGTCTAGGGAAAATGACCTGATTTAAGAAATAAAATTAGTGAAATGAATTGCGTAAAAAAAAATGCCAGCAGGACATGGGTTAAAAGAGAAAAGGGTCAGCGAAGTTTATCCATACATTTGACCCAAACTCATCGCTCAAAGATACGTTTCACTGACTTTTCTTCTGAAAGTACATTAGCAATAGAACACTTTGTGAGAATCTGCAGTACTGTAACAGAAATTCACCTCAAATTTGTATCATTTAAGGGATCTGAAAAATGTAATGTACAGCCACTATAGCTAGGCAAAACAAAACCTCAACAGATCAGAAATAAATAACTTACCTATAGGTAATGTTACAGGTTAGGTGTTAGTTAGGAAAGAACCTGGATAAGAACCCAGACAGCGAGCCCACAGCTACTTTGAAGTCACTACCTGAAGAGACCCAAATAAACATTCACATTCCAAGGATTTAAAACACAAAGACGCTCTTTTCTTTCCTCTTCCCATGTGCTTTCCTAAAACTCTAGATTTTCAAAGCAATCTCTTTGCAACTTTGTTGAACTGAAGCCCTGAAAACTGCTTGTGTCAGGTCTTTTTGACCCGTGCTAGTCCTTTTGAGGGGACCAGTTTGCAGCTCTTTCCATGTGCTTTCCTCACTTTCGATTTTCAAAGGAATCTTTATGAAACTTTGTTGAACTGAAGCCCTGAAAACTGCTGGTGTCAGGTCTTTTTGACCCGTGCTAGTCCTTTTGAGGGGACCAGTTTATTTATTTGCAGCTCTTTCCATGTGCTTTCCTCACTTTAGATTTTCAAAGGAATCTTTATAAAACTTTGTTGAACTGAAGCCCTGAAAACTGCTGGTGTCAGGTCTTTTTGACCCGTGCTAGTCCTTTTGAGGGGACCAGTTTGCAGCTCTTTCCATGTGCTTTCCTAAAACTTTAGATTTTCAAAGGAATCTTTATAAAACTTTGTTGAACTGAAGCCCTGAAAACTGCTTGTGTCAGGCCTTTTTGACCCATGCTACCTTTTGAGGGGACCGTTTTGCAGCTCTTTTCATGAGCTTTCCTAAAACTCTAGATTTTCACAAGAATCTTTTCGCAACTTTGTTGAACTGAAGCCCTGAAAACTGCTGGTGTCAGGTCTTTATGACTCGTGCTAGTCCTTTTGAGGGGACCAGTTTGCAGCTCTTTCCATGTGCTTTCCTCACTTTAGATTTTCAAAGCAATCTCTTCGCAACTTTGTTGAACTAAAGCCCTGATAACTGCTTGTGTCAGGTCTTTTTCACCCGTGCTACCATTTTCGTGAGACCGGTTGATCCGGTTCTCACCACCGGTCAGTGACCGATCACTCTGAAAGGCGAGAGACATCAATGGGATAGTTCTATCTGGGTCATTTCGAGGACGGAATGACCTCAGGTACACTCCGGCGCCAGAAGTTTCGGGTCAGCGAACATGAACAACACCAGAGTACAACCCTCAGAACAAACAAGTGCTGTAAAACGGTTGGTCAGAGAAACAACAACTTTACAACTTTGGTACACTGTAATGCAACCATCAGTTGGGAGAAACGCCCGTTTTTATAGACATTGGACAGTTCAGTAGCCCTTGGTTAAACTAAATGTTAGTTGGGACAATATAGGTTTGCTACCAAGTTGACCATATGCACACAAACATCACTCTTAATAGCTCAAAGAAAGACAGACAAAAAAGGCAGCTAGCATGGATTCACTTACATTTTTAATTTTAAACAGTTGTTTTCCAAGAGACTGAGGAATTGTTCCTGACTTGTCTGTTTGTGCATGTTTTACATTTTGCATCCTCTAGACCACGTGTAGTCATCTGTGCACTTAGCCCGTATGGGAAGGAATATGCAAAGACTAAAGTTCTTATCAAAGTTAAAGTCACACCGAGAAACGACTCTTATCGACCTTACTGGTCACCGCCTCTGTATTGTTTCTAACTGTGCAAAATAAAGAATGGAATAGACTAGAACGGAATAGAATGAAACAGAATAGAATGGAACAGAATGGAATAGAACGGAATAGAATAGAACAGCATAGAATGGAGCAGAATGGAGCAGAATGGAATAGAACGAAATAGAATGGAATAGAATAGAATAGAATAAATTCTTACTATTGTTCCCACCCATCCTCCTGTTCCTGTATTTACTCTAACCTGGCTGGATGTAACTGACACCATAGCACTAATGTCCATCCAGGGGTTATTGGCCTTCTGACAAGACAAACAGCAAACAGGTAAGGCAGAACAGGTGTCTCGCCTTGCACACCTGCCTGGCACTACCTGGACACACCTGTGTTTGTTAAGTCAAGGAGGTTCTAACTTTCTTGGACAACAGACATGACATGCCCAATCTAGGCATGAGGTACAGGTAGGTTTTCCTTTGAATTGTAACATCAACTCCATAAAAAACTAGGAGGCCCATTATTGAATTTGACCTTCGTTTTCCCAGCCCCTGTTCACCTACCAAATATCGCAAGGATCCATCTACAACTTCCCAAGTTATGCTGGCAACAGGCACACGGACACACCTACAAACAGCACCTGGTAAACAAAATCAGCTGCTGCAGTTCCAAGAAAAAAGGCGCTAGGGGGCCCAAACCTACACGACTTATTCTCACTCCCAATAGCTACGCCGCCAAAAACAGAAGCTTCTTGGCAGAATGGTAAAAACTTTGTTATTGAGGTCTTCTCAAGAATGTTTCATACACCTGGATATCTTCAGAGTGCTTAGCATCTGGACATATACAAAAGTAAGATCACAGTTCATAGTTTATACTCATAGTTCATCCATACCTACACACCCACACTGTGTGACAGACACCCCACCTTCTTCCGCCCATTAAAACAGTGACGAACACGGCATGAATGTTCAACCCGGAGGGCATGCAGGCATGTAATGGGCTTTTCTTACTGACACCACCGCCAGTTGATCATGGAAGTCACAGATTCACAAACAGACAGAGACTTCCCTGGACAGAACTGTTACCAGTTAGTATGAATGCTAGGGATATTCAATTCACTGAGGAAAAGTAAATCTTGACTCATGAAAACCATGAAGTCCAAGGAGGAAAAGTTTGTATCTTAGTACACCCGGAGGGCATGGCAGTTGTAATGTGCTTTTCACAATGACAACAAGGCCATTTGATAATGGTTGTAATACATTTTCTGAGCAAGCATAGAGAGACAGGGCTCTCTTTTAAATCAGTTACTCAGTTAACTGAAGGGACCGCCCTAAAGATTAATGAATAAAAAGATAAAAATAAAACAGGAAGGAACCTTTACCAATTGGATTGATTGTATGGGAATTTTTACTTCACTGAGGAAAAGCGAGTCTTGGGACACAGAAATTTGACGTGCTGGCAAAGCTGAACAGGAAAATCAACATGAAAACAAGTCTGAGGGGGACGCCTCAAGCCTGGTACACACAGTATCAGTGAGAGACACTTTCCATAACTTCTACTTTCATTCAAGCTTTGATCTTCTAGTGAAATGCCACACCATTTTCAAAGAAAGTCCTTGTACTTTCTAAAGATATTAAATCCTGAATGACTCTCTGAAGACTTCAGAGACAAATGTCATGTAAAAACACCCACAAAAATGTAGAAGACAGGCAGCGTAAAATGTGATGCGCCACAAAAAAGGCCATACCATCGGAACCCTACCGACAAAACCAACTAATCTGTAAAAAGTGGCAAAATGTTACATCTCTAACATAAACCCTTAACATTAAATGTTAGATTACGACGCTACCTACCTCTGACTGCGGTACGTCTGCATACGCCATCGTAAAATCAGTCTGAATCCTCTTAGATCCCTCGCACAAATGAAACGCTGACCAAAACACGTCTCGTAGACGCTGACTTAACCACGACTAGCAGTTTAACTGCTTTCATTGCCAAAACTAGGTGGAGTCATAATTAGTCATAATTAAGTCATGACGAGAGCGTCGCTTTGTGTTGTGTTTCTGAGAAGGCTTGTGATCTTAGATAAACTCATCATTAATTATGATAGAAGCTTCTTAGATAATCTTTAACAAAGTTGAATATTCAGGTCTTGTAAGATATTAAAACAGGTGGTTCAATGTGACAGAGGTCGGTGCCCTTGGGTAACCGCCTGACACAGTTTTTACATACCTGAAGTTTAACACAGTAGAAATCCCCACATGTTTTTCTTACTTCTGGAGGAACAAAACAAGTCAAACATTGTCTGAGAAATGTTCCAGTGAGGCACTGAGGATTGAAGGAAAATTCAGTGCTCTTAAGCAAGAATATTACTTTTAATATAATGTCCATGTCTAATGATTCTTGATCAAAAGCATTCATCATACATGTGTTGTCTTGAATTGGTGGATTAGTACCTGAAGAACTGACTGTAATGACAGATTTTCTTCATAGGGGGCCTACATGGGGGGGTCCCGACAACATTTAATGCTAAATTCATTCGTAACGTATAGGGACAGGGATAACAATTTACAGGACATGGAAATAACTTAGCCTACGCCTGATGGTAAAACTGGGGCATGCAAGCTAGCCTCTACCAGGCTCTGCAGATGGCTGGAAAAATAGTACAAATTGGCCAAATAGAGTGAATAGTAAGCTAAGGGATCGGCTACGGAGAGAGTGACAAGAGGCTACGGACAGACCACCTTTATGATTATAAACGTAAAATCTCACCACTGCCAATACAGTCCAATTATCACTGTATCGTGAATAGACTCGTTACTCGTTAATGAGTAAGTTTACGACAGCATTGCCCAATGATGAACTCCACTAATTACCTCCTTTCTGTAGCACAGTTAATCTGAACACTGCTCTTACTCAATCAGCTAAACACAAAAGTTTAGGCCATATTTCAAGAGTTTAATTAGCGCAATGGATTGTGTATAATCTGACCTGATCTTATGTAAGAGAGGTAAATTGTGTATTTCTGCAGCCACATCAAAAAGTTTAATTCATTGCTTCTTGTAAAGAAAAAGGCTTAACAGGAAGAACAAACAATTTGAATAAATTGCCTAGATAACAATACTACATGTTGTAAACATTTCTTTTTTAATATGACTGATGGACATTTTTTTTTCCTGAACCTACAATTTATTGAAGAGTCTCTCTTTATCTCTTTCCAGAGAGCAAACATTAGCACTATGAAAGTATGTCTGAAAGAAATTTGTCGTTTTTTTTCAAGACCACCCCCCCCCCCCACAATTTCATATTATGTAAGTCACAGTAACACGACACCAGCGGCCGCGCGTGGGGTGGATGAACTTTGTCCCTCGACGACTGTAAAAACATGATATCACCATGGTAACTTGAACAGTAACAACAAACAATTCAGCAGATTTTTGGCATTCTGCGATGCCGCCCTTCACCCCACCAAGGATAATGTATCGGTCTAAGCATGGCTGCACAAAATTAAGTTCTGGACAATGCGCTGTCAGCACTTACATTTCCCCCCAAGATATCCACCTCTTAGTCTTGCTCAAAATGTGTCATACAACATTCATATAGGAGAAAGAGTAAGACTCTAATAAACTTGAAGTTTGATGACTTTTAGATACCTAGAAAATTACTTCAAGCTTCACTAAACATGAAGAAAACACCTTGCAATGTTGTTGTTGTTTTTGCATTGTACTTCTTGAACCGAAGTTCTTGTTTTGAGGAAGCTATGCTACTCAAAATCACTGAATTAAGTGTTCTACAGGCAAACTCATCTGTGTCACATTCTGGAAGGTTTCAGCCGTTAAAATAACCCTTAAGCGTCAGTTTTAAGTAGTTGTTGAAATTACGGGTGGGGCCGGGACACTTAAGTACACAACGCGATTTATCCAACGGTTTGGTCTCTGCTACCGACTTTTTGTTGGCTCACCACCAATTCCAGTAGTAAGGCAAACTTTTCCTACACCGGAAAAACAAATTTGCGGAGGGAAAACTGACGTGAGATGCGCCGCAAATGGAAGGAAAAGGCGTAAATAAAAGGTTTGGTCCACCCAGGGCGTGGTGACCCAGAGTATCGTGTTACCGGGTCGGGTTACAACAAAGTAGCAAACCCTCCCGCCATGGCGACACACACACGTTTTCACCACAAACTTCGCGCCAAGCCGGGTCCTGGTTAATGTATAAACTCAGCTCTGATACAGGCACGGAAGAGGAACCTGTTTGTGTTAGATTTACGAGTTCAAAACACCACGTTTTCGGCGTTTGCCCGCGGGCTATGCGCACCTGAAATGCCGGTCAGCACAAATCCGAACACTCTTAGCAGGGCGGGTCAAATCTGTCACAAATTTCACCCTAAAAATGGCTTTCCGCTACTTTTCTGCTTCGTAGCTAAGATTGCGGTGTATTTAGCTGCAACATTTAAGTTCTTACATAGTCAAGACTCTAATCTTTAAGAAACTACGAGTTAAGAAGCCCGGGGAAGCTAGACGGTGCGATATGGCTTCTACCTACCCGTGGACAGGTAAGCTGGTGTTAAAGTAACAGATTTTGTCAGTGCACAAATATGTGGCTTCAGGAAAATACCGCCAACTTTTTCAACCGTTCAGAGAAGCCAGTCTTACCCAGGACTGTGTAGTATTAACGCTATGTTTTAATTTCACGGATTTGATACTAACATTACACAACAAACAGTTTAAACCTGCATGGCTTAAAACAGATTCGTTTCAGTCACACCTGTTTGATTTAAGAGAAACATGGCGGTTTGTAAAGACCACAAAAGCGCTGAAATGTTCCCACAAATTATGCACAATCTGACCCTGAATTATCTATCGTGACTGCGAGCTTCTTTGTTGGCGAAAAATACCACGCATGACCGTGAGAACCAGGTCGCCAAATCATCCGCAATCAACAACATTGAAAACTTTTGTTCCCTCTTAAAACCGGAAAACAACTTGTTTGGGAGCCGCGCTAAAGCCTTACCGGTTCGTTGGTGGCGTTGTAGCTGGCGGCTCCGCCGTCTTGTAGACCAGGGTTGTCCATGTTCGAGCTTTCGCGAAGATCTTGTCTTGACACGACCTTTTCTCAGCGCACCTCTGCAGGTATCTGACGTTATTTACGAATGAAGAGCTCTTTGTTCCAAACAGGTGAAATTTGAGACGGGCGGCTCCACTAAAAGTTGGGAGTTTGGCGTCCGTTTTGAATGATTTACGGCTTCAAAATGTAAACAAAGCTGATAATGTAGGTAAAAGATAGCGGAATTTTCCATGACGTTTAAAATTAGATATTGTGATGGTATTCCTTATGCTGTAACAGTGATTCTTTTGTGAGTTGTCCTGACGCAAAGATTCTATCCCCCCTGATAATTATAACTTGGAACAGTCCACCCATATTTGGCCTGAGGCGGGTGTTCGAGAACCCTTAATCGAGGCGCGAAAACCGTGGCGCGAAAGAGCACGTGATTTACAACAATAAGTACGTTTTGAATAACAAATCGATGTTTCAGTGGTTTAAAGTTTAGAAATGTCGAAATTGCGTGAGTTTTAGGCCTCAAAAATGTTGAAAGATTGACCCCGGCGGCTTACTCTTCGTGGGTGACTGGTCGAGACAAATTGCGCAAATTGTCCTGAAGCAATGCAATTATACCAACAGGTCAACGGTGGGTCGTGAGCACGTTTTACCAAACACACGTTGTCTTTGTTTGTTGGCTTGTTTTCCTTTTTGTACACAGTACCCTCAAATTCAAAGTGTCAACATAACCAGAATGCAGTAAAATGAAGGAAAACGGACGGGAAAACTGGCAATTCTCTTCTTTTTTTTCTGACTCATCTACTTTTAAGAGTACCTAGTCCACACGATCATACGAGTTCTGGCTGGTTTCCGCTTGTCAATCAAAGCTCGGAATCCAAGTTTTAAGACACTATCAACCACCACCTGTATCTAGAAACACGAGGAAATGTCGCAAACTTTCAAATATCTCGGGAAAACTTTACTGAATGCGCATGAAGAGACCCAAATTTTTTAACCGTAAGATTTCAAAAGGTAGGAGTACCCCTGTCAAAGACAGCGTCTTGTTAGAGTAATCTCCAAGCAGATGTAAGGAACTGGGTCAATGTCAGTGTTTTACGCTTATTTTTGCAACATTTAGTGCGTCTTCCTAGTAGTGTAAGGACGAGGCGACAAGTTTTAAAAACTGTACTACCAAAATAGCATACAAATGTTGCAAAAACATTCGTAAAACACTGAGACTGAGCTAGATCCTTTACATCTGCTTGGAGATTGAGACAGGGGGCAGTGGCGACAACTTGCTGACTACGCAACTATAGCCCCAGGTGGGAACGATTCGAGAATGTTGCCGGAAGCCACGAAATTACCTGTTCCATAAATCTTATGACGTCATAACTATGCTAATAGGCGGTTGGCGGATGTGACGAGTTTCAAATGCCATAGATATTATGACGTCACAAGTCGAATTCTTGATGGAATGACAGGACTTTCTTGTGACGTCACAAAGGCCTTGTTGGGTGTTGTTTCAGAGAATGGAGATTTATTTTGGAGAGATAGTGAAGGAAAGACTCCCCTTTCGAACTAGTTTTTTTGTTGGGCTAGGTTGGTGAGATAAAAAAACATGACAAAGTTGTAAAAAACGGAAAAAAAACGCCTAAAACACGTCAAAAACCAGCCGAACCCACTCCTCTGCTTGGAGAGTGCGCCTATCGATTGTACATGGATCAGTGCACTGCCCGTGAGAAACACGTGAACTCGGCGATCGATGGCGGCGTCTGACGCACATGCGGGGCTGTATCGTCTGCGGTATCTTACCAGGCTTTAGGGCACGACTACTGACTAGTACAGGAAATCAATGAAGTACAGGGAAATCACAACTTCCAGTCAAGCCAGGGGCACCATGCGTGTGGCTGCATGGTCTGTACTATCTTTATAACTAGTCTTTATGAGTTATAAATGACTGGCCTGGAAAATTGATGAAGTACAGGGAAATCACAACGTCTAACCGAACTGGTGACAGCACAACTCTCAGGGAAAAGGGTTCAACTCTGTCTTTCAAAAAATCATCTGCCTTGTCGTATCCGACGATGTCGTAGATCACTGTAGCATCTTGGCTTTAGAAGCACGACAGGGAAATCACGAGTTCCAATCAAACGCGAGAGGCAGCTCACGTGATGCTGTATCGTCTGTGGTGGCTCTATGAGCATGCCTGGTTAACAATAATCCGCCGGGTACATAAATCCGCCACTTTGAAAAAAAGTGGGCTTAAGAAATCTCTAGTGCAGCACCCCCAGGTATGCTCAAAAATAAACAAACAAACAAACAAGCAAACAGACAAAATCAAGCTGTCTTGGTAAGGAAAGGTTGCCTTTGATCATATTGTAGACGGTTAGTTCTATCAAAACCGCTCGACAAAGAAATCCGTGCTGCGTATGTCAATGTAACGAACTTCGCACTTCCTCCAAACATCTGCTTGGAGGCCCCCGTAACTCTCCCCGGCTGACAACTTGACACATGTTTGTATGAATGTAGCGATTTGGTTCCTCACACGACTCGTCACACAGGGGACGTGTGGGCATGCGGCGCTACACTCGCTTTGGCGCGCTTGACGTCATCACAACACCGTAAATTCTCTTATCCCTGACACTTGTGTTTAAAAAACAAGACGCAGGCTTTGAAGGCGTGCTTGTTTTCCCTCAGCGCCATCAATTCCCAAGACGTCTCCGTGACATTTGAGAAATCTACAGGACTTAACCGCTGGGTCCCCCCTAAGACTTGACATACGTAAGGATCAAAGGAAGTGGTTTGTTGACGTTATTGGGTTAGACTCTGTTACAAGATGTCACGAAATGTTGGCTTGTAGCCAGGATGGACGGATGATGCAGATATAGAGATGGTGAGGGAGAGAGAGAGAGAGAGAGAGACAGAGACAGAGACAGAGAGAGAGAGAGAGAGAGAAAGAAAGAAAGAAAGAAAGAGGGAGAGAGACAGACAGACAGAGAGAGAACGAGAGACACAGAGAGAAAGAGAGAGAGAGAGGAGAGAGAAAGAAAGAAAAAGAGAAAGAGAGAGGGGGAAAGAGAAAGAGGCGGAAAGAGAAATCTAGGCAATAATTGATAGTGACATGCTAGGACACTTTCTTGAGCAGTTAACATGTACCTGCGTCAATACGCATCTGAGTAGGCTTGATCTCTTCTCTCTTACTCCTCGGGAAATCCCCTTAACTCTTCAATAAAAATGCGCCATTTGTTTCAGAAACACACCGTACGAATGATGATGGTGAGAGACTCAGATTGCACGACGATGTCCTCCTTAACTTAAGAGCTTGTCTCTACTACGTCAATACAACCATAGTGCACTTCTAAGCAGACTTTCCTGCAACTCTTTGGTGAATTACAGGCATTTTGGTTCAGTGGAAGTGCATAAATTTTTACCAACTATCACAGGTGGAAATAACGGCATAGAGAGAGCTCTTCCGGTGCTGTATTATTGGCCCTGCAATATCTAAAGTAGACCGATTCAAATCGTTAATTCAGTCACGCAAAATGCATATAACGTTAGCTAGAGCTAGCTTAGAGTTATGGTACTCGTCTTGAAAACTCTCTAGTAAAGTATAAGCTTTCGCCATGGTTCCGCGGACGTGCGTCACTTTTTCCACAAACTATCCCAAGCGAACATAAGGACATCTAGTGAGCTCGCACTGCGCTGTTATCTGCCCAGAGCGCACGGTGAATATCATCTAAAGCAGAGTTAGTAGTGATTGAAAGCATTGCGTCAGTGAAATGGACCCGGGCGTATTTCCTGTTCAACTCGTGGCGATCTAATGCCTGTTATGTTGACGGTGCTTGCGTCAATGCAAAACGCCGGAGGAATCGTGGTCTGCAACTTGAAGTAGGCTTTAGATTATGGTGATTTCAAGTCTTGCGTCAGTGCAAATTGCAGCTAGCAGAGGAAGTATCACGCACTGAAACCTGAAGTCAGGCAATAGGCTGGAAACGTAGAATACACTTCAGGGAGGAAAGTCTGTAAGTTGACTTTAAGTAGAAGCTGGCGTCAATGCAAAATACTTTTTTCTCTTGAAGCTGTATTAGAAGATACGCACAGTGAATCATGATCATTTGAGGACAGTGCGTCAGCTCAAAATGCAGCTTGCGGTACTGGCGACGTGTAGAATGTTCATTTCGCTAAGCAAAAAATAGAAGATGATTCCAAGGGATTCAAAGTTAGATTCAAAGTGACCCCCTGTACATAAGGACCAGCACCCCCTGTACATAAGGACCAGCACCCCCTGTACATAAGGACCAGCGGATCAATTTGACCACATCCCATTGACACAAGCATTGCGAATCCTGCCTATAATATAGTGACTTCCTATCCACATAGACCAGATTTTATGAGCGGTATTCTCCGGCAGGTTTGACTGTATTACGTCAATGCCAACTGCAGCGGAGATGTCAAAACGGTCATAAAGGCTCGTCCTAGTGATTCTAAGACGTTACGAATTAAAGATATCTCAGGAAGTAGGAACAAGGAAGAAGGAAATGTGTGGGGTGTTGCGATCTTTAACAGTTGGCAGATGTATTGCCAAAATAGTTTGGAGGAAATAGAGGCGAAAATGTCAAGACGGCTATCAAGACTCTTTCTAATTGTAAGACGTTACGAGTTAAAGATTAGCAAGGAAGAAGGAACAATGAAAGTTGTTGTGATCTAATAGTCATGATAGTTGGCAGACGTTGTCAGCAAGGGAAATGTGACAGGAGGAGAAACCTGGCACGGACCTTTTGAAGGAGGTGTAAGACAGAGAGCTTTGACTCAGCAAAACATCGGCTTTAAATTCATCTGGAAATACATCTCTCTCTTGCTGGTGCGATCAAACAATGGGTTGGCAGACGTTGTCAGGAAATGTTAACGGAGGAGAAACCTGGCACGGATGTTGCTGAAGAGGAGGGAGACAGAGGGCTTTGACTCAGCAAAACATCGGGCTTAAAATTCATTTCGACATCTTTTCGTTGTGATCTTCAATAGCTATAGCTTGCAATTGGAAAACTTCATATCGAGAAAATGTAGCGGAAGGGGGACCTGACACGGATGTTGTGAAGGAGGAGGAGGGAGATAAAGAACAGTGACTCAGCAAAACGATCCATCTGGTATTTGTAATACATCTCGTACTACAGTGACAGTGTTGTGATCTTCAATAGCTTGGCAGACGTCATACCAGGAAAATGTAGCGGAAGGGCAACCCTGCCACGGATGTTGTGGAGGAAGTAGAGAACTGACTCAGCAAGCCTTTACCTAATCTCCAAGCAAATGTTTAGATGGGTGAGTGTCAGAGAAGTCCGGTTGGCAGAAAACGTTAATCTCTCACCCCAACATCTGCTTGGAGATCAAACTTTATGAATTCTCCATAACGACTTGAGAAAACTCAAGAGTGGATAGAGCCTCGTCTAGCCTACAAATAAAGGATGACGGATATCTATTAACACATTTGTTTTTTACGTTATCCGGTTTCAAAATGTGAACATCCAACGAACTGATCTGAAGCTGATTAACACCCATAACATCTTTCACGTCATAGATTCTGGACGGATCCATAGTGATAGAGCACAAGTTTGAAATCTTTCGTCTTTACCCATTTCTGAGAAATACGCTCAGAACACTCTCAGGAATTCTCATCATGGACCTCCAACCCATCGATCTCCCCTTGTCGCAGCCACACCTCGCGTTATCCTCCTCCTCCATCTCCCGTCATGTGATGCTGAGGAGCACGGAGACAGTTGCTATGGTTACCCACGTCATAGGTGCGTCATCAGTTAACACGGGGGGCTTCCCGCCTACCGCGTTGTCACGCGCGCTCGAACGTGACCTTGCAATGACATTGACTTTGATTCCGGGCTGCAGATTAACCTATCGGTACTCATACTGCAGACGGTGTGCTTGGACTACAAATTGGCCGAAGTGACTTTGATTTTCTGAAACTGAAGCCGAATTTTAAGCCACTAAAAAGTATCGTCGACCCCGGTCCTTTACGCGTCATTGCCACAAAATGCACGGTGTGCCTACACGAACAAGGTAATCAGAGATGACGAACTTCACCCCCTTACATGTACATGTGATGCTTTGTGACTTTTCAGTCCCACAGACGGAAATGGCACTACTTTCTAATAGTTTCTATTATGAATTGAAGGAGCTTAGATATACAGACTGACAAAAACAATTCTTCTCTTCCTAGGGTGAATTAATGAATTGATACGTGATTCCGGCTACATTGATGAGCATTTCTTGATACTTCTGCACATCTTTGGTGATAAACAATCATATCTGGAAGGATGTCAGTAATCCCCAAACCATTCCGCCAACAGCAACGACATGAAAAGACTGATTTCATATTTCACTGCACGCACTCCCTCATTTTTCAATCATAAACACAGCATTGTAACTGCTACTTGTCAATGCAGCGCACAGTTACATGTCTGAATGACTGGTAGGATCCACGGCAGAACGCAGTGAACAAGCTAATTAACATGCAATCCTTTTGGGGTGGCTGGATATTGTTCGGCCCATGGATGCTGTCCCGTAGGATCTGCTTGGAGATTAGACAGGTGCAGCGTAGGTTTAGACAGCTTCACTGCCGAATTGTGATTCCTCATGTATTGATTTAGTTTGATACACAGCAGCAGGGAATAATGCAGTGTCCTAACTGATAACGGATTAAAGTGATGTATCTTGCTAGCTCAAAATCGTCAATCGAGAAAGAGAGCGACTGCTTAGCGTAATTAGAACAACGTCAACAGAGGGGCATCATTGGGAAGAGTAAGATACATTATAAAAAGGAAATAAACAACTGAGGTCAGACATGTCTGCTACCATTCGAGTCAGAAAAACTGCAACACTTTACATGTACACGTTTTCCCATCTAGCTAGGTTACTTAAGGCCATTGAAAAGGGAGCTATGGAACGATGGAAAGATACAATATTGATTGCATGGTGATTATCAATTTATCGATTCTCCAAGTATTAGAGCCTGAAATACTACTGATTGCCATATACTGATTCCCTACTTCTGTATATGGCGTCAATATTTGACCCAGAAATGCTGCAACACACTTCACACATATATACCCACGGCCTTTTGGACTGCTTTCGCTATCTATGATACATCGGAAAAGACGCTATCTCATGATGGAAAGATACATCCCTAATTCAGTATGGTGCTCTGTCTATAGGCATTTGTATTTGACCCAGAAACCCACAATTCACACAAACCCACGTCCGTTCGGACCGCTATTTCATGAAGGAAAGATACATCCCTGATTCAATATGGGGCTCCGTATATAGGCATTTGTATTTGACCCAGAAATGCTACAACACGCTTCACACATACCCATGTCCATCTCATCATCGGATGGAAAGATACAACGTGAACTGTCATATGCATAATGATTCCCTAATTCTAACTCTGTATGGGGTCTGTATCTACCTTGATTTAGTCCATGCTACAATACTTCACACGTAGCTACGCTCGGACCGCTTTTGTCATCTAGGTTATATCGACAAGGACGCTCATGATCGCGTGATGGAAAGATACACTATTGACCGTGCCGTCTGGTGACATGGCCTGGGATAAGCGTGAACAAACTGAGAAATACTTCCGACTGACTCACGAGGGCTCTGTACATAGTAGTGTGTCAGAACTGGTGTTCGTGTCAACATACCGCGATATATATTCCGTGTCAAGCCTTTTATAGATTAGATCTTTATCTGCTGCATGACAGAATGTATATAAATGTCTATATCTATACACGACAACCTTGAATGTATAGAAAGACTCTTTGTACATAACCAAGGGATTCATTCAACCGACGTTTCGGTGACCGTCTGGATCTGTCACCTTCCTCAGGGCAATTCTGACTGGTTCAGTTTGCACAAAATATCGTTGGTTGTGTTGTCTTTTTATTCAGTGACTCACCAACCTGATGAAACTATTCACGGATGTGCGAAAGAATAATTCTGATAGTGGATATTATTGCAGGGCGCATTCTTATGAAAACAAGGACGTAATGTATCGAACGTCCTTGATCAAAACAAACGTACACGACAGTATCGGTTCGAATCCGTGAACGCATGGACACGCAATGAAGCGTCGGAGCGCAGCCGCATGTAAGAACCAGTGATAATTTGGTCTCCGAGGCGTCTTAAAACAGCGCATACCGTCCTTAAGATAAACCTTATTTGGATAAGGTACACTTGGCAGAAGTGACAGCGAGTTTTAAGCATGCCCTAGAAGCTTTGATAAGGGCTGTCTGTCTGAATTTGAGGAGTGCCCAAAACAAAACATCATTTCACGTGTTCTGGACGGAATAATACGAGGAAATCAAAACAAAGCCGGCGTGGACCTTTGTTTTTGTTTTGAAATGATTCAAACAAAGCCTTTACTCCATAAGACTTGATTTCCTTCTATAATTCTCAGAATTATTAGAGATTTCTCTTATTCTTATGCCGATCTATATCATCTTTAATGATCTTACTTGCCCAACCCATCGCCTTAGGATATGCACTTAAAACCACTCGAGCGTTCAGAATTCCATTCAGAAATATTGGGAGGGAAGCCATCAACATATCAAAAGCGTTACGATGTTCTCGTTTCCCCAAATTTGCCCTGTAGAATATCTCAGTCTGGGCTAAATCGCTTCACAGTTCATGTTATGCAGGTGGAATACGCCTCTAGACTGAAGTATTTATTTTGTCTACGTATCATAATGTATTACTGAACACAATGTGATGGAATGACTCACTAGCGCACTGCCACGCCTTGGGACAAATAATCACACAAAAAGCCTACATCCTAAAGACACAAGTACAAGAAATTCTGTAGTCTTGTTGTTTTACTTACTGTTTGTGGAGGGCCGTTCGGTAGAGGTTGTTTCTCAGGGTCTGTGGTCATGTTGCCCATCGGGATGGACGTTGTCATGGTTGTTGTGGTCACCATCTTTGGTACTGTCTTCTGAGACGTCTGGAGAAAAATAAGTCTTAGACGCCGTTTTCCTCGGAATGAGAAGTGTCTGGAGTCGTCTGCGAGACGGTTGATCGAAGAAGTCTTAAGTCAACGCGGCTGTGTTTTCTTGGCCGTGGACTTGGCTGGTTTTGCTTTCGTCTACGTCCGGCGCGAATGTGGAACGAGTTAGAGTCAGTACAGTCCCGTAGAGATGAACCTACAGGCACTTTATAGTACAATTTGGTACAAAAATTGTCTGTTTTGAAACGTTATGGTTGTTGTATCCTTGTTGTAGCGCGCCCGACTGTGTTGTACGTAGCCGCGGCGCGTGTTTTTATATATCAGGATGTGGGTTGAAAGTCCACGCCTAGAGTTTCCGCTTTAGAACCCAGAAACGATTCAGGAAATGCCAGTCAAGACGCCGGGGAAATATTTCTTCCTCCTCAAAATGTGCAGTGTCTGAGTTTGTTTCCCTCGCTTCTTGGATGTGGCCCGACTCTAGTTTCGCGTCCAGGAAGAGTCTATTTTAGTAACCTTCTCTCTCTTTCTGTGCAATGAGATAATCTTGACCGCGTTTCTTAGATAGCGCAAGGTGCTTCTTACACACCGACAAGTCTTTTGGGGGTTTCTCTTTTCCTCTTGTTCCTCTTGAGTGTCTGTAGAGTAGCTGCTTGGGGGCGTTGAAAGCTTGGACGTCGGTTGAATCTTCTTCTGTGTGCGGGAAATTTTCTGCCGGGCGTTGGTTCGGACGGCGTTTATATACCTCGCACTGACGCAGTCACGAGATGGTTACGCACGCATTTATTTCCCGCGTAAAAAAAAGGAACGTACGTTCTGGCGGCATGCCAGGCGTGCCGAGATGACTAGATAACCGCGTCGTCCAGGAAGTAGAAGTTGGGGGAGAATCGTTCGTTGCTCACCTCGGGGAGGGGTAAATGGAAATTATACTGCTACTGTTAAGTACTCTCCAAGCAGAGGTTCATGGGCAGAGCGTCACCGTTTTATCATATTTTATGTGGGACCAGCGAATAAAAAAAAGGTATATGGTAAAACGGTGACGCTCTGCCCCATGAACCTCTGCTTGGAGAGTAACTGCTAACAGCAGTCCTTTACAGTGGCCACTTGAGGAAATCGTCACAGTGGACAGGTGACTGCTGCAGGGATTCTTAATGTTTGTGTAGCTGGGGAAATCATATAAGGGACCACCAAATAGTGGCCATAATGTCCAGGTAGTCTCTTATTAGTGGGCACTGTTACTATATTGTTATTCTATTTGAACACATAGAACTAAGACCTGGGTAAATTTCATTTTCATATTTCAAATTTTGCTTTTTAGATTTCTATACACGACTATAGAGCTAATTACAATTTGTTAATGGCTTCTTATTTCTGCTACAACATGCCATCTGCGACATGTACAGTGATAACAGTTATCCATGTGACAGTGTGACACTGACAGTCATCTTTATATGATTTTATAACATATAAAAGCTCAATATTTATATTGATGGGTTTACATGAAAAGAAAAGACTGTTATAATCTTCTTTATATCAAATTTCTTGTTGGAAGTTTGTGTTTACATTTAGCATAATGAACCCTCCCTACTACAACCCTCCGCTTTCTCAGACGGTACCCAAACATACCGGAGTATGAATGGGATCATAGCTGTCAATCAACACAAATATGGGCAGGGTAACGTCTCAGATTACAGCTTGGTCACCGCTGATTGGACGATTATTTTAAGGGCCCGATGAGTGTCCAGGAATGTGTTCCATATAAGGTCATTGTACACAACATCACATGTTGCTTGCCATGTGGTTTGCGCGCGAAATTGACGGTTATAGCGTTACTCTACTTGGAGTGATTCAGACAGAAATGTCAGCAGAGATGGGGTGGAGTCATGTTCCCAAAATAGAATCATAACGTTTGTTTTGAGTGGAGTCTCACACCAACGCCGTGAGTTAGCTTTGGCATGCACTTGGCTTTGGCAAAGTTCCTGGGATTGTTGTACCCTATCTCTAACAGACATTTCTTGAGGCGGGATAAACATGGGAACTTTTCCAAATTCGGCCGCATTTAGAAAATCGTTAGCCAGTTTTATCTAACGGACCTAGTTGGCCTGCTAACTTAGGCTCCTATGGCAAAGTCTTCGCCCTATTTTGGTCAATTTCCACCGGTATGTTGCTTATTCGACCCCTCAAGGCTGCAAGGTCCCTTAGACACACCCTCCGCAAAGATATCATATCCCTAACCCACCCAAGCGTTCTTCATACAAATGCATGTCGTTCCGTTGGAGATGTGGGCTTTTTTTTCCCGTTCTCTTTCCCATTTTCTTTCTTTTTTCCTTTCTTTTTAGATTTCTTTCTTAATTTCATTCTTTTTTTAATCTCTTTATTTTCTTGCTTCTGTAATTTCCTTTCTTAATTTCTTTCATTCTTCCTTTTTATTCGTTCTTTCTCCCCTTCTCTCCATTTCTTTTTATTATTTCAAGGACGGGGCGAGGGAGCCCAGCAATCTAAAACTTACGTAAGATGCTTTCCAATAGTCCAGTGTCAGGTAACACACGTCACGTGGATCATGTGACGTTTCCCCGTGCGTACGTCGCTTTATTACTGAGCCCATGTCAAATGAAACTGTCCACTGTGATTCAGTACCCACGCCTTCGACTCGCAGTGATCCAATACTTATTACTCTCCAAGTAGAGGTTGGTGGAGGAAAATTGTAATCATATGCCCCGTTTTCTGTCCTTATCCCCCCACGAACGGAGTGCGGACAGAAAACGGGAGCATATAATAAGACGTTTACAATCTCTTTCCAACAACCTCTGCTTGGAAAGTAATACTTAGAGCCTTTCCCGGTTTGCTCGCTGAATGCCAGTGGTGTGACGTCAGGATAGAACACATGGGTGACTACAGCCTTTGGAAAAATGACTCGACAATCCAAACCAGAACTAATCATTCTCCAATTTTTTTGTAAAACTGTGTTTGCAAGTCTTGAACAATATCAAAGTTTTACCGTGTTATTCAAAAGGTTTGCCGCTCGTTTGTATCGTCTTCTATACTTATTGATAGATATAAATCGATAAAAGGATAGAATAATTATATTGACATGTGATAAAACCTGCATTTTAGATATAAGATAGTGCATAAGAACAGACTTACGTGTTCCACAAAATTCCACGAAAAAAGACTGCAAAATTGTATAGTCTCATCCAAAGTCTCTTTCAATATATTTCAGTCTCTTGAAACGGTTATGTTATAGAGTTTGCCATACTTCGTATCTTAAACAATTGCTGGGGAATAGTTATCATCATAGTTTGGTCTTGACTCTATGTGATGTACGTAAGAAAATATTCGACTTTAAATAAATAAAAAAACTCAATTATATTTTTCCAACTTTCCGGTGTAATGTCCCCCCATTCCCACTTGACCGGCCCATCCCATCCCATCCCCGTTGCTCTGTTCAGTACAGTGTCATAGTTGACATGGCAACGCCAAGGGCGCTAGGATCACAACGTTGTCCTTCCGTGTTGATTTTTAGCCTGAGTGTCATTCTATTTAGTTCCTGGTTCTGTCTTCACAGAACAGTCTGAGATTGCTGCCATTCAAATCGCCAAGGCACCAGAGCCTGGAAATAAACAGGATGACAGTCAGGCTAGTTGATTTTGGCGGGGTGTTAAGAAAAACGCTGCCCAAATACTAGTATACCCCTTTTTCGTCCGCATGGGCGTTCTAATTTGCCGAGCCAAAGTCAAATTTGTTAGTAACATTTGGTAAGTCTCTTTGTTTGAACGCCGTACGAAAATGAGACGAAACCTTACATCTGCTTGGAGATTAGCTGTGATGTAAGTCGAATCAGTTCAGTGAGCTCGCCCGCCAAAAATCGATGTCTGGCGCTGAGCCCACTGCGTAAGAGGTCGCGCCGGTGTATGAATATTAGCGAAATCACCGTGCCGTTGGTGTGACTGATCCAGTGCGCACTGATCTGGGCGAGTGACATACCGGATGTGACGTTCACGTTCATGACGATTGACGTCACCAGGACTAGTCATATATGTGATACTGCGTGATCTGAGACATATGACATGCGGGTGACTTTCACTTCCAAGATGTAACAAAGAAAAGACTTGTGGGTTTCGGAGATATGACTCAAGCTATCAAAACTCAAAACACAACCTTTAAAAAACTTTATACGTAGGCTCACAACGAAAATAATTATTGTCACTAGACTATTTTCATAGACAACAAAGTTTTGTCAGAACTTATTTGTTGTACATTGTACATGTATTGGTATCTACATGAATGAATACTAGTAAATATGAATGAATAAATGGATCCGGATGAAGAGACATATGCTTTAAATTTGTTTCCTTTCGCGGCATTTTATCATGTTTTCCTTTACCCAAAATTTGATAGACACAGCGAACCCTACTAAACCCCGAAGCTATGGTGATTCACGATAATTATTGCCAGGATATTCACAACAATCACAACACAAGAATGCTTACGTTGTCTGAGAAAGGAAATGATCCCTATTGTAAAGGTATAATCATACGTGACAATCACAGATCTACCGGAAGTCCTTTGTGCATTGTTTCCTGGGCGCGGTACGGTTTGTGTGCGTTACTCTACTCCCAGGGTAATAATTAATAACTGCCAGTAACATCTCAACAGAAGAATACCGACTTGAATCACGTATTATTTGTAAATGGAGTTTATTTTGTGACTCATGATCAGTGTGTCGTGCTTGTCATAATCATCTTATAGAATATGTTTGGGCCATTTTTGATGACATAATTCAAATCACAGAGGCACAGACTTAGGCTCTATATTGTATTATTGATCCTGTCCAATACATTTTCACTCCAGAACCGTTCAGTGATCTTCTTTCCCTGCCATTGCCATCCCTCCGAGAATATTTGTTTTTATCTAACCAAAATCTATGTTCATATTTCCCCCCTAAAGGACCCTGTGTTATTTCTGTTCTTGTCCCTAGCTCTATTCTGGACTGGCCCTATTCTCTACATGTTGATATTTTCACTGAGACTCCCTCCTCTCAAAATAAAAGTTCGCGGCTGCACAAATAGACGCTAAAGCTGCAGTTTCCTCTGTGTCTGCCCGCCTTAATGAAGACAGACGTTTGGGCCGTTGTGTGAAGGAATGTACCAGTCTTGAGACCTTATTTTTCTCAGCAGAAAGTTGTTGAGAGATGCATCTGGAAAACGTGACTAAAGTAAGGGCCCTTCACACTCGGTGCACCATACTACTATTACTAGGTTTACGACCAGAAATTAAGGGTATTCTTAGGACAGGTGCGTTGTATGAAATCTAGCTACAGCTGCATGCAAAATTATTCAACCCCCCTTGCATTTTGGACATTTTGGCAAATTGTGGAACTTTACAGCTGCATAATATTACTAAATCATATAAGTGATGAACAGATATGTTATTACAGTCTGATACCACAGCAAAAGTTAAGATTTTTTTCATAGTCCATCCAAAATAGCAACTTTCACACAAATAGTATGTTGCAAAATTATTCAACCCCCTATGAGGGGTTGTCTTTAGTACTTACTGCAGCACCCCTATTTATCTAAAAGCTGAATTCACTTGATGTAGACGTGAACTAGGCTGTCTGCTCTCTAGCATCCTCGTTCACCAGGACCCTTCCGCTCCACGTTACATCGCTCGCAGAAAGGGCCCTGGTAACACGGGATGGCATCCATGGTTATTACGATATCGCCACCAAAACAGCTTCAGCCAATCAGAGGGGTTAAAACCCGTTTGCTTCCTCTCATCGGAAGCAAGCGCGCAAAGAACGCTGGGAAGCTATCAACCAATCAGGTTACGTGTTACTGCTAGCTCATTAATCATTCATGAGCTACAACTGCCGTTTGTCCCAAATAAGGGTTAGCTCATTAACTATTCATGAGCTACAACTGCCGTTTGTCCCAAATAAGGGTTAGCTCATTAATTATTCATCAGCAAGTCTCGTCGACCTGCAATAACCATGGATGCCATCCCGTGTTACCAGGGCCCTTTCTGCGAGCGATGTAACGTGGAGCGGAAGGGTCCTGGTGAACGAGGATGCTCTCTAGTTGAACTGCACAAGTTCACAGTGGATCATAACAACACCCATGGCTAGGAGTCTGACAGTAAAAAGTGTGTCTGGTCTATGTCTAGTATAAAAGGGACACAACAGGAAATTAAGTGGGTGGTGAGTAGAATGCAGACTGGATGATATAAAAAAACGGTGCTTTCATTTTCTGTTTTGGCTGTACTATTCCATTTCAAGTACCAAAATTATATACTAAATGTAAATTCCTTTTTTGCAGGGACTTATTTTCATGATAGGAAAGGAGGTTTTTGCTGCAGTACGTCCTGTAGTGCAATAGTAATACAACGCTTATAGTATTTGCAGTGTCATCATTTCATGGTGGTAAGGTCACTATGAAAATAAAACCATCACAAAAATCAAAAACATTTCAAGATATGCAGTAATATATAAATATTTGCAGGTGCGATCTTTATATTCAAATATATTCAAGCGCATAAGGACGGAATTCGGATTATGTTGCAACATAACCCGCGAGTTCCTTACCGAATAAAATCATCATCACCATATCTCTTTGTACATATCTCTTTCTCTAGATATATCTGGTACAAAATGTGTGATAAATCTCATAACATGATGTTGCAATTTCTAACAAAACAGCTCAGACCATAAACTGCTGTTAATAACTACTTTTACAGGAGTACAAAAATACCTTGTCCCATTTCCAAGAATGGTTGTAGATAACAAATGTTATCAATTATTTACAAACAGATTCAACATTACTAAAGCTACTGACGTCATCTACGGTTCACAAAAGGAAATCTTTTTTCCAAACATCTAAACATCATCATGTGATTATAACACGTGGGCAAACCAAAACAGTTTCCTGGTTTTGGATTGTATATAATAACAATAGAATGAGATACTTGGATGTCATATAAAAAATTCCTATCATGGTAATCCAGCTGATTTTGAACTCCTATAAGTACAAACGGGCCATATCTTTGTATTCTACCTTACTTTATTCCATAAAAATATATTTATGTATATAAATGCATGATATACACACTCTTATTGTGATATGTATCTTTTAAAAATATAATCATACATACAAAGCTATGTACATTATAATCTCTTGGTAAAATCACATTAAACATTATTGCTTCAGCACGAAGTGTACAGATACATGTATAAGTTTCACTTTCATCAAAGTTCTGTAAAAACCTGAGATGCAAAAAAGAGCGAATTGTTAATTTTAAACTCACTGATTTGAGCTATTTCATTGCATGATTAACATTATCTGGTCTATTATCTGGTCTATTACTCATTATAAGTTTTTCAACATCTCTCTTTGATCAAAACTTACATTATTTTGACAGTCATAAAATCATATAATAAAATTTCCCTGTGTCATGGTTATACACAAGATTCTAGCCATGAATAATTAACATTTCCCCTTGACAAACTCCCCCTACAGTGTTCAATGGACTGTTCCACTTTGTTCTATGATGAGGTCAATAACCGCCTGAGGTGACCTTTCTGTAGAGGTCGAAGGTGTTTACAATAACAATGTTTCAGGAAAAGTGCTCCGACCAAATATGCGGGTAAACAGCAAATGACCTCCAGATCAAAAGTCACCGAAGGTCAAATTGTTAACAAACGCAGCACCTGTTTCGGTGTCGCAGGCAGTGGATGTGTGTTTAGGACAGACAATTTTGCATAAATCAAACCTCATGATTCTCTGAATCTTTTTTGGAAGCATGCTTGAATGATTGTTTTTCATCAAATGTGAACATTTCGTTGACCAAAACTATTTCTTTGGAAGACAAAATTCCTGCATAGCATTCAGTTGCCCGGCCAACTGTGCAGCAGCCTTTCTCCTTCATTTCTTCTTTTTCTGTGGAGGAAAAATAAAACAGACATTAGAAATTGTTATGATGTATATATGCCCACAACAAAATCATGCCATAACGCTGGCAAACCTAGCCTGGGTGCCATCCTATTTCTACCGGGGCTCCTACATTCGCTACCCTAAAAAAATTTAGGGTAACGGGCGAATGTAGAAGCCCCGGTAGAAATAGGATGACACCCAGGCTAGGCGAGCCACAGAAAAAGAAAATCGCACAGCTCACCATGACCATTACAAGTCACGTTTGTAAGATGGATTTGTCTGACCTTCTTGCCCTTGCCTTTGCCCTTCTTCTTCTTCCCCTTCTTCTTCAGACTTCCGCTGTGCTTCATAAGCAGGGTGAAGGTGTCCTGGTGCATCATGGGACTCACCCCTAGGCTCAAGGTCGGCAGTTTGGCTGCGGGGGGGGGGAGGAGATGGAACATTAGTCTATTCATTTATTCTTTAGTTCATACAGGAAATCCTTTAAGCCTTTGTCACACATTCTGGACCTTCCAAGTACTGACCATTCTCCAACCAAGGTCGGCACTGTTGGGAGTAGCCTGGAATCCATCCTAGTCAAGCTCCAGTTCACTCCTCTGATAGCATCCAAGCAGAATATGACTTTCCTCAGAGTTTAATTTGTCATAATTCATAGTCGGCTGGCGCAGACAACTTATAAAGATTATAAGTCAATCTCGACAACCAACTCACAACCATAAATGACCCTACTCACGACTAACCCCAAACCATGGTCTGGAGAAAGTTGGGAGGCCATGCTTGGCTAATGTCAACCAATGACAGTCATTGAGCAGTTACTGTAAAAATATGTTAAATTCATTTGTAATTGTGGGGGATTTAATTTCATGGTAGGAGTAGAAGGTACGTTTTCATGGTCTTTTAAGTTTGCAAATCTAGTGGCAGGATTGCTTGTAACCAGGAGCTGTATGTTTGCACAGACACCACCTGTATGAGCAGGAAATGGCTACAACATCCTGAACCCACCCTGGGCACACAGGGGCTATTATGTATTGCCAGGATTCAAAAAATCAAAACCCAATTTACCCAAACCTTTTGATCTTTGTACTCAGAGCGAACCACAAGTGTAGTGCTTTCTGCTGCACTACTAGGAACTGTATATTTGGACAGATGCCACTTGTATCACAGTACTAGGAAATGCACTGTCTACTAGGAAATGGAAACATCCATTTTGGCCTATGATAAATTGGCAGGATTTGAACCCCCAACCTTTAGATCTAAAGGTAGGACTCCTAACCAAAAGTCTAGCGCTTTCCTCTGATTTAAGATCTTCTATACAATAACCCATGGCCTGTAGGCCAAAATTCAAAATCTTGACTGTCAAATCTAGAGGCAGGATTGCTAAACCTACAAATTAATGCTTTTTGATGATAGCTAGAAAATCTATTAGGAATTATGCCATTATCTTTGCACAGAGATAACACCTGTAAGTCCCAGTAAGGCTAGGACTCAAACCCTGGACTGTTAAATCTAGTTTGCTAAACATATGCTAGCTACAAGGAACTGCACAATGTTTATGTTTGCACAGAGACCACCTGTATGACCAGGAATTGGCTATCAAACATCCTGACCCCACCCTGGGCACACTGATACAGTGTTGGTTCAGGCTATATGTCTTTGTTGTTTACATAATGGAAGTGCTTCTGGTTGTTTCCAAAACAGTGATGACAGCAGAGAGACGTATTTTGTATCCAGTGTAGTGACGCAGAAATCTACTCAAAACTCTTGCAGATTTAGTGAGTTCTTAATGACATTTTTTGGAGTAATAGACCCAGTGTCCTGTTGATCATTGCATGATTCTTAGAGATTGGTCAACAGGGCCCCAAACTCCATGCAATGTGTGATAGGCTAAACTTTGAGGCAAAAAAATATGCTAAGCCTTGGCTCTGCTGATGTTGAAATACAGAGACCTTAAGCTTCTGACAATCAATAAATACAGGCAAAGCTTGGCAAATGTGTGACGGGCATAACTGAGTTTTTGTTCGATTTAACATATAACGCTAGTCTCAAACACCTTCGAATCTGACATACTCAAAGTGTAGCACCACTAGATGGATTTCTTTGGAAAGAGTCATTGGGTTGACATTCCCCCATGAAAAATGCTGATAATAAGCCTTTCAGTGGAAGTTGCAAACCCTGGAGATTGAAAAAGGCATATCAGTATTCCACAAGGAACATCAGTCATTTATATGTAATAACTGTTGGGGCCACTCATCATTGCATTGTACAAGGATTATGCGTGACTTGATATTTGGCTTTCTTTTTGGTTGTGACTTCATTTATCTAAAATTACATACTGTAATGCTGTGTCTGAGATGTCTATGGATTCCATTGACTGAGTAATGTTATCTCTAAGGCCAGACCAGTTAATTTCCTTGTTTCTCAGACATTCTGAATTGAAAAATCAGAGCTTAGATGACAACAGGAGGCTGGGAGGGAAACTGAAATCTGACCATATTGATTTCGCTCCCTGAAACTGTGTGTACCAATTCAAGGTACATTTACATTTTTCCTTAGACTCTAATGGAACGTTGATATCCAAAAAGAATGGATTTACAGAGGATGTATTTTACACTCTGCTTTCAGGTACATATTCCAATTCAATGTGTGTACTCTAGGGGCCACTCTGAAAAGTGCTCAGTCACTGAGAGAGAAAACCTGGTAAAAAAAACCCAACATTACTAGATAAATAAATGAATTCAATACTTGTCTTTTTTAAATCAGACAACCAACATACTAGATAGTACGGCCTTATCTAAAGTGCAGTCTCTGAAATGCACACGGATAACAGAGACTATATAGTGTCATCCTTTGATGAAATAAAACCACTCCAGAGAAATCTGCATGAATGACATATAAATAACACCAAGAAACAAAGAAATAAATACATCTTTTTTAAATCTTACAACCAACATATTAAGATAGTGTTGCCTTATCTAAAGTGCAGTCTCTGAAATGCACACGGATCACACAGACTGCGTAGTGTCATCCCTTAATGTAATAAAACCGCACCATCTGAAGTCTGCACGAATGACAGATAAATAACACAGAGGCTTCCCCCAGCCCACGTGCTCCCGGCAGCATGTGCCGATCATGTGATGATCATGCGCCGGGCATGTGATCGCCGCATGATCACCCGCCACACGGCCTCATGGGAACGTGACAATCACAAATCACCCGGCGGCGATAGAACGCCGTTCTACGTCAAACGACGCTTTGGCATGAAAGTCCGGTCATGTGAGGTGTGAGAATCAATAATAAATGATCGTAACCGTAGCGATGGACGAGGATTTACGATTCGCAGATCATGAAACGGCAACGGAATCGATCAATATCTTCCTACAGCATTCGGGTCATGTGAGTTTGAAAATCACAAGTGGCTACACTTAGCTTTTATCTATATGAATTTTGGACTGTCTGAAATTTGTCTACACCTTATTAGCATATCAATTCATGGTTTATGGTTAAAAACCTGCTGATCAACATATCTTGCTCAGTACAGAGACGCTGGCAAAAAGCAGTGGATGCTAACTGAAACGCCTGACTGTTTCCAAAATCCTATCCACTTTTGCTTGAGTAAACTGTTTTATTGGGAACATGAATTTTGATTGGGAACATGAATTTTGATTGGGAACATGAATTTTGATATAATAACATTTCATCTTGCTTTCATCATGAGATAACATGTACAGCCAATTAACATTCCATTATCGGATTAATATTGTGATAGATTAAACTAATTAATATCATCAGTATACAGTAACAATTGATGCTTATTTGAAATGCACTGATTTGCATGGTTTTGATTTTGTGGTAGGGAGAAAATGTAGGGAATGTTTATGAGTTTGCATTAGAAATAAATAAAATTATTTATAGTAGCGTTACAGAAACACCGGCGAACATTTCTGCATTTACAGTATTTTCTATAATACAATTTTTAGCCATGTGAGCTTGAAAGTCAACAGTGACAGTCATTAACTCCAGTAGCTAGCAAGGGAATCCGATGTGATTTGGTGTAACATATAATTTTGCCTTGCTATGATATTCTGATAAAGGCAAATTAACATTTATCATCCTAACCTTGCGCTAATTGAAGTCCCAAATGGAGGCTTAGTTGAGATAAATAATTGATTTGTTATGACTGTTATTTGCTGTAATACAATTCTGTGAGATAATCACAACCAAACATTGTAGTGAATGAAACTGCAACCAAATTGATGCTTGATGGAGGTGAATTAGTTCTTTATGACATTTGCTATAATAGAATTTTGCCTTGTTTTGCCAACATCAAGACAAAGTTGTTACACAATTCAATTATCAATGTAATGCTGTGATGAATGAAATTACATACAAATTGATGCATAGGTGCAAACAGATTTATAGTATTTGTGGTAATATGATTTCATCTGTGATGTTGATCCGATAAAAAGATAAATTTCATCACGTCAAAGTGGATGAAATAAATTATGCAACAATGATTGGGCATTCCAGTTATTTGATATGTTAAATGCTAGTTACTATCTTTGTCTTCCATAATATAGTCCTTCCGTTCCCATGGATAAAAATAGTTGAAGATGGATGGATGGCAATACTGAATTGTGTGTGTACTATATTGGGAAACATGCACACACATACACACAAGTACACACATACACACACATTCACACACACATTCACACACACACACACACACACACACACACACACACACACACAGAGTAAGTAACTGAAGTAAACCAACCAAGAAACAAAAACAAACAAACTAACAAACAAACATCTCCTGACCTTCCTTCCTGTCCAGAAGGGCCTGTAGAAGTTCCCGACCTCCAAGGTCACCGATGTGGTTGTCTCCAAGGTCAAGTTCCTCCAGGCAGTTGGAGTTTGTGATCAACCTGGGAAAAAGTTAATCAATCAATCAATCAATCAATCAATCAATCAATCAATCAATCAATCAATCAATCAATCAATCAATCAATCAATCAATCAATCAAACAAATCATTGAGGAAAATAGTCACAGTGGACAGGTGGTCACTATAGACAGGATTCTCAATCTTCTGTCAATGGGAAAACTTATAAGGGACCACCAAAGTTGGTCTCATTGGCCAGGTGGTCCTTGTGTAGAGGTGGTCACTTGTACAGTTTCCAGATTGATAGAAGTTATCATTAGAAATATCTGAATCCAAAGTGTTAAAGTTTTAGGGACCATACGATATTTAGCGGGGGGGGAGGGGTGGTGCACTGGAAGTCCGGTCAAAAAAATTTTCCATGACCCTCCCCCCCATTTCAAAATTTTTTTCCATGACCCTCCCCCCCACCTCGAAAAAATTTACCATGACCCTCCCCCTACAGGTATCGTGTAAAAATGGTAGAAAAACGACCCCCATTTATAAAACAACTACTATATGGACATCGGGCGTCCACTTGGGATAGCTGACGCATGCTATAAAACAAGAACCGGGAACCAGCGGTTGTCGGTACCAGAGGCGATAGCAAAAAAATCAAATTGCATAGGGGGCAAGACAGTTGAGAAAATTTTGAAATCGGGACCCTTTGAACTGCTATATGAGAGACAAATTTTGCTGGAAGAGTAAGCTAAGTTTAATCAAGCAGATATATAGACATCTCTATTGTAAAAAGAAATACAGCTTGATTTTTTGGGGACGATGCCCTCCGACATATTTTTCGCCGCGGGAGGCGCGACATGCGCCCGCAGGAAAATCTAAAAATCTTTAACCATTGAAATGCTATTTCCCGAATTTTGATGAACAAATTTTGCTGGTAAACAAAGTAAGTTTAATGACCCAGGGGCGAAGCCTCCCGGAAGCTCTTGCATTTTTAGGCTATTGAGAAGGCTTCTTTTTCAGTTTTGAGGGTTATATTTATGATAATCATGGTAGTCAATCAACTTCTATTCTCCACAGGACCTTGACATACAATACTTAAGTTTAGGTGAAACCGTGAAAGACAACTAAAATCTCAGAAACAACAATATCAATAGTTTATTCAAGGAGATTTTAACCTCGCTGGTTTATTTAGCTACTCAAAAATATCAATAGTCGATACCAGTTCTCCGTTTTTTTTTGCTGTGTCCGTCTTCTCCGAAGTCGAAGCGCTACAATATCGTCGCTGTCAGAAGTTCTCTTCGGTGCGAAATAAGAAGCGATATTCCTGGTATTCCCACGCTTAAACGCTGACATGTTTCCAGAAAAATCGCCGCCGAGGCGGTCGTCCCTCTGCGACGTAACTCTCTCTGCGGCGAAAGTCCCTTTGTCGGCATAATTTAGAGAACCTTGGCCCGTGTTGATAGAAATCGCGTCACCCCCCAAGATTTCCCAAATATATACGCCGCCGTTCCAGGAAGCCTCCGAAACCGCTGTTCTGCGTCAAATTGTAACTACTACAGAAAACGTGGAACTGAAAGTTCAAGGAACGTAAAAATCACCGGTCGCCAGAAGTTCGCTGGTGACTGCCACACGTAGTTCCAACTCACGTATTTTCCCAGGATATTGCCGCTGATTGACAGTCGGCAGCCTTTGATGACAGTCGCCAAGGCGCCAGAAAGACTAGATGCCCTGGGAACAAGGAAAGTCATGGGCGGCGCCACAAATTTGAAGTAGCCGAATCGTCCAATCATGGTGAAGCTTATCAATTTAGTTGAAACATTATCTTCCTACTTTGGTAGAAATGAATTTTATGTGCATCAATTCACTGTTCTGGATGAAAAAATGACATATTCTTGCTCCAGAAATTTGTCAGAAATACAGTTAAAAATTAATTCTCTCCCGCACTGACAAAGAAAGGAATATTTTACGTTATTAAATAACAGCTTCTGTGTTGCTCAACTGCGGACTATCAACTTCCAAATAAGGATATTACCCGGAATCTGTTCTAATAATAGTCCGGGACCCACCCCGCTGATCGTCACAGAGAGGCGTACTCGGCCATGTCGTCTACTGTTACGTTTTGGCGCGATGCTGCCGGGTGTACTCTCCAAGCAGAGCATGGGTTTCGGCTGGTTTTTGACGTGTTTTTAGGCGTTTTTGCCGGGCTTTCTACTTTGTCTAGACAAAAAAAAGATGACAAAGTAGAAAGCCAACAAAAACGCCTAAAAACACGTCAAAAACCAGCCGAAACCCATGCTCTGCTTGGAGAGTAGCCGGGTGGGAGGGGCTGTGAGATAAGATCGGAGCGGTAAGGCGGGGTGCTAATTTAGTATTTGGCACCTCCCTTAGAGCTGATAGCTGGATAGCTTCCGGATCCTGTGAAACAGTGGAGGCGCGTGCTGGACGTGTGCTTCGGCATGTTTACTACGGTAGTTTTGTATTTTTTCGCCGCTACGCTCGGTGAAAATACAGCATGCATAGCGGGCTATTTACAGCGTCAGTTTGTCGGCCCACAGCATAATGTTTATGTACAACAATTCAACGGATTCGTAAAAAAAAAGTCCGTGACCCTCCCCCCCAACCCAGAATTTTTTTCCATGACCCTCCCCCCCACCTCGAAAAATTTTACCATGACCCTCCCCCCCCAACGCACCACCCCTCCCCCCCCGCTAAATATCGTATGGTCCCTTAAGATTCCAAATTTAAAAATGTGTTTAGCTTTCAGTTAGTTTTTTGTTATTCAATTCAATTGAATTCAATTCAATTCAAAGCCTTTAGCATAAAACAATACACACAACATGTACTTAAATCCCTTAAGTTTAGAATCTTAAGATTCCAATTTCAAGATCCCTTACAAACTTTAAGGTTTCCTTACTTTCTAAAGAGTCTCATACAGATGACGGGCGCGTAGTTCCCCGCCTTCCCAAATGCATCGAGCCCGTTCTCCGCTAGGTGGAGCTTCTTCAACCACGGGCCCACCTTCGGCGGCTCAGCCTCCTTCTTCTTCTTCTTTCCTGTCGAAAGAATGAATTGTTTTATGGAAGAGCTAAAACCGTTTCCAACAAAAAGCAATGACTAGCTGGATGCGATATGGGAAACAAATTTTTTCCCTGTTTTCTTCTAAATAACTAGCCTGATTGTTCGTTTATACCTTAGTTAGTTTGTAAGCTTGTTCGTTAACTTTGTTAATTCAATTATCATATACAAATGTACCCGGTATGATCCTGATGAATCTTATTTTTAACGAGCATCAAAATGATATTATAATGGTTAATCAATCACAATCAATCAATCATAAATAAATTAATATACATTTTTGACACATTGTCTTAAAACTAATGTTTTTTAAGTAGACACATCAGGTAAAAACTTCAGGCATATCCTCAAAAAAAGAAATCATTGCAACCAAAGCTGTCTCAAGCTTAAAAATTGTTTTCCGTCCCACTCATTGTTTGGGATCCCATATTGTCAATTTTATTTAAAGCTTAGGCTACACCAAGTAATTTTTATGGATGACGTCCTTTGGAGACCCTAAATCTAATGCGAGAGCGCGAAAAAAAATCCAAGAAGGGCCGAAAAAAACAAGAGTCCTAGATTTGAAATATAACAGTCGACGACACATGTTAGGACACAAATTGAATGAGAGAACACAGTGTAACAACTAACAATTCTTTTATTCATCATGAAAAAGCAATAATTTGAATAAATCAGTTGAAGTTGAACAGCAGCTGTTGTCCTGTCCTGTTTCTTTCGATTTGCCGCACTGTTGTAACTCTATGATCATAGTTACAGGAAGTGGAATTTCTTGGTTTTTTTCTGGGAACAGACCAAAATCAATGCGCGTGCGGACGTCATCCATAAAAATTACTTGGTGTAGCCTTACAAAAGTTTACAAAAGTCATTCTTACTAGTTCCTGTACTAGAACAACAAATTAAGTGCCCGCAAAAATAAGTGAATTTGACTCTGAAATAAACCATTCCATGTACAAACTACTGTGCCAGGGTCACATCAGCATCATGTGCCGACCATCAATCTAATCTATACACCATCATTACACACGTACACCTGGGTGATTCCTCATCAGAAGCCAAAAGCTGCAGATATTGATGATCCTAATTGAATTCCCTATCCTGTGGCTTACGTGGTACAGGGACACATGTGATACATGTTGATTACACACTGTCATTGTTAGATTTTCTCTGAACAGGTAAGGGCTC
This sequence comes from Branchiostoma lanceolatum, assembly GCF_035083965.1. Lineage (NCBI taxonomy): Eukaryota > Metazoa > Chordata > Leptocardii > Amphioxiformes > Branchiostomatidae > Branchiostoma > Branchiostoma lanceolatum. The sequence goes on along the minus strand of NC_089738.1, from coordinate 18,552,412 downwards.
GAAATACTATACTTTTTATTGTACCCATAATACTGTAAATGCATTTAAGTTCGCCTGGTTTGTATTACGCACTAAGGCAAAAATGGAGTGTTCGCGGTGGTTTTAAGTTTGCCGCAGCGCTATAGTCACATACTGCTGCAGTATTGGACAGAAATGTTTGTGGTGGTTTTAAATTGGCGGTGAGACGGTCGCCGCGAAAACTGCGAACATATAACCACCGCGAACATTTCTGCATTTACAGTAATGCAAGTTGTCAGAACTTTTACCTTAACTTTTTGCAAATATCTTAGCTGCTGTTTCACCAATACTGCATCTTAGCCTGATGATGTCTATTTCAACAGCTGATGTAGATGGCTTTGTAAGTCTTCAGCCATTCACAGTGTGTGTCTGTGGCCTCAGTATGGGGCAAAGGGGACAAAGCCTTCTCTTGTGTGTGTGTGTGTATGTGTGTGTATGTGTGTGTGTGTGTGTGTGTGTGTGTGTGTGTATGTCTGTGTAAGTCTTCTCTGATTGCGTTACTTCACCTGCAACTTGCAGGTGGTCATGTACATTCATGTGTCATCTTGGCACGTAATTCAATTCAACGTCACCAAAAACCCAACATTAGATAAAATCTACATTTTCTAAAGCCCGCAAGTTGTTCATATTTTCACCTGCAAACTTAAAATCTTTTCTAAAGATTGACAGTTGGGTGTCTCCATCCCCAATCTAGCTATGTGTACTACATTCATCTTGGCACGTATTACTCCACTCAACATCAGCAAAACCCAACACTACCTGAAAATCTACATTTTCTATAGCCTGCAAAAATAGTTACTCCGGAATCTGGATACAATTTTGAAACAGTCAGAGGTTTATATCTTCACCTGCAAACTTAAAATCTTTTAAAATATTTATAGTTGGGTATTTCCAGCCCCAATCTAGCTGCGTCTACTACATTCATCTTGGCACGTAACTCTGCTCAACGTCAGCAATGCGACGTTGCCTACGTGCCCCCAGTTATACCCTCTGGACACTTTGCATTTGGAAGTCATGTCCTGAATTCTAAGGGCTCCACGTCGGATCAGCCCTGCTACTGGGTGTACAGGAAAGTTTTACTTTGAAGAAAAAGAGTGTTCTCTATGTTGTGGTATATCTATAATTTTTACAATCGGGTATATCAAAGTGATAAAAATAATGTGATTTTAGATAATCTCTCGCTTAAATTTTTTTTCTTCTACTCAATTGTCAAAGGCCACTCCTGTACCTGTTGTGCAACAAAGTTTGATGTTGATTTGATAATGTATCTGACTTGAAAGACCGGAACGGGAATTTGAATTTCCATGTAAACCTTGATTTGAAAAGTAGGACTTTCACTTCATTTTTGTCATTATCATTTTGCTTGTCAATGCAGTATTTGGTAGATATCTTCAGATTATACTTTTTAAAAATATGTGGCATGCTTCAGTACCAGGCCGGTGGAATCATGATAGTGACATTACATCAATCAATCAGTGGATCCTACATGCAGATCTGCCTGACATGAAGTAGCACCGAAGGGGATCTGACATTCCATGTCGACCTGCATCCAGTGACGCACGCACATGGATTAATCTTGTGCTGTTCCGCCTTTTCAGGCCATCCTTTTGTGATCGTACCCGACAGCTTGGCGTCAGAACTATCCCGTGTCTAACGTCACATATTGATCAAACTAGCCGAACACCTGATAGCGTCCTGTTTAATCTGCACTGTTGGTTTGGGGGCTGTACCGAATATGCTTCAGGATTGGGTTAGGGGGTTTCGTGCACAGCAATCAGTAGCTGCACTACTACTCTATCACAGAGTCAGGGGTTCGAATCCCAGTGGACCATGATTTGCATTCTTTTGGAACTGTGCAAAAGTGAATTGTGTTTGAGGAGAGCCACACCTCATCTTAAAGATTCCATCACACTTATCGAAAAGAGTAGGGGTCCATACCCTGATTTGGTTTATCGGTTATGCAAGACAAACCAGCAAACAAGATACTTTGATGAAGGTTAGACATCCTGTTAATATGCCAAAAAACAGTTGCTCAAGCAACTGGATATGATCTTATCCAGTTGCTTGAGCAACGAACAAGGTGCTTATCTTTTTTCTAGTCTAAGCTAGCCTAATTGTTACACAATCTTTTGCTGTGGTTCTAGGGGTCTGATGGGTGAAAAGGCTGCTAGAAGTGTGCTAAGTCCATGCTTAGCCTTTAAGTTACCTTTCTTCTTCTTCTTCCCTTTCTTGCCCTTCTTGGCCTTGCCGCCCCCCTCCTCCTTGTCTTCCTTCTCGTCCTCTCCCTCGCTCCTGGAGCTGGTAGCGGAGATGGCTGTCCGCACACGGCCATTTTTAGCTGGGGAAACAACATGAAACTCTTAGACTTAAGAGGGTAACAATTTAGTCTCTGGTTGTGTTCAAAGAACTTTGTTTTCAAGTGATTCACCAGTTAAATGTACCCTGATGAAACTATTCACAGAACTCACGGAGCCGTTCTTCACTGTGGAAACAACATGCAACTTGGTGTGAACATTTTAGACTTTAAATAAAGGTACATAACCGATTGTTTATGCCTAGCCAATGTTTCTGTGACTGACTGTCACCTTGCTCAGGGCAATACTGACGGGTTCTGCTTCGCTAGGTGTCGCTGCTGCAGTGTGAAGAATGCAGCCCTAAACATGACTGACTCAGTTTGCTTCCCCCCTCACCACGGTTCATGACTGAGTAGATTTTCTGATCCATACAGCCTCCTTAATCCATAGAGTGCATCTTATAGTAAGACTTTAGACTTTAAGGATGCAAAAGAAGTTAGGAAAACAACTTTTCATTAACACTTGCAATCAGAAATCACGGAAAAAAAATCACCCCGCAGATAGAGTTTTGTTTCAATATTTTTTCCAGTTGCTTGTCATGAGTAATTGTTTTATGGCGTATCCTGTTACCTTCTTGTCTAACCTTCATCAACGTACCTTCCAGTTCCTTCTCTGCCTCGAGCTCCGCCTTCATCCTGACCTCCTCCGCGCGCTCGAAGGCCTCGCGCTCCGCCGTGTCAGCCACCATCTTGATCAGCTCCATCGCGCCCTCACACTCAAGGTCGTTCCCATCAAGGAACAGATTGCTGGGAGAAGGAAGGAATAGTATAAAGCCTGCATCTCTGAAGGTTGGATATAGGAGATTCTTTATACACAACCAGGTATTGATCTCACCTGCTAACATTTTGATGTCTGTCAGACACCTTCTTCAGAGCTTCTGACTGGAGTGCTGCTTCTCACCGCTATAAGTAGCCCATGTAGGTGGCGCTTTTGCGGTGAGAACACTGTCCTAAATATGGCTAAGTTGGTGAGATCAATACCTGGCTGTGTATAAAGAATCTCCCATATCCTATTTTCTACCAACCTGATGAAGTTATTTTCGGATCTCTGAAAGTTGTTTTTAATATGTATACCTGGTAAAACCACGTCAAGGTTTGTACCTAACAGTACAGGCTGCATATGCAGATTAATTTGATCCACTCACATCAGGAATGTCCCCTACTCTTTTTTACAAGAGTGGTAGGTTAGTTAAGATGCTTGAGGTGTGGCTCTCCTTTAGGAACAGATTGCGGGGAGAAGGAAGGAAAGATAATAACAACAGTGTCACCTAGCAGAGAGAGGTGGTACTGCAGTCTATGCATTACCGGTTATAACATACAAGCTTGAAAGTTTATCTGTCATCCTTTCGCTTCTGCATGTACGAACAATGTCATCTAGCAGACAGAAGTGGTACTGCACTCTATCTACTTAGCTACTTTAGTACTAAATAATCAAGTTTGAAAGTTCAATCATGTTGCATGTACGAATAGTATCACCTAGCAGAGAAGGGTGGTACTGCAGTTTATCTAGTAAGATTCTTCCGCTTCTTCTCCAGTCAAGCGAACTCGAAGTTAGTGTGATGCTTGGGACGAAGCATAATGCTATTTTGGTAGCTGATTTTTGTGCAATATAGTTTTTTTTAGGAGTTCGCTACCCCAGAAATTGTGAAGGACACAGGCTTAAACAGTCGGGAAACAGAGGCTAGGGCAAGGGACAGGACTGCTCGGAGGATCTTCCTGGAAAGCAAGGGGCCAGTTTCTGGCCTGAGCACTGTACCATAGTTTTTAAACTTTTTTCTGTTGCTTTTTTAGCCATGCACACCGGGTCACCCCTACTCTGCTCATTTAGTGTGTGGGGCTCTTTCACGTGCACAGGTTTGGCGTTTGAGACAAACAAACACACAAACAAACAGACACCCACCACACGGCCGAGTTGGTGACCATCCCCGCCAGGATCCGCCCACTCTCCACCTCCAGCCCACAGAAGTTCAGACTCACCGTCTGGATCAGGACGTTTTTAGACAGACCGGCACACAGGCCCCGGCAGCCAGCGTCTCCTATCCTGTTAGAAGAGAGCAATATTTTATTGTATATCATGTATGTATATGTGAGTATTTTGCACACCGTCTGGATCAGGACATTTTTAGACAGGCTGGCACACAGGCCACAGCAACCAGCATCGCCTATCCTGTTAGAAGAGAGCAATATTTTATTGTATATTATGTATCTATATTTTAAAATATATATATTCCCTCCTATCCTGCAGGGGGAAAGATGGTACAGGCATCAGCAAGCAGAATTCTCTTAAAAATGCAATTCAATGTGTTTTGAGAACACAAGAATCTGCTGTCTTGCATTCATGATTTACAATGTAAACATTTGCCCCTTGTAGTGTAATATGTCATATTCTTATAGTATTCATATTTGAGGGGGCTATACCAAGACTTTATGTTTCTTGCTGCTATACCACATTGGCTTTTTTTCATTTATCTATTAAAAACTATAAACTTACATGCCCAGGTAATGGCTTGCAAGTCCCTGAATTGTGTACAGTTAGTACAGTGGGTAACAATAACATTAAGCAATTGCACAGTACATTCATTATTACACTGTTCGAGCCAAACTGGATATTCCAGCTAGTAAAAGACATATTCTAAGCAGCTGAATGGTTAAAGAATCCTTTAGTACAATGTAAGAATCAAATTGGGTTAAAAAGTTTTTCAGCCGTTCAGTCCCAGCATAGTGAACGCAATGTTGTTTCTTAATCTACCTGTGGCTGTCAATCGTTGATCGTTTCAAATTATTTACACTTTCACAACATTTTCATTGTCTTTCCAAATCTTGAGTCACCAATCTTTACTACTCACTCGTTATAGTCGAGTACGATGGTTGAAAGGAAGGGGTGAGCTGGGAACGACCTTGCCAGTCGGGTCACAGGGTAACTCTCAATCCCACAATCCAACAGTTCCAGCTGCCGCACGGGGTACACCTGCTTCTCCAGCAGCAAGGCCTGATGGGATACAACCAAGGTCACGTCAAGGTTAGGGCTTCGCTTGAAAGTTTTGTTGGTGTAATTTAAACTTCTTGACTGTGATATAATGCTTAGTCCAATGTTCTACTCATGTTGGATATTACAGAAAAAGAACGGAAAAAACAGGCTAAAAAAACTCATGTACACAAATCCATGAGGACCTAAAATCGTATGCAAAAAACTTTTCATACAGCAGAAATTTAGACATTTGCCCTTTTACCAGTTTTCTGCAAACAAGAACATATCAGAAACTTTTGAGGTATAGTTTTACAAACTTTCCCAATGACTCTTGAATTCTGGACAACTCTTGAGTAGAAAATTCAGTTTTTTTTGTCTTTTTGTACTTCTTCCTTTCGCAATTGCCAAAATCTTTAGACCAGGGCCTCTCACAGTAGGACTAACACTTGATTACAACAGATAACACAAGGGCAGAAACTGACCACAGACGCGACGTTTTCGTGTTTCAGCGGGACGTCCCACACAGACAGCTCCTTGATGAACACGTATCTCTCCGAACGAAGCGCATCCAAAAGCGGCTCCACCATCATTATTGGTTGATCTGGGGGCGGGTCCTCGTAACCCTCCAATAGGAACTGTGGAAAAACATTGATAAACATAAGCACCACCTATCATCTTCAGAGAAAACTGCAGCACCCAGGAGCAGCTCATTGGTAGTTGGTCCAGAAGTGGGTCCTCGAAACCCTCCAAAAGGAACTGAGGAAGGAAGTTCATGGTGTAACTTAAACAAGAGCGCCACCTATAATCTTCAAAGAGAACTGCAGAATCCAAGGGAAAGAATAGATATAGAGTCATGTACAATTGTAAATACAAGAGCAACGCCTACAATCTTTTAATACAATTGCAGAATAAAAGGGAAAGAAAAGATTTAGAAGCATGAACATGTACTTTAACTTCACGGTAGCAAAATTTCACGGTGTAAGAAAAATTGACATTTTCACTTAACTTTAACTTCACGGTGGTAGCAAGTGATTTACAGGAAGGATGTGTGGAGGAATCATAAATAGGTTTTTCACGGTGATGATAAGTTCACGGTCCAGAGGTGACAGTGAAAACAGTGAGCCTAAAGTTACAGTGAAAGAAACAAGAATTACGGTACTTTGAATAATGCAAGAGTATCACCAATCATCTCAATAATGAACTGCAGGATAATCAAAAACATACTGCAGTCTACGATGGCTTGCACAGACAAAGACTATTTATTGATGGCTAGATACATCAATTATTGATAGATCGATATCATTGATTGATTGCTTGCTTGATTGATTGAAACAAGATACATCTTCTCCAGGAGCATGTTGTCCTCATAGCTGGCCTTGACATACTGATTATCTATTATTGATTGATTGATGGATTGATTGATTAATTGATTAATTGCTATATAACCTACCTTCTCCAGGAGTATGTTGTCCTCATAGCTGGCCTTGAGTTTCCTTCTCAGTCCGACACACGACAGCGAGGCCGTCCGGGCGCAGTTCTCGTCGTACGCACGCAGAACCGACTTCACAGCAGCCTGGAGGGAGGGTATAAGAGTTTTTAAAAACCTGTGGATGATGTGAACAACTGTATGATTAAGTCTGGCATACCGGTTGCAGGTCGGCAGTTGCAATTGGTTGGGAGTAGCCAGGAATCCATCCTATTCTGGCTTCAGTTCTCTCCTCTGATCCCATCCAAACAGAAATTGTGACTTTCCAGAGTTTGACTTGTCAACATTCATAGTCAGACAGCTTTTGAAGACTAATAGTAGTACTAGTAGGTAACCTCGCTCACCAACTCCCAACTACAGATGACCTAGCTCACGACTAACTCCCAACTTCAGATGACCTTGCTAACGACTTACTCCCAACCATGGTCTGGAGAAGGTCGAGAGGCCGTGGTCAGCTATGTGTAACGTTTACTAACCCATGGCAGTCTGAACATGGCACACAGCTCTTTCCAACAAAGTCCAACCAGCCGATTTCAACAACAACCAGCAAAACCAACTGCCACCTTCTCTGTCCCAGGTACACCTCAACAAGGTCACTCCTCCCCGGGGTACTCAAGAGGCCTGTTGCCATGGTAATTTCTCATTAAGTGTGACTTCATGCTTTTGTGTACGGACAGCCGGCTCAGTTCGGCCTGACTTACGAGTATGCCACCCCCTTAACTGGTTACAGTAGAACACTTTGCTATGAAGGAGGACGTCAAGGACTGCTTTTGCTCCTTAGGAGAGACCAACGCAAGGTCTGATATTAGTTTGAGGTTTCCAGAAAACCTATTGATTGAGTTATCATGCTGGCTATGGCATATCACAGGTACGTAATAAGTAATATAACTTTAATATCACTTCACAGAAATTCAAGTAGGTTCCTGCAAATGCCAAACAAATCTATGTCCTTGTTTTCAGACATTTAGAGTAAAAATTCAGAGAGAAGTCAAAATGCAAACTTATATATAACAGCAGGCTGTGAGGAAAAGTTGAATCTGACTACATTCACTCTTTGAAACTGTGTGTAATAATCAAGGTACAGGCTTTCCACTCAGATTTCAGATCAGTTTTCATGTTGACTTTTATATTCTTGAATTAGTGTAAATCCAATGACCACAAATAGAATCGGTGTGGCTTATATATTCTATAGTATACAGACAGCTATTAAAGGACAGGACAGAATGGAAGAAGCTTGTGCTGAAGAGACCATAGTCCCTAACCCCCAAGATGAGGATGGAAGTAGGCGAAGGTTTATGCTTATACATTAAAATTATTAAGAAAATTCTTGAAAAAATGTTAAGATATAAACAGTCTGATTAAATGAAGAAAAAGTGAAGAAAACAAGTTTTAAAATCTGCATTAACCTACCCCGGGCTCTCCTCTCAGAGCCGAGTTCTTGTCCTTTTTCTTGCCCTTCTTGCCTTTCTTCCCTTTTCCTTTCTTTCCTTTCCCTTTCTTCTTCCCGGGCATGATGACAAACCATCACCTGTGGCTGGACAGCTGGAAAAATTGTACAGTTTTAGACTTTAAGACATCATCATCATCATCTTGTCGTGAGAGTGTCACGGATGAACATCACCCTCCTCCTCCAATCCTCCCTGTCCTCCATGGTAGTTCTTCTAAATTGCAGCCTGCATCCTCACACAGCTGCTGTATGTATGTTGTATGAGGCCTGCCTGCATTTGCATGAAGACATGACATACTTTAAATTTAATTCTTGTTTCTTTCACTGTAACTTCATGTTCACTGTTTTCACGGTCACCTCTGTACCATGAACTTATCATCACTCTGAAAAAACTGTTGTTATTATTTATGATTCCTTCACACCTCCGTTCTGTAAATCACTTGCCGCCACCGTGAAGTGACTAGCAAAGTTCAGTAAAAATGTCCATTTTCCTTACAACATGAAATTTTGCTGCCGTGAAGATAAAGTATGTAGTGATTCCTGGCGGGCAATGATTTTCCCCAGCCCCTGGGTGACACCAAAAACTATTTTGAGATTTCATGGCAAATGATAATAATACAATGACGTACTATTATAATGTTAATAGTAATGACAATTAGTGTCCTTTTTTCACATGTTCAGCTGGCCTGTACAGCAAATCTAAACCACATCCATACAGTTCCAAAATGAGGGTAACATCTGTTTCACTGTTGTCATTTGCTGAAGCCAAATTTGGGAACAAGTCTACTGTAGAATTTAGCAAGTCTCAAAGTCAAAACTAGACTCTAGTCTACAGTTATGGTTTCTGTTGTGTGAACTGTGAAAACTTGAGAGAACGAAACAAAAGAAGCACAAACTAATCGTATTAGAGTAGAGTATTACAACATCCCAGAACTTAAAAGGAAATCATTCACACCAAGACCACTCGAATTAGAAAGAAAAGAACCCTTGAAAGTTGAAGTTTGCCACAGCATTGCCCCCCTCCCCCTTACCACTGTTGCAGAAATGTTGCCATGCAACTGCCACAACTTCAGATCACTGCAAAGTTTGCAACACCAAAAATGTCTTAATCTGCAACATAATGCGACTTAGATAAACCATATACGAACCTTGCAAAGTTTGGTTATTGTTGCAACATCTTGCTTTTGTATTACTCGCGCGGGCGCGTAGAAAATGAGACGGAACTTTGTGGAAAACTTGCAAAACTTTGTTGCTAACCGCGAAGTCTCGTCTGTTCACGCGAAGTTAACATATCGCGAGATGTTGGTGTCTGACGGACATTCTATTCATTTACCGGGGCCATAATCGTGAAGTTTCAATAAAACCAAAGAAAAATTTCATAAAATCTATCAAGATCAAATCCTTTTTCTTCAAGTAATGAAAAAAACCCTGTATTATTTGCTTCATATTTTTCAGATATCTAAACACTATTAACTTTTCACCCCCATATCTCAAATTTCTAATCGCCCGTCGCCCTTTGACCTGCCATAGATGTTAAATTAGCCGTGATAATTTCACGGTCTGACTTCTGTTCTGTCCACGGCTTGCACACAAAAACTCCTGCCCAGGACAATACCGCGGCTTCCCTCTCACTACAGCGGCAAGGAACGACTCCAGGAGGACTCATGTAGGATATCCGTGCCGTAACGTCCCGGACAAGTCGGAAAATCGGTGAGTTTTGTGGAGAGTTTCGTCTTGCAAGAGTTTTTGGGGTCGGTCTTTGATTTGTGAAAAATCGTTGAGGGACGTGTTTATGGCTTGTGTCAACACCTTCGATTATTCGGAATATTTGAACACATAAGCGGTATATACGCACACTTTCTATAACGTTTATCATATCAAATAAGTTTTCATGATGTTTTGAAAGTTTACATCTGCAAAATTAGGAAAGTTTTTGTCCCGTCCTATTTTTCTTTGATCTAGAATAATCTTTGTTGCGGGTGCTAGACTCCATGGAGTTTGATCATTTGTTCCTTTTTTACGCCGAGTTTATCGACTATTTTCTGCAAAATGCAACTGTGATACTTTCTTTAAAGTATTCGTGATTCTTGCCAACAATTTGAAGAGTTCGGCCCAGCTGTTTTAGATCTTGGCAGATTTGTTTGTCCAGAGATCGTTCCAGTGGATGGTCCTTTGTCAGCGATGTTTGCAGGGGTGTGTTTTTTACTGCCGCCTGTTGAACGCTCATTTCTTCACACTTCTGAAAACATCCCGCGTTTTTTCCTCCCCAACATCCCACCCTAAACCTCTGTTGTTGTATTCAATCGTGTTTTCACGGTAGCTACCGTGGATTCTGACACCCAAAACAGGGAGTCAAGTTTAGTAATTACCTCAGACTTCTCGTGTTAACACGACCCCGCGCCGGCCGCTCTTTGTCTGCCGATATTTTATACTCCACAAACCCCCCACAGGACATACCTGCACGACTTCTACACCCACAACCGGATCTTTACTCTGTAATTTCGAACCAAATCGTCAACATAATCTTGGTTTCCCCAAAATATAACCTAATTCGGACCGTGAGAGTGCACACATGCATATGTAGTTTTCTCACAAGTCTTTGTAGTCAAGGTTTTCCCCCTGGAAATGTGTTGCGATAAATTTATGACAAATGAACCGGATTTTTCCTGGCCATTTCGACTCCAAAATGTCAACATAATCTTTAGCTCCACTAAAATATAACTTGATTAGGATTGTGAGAGTGCATTATATACATGCATATGTAAGTTTCTCACAAGTCTTTGTATTAAATTGTAGTGAAGGTTTTTTCCCCTGGGAGTTGTGTATGCCGATTGTGACAGTTTCTCCATTTGTGGGCTGTTGTTGTCCATGGTTAATCTTTAATCCCTAACAAGGGGATCACTAGATTAGGCAAATTAACAATTCATGGTGGGGATTTCGTAGATAAAAGATTCAAATGAGGCAATTTGAGTTACTGGACATCTGTCGTCCCTGGGTTTCTTATTAGAGTATTGTTATTGTTATTTAGAGAGACTAATTGTGTAAATGAGGTGCTCAAAATTACTGTAAGGGAAAAATTAAGGGCTCTGAAGACGACAGTGCTGGTGGCTCTTTTTTTTTTCTTTTTGTGTGAATTTATACTTGAAATTTGTATAAAACTTGCTGTCTGTTTCTATAATGTCATGATGTGTTTAAACAAGAACAAGGCTTGCTTGTCTTTCCACTGGCGAATATAACATGAATGCAGCAAATGTTACTACAGTGGTCGTCTTTTAACATCGAAAGTGTTTTCTTCAGTTACTTGTAGTTGTCTGGAGAGTTTATATGATAATATATGTAGCTAGAAAGTTTCTGATAAACTGTTGATTTAGTTTGATTACCAGGATTTGTTGTTACCAGGATGGTCTAAGACCCCCATTTCAGCTTCTCTCCCTCAGAGTTTAGTTAGATTATACACTATAGAAACAGGTTTTACTCTGGATCCAAACCATCTATTATAACAGAAGGAAATTTTAACCCAATTTGAGTCTATTTTCCTTACATGCTGGATCCAGATGTTAATCTGTTTCCATATAGCGTAGAACCAGTTAGACTTTCATTCCAACAGATTAAAACAAGCAGTTTTAAACCTCCTTGATTAAAACAACCCAAAGTTTGCACCTTTTCAGCAAGTTGTTCAGGGCTGCAGTATTTAGGTCTGAGCAGAGTCAGCATTGCGCCCAGACAGTAGCAGCTGTGGTGTTGATGACTTGTTGTTCTTGTTTTTCTCACTCGTTACCTCATTGACCAAGTCATTTACAAGTTTTTCTCAAAGACAGGCCAATATACAGACATATGTGCTTTGGCCACATCAATGATAATGTAAATGAAATAGATCATATTCATTTAGCACATCAGCCAAAATCACATATGATATGAAATATTGCTTGGCATAATATTGGTAGCCTTACCACATAAACAGCTTTTATGTAAATTGTAAACTGCTCTGACTCTGAAGCACTCTTGGTAAGAGGCTGGTCCCTGACTGAACGTACCACTCCAAACATCTAGCCTCCACCAGGCCTTCCTACGGGGGTATGGATCGTAGAATTAGGCAAAAAAGTTAAATAATTGGCCAGGAGAGTCAATCCACGGGAAGGTTAACAATTCGTGCAAAAGAAACCTATGGTCCCCAAACTCTCCTGGCAATTTATTCTCCCTATAGCTGACATAGGCAGTCTGCTAAAGCCCCGAAGACTACCAAACACTGACTGTTTTTTTGTACCACTTCAAACACCCTGGTGTGAACCTCTGTCATAACACTTCACTGCTGACACCTAGGTAATAATTTTATCACCTACAAACAAGCAAAAACTTCTCATCTTTATTTCACATCACCAGGGTTTGTCATCAACAATCTCTGATCACTCCAAATACGACACATTCATTTATTTAGAAGGGGAAAGGAGTTTTTTGCTGAGCATGTTTTGACAGACTGTATTCATAATTTGTCAGTTGCATACAGTTGTATACCAATTCTGCCACACCAGTTTAATTTCTTGGCTAACGAATTTTTAATTTTAATCTTAGCACAAAAAAAATCATGAAAACAGAAGGCTGGGGTGAAAACTTGCACCTGACCCTGTTCACTCCCTGAAACTGTGTGCACCAAAGTAAATATTTATAAAAGTGAAAGAATCACATCAATGTTTAGAAATTATTCTAAATAAAGAGATTTTTGTGCAGTTCCTTTCAAAATATTGCCTAATCGACTTCAAATAAATTCATATTTTTATATTCAATCTTTTAGAAATAATTAGAACTATTGCCAGTCAGATATTCTTTTATTAGAATTTTTTTCTAAATTATTACAAATATTATCATAAAACCCTCTTGGTGACTTGGAATTGACTCTAGTAATTTTGTATTACACTTTATAGTCAATAGCAAAGGTGATGATGTAGGCCATCAACTACGAACTGGAAAAAAAGAGTCCTGAAATGGAGCCAAAACAAATTAACAATGTCACTGTTCGGAGCACTGTGCAATAATTCTAACAATAAGAAGTTTGTAAAGAAATAAAGGCCCCGTTCATGATGCAAAAAATATAGTTTGGACTCATGAAGTTTGTGGCGTCACTCTTGGTTACCACAGTAAATCGGATATTTCGGTCGTGTTCTTTAATCGTAAAATTTTGTTTATGACCACCAACTCGAGTTCCAACTTCCAACTTCGACTGAGGAAATCTTGGACTTGGGAGTCAAATTGTTTTGATTTTTGCATCATGAATGGGGCCAAAGCATAGTTGACTTTACTTCACTGTGCAAGACTCCTAAATCTTTGAAATAACTTGTGTTCCATGATACTGTCTCAAAGTGAGAATTTGTTGGGGGCTTTTCAGGATTTGTAATTTGTAAACAACGACAATCCATCAGTAAATTAGTAAATTACCAGACCTGAACACATCCTGTTCCAGATAAGACTTATCTATCAAACTGTCAAGTCTTAGAGGGCAGGAACGTCTGAATCGCAGGGTGGGAACCTTCTCAAGGAGCGGTATATGGGCAGTTGGCAGGTCTTTTATTTTTAGTTTGTTCGTTCTTCAACATATGAAAACAAGAGTTCAGAGACCTCATACATGTACCTCCATGAAATGTTTTGCGCCTTTCTATCAAACTGTCACGTCTTGGAGGTAAGGAACGTCTGGATCCCAGGGTGGGAACTTTCTCAAGGAGCGGTTTATGGACAGTTGGAAGGTCCTTTAGTTTGCTGTTTTTTCAACTTATTAGTTATGAAAAAAAAAGTTCAGAGACTTCATACCTCCATGAAATGATCTGAGCCTTTCTATCAAACTGTCACATCTTGGAGGTAAGAAACGTCTGGATCACAGGGTGGGAACTTTCTTCTCAAGAAGTGGTTTATGGACAGTTGGCAGGACTTTCTCATGTAGTTTGTTGGTTCTTCAACTTATGAAAACAAGAGTTCAGGGACCTCATACCTCCATGAAATGTTTTGAGCCTTTCTATCAAACTGTCACCTCTTGGAGGTAAGGAACGTCTGGATCCCAGGGTGGGAACTTTCTCAAGGAGCGCTGCATGGGCAGTTGGCAGGTCTTTCAGTTTGTTTTTCTTCAACTTATGAAAACAGTGCTGACCAGGACTAGTGGCAGATGTTGTCATATGCACCCCTACTCTTTTCGATAAGTGTGATGGGTTCTTTTACGTGCTTGAGGTGTGGCTCTCCTCAAACACGGGACCTCCATTTAACACCCTATCCGAGGGATGTAGTTTTGCTCTAGCAGGTTGTGGTGCCCACCCCCGTACATCATAACTCACCTGTGGTTGGGTTGCTTATCAACCGTCACATCTCGACTCTACCTGTGGCCCAGGGCAGGTATGTCACATCCTGGTGGGGGTCGCTTACCTGAACTTTATTCATTGCACACCTTGTTATTTCTTTGATTCTCTGACCGGAAGAAAACTTGAACTGACATTGACAAATCCACTCCCAGAAACTGTACGTGTGTACAATGGTATAGACTTTCCCCTGTGTTTAGGTTGACTTATTATAAAGTAAAATATTATATTTTTATCCAAGCTTCATCTGCAACGCCAACTTTTATCTTTGATTCTCTGGCTTTTTGTAGTGGAAGTTCAAAAAGAAATCAACATGAAAACCGAAGGATGGGAGGAAAGTATATTTTTCTTTCTTTCTGTTTTATTTGGCGAAGCGAGGGTGGCCCAGCTCAGTGTAAGACACTGGTTTACAGTGAAACTGTACTTTCTTCTCTGTCAGACTCTGTTTTCATGTTGATTTTGGCACCTCACTAAACTTTAGCCAAGCCATGGTGGGCCACCGATTCATTCCTTTGATTCTCTGACCTTTTAAAGCAAGAACTTCAACAAAAGATCAAGATGCAAATAGAGGGCTTGTACTAAGTTGTAGTAAAAGTTAAACTTAAACTGCCTAAATTTACCTCCCAAAACCTTTAAAAAAAACTTTATTCAGAAAAAAATACATAACATACATTTCCATAGACAAGTACATTACAGTGCATAACATGATTCAAATAGTCGACAAAGCACGTCTGCACAATTTTGTTGTTGACCACTACGAGATTCAAAAGCAGAGTGGCTTCAGTTTTGAAGCTTTTGTATTTTGTACTTCCCCAAACTATACATGTACAAATTACAATGGCACAGACCTGAGGCTCTGTGTTTATCTTGACTTTATTGCTTCGCTGAACGTTATCCAGGTTGACAGAACGTAATCTTGAAGCAGCTGTTCGGTCTAACTGTGCCCAGGGCAAGGTAAGGCACATCCTGGGTAGAGGGGAAACTTGTCAGGTCACATTTGTGATTAGTCATCAGATCTTTAAGATGAACTCTTAAGTATCATTGTACCTCAGGTGTCAAAACACCTGCAACTTGTAAAAATATTCTTGGGATTCTTGAGGAAAAAACAACTTAAGCTTTTTAAAGTAACAGAAAACAGACTTAAAGTATCACCTTTTTTTCGGCATAAATGACGTATTTCAAGATCTGTGTGCATATATGGCCAACTAAAAGGACAATGAAATCAAGATTCTAAATCTGTGACTTTTAACATTGTGAAAACACATGACGTAAGATTTTATTCGTTGCATGTTGGCATGCTGGTAGCAATGTCACTACTGAGGTAAATGTAGGGCATTAAACTTTAAAGCTTGTGACTTGACATTTGTGTTTATCAACATTCCTGTCATGTCAACAAACCTTATAACTTATAAGCCTGGCTTCGGGGCAAGAATGTGGCATAATGGTTATCTGCAGAGTCTGTAAACATCAAATAAAAGGTTGAACGTCATTCATATGGGACAAACAATAGATCAGTAGTTATGTTCTCATTTGCAGTCATCGATCTCAAAAGACAAAACAAGAATATTTTATTATATGATTATAACTTTTATTTGCAAATTCATGCCCGTAAGTTAATTGCAAGGGTACAAACAGTAGAAAGGGTAACAATAGTAACGAGTATCTATTCTATGCATCTAACTAATATTTCTACATTTAACATTTACTGGCGGGTTTGACTTCTTCTTTGGAGGCATTGGCTCCATATATAATAGACAAAATGAATGAATGAATGAATGAATGAATGAATGAAGACCTTTATTGCACATTTCTGCCACACTTGGCTAAGTACAGGTCACAACAAAACAAAATACAAGTACAGTTAACAGATATAAAAGAATATGACTATCATTAGATAAATTCTACTTCTCCTCACTTTTCGGTTATAGTAGATATAAAAGAACAGACTTGTTTTTCAATGGGAGGTTTGTCTAGTCGCATTAGGAATATGAATTTTTGTACAGTACTTAAATGTGTGAAGTAGGGTTTTCTACAAGCTTATACAGTTCATTTCTTTCTTTGGTATATAATATGATATGATACTGCCTTTACTTGTTGGACAGAACTGTGATAATCTTTGATTCTAGTTAAGTTTTTTTATCTTTTTATTTTTAGACAAACGAGGCAACTGTCTTGATATTACTTCTTGCCCCAACCTTATTCTTCCTTTGTTGTTCAAACACTGTGCACAAAGAATGTGACATCCTGGTCCCCTGTATAGTCTGTGAACTTGTTTGGACAAGTTGTTGATGGACTGTTCTCTTTGAGAGGGACTTGATGCAGTGCTAGTGAGGAGGTGACATTTACTCAGGAGCAGCTGTGTTTGTGGAACCAATTGTCATGGGTTCTAATCCTACTAGCCAGGATGGCCACTTGTTCAGTTGTTGGGCAGAGCCAGGGTAGAGGATTCCAGAGTTTGTACTGAGTGAAAAGATGCTTCTGAAAGACTTATAGTATGTGGAAAAGTGCATTTCAAATTAGGTTAATTGCAGACAAACAAGTACATGGATATACATGGGAATCGACATAGTTTTCTAGTCTACTGTGAAATGTATATAGCATTGAATTTGGCAAGCTGACTTCCCTTGGCACTGAATTCAAGCGGCAATTGTGCTTTGTGTTCAATGCACCGAATAGTCTCTGTGATAAATTTGAGCGGGTAGGCTACGAATTACAGTCAAACCTGACCAAAAAGATCACTGAGGGAACCGACAAAATCTGGTCTTTGTGGACAGGTGGTCAGTTTTGACAGCCTTGTGTCAATGGGAAATATTGTCGGAGGGCACCATCAACAAGTGGTCACATTGGTCAGGTGGTTCTTATGTAGACATGGTCACTTGTACATTTCTGTAGGTATGGTCACTTGTGCATCTAGAATTCAAACGAGAGTGAAAGGACTGATAACACTCAAGATCATACTCAGGTCCTTGAAAGACCAGTTCCCCTCTAGCAGGTCGAAGTGCCCACCCCCGTACATCATAACTCACCTGTGGTCGGTTTCCTTATCAACCGTCACATCTCAAACTCTACCTGTGGCTCAGGGGCAGGTTTGCCACGTCCTGGTGGCGGTCGCTTACCTGAACTTTATTCATTCCACACCATGTTATTTCTTTGATTCTCTGACTGGAAGAAAACTTGAAGTGACAAGTCATTAGGTCACTTGTGCATCTAGAATTCAAATGAGAGTGAAACGACTGATGACACTCAAGACGAAAGATCATATGTAGGTCCTTGAAAGACCCCTTCCCCTTCCAAGATGCCTGTTGTATTCTGCCATGTTGTTCCAGTTCTACATCGCGCCCCTCCTTTGTCTGTTGTGAGTGGCGCAGAGCTAAACAGGACATTTTGGTGAGTAAACACCGGGGCAGAAATGTGAGGACAGCCATGCTTGAGGGCAGGCCTATTGACTGTCAGTGTTCCAGTCTGTGTGGGACATTGCAGGGGGCTGGGGACAGGGTGTCTGTGCCGCTGACCCAGATCATTATGCTGTTTTCCTATTCTTCGGGCAGAGGTTTTGGTCGGGGGTTCAAGATTTTTAATGCTCCGTCTGCTTGGAGAATACTACTCTCCAAGCAGAGGTTGAATGGGCAGATCGTCACCGTTTTATCATATGCCGTCATTTTTTGTGGCTAGCCCATTCGTTAGAATGATATAATAAAACGGTGATAAAACGGTGACGATCTGCCCATTCAACCTCTGCTTGGAGAGTAGGAGAATACAGTTTTCGTTGGTTCTCAATCTGAATTTGAATTGGTCGGCCAGTGTAGGGGGATGAACCAGTTTCAGTATATGTCTCAACTATATGCCAGTAATGCATGTAATCCTAACGGAAAGTGGGAAGAAGGAGGTGTATCTAAGAGGAATCAAAACTTCAGACTATAAAAAATTACCCTCAAGTCAAGTGCTAACCAGCCATGTCGCCTGTCATCAAATGCATTTCTGTCGAATTGTAGGGAAGATCTATTGACTGTCAGTGTTCCAGTGTGTGTGGGACATTGCAGGGGGCTGGGGACACGGTGTCTGTGCCGCTGACCCAAATCCAATGGTTGAAATTCATTTTTGGGAATAGGCAAAAGATTAAGGTGCACAGAAAGAATTTTGGGTGCCCAACATAAAGTAGAAAGTTAAAAATAACGTATTTACCCTACTGCCTCTCTTAAACAACTTCGCTCTGAAATTATATAGCTAACTTTTAAAAACACAGTCACTGTTGAAGTAAGTGCACAGCTCCAATTTTGGGTGCATAAAGTCATGCACCCAGTATTTCCAGCCCTGATGATCATATGTACATGTAGTGTTCCTGGTTCTCAATCTGATTTGAGTTGGTCGTCCAATATAGGGTGGACGAACTAGTTTCAGTATATGCCAGTAATGCATGTTATCTTGTGAAAGTGGAGAAAAAGAAGGTGACATTATAATAATAATAATAATATCAGGTGTATTTGCAGCCAGTGCCACAGGCAGGTACCCAATGTGTAGGGTAATGAGGCTGTTTAACGTGTTCGAGGCACCTCCTCGAGCACGGGACCCCCGTTTTACGTCCCTCCCGGAAGACGATTTCGCGTTGCTTAACTTCCGAGATCGAGGGATCGGGTGTATCCAACGCGCCACGCGGCCGAAGCTATTATCAGAAAACTTCAGACTAGAAAAACTTACTTCAAATGCCAACCTGTTCTGTCATCTGTCATTTGTCATCAAACGCATTTCTGTCAAATTCTAGGGCAGGCCAATTGACTAGCAGTGTTCCAGTGTCTTCAGTGGGACATTCTATGTGGCTGGGACAAGGATGTCTGGCTTGAAATCCAGTCTTGTTAGCTTTGGTCCCCTTCCAATGGTAATGACATTTGGAGCGGACCAAAGCTAACAAGGCTCGACTCCAGGCTAAAGGATGTCTGCACTGCTGACCTAGATGCAACTTTCGTATCATCTCTTTGCAGATGTCGGGTTGAACTTTTGTCAAGTTTTCTGACAGTCCTCTACATGTACATGTACCTGAACCCCCAACATGGTCTATGCAAGCCCTTTGGTAGTCAAACTTCCCTGGCAAACTATTCTCCTCATTTGATTACCCAGTGTAGCCAGTCTGGCACAGACTACCATCTCTGACTTGTCCTTCACTAAAAGAGGTTTGCTTACGGCAGATGCTGACCCCATAACATTGGAATGCTTTTAACAGCCGACGGAATGTCATGAATTCCCTTACAAAGTGCCCACTCTTTCACACCTCTCATGTTCCCTGATGCTGGGTTTGGCTGTTGGAAATTTCTGGAACAGTTTTTTGCTAAATCTTTATTGGAATTTTGAACAATTAGTGAATCTAGGAACAAGATATATTCTAACAGATTTTAATCTCATGTTCCCTGACGCTGTGTTTGAGTGTTGGAAATTCTGGAACAGTTTTTTGCTAAATTTCTATCAGAATATTGAATGTTTAGTGAATCTAGGAACAAGATACAACAGATTTTAATCTCCAGTTCAAGCAGAAGTTGGAAGGCACAATCTTTATGTTTTGTAGCTCATACCCATTTGTAGCAAAACAATTTTTTTTCATCATCCGCTTGGAGATAAATTTTTAAACTACCTATTAAAAGGATAGTGTAAATGAGAGGTCGGAAAGAGACTTGTAATCGGCAAATTGCTGATGATATTGGCTTTGCCTTATAGCTGTAAAACTTATTCCTCTTGAAATTTACATAGATATGTGTTTCAATAAAATGCAATTGGTGGCAGCAAAAGTTTCCAATTGTTCAGATAATACATGACCATGAATTAGTAATCTCCAAGTAGATCTATTGCGGTATTGGTGGCAAGGCAGTATCAAAAGTGTGAGCCATTATCCAAACTGTACCAACCAGTATCCAAAGCCTATCGGGTGGTTTGGAGATTAATGACATGGGGCAGCCTTGGCATTTTGTTGTCCCCATTGTTCTAATGGCTCCATTTGTGGCAAGAGTTGAGTGGCAGGGTCAAATCTCTTGTGGTGTTCCTGTAGTGAATAAAGAGTTGTCAGGTGGTTCAATGGTCAGGGACCACATTTCTTGCATTTTCGTAAGCTTAAACTGACAGATTTTGATCACAAACGTCAGCAGCATGGTCTATCAAATATTGAATGGCACGGGAAAAAGCTGAAGACAGCCCTGGACAAGATGTTTTAACTAAATTTAAGCCATTTTTCACTTTCCGTTCATTTTATGTTGAAAATATGCACATTGTACCGCTACCTGATAGCGTACAACTAAGTTCCTGTCCTCCATGTTACGAAAACTGATCTGAGAATCAAATATGGCCAAAAACTGACAATGAGTCACGTTCAGAACTGTGTGTCGGATCAAAAGTTAAAAAGTTACACCCAAATAATTTCAGTTAATCATTTGGAAACATCATCGTGCCCCGTGAACAAAAGTTGTTTGGGCCGTGCCTTGTGATTATATAACTAGCTGCTGACGCGCAGCATGCCTGCGACGCGTGCCATGCCGAAGGGCAGGTATCATCATCAGCTCCTTTTCATCCTAGGTACGGGTACGGGTACAGATACGAATAATCCTTTCTTCAGAAATTGAAGGACATAGCATATTCAAGGACATGGCATGTTCTTGCATACGACTTGACAAAGCTCAAGAGAGCACACACCAGTTTTCGTCTTACGGCTACTCAAACTTTCAGTCTAAGTTACCCTCTAAGTTTACAATCAAACAGACTCTGCAGAAGGAGGCTGTATCCTTTGTACCAGGACCCGTCCCTCCGTCCTGGGATAGAAATTTGCTAGTTGGGACAGACAAAAATTTCATCCCATCCGACCAAAAAATACAACCTTCATGATGAAATTGATAGAAATATTATATTCATGACAGTTTAAACTGACAAGATTTAACAACGAAAATCAACAAAATGGGTTCCCAAACAATGAGAGACAAGAAAAAGTCAACTGCTGAACGCAGCCCTGGTTTGTTTACAAAGCGAAGGACATATGGCTTGCTCTTGCAGACGACATAATTGTGGCACGGAGACTCGTTTTTCTGCCGGAGTGTGTGTCGGCGTATTCCACACCTGGCGGCGCGCGAGCTCGCGAGTATGTAGCCCGGGGCGACCGGACAATAGAACACTGACCTCTGACCTCACAGGAAGATAGCCGGGGGCAACCAGACAATAGAAGACCCAACCTCTACTGTCATGATGTCTGAATAGGGGTCAGGGGTCAGATGTGTTTACCTGGGGAAATGATGTTTTTACTAGCATTTGTTTGTAAACAGAATAAGTCACAAAGTTGTGAATGGATTACGATGATTTTTGGCTTGTCGAATCAGGGCAGGAAGAAGGAAGGAGGGGTTTCATTTTGTCAAATGTATTTGATAGTTTGATACAATGTGTGTATTTTAGGATATTAAACTTTAAAGGTACAAGTTAGTACAAGACCTGCAGCCTCTTACGAATAAATACGTTCATTTTCAAAGACTTACAAATTATGTTGTCTTGTTTTGATGTTGTTTGTGTATTGCCTCATCATGTTGACCATATTTTTATATTTCAGGGGAGGGTTACTTGAGCAAATGTTGCTCTGAATGTGAATTTTGAAAGAATAAAGATTAGATTATTCATGTTTTCTTTTTGTCCCCCATCAGGACTTAAAATGACGAAAATGAAGAAGAAAGACAAGAAGGGCAGGAAATCCATTCCCGAGGCAGGGCCGCTGTTGCCACAGCAACAAGAACAACAACAACAACAAACAAACAGAACGCTGAGCGATGCAACCTTCAGATGTAAAGGTAAGGGAAGATTCAGTTAAAATATTATTTTTTTCTTGGAAATTTTAGCCAATAGCCAGTGAGTCAGATTTGTTATTATCAATCTTCCTGGGGATGGCTCAGGTAGTTTACTTATCTGTGAAAAAACTTGGTTCAACTTGTGCATTTCTGTGCATTTCAGTTTAGGACTGGGAGGAAAACTTGCATCTTACTGAATTCACTTGGCGCTAACTTCCCTCATACTACTATTACTAGTCATAGCTATGTTTTCATGTTGATCTTCCTGTTCAGCATTATATTTATACCTTTTCCAAGAAGGTTATGTTTTCAGTGCTGTTTGTGTATGTGTGTGTGTGTGTGTGTGTGTGTGTGTGTGTGTGTGTGTGTGTGTGTGTGTGTGTGTGTTTGTAGATAGTATATATAGTACACAATGTAACTTGGGAACTTGTGTTGTGGATGGATTTTCAAGATATTTAGTATGGCAAGTTTTTTTCTTAAGTCTGACTCTGAGAAGTAACAAAATTAACCTTGTCCCTGCTGCCTAACTCTGTAACCAACAGGGAATCGGGTGCCTAACAACTACTTTGAAGTGTGCTAAAGGTTTTAACCTTTAGCACACTTAAAAGTTGGTGTGACCTTATTGCCGCCTGCAGTCCATTACTACACACATGTACACCATTCTGTCCTCAAGTGCACATCGATAGCCTTCCCGTATTGTCCTCCCAGTGCTTTTGACTTTGGGACTCACTATTTGCCTGGCAAAGTCAAGTGGAGCTTACTGCACAGTTTAGGGAGAACAGATGGTGGAACAAAAAGATGTGGAGTACAAAAGAGCAAGTTACGGTCATTATGGCCAATTGTGGATATCTGTGCGTTCGGAGGTTCCCATGGACCGAAGGCGGCGGTTTGGCGCTTTGAGTTTTGGGTGGCAGTTCTATTGTCGTGTGAATATTGGGTTGGACATGTGGCACATGTGTTATTGTCCTGCTGTCTTCCCAAGCAATACTGTAAATGCAGAAATGTTTTCGGTGGTTTTATGTTAGTCGTTTTCACGGTGAACTCTTCAGCGCAAACTTAAAACCACCGCAAAATTTTTTGCCCACCTATATGACTGTTGCGCTACTATTGTTTCAAATGTGAACTTAAAACCACGCGAGCTTAAATGCATTTACAGTATTTCACGAAAAAAGGAAAAGTTAGTAGATTTCTGTACTTTGCTCTCCAAAGTCTCTGCTTGTAGCAATTCAGATTGAAATAGAAATTGACAAAGAAAAAATGATTCTGCATGGACATCTCTCTCTCTCTCTCTCTCTCTCTGGAGGGTGCAAAATGTAAACAAATTCAAAATGTAAGCAAAATGTAAACAAGTTACCGTTCTTTATACTAATATAAAACAATATTTGTATCAATATTTTGTCACCTGCCAGCTATGTCACCTAGCTACACTTAAACCCATTTCACTATGTATCCAAGCCACATGTACATTTTCCTAGTTTGAAGAGAAATGTTTTGATAATTTTTCGGATGAGTTTCAGAACAAAGAGAGACTATTCAAAGCATTTTTGGCGGCAGGTGTGGGGCCTTGAGGGTAGAGACGACAGCACTAAAAAAACTGGATTCTCCTTTGTGGTTCAATCAAGCAGAAAACTGTGATGTGTTTTTATCTTACAGAGGCGCCATTGTTATAATTGTGAATTATGTACTGTATCGACTGTATGCAGTTCAGTTACCATATACTGCATAATTATGATATCTATAAATGTATATTCAACTTAATTTCGCAGTTGGAACTTGGAGGAAAAGGAGAGTTATTTGTTTGTATTGCATACACGGTAAACCGCCTCATGGCGTAACACACTAGGTTTGTAGTGAACAGTACAAGTTGCATTTCCAGATAGATTTATTTGATCCCCTCACACCTGGATGGCTCCACTGTTTTCGATAAGTGTGGTAGCTTCTTTAAATTTAACTTGCTCGTGGTGTGGCTCTACTTAAACTTAAACATGGGCCTCCATTTAACATCCTATCCAAGATTTTGCACGATGTTTTAAGTTGTCAGATGAAAGTTCAATTCTTTAATACAATTGTTACAATAGTATGTTGGAAATTTTTATCTATTGTTGGCATGATTTTGCAGTGGGGACGTGACAAGTGTACAAAAGGTGCCAACATAAAACCAGCTCCAACATTGTAGGATTCAAAGTATTTACATTGAGTAACTGTACACTTATGCCATACACAGGAAAACACAGCAGTGAGGAAAAGATATTATCTGTACTATCAGATGTTTTTAAGTGTGCCATAATTGGTCCACATTGTTATCTGTAATTTCATCTCACAGGTGTTACTGTACTGATGGTGAATCTTTTATCATTGTTCAATTATCACACTCTGGTGAATAACTGTGCACTTGTCATGGTATAATTTATGGTCATGATATCATTTGTAAGTAGTTGTTTGGCTCTATCACGTGTTCATAATGGTCCTTTTTGACCGTGGGATAATTTTGACGACTTGATGTTTGCCCATTTACTTTGTTTATTTTCTACAATTTCACAAAAAAAACCCTCGCCCCCGCCCTCCACACGCACAAACACACACACAATCACATGCACACTGATAGGGAAAAGGGGTTTATTTAAGTTTTTCTTTTGCAAATTAAAAAAAATATATAAAAAAAGTTCCCAAAACCCCAAGACTATTCTCAAGGTCATAATTCCATCTGTCGATTCCAAAAGTAAGCTTTCCAAGGTCACTTATTTAAAACCGCACAAAGTAGCCATTTATTCAAAACTTGGCCCATTGTTACCCTATTAGGTAAAGAATTACCAATGGTAAAAATGTTACAATGTTAGCATGCACGCCAAACCACACCTGAAAGAGTTTTCTATAGGATAAATCCTTGGCAACCATTGCTAGGCAACCGTCACCCTTCTGACACTCTTGACCTCATAGTTTAACCGCCACAACAAACAAGTCAGACTCAACAACGGGAAACGTTCTGTTGTGGGAACAACAAAGTCGGGTGAAGTAGTCTGGTGTTGCTAACACTGGGTTTTCAGGGTACGAAACCAAAAGGATTAATTGTTTGCGGCGTCTCGGTGGTGCAGTGTTACTGTATTTGGCCCAGAACACTTTTTGCAAACTTTTGAACTAACAGTGATAAAGATGTGAGGATAGGGTTTCTGGATGTAACTTAATTATAAGGGCGACAGGATTTGTTCTTATCTAAAATTCCTCCATACGAAGATGAAGTAAATAAATTATGAGAAAAAATGTTTCTGAATTCCTCTAGCCTCCTTTGGAGACTCCTGCTTGAAGGACAATATTCTTTTCTCCATCATTACTTTGGGGGGGGAGGAGCTGTACAGATCGGCCATACATGACATTATGTATTTTTTGTTATTACATTTTTCAGGGAGCATACCGATTAACATTAAGTTTGGCATTGTATGTACAAGTAAGGGATCAGAAATCAGGCCAAATCAGCCAGCAAAAAATACATAGAAAACTTCCAGCCACCCAGGAGTTCTGTTTGGGAGGCTATATGTTTCTACGATGTCAGGATACAGTGTAGATACAGCGATGTGCAAACTGAGTACCTTGAGAACCAACAGTGATAAAGATGGGAGTGTAGAGTTTCAGGATGTGAAGCTGACAGGATTGTGTGTTATCTACAGTGCTTCAGGGAAAGGTTAGGGGGTCAGGCAGTCTGCCTTATCTGATGAAGATCCACATTTAGATCTATTGTATTAACACAGCAGGTGGTGGGTAGCATGTCTACCTGAAAATGTCAAAGTTACAAGGACGTTCATCAACAGGTAGTAGTGTACATTTGAAGCTTGTTTGTTTGTTTGTTTGTTTGTTCGTCTGTTCAGACCCTTGAAGTGCCTAGAGGCACATAGGGCAGCAAGTTTCTTAGCTTTTTCAGTAGCAGTGTATATTTTCAATGGGACGGGTTGCTAGCCTTTCTAATTTGAGGCACCTCCTTGAACACAGGACCCCATTGTACATCCTTTACGAAAAACGATTGCAGCCTCAACTAAGATGCCCTTCTCAGGATGGAACTGGGTGTCTTCCAGTTCCCAACTCATTTAATTGGAACGTACCTGACCAGGTGCTTAACTGTGCGACTGCTACCAGTTGACATACAGTAACAATAATTACATCCCTATCAACCTGATCATGATTAGTATACACAAAAAGCTCACATAGCAGAAAAACAGGCAAACAATTGGTGAAAAAGGTGATGATGATGACGATTATTGGAAGTGGAAATCAGCCAAATAGAAATCTTAAGTCATACACTGTACACATACAATTGTACATGCTCGTTTTAAAAGGTCAGTCTGCGATCTGAAAATTCACCTGCAGTCGAAGCATCTCATTATGAACTGAACGTCCTCAGTTGACCCCCAGTCCATAGTGGTTATTCCAGTATCTCCTATGGGTCAAATCAGGGCGTCTGTTTAACATCAGTACAGACAGCTCACCTGGCTTTGCTGATGGTTGAGATTACAGGTACAATAGACGGGACGGCCTTGGCTAAGTAAACATACAGGAGGCAGTAATTAGTACCCAGAGGCAGCTAACGATATTGTTAACGAAGCCATGGAGTGTAAGGGGGGTTGGTCCAGTCAGATTAGACAGCAGTTAGCTGTCAAGAGTGATTTAAGGATTTAAAAAGAAAGTAACGCTGAATTGGAAGATCAACATGAGAACAGCCTAAGGGGGAAATCTGTACCTTGGTACACACACAGTTTCAGGGAGGGAATATAGAGCTCAATGACCTGCAGTGGACCCTTCTCTCTGAAAGGAGGAGGAACGCCCGCCTCACCTTCTTCCATAAGCTAGTCAATAACTACACAGTCTACTGAAACCAGCTCAGGGGCGCACCCGGGGGAGCCACACGCTCAAATTTCAACCACTTAACGCCCGGACAGACTCTTACAAACATTCATTCTTCCCCCGCACCATCCCCGAGTGGAACGCCCTGCCTGGCGCGGTTGTTACGGCTCACACCGTTGAGTCATACCGCGCCAGGCTGGAGGCCTGCCCGCCTTAGCCTGGGACCTCCCCCCCCCCCTAGTTTGTCCCTCGCTGGGTTATTTGGGGGTAATCGAAGTTGAAGTTGAAGATTCAAGTTTTCCTCCCAGCCCTCTGTTTTCATTTTGTCCTCTTGCGATGTTTTCACTAAGAAATATCCAAGAGTCAAGGTAATAATCATAGCTTGTATGTTATAACCGTATGCTCTCTGTTGAAAAGTTAACAACAACATTCAACGAAATAGCATTTGAAAAGGCCCCTGCCAGCCAACTTTTCCCTCCCTCTTCATCATCATCATCATAAATACCCCCAAATAACCCCGCTAGGGGCAAAGTAGGGGGGGGGGGGGGAGGAGGTCCCAGGCTAAGGCGGGCCGGCCCCCAGCCTGGCGCGGAATGACTCAACGGTGTGAGCCATAACAACCGCGCCAGGCAGGGCGTTCCACTCGGGGATGGTGCGGGGGAAGAATGAATGTTTGTAAGAGTCTGTCCGGGCGTAAAGTGGTTGAAATTTGAGCGTGTGGCTCCCCCGGGTGCGCCCCTGAGCTGGTTTCAGTAGACTATCTGTGTTAATATTGATGTAGTTATTGACTAGCTTGTAGAAAAAGGTGAGGCGGGCGTTCCTCCTCCTTTCAGAGAGAAGGGTCCACTGCAGGTCATTGAGCATTTGTGTCACGCTGCTAGTCTGCCGGTAGTCATTCAGAGTCACTCGGGCGGCCCTGCGCTGGACGGCCTCCTTGTTTTGTAGTGGAGGAATCTGACAGAATGAAAAATGCACAACATCATAAGTATTGTTCAATTACGATATCACATACCGGTATCCAACAACATTGATTTTGAACCACATCCTTGTTTTGAACTTTCCTAAGTGGTATAAGAATGAGCGGATATTTCTGTCGGTATTTTCTGCGCTTGTCTTGCGATGAATCTTCAATGGGTAAGTTCTTGTTTAGATTGTAACCGTCACACTACTGACTTTTGCTAACTTCCACATACACAAATGTACAACATTTAAAGCATCGTTTAGAGGTTAAGCCTGCCTGAATGAATATCAATTGGGGAAAAGGTTTTGAGGGGGTAGGGCAACAAACTATTGGTAGCCAAACATAATCAAAAGTGCAATTTTTTGCTTGTCTGTGTTTGTGTGTCTGTGTTTCTGACCAAAGCAAGGGGCTGAAGTCTGTCATCCCTGATTGCTTTACTCATGATTACACAAAATGTGAATAAAGTTAGAATTTCGATTCCATCATTCTTTTGTTGCAGGATGAAGCAGAAGAGAATTGTGAAACTGAAAGTTTCTAATTTCAGAAACTGTTTCTCACTACTTTTCATGTTGATTTTTTCTTGTTTTTGCCAAGTATATGTGACGAAGAAGAAAAAACCAAGAGCCACATGTTGTGAATGTCACTATATCAGAAGTTTATAAAAAGTATTCCCTTTTTGAAGTTTGTCTTTCTTGTCAGAGGACACGACAAGGCAAAAGATTGATAGTGAAATTTTAAAGACATTTTTCGCCGTTTTTACGTCAACTTTATCCCAGAGTATGTGACAAAGAAGAAAGGAGGTGGCAAAAGTTGTTATTTAACTTATTTAAGAAAATTTTTTACGGTGTTTATCTTTTTTTTCTCCAGAGTATGTAACAAAGCAGAAGAGATGAATAAAAAGTTGCTTTTTTGAAAGTGTTTTCATGTTTAATTTAATTTTATTTTGTGTTTTCCCAGATTATGTGACGAAGCAGAGAGAGATAAAGCAGTACAGTTTTTGAGATTTTGTATCTTATGTTTGTTTGTTTGTTTGTTTATGCAGAGTATGTGACAAAGCAGAAGAGAGCGGTGAAGCTGTGCGTTGTGACGTTGCTGGTGGCGCTCGCATCGTTCGCTGTCGGGCTCCGTGCCTACTTCGTCACCGACAACGTTAAAGTAGGCGCGTTCTGGCCCGGCATTGTGGTGAGTTGTCACAGACTTTCAGTTTGAATTTAAGTTTAGAGTCAAAATCTCTGACATAGTGTCATGTTAACGTAACTCACTCCTACGCAGGGCTCAGAACATTAGTTGGAAACTACATCCAACCATTAAGACCATCTACGGTAGACTCCCTAGAGTGTCACATAGTCTTAAACAGAGACGAGTCCGGTTTGCTGGCCACTGCCATCGGGCCAGCGAGGAGATTGTCTCATCTCTCACATTGTGGAAACCACACGGGAAAACACACTCCAGGAAGCTGACCTTCCCAAGGACTATCTCAAGGGACACAGGGATTGAGTTGGAGGACTTGGGAGCAGCCATGTCAGACAGACTGATGTGGGCCTCGGTTGTACAAGGGCTCGCCCCGTCCTCTGCTGCAGAGGTCGACGGATGATGATGATGAACTGTAAGGGCTTTTGGCCCAGAATCCAGAGATTCTCTGTTTGAATCCCCTGACATGCCACTAATATTGTGCTCTCGCACTTTCCTCATTCCAGCGAGGTGTAAAATGAGTACCTGACTTCAGTAGGGGGAGGTCAAAGGAGGGAGAGAGTTGGGCTCCACCTTCCAAACCCGTGCCCTAGACATGTACAGTAGTGGATAACAACCCACTGCCCCTATGGCATCAAAAAGGCAATAAGCGAACATACAGAAGTTTCTGTATTGCCTGTCAATAAACCATCACGATCTTGTTGCAGGTTGCTGTAGGGTCGCTAGTATCTCTGCTGGGGGTCTGCAAGTCTCAAAAAGGCAGAATATGGGTAAGTGATAAGGATCTGCTTTATCAATTACAATGTAAGGAAAATGGACATTTTCACTGGACTTAGACTTCACAGTGGTGGCAAGTGATTTACAGAACGGATGTGTGAAGGAATCATAACACAACAGGTTTTTCACTGTGATGATAAGTTCACAGTACAGAGGTGACTATGAAAACAGTGAACATAAAGGTTCAGTGAAAGAAACAAGAATCACAGTACTTGTTCGATAGTTCGAGTGTTTGTGCATTTAGTCACACTCTATTAGTCCTGCTCTATTTGCCCTAAATGATGTTGTTGTATGTTTCCAGATGGCTGGAGGAATGCTGGTACTGGGGTTGGGTGCAGTCATGGCGGTGATGGGGACAGTCGTGGACGGCGTAGTGGCAGGACTCGTGGCAGTGAGTACAGTCGCTACATTGTATCTGTTGTTACAGCTAGAACTGCTACACCAAATGTAGGTTGTAGTACGTGGATGAAGGTTAGACATACAAAAAGCACCCCATCCTAACCCAGTACTCCCTAAGTGGAGAAGCCCTCACCGGTGTCAAGTCCCACCCCTATCCTGGAGTACAACTGTCCGACGATCTGCGGTGGGACACCCATATCAACTACGCCACTAGCAAAGCCGGCAGGGTACTAGGGGTCATTCGGCGCAATTTGACCCATTGTCCATCTAGGGTCAAGGCCACTTGTTACAAAGCGCTGGTGCGGCCCCACTTGGAATATAGTGCCACCGTCTGGGACCCGTACACCACCAAAGGGATACAGGCGGTGGAGGCCGTCCAGCGCAGGGCCGCCCGAGTGACTCTGAATGACTACCGGCAGACTAGCAGTGTGACACAAATGCTCAATGACCTGCAGTGGACCCTTCTCTCTGAAAGGAGGAGGAACGCCCGTCTCACCTTTTTCTATAAGCTAGTTAATAACCACATCAATATTAATACAGATAGTCTACTGAAACCAGCTCAGGGGCGCACCCGGGGAAGCCACACGCTCAGATTTCAACCACTTTACGCCCGAACAGACTCTTACAAATATTCATACTTCCCCCGCACCATACCCGAGTGGAACGCCCTGCCTGGCGCGGTTGTTACGGCTCCCACCGTTGAGTCTTTCCGCGCCAGGCTGGAGGCCTGCCCGCCTTAGCCTGGGACCTCCTCCCCCCCCTACTTTGCCCCTCGCGGGGTTATCTGGGGGTTCAATAAGTTGAAGTTGAAGGTAATAAGATATGGCAAAATAGTTACTCAAGTTATCCAGTTGCTTGAGTAGCTATTTTTGGCATAGGTTGTAGTAACTTGTACAATTAGCTACTGTAGCTATATGATCGCATCAGTTATTTACATTTGTAGCAGTTTTACAGTTAAAATTGCTACATATACACTACAGGCATGATATCAGTTTGTACAGCTAGGATTGCGACACCATAACTGTATTCATTGAACTGAATCAGAATTGCATTGATTTGTAAATTGGTACATGTAACAGCAGTTTGTGGATGGCAGCCTTAATTTTGAGACCCTGTATCTGAGATGAGAAGTAAAACAATGAAATAATAATCAATGCTAGCCCTTGATAATGGCTACCTGCTACAGTGTAGAAGGGCAGCCTTGACTGTCCACATGTACGCGTTTCAGCTAAACCAATAAATGAATAGAATAACCTTTTGTAACAGGAGCTGTGACAATCTAATTGTGTTCATTTTTCGCATGTAAAGAGAATTGAAGTATGTGTAAGTCCAAAGTCCTGGTAATCTTCATCAAGTTCCTTTCTTTTCCCTCTGCAGAAAACAGAACTCATAAATTTAAGGTGAAGAGAATACCATGAAAACTGCAAAAAGAAAACCACAGCAAATGTTAGAAGACTTAGATTATTCTCCCACTAACAGTAATTTTACATTGAGGAGTTTTAAACAAAAATTAATCTTTAAACTAATAAAAGAATTTTGTCTTTCCCTCTGCAGAAAACAGACTTCTCAATGTGTTCCCACGTGAACGGCCCGACGGGTTACGTCACCTGCGGGGAGGCCGGGTACTGGACGTTCGGCAAGTGTGATATGTTGGTCCACCATCGCACGTGCTACTGCTGTCACCTGTACGCTCAACACCACTGCGACCTGCCAGGATACAGGTGGGTTTGTTTGTTTGTTTGTTTGTTTGTTTGTTTGTAAGTGTGACATGTTGGTCCACCATCGCACGTGCTACTGCTGTCACCTGTACGCTCAACACCACTGCGACCTGCCAGGATACAGGTGGGTTTGTTTGTTTGTTTGTTTGTTTGTAAGTGCGACATGTTGGTCCACCATCGCACGTGCTACTGCTGTCACCTGTACGCGCAACACCACTGCGACCTGCCAGGATACAGGTGGGTTTGTTTGTTTGTTTGTTTGTTTGTTTGTTTGTAAGTGTGACATGTTGGTCCGCCATCGAACGTGCTACTGCTGTCACCTGTACGCGCAACACCACTGCGACCTGCCGGGATACAGGTGGGTTTGTTTGTTTGTTTGTTTGTTTGTTTGTTTGTAAGTGTGACATGTTGGTCCACCATCGCACGTGCTACTGCTGTCACCTGTACGCGCAACACCACTGCGACCTGCCGGGATACAGGTGGGTTTGTTTGTTTGTTTGTTTGTTTGTTTGTTTGTTTGTTTGTAAGTGTGACACGTCGGTCCACCATCGCACGTGCTACTGCTGTCACCTGTACGCGCAACACCACTGCGACCTGCCGGGATACAGGTGGTTTTGTTTGTTTGTTTGTTTGTTTGTTTGTAAGTGTGACATGTTGGTCCACCATCGCACGTGCTACTGCTGTCACCTGTACGCTCAACATCACTGCGACCTGCCGGGATACAGGTGGTTTTGTTTGTTTGTTTGTTTGTTTGTTTGTTTGCTTGTTTGTTTGTTTGTTTGTTTGTTTGTAAGTAAGTGCGACATGTTGGTCCACCATCACACGTGCTACTGCTGTCACCTGTACGCTCAACATCACTGCGACCTGCCTGGATACAGGTGGGTTTGTTTGTTTGTTTGTTTGTTTGTTTGTTTGTAAGTGTGACATGTTGGTCCACCATCGCACGTGCTACTGCTGTCACCTGTACGCGCAACACCACTGCGACCTGCCAGGATACAGGTCAGTTTGTTTGTTCATTGTAAGCTATGCCCTGTACTACTTTGTTCATTCGTACGTTCAGCCGTTCGTTCAGACCCTTATACTCACAATTTGGGCAGCAAGTTTCCCTGTTTCAGTTGCAGGGTATATTTTTTCCAGGGAGGGGTTGCTAGTTAGTCCTCTTTAACATGCTCAAGGGACCTCCTCGAACATGGGACCCCCATCTTATATCAACAACAAATTACAACCGAGCGACGGCGGCCATTTTTGTCCGTCAAGTGCTGATTTTGACGGAGGTGCTTGAAATAGGGTGGGACTTAGGCTAGGGATAAGTCTATTCTCGGGATGCCCAAAAAGCAATATATTTACAAAGAAACCTACAACTACATTTCTGTTAATAAACAATGCTTCCTCCCCCCCAGCCCGGCTTTCCAGCCCCACAGGT
This sequence comes from Branchiostoma lanceolatum, assembly GCF_035083965.1. Classification (NCBI taxonomy): domain Eukaryota; kingdom Metazoa; phylum Chordata; class Leptocardii; order Amphioxiformes; family Branchiostomatidae; genus Branchiostoma; species Branchiostoma lanceolatum. The sequence goes on along the minus strand of NC_089738.1, from coordinate 18,518,707 downwards.
ACGACAACGTGGACTCCTGTCACCAGGTGGAGGTCGAGTTCCAGGCGCTTCTCTGGGCATCCGTCGTCCTCAACATCCTGGCACTCGCTGTTGCCGTGACAACCATCATCCTCATCAGTGCCTTCAAGTCTTCGGTAAGGATGATGCAACATGGGGCTAAAAAAAAACACAAGCTTATATGAATAAGAGAATATAGTGTGATGATATTCTTCAAGGAAAACCAAGAATGATTTTTTGAAGTATCGTTTCGTTTTGTAAATTCTAGAGACAGTTTGTTATGACTGAAAGGATCATTACTACAGGATGACTACATTCAAAAGTTTAATTAAAGGATTGCTGTGGTATTTTGTCTTCAGCAACATGGCTTATTCAGTGTTTCTGAGACAAATTACTTTCCAATGATAGTGGAATAGACAGGTAAAACTACTTTCAAAGCAGATAATTTGAAGGTTTTCTTTTTTTCTGACTTTTGTATTTCAATGTTTTCCAGAGCATCCATCCGATGATAACAGCCCCTCCGGGAGTCAACCCTGCCACCCCCGTGGTCATCTACAATGGTTCGGGCCAGCAGCACGTCCTGACGTACGCCCACTGTCCACCCTACCCCGGCCTGCCTACCCAACCACCCGCCTACACCAACGGGGAGGGGCAGGATAGGCCGGGCAATGAGAAACCACCCCCCTACTCTTTGTAGTGGGCCAGTCTAGCAAGAGATGTCAGTTTAAATGAAATGGTGTAACTGTGTTATATTTTAGGCCACACTTGTTTATTTTCTTCGTTCTCAGTATTTCTAGCAAAACTTCAGATCAAAATGAAAACAGATAGAGGTTTGGAAGGAAAACTTGTGTCTGATCTGACTCCATTCACCCTTCCCCCTCGGACTCTGTTTTCATGTTGATGTTCATGTACTTTATCTAAATGAGAGAACCAACAATTTGAATTAGAGAACCAACAATTTGAATTGGTGTGGTCCTATTGTGGCCTTACAATGCTGAAATCTGTCAAACTATCAAGTATATTGATAGACGTAACTCAAAGGGCTACTGCAAGTCAACTATATGGATGTCAGTCATGCATTTGTGCATTCATTTTGACATTCTTTTTAGAAATGACACTAAGAGTAAACCTGTGTAGAACTTGCTGTGTGAACCAAAAAGTGCAACCATTGTTGAGCTACACTCTCTTGTAGACGCTGTAAATTTCTGTGCCTAAAACTTTTGTACTCCTTGCATTGTTACCTCACTTGTTTAACCTTCCAGTTTGTAAATGTAACAAAAGTTATCCATTTTACTAAATTTCTAATGTTTCTATTGTTTATATGTAGTTATCGGTAGGAAGACTTTTCTAGTTGGATAATTGTTCTTGTTGTGCCAAAGTTTAAGTCTAGTGGACGTTTCCTGTAATACTATTTTAGATAAGTTAAGATGTAGTTCACCTTTTAGGTAATAGTGAAAAATTGAGTCTCATGTCCTTGACCTAATGACCTTGATCCTCTGACACTGAAAGCTTGACTCTCCTAAAACAGGTCAAAATGTGCAAAGACAATTTTGAGTCACAGGTCAAAAGTGTTATATGATGTTCTTGTGTCAGAGTTCAAAGTGTATGTGACATAAAGACCAAAAGATTGCGATGAAATAAATCACTCAGGAGTCAAAAGATACAGAGAATAGATCCTTAAGGTCACAGGTCAGAAGGTTCGTAAAGGTCAAAAGTTAAAGTTCACAGGCCAAAAGTTGTAAATACCAGGTCAGAAGACTGTTGTTACATCGTGTAGATGATTCTTTTGTATTGTCAGCCAGAGCCTGGGTCCTTGCACAAATTGGACTTCTGATCTAGAGGTTGGGTGTTCGATTCCCATTCATGGAGTCTCAGAAGTGATTCATGCACTGTTGCCCAGTTGTGATAGGGTTTCAGAAAGCTAACTTGGTCTCTTGCTGGCTCTTTGAAGTTTTAGAAACTATTTTTGCAATCCACCGTGGTTTCTTTGACCTTGACTCAGAGCACAAGGTCACCCTCCTCTGGCTGCCATTTTGTTTGCATGTTCTATCTGTTCTGAAAGTTGTGATTGTGAAAGATTATTTCATACTATTAAGTTAAAAGTTTAACACCAGTTTTGTACATATTCAAATCAACCACTTACTCCAAACTTAACACTTTATTTCTTTGAGAGTTTACATTTATTTCTTTAAAATTCATATGTGCAAATATTCTTGACTTGCAATATAATTTAACATCATCTAATCAGACATGAGTGCATATATTAACAAAAGTTTATTATTCTGTGTAACTAAAGTGATGTGTTTCCCCTTGAAGTCATGAAAGTTACTTGCAATGCATTGTGGGTAATAGTGTCAAGGTCACTTACATGTGACCTTCTGAATGTCATTCCTCAAAAACAGTTTTGTAGAAGTTTGAAACCTGAGAAAATGGAAAATTTTAAGCAATCTTAACTGTGTTCAATTTCAAAATTTTTGGTTGTAATATTTAACCAAAATATGTTACATGGTTTGGCAAGCTAGTTTTTGCTAGATTCAAAAATCTAGTCTCTGTCCCCAAATTTGTCCACTTCTTACTTAGGCCTCTATGAAGAGAAAAATGTGTAATCTCTCTCATAACATAATTATGTTTCATGTTTTTGAAAAGAAACAAATCAACAAACAAACAAACTCAATCTCTATTGCAAAAAGTAGCATGTCAGCAACTTTCATGACTTCACCACGCAGTGTTTGAGTTTTATGTAACATGTTAACTTTGATGCTGAGTTTTCCACTGAGAAAAATGTTATAGAGATATTTTCGATTGCAACTTAACTCTGCATTCAACTGCAATAAACTTTAATCTGAAATAGATCATTACATTGTGTATTTCTTGTGTGTTCCTTATGATTGTATGTGTGGTGTGTGTGAAGAATATACAGTAAATCAAAACTGGTAAGCCAGCTACCATGGAAAGCCGCTAGGGGGGGCGATAATCTAGACATAATCTGATCATCTAATTTTCTAACACCTCCTTCCAGACGTATATCCAATGATGACACTTGCCCTATGAGTGGTAAAATTACGCCGCCTAGCGGAGAAAACTAAGTCTGCAGCTGACACCTCTTGGTTGAAGTCGAAATGACAAGATGACATTAGCCAGTGTTTTACCGACTGCTGTGTGCTTTTACGCAAACAATACTTTCAGAATATCTTACCAGAAACTTAAAAGGCCTTTTCTTTTTTCGTATTCATTAGTAAATCATGTAATATATTCTGACTCAGTGTTTCAAAAACTTTAAATATCCAGTTGCTTCAGTAACGTTAACTATTTCTGGCGTATGTCCTTGTGTGTTGTTTCCATAAACTTTTAAAAATCTAGGCCAGACCTTAAAGAAATTTGGACGTCAACTGACAAGCAAACTAACACGCTTTATCTTCTAGACGTCAAAACGCGATTTTGAGATCAATAGTTGGTGATTGTTGGTGGTGGTTTTAGTGATCTTTGGTCGGAACCTCCGCAAGAGCAAGGAGGTTAAAACCTCCTTGGCAAGAGTGACAAGAAATCAGAATGGTTTTAAAAAAAGCTCCTTGTAACAAATCATATATCATAGATCTTTTTAGAAACTACAGTTTCAAGTGGACGAAAAATTGTGAAGCGTTGGTATCAAAACGAAAATGTTGGGCAAAGAAGCAGCACATTTGCATCGCAGACGAACTAGCTCGGACAGTGAGCTCGTCAATGTCCGGCACCATTCGCTTTGAGGCGAAAATAAACGAAGATTACCGAACAATGCCGAGCGGACAAAAGTCTTTAGGTCGATTCTAGCCTTGATTTTAGTCGAAATTTCCGATCTCACGTGCAGTTCTACCAATCTAAGACTGATTTTTTCATCGTATGTTAAATAATTTACAAAAAAAACCCTCCTAATTTCTACGAAAATTCTAGTTTCCGTTCTTCTGAATGCTGATTGGACGTCCGCTGGAACGGCGGACCAATCAGACCGCGCGATTTGCATATGTAGCATCTTTCAAAGTCCTTTCACATCGCTTGAAGCACTTCCGGAATTGTTGTCAGTTGCGCGTGGACTTTGAGACACAAATTCACCGCTTTTTAAGGTACTGAATTAGCCTGGAATGTCTCTTACCATGTTGTGTGTTTTGTTGTACATTTAGGACGAATACTTGGGCGAAATTTCGTGTGATATTCTGTTAAATCGACCGTTGGACTCAACGTTTTTAAAAACAGAGACGTCAGCTTTTGTGCACAAAAAAATATGGCGTCGTTTGCAGTCCGTTTCAAAAACAAACTGTATTTGTTTGTTTGCCCCTGCTCTTCTTAGCTTTATTTTGATGCTATCTTCCACAGATTTCGACGTCCTGAGCTCCAGAATTTGTCCATAGCTGTCTATTTGACTGGGTGGACATTTCTGAGTGACGCCAAGCCGGCTGTTTTTGCGGTGAAGTGAAGACAACGCCAGCAGAGTCGCCATGCCGCTCCCAAAACGGTCTCAGCGCGGGGGTCTCAGCTCGATCAACCCGCAGAAAAAAGCGGCTCCACTGGTAACTTTTGCAGAGATTAGTGTTTTTACCTAAGCAATGTCGAATCTCCACATTGTGCTTGTAAAATGTATGTTGCTATGCAAAAATATCATGAACAAAGGCCTGCGAAAATGAAAACTAACTAAAGAATGTTGTTGAATAATTCAATTTCAAGCCCAAAATATTTATTTATAAAGTGTTAACAGTCATAGATATCATATTGTACAACAGCCTCAAATCATGGCTTTTTGATTCTAATTGTTTTGTAGCTAGAAATGTTGATACCCAGAGAAAAATCTTTTGTTGTTAAAGTTGCTGATATTGATATAAATCTCAGATATGACTTATGAGGCTAAGCGACTTACTTGAAAAAAATTTACAATTGTTGGAACAGTATCATAAGCCATTTCTTAAAAGCCCTTTATAGATACTGGTAGTGAATCAACACTTTTGGCCAATGCTTGAGTATGAATTTAAATTAATAAGAACATGCATAATTTTGTTCAAATGTAGTTCCCCCTGGCCTACCGGTATCGTCAAATTCAGATTTTTGACCAATAGATTTTCCCCACAGGTTCACCATGACAAAAAGACGACCCGTGGAGGCACGAAGCGTGCTTCAGACGAGACGGCGGATGGATTGGCCAAGAGAAGAGCAGCTTTTGGGGACATCACCAATGTAAGATACACACTAGTAACTGATAAGTGATATGTCTAGAGGTTTGTCTTTTGCATGAATACGATTGAATGCACTTGCTTTGCAGCACTTGCATGCTTTGGTGTACACATCTGTTCTTGGTGGCAGGGAAGCTGTATACCTCCTTGCTTGCAATGGAATAAGACACTAAATAGCAAGTATTACTGCCATTTACTTACTGATTTAGCCCGAAGTGCAGTCTTGTAATGTTAGCTTTGGTCCGCTTCCATTGGTCACTACTCCTCCTCCAACAAGTACCAGTAGGCAAAGTGGCGTCCGTTGGAAGACCAGGCCAAACCTTACAGTTACAAGACTGCACTTCTGCCTAAGCATGTAAATCCGTTATTGCCTTTCCTACTTGTATTTAGTATATTTGTGTGCTAGTCTAAATGCCCTTATGATGAAAAGAACTAAGCTAAAGGCTATCCTTGGATTTACAAAGGAATTGATTTTTTTTTCTATTTTCTTATGTAATTTACATTGTAAATCTTATTTCTTTTTTTTATGTAGACACGTCTGACAGGGAACTAACAGTTTGATAACATTCCTAAAAATAGGTACATTTAGAAACTTCAAGATGAGATGTAGAAAAGGGTGCATTCCTTCCCTTGGCTCATTTTATTTTGGCATGGGTGAAGATATTTTGTGGTGGCAGATAAAATTCAAGCTCTCCAAACTACATTTCAAAGTACATAATGCTTTGTAAATTGTAGATCAGCCACAAGATACTGATTGGTGAGATGGTTTCTCTATGTTAGGCTACCAAGCAGAAAGGACCCGGTCTGTTTGGCTGTGTAAGTTTTGGGGAGGTAGACTCGGACACTGAGAAGGGAACAGCGAGTCAAGACAAGCCCAAGCCTGGAGAGACCGTAGCAGCCAGTTCTCTTATACAGGTGACAAAAGATGGCCCCGTTCATGTTTATCATGCTAATCATGTTGTACTAATCAAGGCATTGGCATGGAGATTTGGGCATGGTGCATAACACTGGCTGGGAGCGGTCTCTGTAGGCTTGTGCTGCACTAGTATTAGTGGTAGTACCAGAACTTGCTGTAACTTTGGATAATAGACATATAAGTACACATGACCACACACAACCAAACTGCTTCCATCACGAATGGGACATAGTAAAGACGTTATTTTTTGTAACATTCAAACTATTTGCACTTACAGTTATGATATATGCAAGGAGGTTTTATATATAAACCTCCTTGTAATAAGTAAGCTACAGGTCCTCTGCATTTGACGGTTGTTAGGATACTTTCAGATGGTGTCCCTTGTACATTTTGCAAGCAGTTCGGTATTTTGCAAGAAGTGTGAACTTGTCTATTGCTCAAAGTTGACGCAAAGTCAAAACACAATAAATAGAGACTTGTATATGGCTTGAACAAGTCAGTGATGCTGAAACTAACAGGTTGTTGTTTAGACTTCCTTTTTGATGATTAAATTATTGAAGTCAGCAACATCTGGTAGAGTCTGTACATAACAGACATGCATGTTGATGTTCATTGTTTGTTATTTTCCAACTTCCAAGGGAAAGGTGTAACCAATGCCACTAATGTACCAGGCTTTATCCAGGTAGAAATAGGGAGTAGCTGCTGAGTGCTGTTTAAAAGTATGATTTCCTGGGTGGTGGTAACTTCTGTTACCATTTTTATGCTGAAATCTTTAACCTGATAGACAATGCAGAAACTGTTGTTCATGTTGCTGACGACTGTTTGTGTTTTCCATGACAAAAGGTTCTAATAGATTTTATATCCTAATTTGTCAATATAAGTTAACAAAAATGCTTGTTCTTCACTTGCTCACATTGTTGTACTTTCCCAAATATGAAGACTAAACAAAAGTTCTTTACAGTTTCTTTTCTTGTGATGGGAATAATTTGTTTCCTAGCATTAACTTTACATTTTAACTTTTCAGGTACAATGTTTATCTCTTAATCTCTTTATTGGTTCACAAATACAGTTAAACAAATCTCCAGTGACCACAAAAGGCACTTGGACCCACTTAACACTGAGTCCACTTCAGATAATCCGAACCGGTTCCGAACCGGATCGGTTGTCTTTAGACCTACGGGCGGAAGGGCATTGCGCCACCCGCGGTGCGAGATGTTACAGTCGCTCCTCTCATATTTCTTATGTTTGCTACAAGCGTTTTCTGGCATATGAAATAGTACTGGCCCAACAAAAAAAGGACGATTTGACGCATGTACAGGGATAGTCAAGACCAGGCTTGAACCCGCCGGCGTTCGTCCTCGCCTCGCTGGCTGTACTGCAAGTCGGGCACGTTGATCGGGTCATAGGAGAACACCAAAGAAGAAGCAGCCACGGGTGGCAGGCCATTGCACTTGAAACATTCGAAAACTTTCAATGACAATTGCACAAACGTTTCAGAATGAGGAAAATATGCTTCTATTGCTAGTGCAGGCTTATTAGCATATCATTATCATGACCCCGAAAGCGGTCCCGGAGCCAGTTTCCTCTTTACACACAGATCGGAACCGCATCGACCCCCCGCTGATGTGGACTAGACCAGGGTTGGGATGTGGTCTGGTGCGGTTCCTGGAGAAACCGGATTCTCCTCTTTAGACTGGGAACGGGAGGCGAACTAGTCCAGTTAAAGTGGACTAGTTCGGGTAAAGTAGACTCACTTGTAATGCCACCCTTAGAGAAAATAGCCCATAGAAAATAATTTAAGGGACCACCGAAAAGTGGCCACAATGGTGTCACTAGTACAGGTTTGACTGGTCTAACTATTCTTCTGAGGTATCCCTGGACCCAGTGTCCAGTAGAAGAGGTATACTGGTAATGTTATAGCAATGCAGCATTGTACTGATGTATCCACTGTCATTCCCCACCAGACCTTTGCCCAACAACTCCAAATGTTTATTGTTGGTTTCAGTAACTAATCATCATTCTGAAGTACATGTATACCTGTGTCCAGTACTAAGTAAAGGTACAGTAGTACTGTACTTTTAGTACTGTGCCTTTAGTAACGAGTATACTACTGTAGCAGTGCATGTGTCTTATGTTTCCACTGCCTTTTCCCACCAGGCCTTTGCCCAACAGCTCCAAGGCAAGGAGAAGGCCAAGAAGGTTGCCAAGCTGGAGAAAGCCGTGAAGGTGCTCCCCAGAAGACGGTCCGGAAGACTTGCGAGTAAGCCGAGCAAGATCGCCAGGCCAGTGTTGCCGGACGATGACTCCATGGAGACTGAGTCCTCGCAGGAGAGCCTCCCGTCCTCGCAGTCTTCTGTGTCGTCCAGCTGCAGCGACAGCTGTTCTACTTCTAGCGATGGAAGCAGGTAGGAGCCTGAAGTTGATATTTTATACTGTTCAGTCCATGTAATCTCAAAATGATATGTATATAACTGTTCCAGCAATGGAAGCAAGTAGCTATAAGAGTGGCTAGACTTTGTTAGATGCAATCAATTTATAGAAATGCATATTTGCTTATACTGTTCAGGTATGTTATCTCAAAATGATACGTATAAGACTTGACCAAAAATATGCCGTATGTTTGTGTGTGTGTGTGATTGTATTTGTGTGTGAATGTGAGTGTGTGTGTAGTTGCATGTGTTTATGTGTTTGTATACGTTCATGTGTGTGTACTGGAACTTAAAGTGAATAATCAAAAGCTGAAGGTGCAAATGTACATTGTGTTTGAATTTTGACCCTATTCTCTATTTCAGACCAGTGTCTCCGGTTCTGAGCTCGAGTGTCCAGGATCTGAATGAGAGGAACAGACAGAAGACAGAGGAAGCCATAGCGGCAGAGGGCAAGGTAAAGAAAAACATCGGCGTTTTCACTTTCAGTTTCTTTCTTCCAGTGTTCCCAGGCATAAAATTACTTTTGAATGGTCGCATTGCTATTTATATGGAAAGAGACATTACAGGATCATGTTCAAAAAGTTCCCAGTTTCTGGTAAATTTGAAATTTTGAATCTAGATCCTGTCATAACTGAGCACAAATTTCATGTATGACATTTAGTTTGAGGCCACACTCAAACCATGAAGATACAGGACTGTTTCTACTTCTCTGTATTTCAACAGTACTGCGGAAGTGAAAAAAAGTGAAACAATAAGAGCTGAGACATGCTTGTTATGGAACAAGGCATTCACATTCAACAAATATTTCTACAAACTTTGTGGTTGAAATGTTATATGGTCTCGGCAAAATTATGTTTGTTTTATTCAGATCTCCATTGCTATTCTAGTGTTACATAGAGAAACACTATTCTTCCTGGAGTCCACCAGTCTGATATGATATTGATAGTGTGTAACTTTTGAAAAGTTATGATAGCATTGGAAAGGAAGTTTGAATAGAGCTGGTCTGTTCTGTTCTCAATCTTACCTCTTATTCCCCCCAGCCCCAGGGGATCCCCACCCGACCCCCCCTGTACGACTACGACCAGGAGAACATCCGAGACCCCACCCTGGTGCCGCACTACGCACAGGACATCTTCCTCTACATGAAGAACAGAGAGGTACAAGGGGCACTGGATCTTGATTAAACATTTTAGTACTCTATGTAGATGGTAAGCTAGAGTGCTGAATGCTGTCCTTCCCCAAATAAAGAAAAAGAACGTAATGCTTTGTCCTGTCATCCAGTAATTTTAGTTCATATACAAAATATACGAGTACCAGTACTGTTTTGATAACATCCCCAGTGTTCTCCCACTCCAAATAGTGAAAGTATAGTATTTTATAGTCTGTCTGACAGTGTATGCGTGTGCGCAAGCATGTGTATGTCTTTCTGCGATTCCCTATCTGCTACTACTACTTCTACTACTACCAGTACACAATGTACTGCAGTATTGAGTAATGATAATGAGTGCTGCTGTTCTCTCTGTGGTACCATGGAAGGGTTACAAACAGTAACGATAAGGAGTAAAGTCTGCTTATGTTTTTTAAGTAACAGCATAACCTAACAACGACCCCTCCCTCCCCAGGAGAAGTACCTGCTGCCCCAGTACCTGAAGATCCACAACGCCCACCTGGAGCCCTACATGCGCGCCATCCTGGTCGACTGGCTCGTAGAGGTACGTTTCCGTATTCAAATGGCTTTAGACCATGTTGATTTGGTTAAATGGATGATAACCGTGTGCATCAATTTTCGTCCTAAAGAACTTCGATCTGAAAGTCTATAGCTAACTTCAAAATAAGTAATACATGTACATCAAACAAAGTACAACAGAGGTTATATTGATTGCTTTTTCCGTCACTTAAGTTTCAAAAATATACAGTAGTACAGTAACTATAACCTACAGAAATATCTCGGTGTACTGGTGCACCCACAGTCAGAAATAAGGTGCGCAGCTCCAGTTTTTGGGTGCACACAGGTGCACATGCACCCAGTGTTTCGAGCCCTGTAGTTTGTGCATAATATCTTTGGAATCCATTGAGCCTGTTGGTGTATTTGTCCACAGCATTAGATGGCTGTCCTAGTAAAGCCCCAGTAAAGAACTTTGATTTCTGCTGTAGGTCCAGGAGAACTTTGAGTTGAACCACGAGACGTTGTACCAGGCGGTGAAGATCGTGGACCACTATCTGGCCAAGACCAAAGTCTCCAAGGAGAAGCTTCAGCTGGTCGGGGCAACGGCTCTCTTCATGTCCTGCAAGTTTGATGTGAGTCGGAAAACAATAATTTAAAGTGTTACGTAGTTGATTTTGGTGTGAAATTTAAAATGAATTTATTGAAAATGTTCTTCCATTGATAATTGACTTTGAGTTAGAGTAAGACGGTTGTTGTGCAGCTGTTTGATAATGACAAAAGTATTTCCAACACAAGTTTCACACTTAGATGAAATATTACCAACTATTGGCCCTCTTTACAGGATTAGTGTTGATTAAAAACTTTGTGTTCGTTTGAAAGATAGGGTAAAGCATCCATAAGATTGGAATAGAAAATCACTTTCATGTGGTATAGTTTTCTTCTTGTGTAAAGAAAGCTTTTCTGCCCCTTCACTGGAGCGTTGTCCGCCATTGATTGACGACTTTGTGTCCGTCTGTAGGACAAAGTAAAGCTTCCAGATAGAAAATTTTTATATATAGTAATACATAGTTTTCTTATGTTCTAAAGAAAGCCTTTCTGCCCCCTACAGGAGCGTTGTCCGCCGCTGATCGACGACTTTGTGTTCATCTGCGACGACGCCTACCGACGGGAGGACATCATTATGATGGAGCAGACTATCCTCACCAGACTGGACTTCTTCTTAAACTTCCCCATCTCGTACAGGTTCTTAAGGAGATACGCTAAGGTACGGTCGTCTTAAACTTCCCCATCTCGTACAGGTTCTTAAGGAGATACGCTAAGGTACAGTCTTCTTAAACTTCCCTAGTACAGTCTCCTTAAACTTCCCCATCCGTACAGGTTCTTAAGGAGATATGCTAAGGTACAGACGTCTTAAACTTCCCAAGTACAGTCTCCTTAAACTTCCCCATCTCTTATAGGTTCTTAAGGAGATACGCTAAGGTACAGACATCTTAAACCTCCCTAGTACAGTCTTCTTAAACTTCCCTATCTCGTACAGGTTCTTAAGGAGATACGCTAAGGTACAGTCTTCTTAAACTTCCCTATCTCGTACAGGTTCTTAAGGAGATACGCTAAGGTACAGACGTCTTAAACTTCCCCGTCTTCTATAAAATTTTAAGGAGATACGCTAAGGTACATTCTTCTTATACTTGGGCTTTTCCTATGGGTTCTTCAGTTCTTGGCACTGACGCTTCTTTCTTTCAAACTGCATTTTTGGGGGGGGGGGAAGGACTTATTATTGTTGTAGCACTTACTCTGGCTAGTACTAGTAGCTCTGTTTCTGGGCTAAAGCTAGATATGTTTGAATCCCTACTGTTGCTCAATTGATGTGCATGCTACTGGAAAGGGTTACAAGTCCGGGACTTGGAGCTGTTCTCCACTATTTCTTGAACTTGAGCAACTTACCCAGTACATTACACCTGTATAAACTACACAACTGTCTGTCCTCAGAATCATGACTAGTGGGAAGATAGCTTTCTATTTTGGTAAGCTAAGCCCAAGATTGATGATTTTGTTTTAATTTCACGCCTGTAGTGTTCCAAAGTGGACATGGGAACTCTGACGCTGGCGAGGTTCGTGCTGGAGTTGGCGCTGCAGGAGTACGAGTTCGTCACGTACCGGGAGTCCAAACTGGCGGCCGGGGCCCTGCTACTGGCCTTCAAGATGAAGAAAATGGGAGACTGGGTGAGTAGATGGGTGGGTGGGTGTGTGGTTGTGTTTTGTTACTGGCAATGTAGATAAGTGTGCTTGGGTGCTACTGGCCTTCAAGGTGAAGAAAATGGGAGACTGGGTGAGTAGATGGGTGGGTGGGTGGGTGGGTGGGTGGGTGGGTGTGTTTGTTACTGGCAATGTAGATAAGTGTGCTTGGGTGCTACTGGCCTTCAAGATGAAGAAAATGGGAGACTGGGTGAGTAGATGGGTGGGTGGGTGGGTGGGTGGGTGTGTTTGTTACTGGCAATGTAGATAAGTGTGCTTGGGTGCTACTGGCCTTCAAGATGAAGAAAATGGGAGACTGGGTGAGTAGATGGGTGGGTGGGTGTGTGGTTGTGTTTTGTTACTGGCAATGTAGATAAGTGTGCTTGGGTGCTACTGGCCTTCAAGATGAAGAAGATGGGAGACTGGGTGAGTAGATGGGTGGATGGACAGATCTTTATTTTGTAACTTTGTGGGTTCGTGTGGCGTAAAGGCAGGGTATTCGACCCAGTGTTCCTGGGTTTGAATCTCCTAACATGCTACTGATGTTGTGCCCTTGGGAAAGGCACTTTACACGACGTCACCCCACCCAGGTGTAAAATGGGTCTATTGTTCTCTGTACGTGGCACTGTTAAAATAAGTATGAAAACTTGAGTGCAGTGCCACTTTGTCCTTTTTTGTCCAAAAGCAACAGCAAAAAAGATTTTGTAACTGGCCTGAGAAGATAAGTGTATGTGGTTGAGTACACATGAAAGTACATGTATAAGCTGTCAAAAGCTATGATGTCTTCACTTCTACATGTATCTAATAATACGTAATGGATGATGCAAGGTAAAATAATTCCTCCCAGTATTGAATCCTGACTCAATAATTTCATCACCTCTCGCCCATATCATTAGAAAGGGCTTAACAGAAAAATTAGCTAAATGTCTATTTTCTGTTCTTACTTAAAGTAAGAATGTCATTTTAAAGACCCAGAAATTTACACTTGATTATTTTATTTTGCAGACCCCGACGTTAGAATACTACTCTGGCTACAAGGGGGAGGAGCTGAAGGACTTGGTCAGACACCTGAACTCCCTCTTAGCAGCACCGAGAGACTCCAGACTCAAGACTGTCCGCGCAAAGTACTCTCACAGGTAAGAGAAGTACACTTCTGAAGTAGAAAATTTGGCAAGATGTCGAGATGAAAACAAGGCTGTATCTGTATAGCCAGTTTATTTTACTGCCCTCTGGTGTAACACACCAGCTTTGCAGGTACTTGCATCTGGCACGGCAGCAGCTGGTTATTTTACTTATATTACACTGAGTAACCTGTAACAGCTAACCTTTGCACATGTAACTGACTGAAAGAGTTGTTTAAAGCTATCCAGTAAGGATGCTCTGCAGTACTTGGTGGCTAGTTCCACTCTTGCGATAATTCTATTGTAAAACACATTTCTGAACACATCAATCCTAAGTTGATAACTCTGGTGCTTGAAAGAATGAGTCTTGACTATTTCTTGTCCATTTCCCTTCTGAAACTGTGTGTGCCAGTATAGAGATTTCTCCTCAGACTCAGTATGCTTTTATGTTGAACATCTAGTTCCTTATCTTTGTTCAAGATCTAAAAATAATATATCGGAACTATGAGTATGATGGTTTTCATTCACGATCTATTTTGAACAGTTCTATAGTAAGTTTAATGATTTCACATGCAGTGCTTGTTTTCTAACTTATTCTACTTGTGCTTTTGTTTTGCAGTGTCTTCTATGAAGTTGCGAAGCTACCTCCACTGGACATGATAGAGGAGATGGACTAGGCTGCAGCTCCCCCTATCTTTTTGTGCAAATAGTGCAAGTTTTTAGTCGGCCAGAAGACTCAACCGCAATCAGGAGTAGCCAAAAGACAGCTGGAACTTTTGTACACAACAGATCATTCCAAGTGTCCAAACTCATTTAAAGGAAGATAGAATTAGTTTTGAAAATTTATTCTACGAACCAAGACATTTTGATTTGAAATTGAAAAGGCCAGCAACCAAATCAGGAGATTTTATAGAAAAAAAAATGCATTTTTAGTCTGGAAAAAGAATAGAATCTTAAAGTTTAACAATATGGAATTATGTGATTTTGAAGCTTGATATTGTTGCAAAAAAAGATGAAATAATCTAGTTTTACTTCTAAATTGTGTTCAGCTAATTCCATCTGTAGTAAAAGATGTCATTCATAGAAATCACAAAACACCTTCAGTATTTCACTGTTGTCTTGCCATTGTAGAACATGTCTCAAGTCACTGCAATTTTTTCAAGTAGCACAGTCTGTTTCAAGTAATATTTGGAGTTAAAAGATACAATTTTCTAGCTCAGTAATCTCCAAACAGATGTAAGGAGCTAGCTCAGCCTCAGTGTTTTATGTGTGTTTTTGTGGCATTTCGTTTCCCTTTTAAGTTAGTGTACCTTCTTAAACAAAGATTTAAAAAGGTGCGCTACAACATGTAAACCACAAGAATGACCATACGTCTGCTTGGAGATTAGCTCAAAGTGCAAGATGGTAAAGCAGTATCATACCCAGCAGTAGTCATATCTTCAACAGTATTAACGGTAACATGACATCTCAAGAAAGGACCTTTGAAACAATGTTACTTGAGTCAAACCTGGCACCTGCCTAAAGTATGTAGAGGCATTTTTTTAAAGTTCAATGTTTTGTAAATACTATCCTTTTTGTCAAACATGTATGTTAGTATATGTTTCTGTAGCAGTAACTCGTGCTATTGTTGTCCTGTATATAAATGCTGTTTCTGTCTTGTTATGTGCATGTCTTGGTAGCAAAAAACTGTCATCCCTGTCTAGTTGCTTCCTTGTCAAAACATGATTTTTTAGAAAGTACAAAACTTTTGTTAAAAGTTGTGCTTTTGTTCACATGTTCCACTGTTCATGTATTGTATACAGATGTTTTCTTCTGGTAATGAGTGTTGTCTTTCTTGCTTCATTTGGCAAAGTTTTATTCTCTCTTATTTCATATAATTGATGGGGCAGACTTGAATCTCATTCTTTATTGTAAAGTTACGCCAATTACTAAAGAAGGTTTCTTTTTATTGCTGTACATGTAACATTTTCTTTTGCATTGTAGTGACTCCATTTTTAGATAGTCATGTTGGGCATATGGAGCAAACTGTAGTGTTGTAAAGTAACATATTGTCAATGTCTTGTCTGTCTTTATAATCGTTGTACTATTTGACTAATTTGTAGTTTGTGAAAAAAGAGCTCAATAGGTGCAAGATATATGTATGTACTAGATGTTAGAAATATATTTCATTGAAATCAAACAAATCCATGTCTCGAGTGATGTTTTATTGAGTGCTGTGTAAACAACTATCACTGACTAGTCAACCTCCACTTGGCAAGGGGTTGGAGTCACTTGGCTCCATCCAGACAGATGTAAGGATCTTGCTGTTATCAATAGGAGCTGGCGTTATTGTGGAGAGGGTGACTAAAGAAGAAGATTCTGCGTTCCAAACGTCTCGGCATTGGTGAACTAGTAGCGATGTACTTCCGAAAATAAGTAGCGATGTAACTTGTAAGCACGTGTGAAAACACCTAAACGGCAAAGAATCGACTTAATGGCCCTGTCATACTTGTGCGTATATTCAAGTGCGTATGAGTTGCGCACTAACATTTCTTAAGGAACGTTTGCGGGGAAGAAGTTGTTTTCTGCGTTGACCCACCGTTGTGTAGCCTAGTTATCGAACCAAGGAAATGACTTCTTGGGCTGAAATCTCAATCTTGACCAAAAACATGTTAATACGCAACTCATGCGGGCTTGTATATACGCACAAGTGTGACGGGCTTTAACACGGTACATCCGTACATAATGTGTCATGAGAAGGGCGTGGAGTAGTTTTCAACGGTAGCCATTTTCTCACTTCAAACAGAGATACAGTACAGTTAGAATACTATTGGAATGGACTCTTTGGGTATGTCACTGAGAATGAGACAGAAACAAATAGACAGAGAGAGAGAGAAATGAAGAAAGACACGTGACAGTCAAGGAGACTGACACACTAAAGAGACAGACTCACACGACATATGATGTTATTGACACTTACACACACAGAAACACGCACATGCACCGAACGGTAAATAATCGACTAATGGTCCGGTTAACGCGGTACATCCGTACATAATACGTCATAAGGAGGGCTTGGAGTTATTTTGTAACCTTGGTGTGATAGAAAGACTATTAGATAAAACATATAAAGTCATGATTTATATATAAATATATGAAAATATATAAAGTCTCTCGCCTCAGAAAGAGAGAGAGAAGCAAAGACACATACAGACAAGAAGACTACCATATAGAAACAGACTTACACAGCATTCACACAATAATATTGTTCACGCACATTCTGTCATTCACCGAACGGTAAATAATCGACTAATGACCCGGTTAACGCGGGACATCCGTACATAGTGCGTCATAAGGAGGCCCTCGAGGGCGTGGAGTTGTTTTGTAGCCTTTTGCTCACCTCTGGCACAAGTACAGGTAGCAGGGAGAATAGTATTTCAACCTAGGACGGCGGGACAGACACTATGGTTTGGCGACGAGGGAAGCTGACGGCCATTCTACTCATATTTGAGGTAGGTTTATTATTACTTGAGAACAGACTTTGAAACCCGTCTAGTTTGTTCGTTTTGTTTGTGAACAAACCACCAAATGAACGCTTTTTAACATTCTAGGGCATGGAAGTCTCTGGGGGACCCCTTCTCTGTTTAATCTCCCCGGTCTAGTACGAAGTAACTATTATTTCAATGTACAATCCGTATCTGTATTTTCTCCCTTTTAGATTTTATAGTGTTATTCATAGAATGTTTATGTATATTGATTCACGGTAAGAGTTGTATGTGTGTATGATTTATTTTTAACTAATGCAACTATTGTATTTAATCATGTACTTTTGCAGCTAGGCTGGCCCCTTGTAATAGCAATAGCTAGTAGGGTAGCCTTGGCTACTGTACACTGTACACAGCCGAACAAATAAATAAATAACATTCTAGGGCTAATCTAATGAATATCTATATGTATATACATGCTTTCCAGATGTATGCTGTGGTGAAGTCCAGCCACATTCCTCACACCTTTACGGACCAGGGCATTGTGAAGAAGGGCGGCATGTCAGCCGTATCGGAGGAAGGGACCACGGATTCCTACTCAGAGGAGGAGAAAACAGCCTTCGCTGACTGGATCAACAGCAACCTGGCCAACGATGAAGACTGCAAGCCCTACTTAGACATCGACGTCAACTCGGACGAGCTGTGGACCAAAATCCAGGACGGCATTCTTCTCTGGTGAGTCACGTTTTGGGGATGTTAAAGAACCCATCACACTTATGATGATGATGATGATCCACTGTATTCTGCAGCTCAGGTAGTTCTAGAAACAACCTCTGGCTGCATTCAGTCATTCTGCATCACACTTATCCCTACTAGAAAAACTAGGTTGACCAATTTTATTTGCTATGTTATGGTAGTTTCTTGGCTTCATCTTGCATTGCATATAGATTTTGTTGGTTATATTTGCGATGTCATGGTAGTTATTTGGATCTTTCTTCATGCTCAGCTGACATTTGTATGCGCACCCGGCCTTTCTTCCTGGCGGCAGACACCTTTTCTTAAAAGCATTTCTTATTTGTCATGTACCAACCTGTCGTGCCATAGACACCTTCGGCGAAGTAGCGAATCACACCAGAGACAGAGTCGCTTGAGAAAATTTATGTTAAGTGCCTCTTCCAAGGGCACAACATGATTCAAACTCAGTACCTCCAAGTTCTGTGTCAACACGCCTAAGCCCCCCTTTCACCGCACCTGCGGCACGCTGGCGGCGTCACTGCGTCCTAAACTGAACATGTGTTACCCTCCATAATCATAATGGGAATATCATTCAAAACGTACAAGTATGACCAAAAAGACAACAAAACACACAAAGCTTAAAAAGATTCGCTTTGTCGACGAAATTCGTTGAGAGCTTTGTCAATTCGATCGGCCGCAAGGACGCCGCTAGCGTGCCGCGGGTCCAGTGAGAGGGGAGCTTTAGGGCAAAGCGACGCCGCCAGCGTGCCGCGGGTCCAATGAGAGGGAGCTTTAGGGCGCAGCGACCCGCCAGCGTGCCGCGGGTCCAATGAGGGGGTGGGGGCTTAACCACAAGGTCACCATGCCACTTTTCTTAAAAGTGTTTCTTATCATTTGTCATGTATCAAAATGATAAATATGGTTATATTTATTTGGCACTTGCAATGTCATGGTTAGTTGTTTGCATCTTTCTCCACAGCTAACATTATATACTCACCCCTTTCTTGCTGTCCAGCTAGCTTTTCTTGATAAAAGCATTTCTTATCACTGCCTCAAAAGAAGAAGCTAACCCCAACATAACTAGATCGATGTGTATTCTAGAATGTAAAAGTAAGTAGTTGACTGTAGTAAAAGCCAGTCCTTAATAGCTCTTTATCTGTACCATTATACTCATGTATTATGTTCTTGCAATTAGCCTTCGGGCATGTACTTGTACTTGCAATAAACATATTCGTTTATTCGGTTTTTTAATCATTTGTCTTGTAGCAAAATGATCAACCTGTCGTGCCCGGGCACCATCGATGAGCGTGCGATTAACACGGGCAAACTGAACCAGTACAAGGCCACAGAGAACCTGAACCTGGCCCTGAACTCTGCCAGCGCCATCGGCTGCAACACCGAGAACATCGGGGCGGTGGACCTGCAGGAGGGCAAGCCTCACCTGGTGCTGGGGCTGCTCTGGCAGACCATCAGGATCGGACTGTTCGCGCGGATCGACGCGCAGCACAACCCAGGTCAGAACTAGCCTGTATTTACACAAGCTCTCGGCCGGAGGTTACTGACCCCCGCTAGGGAGATGGCGGTTACAGGACCGGCTGGCCACTAGGAGCGCGATTCGTCAGGCTAGGTCAGAACACAATATAGTAGTCTTATTCACATATATTATCTCCATGAAAAATGGAGATACAGTTTTGGTTGTGTCTGTGTGTGTGCGCGTGTGTCTGTGTGGTGCGTGTTTGTGTTTCTGGACCATTGTAGTCAGCATAACTCAAGAACCTCTAAATGGATTATGATAATATTTGGTATGTGGGTAACCTTGAACCTTGAACGAGGACATCTGTGATGTCATCTCGGTAGACTCTGAATGAGTCCTTCTGCATCACTCAGTCCGGTCTTCCATTAGCGATCTCAGCTCTGTTGTTGAAATGTCACTGAGCCCAGCATCCCTTTTTTAGATTGTCAATGAGGGTTGTGCGTCTCCTGCCCTTTTCCTCCTTCCCTCTGTTGGCTCCCAGAGGATAAGCTGGCTGGCTGTCAGCTCGGTATGGACACCTATGTGGGTAGGTGTTGGGAAGACGTTGATTTTGGGCCTCCTAGTATGTGACCTTGGTACTGCAGCAGAACAATTTTTGGCACCTTTTGACGTGAACACATTGGTATCAGGACAACTCGGCCCATTTTCAACTCGGCCCATCGCAAATCTGGTCAACTCGGCCCATCGCGGTGGTCAAGTCGGCCCCGCCGTGTCCCGTGTAGTAACATACATGTAGCAACAATGTCTCATTGTCAGACAACTTCGAACTGTTGACTTCGAGTTTTTTTTTTAGTCCAATGCCGCCCGCGCTTATAATAGGAAATAAACATGATTTTGATAGATACAGCTTTTTTTGTCAGACAACTTCGAACTGTTGACTCTGAGGTTTTGGGGCCGAGTTGGCTAATGAGATGGGCCGAGTTGACTGGGCCGAGTCGTCCGACATCGAACATGCTATATATGGTTTTTATTTTTGGATAGCAAAAACTAGTAGCTTGTGATGTAGTGTAAGGAAGAAGTGCTGTGGGTTTTAGTGCCCCTAGCAGCATGTTCACATTTCTTTTACGAGGATTGGGCTAAAAGCAGTATTGCTTATCTTACGTACAAGAGTATTAAAGATCAAAATTATAACTTGTAACAATTGTAACGTGAAAAGCCTTACGCAATTGAATCTGTGGCTAACAATAACCCGTAAGCTTTGCAGTCAATTTTTATGAGGAAAAAGACAACGGAGTCACAGTGTGTGGGGAAACACATGTACAGGTGTATGTAATTACCAGGGAAACCTCTGGGTGTCCCCTACTAAGGAGGGCATTTAATTTCTTTTTCTTGGTTAGTGTAAAGCGTCAAGAAGAGCTCTGGCGCCCGGCTAGCTAACAGCCTGGCTGAGCGTCTGACATTTTTCTGGACATGTTACAGGACTGCTGAACACTGGGGTAGACCCGAAAGATTTACTGAAACTGACCCCAGAGGAAACGTTACTGCGATGGGTCAACTATTACACGAAGAGTACTGGGATAGGCAACATCACCAACTTTGGATACGACATTAGGGTAGGGAGTTTGAAATATCATAATCAGCTCACATGTATATGTCAGCATGTCTGGCTTGTCCCTGTTTCTACTGCTTTGCTTTGTCAAAAATTCATGACTCCGTGTTGTATTCTTAGTATATCATAAGTTGCTGTTGAAACTAGGTTTGCTATTCAAACACGGTGGAAGACGAAACACATTTTGTTTCAAGTTGCCCCTTCTACGATCAAGAAAGGAAGGCTCTGTTTAAAGTGGCCGTCAAATTCCATCCAAATTTCTCCATGTTTACAGAACAAAAGAAAACTACTCTCCTGTTAACATAACAAAACCCACACATTACAGAACAAGTGGGATCAGTCGTCTTCCACTGTCTCGGAAAAAGAAGTCAAACCCAAATAAGATAGAATTTAGTGTTAGTATTTAGACTAGAATAGTCACATGCTATATTGTTACCAATTGTCTGTCCATGTTACATGTACTTGCAATTAACCTACGGGCACGAACTTGCAATAGACTTATAAACTTATTGCCATTGTTTCCCCATCGTAACGTATATTCTGTGGGTGATGTTCATTCAGGGTTTTGTAGGGGAATCATTGCAAGGGGGCGGAGCCAACAAGCAGGGGGAATGGTGTTAAAGGTGTGGAGTCTTTGAGAATTTGTATTGAATTACAAATCTTCTTTAAGGGGCGAAATTACTGTCAGACAGGTCGCAGTTGAAAACTGAGGCCGCTTGTGGCTTGGTAGCATCCCTTGTCAGTCTCAACTTTATGCTTGCCAGAGAACCTAGCTGCTCTCCCGAGAACCGGGGCACTTGGCTAAAGAATACTCTCCAAGCAGAGGAGTGGGTCCGGCAGGTTTTTGACGTGTTTTTAGGCGTTTTTGTCAGGCTTTCTACTTTGTCATGTTGGGTTGACTAGACAAAAAAGAAAACATGACAAAGTAGAAAGCCCGACAAAAACGCCTAAAAACACGTCAAAAACCTGCCGGACCCAAAACTCTGCTTGGAGGGTAGCTAAAGAATGAGGGCATGGTATCCCTTTTCCTGTCCTTAGAAAAAGCCCTGATATTGGTGACTCGGTGAACTTGACAACCTTTGTATTTTGAGTTCTAACATAGAGCTGAACCCCCACTGACCCCCACCCCCCTTGCAGGACTCCGAAGCCTTCACGTATCTGCTGAAGCAAATTGCCCCATCGGACAGTGGAGTTGACCTTGGACCTCTGAAAGAAAAGGACCCAGAACAGCGTGCGGAACTCATGCTGCAGAATGCTGACAAGCTGGGCTGCAGGTAATGATATAACCTATAAGTTCGGTTTGGTTTGGTTTGGTTTATTCGCACATATTAAAATCAATTTTACATAATAGAACAAAACAAAAACATGTGCTGGGGGAAGAAAAAAAGCCATAGTGGCTTATACAAGGTCTTCCCCCATCTAAATTAACAAAAATAACATAAATCTAACAATTCATAATATAATTATAGTAGTAAATGATAACAATAACAAATCAGACAATAATAATACTAACAAAATACTAACAGAATAGTAATTGGTTGTATATAAAAAAATTATATACATCAAATCATAGCATAATTCGATAACGAAATGATGGAGATTACAGAGTCCATCACAGTTAGCAAAATAACAATAATGTAATAATCTATAAGTTAAAAGTCAAAGTCAAAAGATCTTTATTAGCATTTAGCAGACAGTCAAGACATCAGTCTGAATTACAGCTAATTTACACGATGTTGATAATTTTCAAGAGAAACGACTTATCAAAAATCACAGAGGTCAGTTATACAATTACAAATGCTAAGATATGTACTGTATAAGTTTAAGATTTTAAAACTAAATTAATATTTTCCTAATGTCTATTATAAAAGTTGTTGCTGAGTCCAGCTTGTGTTCTTTACCCTGTCAGGGCCTTTGTGACACCGAAGGATGTTGTTCGGGGGAACTCCAAGCTGAACACAGCCTTTGTTGCCAACCTGTTCAACACCTGGCCAGCCCTGGACCCACCAGGAGAGATGCCAGACATTGAAGGTGGGAAGGTAGAGATATGGTACACTTGATGTCCAGACCTGTACCTAAACCATTTTACAGTTACAGGATTTATCATCAGGTAACCTCCATTAACATTAATCCGATGGGTTACATAAATCCGCCACTTTAAAAAACAGTGGGTTTGAGAGATCTCTAGTGCAGCATCCTTCAGGTTTGCACAGTTTACATATACAGGAGTGCAGTATACTGGGAGACGTTGGGTTGGAGATCTGTTTGGACGTATCTTTTCAGGGTGGCGGAATTATGTAACCTGGTGAAATTATATTAGTAGATATATATCGATGTTACACAGCTTCCGAAAATAATTTCATCAGGTTGGTAGAATATAGGATATAGGAGATTCTTTGTATACAACCAGGTATTGTTCTCACCTGCTAACGTTTCGGTGTCTGTCAGACACCTTCTTCAGAGCTTCTGACTGGAGTATTGCTTCTCACCGCTATAAGTAGCCGATGTAGGTGGCGCTTTTGCGGTGAGAACACTGTCCCAAACGTGGCTAAGTTTGTATCCCCCCTAGTCTCGGTTCATCACTGGTGTAGTCTTCTTTATGACAGACACCGAAACGACTAGTAGGTGAAGATTACCTTGTTGTGTAAATAGGTACACAGCTATTTACTAGTATGTTTAATTGAACATACAGTCCTCATTCCTAATATGTTGTGCCTTTCTCCTTCAGGACTCAAGGAGACGCGTGAAGAGAAGACATTCCGTAACTGGATGAACAGTTTGGGGGTCAGTCCACGTGTCAATCATCTCTACAGCGACACGATGGACGGCCTCATCCTGCTCCAGATATACGACAAGGTAACTTTGTCTGTCTACGCTGTACTGTATTGTACTGTGTGAGTCCGAGTGAAAGTCATCCACTGAAGAGCTAATCTCCCACTAGTCGTGACAGAGAAGACAGACGCTATGTACAGTACCATCGAACTAGGGAAATTCCCTCCTTTTGACCATAGTCGGCAGGCCAAGGTACTAGTATTATCGTTGAATAGCCCGTGCTATTAAAATAAACTGCAACCCTTTCCTGCCGCGTGCATGTCAGATGAGCGACTCACAGCTTCTAGTTTCAGAGGTAGGGTCGCTAACCACCTGACTCGAGTAGGCTTACCCTTTATGCAGTAATTTAGCTTAGCCTGCCTGAAAGTAAAGCAGTTCTGTGTTAATTGATGTTGATGCAATTGCAAACACAGTAGATTGCCGACTGTTCAACAGTAGTAGTCAGTGGATTTGGAGTTTCTTTTTACTCAACCAGGAATCTCACCTGCTGACGTTTCGGTGTCTGTCAGACACCTTCTTCGGAGCTTCTGCTTCTCATCGTAGGTGGGATTCCTGGTTGTGTAAAAAGAAACTCTAAATATCCTATGTTCTACCAACCTGATGAAATTATTTTCGGAAATAGTGATCAGTGATTTCACATCTCTGGCACATGTAGGTAAAGCCGGGAGTTGTTGACTGGGGCCGTGTCAACAGGAAGTTCGAAGATCCGGGAGGGAACATGAAGAAGATGGAGAACTGTGAATATGCCGTCGAGCTCGGCAAGGACATGAAGTTCTCTCTGGCCGGTGCGCGTGCCAAGGACATCTTCGAGGGCAAAGAGACATCGACACTGGGTATGTTTCAGAGTATATTACATGTATGTCTAAGTGCTATAAGATGTTGCTCTGACAATGATTGCATAGGATCTGTTTTCAGCTATGTTAAGATGTCGTTCTGACAATGTTAGCCTTGTATCTGTTTCCCTGAAGCCACTACGCTACTGTTTTGTTTAGGAAGCGAGTGAAATATTAGTTAAGAAAAGTATGCTGAATCTTTCTAACTTTCCCACTTCTTTTTCTTCACTCTGACAATGTTAGCCTCAGTGGATCTAACTGTTTCCAGCTTATGTCTGCTTCCCTGAACTGTCTGAAGCCACTACTTCTGGAGAAGTTAGAATTTAGTTTGGTAGGCAATAACTTTAAAAGGCCTGCCTGGCTTATTTTGTATTAGTCCACTTTGGCCTCTTTATCTGTTTAGGTATGCGAACTCCCTCTTGACTTTGGACATCCATGAGATTGATGATGAACGACACTTTATCCTAGATTGCCCACGATATCATGATAAACGCTGAAAACTGTTGAATTATTTATATACGTGTACGCAGGTTAATCATTTTGTGTCCCATTGTTTGTTGTTTGCATGTACAGTTGTAGAAGACCTTACGAAAGTCGCTGTACTTTTGTTGTGTCAATAAAGATTGTCATGACAGCCCTTGAGTCTTTTGCGTGTGTTTCAGCGGTGGTGTGGGAGCTGATGCGGGCTTACACCCTGGCCCCGCTTCAGAACCTGCAGGGATCAGAGGGAACAATCAAAGACAAGGAGATTGTTGACTGGGTTAACACCGCTGTGAGTACAACTTACTTTAACCTTACCCTGACCAGTGTCTTTGCCCAGTTTAGGTCACTCATTTGTCCACTCATTTGTGTAACTGTGGGTTTATACTGACTAGTTTTATCAGGATAAGAAAGGTCTTTGGTTTTCTTTAAACTGCATGACATCCTCAGTATGTAGTCAGAATGTACAAAGCCTGGCTGCCTTTATCTAATTGCTTGATTTCGTGATTTGATTAGAATTGCAACAGTGCATTACACGTAGGACACAGGTAGCTATTGCTGGTGTCGTGACCCGCACATAATATACCCGTTTTTACACTTAGTGGAGTGAGGAAAGTCGTGTAAAGTGCCTTTTCCCAAGGGCACAAGATCGGTGGCGTCAGGGGATTCGAACCCGGGACCGCTGGATTCTGGGCCGAAAACCCTGCCGTTAATTGCTTGTAATCTGACTTTTGTGTAGTTACAAGAAGCCGGGAAGGAGACCTCCATCAGCAGCTTCCAGGATCCAGAGATCAGCTCCAGCCGTGTGGTACTGGACCTTATCGACGCCATCAAGCCCGGATCTATCGACTATAACAACGTTCGTGACGGGACAGATCCTGACGAGAGGCAGTCAAACGCCAAGTACGCGATCTCCATGGCCAGGAAGATCGGTGCTCGCGTGTACGCCCTGCCAGAGGACCTGGTGGAGGTCAAGCCAAAGATGGTGTTAACAGTGTTTGCATGTCTGATGGGGAGGGGGTTGAAGAAGGTGCAGTGAAAATATCCTGCTGTTATGGCACTGATTTCAATTGAACTTACATGATCGAGGCAAAGTACACTTTGTTCTAGAATGCTCTCTTTATAAAGATATACGCAATTCTCCTGTTAGTGACATATTGCTAGACCGAAGATATGCACATTTAACAAAGGAGGAAATGTTCGCACATGTTATGTCAACAGCCAATTACGATGTAATGAAAAAACTCTGTGAATTTGTCTACAAATGTTTCAAGAAGAGAGAAGAAGCATGTAAATCATAATTAAAGCATAGTATTTTTTTTATAGTATTCTTATGATACTGTTATGCATTTAGCCCTCTGCTGGGCATGAATATGCAATAAACTTCATTGTCATTGTCATTGTCATTGATATACTTAATATCTCCCATCCTACAGAAATGGGAATTTACATTAATGCATTGGTAGGAAGTTCCTGATATGAACTGAGCTTACAATCCCCTGTCAATCTTACAAATGACTCTAGATTTACACTGAATTTACCTTACCTTACCTTATGTGGGGATAGAGATAACGTCTGATGTGCATGAGTTGGGAATATGCGAATATGCCTTAGTCGATCCATAACCCAACCCAGTAGTGGTACACCGAGATATACACCGCGGACATGGACACATTATCATTTCATTCCGTTTACTGTCTCTTTCTACAAGGAAGGCCTTTTTTTTTTAACAAAGAGCACATTCCAAATCACCTGCACCAAACCTTACATTTACTTCTATGGTAAGGTCTTATTGATTTGCGTAGGCTTCCACTTAGTTTTACAGTAAGCTAGAAACTAGAAGCTTTAGAAATGACATCCAAAATGACAATTTGATAGTAGAATTATTTTAAGCTTAGATAAATATCTTGGTAGGGACTTTTTTAGAATGCGCACTAGTGACACTGATATTTTTAGGTAAGCTTGAAAATGCTGCTTACACCTGATTCAACATTAAGTACTGTGGAAGATAGATAACAGTACAAAATGATATACCCTGCATATACATTCCAGCTTTCTGGGTTGGAGGTGAAGTACAAATACCTTCCATTCATGCATAATACAGTAACTGATATTTTCAGTAGCCATTTTTAATTGCGTGGTTTTCAACTTATGTTATGTTTGATCCAATATGACCTCTTTGTAATGATATGGCATACAGTATAGAATGTATTGTTTGTTTAATGTTGTACAAGTACTTAAATCCTGAGTATACATATTAGTACTAGTGACAAAGAGGCATTCTGAACAACGGTAACAAATGGAGAAATAACAAAATAGTCTGTTAGCAAAATGGACTGCAAAATGCATACATGGAGATATTTAAATGCATATATGGAGATGTTTAAATGCAAATATGGAGATATTTAAATGCATATATGGAGATGTTTAAATGCATATATGGAGATGTTAAAATGCATATATGGAGATGTTTAAATGCATATATGGAGATGTTTAAATGCATATATGGAGATGTTTAAACGCATATATGGAGATGTTTAAATGCATATATGGAGATGTTTAAATGCAAATATTGAGATATTTAAATGCAAATATGGAGATGTTTAAATGCATATATGGAGATGTTTAAATGCATATATGGAGATGTTTAAATGCAAATATTGAGATATTTAAATGCAAATATGGAGATGTTTAAATGCATATATGGAGATGTTTAAACGCATAAATGGAGATGTTTAAATGCAAATATTGAGATATTTAAATGCATATATGGAGATGTTTAAACGCATATATGGAGATGTTTAAATGCAAATATTGAGATATTTAAATGCAAATATGGAGATGTTTAAACGCATATATGGAGATGTTTAAATGCATATATGGAGATGTTTAAACGCATATATGGAGATGTTTAAATGCATATATGGAGATGTTTAAATGCAAATATTGAGATATTCAAATGCAAATATTGAGATATTCAAATGCATATATGGAGATGTTTAAACGCATATATGGAGATGTTTAACAAAATGCAAGGAGATGTTTGTTTGGAATGCTGTTAAAAACCAATGTAAGCCTGGAGCTTAAGGCATTAGATTTTCAATACGCATCACATTTAATCTAAATTCGAAAAACATTCCTAATATCATTACTTCCACCATTACTTCCATCACATGCTTGATTGCAAATTGAATAAGGCCATACTGTATGTCATACATACATACAGAAGTAACAAGTCTTGAATTGTAATTTCTTAGCTAAAAGCGTGTTTGAATAGATAAGAAGAGTTTTTAAGACAGATGTAAAATCAATCATTAGATGAATATGTATGACTGAAAAATGTTGTATTTCTAAGATTGTTCTGTAATTTCTAAAATTCTATCTATGCTGCATCCCTTCAAAACCTTTAGCCAGGTTAAACAGTTGAATCATATCTCCTCTGCGTCTACGATACTGTAGGGAGGGAAGTCTCAAAGCCCTCAGCCTTTCCTGGTAAGGACTAGGTAGATCCCTGAGGGTCGAGGGGAGCTTTGTGGCCCTTCTCTGAACCTTCTCCAGGGGAGACTAAAGGGATTGCGCCTGCGCCCAGACCCCACGATGAGAGACCTTCAAGTAAAAAACATGGTTTAAACCATTGAAAGCTCTTTTTTGGTGGGATTTTTGGTGAAATCTGGGCAATATGTATTGGCTGTGGTAGGATAGACTCTGTATTTGCTGAATTAGTTGAAATAAATGGTCTTTCTCTACCTTGTGGGGTTTGGCACCCCCCTGATATAGTGGGATGGTCTTCAACTGGGCGTTTGAAGCCTGTAGGACCTATCCAAGGGCTCTGATTAGGGGGGGTTTATCTGGAGAAATAGCCGTATAGAATTTGTCAGGGATGAATCTGATGACAGTTGACATAACTGGTTAGTATTTGAGGGTAAGTTATTGTAGGCTGATGTTTTGATTCCTGAGATAATGACACCTTCTTTTTCTTAACTTCCCCATAGGGCTACATGCATTACTGCCATTTATTGTAACCCTTTAGTGTCCCTCCAGTTCCTAGTATATTTTGCAAACAGTCCACCAGAAGGCATGTCAACTTCCTACAGCTCTATTTATCAAGGCCGACGTCCAGCCTTCTCTAATTTCTGTCGGAATGTTCGGATCGATCCAGAAATACGTGAGAAGTCATTTGGGGTCAACCCTCCGGCTACAATATCTTGGGTTCGTGCCGAGCTTAGACAACTTTGCAGCTTAGAATCGTACGGGAAGCATTCGCGGACCCGGATAAGTCAGACCAGACTGTTGATCGAGTAACACGGCACGTCCGAAGAGTTTAGGGGCTGTAAACACGTATAATTTCGTTAAAGGTAAGTTTACGATAGCTCTAGATCTCGTTTGAGTTTCATTTTCTTGCGCATGGGGACCGACTTCTTTACTTACAGACAACGACCGATATTACAGTTTGACAATTTTGGAGCTTTGTGATTATGAGTCGGGGAAGCCGGACTGTTGAACTAGAAGACTGACCTGGCAAATTATACACAGAAGGGCTTCTCAGAGGCAGCAAACTGGTGATTTAGGGGCTGTAAACGCGTATGATATCGTGATGTAATTTTTAGAGAGCTCTCGGTTCAGTTTCTTGTGTTTCGTTTATTTTGGGCACCGACTGCATTACTAGAAGATAACGACCGATTTGGATAGATCTTGTGTAAAGCGGCTAAGGGCCCCGGCCCCTCACACCGTGATGATGGGCGTAAGTTGCGTATGAAGATTTTTTTGCTTTAGATAATGTTTGCGTGGAAGAATCTGTTTTCGTTGTACCTGGTTATCGAACCAAAGAAATGACCTTTTCGGCTGCAAACTCAACTTAAACCGAAAACACGTTAATACGCAACTCATGCAGGCTTGCATATACGCACAAGTGTGACAGGGGCTTAACGATTGAGGGACTGTAAACGCGTATGATTTCATGAGGTAATTTCATGAGAGCTCTCGGTTGAGTTTCTTGTGTTTCGTTTTCTTGGGTACCGACTATATTACTTGCAGGCGATTTAGTACATCCCTGAAGACAAAAGCTTACGAATGGTGAATCCCTGGGATTCAAAGAAAATGTAATTGGAGAGTCCCATTGCATATGTAACAGGCGTCATTATAGATAGCGTTGAACGGCCCGGGGTCGCACTGGGAGAGCACGTGACACGGGTGCGACATGACGTCACCCGGCCACGCCCCGCCGCGCTCGCGTAGCCCCGCCTCCCGAAAATAGGATCAAGTTCGCATTCGCCGCCAGTTAGAGCAGAACGTCATCCCGGCTTATTAGCGCCGTCTTACATTAGTGTCATCTCCATCAGTTACAACGTCTGAACAGGTATTGTGTCTTCTTGTGTTGTTTTATATGTTCCATTTTCTAGTAAATGATTAAGTTTTCTTGATCCATTGTTTGTTTATCGACCGTAGTATATATCGAATAGATATCACATCAGATTGCAAACCGACCCGAGTCTTGTATTTGTCCCGGTTAAGTTTTTCGCTACGTACCCGTTGATTTCATCCGTCCTAGCTATACATTTTGGCTTCGCCGCATTTTGCTGTGCCAATCTGTACCACTCAAAATTGTCCCCGATTTTTTTTTCTCATTTTTGTATTTTAGTATTGCATCAGGCTGTATGATCAATCCACTGACAGCGGGTCGCACATTGCACCAATGCCCTTATCGACAAGTGTTTGACGTACTCGAGGCGTGGCTCTCTTCACACCTGCTTGGGGTTGCAATTGTTGTTTCTATTTCGATAAGACAGCTCACATAGCCCACCTGTAATAAGTAGAACAGCTGAAGTGCTTGTGGTGTGCAAACGTTAAGTGTTTGAACGATTTGATAGTCCAGGGAATTGATGACCCAAGGGAAATAGAGTCACCAATTGCTGTTTATACAGGTGAGCAGTCAAAAAGGATTATCAACTTATCAGCATAAGATTTTTGGCCCCTACAGATTTTGATTTGATAGGCTACTACTTGACTTACTTGACTTATGTCGGGTGCCAGTCTCCCTCATCGGTCACCCGAACCACTGTAGCCGCCCAGAAGCTCCTGTCCTGATAGGCTACTAACCCCCCCCTCCTTTAACAGTGCCCCCTTTAGATCTTCTACCGTGTAATTTCCTTCGACGTGAAGGAACGTTTTCCGTGCCGTTTGCAAGGTGGCTGGTTAGTTGCTGTTACGATATTTAGTGTGTGAAAATGTTTTTCTTGCTCCAATACAGGAGTGATCGCTATTTGAGCCCCCTGGTGGTTTCTTTCCAATCTACAGATGTTTGTATCTTTGTTTGTGAAGATGACATCGTAGTGAATCTCCGTTTGTCGCTAGCTCTTGTTCAAAGAGAGAAATCACTCTGTCCCCTAGCAAGTTTACTTTTCACGTAAATAAAATCTCTTCACAGCCACCCCCACGAAACGTCACAATGGTACAGCCCTAATCCATAGTGTTAACCTGATACTACGTAGATAAGATCTTTCCACAAACAGCGTGGCGTAAAACAAAACACAAAGGGGAGCGTTCTGAGTCTAGGGCTTAGTGGATCCGTGAAACGTGGTTCTGGATCGATCTGTACTGTTTGTGGTGTAGGAGGCAGCACCGTACCGGGACACGTCACTGCAGTCGTGTGGTGTTGTCAAAACTCTTGGAGGGCCTCTTGAGAAGATTCTCGGAGAGGTGGCGACTCTTGGAGGAATAGGACTGGGTCTGGAAGGAATCTAAGAGGTAAGAACGTTCCTATACTCGTTGAATGAACGAAGAAGTAATGAGGCGTTCTTGTGGTTAGGGGACTGTTGCCAATTGAATCAATTACAGCCCCTGTAGTGATAATTGGTCTGGGCATCTAGACAATACCTGTTAGACAAGTTGTGATTTACTGTCAACGTGTTTTACCAAGACTGGAGTCACTGTTCTGTAGGGGTCCATAGACCGTAGAATTCCATGATAGAAGTCTGATTTTGTAATCCTTGCCTTCATACCTATGATATATAACGCTATAACTGTTAGGTATGCACACCGTAAGCAATCTGTCAACTTGTCTGTTTGCTATTACTATCAGCCTTGGGGGGTAAGTTTGTAATATGGCGATCGTCTGTGAAGGTGGGGCCGATAGAGTCGGTCAGCAGGAGGGGTATCGTTCCCCCCTTTGCACAGACAAATGTTAGTTACCTAGTGTGGCAAAACTCCCCTAGCCTGGGAAATCATTCTCCCCTATAGCCCTATACTCCAGCGACTTACTCACTCACTCATCTCCGCCGCTTTTCAGTATTTGACAGCCAGCGACAGGTCAACAAAATGGCGAGAATTTATAGCTCATTAGGACTGATAAGTGTCACACTGATTGCATTTGGGGCGGGGAAACAAGTGATAGTGAACTATCGTGTGAGTAGGTATGATTACTTCCGGTAATATAAATATTTGTTCCTGTAAAAATATAAATAGATAGATAGATAGATTCCATGTCTACAAGTGGCTAGTTTGAAATGTTGACAGGAACAGGGATGGCTGCAGAAATCGGCGCGACCGCCCCAGGGTATGTTCTTTTAGGTCAACTCGTTTGGATTTAGAGGTTGAAAAGTGACACCTTTTGGAACATCCCACTAAGGATAGTAGGGGGGTGAAGCTGAAAGAAAAAAGAAATATGTATCTTATAGAAGGATGAATTATGTTGGAAAATTGAATATATGAAATTCAATGCATTTTATTGCATATTTTAAAGTATCGTCTAATTTGAAAGTACATCTATTTTCATGTATTATAGTTGTCTCTCACAGATCATCCTGTCAACAGCGCTAATTTTTCTACTGCTGACATGATCATTATCCTGTCAACGGTGCAAATCTGTATACTGTTAGCAGGATGATCCTGCCAATAGCCACGTCCTCATTATTCCATCACTGTGGCTTACAATCAGCCCTAAGAGAAGACTCTTCAAGCAACTTGTATTTATTTCCTTGGTGCCGTTTTTTTTCAAAACCTAAAACGGCAAAACAGAAGGACGACATTGCCAGTGACCTGCTGCTTTGCCTTGACGGATGAGCACCTCTGACCCATCATTCCTTGCGCGTCGGTGAGAGAAAACATCCTGCCACTGGGGGTCACGGGAGGTCAATCTCGCCGTATATTTAGTATCGTGAGAATGTGAGAGATTTACAAGTGACAAGGTCAGAGGCAACAATTCTCGTGTTGTTGCTCCATCTGTGGGTGGTGGCCGGGTGTAAATTACTGACTGATCTAGCCATTTATCTTCTCTGGAAAGGAGGATTTGTTTTTATCGGCCTTGCCTTGTTTCAAGTGTCAAGTTGTTTTTGTGGGTAGGTTTTGGGGATGAAATGTTTTTGTCCCCCTAGAAGCTTCCATTAGAACTGCAGCTTCGTGACAAGCTTGATTGATCGTGAGCTCTATTAACATGAAAAGCTATGGATAAATTGTTTTGATTACATTCTTATTAGGAAGTAGATATTGACACAACAATGAGGCCTCAAAAAGCTTGTCTTCGTCTTGCGAGTCTAATTGTTGAAAAAACTGCGAGAACTTCAATGCCTTGCGATGGTGTTGGACTGTTTGTTTTGCATATTTTTGGACATTAGTCTCCTAGCTAAGAGACGATTGTGTTTATTCATGAAGAATCCATAGGAGTGGACTGCAATTTACCTCGAGATCTTACAAGGCCAGGACTTCGTTTGTGCAGGATCTAGCTTTATCGCTAGATGGCGCTACTTTTTGAGCGAGTTGCGCGCGATAGCCGGGCAAGGACGTAATGGCGAGATCGTCTTGATTTCTGTTCCAGCAAAATCCAGAAACTATTTTCGGGATTAACTAATAACTAATGTCATGTCGCCCTTAAATCCAACTACATGTACGTGAGAGCTTTCTACTTGTGTATACCAATTACAGTATATACTTCATATCTGAATCATTGATATCGAATTGGGCCCCCTGCTCACGTATTGACCTATGACCGATGCCCCAAAGTTCCATGTAATCGAACCCTTCTCCAGAACCCGGCTTACCGCGTCATGGGGCTTCTCAAGGTTATGTCAGACGCAGGGACAGGCCGGGAAATATGGGGAGGGGGCATGTGTACGGATATATCTAAAAACTAGTATCAAATGGAAGGAATCTTCCCGACATGTACTCACATGGTATTTTGAGAGCACCTGTTTTCATCTCCACACGCAAGTACGGTACGACGCTAAATCAATTCTAACGAGTTATAAATTCTCGCCACATTTCTGCCTTTATCAAATGCAATATCTGTTGCACTTGCTGTTGTCATTACAAAAAAGCCAATGTCGAATGTTTTCATCAGTACGCCATTTCTACAGGAAACAATTTCTAGGAATTATTTTATACAGAAATTTGCCCTCCCCTACCTTTGATTGTGGACTGTCCCTATAAGTAACTGTATACGGTTTCACCCAGACACCACCAGTAGCGTACATGTGATGTGCACATGCACACTGAGATATCTATCCACCACAAAAGCGCATATTGTACCCGTTTAGAGCAAAGACACTTGTAGAAGAGCTTCGTAGATCGTCCCTATAGATACTTGAGGTAAGAGAATTTGTAATAGTTAGGCCATGGCTGAGGCCTTTCTATACGAAAATAGGGAAGCTCCTCCCACGAGGGGCTTCCTTGACTCCCGAGGCGAAGCCGAGGGAGTCTGGAAGCCCCGAGTGGGGGAGCTTCACTATTTTCGCATAGAAAGGCCGAGGCCATGGCCTAACTGTTTTAGAACATGGCCACATCCCCGAAGATTCTCTTTCTATCAATATGAAGCAAAGATATTGTTTTCAGCACATCATACTAGTATTATAAAAAAAGGTAAAAAGTATTATATTGAAGCAGAATGACCTGTAAACAAGCTTCGTACATGTCCTATCTGTTTTCAGAACCTGGCCACTACCACAAAGTTTCTCTTTTACAATTCATCCCCGTGGTCTCAAAATATTACATACAGATTTTGAACTGGGATTTTTTAACTGTGAGTTACTATAATGTTCCTTTTCTTTTCATTGGAGTACTGGAGCTGTTTGAGTTGAGAGCATTATGTGTATGTGTTCTTTTCAAAAATCTAAAAAAATGATTCGGATTCCCAGTTTCCCAACGGTTTATAAACTTGACTTTCCATTTCATTGTAACGATTGCTTAACTTGAATTTGTGCCTGTTAGTCTTTAAAGATTTGATTCAGTTTGATACTTTTGTTCTTGTGTGGCTGTAAGATAACGATGTCCTTATGTGAATCAAATAATGAACCCTCCCTACCCCCTTGGCAGTTAGCTGACACTGTGACCCAGGTCTCAAGTAGGCAGGCCTGAGCAGTGATGCGGAAAAAGTGTGGTACTAACAACAAAAGTGTGGTTCTAAGTCATTTGCATAATAAAAAGTGTGGTTCTAAGTCATTTGCATAATATGCAAATGACTTTGTACCACACTTTTTTGTTAGTACCACACTTTTTCTGCACTACTGAGATATAGTCACAGTAATTGAAGGGCTCTCATTGGCTGAGGGGTAGTGGCCATGTTCTAATCTCTGTTAATTAGCTTCGCAGAGAAGTAGAGGTTATGTTTTGCACAGCGTTCGTTTGTGTGTGTGTGTGTGTGTGTGTGTGTGTGTGTGTGTGTGTGTGTGTGTGTGTGTCCTTCTGTGTACAAGATAACTCACGAATGTGTGGATGGATTGTCTTGATACTTGTTTTTAATTCGACATGTACATTAACTTTGTACTGATGTTTGGTTGGCAGACGTGTTGGAAGGGTGGGCCCTCCCCACGAAAGTTGACTGGAAACGGACTTAGCCGCGTTAGCGTCTCTTGGTGTGTCTTTTGTTTTCTTAAATTTTGCAATCTTCATCGTGCCATATATAATTGATTAGAAACACAAGATAGAGTATGTCAAACTGATTTGACTTAGCCAGTTATCACAGCCATCTATTAGGTTTCGAGGACGTTCAGATAAAAAGCCTTCCTATGTCCCGTATTTGTGATAATGTTAATCAAAAGCAGCCTGTGTTTTTGACATTCAAGACTCCCAGCGTCTCTCTCTCTCTAGGCTTGGCTTCGCGAACGAATGGATGATGGCATCTATTCACTTACAAGAAACAAAGCTATTTACTGTGGTTTATCAATATCCCTGTGGCTCAACTGGTAGCAGCCTCGTCACAGTTGAGCTCCTGGTTCCAATTAGTTGGTAACTAGGAGACCCCGGTTCATGACCCGGGGTCAGTACATCTCGGTTGGGGCTGCATCGTCTTTCGGAAGGGACTTAAAATGGAGGTGGCTTGAGCCTATCCCTGTAAAAATATATCCTGCTACTGAAACAGCAAACAAACTCTATGTGCCATGCCACTAGGCACTGCACGAACGAATCAGGGTATCGACGTAGGTGTAACACTAACCCTAACGTGTTAAACCTCCTACGCCCAAGGAATTCTAGGGACCGAAAACTCTAAGGACGTTTGCGACAAAAATGATGACTCAAGCACTGGATAAAATTTTGACTGTTTCAAAACTTAGTCAAGTTGCTTCTTGAGTAACTATTTTTGGCGTATCTTATTACCTGGATGTCTCAAACCATCATCAACGTTTTAAGAATAGTGTTTTGAGAATCTCCAAGACAACAGCACGTATGAAAAGATGTAAGAGTACGTTTCTGACCCACTTTTTCAGTATCTTTTTCACTCATCTGTTTGTGTTTCAAACGCCGTCACAAAGTCTCAACCCCAGGCTTTGCCTCATTGATTGTAATTGGTAGGGTGGAAACCTGATCTACTGTATGTATGCCCAACGGCTAGGATGCGATGATATCTGTTGATAATGACAGAAATTGCAAGTTTTCCCTACGGACTTAATCTATGAACAATAGCAGTAATAGGCATCCTTCAATCTTGGCAGATAAATGAACAATACAATAATGTAAATGGTAATACAGTATTGTGAAAGACTACTGACTACACTATTGTTTGGTTTGATAGAAT
The DNA here is from genome assembly GCF_035083965.1 of Branchiostoma lanceolatum. Classification (NCBI taxonomy): domain Eukaryota; kingdom Metazoa; phylum Chordata; class Leptocardii; order Amphioxiformes; family Branchiostomatidae; genus Branchiostoma; species Branchiostoma lanceolatum. Next base: position 18,481,720 of record NC_089738.1, on the reverse strand, counting down.
ATTTAGATAAGGTGAAATGTGATATGTCCCACTTTTTCTATAATCAATGAATGAATGAAGAGCTTTTATATTGTTCATATATATCCATTGGGTTAAGTACAGATGACAACAAAAGACTAATTTACATATAGATGAATACAATGTCTCAAGCTAGCACAAAAGTGAATTCGACATCTAGACGCTTCTTTATGGTGGTGAAAATTCGTAACAATCAAAGGTTTGTCTAAACGCATATTTGTGCGTAGTATATGCGTTGCTTTGAACAGATGTTTTGTGGGGATTGCAGTTAACAATATAGTGTATGAGGGTGCTAATCAAAGTTGACCCCGCTATCTTCTAGTAGACGCCGTCTACCAAATCACTAGAAAGTTCGTCTTTGTTGGTAGAATTTATTCTGAATCAAAGTTGAATTGTGAATTGCCAACACCAAAATTGCACTCATCAAAATTTTCAACTGATAAACTACAGTCTTTGTCAAAGAATGACATCACAGAAGCAGTGGATTTCGATTGCTCTTTCTTTGACAAAGACTGTAGCTGATCAGTCGAAAATTTTGGTAAAGTCAAGTTTTTGTGTTGGCAATTTACAGTCCCACTTTCAGAACGTCTACCAAATCGGGTGGTACTCTTCTTGAGTTCTTCACCCCGTCTGTATGTCCAGTCTACGAATGTCGTGCTGGGTTTACAGCTGCAGACAGCACCCTGGGTGGATATGAACTATCTCTCACCCCATATGTCCGGATGGAGTTCTGGTACAAGTCGTGATGGAAAATTACCCGCAGTTGCTCGGAAGCAGGAAGGATTATGCAATCTTCATGTGTGGATATAGTCTGTCACATTGGATTATTGTGGCTATACCTCAAGAAGTAGGAGTGAGTTTACTGTAATCTAAGACTTTGGAATAGTATGGGTCGCGATTGTAGCCTGGGTGCCATCCTATTACTACTGTACACATACTTGAGCCATCATGGACTGCTAACATACTGTCAGTCTGGCTTTAGAAAACTACACTCATGCGAGACAGCGTTACACTCTGTGGTGGAAGACTGGCCACAATCCATAGAAAAGAAAGAGCTAACTGGTGTAGTTTTCTGTGATCTGTCAAGAGCGTTTGACACGCTAGATCACGACATACTACTGCTAAAACTGAAATGCTATGGCGTGGAAGACTCAGCTTGTGGCTGGTTTAAGTCTTTATACTTGACTGGTAGGCAGCAATGCACGGGTGTAAGCTCAGCTTTATCCTCCTCAACTTGTGTCACCTGTGGTGTACCGCAGGGATCCATTTTGGGTCCACTACTGTTTATCGTTTATATAAACGATCTACCAAATTGCATCCAGTCGTGCAAAGTTTCCATGTACGCCGATGATACTATTTTATATTTTGCGGCGCGAAGCTTTCACACACTGGAGAAAACACTCCAAAGGGATTCAACCCGGCTTTCCCATTGGTTTGCTGCTAACAAACTTTCTTTGAACCCTACAAAGTGCAAAACAATGCTCATAGGTACACATGGAATGAATATGGCCAATATAAAGCTTAATATTACACTAGACGGGGCCAGACTGGAACAAGTAAATGCTTTCAAATACCTGGGGGTTACCATTGACAACGTACTTAAAGGCAACCTAAGCAATATCACGGGGTATAACGTACGTCACGGGATGGCCAGACACATTCGGTGGTCGCAGAGATCTATCAGCCGCAACGCGCAGACACATTCGACGCGCCGCGGAAAAATCAGCCGTCCGCGCGGACCTATCAGCCGCAACGCGCAGACAAATTCGACGCCGCGCGGACCTATCAGCCCTTCGCGAGGAAAACTCAGTCGTGGGACAGCGCCATCAGGTGTCTCACTACTGCCTTCAGAGAGCGCTGGAAAGCCCGCGCCAAGGTAGGTCCTCCACAATTTCCTTCTCTAGCGTCATATAGAGACATCGACTGGTAATATAACTAGGCCTATCAGGTGCCAGACTATCTTAGGGTCATCCGGAGCCAGAAATAATCGGCAGGTCTTCAAATTAAGTCGAGATATAGGGAGAACAGTTCTCAATCGGTGACACACCACATCGAAGTTGTCAAGGTAAACAGTGGCTAATGCCGTATTTTGGGCCATTAGAAGCAAAGACATCGGCGGTTTTGACGTATTTTAGTGTGATTGGGTGTCCAGAACAACGTAACATACTCTGGACTTGATATAATATGCCCACAGAGCGAAAATATGTGGTAGAAGTGATACCGCTATATAACGCCCCCCTCCCCCATCCTTCAGTACGAACCACCATGTGTAGAAGTACTAGAACGATGTTAGCTCTTATAGCAGTATTAAAGCCATAAGAAGCGATACTGTTGTGGTCATTTCAATGAAGATGCAGAGTCATCAATGTTTATCCAGACAAAGGCATTCATTTTTGGAATTTGCATTTCAGCCATGGAGTTGATGAGTAGGACAGGTTTGTGCATGTGGCCACAAATGTAAAACCACCTGTTCTACCCTACAAGTCCAGCCTTCAGGAGGGAGATGAAGAACCACCTGACAAGCCATGCCTTGGGGAGGGACAGGGTACCTGGTCTTCAAGTAACAGCACCAGTGGATCCCGTTCAAACACCAGCACCAGTGGATCCCGTTCAAACACCAGCACCAGTGAGGGTTCAGTGTCTTTGGAAGAGTCCAACGAGTCTGATGACCTACCTGGTGTGGTTTTGCCAGCTGAAGATGTAGAAAAGGATGTCTCCTCCCCCACACGCAGGACTACAGTGCAGTCTGTGTACACATTGCAAGTGCTAAGCGAACAGCGGTTCAGTAGCTGAACACAAGCGTCGCTGCCATGGGGCTGATAAAGGACCAGCCATTTAGTGTGGGTTGTGCAATAAATACTTTATTTATGCTAGAGACTTTCAGGATCACTAAGTTGAATCATCCAAGGAGTGCCCAGTTTGTCAGAAAGAGTTCAAGTGAAGACGCACATGATAGTGCACTCAGATTGGGATTTTTGTGACAAACGTGGAAAGTCCTTTAAGTCATAGTATAAGAAGTCCTGAAACATCATCACAGAACCCATGACAATCCCAGAGTAAAGACGTTTGTCAGTGCTACAAGTGTGAACACAGGTTTCATAAAAAGGAAGAACTTGTGTGTAATCATGCAGTAATTCTGGTTCATATGATTATATTTGTTGTTTCACAAGAAGGTATACCTTGTGTATAGTGCACCTGTACAGTGACATATTTTCATCTGTAGTGTTGGGAAAATCACGGCGCCGAGACTCGGTATTTGATTGGTTTTGACTTTGTTCTTCTTTTTTCAAGAGTCAATATTTATAAACGATCAGAATACTTTAATTTGTAATCTATAGCAATAGATTAAGCTACAGTGCAATATGATTACAACATAGTCATTTGCCAAGTGATGTATAACAAGATCAAGAACATGGTATTGCAATTCAGCAAATATATATTTTGTAAACAACCAGAATAAATCTAGTTATATATAACTATATTTTGTGTGTCATTTTTGGATTAACATTTCAGGAAATACGGATGGTCAGTACAATTATGCAACGCTGAGATGGTCCATTACCTACATCTGTGAATATAACAACCTGACAAAGTATAGTCTTCATCCAATATCTACTCAATACATATCTCTATGAATATATAGATTTCTACGGCAAATATGGAGTTATTTAAATATTCCAGTTGTACATTGTATGATTTCCGTTGCTTAGTGCCTTTCGTATAAAGGGAGAGAAGCCTACAGTCCAGAAAAAGTGTCGTTGACGCTAGCTCGAGTAGGAGTTGACCAGGAGAGTTGTGTCTCTTTCTGCCTGGGACTTGCTGCAGTGCTGTCATCAATGCCAATGTTATCTTCTGTTACCCATACATCGTCAACTTCGCGTGTTTGCTTTCCAGGTGCCCGTTGTTTTGTTTCTACACCTTTTCCGCGGATGTAGTGTCAACCTGAGTCGACGAGTCATTTCTGAAAAATGTCAGGGTTGATTACTTGCAGTGACACATTATACCTGGGTAATAGTAGTAACAATATAGTAAACAATCTTGCGAGAAACGTATGAGATGTTCGTTGAATCATCTAGATGAGGATAATCCCTTAAAGTGATAGAAGGTATTCCCCGCATATCGCCAAAATCAATCGAGGCGACAAAAACACTATTGCCTGTTAATGCTTACTATACTACTACATAAGATATTGGCCGTAACTTTACTGGAAAATGGGGAGGGGGGCGACATATAGCGGTATCACTTCTACCACATGATTTTCGCTCTGTGGGCATATTGTATCAATTCCAGAGTATGTTACGTTGTTCTGGACACCCAATCACACTAAAAGACGTCAAAACCGCCGATGTCTTTGCTTCTAATGGCCCAAAATACGACATTAGCCACTGTTTACCTTGACAACTTCGATGTGGTGTGTCACCGATTGAGAACTGTTCTCCCTATATCTCGACTTAATTTGAAGACCTGCCGATTATTTCTGGCTCCGGATGACCCTAAGATAGTCTGGCACCTGATAGGCCTAGTTAGATTACCAGTCGATGTCTCTATATGACGCTAGAGAAGGAAATTGTGGAGGACCTACCTTGGCGCGGGCTTTCCAGCGCTCTCTGAAGGCAGTAGTGAGACACCTGATGGCGCTGTCCCACGACTGAGTTTTCCTCGCGAAGGGCTGATAGGTCCGCGCGGCGTCGAATTTGTCTGCGCGTTGCGGCTGATAGGTCCGCGCGGACGGCTGATTTTTCCGCGGCGCGTCGAATGTGTCTGCGCGTTGCGGCTGATAGATCTCTGCGACCACCGAATGTGTCTGGCCATCCCGTGACGTACGTTATACCCCGTGAATATTAGGGCGCTGAAAGTCATATATTCAAAATCAATTTTTTTCTGATTTCTATCCATAGTAACTTTAGATAACACTATCCCATCGCATATCGACCATCATGAAGCAAAAATGTGATGTCGTTGTGTAGTGGGAACTCATAGTGGAAAATCTGAGCACTTGGAGGCCAGCCATCATTTCAAATCTTCCGAACATGCACGATTCTGACCGACAAGTCCCGAACGCTTCCAAAGAAATAATCACGTGGTCATGGCTCAATGTGCTTGGGCATTGTGACGTCACGCGGCCGGAAGTTACCGAAAATTGTCGACAAAAAACGGTTACGGCTGGATTCTGGGCTGATTTTTGGGGGGACCCAATAAATAAAATACTCCTTTTGTGGCTTGCTTCTGAGCTATTTTTAAACGCCCAAAGTATGAAATAATGATGCAGATGTGCTAATATAGGCAAGTAAATGTAAATTGCAACCTCACCAAACAGAATTGCCTTCTCCAGAATATTTCAAGTTTTACCCCCTGAAATCGCTTAGGGCACCTTTAAGTGGAGCTATCACTTCGAACACATTTTCAAGAAACTCGCTCAGGTAATTGGCATCATCAAGTACGTTAAGCCATATGTCAGCAGTCAGGCTCTTCGGTTAATGTATACAACGTTATTCATACCGCACATAAACTATTGTAGCACGGTTTGGGACCAGGGAGGGAAGGGATACCTTGATAAGCTTGAAAAGCTGCAGAAAAGAGCAGGTCGGGTAATTCTTGGCTGTGACCGGTACACTCCCACATCAACCCTTCTCAACACACTAGGATGGCTCCCAGTAGCTGAAATTCACAAGAAGAGTAAAGCTACACTTGTCTACAAGGCCCTTAACGGTCTGACTCCTCCCTACATCACTGCAATGTTCACCCAATTATCCCATGTACACACCCATAACACCCGCCTAAGAGCACAAGGCGGCCTTCAGTTGCCAATGACACATTTGGAATACAGAAGACGAGCCTTCTCGTCCTCGGGGGCTGCACTTTGGAACACACTACGACAACATCTTAAATCAGCCAGATCACTTCAAGTTTTCAAACAGCTATATGATGTCCACTGCCTCCCTGCTAAACATTGACATATGTATACAAACTCCTTTCTAGTCGACTTTTCTTTTCTCTATGTTATGTTTGACGTTTGTAGTGACCCATAATTTTTGACATGAGTTTTCTTATGATTTAACATTGATATGCAAATTCACTTCTTGTTTATTTATATTTGAGTTTGGGTCATTGTTTTGATTCTTCATCATTATGTTTTGGCTAAATATTTCTAATCTATTACGTTATCGTTATTTCATTTATTATCTAACTCAGGATTTCTGCTTGTTGAATTAGTTATATTTTTAAGTTAATTCCTGTATTATTTGTTATTATTTGAACTTTTATTGTTGCTATGTACTATTATGTAAGGGGTTGAACCCCCCAGGACTCGTTGAAAAACGCCGCCAGGCGATACTGTATTCCTGGATAAATAAATAAACAAAACAAATAAATAAACAGACTCTTAGGGTAGCGAGTGTAGGAGCCCCGGTGGTAATAGAATGGCACCCAGGCTAGAGAGATTATTGGATGGGTACGTCTCAGAACTGGAGAAACAGAGAGAAAGACGAAAAGACAAGGAGGGAGGGACTGACAGACAGACAAGAAGACGCACACCGAGGGACAGACTCACGAACAGACATACACGCACACACAGAGACACAGACTGGCACACACACACACACACACACACACAGACACACAAACAGAGAGAGAGAGATGCAGGGAGATTTTCATATCATACTTTCCAATGCTGTCTTCTTTTCTATTTTTCCATTCACCCCCCCCCCCCCCCCCCCCCACACACACACACACACCTAATAGTATTTAGAATATGGCGGGTTATCAGAACCATCCAAGAAAGGTTCCGTCGAGCCAGATATTTCTTACCAACAAACATTCCAAGTTTCAACCTGTCTTCATCTTTGTCCAACAACAAACGTAAAGCAGATGGTGGCACGTTAACAAAAAGTGGCTTGTGTCGGAAGTTGGGAGAGTTCTAACCTCGCATCGGTACTTAGGAATTATAGAGTGTAACGTTATATGGAACTTGTTTACAAAGCATTCCAGGAATGCTCCATCATTCCATCATGTTACATTCTCCGGGAAAAATTCAACTTCTAGGATAGCATTATTCAACTCACAAAGTTTGAAAATCGATAGAATGTCTTAGAGTCTGTAGTAAATGAGCAAGAAAGTTCTCAAGATTTCCGCAAGATTTCGTTATGACAAGAACACATTCAACAGCTCCTGGTTCATGTCCTTGTTCAAACCAAGGACATTATATAGGTATAATGTCCTCATATATAGGACATTATATAGGTATAATGTCCTTGTTCAAACCAACCATCCTGCCCTATTTCACGAGTTCACGTAAAATAAACCGTCTTGATGCGGCCCGAGACATTCCCTCTGTGGACCATGACTTTTTCATTAGGAGGATTTGGAGAAAGGAGGGACGATAATCGTATTTTGTCTCCCCGGGTAACATTTGTACTCACAGGTGGTGTGTGTAACTCTAGCCCAAGGTCACTCCTGCCCTGGCGTTTCTTTGGTGTAGTAGATTACGAGGCCACTTGAACTCGATTCTATGTGTCGTTGTTTTCATGTCATGTACTTTCTCTCAATGTAGTTAAGACAATTGGTGTGCCATGTATCAGTGTTGGCTGTCACGGTCCGTTGAAGAATTTGTGACAACATTTTCTGTCATAAGACAGCCGAATCTTGTACGACACATAAAGTTTAAAACGGCTGTCCCAAAAATGTTCAAAACTTGCGATCGAAAACCTAAATCGCACGACTATCAAGCCAAACAAACCTACGAGAGGGTTGCGTACGCGTGTTTCTAGTTGTTTTCGCGACTTAAATGAAGACTGGAAATCTAATCATGTCTTCGTAAGGACAAGATCTAACCACATATCAAATTTCATGGCAACCCATCCATAGCTTTTTGAGTTATGCCGTTCAACCACATTCAGGCAAACAAGCGCTACTAAAAACCTAACCTTCCTGGTGAAGGTAAAAAAGGTAAAAAAAAAAAATTTTGCATGTCCTTACACCACATTTAGGGTCGCTTGAAGATGTTATACATGTACCAACTTTGCATAGCCTCGTTTGCTTCTGTATGAGCGGATCTGCGCATGCGGGATTGGTCCCGTTCCAAGGTCAAGGTTCTTTCCTGTTTACGATGCAAATATGACAAACGACCTTGTCTTGTCGAACTGGTTTCGTCGGACGGAAAACTTGTTTATAATTCCTCACGGCATTCCTCCGCTGGTGAACTTGACCATAGATCTAGATTGCGGTAGATATTTGTAGGAAAATCATCATGAAATGTTTGATACGGAAAAAAAGTACAGAGAATTTGGTATGAATGTCTGCATACGGTTCTAAGGATAGCAAGCAAGAATCAGACTTTTCTTTCAGTAATAAGTGCAAAATCTTCAAGTCTTGAAGCTTATAGTTCAAAATGGTGGCTCCAGATGCATAGCAGTCACAACCACTCAATATGTGTTTATGTTTTTAAGACTCAGGCGTTGCGATCGACTTAACTTGAATCGCGATCCTGCAAAGGCCAAAACAGAATAAAGACCATTCCAAAATGTTTGTTTACCTGTCACATGATGCAGATTAGTGATTGAAGTAAATACGACCTTAAACTTTTTATTTTGAAGACGGCATTTTTTACAAAGGTAGTTTTGCTGAGTGCAGCTGTAGATGTGTAATCGTCAATTCGGAAGACAGTCGGGTGTCTGTTTTGCGTAAATGAAGTAGCCAACTCGATGTTTGCCGAAAAGATTTGCTCCCAAGCGAAGGGCACATCTTTTGTTGTGTCCCACGAGCTTGTTTGGTTCCGAGACGACGCGCCGTGACTTAAAGAAAGTAATTAGATTTCTTAAGGAAACACGAGCCGGTCTGCACACACACTCACAGGTGTGGCATGTCTGTGGGAGGCGAGGTCACCTGAGGTCAGTCCAGGGGACGCTCTGCGTACGTTGTCAGATCGAGACTGAAGCCCGGAACGTTTCAGACTTGGGCGTCTGGCAGTCCGACGTCTTGTGTTTTGTAGAATCAGATCTCCAGGGTGTTAGGAGCTGGCGTTGTTGTGGAGAGGTTGACTGGAGAAGAAGAGGGTTCTGTTTTCTAAACGTCTCGGCAGTGGTAAACAAGTAGTGGAGGGCGTGTCGTCTATTTTGCATTTGTAAGTACAGTACTGTTGTTGTTAGATAAGTCAGTTGTTATCTCCATGAAAAATGGAGATATTGTTTTGGGTGTGTCTGTGTGTGTGTGTTTGTCTGTCTGTTTGTTTGTCTGTTTGTGTTTCCGCACTCTTGTTTTCTCTGTTGTGCGCCTTTCATATAGTCTATTCTGCACCGTTCGGAGGCTCCCACCGAGTTCTAACTGGTAGGAATTGAGCTTACCATTAAGAGAACGATTCACTCGACCGATTGAGTATTTTGGCCGATTTCTCTTTTGAGCCGACGACTGTGTAAACTAGAAGGGGAGGTCTGATAGAGACCACACCTTTCACACAACAATGTTTGTTGTCTCGTTGTTTTTATGTTCTGTTCGCTCTAATAGTTTAGTCACGAATGTTTGTGTACTTCTGGTGTCACGATCAGTTGTTAAAGACACGATCATATACGCCGTACGATGTCTTTGATACAGCTGAATGTTATATGCGACTAGTACTTCCAAAATAATCTTTAACATGCGCGCTGCTTACGCCGTACTAGTATGTGATTAAGTCAGCGCAATTTCCATTTTTTCTCCTGGAGAAACTTTGAAAGCTTTCCGATATCGCTGTGTTCAGTTTGTACATGTGTTCTCCAAAAATGTAGTTAGACAGACTTTCGGTGCTGTCACAATCATTTTAGCCAAACCGTCAACTAAACAAAATTCCATGTTAAACTTGTATGTGTGTGCACCAATTCCAAACATTTGTCCCTCGCTCTGGCGACCTCGCGCGGTTAGGTGAGAACCCACGCGGGAAATACTACAGCAAAAACACGTCCCGTTTGACACTCTGTGCTCCAGCTGGCCTCCGTCGTCAAAATAAAGATTTAGATTGGCAATGGCATTGGAGAGGTGTGTGAAAGGTTTCTGACGTCTGACACGATCTCATGGTCAATGTCAATTGCTTGAACGTACTGAGGCAAGGCTAACTTTGTAGAGGTATTGTTTAAAATAGACAGATTTGTGGTCTGGTGGACGGGCGATTTGATGTTAAGGACATTCTTTTTTGAGGCAATGCTAGAGAAATTGCTTGTTGTAAGTAATTATTATTATCTCCATGAAAAATGGAGATATAGTTTTGGCTGTGTCTGCTTGTCTGTCTGTCTGTTTGTTTGTTTGTCTGTTTGTGTTTCCGCACCACTCCAGTCAGCATAACTCAAGAGCCTCTTGATGGATTACGATGATAGTTGGTATGTAGGCGGATGTTGTGAAGCCGAAATTCAATGTCGATTTTTGGCCCCCTGGTATGTGACCTTGATACTGCAGCAGAACTTCAATTTTTGTATCTTTTGACCTGGACGTGCTGTGGTCTTGATTTTTTGGTGGCACATAGCTTGTTTAAGTAGCACTCACTCAGCCCCATAGCTGAGTAGCCGTAGTATACCGTTTTAGTATGTTTGCAAAGATTCACTTTGCCAATGTCGTGTTACTTACGAGCGTACTGCATTATTGTGACTGATCGCTAGATGACGCTCTTTTCTGCTCACGGACGTAAACCGGGGCACACGATAAGAAGGTCACAGTTTCCCCAACCAACCTCTGCTTGGAGAGTACCAAAAGTGACATTGCGCTTCGAACATAAAAAATGTGACAATCCATCCACAGAGCTTCTTATCAAGTTTATGTTCGCCGTAAATATGCGGAAACAGAGACACACACATGCACAAACACACACACACACACAGACGCATACATACATACATACATACATGCATGCACACAGACACGCACGCACGCACACACACACATGCAGACACACGCACGTATCTATCCATCTATCTATCTATCTATCTATATATATATATATCTGTCTCTCTATATCTATCTATCTATCTATCTATCTATCTATCTATGTATATGAGTGAGTGGGTGAGTGAGTGAGTGTGTGAGTGAGTGAGTGAGTGAATGAGTCAGTGAGTCAGTGAGTGAGTGGGTGGTTGGGTGAGTGAGTGAGTGAGTGTGTGAGTGAGTATGGGTGAGTGAGTGAGTGAGTGAGTGTGTGGGTGAGTGAGTGAGTAAGTGAGTGAGTGAGTGAGTGAGTGAGTGAGTGAGTGAGTGAACCAGAACCTACTACCAGAAAACTGCACGTAGTTGGAAAAAAAAACGTCGACTGGGTCTGAAACGTAGACTATGTTTGTATGACCTCTATTCCTTTGGTTAGTCTAACCTTTTCTTGAACCCTACATCTTTGACACACATACTAGTAGATGTTTATCTTTCATTAAACATGAAATAATATACATATACTCATGGCTCGAAATAGTGGGTGCATGTGCACCTTTGTGCACTCCAAAATTGGAGCTGTGCACCTAATTTTGAACTGTGGGTGCACCAGTGCACCTAGATATTTTTGTAGGCTATATTAAGGATAAGGTGCTATTGTACACAGGCATACAGAATAATCTTGAAATCTACATGTAGGTATCAGAAAAAGCAGTATATCCTTTGTTATACTGTATTTGATGTATCACAATTGGATTTAGACGTTGTAATTTCGCTTGCTGACATTCTACTTTACCGGTATTTTAAGTTGCATTTTTGTGTGCACCCAATTTGTTTTTTGTGCACCTAAATTTTTTGGTTGGGTGCACCAGTGCACTTATTGCCAAAAATGAATTTCGAGCCCTGTATACTGCTCTTACTCAGTCTTAGACACCACCGGGCATTTCGGGCTAGCAGCTCCTCCCATTGTGTAAGAGACTTGTAGCCAGTTCTAACTAGAACACCGTCCGACACACGACTGACTTCACCAAAGTGACGTGTCTGTAGACCACCAGTTTTTACCAGTCAAACAAAAGAGCGATTCCTGGCAGGTTTCCGCAGTGTAAGAAGCGGTTAAAGCTGGTGCAAGTGACCAGAATTTGTAGAGAACATCGACCTTGAAACATCACTTTCACACGGAAGGGTGCCCCCCTCCCCCACGAGTATTCCAAAGCAACATGTCTAGTTTTCAGATTGTGCTAGAATCCTCGCAGTGCAACAAGAAGCCACTTCTAATCAACCAGCTCTAACCAACCAGTTGTACCAACCAGTCAATCTAACCAACCAACCAGTTAAACCAACCAGTTCTAACCAACCAGTTGAAACCAGTTCTAACCAACCAATTGAACCAACCAGTCAAACCAACCAGCCAACCAGTTAAACCAACCAGTTCTAACCAACCAGTTGAAACCAGTTCTAACCAACCAGTTGAAACCAGTTCTAATCAACCAGTTCTAACCAACCAATTGAGCCAACCAGTCAAACCAACCAGTTCTAGCCAACCAGTTGAAACCAGTTCTAAACAGAGAGAACATCGACCTTGATACATCACTTACACACGAGATACTGACACTACCTAATCTCCAAGCAGATGTAGTGTTCATCTTAGTGTTTGTGCGTGGTTTCAAGTCAATACATATTCTACGTGTTCCTTGTGGTCCGTGGAATTATCTGTTCGCCTAAGAGGGAGGGCGACTAAAACGATGTACGAAATGCCTCTAAAACGTGCTGCACCTTACATCTGCTTCGAGATACGGCAACGCTCAAATCACGCCTATACCCCCCCATTTAGAGCAATCAGGTGAGGCTACAGAACAAAAGGGCAATAGGTAATCTCCAAGCAGATGTCGGATCAGTGTCCTTGAAGATTTTGATACCTTTGAAACTTTTTATACCCCATGTTTGGGGAGAGCCACACCTGGGGCACGTTAATGATCAACCACACTTATCGAAAATAGTAGGGGTCCATCCTGGTGTGAGTGGATCTAATAAAATCTGTCCGGATATGCAGCTTGTACTGTTCAGTACAAACCTGGTGTGTTATGACTCGAGGCGGTTTACCGGGTATGCAATACCAAAAAAAAATCCCTCTCTATATTGGCCTAGTCTCCAACCAGACCCAATAGATTGCAAAGACCGTATCCAACTGGCAGAAGGAGCTTATAGTGCAATCTAAGGTCTGGAACAAGTCGGTCTGAACAAAGGCTATTAACATCTAATTGTTACCTAATCAAACTGTGCTTCTGTAAGTGAGTTTATTACTCTCTGTCCGCACGGGCGTGCGGCGCCATGCCGGGCTGACACCTCCAGGCCGCGACTGAGAGGCCGTTCACTTGGGCAGGGCTGTACCGCGAAAATTAAACTTCCCAGGAAAAATAAACTAAATGTTGCCAACAGAAAAGACTTGGTCTCTTTTTCAAAATCAATCTGTTACGAAGATCGCTACCAAAACTGCTTCAATCGTCACAAAATGCGATCAATTTTGACCAGTTACGTCGGAACTGTAAGGGCAATTCCCGCCATGTGGTCACGTGGAATCTTGCAGTTAATGTCTAGTAATAGTGGCTTGAACCCGAAACAGTAAACATTGTCTACGAATGTTTTTGTAAGAACGGTTTTCCATGATGCCACAAACATCGCCGATGGGTGAAAGAAACTGCTATTGTGAGAGCTTTTTACTAGGCTCAACCAAGGCGCGAACCTCCCACTGGGACGTGCGCGGGTGAATGGGCTTGGTCATAAAAAGATTAGTACCCCGGACATTCGTACGGCTGTTAGCATTACAACGAGGAGGGGCAGCGGCACCTTTATTGAATAGAAATGCTCCGCCCTGTTTGAGTTGTAGCAGACCTTGGGTTGGCTATGAAAAGTCCTTCTGCCTGTTGGATACGGTCTTTGCCAACCCGTAGGTCTGCTTGGAGACTAATATTGGCCCTCCCGTCACCGTAACGCGAACCACTAAAAATGGGTATCAAAAGCCTTAAAAACACACATAAAGCACTAAGCCAGACCTTACATCTGCTTGGATATTAGGCCCCGCCACCTTGCCTGTTGAAACGTGACCCGATCGCGGCATGCCTTCTGCTTACGAAGGTGTGAGAAAGTTGTTTTGTTTCTCCTGCTCGCCAGGTGTGACGATAACCTGTGCCTGTTACCTGCCCTCTGGCCCAGGTATGAGTGAGAATGTTATTATCACAGCAGGGCGCCAGTTCTGGTAAAGTTCGCTACCCTCTAATTTGGTACAGGGCTGCGCAATCTCTGCAAATTAATTCATTGGGGTATATGAAGACAATTCAAACTCTACAACTGGATAAAAATTCGGAGATATATTTCCGGACGTTTCGAGTGACATCCATCACTCCTCTTCTGCGTCACTAAAGTGAACCAGCAGAACTAACCAGTACTTATATACAATAACTAGAAAAAAAACCCACTGTGAACATTTCAGGATTTTCAGTAGAATACTAACTGAGGTTTTTGGTGCTGTAGGACAAATTGGTGCAAGTTGCATTATGTGCCTTCAAAAAGAAAATAACACTTGTCTCTTGAGACTGAAGTAATTAAAACAAAAGCTGTATTCAAAAGTAGCCATAAATGCTTCCGAAAATCGTTCACTCGAGAAACCAGTCGAGGTTCTGAATGTCCAACGCTTCAACTACCTGGGAAGTCTCATCACATCAGACTATAAGTCCCAACAAGACATTAAACGCAGACTGGGAATAGCCTCAGTGGCCTTTGCCTCCTTGGATCGTGTCTGGCGCTGTAAACACCTCTCAAGATCGACCAAGCTACACACGTATAACACTCTAGTCATATCCGTCCTCTTGTACGGTGCCGAGACATGGACCCTTACACAGGCACTAGCACACAAACTAGATGCCTTCGACTCTCACTGCTTGAGGAAGATTGAAGGCATCCGTTGGGATGACTTCATTCCCAACGAAACGGTCCGTTGCAGAACTAACCAACTGCCGGCTAGCTGTAAAATCACCAAGCAACAGATGATCTTCCTGGGTCACGTCTCCAGGCGGTTTCTAGTCAAGACGCCATCAAACTGATTTCATCGGAACCCAACCCGTCATGGAAGCGACCTAGAGGGCGTCGCCCTAGAGGAAGATGGGAAGACCAACCCGTCATGGAAGCGACCTGGAGGACGTCGCCCTAGCTAGAGGAAGATGGAAAGACCAGATCTTCAACACGCTCCAGGGGCTGGGGATAACCAGAACCGCCTGGAGGGTCTATGTCGAGAGCAGACCAGCCTGGCCAGCCCTATGCATGTCTGCAGCCTGCCATGCATCAGACACTGATGCCTAGCGCCTAAGAACGATTGATTGGTTGAGAGACGATGGTTTATTTCTTCTTGATGCCTCCACTGGCTTTGAATCACGTTATTTCTTGAAAATACAAGATAGCAGTTCTCCACTGCGGCTAATAAGATAAACAACTTACAAACACAGACCAACAAACAATTATTTACTGCGAAATACCCAAAACGCAGCGCGCAGACACACACAGAAGAAGTGAGTTCAATCACGCAGAAACATCTAACAACTGGCATCATAACAAGATAACGCCGATGTAACCACGTGTGAAAAAAGTCTAAACGGCAAAGAATAGACTCAATGGTCCGACTAACGCGGTACATACGCGCATATAGTACGTCATGAGAGGGGCGTGGAGTCGTTTTGTAGCCTTTTTCTCACCTCTGGCACAAGTACAGGTAGCAGGGAGTATATAGTATTGGAAGTCCCGTTTGATTTTTCTGAGAGTGAGAGAGAGAAAGTGAGTGAGAGAGAGCGAGAGAGAGAGACAGAGCGAGAGAGAGAGACAGAGAGAGAAAGAGAGAGAGAGAGAGAGAGAGAGGGAGACAGACAGACAAGGAGACTCCCATGCAGAGACAGACTCACATAACATTCACACAATGACATTATTCACACACATATACACACACAAACACACGCACATACACCGAACGGTAAAGAATCGACTAATGGCCCGGTTAACACGGCATATCCGCGCATAGTGCGTCATAAGAAGGGCGTGAAGTTGTTTTGAACGTTGTGAAGTTGTTTTGTTGCCCTTTTCTCCCCCTCTGGCTCAGGTAATGTTACAGGTAGCAAGGAGAATGCCATTATCACAGCGGGGCGCCGCGTCACGCAAAGTTCATCCAAAGTTCTCTCCCCTTTAACCTAGTGGAAAGACAATCCCCAAGTAGATGTAGTGCCAGTGGGGTGTACTTCACAAATTCCGTTGTTGTTATCATTTTCTTAGGTATCTGTGGCTATTCCGTAGTCGTAAAAGTCCATATAACTTACGTACCTTAATGTGGTCTGACAAAGGGGTAAAACCTATCATAAATCACAATGGCGTTAATAGGGTACCGCGAGACTTAATAGCTACTTCATTTTGTTTTGTTCAACGTAATTCGGACTTATTAGAAAATTACTTGAACACTTTGGTGCAAGAAGACCACTTGGGGGACCGATAATCTTGTCTACGTTGACAGGTGGTCATTATAGACAGGATTCTTAATGATCAGTGTGTCAACGGGAAAAGTTAACGAAGGGGCAACCAACAAGTGGTCACTTGTAAAGGTTTGACTCTACGAGCATTTAAGGCCTTAGGGATCAGTCTTAATTAAGATTACGTGCCTCCCCCAAACTTCACGGTTTTCACCTACTTGGCTTTCTTGTTTGGTGAACGACAACCTGAAGAATATGTTTCTGTTTTTTCTCTTAGTTTATTTATTTGTTTTATTCGTATATGTTTACTGAGTATCAGTCAGGAAGCGATTACTTATTTGAAGCCTTCTACTCAACACATACAACAAAGAGACATAATGACAAGCATAAATACAAAATGGACAAAAGGAAAATAACAATTAGTTTCGTAGCTACTAAAAGTAATTTATGGTCATAATCAGCGTGGTAGAAGACTTGTTAACACATATGTAGCGCTATGTTGTTGTTGTATTCTTCGGACACGGTCCACAGTTTGCTGTAAATGGCGTGTACATTTCATGCCTCATACCCGAGGCACTGATAGCACAGATAACATGTTTCACATCTTTCTAAGGTGTCATTTGTAAATGGATACATCAGAGGTATGTAGACATGGCGTCGGTAGGTTTTCAAGACTTTCTCGGTGCCTCGAGAAGAAATACGACCAACAAAACTGCACACTTACTTAACTCGCCAACTGCGCTCCTAACTCTTTCTACTTCTGCTAAAGTCTCCCGCCTGTGTTGGCCCCATCGCGTGACAAAAAAGACGCCCGTCCCAAACCAGTGTCGCCCGTCCCAAACCAGCGTCGCCCGTCCAAAACCAGTGTCGCCCGGTCCCTTCTGCACGCATGCCCAGAGGCGCTGCCCACAGGCCTTCTTAATATGCAGAATCACGCGTCGACGAACATTCTGACACGTTTACTCTCCCCGCAGGAGGAGGCACGGCTCCAGGCTGTAGCAGACGCAGATCCAGACCAGGCTACCTAGCGACAGGACGCACCAGTCAAGCGGGAACGCGGGGCGACTCTCTGTGTACGGACACTCAACCAACGGCAGTATTTCAACCTAGGACGGCGGGACAGACACCATGGTTTGGCGACGAGGAAAGCTAACGGCCATTCTACTCATATTTGAGGTAGGTTTACTTAAGGGTAGACTTTGAAACCCGTCGTTTGCTCGTTGGGTGTACATTGGGGTTGCACGCTCGGGTTTAAAATCAACTTAAATGGTGCTAATAGTCGTGGGAGTTGTTTGCTAGGACAACTTGCCAGCTCTTGATTGAGCGGAAAAGTGTTTGGAAAATGTTATTACGGAGCGGTTAAGTTTCTGCCAGCTGGTAGCGTCCGGTCGTGGGCTCGGAAACTCCGCCCGTGGGCTTGGCGTCGATTCTGAAATTTACACATCCATAGTAGAAGTAGAAAAAAATGAATGTTTCTCCTTTTTCAGTGCGTCGACTGATATGGCGTAAACTGGACAAAATGTTTGTACGTTTCGACCAGATTACGACGGGTTTAAGAAGTTGTTTTTGTGGTGAGCGGCCTTGTCGGGCGGATCTAGTTTGTTATCTCCATGAAAAATGGAGATATAGTTTTGGGTGCGTCTGTGTGTCTGTTTGTGTTTCCGGACTACTGTAGTCAGCATAACTCAAGAACCTCTTGATGGATTGCGATGATATTTGGTATGTGGGCAGGTGTTGCAAAGCCGAAATTCAAGGTCGATTTTGGGCCCCCTGGTATGTGGCCTTGGTACTGCAGCAGAAATTTCATTTTTGTATCTCTTGACCTGGACGTGCTATGGTATTAATTTTTTGGTGGCAGATAGCTTGTGGTGTAATGAAGAAGTGGTGTGGGTTTGGGCCCCCTAGCAGCTTGCTCTGGAACTGCAGGGGCATTATTGTGAAAATCTTCTAAGGAGAATAACTGAACAAAGGAACAACGGATTTCCATGATATTTAGTATGTGGGTAGCTTAGACAGAGATGTACACAATGAAGTGTAAATTATGCTAATTGGGACTTAATTTGCATAGCTAATGAGGAAAATCTATATTTTCAGTGTTTGCCATTATAAAACTCAAATACATGTAACATGGTGTTTATGATTAAGCACATATTATTATATTAATGTGTAAGTCATTTCCATAAATAGAATTGTTCATGGAGATATGAGGTCGCGGAACTCTTGTTTGTCCTGTGTCGGACGCGTGCCAGTTCGCTGTGTACTCTGGACTTAGTATCGCCATTACCTTCCCGCATTACCGACCTGTATGGGGGTTTTCACGGGATATTCCTTTACCTCTGTTTACCTAAGGGAACTTTTCTTTCGGATTTTATATCCCTGTGGGGGTTTTCTAGTCTCTACCAGACTAGCCACGCCGGCTATAGGCAGGATATTTGCCAGGGGAGTTCGGCCATCTGAGGGTTTCATTCGCAGGCGCAGTTTGGCATATTGGACCCTCTCTCCGTAGCCGACTTCCTCACCATACTATTCACTCTATTTGGCCAATTTCTACTATTTTCCCAGCTAGCCATCCGCGGGGCCTGGTAGAGGCTAGGTGTTTTCACAGGATATTCCTTTACCACTGTTGTTCTTTGTTCTTTCTGTTGAGGCGGCCACCTTCATCTTGTTAAAGATTTTGCTACCTTTCAGGGGAAGTCTACTGTGGGTTGGGAGTGGGGTGTGGAGTGTAACAAATGCTTGGGTCACATTTTCAATCCGGGGCCCGGACGGGCAGTGTTTGGGAACAAAAAGTATGATATAAAAGACACAAAACGTACCAAAAATTATTCAAGAGCGTAGCTTGTGCATATTTATCGATATACATTTTAATTTTTCGTTTCCGCAAACAGCCCGGCCGGATCCCGGCTGGGAAATGTTACCCAAGCAAAACCAGCGGTTGGGAATGGTGAGGGTGGAACATTATACCTGTTTACCTAAGGTAACTTTTCTTTAGCCTCCAATGCAGACTCCGCCCGAATGTTTTCTTTTTCAAGTTACAGTTTTTATATTATCACAGTTTTTTTTCTTATTCCCGGCCAGCAATAAAAAAAAAAAATTGTAATAGTATAAAAACTGTAACTTGAAAAAGAAAACACCCGGGAGGAGTCTGCATCGGAGGCTACACAAACACACACATATGTGGATATTCCTTTCCCACTGTTTACCTAAGGTAACTTTTCGTGTGGATTTTCTTTCCGTTCTAGGTGGTCTTCATCGTGCTGTTCGGGATCCTGGTGGTGTATGATGACGAGGCGAACGCCAGCGCGAGTAAGAACAGCCTGACACCGGCCCAGGGTGGCGCCGATCCCGACAACAACGTCGTCAGGGCCTACTACCCATGTGAGTCAGGCCCCCGCCACGCCCCCCACAGACCCCTCATACACCTCTTATGTGGTATTTAGGGACAGACCATTTATGGTAGTGGGGGAGGGAAAGTTACAAACTCCAAAGCGCACCAGGCGTTTGGTCTAACTTCTTGCTTCACATAGAAGTTGTTGATAGACTAGATGATATATATATCTTAGTACTAGTTTTATCTTAGTTTTGGTAAAGACATTTACGTCTGAAATGTCACTGATCTAACCCCAACATCATTGTATGGTTGTGATGACATTTCCCTATTGTTTTGATAGTGATTAATATTCAACTCCAACCTGCAAATATACATTAGACCATGCGTTAGTAAAGTGACGTCTACACAACTTCAAATGAGGTACTCTCGAGAAAGTACGAGTAGATTCTAACATCATACAACCACATGTTAATCTAAAGATTGGACGCTGGTATGCCCTAATTTTCGTCGTGAATTGGGGCATGTCCTTCGAGATTTTCCTTGATAAACACATAATCCTTAAAATTCCTCGCTAAGCTTTAAGAGAAAACTGTCTTGAGAGTTCTGGAATGCTCTCTGTCACTGGTTGAAGAACAGGTGGTCAGGTTAAAGAATTTTGTTAATTTCAGGCCTGGTTGTAGGTGTGTGCACACGTATGTCCCGCTTTTGATGACGTAGACACCCCCTGGCGTCATGACCTTTCGTCTTGTGATTTTTTTTTCATCTTATAACTTTTCTTATAACTCTTCTGAGGCACCTCAAACGTCTTAAGAAAATATGCCACGCCTGTTTGCTTAAGACGGAACCCCTCTGCATCTCTCCTGCTTGAAAAGGCGTGCCTTCGGAATTCCGCAAACGTGTAACCATCATGTAGACAAGATTCAATCGTTTCACGCCATTGTTGATACCTGTTGTATCGGGTTGTGAACGCATCATTAGACTTTAATTGCTAAACGCCAGAGGTGTGAATTAAACCGATACGTGACACCTCTCACATTCGGGTCACTTGTTAAGCTGTAAAGATATCAAAACTTCTGGCCTTTGTTCTGATATTCCGTTGATATGCCTTTGACATATGTAGGGCACAGTTGTCTGAGTTTCTCTCACTTCAAAACATTCTTGAATAGTTGGATCGGATTCTAGATGATGATTTCTTAAGGTCAGAGACATTAATCAAACAGGTACGTTGACAACCCTCTCCATTCGGGTCAGTTCCCATCCCGTAAAGGTGTCAAACCCAGTCAGGTTTACTCTGATATTTACTACTTGTTTTGAACATGGGGTACAGTAATCCGTACGTCCTTGGTATAAAGATGCGGGAAATACAGTTGTCATGATTATCCTGTGACAAATTATGGCACTAGAAAAGCGTCTTCATAATGGATGGTTTGGCGCCGTGCGGTTGACAGTAACTGTTTTATAATTACAGTGCTGGCGACAAAGTGTTCGATAAGTTTGTTTACCGTCAGTAATGGACTTTGTTCGTTTTAATGGTCGCGACCTTCCGATGACTGCAAACTTAAGCCTAACCGTATTTCCGTAATTTTGAGCCAGTGTACACAAAGCTTAAAGGCGTATTTCGGTCATAGAACTAAGTTTTCAGGAATATCAAACATTTTGCGACGTAGATAATATATCCCCAAAAATATCTGCAACTTTGGGTCACCGACCTCCGAGAGCTTTGTGCAAATACACAGAATGAACTTCCGTCTGTTTGTCCCATCTTGAAGCACTACTTCGAAGGTCAACTATTCTCCTGAACACGCGACTATACAATCAATAAGTGCTACCGTGGATATTTGTTTATTTATGGCAATGTAGCGATGTTTATGGCGATGTAGCGATGGTGAACGTCAAATGACAGTTACTCAAGCAACTGGATAAAATTTCGAAAAAGTCACGTCTCAGACAGCATCCGTTGTCTTTCGTCGGTGTCTAAAGGGCAGAAATGGAAGACCAGGTTAGCGATGGCGAATTTTCCCATTCAAATCAGAGTCAAACGACTTGTCCTCAAGTTTATTAAAAGCCTCTGTATCATGTTGATTTCTCCTCCCTCTTATTTTATATGTCAAGTCAAGTCAAGTTTATATCAAGACTTCTAAGTTCTTGAATACTTTTGCATCATCACCATGGTAGATCGTGAGTTCGATCCCGGCCGGGTCATATAAAAGACTTTAACAATGTACTGCTTTCTCTGCGAAGCATCCAGCATTTGGGAAAGAGCATGGCTGCTAAACACACACTACTAGCTACCAGACTAGCTCCTGCTGTAGACTTGCACAAAATGTGTGGCCCAAGGGCTATAGAACGGTAGATGGGCACCTCTTTGCGAAGACGCCTGGGTCACTTTGACTTGAGTGAGTGTCTCATCCTTCCTTGGCAATTAGGAGGAGCATGCTGTTTAGAGGCACCTGTTGACTTTCCGTCATCATTCGTTCCTCACTAAGAACATTGCGTTTCTGCCAAGCAAAATGGCAAACGTGTGTTGTAACATTCTGCACAGATGTTTGTGCAAACTCTCGAAGCAATTTGTCATCTGGTCAATCAATAAGGGGACAAGTTCCTGTTTATTACAACCCAGGGAAGGCACCCCTGGACAGTATCAGGACCTGTTTGACCAACTATTCCTGTTTTCTTGACCCCACCGTGACCCTGACATGTTGCGGACTCCGGCTGTTTCGTGTCTCTTAGCGTTTGCTTGTCGTTCAACCTGGAGTAGGAATGCGAAGCGTTTTTCTGCGATCATTATCTGGCTAAAGGTGGCCAACCAAAACGAAAGGTAAACATCATCAAGCGAGGAGGTGTCGCTTACTTCATTAGTGTGTTGTTTTCATCAGTCGCTGAAACTATGTTCTTAGCATAGCTTTCTTTTTTAAAAATACGTTGTTGTGGCTTTTTTATTTATCATTTTCTCACTTCACATATGTAGCATTTCAGACTAGCCTGGACATGAAGTTGAGATTGATTTTCTAAGAACATATATACAAACTTCAGGCTTGGAGACATAGTTGACATACCATGCATCAGCCCACTGGCGAGAGAGAACACAACAGGCAGACTAAAAGTTACGCCTTATCGGCGAATTGTTATTAGAAGGGACACGGTGTTTCTAAGACTGGAGACCCTCGCCCTTAAAACGGTCAACAAAAGAGATTCCTTGACGCGGAGCAAAGACGGGACACGCCCTCAGTCCTACCGCAGGTCTTAGCTAGAACATCCAATATCTTGAAGTGAATGTTGGGAAGAAAGCTAAAGTTTAAGATTGCTACGCTTTCCCGCTGTTTGAAACACTACGCTGACCTCACCAAGTCCTTGTATGGTTCAAACCTGAATATATAACTATCCATTGTGAAAAAGTTTAATTCGTATTTTTTCTCTCAAACCTACTGTTTGTAATGAAGGTTAACCATATGCTACAGCCAAACAAATAAGTCAATACCTCAACTCGAACTCCCCAAAGTGACCAACTCGCGCACGCACAGTAAACCGTGGTGACCCCAAAAGAAACGTGCCAACATGTTTCAGCCTCGACCCATGTTGACGTCATAGCTCACCTGTGTCCCGTATCCCGCTGTGCCGAGGCCAGACTGGAGCGGTAAAAACCGCCCTGGACTCCTCTTCTTACCCTGGGTTCCAGACTATCGGGCCTTTTAGCCGGTTCCCTTTTAATAGCCGGTACCTTGTAGTCAGTTCATTCGGCGGCACAGAGACCCCAGCCCGCAGAACCCTAATTATCGCACCGGGGGATTTCTAGCCGGGGAGTTGACCGGCCCAGCCTACTAATAGTAAAAGGGGCGCGGTTCACTCCCACGGGCTCAACTCACCGGAGCGTTGATTAAGACCGGGCGGGCAGACTGTTCTTGGGCCACCGAAGGAAATCGCTAGCGACCCGGTACTAGTCTGGCGCCTCTTCTGTAATGACTCACAGTAAAGTAGGGGTAAATCACATCATTCTGTCAGTAGTATCATGGCCTTTCAAGCCTCGAAATTGATTGTATGGAATAGGTGCACTGGTGTGCCTGACCTAAAGTTTGGGTGCACAGAAAAAAATAGCTGCACAAGTAGAATGTCAGCAAAATGTTATCACTAACCTTATTGCTCTCATTAGAGTTTGAATCTGAAATAAGTTTTCCAACACGGGATACAGGAAATGTTTGATTATTTTGTGTGAAACTTAAATGTCACTTAGATACAACTGTACAGTAGTATCTGGAATACGTTATCCCTCACAAATATCCTGTTGCACCCGCATTCAGCAATTACAATGTAGGTGCACAGCTCCAATATTGGGTCTTTACCGTCCTACCTTAGATGCCCGTGAACAGTTGATCCCCTCTTCCCTGTGTTAATTGAGTGCTTTGTGGGAAGCTAAAAACTCTACAACGGACTGTTGTTGCCTTATAGGATTATTTCGGTCGAGGGAACATATGATTTAATATTTGGCCGATGTTTAAACGTCAGTAAACAGCATTCATAGAATAGATTAATAGATTCGTCCTTTTACACATGGCCATCCTTTGATATTTTGTCTAATCCACTCAACTTGTACATCAGTTATTTCATTTGTGATGTAGTGATGCTTACCTGACCTGGCTGAAATAATGACATGACAAGGCCAACGGAAGAGGTAAAATGTAGCTGTGTTATTGTGTGATTATGTCACTGGACCCGCGGCACGCTGGCGGCATCGCTGCGTCCTAAATTGGATTTGTGTTGCCCTTGACTTTATGATGGGAATATCATGCAAAGTATGACTAAAAAGACAACAACAATTTTTTTTATTATTAAGTTGATGAAATTCTGTCAAATAGCGAGGACGCAGCGTTGTCGCCAACGTGCCGCGGGTCCAGTGACCGCTCTGTTTTGATTGTGCAGTGTTAGTGCCCCGCCCCTGTGCTTATGTACTTTGCAAACGCACTGAGCAGCAATGAAGAACATCATCCACTCAGTAACATCATCCCCTTAGACACCCCCGACTGCCTCATGTGATCCCCTAACCTCATGCCTCAGTAGGTCTGTTTTGATGGGAACAAGAATGTCTAGCCTGGTGGAAGTATTGACAAGGGAGCTTTGTTCTTCCATAAGTTCTGTCCTTCTTCCAAGAATATAAATATAACTTTATCGCTCAACAATTGTACAAGGTACAAAGTACAGCATCTACTGGTACTTTTAAACTACAGTTCTATAACTTCTAAAGGCTAACCTACCAGATACAAGAGTGTATAGTATGGGATCATGAGCTTTTACAATCATTGGAAGAATTAACTACTAACGTCTAGAGTCTAGACATTCTTTGATATATTCCTACGTATATAAAAGATATCCGACACTACCCACTCTCAGTATATAACATACGTCTGCACGTATACACAGTGTCGTATGTATTTATTTTCAGCATGTGTGTTTGTCTTAGTGTGTGTCAGTAGTTGAATATTGTAGAGTGACTGGATGTTAGGCGAAACAATGTGTAACTGGGAACTATCAGGATGGGAAGGTTGGCTTGGTCCGCGTTTAAAGATAGCCCCTTTACCGGGCAAACTGTACACGTCTTGAGCCAAAAGCAGTTTTGAGAAGCCTTCGTGTGTGTGCAAGTCTGCAAGGACAAATCTCCAGCTTGACCTAATCAAGCAACGAAGCAATAAGGCGTCATGAAAGAATCATTTGTGTTTCTAAAGAACGTTTTTGTAAAGTTAAGCCCCTGTTATGTGCCTCTTTGTTAGCGTGATGATCCTTGATGAGTTCCGAGGTCGTCTTTTAGTGTTTGGGATTAAGGAAATCTTTATGGACCCCCATCAGTACTCTTTGTAGAAACTACACATATTAAGTGCGTACGTCTAGCTCATTTGAGACTATTTACACCTGGGCAAAAATGTTGGCATCAAGCCTGCTTTTTCTAGCCCGAGTCAGTGTCTTCCTAGTTAGTTCCAGCCCCCCCCCCCCCTCAACTTCAGTAGCCCTGGAGCCCTGGAACTAACTAGGATGACACTTAAGCTAGGAAAAGTAGGCTTGATGCCAACATTTTTGTCTAGATGAGGATAAAACTCAGGCTATGCTTTTTCCTCGATGTAGTAAAAACAGCCCCGCCTTCAAAACCTCTTGAGTTGTTATCGAATAACCCAGAGGTGTGGAGTCAACAAGCCGTTTGTATTTGTGCGGAAAGTCAGATAATCCCCGTGTCCAGTGCTACATACCATGCGGGCAGCGGCCAATAACTGCGCCTGTCTTTACATTGACAGCGTTTGTTGGGCCTTGTAGTGAGGCGGGCTTCAAATGAATTAAGAAACAAAACAAAAATAAGAAAAAACAAAAGATCTCATACTCTGACAAATTTAGTTTTTGTGAACCCCCTAGCGAACACAGATGTCAGTAATCATGACAATACTGCTAGGGGAACCAAAGTCGCCATGTTTTAAGTGCTCAATAACTACCCACATACATTTACCAAAATCCATCCAAAGGATCTTGAGCTATAGGTGCAAACACACATACACATTCAAAAACAGTACCCCGTCAGAAGTGAACCTCCTTCCCGTATGTAATGATACATACATACTAATGTACAAAGCGAAATTATGACGTACAGGAACTAGCCGAAGACGTACACGGTCTTATATTTTCTTGAAGAAGTCATTGTCTTCTTGTGTTAATCTTGCCAGTTGGTTGAACACTCCGCAGGGGTTCCTAGAAACACCTCAGCTGACACCTGGTGTGCCATACGTCATAAGGACTGTCACACCTGTTATTAGCATCTTAATTCACGTACGCAAGCAACACCTTATGTGAGCATTTTTTAAATCTCAGTCTCTTTACACTACATCATCTTGTAGGTATTCTAGCAGAAGATTTAAGATGCACATTGTGCTAGCCTGGGTGCCATCCTATTTCTACCGGGGCTCCTAGGGTAGCGTGTTAGGAGCCCTCGGTAGAAATAGGATGGCACCCAGGCTATAAATGTGCGTCTGCTTGTCCAGAGGTTACGAAATGCACAATTTATCAGAAAGATACGAACAGCAAAGATTTGCCTCCAACAGGCGTCATGTCACAGAGAATCATCTTCTTAGTCGAGGAATGCGAAAAAACAAATGCGAAGGCCAATAGGCCAACCACCTGCGCCTGTATTACACTTTTCTCTTGTCGTTTCTGCATCTTTTCCGGCAACCGCCATTGCAGGTCAGGAATCAGACAAACAGTACATAGAAATAAGATGACAAAATGCGTCGATGAAGCTTAGACATCCAGGTAGGACAAACGTAATAGAAAAAAAATTATCAATATTAGCTGGTTAAATGTTCTGCACTGTTTATGTGTGAGAAGCAATAGCTGCCCGTGTCCCACGTATATTGTACCGCCGCAATTCTAATAAAGTCAAAGTCAAATCAAAGTATCAAGCTACTGGCAACTGGAAGAATTCTTTAAATCACAAAATACGACATGCGCAAGTGCTGGTAGCCTGAAACGTGGCACCTTGTTTACCAGGCTACTCCCCTCTTCCGAAGGGTCACGTAAAGTTCACAAACTTGCCAGCTGTCACTTAAGGTGGTGTCCTTCCTAACGCCGCCCTGTCGCCCGATATTAATTACCCCTGACAGTTTACAGCTCACTGAGCACAGTTAGGCCATGCTGATTTGATTATATGGATGACATCCGCGCGCGCATCAATTTTCGTCCATTTAGTGAAATAAAATAAAAGTTTCTAACATACTGTAGACCGCGTAAAGCAGCTACAAAATGAGCAAATGTATGCCGTAATTTGGCGTAAATGGCAACAATATATTTCGGAAAACGGATACTAATGTCTAGAATGCCAAAATCAAAGAGGAAGATGTGAAAGACCAAATATGAAGAATCCATCACTAGTATTTTGTGCACAATTCTCTGTGTTTAGTCATTTTTTCAACCTTCCTGACCACGTAGATTTCATGATGAATTCAACTTTTTTTTTTTAATTTTTTTTTTTTTCGCACGCCCGCATCAGTTTTGATGTTCCCAGAGGATGTCATCCATATAATGAAATCAGCATGGCCTTAATGGGCCAGGCAGGAGCTCGTTATACTTCACTAACTAAAGGTGTGAAAAACAACTCGTCGCACAAAAGATCTGGTAGATAACATGGCAGGAAGGTGTAAATCCACCCCCCGAGGGCGTCTTCGGCCAGTGAAAGTTCACGCGTGCATCTCAGAACTAAGATGTGTGGTTCCAGCTTGTTTTTCAAGTCTTTTTAATTAGGGGCGTTTTGTATGCTAGCGCTGCTCTATCCTACACACTATTATGATTGTAAAATACCATTGTCACCCCATGCTACTAAATAATGTTGTATAAGATAGATTGATTAGCCTGATAGAATGTTATCTATATACCAGTGGATGCCATACTTTGTACCTTGTACAATTGTTGTGCAATAAAGTTATTATTATTATCATATCGAGAAGAGTAGGGGTGACCCGGTGTGCTTGGTTGAAAATGCGAGCCGCGACGAAGTCACATTATCAGCTATCGAAAAAGATTTCCGTTTCGTCTGAAGCATCACGCCATAAGTTTGACCTTTTGTTTTCTACTGATGCGATACAGAACAGAATCTCTCATCTGATTGGAGAATATGTCAGAATTTCGTTCTGGTTACGACCACCCGACGTCGCTTGGAGAATCCGGTCGTAGCTTGCCTTTTTCCTTATCCTGTTCACAAAGCGAACAAACCACCGTTGACGAAAACAAGCCTTTTCGGCGAATGTTTACAATCTGCCCAAGCAAAAAAAAACACGTTGATTTACTTGTTATTGTTACTGCATATGTCTTAAAGGTAAAGCAGTCATCCTCAATTGAGGTGAAGCATGATGCTTTTTCAAGTAGCTAGTGGTAGTGCAATGCGGCTTCGCCACGGCTCGCGTTTTTTTGCCAAGCACACCGGGTCACCCCTACTCTTCTCGATAAGTGTGTTGGGTTCTTTTACATACGAGGTTTGACGCTTGAGGCTTACGCCTGAAGCTCCCTCATACACGGGGCCGCCGGCTTTACGGCTTTACGTCATCATCCGAAATGACGAATGCAATCCCTTACAACATGTCCGAGCTCGAGGGTCGACCCTTAGGATCGAACCCGGGCCCTTCGGATCCACGGAATGTGTATGTCTTGGTTAGCTGTAATTTCTATTTTGAGAGGTGATGTTTGATATTAGCTACTTGCAAGAGTGCGTCATCTCTGTGTCCTGTCTATTCTTTTCTTTATTAATAAAAGATTAAAAAGATATATTTAGATAATAATAGCCTTAATGATAATCTTAAAAATCTTAAAAACAAAACAGTCCCCGCGGCCAGTAATAAACCTGCACGTCGCGTGCTACGAACCAAAGAGCGGAATCCGTGACAACAGTTCTCTAGGCCTAGGAGTAGGAGGAACAAACAGCAGGTGGCAGAGACATTCTCCAGGTACAAGGAGATCAAAGGTCTCTAAGGAGCAAGTGCTAGAGCCAAGTTGCGCCCTTAAGGATGAAGCGTTCTCACCTTGGCCCACACCATCTTGGCACGCTTGACAGCACATTCAGTGAAGCGGCTGGCTGGAAAATGCTTACTACAGACAGAATTAGCTAGAATTTAACAATAATGAATAAAAAAACACGAAATTAACAAGAAGTCGCAGGTATGAGGTATCTGCGATTTCTTGATTCAGTGAGCCTTAACCAAGCAAACTGTGTAAGTCTTAAGCAGAAAGCTGTTTGGAGAGGCCTTCGCGTGTGTTCAAGTCTGCAAGGACAAAACTCCAGCTTGACCTAATCAAGCAAGCAAGGAATAAATCGACATGACAGAATCATCTGTGTTTCTATAGAACGTTTTAGTAAAGTTAATCCACTGTTATGTACCTCTGTAGTAGCTTCATTACGCGTTGTCACCTTGGCTAACACCGTCTTGGCACGGTTGCCTGCACATTCCTGAACCGTGCTGTTTTTGTAGTGAAGCCTGCCCTCAGACTCCTCAGGTGTTGACAACCTGCCATCCAAACAGATGTCACCACTTTGCTCGGGGCAGACGGCACTCACAGCCTTAACTATGCGGGCAGGCGGGGACATACACACTAACACAGGATGTTCAGGACAGCTATTTTGGTGAAACTTTAGTCTAGCTAACAGTGATAAGTAGACAAGGGAATCTAGTACCCTGGTATTCTTTTTTTCGAACTTCAGAGGCAAAGCCAAGAGGCACGACACACCCGGGCAGCCCCTGGGATGATTTGCTTATAACTTCATTGTCTCATTCCACACCCAAAAAGATAATGTATAAACACGGAAGTTTTTGTTGGTCTGTAGTAAAGGATGGAATAGAATATTGTTTATAGAGACATTAGAGGAAAACTTATTTGATGCATTTCTATCTTTTTATCACAATACGTACATGTACATGCTGCCACTCTGTGATATTCAAATTACTGCGGACGCACACCAAGACAAACAAACAAACAAACAAACACACCAAGTATACGGGCCGTTCAGTGTAATATAACGAGCTGCTTACGCACCGCTTGCCTGCGAAGCTGGTATGTTACGCCGAAGGGCGGTTATACTGGCTATACAGATATTATAGGTACAAAATTGCAACTGATTACGATACCTCCGTTTTCACTGAGGTAACGATAGTGAATGTTAATGTTACACATCTGTACCTCCCCAGTGTTCCAGGATGTTCACGTGATGATGTTCATCGGTTTCGGCTTCCTGATGACGTTTCTGAAGAAGTACGGGTTCGGCAGTGTTGGGTTCAACTTCCTGGTGGCGGCGTTCGTCCTGCAGTGGGCCACACTCATGAGCGGATTCCTTCATCTACACCACGGCAAAATCGTCGTGGACATCACTACGTAAGTGTGGAAGAGCAATATGCCTTAGCTATAGAAGGCATTGCGAGGGGGCTCTAAAACTATTGAAAATCATTGAAGAGGGGGTTCTAATGTTATAACGAGAACCCTTTTGATTATCATCATCAATAAAGACAACGATGGATATGATCGTGTAGAAACTTAGGGAAAGAGCAAACAAACTTAGAAAGACACAAGAGAAGAAAACACTTCAATATCCCAAAATAGGGAGAAATTCCATCATAAGTGAAATGTAGAGAATTCAACGTTCATGGTTCTCTCTGAAGTTGTAAGATGACTTTATCAATTAATAAATTCAATGTCAATAGTGTTATGACGATTGCAGTGACGCAAAATGTACAGGTGACGAAAGTAACTGTAACTTAATGATGACTGTGGTGAGAGTTATGCATTGATTACTTATCAAGTGTAATAATTACAGGTATTGAAATGGCAGTGATGTAATTTGTAATGGTAGAAATGGTGATGAAGAATATGATGATGTCATTCTTTATAGCCTGTTGACGTTAGACTTCGCGGCGGCAAACTTTTTCAACACCTTCGTCCCGAGTTGATAACTCTGGTACTTGATGGTTGAGGTATAGCACTTATAACAATTGAATTGTCTGAGATAGCGATGCTATTGTTCTCTTTCTAATAGCCTGTTGACGTCGGACTTCGCGGCGGCCGCTGTGCTGATCTCCATGGGCGCGGTGCTGGGGAAAGTCCTGGAGACAATTGAAAAGTCTAAGATAATGATGTTATTGTTCTCTTTCTGATAGCCTGCTGACGTCAGACTTCGCGGCGGCCACTGTGCTGATCTCCATGGGCGCGGTGCTGGGGAAAGTCCTGGAGCCAATTGAAAAGTCTAAGATAATGATGTTATTGTTCTCTTTCTAATAGCCTGTTAACGTCAGACTTCGCGGCGGCCGCTGTGCTGATCTCCATGGGCGCGGTGCTGGGGAAAGTCAGCCACATCCAGCTCATCATCATGGCCTTCGTCGAGATTATCTTCTTCTCCATCAACGAGTGGGTCGGACTCACCTTCTTCAAGGTGAGGACAAAATGGTTGCATTGGTGATGTCATTTTTATGATCGTATTGGCATTAATTATGTTGCAGAACCTATTCTAACTGGTTATTAGATATAGAGCTAAGTTGTCTACTTTTTCATTACAAGACTGGGTATGACAGAGTCGCTATGATAAAGTAGGTATACCATAAAGGCCACGCACTACAGGATCTCAAAGACGCAAAGCTGGCGACCCTCTTCTAGAACAGGAGGTCTAGACAAGTCTGCGACAACTGTAGAGCCATTGATACGTCAATTATACGTCATTGATCAATGAAGGTTAGGCATCCAGGAAATGAAACACCCAATACATGTACAATAGTTACTCAAGCAACTGGGCAAGGTTGCTAGAGTGCGCTGGCCATGGCGCTGGCTGTCTAATTATTTAACTGAATAACTAACTAGCAATCTTAATTGTTCCCATAGGCTGTTGACGTTGGCGGTTCGATGTTCGTCCACACGTTCGGCGCGTACTTCGGGCTGGCGCTGGCGCGGGTGCTGTACCGGGAGGACATGGTGGGGCACAGCAAGGAGGGATCCTCCTACCACTCAGACATCTTCGCCATGATAGGTAACTTTTCCTCTTTTTGTTACGTCGTTCTTTTTTATTTCGGTGATATTTGTGGGGCCATTCGTATAATTATAAATCTCCCTACAATCCCCCACACATGACTGTATTGAAATTGGAAATGGTGGGGCATAGCAAGGTAGGATGTAAATATGTAATTATGTAATTATGTGTATGTATGTATTTTATGATGTACATGTATATGAGAAGATTAGCCCCCTAGAGGGGCTAAAGGGTATCTCAATAAACTCACTCGATCCGTCTACCACTCAGACATCTTCGCCATGTTAGGCAACTTTTCCTCTTTTTGGCGACGCCTCGGGGGCGAGCCTAATGGTATAGTATTGTGTGCAGTCTGTGGACATTATAAGACACAAATCATTCATATGATATCTGTGGGACCATTCTTGCCATCGACCTTCCCCCATGGCCGTTTTGAAATTGTTCTTAAAGAAATAGAATGGAAAAATAGCAACATTTGTTGACAGACATAGTAAATTGTTTGTGCAGTGTGCTTGGCTTTTACACTCACACTAAAATCCCTTTAGAAAGGTGTGACTTCCCTAGCCTGAGTGTCATGGACATGCAAGTGTAGGCAGACCTCACACGACATACATACAGCAACTCTGTGAGGATGCAGGATGCACACCAGAAGATCTGCCAAGAGCAATGGAGGACAGAGAGGACTGGAAGAGGAGGGTTATGGCAATCCGTGACATTCTCACGCCAAGATGATGAGATGATGAGTGTCATCCTGTTTAGTTCCAGGCTCTACCTCTAGGTGAAGGTAGAGCCTGGAACGAAACAGATGACACTCAGGCTAGGACTTTGCTTCCGGTTCTTTAGTAAAGTGACGCTGGCTGAGTTAAAAGGCCAAGGCCAACCTGACAGGTCCGACATGTTCCATGGCTGCAGCTTGTTAAACACGTGTGGCGCTATCTTGTCCTTATCGTACGTACTAACTACCTGTCTGTCTGTGAAACCGAACAGCCGGACGCGTCTTGACCAGACCTGTCAGTCATTGTGGTGCGTTTTGAAATCTTTCAACAGCTTGGTACATTGATATAGTGAACCTATTTTGTAATGTAAGGTTCTTTCTTACAATCAATCAATCAATCAATCAATCAATCAATCAATCAATCAATCATTCACAAGCATCATGGTCTGGTGCATGGTAGCTACAGACATACACAGGTCTCGCCAGGTTTGTCTACTCTCAGCGTAGACCCTCCAGTCACTGGTGATCCCCACCTCTTGGAGTGTGTCAAAGATCTGGTCTTCCCATCTTCCTCCTGGGCGTTTTCTTACACTTCATCCTTAAAGAGAAAAACATGCTGTTGCTGAATATTTCTCTCAGAAGGGCGTCTGCAATATATATATAACAGGAATAAGCCAAGAAATACCAGACCAAAGCAAGACAATGTCAGCTAGAACGGTCGTCCTCTACGCGAAAGAAAACATACTACAGTGTAAGTTTACGTCGCATGCCATGCGTGTTCGTCGGGAGTGTTCTATAACAACACGTCGCGCTGAGGTGTCCCTGTCTTCGGGACACGTCAGTCCCAACGCGCCATCCTCCCACGTTCTACGGGTCACGACAGGAGACCTGGTCTACTTTTCCGTGACAGGTGTCGTCGGGATAAATGTGGGACGGAAAACACGATCCACGGTGATGAGTTAAAGCTGGCCAAAACACAGAAGACGACAAGAACAGCCAGCAAGAGTTGTAGTCCTTCGAATGGGGCGTTGTTAGGCGTCGGTCTACCGTCGGCCCCATGTACGTAGAAGAAAGCAGCGTACCTCTAGAAAATAGAAGGAGTGCGCCACGGTGTACGCTTTGTCTGGGTGCCAGACTGATCCTCGTGCGTCACTGCCTAAACCATACAATGTATCTGTTATCACAAAACTATGATAAACCTACTGTATCTCCCTAGGTACGGTTGTCCTGTGTCTGGTCTGGCCCAGTACTGTTAACACTACCCTGGCCCGAGCAAATGCTTCCTCTGGTCTTTTTAAAAACCGAGGCTTACGAGTGATGTGTGAGTAGATAACAAGACGGTGTTTGCTCCCCAGGAACCGTGTTCCTGTGGCTGTTCTGGCCCAGTTTTAACGCAGCCCTGGCCCCCGGGGACGACCAGCACCGAGCCATCATCAACACCTACTTTTCCCTGGCCGCATGCGCAGTAGTCACCTTCGCCATCTCATCAGCTGTGGAGAAAGACGGCAAGGTCAACATGGTAAGGACCCGGATGTAAACTCAAAATGAAAAATGTTGTTTTAAATGTTATCAATCATGTACGTTCAGTATCTAGTACAGCCAACTTGAAATTTGAAGGCCGTTTCCAAATTTGAGGTCATCTTCAACCACTAGCAAATTGATGAAAGAAGGCAAACTTTGATGCATCTCGTATCACAGTCCTCATAAGAATATGAAGCTTTTTATATAGCCTCTGTCTATGGGGTAATAAATGATAGGCTACTAGTTTTTTGTCAATCCTTCAAATCACAGGTTGACTGGAAGAAACAAAAATCGAAACTTCTCCATAATTCTTAAGCTCTCTTCCAAAGAAATCAAATTACGTTGCCAGCGGACAATAAACAGATTTTTCAAAAATTTCGAACTTAGAATGATAAATTTCGGCGCAGTGCTATTACTAAGTCTGTATTACACTGACTGACAGAGACGTTGCCAATTTTCCCCGCCCACAGGTCCACGTTCAGAACGCGACCCTGGCCGGAGGCGTGGCGGTCGGGACGAGTGCAGACATGATGGTCCACCCCTGGGGGGCGCTGCTGATCGGGAGCCTCGCTGCCGTGCTGTCTGTGGTCGGCTACTCCTACATCACGGTAAGGACAAGCTAGTAGTCTCCAAGCAGACCTACGGGTTGCAAAGACCGTATCCAACTGGCTATAAAAACTGCCAGTTGGATACGGTCTTTGCAACCCGTAGTGCTGTGCACCTAAGCTCCGGGACTGAACTGGTCTTGAAATATGCGCTGGAAAAAGACGAAAATATTACTGTTTTGTGTTTGTTATTAAGCTTTTGTCTTTTCTACTGACTATATAATTTTCCATGTTTGCTTTTCAAATTGCATGTAAAAATTATGACAACATGTGATTTAACATGTAACCGAAGAACCTGTTGGATACGTTTTCCGATTATGCCATATCAATGTAGCAAAAGTTAAATTTAGACAAACTTGTGGCAATTTTGCAGCCCTTCATGGCGGACAAGCTGAAGATCCACGACACCTGCGGGGTCCACAACCTGCACGGCATGCCGGGAGTTCTGGCAGGCATCATCGGCGCCATTGTAGCAGCCGTGGCGCAGCCCGCACAGTATGGCAACAGGTGAGGCAACTATTTCAAAAGCACATGTGTAAAGTAACAAATTTTGGTGCAGTTATCCGGCATTGGTGACAATAAGCCGTGCAGATATGCGGAGTCACTAACAATCCAGTGAATGGGAACGGGTTTGGGACTTTGGGATTCGGTGCAGTGAAATTGAATGTGCGTTTATCCGAGGTGCAATAAAGTGGCTTCTACTGTAATTGCTTTATTATTTTTGGCGACGCCTCAGGGATGGAGTCGTTAGTATAGTGTTGCGATTGAAGTTGCAAATATCCCTAGGGAATTCGTTTTTGGCAGCGCTTCGTAGGACCGCCTTTGATATTTCTTCAAAGTTTAACTTTAAATCGGTAAGGATCAGGCAGCAAGGGAATAAAAGCATCCCTCAACCAGGTCCAAATAGAGGTACCTCCATTAACATTAACCCGCCGGTTTACATAAATCCTGGTTTAAACAGTGGTTTAAGAGACTTCTCGTGTAGCACTAGGGTAGAGTAGAAATTGGCCAAAGAGGCAGATACAAGTAACATGCCAGAGGAGTTAGTCCGCTCTAGGGGTACAGTTTGCCGCTTCAGGCTGGTTAATACTATCAGATTGGGCAGTTTTCAATGATTATGAAATGTTTGTTCCCCGCCAGCGTGTACCAGATCTTCCCCGCCCGGGCCCCCATCGAGAACAGCACGGACCTGGCGACGATCCAGGCCGCCTTCCCCGCTATCGAGGCCGGGAACGGCCGCTCGGCTGGGCTGCAGGCGGGATTTCAGATGGCCGCACTCATCGTGACCCTACTCATCGCTCTGGTCACTGGCGCGCTTACTGGTAAGCCACAGTAGACTAGAGAAAATATTAGTGAGGCCCTTTATGGCCTTTTTCGTAAGGCGTAACCAGCAGGCCTTTTTAGTCCTCGTAATCCGTAGGCAACCACCCAAAATCAACGTTATTCGTAATCGGTACATAAGCCGTAACGCGTAATTGGTCGCTTTCATTCTACGTAAAACGTAGGCAGTTACCTTTATTAAACGTAAAACGTAATCTAGGAGTTACTAGTAAAGCGCAGGGTCAAAATGCAGGAAATAGCATTTCAGAGGGTAAAGATTTCACGGTTTGTCCGTAAAACATGCCCCCGGACCCACCTAGAATTGTCACGCCGGGTTGACATCTTGAAAAGGTGTTATGGCAATCCTTCAACTTAATGTGGTAAATCTCAAAGAATAAGTAAACTAGGGGGCCCAAACACATACCACTTACTCTCTGTCCAAAGATCTATCTACCACTGAAAAATCAGTTCCATAGCATGTCCAGAACACGAGATATAAAAACAGGAAGTTCCGCTGCAGTACCGTAAGAAGCCGCCTGGGGGCCCAAAATCTAATCGTTTTCAGGTCTCATCAAAACCTACCAACATACCAAATACCAAGACAGTCCATCAAGGCATTCTCGAGTTATGCTGGTCCACTACAGACAAACAAACATACAAACGCTACCCTCTGCATAACCTTCTCGGCGAAGGTAATAACCAAATACAACTATCGTACCCTTCCTACAGGCCTTCTGCTGCGCCTGCCGATCTGGGACCATCCTGAGAAGGACTCGCTGTACGAGGATGAGGACTACTGGGAGGTGGGTGCTCCTTTTTCCCGCCAGATCTTCTTGGAGATTAGTAATCGTAATAGTAGACTGGTTATTTTCCACTCAAGGTGAACAAAAACTGTTTGTAGCCCAAGGGGCTAAATTGTACAGCTTAGTATTATTTACATCCATATCGTCATACATTATCATAAAAAGTCACACATAATCATACAGCATTCTAAAAGGCATTAATAAAAACAATACGAATTGAATATAACTAACATTTTCCGTTGAACAACAGACGAAAATAGACAATATTTACAGAAAAGCTCAAGCCAAGGCGAGTCGAATTCAATTTAGGGCACAGTTCAGTTACAACGCATCTAAAATGTTCAGTATAGATGGAACAGGGCTAGTTAAATATCGCTTCGGTAGACTTAAGCAGTAACGGTTTTATTGAGAACACAACTTAATATCACTACAGTCGCAGTCCAAAGGCCGAATTGATGTGGTGATATTCCTATATATGACTGTTAGCGGTAAAAAAATAGCGATCAATATTTCAAACAAACGAATGGTGAATATATGAATGCTTAAAATCAGCGTCACACACACATCTCTCACGTAGCGATAAAACCAGCAATCAATATCTTAAACAAACGAATCTTAGATACAGGAATGCTTAACATGATCTCTCTCCCCACCTCAGATTCCGGAGGAGGAGAGCGCGGAGATGAACGGCAGTCTGGAGGGGATCGGGCACAAGAAACCCGACAGTCGAGCACGCACCGAGTCCGACACCAACAACGACCAGGACACCAAAGTGTAAGGACGGGAGAACTACTTGAGACCGGTAAAGGCCGGCTAGTCTCTATCGGAACGTCCCGACGCAATAGACCGATCCTGTCGAACACAATATCGAACATATAGAACCCCCTGTTCTATTTCGAACACAATATCGAACATACAGAACCCCTGTTCTATTTCGAACACCCTCCGTCAAAAACAGCGCTCTCACAGCAACTAACGTTACATCCACCCCCTCCCCAAACAAATCTACTCAGTGGATGTAGCATTGAACAAAAAAGAAATTGCCTCTTTCTTTGGCCCGCCCTGGAAGGGTTTCCGGGGAAGGAAAGCTCAACAGAAGGCAGTCCCGATTACGAGCGGCCGCGGCCATTCTTGTCCGTCAAGCGCTGTTTTTGACGGAAGTGTTCGAAACAGAACAGGGGGCGTGGCTTCAGGATCGATCTATTCGCCCAGTATCCGCTAGTTATTTCATGTTCCCAGGGCCGTATATAAATATTCAATACTTTTTCTACCACCCCAGAGCTGAATTTTCGTCCACGACTCTCCCAAATGCAATACAAGTATATCCTAAATTTGCTGTCATAGACCCGCCCTATGACGAATGTGATTGAGCTCTAATAATTTTGATATTCTGACTTAATGTGTAACGCTAGGTAGCCGTTGAGAAGTGCAACTAACTTTATTCATCTACTGTTTGGTGAACTTCTGTATCAATAGAGGTAGAATTCATAACAGGCGGACTTTATTATTAGTAACGTTCATAAAAAGACAATTATGTTATGAAGTAATTTAGGAAAATATTTATAACTAGACTGACTCTCACTGGTCCGTTAGACCATCAAAATTGTACACATATGAGAAAGATGTGGTAATGAAAAACTGTGATATTTTCCTACTAAGCAAGCATAGGTGTGTTAGTTTATTCTTTGGTAGTGGCCAGTGAAGTAATACTAATATACCAACGTTTTTTGACGTATTCTATGATAACAATGTCAATGTTAACATTGTTTATCCTGTTATCTTTCCATACATCCGAGCTCTTTGAAAAACAACTTCTAAAAGTAATTTTTGTGTGAATTATCATGTTTATTTGGTCGAATATTTTAGGCATCTGCCTAAGTAATATTCTGTTGTATTCAACGTTTTATTTTGTGATTATGCCATGGTATAGTATCTGCGTAGATTATGCAATGTTATTCGGCAATTCAGAATTTGTACAAAGCAGGCTTGAAGCGCCCCCTAGTGTTTACTAAATTGCATGCAGTAGGCTATGGCAACTTAGCTACTTTATATGGATACGAAATATTCAGGTATTCTCTGTGCCTTCTACGTTCACAGAAAGAAGACGACATACAGCAATAATCGGTGCTGTAATAATATAACGTGTTATAACAGTTGTGTTAGGCAACTTGCTCTGGACTGGAGCTTTTCTATTGACTATTGTAACTTGAATTTGTTAGTTTATAGCTGATAGGTATTGTACATGATTTTTCGAGTTCGCAAACAGGTTTAAGGTTTTGTAGTGCTAGTATTCGTTTAGTGGGTTTACAGGGTTACTAACAAATTATGTAAGTTTCATTAACTTCACATATGAATATATGAAGTGACATTAAAGCTGTACTAACTCAGGGTCTCTATTGTGGTCTGTTATTATCATTAACTATTTTTGACGAAGAGCAGACAAATAGTTTTGAAACCACTGCAGATCCAAATGATTCCCTTCACTGTCACTTGATTTTAAAATACTAGAACACTTTGACAGCCTGGTTGGGATTCAACCCCCGTACTTTGTGATTCGGGTCCTAAATGGTCATGAATGAACTAATTTGTACTTATATTCAAAGGTTTAATGGCAGTCGACTTGTATCATTTCAATCTGAAAACATCCTTGAAAAGCTGACACCCTCCAACGTCCGTCTGGTGAGTTTGTCTTAAGGCAAACTAGGAAGCTATTTGTCGGGTCATGTCTGATTCGAATCTGAGTTTGAAAGAGGTCGATTGGTCGTCAGGGTGCATGAAAAATAGTGCTTTTCCCAACCAGTGCAGGCTTATTTGACACAGATGTAAAATAAGGATCTGTGTTCTACGAGTTATTTTAACATCAAGTACAACTTTCCAGTAATGCAAATTTTAAACTATTCCAAAGCTCTCTGAGACTAAATATCCAGATAAGTCAGTAATTTACGCTCGGCCACCACCCACAGATGGAGCAACAACACGAGAATTGTTGCCCCTGACCTTGTCACTTGTAAATCTCTCACAATCTCACGAGACTAAATATACGGCAAGATTGACCCCGTGTGACCCCAGTGGCAGGATGATGTGTCGTTTGTTTTCTCTCACCGCTGCGCAAGGAATGATGGGTCACAGGTGCGCATCCGTCAAAAGCAACAGGTCACTGTCAATGTCGTCCTTCTGTTTTGCAGTTCAGATCGGAAGAAATGGCACTGAAGAAATAAATGTAAATCAAAGAGTCCTCTGTGAAGACCGATTGTAGATAAGGACGTGACTTTTGACAGGATAATCCTGCTAACAGAATAAGAATTTGCAATGTTGACAGGATAATGATCCTACAGCTGCTGTTAACAAAACAAAACGAAATCAAGACAAGTAAGCAAATACTAAATCACCAGCAGTTTATTGGCAGACTATGGAAAAAACTATTGAAAATCTTGTTAACTGAAGGGACCACCCTAAAGATCAATAAATAAACTATAAATGAATTACAATTCAACATTTGTTTCTTATGGCAGTTTAACATATAGTATGGCCTAATTCAATTTGCAATCAAGCATGTGACAGAAGTAATGATGAAAGTAATGATATTACGAATGTTTTTCGAATTTGCATTAAATGTGCTGCGTATTGCGCTTTCTGTGCAATTCTGTACCAAACAAACATATCCATGGATTTTGTTAAACATCTCCATAGATGCATTTTGCAGTCCATTTTGTTAACAGTTCATCTTGTTATCTCTAGCCCGACGTAAGGTAAGGTAAGGTAAGGTAAG
Organism: Branchiostoma lanceolatum; assembly: GCF_035083965.1. Taxonomy (NCBI): domain Eukaryota; kingdom Metazoa; phylum Chordata; class Leptocardii; order Amphioxiformes; family Branchiostomatidae; genus Branchiostoma; species Branchiostoma lanceolatum. Next base: position 18,440,742 of record NC_089738.1, on the reverse strand, counting down.
CGTAGAATTTAAAAACAAAACAAGTTCACGGTAAATCTAGAGTCATTTGTAAGATTGACAGGGGCTTCCTACCAATGCCCATTTCTGTAGGATGTGAGAAATCAAGCATATTTAGGATGAAAGAGATTAAAAATATCAATGCCTCATGTAAGTTCAATTGATATCAGTGCCATTTCAGCAGGATGTTTTCACTGCACCTTCTGCAACCCCCTTCCCATCAGACATGCAAACACTGTTAACACCATCTTTGGCTTGACCTCCACCAGGTCCTCTGGCAGGGCGTACACGCGGGCACCGATCTTCCTGGCCATGGAGATCGCGTACTTGGCGTTTGACAACCTCTCGTCAGGATTTGTCCCGTCACGAACGTTGGTGTAGTCGATAGATCCGGGCTTGATGGCGTCGATAAGGTCCAGTACCACACGGCTGGAGCTGATCTCCGGATCCTGGAAGCTGCTGATGGAAGTCTCCTTCCAAGCTTCTTGTAACTACACAAAAGTTAGATTACAAGCAATTAACGGCAGGGTTTTCGGCCCAGAATCCAGCGGTCCCGGGTTCGAATCCCCTCCGGACGCCACCGATCTTGTGCCCCTGGGAAAAGGCACTTCACACGACTTTCCTCACTCCATCCAAGTGTAAAAACGGGTATATTATGTGTGTGGGTTACGACACCAGCAATAGCTGCCTGTGTCCCGCGAGTATTGCACTGTTGCAATTCTAATCAAATCGAGCAATTAGATAAAGGCAGCCGAGCTTTGTACATTCTGACTACATACTGAGAATGGTGACAGATGGTCACCAAAATTGACAGAAATATCTGATACATGTCGGGCAGTTTAAAGAAAACCAGAGAACTTTCTTACCCTGATAAAACTAGTCAGTATAAACACACAGTTACACAAATGAGTGGACAAATGCGTGACCTAAAGGGCTGACCCCAAAGTTGCATTGCGCAGTGGAGGGCTTAAAATGGGAATACGACCTAAAATCCATGAAAATTCTTCTTTTCCTTGAAAATGTTGGCCCAATCTGGAGACTTTTGGGGTTAGAAGGAACAGGTAGGGTCTGAGCTTTTTGCATTTTGGTTAGAATTTGTTCAGTTCGCCATTTTAGTTGGCGTAAGGATAGATGTGAGTTGTTGGGTCATGCGGATGGATACATCAGAAATCTGGGGTCAAAGGTAGGGTTTCTTTGAAACTGGCAGAATTCCTCTGAGTTTGAGCTGTACCATCCTCTGTTTTCTTTGCATGGCTATCAAGTAAACCTTTGTGACTTTCTAGTGGAGAAGAAGTTTTAAGATTGAAGCTTGGGTTAGTACGTTTATGAAGCCTTGTTTCAGTGTCTTTAGCATGCTTTCCTAAGGGCAGGCCTAACTTTGGGGTCGGCCCAAAACTGGTCAAAGACAGTGTCAAAGACACTGGTCAGGGTAAGGTTAAAGTAAGTTGTACTCACAGCGGTGTTAACCCAGTCAACAATCTCCTCGTCTTTGATTGGTCCCTCTGATCCCTTCAGGTTCTGAAGCAGGGCCAGGGTGTAAGCCCGCATCAGCTGCCACACCACCGCTGAAACAAATGCAAAAGGCTCAATGGCTGTCATGACAATCTTTATTGAGACAACAAAAGTACAACAACTTTCGTAAGGTCTTCTACAACTATGGGATACAAAATGATTAACCTACGTACAAGTATATGAATGATTCAACAATTTGCAGCGTTTATCATGAAATCGTGGACAATCTAGGATAAAGCGTCGTTCATCATCAATCTCATGGATGGCCAAAGTCAAGTGGAAATTCGCATACCTAAACAGACAAAGAAGGCAAAGTGGACTAGTACAAAATAAGCCAGGCACGCCTTTTCAAGTTATTGCCTACCAAACTCAATTCTAACTTCTCCAGAAGTAGTGGCTTCAGACAGTTCAGGAAAGCAGACATAAGCTGGAAACATTTAGATTCACTGAGGCTAACATTGTCAGAGTGAAGAAACAGAAGTGGGAAAGTGAGAAAGATTCGGCATACTTTTCTTAGCTAATATCTGACTCGTTATCTAACCAAAACAGTAGCATAGTGGCTTCAGGGAAACAGATTCAAGGCTAACATTGTCAGAACAACATCTTAACATAGATGAAAACAGATCCTATGCAATCATTGTCAGAGCCACATCTTATAGCACTTAGACATACATGTAATATACTCTGAAACATACCCAGTGTCAATCTATTGCCGTCGAAGATGTCCTTTCCACCCACACCGACCAGAGAGAACTTCATGTCCTTGCCGAGCTCGACGGCATATTCGCAGTTCTCCATCTTCTTCATGTTTCCTCCCGGATCTTCGAACTCCTTGTTGACACGGCCCCAGTCAACAACTCCCGGTTTTACCTACATGTGGCAGAGATGTGAAATCACTGATCACTAGAGTTAGGTATTTGTGCTACATATACTTCAGGTTTGCTATGTTAGTTTAGCGATTACGGGTCTTTTTATAGATATGAATTGGTATTGAATTTTTATTTTTATTTGAGTTGAATGTGTGATAGTTGTGTGCCGATTTGTTAAAAATAGAGAGAACGCTAGCGACCCCAAAAAAACACCCCTCCAAATAAAATGGTATGACGACCCTGTGACGTCACAATTCAAGACGGCGGCCACCACACATACCAACGGATCCAACAAAGGTTTTGCTGCGCAAAGCTTTTGATAATGATACTGTTGAACAGTCGGCAATCTACTGTGTTTGCAATTGCATCAACATCAATTAACACAAAAGTACTTTACTTTCAAGCAATCCAAGCTAAATTACAGCGTAAAAGTCAAGCGGTTAGCGACCCTACCTCTGAAACTAGCTAGACGCTGTGAGTCGCTCATCTGACATGCATGCTACAGAAAAGGGTCGCAGTCCTTAAGACGAGACGTTAAGCCTTGACCCACTGTTCTTTTTTTGTGCTTGTCAAAGGGAGGAAATTTTCATGGTTCGATGGTACTGTACATAGCTTCTGTCTTCTCTGTCACGACCAGTGGGAGATTAGCTCTTCAGTGGATGACTTTCACTCGGACTCACACAGTACAATACAGTACAGTAGAGCGCAGACAGACAAAACTTACCTTGTCGCATATCTGGAGCAGGATGAGGCCGTCCATCATGTCGCTGTAGAGATGATTGACACGCGGGCTGACCCCCAAACTGTTCATCCAGTTACGGAATGTCTTCTCTTCACGCGTCTCCTTGAGTCCTGAAAGAGAAAGGTACAACATATTAGGAAAAATTCATGACCATCCATCAAGCCCTTCTTGAGTTATTCCCTTTCAAAGTCTGAAGCAAAACCTGCTCGAGCAGTTCCAAAAAAAGCCGCTAGGGGGCAAAACCTATACCACTTACTCTCTGTCTAAAGAGCTATCTACCACTCAAAAATCAGAACCATAGCATGTCCAGAACACAAGATATCTAAACAGGAAGTTCCGCTGCAGTACCGTAACAAGCCGCTAGGGGACCCAAAATCTAATTATTTCTAAGTCTGATCAAGACCTACCCACCTACAAAAAATTAAGACAATCCATGCAAGCCTTCTCGAGTTATGCTGGTCGTTACAAACGCTACCCTATGCGCATATCCGTATCGGCGAAGGTAATGAAGACTGTATGTTCAGTAAGTAGGGCTGTGTACCTAATGATAAACCCTGTAACTGTAAAATTGTTTAGGTGCAGGTCTGGACATCAAGTGTACCATATGCCAGTACCTGTACAAACTGAAACAGTAGTACACACCATCTTTTTGATAGGGAAGTCAATGACAGTGATAATGACTATTTTGGCGAAGAAAGTTGTACAGTAGTTATCAATGAAATAGTTTAATTTGTAAATACTTTTGTAGATAAAGAATATGTAAATCCTCATACAAAGATGCCAAAATCCTTAAAGATTAAGGTACATAGCCCTATATATAACCATGCAGACATTTCAAGATTCATGTTACAAATACATGTACAATGCAACAGGGTGGAGTGCATTTTGATTTGTCTGATCCGTGAATAACAAACATGTGAATTCAAAGGCAAAGATTATGACAAACATGTGAATTCAAGGGCAAAGATTGTGAAGTTTAGGTAAGTAGGAGTCTAGGAGAGAATCAGACACCCCAGGCCAGCACACTTGTAAGGAGCCATGCCACAATCCACGAGGTAACATACCCAGCCTTTTCTTTACAACTCCTGTAATGTACGTATGCTTTACTCCTGTATTGCAGCAGTTACAAACAAAACACGGAAAAAGTTACACGAACACTCCAGTTTCTCCCAACTTTAAATCAAATCCCCGCTAACATACACAGTAAGTAAATGCAAGGCAAAAACTATGCCATGTTCATTATATCACATTATCTCTACCTTCTCACCTTCAATGTCTGGCATCTCTTCAGGCAGGTCCAGGGCTGGCCAGGTGTTGAACAGGTTGGCAACGAAGGCTGTGTTCATCTTGGAGTTCCCCTGAACAACATCCTTCGGTGTCACAAAGGCCCTGACAGGGTGAAGAACACAGGCTTGACTCAGCAACAACTCTTACAATAAACATTAGGAACATCTCAACTAAGTTTTAAAATCTTGAAGTAATCTGGCTTTGTTGAGTTGGGAAAACACTAGGTAATGTTACATGTACTAGGTTAATGAATAAACAAACGGATATCTGAACTGAATGTCACTGAATGTGAATGACACACTTAAACTTTAACAATGTCATGAGTCTGTCTGTAGGTATTCATACACATTTGTAGTCTGCAATACTGTTTTCTTAACTTAATGTCGTGAACATAATGTTGCCGGCTGCTTAATGTATCCAAATAACTAAGAAAAACAGAAACAATTTTTGGCATGCACAGAACACGAAACTTTCTACTAACACAACACAGTCATATTTGATATTGTTAAATAGATTTTATACAATTTTTTACTCACTCAAAAATAGATATAATGTCTCATATCTGAATAAAACAACTCTTTTTACACAACCAAGAGATTTATTCAACCGACATATCGGTGATCATCTGTCACCTTCTCCAACGTCGGTTGAATAAATATCTTGGTTGTGTAAAAAGAGTATTTTTATTCAGTGACTTACCAACCTGATGAAACTAGTCTCATACCTGTCTATGGAATAATCTGCAGCCATATAAATATAGAATACAACACGGGGTATTCCGTATCACCCGAGGTACCAGCCCGACCGCGGGTCGGATCGCCCGACGGCCGTAGCTATAGGTCATACCCACCCGAGAAAACACACATTTCAATGCGGAATGCGCCAGAAGTTGAGGGAGTTTTGTGTCCTCGAACACAAAACTGCAACAACATTGATGATTCTAATCTCCGAATCCGGTATTCAAATTTCCGACGGCGGCGCAACCGGCGCGCTCGAAATGCATTCGAAATATTCTATGGAAGCCTGTGTGATAACACTCCCGAACCCTATGTGTTCCGGATAGTTATCACACGGTCCGGAACACCCGTATCAGGCCGAGACATGACATAAGTTATATCATTACCTGCAGCCCAGCTTGTCAGCATTCTGCAGCATGAGTTCCGCACGCTGTTCTGGGTCCTTTTCTTTCAGAGGTCCAAGGTCAACTCCACTATCCGATGGGGCAATTTGCTTCAGCAGATATAAGTAGCCTTCGGCGTGCTGCAATAGGGGTGGGGGGGGTGCAACTCTATGTTAGAACTCAAAATACAAAGTGTGTCAAGGTTACCGAGCCACCAATATCAGCCGGGCTTTTTCTAGTAAGGAGGGGAAAAGAGGTGTCACGCCCTCATTCTTTAGCCAAGTGCCCCCTTTCCCTGGAGAGCAGCTAGGTTCTCTGACAAGCATAATTGAGACTGACAAGGGATGCTACCAAGCCACAAGTGTGACCTGCCCTTTCAACTGTGACCTGTCTGACAGTAATTGTGCCCCTTAAGAAGATTTATAATTCAATACAAATTCCCAAAGACACCACACCTTTAACACCATTCCCCCTGCTTGGTGGCTCCGCCCCCTTGCAATGCTTACCCTACCTAACCCTGATCTCCCACAGAATGTACGTTACAATGGGGAAACAATAGCAAACCTAGTTTCAGCAGCAACATATGATATACTAAGAATATAACACGGAGTCATTAATTTTTCACAAAACCAGCAGAAACAGACATGCTGACATACATGTGAGCTGATTATGACATTTCAAACTTCCTACCATAAGGCTTTTTTCGAGGATGTGTTTCTCCCTGAACTCGTATATTTGTACATTCACCAAGTGAAAGCTGACCCAGCGCTGTAACGTTTCCTCTGGGGTCAGTTTCGGTAAATCTTCCATGTCTTCCCCATCCTTCAGCAGCTGCACAAGACCTGCAACACGTCCAGGAAAATGTCAGATACTCAGCCAGGCAGTTAGCTAGCAAGACGCCAAAGCTCTTCAAGACGCCTTACACTAACTAGGAATAAGAAATTAGATGCCCTCCTTTTGTAAGGTACACCCAGAGGGCACCCTGTTTTTGTTTTGTTTTCGTTTGTATTACATACCCGCTAAACCGCCTCAAGGCGTAACACACCAAGTTTGTACTAAAAAGTACAAGCTGCATATCCGGACAGATTTATATGATCCACTCACACCGAGAAGGACCCCTACTCTTTTCAGTGTGGTGGATCCTTTTACGTACGTGCTCAATGTGTGGCTCTCCTCAAACACTAGCTAGGTACTCATTTTCGCCTGAGTGACGTGAGGAAAGTACATTTCCAAAGGGCACAACGTCAACGGGACAAATCAGGGAACGCCGTTACCTCTGGGTTCTGGGGCCAAACACCCTGCCACTGCGCCACCGCGATGCCACTTATGATATACTAAGGGTGTATATTTATGTTTCCCTGGTAGTTACATACACCTGAACATATGTTTCCCCACTCACACTGTGACTCAGTTGTCTTTTTCCTCAAACCAGACACTGGGACACATACAAATTGACTGCAACGCTACCGGGTAACTGTTATCCACAGAGCCAATTGGGTAAGGATTTTCACGTTATTATTCACATGTTATAATGTTGATCTTACTCTTGTACGTAAGATAAGCACTAGCAATACTGCTTTTAGCCAAATCCTCGTAAAATAAATGTGTATAAGACGAATATGCTGTAAATGCATTTAAGTTTGCGTGTTTTTTAGGGAGAAAATGGCGTGTTCGCGGTGGTTTTGAGTTCACGTTTAGAACAATAGTAACGGTTAGCGCTTCAGTAATGGGTGGGCAAAGGGTTTCGCGGTGGTTTAAGTTCGCGTTGAAGAGTTCACCGCGGAAACCGCGAACATAAAACTACCGCGAACATTTCGGCATTTACAGTATTGTGTTCTGACCTGGGCTGTGCTGCACGTCGATCCGAGCGAACAGTCCGGTCCTGATGATCTGCCAGAGCAGCCCCAGCACCAGGTGGGGCTTGCCCTCCTGCAGGTCCACCGCCCCGATGTTCACGGTGTTGCAGCCGATGGCGCTGGCGGAGTTCAGGGCCAGGTTCAGGTTCCCTGTGGCCTTGTACTGGTTCAGTTTGCCCGTGTTAATCGCACGCTCATCGATGGTGCCAGGGCACGACAGGTTGATCAATTTGCTACAAGACAAATCATAAAAAAAAAACACCGAATAAACGAATATGTTTATCGCAAGTACAAGTACATGCTCGAAGGCTAATTGCAAGAACATAATACATGAGTATAATGGTACAGATAAAGAGCTATTAAGGACTAGTTTATACTACAGTCAACCACTTACTTTTACATCATAGAATATACATCGATCTAGCTATGTTGGGGTTAGCTCTTTCTTTTGAGGCAGTGATAAGAAATGCTTTTATCAAGAAAAGCTAGATGCACAGGAAGAACGGGGTGAGCCTATAATGTTAGCTGTTATGTGGAGAAAGATGCAAACAACTAACCATGATATTGCAAATGCCAAATATAAACATATTGATCATTTTGCTGCATGACAAATAATAAGAAACACTTGTAAGAAAAGTGGCCTTGTGATTAGGCGTGTTGACCCTGAACTTGGAGGTGCTGAGTTTGAATTATGTTGTGCCCTTGGAAGAGGCACTTTACATACATTTTCTCACTCGACTCTCGTGTGAAATGCTTTTAAAAAATCTGGCGGCACAGCAAGAAAGGGGTGCGCATACAATTGTAAAATGAGGAGAGATTCAAATAACTATCATGACATCGCAAATATAACCAACAAAATCTGTATGAAATGCAAGATGAAGCCAAGAAACTACAATGACATAGCAAATAAAATTGGCCAACATAGTTTTACTAGTACAGATAAGTGTGATGCAGAATGACTGAATGCAGCCAGAGGTTGTTTCTAGAACTACCTGAGCTGCAGAATACAGTGGATCATCATCATCATCATAAGTGTGATGGGTTCTTTAACAGCTCCAAAACGTGACTCACCAGAGGAGTATGCCGTCCTGGATTTTGGTCCACAGCTCGTCCGTGTTGACGTCGATGTCCAAGTAGGGCTTGCAGTCTTCATCGTTGGCCAGGTTGCTGTTGATCCAGTCGGCGAAGGCTGTTTTCTCCTCCTCTGAGTAGGAATCCGTGGTCCCTTCCTCCGATACGGCTGACATGCCGCCCTTCTTCACAATACCCTGGTCCGTAAAGGTGTGAGGAATGTGGCTGGACTTCACCTCAACACACACCTGGAAAGCATGTATATGACGTCCATATATATATATATATATATATATATATATATATATATATATATATATATATATATATATATATATATAGAGAGAGAGAGAGAGAGAGAGAGAGAGAGAGAGAGAGAGAGAGAGAGAGAGAGATAGATAGATAGATAGATAGATAGATAGATAGATAGATAGATAGATAGATAGATAGATAGATAAATAGATAGATAGATAGAGATAGATAGATAGATAGATAGATAGATAGAGATATGAAGTCCAGCCTTCTTTATATATATATGTATATATATAGAGAGAGAGAGATTAGCCCTGGAATGTTAAAAAATCGTTTATTTGTTTGTTTGTTCAGACCTGCGTGACGCTAAATGCAGTCAGCCTCTCTACGCCCTACTCGAAATTCTGAGTCAAAACTCACCCACCTAGCGGCTGAACTCTTGCGTCAAAGTTGGTGATTTTTAGTATCTTGGAGATGACTAGAATTTAGAAATACATTCTTATTTAGTTCTTTGCATGAGCGATAATGACCCAGTCTAGACTAACGTGAGGTCACACACAATGAGTCAAAAGGAGTCTAACCTGTTTGTTTACTTATAATACAAGGCACTATTGAACTGCGAACTTTCACATCTGACACGGGAGGCCACATTTGAACCGATAAACACCACAGCTTGCTTATGAATGAAGACATTTATGGTGGAAATGTCTATTTTCGTGTATATAGAAATAATAACGTGCCGTTATAGAAGGACCAATGCTATCACATACGTTGAAGTTCTCCCAACTCCACTCCAAAGTATTTGAAGGAATACGGTCTCATTGCACAATGTCATGGCTCCTCCAATGACAACATGGTATCCTGACGTGCGCTCTTGTAAAAGACACTAATTTTGTGCGGTAACGTTCATTCAAATTGATATAACAAATGCACTGACAGTGACTGTAAGTGATAATCTGGTCACGTCCATTACCTACCAAACCAATTACCCCGCCCCATTCCTATATAATGCCTTGCCCCACCTTGACACGATACTTTTGAGCATAACGTGTGGCAACTGAAAACCAGAAGAAGCATTCAGTGCGAGAAAGCCTTTCAGAAAGCGTAGAAAACTGTTCTGGTCGTTTTCAGAGTTAGCAGCCATGGCAGCACATGCCTTCTAATATGAAAAAAGGGTAACTATTACATTTATATAGCTGTCTACGTCGCAATGCAAACATTCTTCAGAGATCTAAAATTTGTACAGTAAATGCATTCCCACCTGTGAGGCACAAATCGGACGATAATGTTGGAGATATCTTAGTGATGATCCGCCACGGTATTACTTCTACATTAAATGATCATGAAGTCGAACCTGTCTGGTCGCTCTGGAGCTAATTGTGAGTCAAACTATCGGAATGTCAAAATTTCACCTCTGACATATATGGGAGTGGCAATGAATAAACATCGCAGCTTGGCCTTGAGTGGAGTAGAGTAGACAGTGTAATATGGTTTTCGATGGTGCAACTGATTGTTATTTTTGTGCATTGGGTAAACAAATACTAGATATAGAAGTACGTGCATCATAGAGGGACCATCGTAAGATCTCGGGGTTATACATAGATGTAGTTGTAGTGTGTTGTAGTCTCACGTCATCGATCGAGAGAGGTTATCGTACTCAGGGTACTCTGGTGTTCTTTGCTGAGCTCTTTGCTTGCGTTGCCTTTCAGCACTGGATACCACAGTATACTTATTGGGATTTTGATGATCCCCAAGCAGATCTAACGGTTGTAAAGACCCTCCTTTTGCCTGTTGGATACGGTCTTTGCAACCGTGGGATCTGCTTGGAGATTATGACAAAGTGACACATTGCGATATTGTCATATATGAGAAATACCCCCACGTCACGACGCCTCCTTGCGATTCCTTCCTGATCTGTACCATGGTCACGACTTTGTGCACTTTTACCATGTGTCGCACTGTGGCGCGTCTGTGCCTTACAGCGAAACGTTGGCCTCTACGACACACTTTGAAGAGCAAAGACGTATGTGAGACGATGACAGTGGGGCAACCAGGGGTTGAGCACGGTGGACTTAACTGAAGAAAGGTATAAAACACACAGGCATGCACACACACACAAACACACACACACACACACACACACACACGCACGCACACACACACACACACACACACACACACACACACACACACACACATACACACAGACAAATACAGGCACACACACACACACACACAGACAAATACAGGCACACACACACACTTGCAATTGGCTCCTCCCTATGTCGTGCCTTTAAGATATGTAAGATGATTTCGTTCCAAAGTCCTCCGTACTGGCAGTAAAAATAACAGACGGAATCATTCCACTGACTACAATGCTATGCAGGAATAGCAGTTTGTTATGTTTAGAACTGTCTCTTTTTTCTTGTTGTTGCAAAATACGTACATTTTTTTATAGAAACGCGAGCGTTGACTCCACAAATAGACAGATAGATCCTGACTTGCACATCTTGAATCGAGGCTGTTGCTGACTTCGTGCGTTTTCCCCGAACAGCTCTTTAGAGAAATCTGTCCAAGGTCCTTGCGGCTTCGCGTGCTGATAAGCGAAGGCCAAGTTTACAATCGGGACCCCTGCTGGAAATAGACATGTCAACAGCGATACCGTGGACAATGCTCCTCGCCTCGTGTTTCTGTTTTGTGAAGCGTGGCTGTCGCTAATCGTTTGCTGAGTTCCTGCAAATGCAGAAATGTTCACGGTGGTTTTATGTTCGCAGTTTTCGCGGTGAACTCTTCAGCGCGAACTTAAAACCACCGCGAAACTTTTGCCTAGTGTCTACCAGATTAACTACGCCGGCTATAGTATAGGGAGAATATTTGCCAGGGTTTCACCTGGATTGCAGATTGGACCCTCTTTCTGTAACCGACTCCCTCCATACAATTCACAATTTGGCCAATTTTTACTATTTTCCCAGCAATCCGCGGGGCCTGGTAGAGGCTACATTTTGCCCACCAATGACTGTAGCGCTACGATTGTTTCAAACACGAACTTAAAACCACCGCGAACACTCCATTTTCTCCCTACCGCGAAATAAAAACCATGCGAACTTAAATGCTTTCACAGCAACAACTTTCTCTCCTTCTTGAAGCTGAGCCAAAAAGTCTGCTTCTGTTTTTAGTTACCGCAGGATGTTTTCCCTTGAAATGTGTTGGTACTTTTCGTCTGCATTGTTAGCAAAGGTCGGAAAGAGACTTGGCCCGCGCGGCCGTGTGCCAAGCCTGAGAGATCGTCTGACAAAGTTGATAACATTGTTTGTGGTTACCGGTGACACACCGGTTTGTTGGAGCTATTGGCATTGTGTCGGGTTGTTGTGACAAGCAGGTGGCGAGCAAGCGGTATCTGTATCTACATAGCCGGTATAACCGCCATTTGGCGTAACACACCAGCTTCGCAGGCACGCGGCGCGACAGCAGCTGGTTACTAGTATATATATTTTTTTTATCTATTCATTGTATTTTCATGAACAAGAAAAATGTGCAAAGAAAAGATGAACATACTATAAGGAACATAAATACATAAATACCACGGATCTACGAAACACACAAAAAAAGACATCAACATAATGTATAAGCAGAAGTGAATACAGATCATATATATTGAATTGGTAAAGGAAAATAAATACTAGTATATAAAACTGAACATAGGCCTTTGACATAGACTGGAGTTGGACAGTTAAAATTTGGATACGCCAAACGTCGTATTGTAGATTGATTGCAGTTTGCTTTGCTTCCGATTCAGACGGATTTGCACAACCCAGATGTCAGGTGTTTAAGTCGATGATAATTTGCCTTTGATCGATCCCACCTGATATGATAAGCATTTGAGATAAAAGCTTGTTCATCTCTGACAGGATAAGGCAAGAAAGTTTCGGCATCCAAGCGATTGTCGAACGTACACGCTATTTTGACCTGAGTACTGCGGTCGGGCTCTCTCGGCACCAGAAAGCCTCTTGCGGCTGGCAGGTAACGGCAGTTTTAAATGCCATTACAGATCGCTCCCTCGGTTATATTTTGGTGACAATTTTTTCATTGTCTAAAGATCGTGTGTGCTTGCAATAGAAAGTAAAACATCTCCGTAAACTCTCTTTTTTTATTGGAATTACGGCAATGAAAGGTTCGTGTTTTAACGTTATTTCCTATGGGATGGCCTAATTGGCGTGTGAGACCTTAAACCCACATTGTACCCTGACATCCCTTTCACCGATCGTCTAGCTGGTGATGTTTAACCGGACTCGGGTCACCCGTCTGTCGTCTCAGCTCTTCCGCAAGGTCGACGTGACCTTGAGGGCTGATGAAGTTGCTCCTGGGCTCTCCCCAGACGACGTTTTTGTCTCCTTGAACTGTTGTCTCCTGTCATCAGTCACAGATCGCGTCATGAGCTGGATGGGGTCCAACTGTGGCATCGTCTGCGGAGGGGTCGGATTTGTCTGAACATCAGAGAGGGAGAGGAGGAAGAGGGGGAGACACACAGAGAGAGAGAGCGAGAGAGAGCGAGAGAGAGAGTGAGAGAGTGAGAGAGAGAGAGAGAGAGAGACAGGGAGAGACAGAGAGAGAGAGTGAGAGACAGAGAGAGAGACAGGGAGAGACAGAGAGAGACGGACAGATAGACAGACAGACAGACAGACAATCAGTCAGAGAGATTCAGAGGGAAAGGGCCGGAGACAGACAGAGAGAGAGAATAGAGACAACACACACACACACACACACACACACACACACGCACACACACACACACACACACACACACACACACACACACCACACACACACACACACACACAGACAGACATACAGATAGGCAGATGGACAGACAGACAGAGAGACACAGAGAGACAGAAAGGTAGAGGCTCTGATCATTTGGGCATACTTTTACCAGTCCTTTCAAAAAGCGCTTTGCCTTTTACTATTTGCTCAATTATAATAACATTATCCTAAGCTTGACATCCACATACTACCCTCTTCTCTCGACACACGTAGTGGGCTACTGCAGTTCCTTATCATCCTTCGCCTCTCGGTGCAGTGCAACCTACAAATGTATAATCATGGCCGGCTTGTGCCCTAGCCTTGCTCGTACTGACCCTGCTCCGCCCGACAGAGACAGGGATCTCCAGTGTGACACGGTCGGCTCGCTCTCATATCTCTGAACCTGAAAGTCATTACCACACAATTCGTCTTCATTTACACCCTACAACACGCGTCTCCCACAAGGAGGATAAGTCAACAAAGGAATAACGGATTTCCATCATATTTAGTATGCAGGTAGCTTAGACAGAAATGTATACAAATAATACAAAATGGGTCAATTTTGGGCCCCCTAGTGTGTGTCCTTTGTACCACAGCAAACCTATTTTTCGTAGTGTTCTGGATGTGCTGTGGTCTGGCTTTTTCATCGCCATTTTTCCAGATACCGTTGTAATTACTGTTATCTTTTGCCGCCCTTCGCTTGACATTGCGTGGGATTAGGTTCAGCTATGTAAAATCTCTGGTGTGTTGCACACAACCTTGCACTGACGTCCAGCATTCTGGTTCAAGACCATTTAATTCATTAGGAAGATATCTGAGAAAGAGAGAGATAGAGAGAGGGAGAGACAGCCAGAGACAGAGAGAGTGAGAGAGGAAAGGAGGGAGACAGACAGACAGAAATAGAGGCAGAAATAGAGACAAATAGATACGAATAGAGACAAATAGAGAGAGAGAGATAGGGAGAGGGAGAGAGAGATAGAAATAGAAAGAGAGAGGGAGAGAGAGAGGGGGGCTTGGAAGGGGAAACAGCGCTACAGAGAGACAAACATACACACACGGAGACAGAGAGAGAAGGCACACTGCATGCTGTAGAATGTACAAAGTACAAACTAGACAAGGGCGCAATCAAGGTGCAGGGAGGGATGGAGAGAAAGATAGAAAGAGAGAGACAGGAGAAGAGAGGGACTCTTCTTACGTTTACATTTCAAACTCGGAGCACATTTTGTAGGACCATAAAAGGCACTACAGTTCTAACAGCACGCAGGCATATATTCTGGAAATTCGGTCTGATCCACATGAAATTAGGCGTAGCAATGTTTCTCGGTGGGTCCCAGACGGCGAAATAAAACATTGACATTTCCCGCATTTTTGTCACTTAAAGGCGACCAGAGGTCAGGCTGGATACACACTAACACGTGCGGTGCGTGTCGTTCTGTTTTATATCTACTGATTCGCCTGGCATTTTAACCAGTTAATCTGTAATGAAATTTAAATGAGGTTCTTTATCGTTTACCACATCCTTTTGATATCACGTTTGCTTTGTTCTTATACGCAATGTTAGTATGATCTGTCACATTCGCACGATATAGTATCTACCAGACTACCTACGTATACGCCGGCTATAGGTAAAAATAGTACAGCATGTGTACCAGAAATTTGCAAGGGGATTTTGAACGCTATAGGGTTTCATTTACCCCTACATGTAGAGTCTCTCTCTCTCTCTCTCTCTCTCTCTCTCTCTCTCTCTCTCTCTCTCTCTCTCTCTCTCTCTCTCTCTCTCTCTCTCTCTCTCCTATTTTTACCGAATTCTACTATTCTTCAGAAGGCCTGGTGGAGGCTAATCTCTAAGCAGATCTATCGGTGGCACGGCAGGTACTAGGTAGGCCACCGATAGATCTGCTTGGAGATTAGGTGGAGGCTACGTACGATAGGTCTAGAACAACAAACTGAGAGCATTCTTGTGACAGAAGTGGACGCGTCGTTCAACATTACTGTCTTCTGACAGAAAAAAAAGGTTTCCGTAGATCATTGTCATCATTGTAGATGGTCGGTCCGGCCATGGCATTGCTATAAAGAGTCTTGCCATGAAGCCAAAGTTATACAATGAATCATAAGGGACTGCAAAAAAACGTGCATACCGTTGGCCATGCGGTCACCAACCGCGAAGGAATGTTTATTTACTCTGCAGCATACCTTGACTTTGGATGCTATCACTAGCGCCGTCCCACGACGATTCGGGAAGTCTGGCTGAATGGACGATAGAACAAAATCTCTGCTCAGGAAACGGACGATAGGAAAATGGCGGCGAAGGAAATACCATGTACTTAGTCTATAGGCTACCATAACTTGGGTCAGTGATTTTGTAATGAATAAGTTCAGGACTGAAATTTCTCAAACGCAGAACAAGCTTTATGTCGGTCGATCAAACAAGTAGCTTGTTCTCTTCAAAGTTTCTTGCCCTTGATATGATCTATTTTTTTCTAACCCCCTTGATATAACTTTGCACTGGCCAACAAGGGAACGAATACGCTTATACGAACTCTTGTTCGAGATTTGGCAAGCTTTGTCTTCTCCAGTATCTCGCATAGAGGGAAAGTTTGTGAAATGAGGACATCGCCTGTTCCTCTATGGACTCTACTGAAATCTCAGGAAATACCAGATAGTCTCGTCTAGACGAAACGAGTCGGGACAACAATGTCGACGAATCCACGGCGGATTTTAGTAGCCTGGAGTCCGGCCTTGTTAGCGTAAGACCGCTCCCAACGTCGCTACCCTCTAAGTTCTAACAAGGCTGGACACCAGGCTAGGATTTCAGGCGCCTTGGTATTCAATAGACACATACACGTTACTATTTTCATTTGTAAGAAGAACTTAAAACTACATGTAAGACTACGATACAACCGTACCAATATGTGTATACTTGCAAACATGTCTTTGTTCATGATGCTGTGACCTGTACTTAGTCAAGTTGCAAAAATGTACAATAAAGGTCTTCATTCATTCACTACAATTGATTGCGCATGTATACCCGTCCTGTTACTATAAAATACAGTGGCATTTTTTGACATCATTATTAAGTTAGATGTAGATTTTACACTTCATTCTACGTTTTGTATGATAAACTAATCAACGTTCTTCCAAACTCTCAAAATTTTGCAAGATCTTCAAGAGTGGGGATTAAACACCTGATTAACTTTCCTCACGTGCAAACTTGCGACTTAAAGGTGTGAAAAGCCTCCTGTCTTTAAGGAGTTTTATCAACCTCCGACCAATCTTGTCTGTTTGACCACGACGACTCATTTCACAACCAGGCGCGCAGAAACAAAACCAACAGTCCGCACACAAACACAAACTGTGTGGCGCAAACAAAGAATCAAAACTGCGGGTTTGTTGTTCTAACGGCACCAAGGGTTCTGACATTCGTTTGTTTCTAATTTATGCGTAGTTTTTCTTGTCGCACGACTTGAGCTGAAGGTGTGAAGATATTTGTATATCAGACGGAACGACGCGACTTTTGCATTATGCTGGCGACGTGAGGATTACATATTCCGCCCCATGTTTCAATGTTGTCGGTCAACAAGTTCTTGTTTACCGCACAAATAAGCAAGTCAGCTTTAAATAAAGCCTCAGACAAACGTAGCACGCATTTATCTGTAAACTAGCATTGTTGTATTGTGTTGAATAAACGAATTGCGTACGTAGGAAATAGCTCCACCAGGCCTTCCTACGGGGGTAAAGATCGTAGAATTCGGCAGAAAAAGAAGAATAACTGGCCAGGATCTAGGAGAGACAGTCCACTTCAAGCGTTTAGTCTCAGGCATCAAATCTCTGCACGTAAAAGAACCCAACACACTTATAGAGAAGAGTATGGATGACCCGGTGTGCTTGGCTGACATTGCGAGCGGTAACAAACCCACATTGCACTACCACCACTAGCGACTGCTTTACCTATTTTCACGATCTTTCCCCCAAACGTCTGCTTGGAGACTGGAAGATAACCACCTCTTTTGGGGGGGGGGGGGGGGGCACGTGGCTCATTTGCCGCCGAGCTGCCTTCCGATTGGTCCAGGCGTTCCTCACTAATCTCGAAGCAGGTGTATGGGTCCGACGCATTCTCAATGTTTTCCACTCTTTTTTGCTTCATTTAGAGCTATTTTCTAGTATTATATATATATGTTTTTACAGTAGGAGAATATGCATAGTTGAATCAATAGAATATTTGAGTCCTAAATGTCGCAAAAACAGGAGTCAGATACAGAGTATGATCCGCGTCCTCACATCTGCTTGGAGTTAGGTCCGCCCGTCTGGACCCAGCCCCAGACGACTATCCGTGCTGCCCCCACTATTGTTGTCACGTGATCGCGGCTCACATCATCAGCTGAACGTGTGCAGAAGGGTGTCCCCGGTCGAGACCAGGGCAGGAACGTGCGCCGTGCGAGTACAGCGGCTCTACAACTCCCGGGAGAGCGTTACAACACTGTGCGATCACGTTCCACGATCCTGTCTGGTCCTGTTGAGCCATGATCTACGCATGATCCAGATCCGTGGACGACCTCTAGAGGGCACGCCGGTCCAGTGGATTCCTTGGATCCAGGGAGGGGAGCCGTCTTTGCTTCCAGTCGTGTGTGTTTCATACGGGGTGTGATTCCTCCTACTGGAAATGCGGGTGGGTTTTTGGCTGCTGGTGGAACGCGTGGTTTTCTATTCTTAGGGAGTGCGGTTTGCGTGTGTGTGTGTGGCACAGCGCGGTCACCCGGAACGTAGCCCGGAGTTTCCTCTCGCGAGCTGTGGTGGTGGAACTCGGTGAGGATCAGCTGACCGGTAGCCGGTAGGACACAGGCCTGTGACTCCTGCGGGCCTGGTGCAGGCGAGCACATGCGGGGAGATCATCACGCGGTAACGTCCTGCTAAAACCGCCCGGCCGACACTCCACGGTCCCAACGCCCCTGTCAGTCCGTCCGGAGGAGAGGGGAGGGTTGGAGCCAGCGTCTTGTGCCTGGAAATACACTTAAAGCGCGGCGCTACGCAGTCTTGAAGGAGCAAGAACCATGCTGACTGTCTTGGCTTTCGTCTTGGCGGCGTGCGGAGCCGACTTACCCGTGACCTTGAGCTACGAACACGACGTCAGCTACAATAACATCCAACTTAACCTTCAGAACAGGATCATACTCGACCCCTGCGCTTCTAAAGGTAAGGAGCTCGAGAAATCAATCGCCAGCGTTCTACTTTCTGTGTAAGGTTATCCAGACTAGTGTATGGTCCTCGGTCGTTCATCATGCGGACTCCGCATCTGCTAGAACCATAAACACACGGCTGTATTTGTGTAGGGAGGGTATACCTATATGGGTGGGTGGGCGCGTGGTCTCGTACCGCAAAAAAAAATGGACGGGTACGGACGTTCTGTCGTGCCGCTTTGGATATGATATTATTCTAGGAAGAACTTTCTATAGATTTTTATTTGTGTTACAACACTTTAAAGATTGGGGGGGGGGGTGCCTCTTCTTTACGTCTACTGACTGCTCTGTTTTTCTGATCAAGTACTAGTACACCCCGACAGCAGAAATTAAGGTCTTCCCCCTAAGATCTACTTGAGGGTCACTGTAAAAACGCGTGCCAGTTGTAGCCGTGTAGTTTTAGTCCTTGGCAGCTGGACTAGAATTTCCTGTGCTTATTTTGCTACAAGTGCACAATAGTGCAGCGACACTCGATCCCCCGCGGTTTCTTATTGTCAACTTCTCTCTTTTCCACTTCAAAAATTTCTCTGTTTGTTCTCAGATGTTCTCGAGGGGGATATCATAGTGGACGGCTGGACCAAAGACTACTACAGCGTGGACTACAGTGATGGGGGCTTCGTGTCCCGCAAAAGCCACCGCGGCCGGAACGCACCGACAAGTAACAACAAACACCATCGGCCACGGAAATCCAAACTGCGGCCGGCGGGGGCCCCCGGCAGGTCCCCCCGGAAGCGACGGGCGGCCACCGCGGTCGAGTCGCGCCTCTGGCCAGGCGGGGTCATTCCCTACGTGATCGACGTTGGATTTTCCAGTAAGTTTCCCTTTATATACTACTTCTCTTCTCTTTGACATAATCTCTCTATCCAGCTCATGTTCGCTCTAATAGGTTCGACATACCGGTCCAATCGCCTTTCCCGTGACGGCCGGGTACGGTTTCACCAGACTATTTATACGTCTGACTGCCGCTCTGCCCCCGGTGTTGTGGGAATTGTACGACTTCCAAGCTCTATTTGTCCCGGTGACCTCGCCACTGGAGGTCAATCTGCTAGCCAGTACTGTAGTATATCGTAGAACTCTTGGCGACAGGGGTCCCATGGAGTTACAGAATTGAGACGTACTAACCGCGAGGATTTTGGCAGGCGCAATTTTTTATATGCCTCGTTTTTTTGTTTAGTTTTGTGTTATTTATGCATGTCAGTGTGTCTGCTGTGGTATATCTCAGGCCAAGGAACTCTTGGCGAATAGCTCCAGACAGGTGTCCCACGGAGTAACAGAATTGAGACGTACTAACCGCGAGGATATTTTGGCAGCCGCAATTTTTTATATACCTCGTTTTTTGTTTGGTTTTGTGTTATTTAAATTATGCCTGTCAGTGTGTCTGCTGTGGTATATTTCAGGCCGAGGAACTCTTGGCGAAAGGCCTCAGACAGGAATCCCACGGAGTTACAGAATTGAGACGTACTAACCGCGAGGATATTTTGGCAGCCGCAATTTTTATATACCTCGTTTTTTGTTGTTGAACACTGTCTCTCTGGACCCACTGCTAATCATGTGTGTGAAAGCGAAAGACGATCTTTGTTTTGTTTGTGTGCCCTCCTTTCGCCGAAAGATAAGTTTGCCCCCTGACCCAAGCACTACATCAGAAGTGGTATCTGTGGTCTTTCAAAGACTCAACAAGCAGTTTCCAGGGCTGCAATATAATACGAAGAGATCGGCCGCAAATTTGGCAAAAATGTTTAAAGCTTAGCCTCCATAGCAGGCTCTCTGGGCATTTGTTTGGCTTATTAGTATTATACACTTTTTGCTGATGATTTCTTTTTTGAAATGGGACGTTTGTACAGTCGGCCTATAGGCTCAGTACAAAAAGAAGTAATCAGCAAAAAGCGTATCATAAGCCAAAAAAAGGCCCATAGAGCCCTGTGGAGGCTATTTAAAGCTATCCTACTTCCCAGGAAAAACAGACAAACTGTAGCGTTGCTGACTGACTCAATTATCAAATTATTGAGCATATTTTAAGCAAACTGCTACTGTTTTGGGTTGATTGAAACTAACAACAAACTCTGTCTTGTACTTAATGTCCCATAAAATCGAGGGTATCCTTTCCTGTATAATGGCCGACGCGATTCCGACGCCCCCCTCCCAACCTTCGAACCTTTTACCAAATTTGCTCCAGACCCTGTCGTCATCCAAGTCCAACAAATTCTGCATAGTTTCGTGAATCCTAACCCAAGCAACGTTAAGTCCGCCTGTAGCGGCTCCCTGTGTGTTGTAATGCCTGTCAGTGTGTCTGCTATGGTATACCTCAGGCCCAGGGAAAGAAATGTTATGTTTCCGGTTCCCGACCGACTCTGGCAAAAATTTGGCGACGCGAGCCTTTTATGGAGGTCGACCGCTGGTTTAGGACATGACATTTGCAATCTGAGTGATGAAAACGTTGTAGAATCATTTTTCAATACTTTATCTCCATTTCTGTTTAATTAGAGAGTGCGCTTGTACAATTATGTATGATAACGAAGTGATGTTGAAAACATATAATGGTCCTAATGCATTCCAGCTTCACGTTGCTAAATCGTATTTGTTGGGTAGCCTCTACCAGGCTCCACAGGGCGCTGAAAAATAGTAGGAATTGGCCAAATAGACGTACAACATGTCAGAGGAGTTAGTCCGTTAAAGGGTTACAGTTTGCGACCTATACTATAGGTCATGTTACCCGTCTATTTGGCCAATTTCTACTATTTTCCAGTGAACCTATGGGGCCTGGTAGAGGCTATTTTTTGGATATCTTTGGCTGAAATCTGAACGAAATAAAAGAGAAAAAAGTAGAGAATACCTGCCCACCGACCCCAAATTTGTCAAGACTGAAATCAGAAACACAGCATTAGTTTTACTAGGCCCTATCAAACTCGAGTGTCTGGACTGGGGCCAAGTCAGTCGCTTGTTTGAACCCCGAACCCAAACACACCGGGCATGCACCCCGCACAGGTGATGGGGGCGACAAGCTAGCTCCAAGCAGATGTGGGAATAGTACTACGTATTCATTTTCTGACGGCCCGGTTTTTGACAGGTATCTTTCTCACGTAAACGAAATAATATTGCGGCTCAAGTGTGCTTATTGTACGTTTTTCCGTCGTTTCGACGTACAAAACCAAACGTAAACTGTGTTTAGTCACAAAAGAGATCCACAATGACTGTTATTCTAAAGTAGCATTGTATAGATTTGGACCTCTTCGTATATCTATGTCGGTCTATATGGTTTTGATGTGCGCATATTCCAACAATTTGATCAGCTAAGCATTGCACCTTAACTTATGTTCAAGCAGATGTTTGGGGTGATTAGTCTGTATAACGCAAACTCCAGCTGTCCGGGGTTTCTCTCCCCTCCCCGCGGGGTGGTTACAGGGCGGCGAGCGGTCACAGGAGGCTTGATTGAATTCAGGCTTGGGGGTGATTGGCTGTCAGAAAAGTCAGGCCGCAAGATAAAGAGAACAATACGGTTTTCCACCCAACATCTACTTGGAGATTACCCTTTAACCCACCGGCCACTGGTCTTGATTACGAGGCAGGAGTAAGCCACCCCGTGACGTGTTAGGTCAAGTGCAGCCTTCCCCTAGAGACATTCTTGGACTCACTTTCGACAATTTATCAGCGACTCGTTGGGTATGTCTAGGATGATATAGCCCCGTGGCCCTTTAGGGGAGTGGGTTGTTATATCCACTGTATCTAGGGTACGGCATGGGAAGCTCCATCGTGATATCTTTTTACCTCCCAACCGAAGTCAGGTACCCATTTTTACACCTGGGTGGAGAGAGGAAAGCCGGTTAAGCCTTTTGCAAGAACACAGCGTCTAGCCAGGAACGCCAGGGATCGAACCCGTGACCTCTCGATCTCGTGTCCGCTAGCCTAGCTAGCTACTCGACCATTCGAAGCCACTAACTTTTCACGATTTATCCCCAACTCGTGGTGAATGTCCAACACACGCGTGCTTCTCCAGACGGACCAGCAAATAAATTTCCCCGCTTCCGGCGCCTACAGACTTCCGAGTCTTTTTTTTTACGTCGTTCCCCCCGAGGTAAAGTTTGTTTGCAAGGAAATTAAAACTGGAACAGTAGCCTGGAGTTTGTACAAGGCACGTCAGAACGATTTAAAGGTTCATGAGGCCACATAAACTCACTTTTATGGATCCCATCCACGTTTGCATTGGTTTGCTCTTTTCAAGGGAAGGTATCTTCAGGCGAGAATGTTTGTAGCCGTGAAAGACGAAGCCACAAGCGACAAGCCATAAGTCTAGCGAAATAAGACAGTCATTGAACAGTTTAAGGCTCCTGGGTCCTGAGACCACATGAACTCAGTTTTATGGATCCCATCCGCGTTGGCATTGCCCTTGGAAAGGGCGAATAATGATTGATACGTATGCACTAACACAAGCTATAAACTCTTGATTTTGATTTCCTTACACCATTTGTCGTTGTTGACTTTTTGTAGATAAACATAATCTTAAAGGACCATCGTTTTTTTCAATTTCAACTTTATTTCAGGCCCATATTTCAGGCCCATATAATTGAATATACAGATAAGAAGAAAAGGACTACGTTAAGATACAATACAAGCTACCGTTAACCTAACTTATACTTCCTTTTAATTCCGAAAATAATTTCGTCAGGTTGGTAGAATATTTGGAGTCTCTTTTTATTCAGAAGCTCTGAAGAAGGTGTCTGACAGACAGCGAAACGTCAGCAGGTGAGATTCCTGGTTGTGTTAAAAGAAACTCCAAATGTCTTACTTCCTTTTAATGTTTCTATGTTTTTTCTCTGGCATCTCTTGGATTTCTGCTCCAGACAATCACAATAAGTCACTCATAAGGACAATGTTGTGTAGTCTAGTTGTTACGAATGACGAATGGCACATTCTCCAAGCACTTGAAGCAGAGGTTTCGGTCGAGAGGGCTATGGGTGGCCGCGAAGATACTCCAAGCCCTCTCGACCGAAACCTCTGCTTGGAGAAAACTAAACTAGTAGTAGGAATGACACAATGCCGAACCTGCTGCCCTCTTCAGTTGTATTTGCCCGTGTGCTGTACCACGTGTTTGCGTGTTCACAGGCGGCTGCTCACGGAGCTGTTAGCAGGATTTAGATTCTTGTAGAATTAGGCAGACAAGCGAGGAATTGTTGGAGTGGCTGCGAGTGACGCTCTGTAAACCAGCCAAAAAGGATCGGGGCGGAAAAGTTTCGTATTTGCTTACTAGTAGCTTATGTAGGTCAAATGTGTACCCAGCGTCATGCACGAAAATGCGAAGCATGAATACTGCTACACGAAATATCTACTAACATAATTCCACCAAGGTACATAATTCCGCCACTCTGAAAAGATACGTCCAAACAGATCTCCGACCCAACATTCCCCAGTATGATGCACTCCAGACATGTATATCTTAAGTTTTAGCTGTGCACACCAGGGGTGCTGCACTAGAGATCTCTCAAACACATTGTTTTTCAAAATGGCAAATCTATGTAACACAGCGGATTCATGTTAATGGAGGTTACATTTCTTTTAGTCCTTTGCAAAAGTCCATCGTGTTGGCGTACATGTCGTCGGTCTGGCCCCCGCACCCCTAGAGATTACAATGACCAGTGCATGTAGATGCAGAAATGTTCGCGGTGGTTTTGTGTTCGCGGTTTTCGCGGTGAACTTTCAGCGCGAACTTAAAGCCACTTTTTGCCCACCTATGACTGTAGCGCTACTATTATTGCGAACGCGAACTTAAACCCCCTGCGAACACTTTATTTTCTCCCTACCGCGAAATAAAAACCACGCGAACTTAAATGCATTTACAGTATGCCCTGGACAGTGTATTTCACCCCCTTTTGTACCACACCCATAGGGCTTACTTTGACCAATGTATACGGAAATGCCCCGGACAGTGCACTGACTGTACTCCAACCTTCACCCCAGGTCGTCTGGACAGCGTCTGCTGCCGTCTGACACCTCAGACGGGCTTCACAATCACTCACTTCATTTATTCATTGCCACACCAGACGGTTCATTAATTAACATTTATTGCATTTTCATACACTATAAAAACCCATTTGTCCCCAAAATTGTTAACTATTAGAAAAATACAGTACCAGAAAATAGTACTTTCTAAATGTCGCACAAATAGACGTATAACACCGAGAACGAGGCAGATCCCTACATCTGCTTGAAGATTAGAAAGAACTTCATTGATGGCTCCTGTTACCAGCAAATACTGTAAATGCAGAGATGTTTGCGGGGATTTAATTTCGCGGAGGGAGAAAATAAAGTGTTCGCGGTGGTTTTGAAACAATAGTAGCTCTACAGTCACACAATGTAACGTCTTTTCGTGTTGGTTTTAACTTCGCGGAAAAGAGTTCGTGAAAACCGTGAACATAAAACCACGCGAACATTTCTGCCTTTACAGTATTGTTCTCCCAGACAAGTCTCGCTGCCGTTGTTCCAGGTGTTCCGATGACTCAGTTCATCCCGCAGGAACACAGACAGTTCCCCTCCGCCGTACAATGGAGCGCTTGTGTCACGGTGCGTGTAGCGTGAGGCGCAACGGGCTCATTTTCGCGCCAACAGGTCTAAACACTTAACTTGTTGCCAGGTGTCTTGATGGTCTTGGATAAGGTCTTGATCTTCTCCTGAGATAAGAGTCGGACAAAATTTGAGAGAGGATACTCCTTGGCGGTCGTCATGGTGATGACATCCTCTCTCGTGATGTTTATATGTACAGGAATTTTTTTGACAATCCGGCGTTCGACTTAGCGATTCGAATAAGTTGTCAATAACTCTTGATGACAACAAATAAAGTTCTACGCACAAAATGTAGTATCAAAGCGACAAGCTACGCCTCACAATTAACTGTGGCGCTTAGGCCGACTGCGTCTACGATCAGTGATGGATTAAAGTAGTTCACTACGCCACACGGAAAAGGCATGCATACCTCCTCTCCAAGCGGAGGTTGGTGGGGAAGATAATGACCTTTTTATCTAATGCCCCGTTTTTGTCGGCTCTCACAATCTTCCCCACCGACCTCTGCTTGTAAAGTATGCATACCCTCATCTGTACCTCGCATGCCGGGCCGTTAGGCAAGCCTGCAGTGTTTGGTGACTTTGGACTTTAGTTACTCTGCGTGTAATTGCGTTTGTGAGGAGACAGGAGATAGCCACAACTGCGTGCCAGTCTGGGGTAGAACACGGGAGGCGCGGGGGAAGATGGACAGGGCGCTACAAGCAGATGTCTGGTGCCTGGACTCGTGATTGTACGTCCTTTACACCACCTGAAAAGCCCGGCCTTTATGAAAACACACAGAAGAAGAGGAAGAATAGCCTGATTTCAATCAAGCCTCCTGTAACCGCTCGCCGCCCTGTAACCGCCGGACAGCTGGAGTTTGCGTTATACAGACTAGAGGAAGAAGAGCTACGAAACAAAACAAATCAAAACAAAACAAAAAGAAAAGATACAGCCCTGGTGTCATATTGCTTTAACTTACCTTTTTAAAACTTTTTAAAAGAAAGCCAAGATTTTTGGAACCGGTATTTCTCAAGTTCGACCCTTCCCCTGCTACCCTTTGTTAGGGCCTTGTCACACTTGTGCGTATGAGTTGCGCATTAACATTTCCTAGGTTTAAGGAAAGTTTGCGGGGAAGAAGTTGTTTTCGGCGTTGACCCACCGTTGTGCAACCTAGTTATCGAACCAAGGAAATGACTTCTTGGGCTGAAAACTCAATCTTGACCAAAAATATGTTAATACGCAAACTCATGCGGGCTTGTATATACGCACAAGTGTGACAGGGGCTTTAGAAACTAACGTGCGTCTGTTTTAAGAGCAGGTCTAGCCCTGAGACCTGTAGTGTTGTCGAAAGATCAAGTCGTAAAAGCAGTGAAAGATCATCAGTCTCCCCCCCCCCCCCCCCTGTTCATGGCTAGCGTGGTATTTGTTATGGTTAAAGTGCGTCTGTTTTGCGAGTTGTTATACGTGTAAGACCAGTAAAACTGTTGAAGGATTATCATAATTGACCTTTCCCCCCACACCTAACTACCTTGGCCTCTATAAAAACTAACGTGTTCTGGTTTAATTTTAAGAGCCGTTCTACTGATCAGTAAGACCGACGAGCTTGCCGAAAGATCGCGATCGTAAGTAACGGTGTTTCCTTCTTCCCTGCCTCCTGGTTTCAATGAACTCAATCGTATCAGAGTCCGTAAGGCCGGCGGGCCGGACGGTATCGCTCCCAGGCTTGTGAAGATGTTTGCTTGTGAACTTGCTGACCCTCTGGCAGATGTTTTCAACTCATCACTGAAAGAAGGAGTCGTCCCTACTCAATGGAAGGAAGCTGTCGTTGCCCCTATTCCGAAAGAGCTTCCGGCAGTTGTGGGCAAACTGCGTCCTATCTCCCTCACGGCAATCTTCGCCAAGATATGTGAAGGCCTAGTGGCGAAGTGGGTCACGTCGGACGTCTGGACTAACATCGACCGGCGGCAATTCGGTGCTATCAAGAGGAGCTCCACGACCCATTGTCTTGTAAGCCTGACACATTTCCTCTACCAAGGCGCAGAAGCAAGCGGCAACATGGGAAGACTAGTACTGACTGACTTTACTAAGGCCTTTGACACTGTCAGCCATCAACGCGCTATCTGTAGATTACTGAGCATGGGTACTAGAGCTTCTGTCATACCATGGATTGTGAGCTTCCTGACAGAGAGACGTCAGAAAGTACGCTATGGCTCTGCCTTGTCGGACTGGGAAACGTTGACCTCAGGAGTTCCACAAGGCACCAAACTAGGCCCTGTCATTTTCGTCTGTATGATCAACGACGCAAGCCAATCCCATGACGATCGATGGAAATATGTGGATGATTTAACACTCGGGGAAAACAGAAGCGTTCGCAAACAGTCACACCTTCAGGATCAAGTGGATTCACTTGAAGTATGGTCCAACACTGCGCAACTGAAACTGAACCCTAAGAAATGTATGGTACTGACTGTTTGCTTTATGAAGAGCCCACCTCCCCCTCCACCCATAACTCTCGGGGGCAAACCCCTTCTGGCAGTGGTCGTTGCTAAAGTGTTGGGAATCTGGTTGCAGTCTAATCTGAAATGGGACAAACAAGTCTGCGAGTCTACCAAGAAGGCCAACAAACGTATGTTTATGCTCCGGAGACTTAAGACGTTCGGTCTTTCGACGCCAGATTTAGTAACTGTGTACTGCGGCTATATTAGGCCTATCCTGGAATACTGTGCACCCGTCTATCACCACAGCCTCACAAACAAACAGACAATAACTCTTGAAAATGTACAAAGACGCGCATGCCGAATCATTCTGGGTCGCCACTACCATGACTACGCCACATCTCTACAACAGTGCGGGCTCGAAACTTTGAAGGAAAGGAGGAACAACCTCTGCCGAAGATTTGCTACCAGCATGGAGAAATCAGAGAGAACTGTAGACCTGTTGCCCCCAACCCGACTAGCATCACATGGTCGTAACCTCAGAAACTCAAAAACTCTGTCTCTGCCTACTGCTCGCACCACTAGGTTTAGTAACAGCCCAGTTCCATCACTTCTAAGGATACTAAATGAAACAAAATGACACTGCTGCCTGAGAAGTATTATGTTATGATTAATGGACTTAATGTTGTACATGTGTGTATTCGCTTTAGACGTAATAGTATTTTAAAATGACAAAATGGACAGAGTCGATTTTATGGCAATAAGTGCAATAAGTGCAATAGTGCAATAGTTTTGTGAGTAAATGTGATTGATGTGATTTGTTTTATTGAATGTCACAATAGACGCAATTCAGTCTACAAATGTAGTACTGCAAGTTCTGTTGATTAATAAAACCATTTTTGATTGATTGATTGATATGGCCTTTGTCATGTGACCAAAATGTTCCCGCTAGAAAAGTTCCCGTTACACTGAGTAAGACCGATGGAATCGCCGGTGTCACAGGGATCTCGCACCCCCCGTGAATTTGAACCCCCCGGTTCGAAATATGTTTTATATGTAGTATGTGTTCTGTTACGGCATTCATAATTCCCAGTGGCTATCTTTTTAACAAATTGATTGGTAACTATAACTGACATTTCAAATGCTCTGTTGACTGAAGTGGTAACGAAGTGGGTTGTGCAATGACTATCTGGGAGTCATGGTTCTTGTGTTCAAATCCTGGTGGCGACATTTTTTTATACCGTAGTTTTTAACATTAAATAACTAATAATTCTTACTCAGAAATGTCATAAGATTTCGATTAAGGCTTCGATAATTTTTTTCTAACCCTATTTAAACCCGTCATCCATTCAATATGTAATATAATTTTGTATGATAAAATGTTATTCAAGTCTCTAAAATAATTTTAAAAAATCAATTATGAACATTGAAGTAAAACTATGAACTAATTGTACATTCCTCATGGCACAAAGGAAGAATATTACAACGAATCATCGTGAACAGAGAGTCACCATCATCGCGCTGTGCTGAAATACTAGTAGCGTTACATTAGTCCAGGGCATGGGTTCCCGGCCTGAGTCTTAGATGTTTGTTCTGTCAGACACAGCGACTTGTAATACTCTCGATTACCACGTTAAACTATGGCTTTATTATATCAAAATGCAGTTTTGAATATAATTGCTGCACAGACAGAGCACCTTTCGAAATATTTGGGGGGTTCAAAATCCCTAGGGGGGTTCGAGGAGGGGGTGCGAGATCCCTAGCTGGGGGGTGCAAGATCGCTAGGGATTTCGCACCGGGGGGTGCGAGATCCCTAGTGATTTCGCACCGGGGGGGTCAAAATTAAGGGGGTGCGAAATCCCTGTGACACCGGCATTTCAAGACCAGTGATACTGGTGAATGGTTGTTAGAAGTTCGAACCTAGCTACCTTGGCCTCTATAAAAACTATAGGCTGGTCTCTAAACATATTTTAGCTCCCGAGTCTCTTCTGTCCACTATAGCTAGATCTCCGCAAATAGAAAAAGAACAGAAAATACTCGATAGCTATGATAGGTTTTGACACCAGGCGATAAAAAAAACTAACGTGTGTCGATTTTAAGAGCCGTTCTACTGTGTAAGACCGGTGGAATCGCCGGAATGCCAGAACGGCTCAACACCGGCGTTTCTGCCCCGTGCTCTCGGTCTCAACAATTTACACAGCCGACCGCCCTTCACCAGGCGATGATGGAAACGCCGGCTTGGGTTTCGCTTTCTTTCAACCGCTGTCGGTAATGCCACTGCTGTTGAACTTAAACATCCATTAGATTCCGCTATGAAACGTGCGAGATTTTTTGAGAAAGCTGAAATTTCGACGAATTGAAATATAAAGTGGAGGCAGCCTACAAATCAGGTAACGCCGCATTAGCTATGTAAAATGGGCATTGCATGCAGAAGCACAGACAGAGAAAGAAAGACAGACAGGCAGACACGTCAGACAGACAGACACGACAGACAGAAAGACAGACAGACAGACAGACAGACTGACTGAGCTCAAAGCA
This sequence comes from Branchiostoma lanceolatum, assembly GCF_035083965.1. Lineage (NCBI taxonomy): Eukaryota > Metazoa > Chordata > Leptocardii > Amphioxiformes > Branchiostomatidae > Branchiostoma > Branchiostoma lanceolatum. The sequence goes on along the minus strand of NC_089738.1, from coordinate 18,410,498 downwards.
ACACCCAACTCTTTTAGAGTGAAGTAGAAAGAAAACGAAGTTGAGAGGCCCGTTAAAGAGGCTATGTAGTTGTAAACTTTCATCACTATTTCTGACGTAAGGCACATGTGTCGGTCCTGTATGACCGCCGCTACACGCTATTAAATCCGGGCGTTCTGGTGTTGCGCTCACGTTGACGGACGGATTCCAGTAATCGCGCCCGGGAGAACACGTGTGTTTGGGTATCTCAAGGCGGGAAGTGGAGAAAGAGCGAGGCTGTAGAAAGAAGGTGTTCACTCTCCCAAGACGGCGTGGTACTTTCACTCTTTCTTTGACAGACCGTTCTTTAAAAGAGGCGGACTCTATACACAATGTATACATGGTGGGATGCACGCATGTCTAAAGTAGGCACGCATGTCCAAAACGCGTCATCCTCATATTAAACCGCTCAAAACTTCTAATGGCGAAAGCCCACAGTGCACTCACCTGACGTTCAGTTGGCAAAATTGCACGCTTTACGCCACCATCCAAAATGACGAATGCAATCCTTACAACATGTTCGAGCTCTGGCCGACCATAGGATGGAACCCTGGCCCATAGAAGGAGGATAGAAGCGACCTTTACTAAAAACCCCGCTGCTTCGCCATCTGGATCAAATTCCGTGGATCCTGGGGCCCAAGTTCGATCCTAGGGTGGACACCAGCTCGGACATGTTGTAAGGGATTGCATTCGTCATTTCGGATGGTGACGTAAAGCCGGCGGCCCCGTGTATGATGGAGCTTCGGGCATTAGCCTCAAACGTCAAACCTCTGCACGTAAAAGAATCCAACACACTATCCAGAAAAGTAGGGGTGACCCGGTGTGCTTGGCCCAAAACGCGAGCCGTGGCGAAGCCGCATTGCACTACCACTAGCTACTTGAAAAAGCATCATGCTTCGACTCAATTGAGGATGCCTGCTTTACCGTTACCTCACTAAGCCTTAACCCCGGTGCAATGGCCTAATTGGTAGAGTGTTCGCCTTGCATACCAAAGACTTTAAAAATGGTACATACTTCTTTCTCTGCTTAGCACTCAGCATTTGGGAAAGAGTATGGAAGTTAAACACACACATCACTACCAGCGGACCAGCCCCCTGCTGTAGTGACTTGCACTTGTGTGGACCAAGGGCTTCGAATGGGAGATGGGCGCCCCCCTACGCATCTTCGATGTATGGGACCACTTTAACTTTTTTTTTTACTAAGCCACGTGTTTATTTCTTCCGTTGTTCTCCCCAGATGAGAGCCGTTCCGTCATCCAGTCCGCCATGACACACTGGCAGAGGAACACCTGCGTCCGCTTCCGGCCCAGAATGCACCACGACTTCGACTACGTTTTCTTCCAGAGGGGCAGAACGTAAGTTCATTCTTCTGACATAATGCCATACTCCTAGGTTTAGTTTTGTTCATCCTCCCTGACCACGTAGATTTCAATTTTCACAATGAAGACAACTTTTTTTTTCGCCAACCTTTCTTTTTATTCGCACGATCGCATCGGTTTTAGGGTTCCCAGAGAATGTCATCCATAAGATCAAATCAATATGGCCTATCACGAGGACCGGTGCAATGACCAAGAGGGTAGAGTGTTTTCGCTTTGCATTCGGTAGGACCGTCGTGAGTTCGATTCTTGGCCGAGTCATATACACCAAAGACTTTGAAAATGGTACATACTACTTTCCCCATTTGGGAAAGAGTATGGTTATTGACCACACACCACTACCCAGTGGACCTGCTGTAGTGACGTGCACAAATGTGTGGCCCAAGGGCTATTGAAATGAAGATGGGCGCCGTCCTATGCACCGTCTGGTCTTCAGAGGGGCCCAAAGCATTATTACATCCCTAGATTTCTGTATCGTTTCTGTGACAATGACACCTCTGCAAGAAAAGTATGGCGACGTCAAGGAGAGGTTTGATCGGAAGGAGTTGTGGAATCTTGAGTCTTCGTGATTAAGAACACGTCTTTGTCTAACCTTGGAGTCTCCTCAGCTCCGCACGTCACCGCGGAAGACGCGAACGTCTGTGTTTAACTTAACGTCGACGTGTGGGTCCAGATGCCACGTCTGCAAGTCGGACAAGGACAGATTAGGCGAGGTCTCAGTCAATAGCAACCTGCAGGATTCACGCCCTTCTGCCTTCGTATGATGTTGGAAAGAGCGAGTTTTTGATGATCTACAAGCAGATGAGGGGCAATAAATGGGTACCTGACTTCGGTTGGGGAGGTAAAAGGCGGTGGAAGAAGAGGGGTGGGGCTCCGCATTCCAATACCGTGCCCTAGAAACAGCGGATGACAACCCATTGCCCCAACGGCCTTAAAGAGGCTATGGGACTACCTTTATCTTTACCTAACTTACCTTTATCCCGACATCTGCTTGGAGTTTACGTTCTTGAGGTCGGGTGGGGCATATTCCCATGTTAGTGAGGATATTCGTGCGAAGCGTCTTTCCCAAGGTCACAACGTCGGGGCATGTCAGATGGTTCGAACCAGGAACATCTGGGCTCTGGGACAAACTACCATTACCCCGGGCGACGCCTACAACGTTGCGATCTTCCAACCCAACATCTGCTTGGAGATTAGGAAGTCGAGCTCTTGAGGTCGGGCGGGGCATGTTCCCTGCCCTCGGGAGCGCGACCTGGGTGTTCCGCGCGGTCCGTACGTCAAGACGCTGTCAAGGCTCCGTAAACAGTTTACCTCTCAGCATTCCGAGATGGGTCGGTTGAGTGACGGGTCTGTCGGACGACAGATCATCGAGGAAAAGAATGTTTGATTGTCTTAGAAGGAGGTTAGCGAAGAGACGCATGTGGTGAGAAAGTGTCTCTCGGACACTTACATGTCTAAATTCTCTTTAAAACAGATTTTGATTTAATCCATATATTTGGCTGTAAAAAGTACAGCCAGATATTATTAGTCAGTCAGTCAGTCAGTCAGTCAGTCAGTCAGTCAGTCAGTCAGTCAGTCAGTCAGTCAGTCAGTCAGCCATTCTGAATGAAGGAATGAAGGAATGGATTAATGAATCCCTCAAGATCGTAACGTTTTTCGAGATGGGGCGTTTGATTGACAGGTTTGTCGGACGACAGATGAGGAGAAGAATGTTTGATTGTCTTGGAAGGAGGTTGGCATGTGCTGGCAAAGTCAGCTTGGCTCAGCTCAGCAGACAACTGCGTAGTTAGTAGGTAAATCGCTAAATTCTCTTCTATGTCTATCGTTTCTATCTATGTATAGATCGATCGATCAATCGATAGTCAGATGGATGGTTGGATGGATGGATGGATGAATGAAAATGAATGATTAGATTTATCTTTTCATTTATTTCTGTTTTCTTCACATAGCGTAGGCGGGCTCATGTGCTTAGATCTCGGTGTTCGCACGACTAGGTCACGGCGTCTACTTGTAACCGGGTCCCGCGTTGAATTTATGTCCGAGTTAAAGTCACCGCGGGGCCCGGCCCAATAGCTCGGTAGCCGCAGGGTGTCCCACGGGGTCACACCCGAAAGTGCCAAAAACAGCCCGTTAACTACCCGGCAGGGCCCCTTTTGCCAATAGACCGATCCCAAAGCCACGCCCCCTGTTCTATTTCGAACGCTGTTTTTGACAGAGGTGTTCTAAATAGAACAGGGGATTCTATGGGTCTTCTATTCGTTCGATATGGTGTTCGACAGGATCGGTCTATTGTGACGCAGAACCTACTGTGGGAAACCCGGATGACCTGTAGTGACCCCTCTCTCCGGGCTTCCCCAGACTGTTTGGCGCGCCGCCAGGTCCTGTCTCCAAGCAGATGTCCGGAGACAAAATCCATCTGCCCGTTTCTGTCACAAACTGCTACTCTCCAAGCAGATGTCCGGAGACAAAATCCTTACGTTTTTCCACCTACCTTTTTCTGTCACAAGCGCCCCCCTTGTAATCTATCATTTATCTATTCTTTGTGCTATTGATATTATTTCGAGTCATGTTTGTTGACCGAGCATTTGTTGCCAAATGACCCATTGACACTCCTCCCAACTCGACTATGAAAAGCGGCCTTGATGGCCGAATAGAGCAATTTCGAGTTGAAATAAAGGCACAAACAAACAAACAACCAGGAGGAAGACGTGACGATTTTGGCTCCCAACATCTGCTTGGAGATTCGTCTGACAGGCCCTCAAACCTTCGAACCTTCAAGTGGGCGAAGGAAAACATACAGAAAGACAGAAGAAAACACACACACAAACACCAGTTCAGCTGGAATAACGTTACCGAGGTTTTTATACCAAAAAATACTTCCTGATCTATTCTCAACGGAATAACCTTATCTGTAACGGTGACGTCTTGTTATTTTAGTGGAAGTCTAGACTATAAACGATAGGGTTTTATGTGTTTCCTTTTTTCCTGTATACATAGAATTCTCGTAGACTATCAAATCGTGGCCTCACCGGCGTTGAATTATGTAGCCAAGTTTGTTTTTTTTCCATTTTTAAGCAAATGTGAGTAGGTGCCTACAACATGTCCTTCTCGGGACATTTTCAGTCATTTAGTAAAAATGCAATATCAAAATAACACTCATGGCGCCTGTAGTGCAAGCTGTGACGGCTACTGGGCAGCCCCTCTAAAGGTCTGGAACCCAGGCTAGGCGTAGACGGTATCGAATGATGCAAGAACAGGCTTCACGCAGTGCGAGTCGCTCGTCTGTCTTCTATCAAATAAACACTTTGGTCGGGTCAACTAAAATACACTCACTGCTGTTAAATGGGCTGTGGTAGGGAAACGAGGTACATTGTATATGGATTTAGGAGTAGTCAGAAATTGTTGTCTTTATCATTATTATTATTATTATCTTTATTATGTAGTTATTATTTTCAAATTATTATATTTGTTATTTTTGTTCTTTGTCACCAATACCTGTTGATTTGTCGGTTGGTAAGTTGGTTGGTTCGTTATTTTGACGTATGTTCTTTTTGATGACTTTTTTGCCCAGTTAGCTTGGTATCCTTTGAGCAAAGGAATTTTGGATATTCGGGAACCCTAAATCACAGCCTGGTAACGATGCAGATTTTGCTATCGCAAGCCTGTAAGGTTGCCCTTGCTCTCCCGGGTTCTGTCGGTCGTGTCCAAGTGTCAGTGTATATATCACCTATCTCCAGTGCCGGTGTGTGTATCACGTGTCTCCCATCATTACCGTCCTGAGGCTGACATGTTTTGACTCGTGGCTGCCAGGACAGGCAAAATGCAAGCGCTGGGCTCTGGCAACGGTCGGGATGGTACTTTAACCTGCTTATGAACTTAACCTTCACGGTATGCTAGAGGGCCATCTGGTCAAAGAAAGGGAGCGTTTGATGGCCTTTGTATTTCTTAAGACTTTTGTGAAATAAGCTAGCATAGTGGCACATCACATTAGACACATTAGACAGCAGTTAAGATTCAAGTCAATTCAAGTCAAGTCCTTTATTTTCGTTCGAAATGCTTCCGGCAAAGAAGGCATTGCTTCGATCCTAGTAAGTGTACTTGGGCGCGCGCGCGCTCCCATGCGATTTGAGGAGACTAACGTTAAATCTTACTGTAACTATATTCAGTAGCAAGGTGGAATGCATACAAGCCAAAAACACGCGTATCTTTCCAAATTCAAAGTGAGCAGTGTTTTCTTCATCTAAAGCTAAGCGATTTGAATTATATCATCATTTCCAGAAGCCGTCTATACCGGAACGTTAGCCTTGTGACCGTGACCTCTGACCCCTCGAAACCACCATGGCGCTTTTCACCGATAAATATGTCATTCTCAATCATTTATCATTAACTATTATAGTGTGTCCTTGTCAGGAATTGGCTTGTTTACATGATAAAAACCTGGCTCAGAAGACTAGCGCTATAAGTGGCCATTTGTTTTGGTTATTCGGCAGAATTAGCAGTCTTGAAGGAGCCTTTACTGCCAAGGTCATGGCCTTCGGAATCTTAGAGGTCAAGTGGCTAAGAAGTAATAGTCTTCAGGGGCGTTCAATGTTTTCTGTAGGGTTGCAACAGAGAGGGGGGGAGAAAGAGAGAGGGAAGGGAGAGAAAGACAGGGAGGGAGGAGAGAGAAAGAGAGGGAGAGAGAAAGAGGGAGAGAGATAGAGGGAGGGAGAAAGAAAGAGAGGGTGATAGAGAGAGGGAGAGAAAGACAGACAAAAAGAGGATAGATGATGGATGATGTAGACCGTATTTTTTCCTGTCGTCCTTTTTTGAAACGACGACACTCACTGACGCCTTAGGTTGTAAATCGTTCCACAATGTTACTAAAGAAAGTTCTCCTCTCAGACAAGACACCCCCCACCCCCAGACAAGCACCCCCCCTCTCAGACTCCCCCCCCCCTCCCCGCCGGCAAACCGCTCGCCGTTCCCTCGTGACTCGGACAAGGTCGGTGGGTCCAGACTAAACACGTTTCCCGGCTTGTTAGCCCCACCACTCCGGATGGAACGTACGCCTGACTACCGAACTGCCGGGCAACACACAAACAAGGCTCTCTGATCACTCTAACAGTCTTAACAGGGCTCGAAATTTATTTTTGGGGAATAGGTGGGCTCGTGCACAGAACATAAAAAGTTAGGTGCACAGGAAAAAAAATAGTGCACAACATTGGGTAAGGTAAAATGTCAGCAAAACCTTACCTCTTTAGATCATTAGAGCTTAATATTTGACTTTGAAATTCTATAACGTCCCTAAGAAATTTTAACAGTAGAAATATTCCGTTTTTTTGCAAAGCCAGCGTAATGGTCATTACACCAAACGCAATGGCACAAAATGTGCTAGTAATACTTCAAAAGTTCTAATATTTTTTAACACGTACAAGTGTAAAGATATGCTGTGTGTTAGTGTACAATAATTCCTTCACAACCCTACCCAAATATAATAGGTGCACCAGTACACCCACGGCACATGAACACTCAGTATTTCGAGCCTTTCAGACACATTACATGTTCTACGCCCAGGCGATGACAGATCCAACCCGCTACAATAGACTGCAGACCGACTCCCACCGAACGGAAAGGCTCGTTTGTTTGTAGCAGTTCGAGAAAAATTCAATCAAAAGATCGGTTTTCCCGGGTGTGAGGATTAGAGGTGGCACTTAAGAGCCGTCTTGACTGTACCTTAAGGCGCTGTCGTAGATTTGGTTTCACGGTGGCTGAGCTGATTAGACGTGAAGTCAAGATTGTATCTTCTCCTAATGCACAGCTGAGAACGCGCAGCACTTAAATCTCCAAGCAGATGTAAGGGCGGCAAGACAGCATCCAAAGGGCCCAAACAGTATCTAGCTGGCCCCGGTGGCTACTGTTTTTGCCCTTTTGATGTAGCGTCTACTAACACAATTCCACCAGGGTACATAATTAAGGGTTAATGACCCGCCCCGAGGTGTATATGGTGTCATAACGCCTGGTCATGTGCTATAACCACCGAATATGAGGTGGTTATAGCACATGACCAGGCGTTATGACACCATATACACCGAGGAACAGGCGGGTCATTAACGTTATTATCACATAGCCTATCCAAACTGACCCATATAAGAGAGACAAATTTCTGTATAATACATAGATTCTTTATTTAATACTATACATGTAAAATCAATCCATTGTACATATTATCTTCATATAATCCAATGTAAACAAGCGGTGACTTGTCTTCGAGCCCACACGGTTATAAATTGACAGGTTGTTAGACGCCTAGGTGTGGTAAGAATCGTACATGTTTACCTCCCCTTTGCCGCAAGTTGTAGTTTCCCCGGATAATTATTAGTCAAGCCGGAAAAAAAATCCCACAGAAGCGCACACATATCGAGCCGAGATCATTGTAGGTACAAACCTGTAAGAATCTGGGCGATTTTGACCGTAATTCTTTCGATGCCAACACATCGGTTTCGGGAAGTTACGTGTTCGTGACTTGGGTCATGGGGAGGGGGGCGTTTGTTTTGAACAAGACGACATCACTTTGCCAGTAATATTTTTAATTTTCATCAGGTAAAACCCCTCAGAAACGTGAACATACCGGTCTGGGGTCCTCTTGGGTAGGAACGTAGGAGGTTTCATGGGAGATTTCTTTGTCTGCCATGATTTGCTACTTCGGGAAATACAATGTGATGAGTGGGGAGGGGACTCTGTGTGCCCGCTGCTTCTTGTTGGTTACACTCGTCAGCTTCCTTGCCCCTCAACTGCTCAAGTATGTTCCTGGGCGTCTTCCCCAACTTCCCATGACCCGAAAACTGACTCTAAGTCGCCGTCTGACAGTTCCTCGACGAAAAACTGTGGTACTCTTATGGCGGACGTTCGAACGCGTTCTGCGAACGATCGCCTGATCTGGGCCGGTTCCACTTTGACGGCGGGGGTGTGAAAAATATTGTTTTTAGTCATTCCGTTTGAATTTTACTTGAATTGAATTTTTTCCTTTTTTCATGAATTCTTCATGTATTCTTAGGACATTTGGGGGAATTTTAAGACAATAAAGATATTTTAAACAAGGTTAAGAAAAAGATTCATAAAAAAAGATACCCCCATCTACAAAATGCAACGGTTTTGTTATGGCATGACGTCAATAAGTGGTGTGTTATGGCGTGATAACAGACCACTTATTGTGGGCAATGGAGGCTTCTGATTGGTCGACACCATCTGGCCATGTGATAATTCTACATAATTCTCCCACCCTGAAAATATACGTCCAAACAGATCTCCAACCCAGTAACGTTATATGTATAGTGCGCTTCTGTATTGGGGACGGTGCACCAGAGATCTCTCAAAGCCACTGTTTTTCAAAGTGACGGATCTATGTAAATGGATGGAAACTGTCTCGTCACCGGTAGACCTGCTTGGAAATTAACAACACCTGTGCATTGATGAAATAAGACATTCATGTAATAAGGTACGCCAAATGACAATTGCTCAAGCAAACTTTTATCCGGTTGCTTGAGTACCTTCCATTCGGAGCAACACTCTCTTTCTTTTTGCCTTTATCACTTTCTTTGTGGTGTTGTCAGTTTGATACTTCCGCTTTTCTAATAGGGTAAATAATGTGAACGTCTAAAAGCGCCTGTGCTTTAAGTATGGTGTTAGACGTACCGCGTACCGCGAATGACCTTACAAGTAGATAGAAGAGTCACTTTCACTTAAGAGCTTTTAAGACGTCTTAGTGGCTAGTCGGAACGGATTTAAGATAAGCCTTTAAGTTCAAGAGCTAGACACGATTCAAAGCAAAAAAAGAAAGGGAAGGAAGTACTGTAAGCGGTTTATTATCCTCCTCAATGCATTCTTTTATAATGTCTTGAAAGACGCGAAACGGAAGTTCGAGTACAAAACGGTGTCAAGCGTGCGTATAGAACTCATTGAACGTGCTTTTGAGCTTGGTCTTGCTGACTGCATTGTGACACACAGCATTACTGTACCTGTAGTAATCCGTTAGGACGTAGAATTGTAGAACTGATGTCATTGCAATTTACGAAACCAAAGAGACTCTAATGGTACGATAAAACACACACGAAACATCCTCGGTGTAGCAAGGCAATATGACACATGGCAAGACTGTAACGGTACAATCTACTCAGGGTCCATGTTGGGCTGTTACACCGACCCCATCCTTGGCCTATGTCGTCACAACTGGGTACAATCTACTCAGGGTCCATGTTGGGCTGTTACACCGGCCCCGTCCTTGGCCTATGTCGTCACAACTGGGTACAATCTACTCAGGGTCCATGTTGGGCTGTTATACCGGCTCCACGTGCACCCTTGGCTTATGTCGTCACACAGTGGATATCCTTGGTGTAGCAACGCAATATGACATACTGACAAGACTATACCTGGGTGCAATCTACAAGGGGGGGGCATTCTGGGCTGCTACAGTAGATCTACCTGTGGCCTATGCCGTCACGCCCTTGCCGATGTTACCCCAGATTATTGCAGAGTTCGCGGGCTGAGGTCACGAAGGTGGCGGGGCGGAAAATTAGAACAGGCTGTACGAGAATATACGGTTCAGAGCGGATACGGGACAGTCCAGTATGTGCTTCGTTAGAGATGGTTTCTATCCCCGACATATATGATCATATTCTTCAAGCAGATGTGGGATGGGAGGATTGTGACGTCATTTTGATTTGCCCCGTTTCCAGGGGTCTAGCCGTCAGATCTTGGGGTCCCGTCAGAACTGTCACGAGCCTTTTCCGCTGGAAATCTGCTAGGTCATTATCGACCCTGCCCCTTGATGACCCTTGATCAAAAGGCCTAGTATTCCAACCCCCTTCGGGTGTCGCTCACCACTCTAAGTCTAACGTGCTACTGGAAAGGGTTGCAGTCCTTCGTCAAATCATACCGAAACCTCTAAGCGAAAGAATGACCTTTTCCGAAAAGTCTTTTCTATCACAAAAATGCTCCGATACACAATAGTGTCCCAGTAGTCTAATTAAGGTTATTCTAGGCTTGTTGTTATCAAAGGCCTTTAATCAACCCTTCTAATTGTAGTTGAAAGATTTATGGAACAGGAGACTCTATCGGACACTCGTCCAACCAACAACTTACGGTGAATGAATGCCAATTTTTCAAAAACATATTCTATTAAAAAAATGTGCTGTACAGGACAGTGTCCCAATAGTTTAATTAGGGTTATACCGTACTTGTTGCTATTAGAACATCTAATGAGCCATTTTAATTGCAGTTGACAGATATATGGAGTAGGAGACCCTGTCGGACACCCGTCCCACCAGCACATGCGCCTGTTTCCTGCCCACCTTCCTGTGGTAAACCTCCCCGTCTGGGCCGGGAGACTCACGGCAAACTGTCCGAGACCACATGTTTGTCAAAATCTAGGGAAAACATTTTTAACCTCCAGTTCAATGAAGCTAAGTTAGTTAGGTCCTTCCCACACAGGATGGTACATAGGGCGGCGCGCACCTCCGTTTCAATAGCCCTTGGGCCGCACAACTGTCTGGGTCGGGAGACTCACGGCAAACTGTCCGAGACCACATGTTTGTCAAAATCTAGGGAAGACATCATTACGCTCCATCTCCATGAAGAGTTCTGCTTAACCCCTACCTCTTAATGAATGAAAGACCATCATTGTCCATTCAAGTCTAGAAGGGTTAGGTACAGGTCGTCTATCGTTGTAAAGCGGTCGAACCTTAGACTGAGGACGAAGAATGACGCTTTCTCGTTAGCCCCAAATCGTAATTATTATCGTACGACTTGGCCATATAACAAACTTATATAGCAAAGTATATGCACGAGTTACACATACATAGTATACATATATAATTATGATAAGGACCCAGTCATATTCGTCGAATGGTAGGTTTGCAACAGCAAATTGAGGGTGTTTTAGGGACCGTCGTTGGTGTATAAAAAGCTTGTTATACAGAAAAGGTGGCCATGGATCCTTGTCAACAGTAGGATCTGTCATAGCCTCGCTAAAAATCCAATGACAACAAAAATCCGGTCCGACAAAAATCCGGTAGGACAAAAGTGACCTTTATGCATGCTCAGCTGGCGGACAAACGCCTACAGGAGCTCAGAGACACCGAAGCAGGTGGTGCAACATGATTGAAACCTTTGTTTGTTTGAAGCGTGTATAAATATTTTATAACTCGATCAAGACCCTCAGGAGTTCTTGAATGCGTTTTGATCTCTGTGAATGTAGACTTACATTGTTCGAGTCTACATGTATATACTGAATGGCGGAACAAATACACCAAAACATATGTTACATCATGAATGAAATCTCGTTTAATTGTTTGAACCTTGTACAAATACTGTACAAATTAAGCAAGGCCCTCAGGACTTAATTGCTTTGCTTAGAAGTAAGCCTGTGCATGTGTCTTATGTTGTCTGAGTCTATATACCGAATGGTGGGGAAAACGCCTCCGCGACCTAATAGACACAGAAACAGGTGTTTCATCGTGATTGAAAAACTGTTTGTTTGAAACGTGTCCAAACATTGTACAACATGACTAGATCTTCTGTCCTTTCCAAAAAGCTTGGGTGACTTGAATGCGGTTAAATTGAGTCTATGTAGGCTTATGTGGTCCGAGTCTATATGCTCTCCGTCGGGGCAAACGCATACGCATTGAAATCTTGTCAGTGTGAGAGCTATATATAGCTAGTACATCTTTTCATCTTAACTACAATGTACTTGTTAGGTTAATTTCCATCGAGATTTGAATCATGCACAGTTGAATTGTCTATATACCCCATGTTTGGACGAACGCCGTGTGGTACATGCCGAAGCACACAGTACATAATGATTGACATCTTGGTGATTGACGCCAAGGCAAGTACTGAATAAGTCAACTTTAGTCCTATATTGGCTGTGTTTAATTGCTTGCCAGTGTAATTCAAAAGGCTGTTCTCTACTCGATCCAAAGTCGTCCAAGTCTATATACCTTAAGGTTTAGGTAGTCCTATAGTCTTTTCATGCCGCAGAGGAAGTGCGTTGTTATCCACTGTGGCACGGTGTTGGAAGGCGGAGCCCATTCCTCTCCTTCCAGAGCCCTTTATTTCCCCAACCGAAGTCAGATAACCATCTCTATACCTTGGTGGAGTGAGGAAAGTCGCATTAAGTGCCTCTTCCAAGGTTCAACAGAGGTGGCATGTCAGGGGATTCGAACCCAAGACCTCTGGGTTCTGTGTCAAACACCCAAACCGTTACGTCAACACGACTCCATATTTGTTGAGACAAACGCCCACAGTGCGTAGGTTACAGGAGAACCCCCAGACGCCATGTACGGAAACAGGTGGTTTGACATGATTGACAGCTCATCCGGACGACACGTGTGCAAATATTGTTCAGACCGTCTGGGAGAACTCTGTACAGTGTTGCCTGTCAGATAGGGATTCAGAAGGAGTCAGTCGGTGCAGAAGACGCGGTCAGATTAAAGCTTGAATAAAGGATGTTAAACTTAAATGTTAAATACGACTAGTTTGAAGCTTTGAGGAGCTTTCTGGTGGCATCTGCCATCTATTTTCAGATTGAAGCTTAATTTCAACATAGTTGGTCTAAAAGAGATGAAGGCAGAGACAAAAGACTATTGAAGAGGCACTTTTAGTCTTAAAACGCATTTAACAAGGCGATCAGAAATGACAGACTTCAACCCCCCATACTGCTTCGAGAGTAGGCCACTGACACAGATTGACCTGTCGGGCCTGGTTGTGACATGTTCGGGATTGTTCACATACATATCCAGCCATTACTCTAACGCTTTGAGAACTCTCACTCTTGATTACAACACCTAAACTGTCTCTCTATGCCCACAGGTGCTGTTCGTTCGTCGGTCGTACCGGGAACGGGAAGCAGACGTTGTCTGTCGGGCCGGGTTGTGACATGTTCGGGATCGCTCTGCACGGGATCAGGCACCTGAGAGAACACACATAACACTCATATATCTAGCCTCAACACTTAAACTGTATCTGTGTCGTTCCACAGTTGCTGTTCGTTCGTCGGTCGTACCGGGAACGGGAAGCAGACGCTGTCTGTCGGGCCTGGTTGTGACATGTTCGGGATCGTTCTGCACGAGATCGGACACCGGAGAGAACACACATGACACTCATATATCTAGCCATCTCGCCTCAACACTTGCACTCTTACTCAACTGTCTCTCTATGCCTACAGGTGCTGTTCGTTCGTCGGTCGTACCGGGAACGGGAAGCAGACGCTGTCCATCGGGCCCGGTTGCGACATGTTCGGGATCGTTCTGCACGAGATCAAGCACCTGAGAGAACACACATAACACTCATACATATATCCAACCATCTTGCCTTAACACTTTTACTATTGACTATAAAACCTAAACTGTCTCTCTATGCCCACAGGTGCTGTTCGTTCGTCGGTCGTACCGGGAACGGGAAACAGACGCTGTCCGTCGGGCCGGGTTGTTCGGGATCGTTCTGCACTAGATCAGGCACCTGATCGGGTTCTGGCACGAACACTCATATATCCAGCTATCTAGCCTCAACACTTGAACTTTTACTTTTAATCATAGCGGTATCTTTATGCCCGTAGTTGCTGTTCGTTCGTGGGTCGTACCGGGAACGGGAAGCAGACGCTGTCCATCGGGCCCGGTTGCGACATGTTCGGGATCGTTCTGCACGAGATCGGGCATCTGATCGGGTTCTGGCACGAGCACAGCCGGCCCGACCGCGACGAGTTCGTCAACATCCTGTACGACAACGTCAAGGACGGGGAGAGACACAACTTCGAGAAACTCTGGAAAACACAGGTATGTCGCTCGTTCTCATTTAAATGTACACATTTTGTAATCTCCGTTACCGTTAGAAGTAAGACGCTCCTGACATTAAGATATGCCACATATAAGGTACGCAACTGCCCTTTTTGAAAACTACAGTTTGACATCTTATATGTGGCATATCCTAATGCCAGGAACGTCTTATTTCAATCGGTAACGGAGATTACAAAATGTGTACATTTGAATGAGAACGAGCGATGTTTGATTTAACCTTAATACGAAAATTGTGTAGTCACTCTGGTAGTGTTGCTCCCAATACTAAATATAAACGAAGAGCTACAAGAATCTTGTCAGTGACAATTGATATACAGGGTTTTCCTATGACGTCATTTGCGCCATGTTGGAGTTGCTGCTGGACTCCAACATGGCTGACGAGGGATTAGAAATTAGAATTATGACATCAACGAAAAGCCTGTTTAAAAGGTAAGACATGCGATAACATAATATCCACATTTCCAATATGATAATTCAAGATTTGTTGTTATTTGTACTTTTGAGTACAGAATCTTAGCTTTATCCAGGTACTTATCGCATATCAAATGCTGTAAGTGGTTTATTCGTTTTATTTGTCAGATTAACTCCCTGGGCCAGCGGTACGACTACATGTCCATCATGCACTACGGCTCTCGCTATTTCACGAAGAACGGCCGCGAGACTTTGAGCCCGAGACAGAGCAACGTCATGATTGGTCAGCGGACGGCCCTGAGCCAGATGGACATCGTACAGGCGAACCTGCTGTACAAATGCCACAGAGTTACAGGTGAGGTTGTGTGCTGTTTAAGTTACTGGTTTGTTTTTTCCATGAAAAATGAAGGCATATTTTGTACTCTGTGTGCGTGGGTGTGTGGATGTTTGGCAGAATATATGAAAAACTTCTCGTTTGATTGCCATGGTATTTGGTAGGTTGGTAGATGTTGTGAACCTAACGGTTGTGGCAGATTTTGTGTCTCCTGGTGGCCAATCTTGGTACTGCAGCACGACTTCCGGTTTTTGTATCTTTGGTCCTGGACATGATGTGGTTTTGTTTCTGTTACCGGTACTGTTTTTCTTGGAGACTTGTGATATCTTAATCATATAAGCACCGTTTTATTCCTCGCCTCCTACAATTTACTTCCAGATTCAGCAACTACACGCACGCTTTCAAGGGTGAAACTAAAATAAACTATTGGCATGAATAATAATTCCATCCAGGAGAAGCACAAGAAATCAAACATCACAAACGTTACCTCTACACTCGATTTCCAAAGAAGCTGATGGATGACTTCGAACCTCGAAAAGTTGGTGAACACATAATTTCTTGCAAGGAGGGAAACGTCAAAGGAAGATTTCCCCTCTTCCGCCAACAAAGATACCAGAACTACAGACAAAGGTCATGAACAGTTTGTTTCTCAGTAGGGATTCCGTGTTCCGACTGACATCTTGGCGCTTTTCTTGGCAAGTTGGTGGCTGAGATACATGTACACTTGTTCTCACTACAATCCCTGCTGGCGGGAGGTCCTTTGTTCTGCTGTTGTTGAACTTGAGCCAACTCTCCCACCTCTGAATGTTGTTGTGGGACTTGACCTTTGCACTTGACCCCTTCTCAATGATGGTACAGGGAATCGCATCAGGCAAAGTTGTGATTATATCGTAAAGACTTATGAATATATTTTTAATTCCTATTTGTGGGCAGACCTAGGCCTTGGTCTAAGGAAGCCGTGATTGGATTCTGAGACCGATTTAAGCGTTTTTTTTCGGAAGGTTGAATGTTACACCACTTACATTCGTCCTAAGATTGTCATCTACTAATATGACCTAAGATTGTCATCGTCTTAGGAGGCTGGAACAGAATAGACCGTCGGTATCGGTAAGCATCTGAGGCAAACGTTTCCGCAGCTGAATTGTGTACAACCCCTGCTAGCGGGAGGTCAGCTGTTCTGCTGTTGTTGAACTTGAGCCAACTCTGGATGCTGTTGTGGGACTTTACCTTTGCACTTGACCCATTCTCAATGATGGTACAGGGAGTTGCCTCAGGCAAGGTTGTGTTACTCTGGTTTAGAGGATGACCAAATATACTTATGAATATATTTTCGTGATTTCTATTTGAGGATGGACCTTGACCTAAGCAGGTTTCTGTTACTCTGGTCAACTGAATTTACTAAAAAATACTTATGAGGGTATTTTCGTAATTTCTATTTGTGGATAAACCTTGGCCCGATGTAGAAGTTATTAGATTTCGGGACAAATTTAGGAATCGTTCTGACAGCTTTCAGTGTCGCTCCTTTGGCTAGATATTACCCCTATTTTGGCTAGTTTCTACACGTTTTTCAGTCCGCAGAGAGGTCTTGTTTGTTTAGGCTAGAAATGGCCAGCAAGGTTTTGTCATTTTGTTTGCGGATATAGGTTCTGCCCGCCCAAACTTGGCTACAGTATCATTAATGTCCCCCTCTCATCCATCCTTCTGGAGTCTTTCTGGCCCGTCCCTACCGGTAGTGGGTTTATTCACCCCCGCACAGAACGTGATACGCCCGGGTCTTGTTCATGTAAACCGACGTGAGATTATTCCATTAAGCAGTCGAAGGACAGGTGGACAAGAAACTTTCCTAGAATTACATAGGCCCCGTCAAGTTACCTACATGGACGGCGTCGCCCTATGAAGTATTTAGTTTCTACGAAAATAACCAAAACAGAATGGCAATGTGTTACAGGTAAGCATGAAGCAATGAAAAGACTTCTACTAACATGATCTTCGCATGGCTTCGTATCTGAGCATCATTACTAGCTAGCGTAATACATTTGTTTCTACACTATTTTCTAAAAGAAATGTTCTCATCCCTTAACTATAGTCTGACTTCCTACAACAAAACAATACACGGCGAAATCTAATTCGATAGCAAAATAGAGCTTGGTCATTCAATGCAGACCAGTCAAGATGTGATTGCTTGAGAGTCATATATTTATATGTAGTTATTGTGTGGAGAGCACATTCAGAAGTCCAAGATGTTTTAGCTATAACAGTTCTATCTAGAACAATTCGGACCAGGCAAGCAGCGAGGAAACATCTCATCCTTTGCTCTCCTAAACTAGTGGCTATCACATAGTAACAATTTTGAATTGGTGCGTTTAAACAACGATCTTGATCATTCTTACATACTAGAGTTAAGTATTTGTGCTACATTGACTTCAGGTTTGCTATGTTAGTTTAGCGATTACGGGGTCTTTTTGTAATACTAATTGGAATTGATTTTTCTTTTTGTTTGAGTTGAATGTGTGATAGTTGTGTGCACATTTGTTAAAAATAGAGAGAACGCTAGCGACCCCAACAAACACCCCTCCCAATGAAATGGCATGGCTATCCTGCGACGTCACAAAATCAAGATGGCGGCCACCACACATGCCAACGGATCCAACAAAGGTTTTGCTACGCAAACCTGTAATTACCTTGTTGTGTGTTCCAGACTGCGGAGGCACGATATTCGCCAACAGCGGGAACTTCACGTCTCCGAACTACCCGAACGAGCTGCCGTCCAACATCGGGTGCGCGTGGATCATCACGTCAGAGGAGGGGAACACGCTCACGCTCAACGTCACGGACATGGACCTACAAGGTCAGGTTCAAATTATCTCATTACCTTCGTGATAACGGAGGTATTGTTTTCAGTTTGTGTGTTTGTTTGTCTTAGTGTGTGTATGTCCTCACTATGTCCGCAGTCCGTGGGGCAGGATGAAAAGCGGAAATGGTGTAATAGGATACTTGGAGAATTGAAAGTCTGGTTTGGCCCGGATCCAATGTTGTTTTTACTCATGGCTACACCCACAGTTATTTCAGGTTCTTAGGGTATCCTCTTGGAGTTAGTCCGTGTTTGTGATGACAGAGATGAAAATTTCTTCCGGTATAAAGAAATTTACAGCTATGAAATTCGTCATTGAACGTCTTGACAATAGCTAGTCTTCCACCCATTGCAACATTTTGGTGTTGAGAGAATGTTGACCTTTGTCGTTAGGGGCAATGTCTGTGGATCTGAGAGGATGCAGTGTTTGCGATGAATGTTTTCCAGCCTCAATCAGTCAATGGCAGTCTCGAACATACACTGTTCAAATACTACAAATGGATACCTCTTCAGAATGACACATCCTGCTGTAACTTTCTTACCTCAACAGGTGTAGAAGATGACAGCGAATGTCGTAACGAGTACATCGAAATCAGGGACGGTATGGGCGAGCTGGCGCCTCTGATTGGCCGTTTCTGTGGCAACGACACGCCCACCTCCATCGCCTCCAGCGGGCGGAGCCTGTGGCTGCAGTTGGTTTCCCGCGGTCCACCAGCGCCCCCTGTCGACGGGACAACGCAGTACAGCGTGTCGAGGGGGTTTGCGGTCAGTTTCGAGCCAGGAGGTGGTAAGTTTGGTCACCTTTGTTGTTTTTGGATTATTTCGCACGAATATCGAATTCTTGACCTAAAATGGTCATTTGTTGTCAAAACTATCGTCTGATAATTCTCGTTCCCAGTATGTGAACACACCCTGGTGGAGAAGACTTATAATTAGTTATCGTCTGATTAAGATTACTTGTGTTAATGTCCTTTGTCAATTCTCGTTCCCAGTGTATGCACCCTGACCAGGATTACTAAATGTCGTCTGTCACTTCTTGTTCCCAGTATGCGAGCGCACCCTGACCGATGCTACCGGCCGCATCAAGAGCCCCAGCAACATCGAGACGTCACTACAGGGCATCGACTGCGCATGGCAGATAGTCGTGCCGGAGGGGTACTACGTGGCTCTCACCATAGAGAATATACAACTTCCGGGTAAGTTCAAACTTATGATATTTATGTTCACCGTCACATAGATAATGCCCTGGAAAGGTGTTTCAAAGGAAATTCGTTGTTTGTTTGAATAAGATAGCTAAAAAAAATAGATTGACCTCTTATATTTCTGGTGGTGGATAACGTTAGGGCTATTGATTAACGTTAAAACAATACCCATAAACTTTACGGGACAAGGCACTATGCTGAAGGTTATCGAGTCGATAATTGAGTCGTTTTTTTTAATTTTTGGATGATGACACACTTCGTTATCGGTATACGATTCACAACAGTGCATTGCAAACATAACACTTTAAACCTGTCTTCTACTCCCAGGTTACGACAGATCGGACCACCAGTGTCACCTGCACTTTGTGGAGATTTTAGACGGGAACTCCTCTGACTCCAACATCATCAACAGACTGTGCCACTCCAGTCAGGGGGTGGGGCTCATCTCGTCCGGGTCTCAACTCAGGATCATCCTCAAGTCCAGCCCCAGTCTGCAGCACGCGTCATTTTCGGCGTCTTACACTTCTATCGGTAAGCACACCCATAACTGACTAGGTTACTGGAATGTAAGGAGAGAGAAGAATATTACTACCATGCGTTATTCATGGCGTCTTACACTTCTATCGGTAAGTGCTCTCATAACCGACTAGGTTACTGGAAAGTAAGAAGAGAGAAGAATGTTACTACCATGCTTCATTCTCAGTGTCTTACACTTCTATCTGTAAGAAACTTTGCGCGTGGTAATGTGCCCATGACTCCAGTCCAGGAAAAAACCCCCAAGAAGAATCAGCTCCAACTACTAATTTCTAGCCAAAATAGAGTCCTTATAAGAGCTGTAAAGCTTTTGTAAAGCTTTTGTAAAGCTCCCGTAAAGCTATTGTAGTGTGGAGTTATAGACGATGTCTTGGTCATACATCGAACGACCGTTCTACGGCGAAAATAATTTCATCAGGTTGGAAGAACATAGGATTCTTTTTTCACAACCGGTAATTCTCACCTGCTGGTTGACTGGTTCTGTGTGATTTTATGGCGCTGAAAGATTATTTCTTTACATTCTTTCCCCGACACTGACGAGAGCATGACCGATAACGGTGGTGTCTAGACGGCCTGTGCCGAACGATAAGAGAAATCCAAGCACACTTACCGATCAACCCCTAACGTTTTCCACGAAATATACCATTATGTGATGCCCTATTTTTACAACAGTAAGAGTCTTGCTTTTTTTCTAGACATCGACGAGTGCATGTCTGATAACGGTGGTTGCCAGGAGGCGTGTCTGAATCTGGACGGAGGGTACGCCTGCGGCTGTTCTTACGGCTACGAGATCGCTCCGGACGGAACTAGCTGTGTAGGTAATGTACTCTCACATTCTTATTGGGCAATGTATTTTTTAATGGGAGCTATATACTTATGGACACAGTTGAGTGTAGACTATAAGATCGTTTGATATTTTGGGTTGTCACAAGGGCTTCTCTAGAATCATTCGAACGCATTTCGCGTGTGCCAGGTGCGCCGCTGTCGAAAATTCGAATACCGAATTCAGACGTCGGAATTTGATGTTGTTACAAGTTTTTTGTTCGAGGACACCAAACTTTATCAACTTATGGCACATTTCACATGTTTGTTTCTGGTGGGTATAACATGAATAAAATACAACACGTTGCCTCGGTCCCAGCCCTCCCGCGGTTCGGATCGACCTCCGGCCTTCGGGCGATCCGACCCACTTTCAGGCTTGGGCGATACAGAATACACCGTGCTGTATTCTAGATTTACTAAGTCGAAGTTTTGTTGTGGTTCCAGATGTAGACGAGTGCCTGACCAGCGACAACAACGGCGGCTGTTCCCATCTGTGTGTGAACACTCAGGGCGGGTATCACTGCGACTGTCCACAGGGGTTCACTCTGGCGCACAACAAGAGCACGTGCTACGGTACGTATTCATGTACTCTTGTAGCAAATCCGTTTGTTTTTTATTTGACATGAACAAATCTGGACCATTACTAGGCCAACAACATGCAACAAAGTAGCTTTAAAACTGTGTGCTATGAAAAACTGATTTACAGAATAGACGCAGAATTCCGTTTCAGCACCAAGGACAGGTATTAATCGTGTGGGTGCTGAATGTTCAAATCAGGTATTGCACTAGGAAGTTAAAAAGAATGACGATAACTTGCCACTGGCTACACAGAGCTGAATAGGTTAGCTTGTTTTTAAAACAATCAAGTGGTGCCTAGCAAGAGACCGATCTATATGTTCCCAACTCTCCTTCTCAGATAATAACGAGTGTGCTGAGGTGCACCTGATCCAGTGCGAGCACCGCTGCCTGAACACGGATTGTCATTTGATATGAACAACCTTGGATCACAATTTGGCCAGAATTCAAAACAGCTTTAAGCTGTATTCAAGCAAAGACTGATATCTATAATAGACACAGAATACTGCCTCAAAAAAGCACAACAACCATTGTTCCTAGATGATAACGTTTTCAGTACCAAGGTCAGGCACTGTGCAATGTGAAAAATACAGGTTTATACCTTGTATACCCTTCCGATCTTCATAAAAGGTGCACATTCATGTTACGGTTCCTACAAGAGACCACTAAATATGCTACGTGTTGAATGTGAATTGCCATGAATAACAACCATGTGTCACATCACTCCCAGACAATAACGAGTGTGCTGAGGTGCACCTGATCCAGTGCGAGCACCGCTGCCTGAACACGGTGGGGGGCTACAGGTGCTCCTGCCACGCCGGGTACGTGCTGGCCATGGACGGCAAGAGGTGCGAAAGTACGTATGATCACATTTCCATTTTAAAATTTTTTGCAACATTAAGGGAACATTTCGTTTTGGTTTTGCCACATGAAGTGAAACAGATGCAAATAATCTATTTTAGTCGTTGCCGTGAACACATGATATACAGCCAAACTTGGTCTAAACAACCACTCAGTGAAGTGACGGAGCTGAGGAAAAAACGCTTGGTGGCTACGGGTGGTTGCTCCTTAAAAAGAGGGTCTTAACTATGTAAAATTGGATGGGACTATTTTCGTATGATTTACGATTGTAGGTGGTTGGCTGCGCCAACTGCAGATTTGACTGTACAACAACATTCTCAAAACGTTACAATTACAATAGATGAATGTGATGATTTTTGACGGCAAATCCTAGATAGTTCCTTTTGAAATTCAGAGTGGCCTGTGCCAAACGTTTTGTTTCGGTTTGTTTAAAGAAATCCCTGGTTGCGGAGGAACACCACACAATACGATACGATACAAAACAATGTCCTTGATATATACACTTTTGAATACGTCTTTTAAGTGACCGGTGTTAACTGTAATGTCTTTAACTTTCTTACAGAAATCCCTGGTTGCGGAGGAAACCTGACGGACCTTGAGGCGGCTTTCAAGTCCCCTGAGCTGCCTGTGGAGAACCCGTACGACCTGGACTGTATCTGGGAGATTATCGTGGAGGAGGATCTACAGCTGTCACTCAGGTGGGTAATATAATCTCCTAGCAACCCTTTACATAAACATCGAGTCACGTGTCTTACATGTGGCGTTCATGCCCGTACGACCTGGACTGTATCTGGGAGATTATCGTGGAGGAGGATCTACAGCTGTCACTTAGGTGGGTAGAAATACAGAACGGTTGCTTAGACTATGCATGATGTACAAAATGACCAATAAACTGATGGCCGTACCGAGTAGAAAGTATCCAGTACTAGGTCAAAAAAAAGGAATAGCCATGCCTTCAAGTACAACCCAGTTTAAAAGTTCATTTTTCCCTAAAAATGTCGTAGAGTGGAACTCTGGAACTCACTTAGTCTACTAAAAAGACGTGCTAACTGCTGCAAAAACAAGGAAAACACTGAGACTAAGTGTAACCGGTTGCCTCACTACATTGTCAGTTCGCTACAGTCCTTTCGCTACATGATAGAAGTTGCTTCGCTATATGGTACAACTAAATGGCAGAAGTCGTTTCGCTACATTTGCCTGACCCAGAACCTAAATCTGCTTGGGCGAAAAATGAGGTAAATCGAGAAACATTCTTATTATCTCTTTCTATAGGATAGCGCTGGAACCGTGGGAGGATAACGACGTGTGCCGCGAGTTCGTGTCGCTCCGGCAGGGCTCCAGCCCGGACTCCCGGGAGCTGAGGCTGTGCAACACCGCCGACGCGCCCGCCATGTACCGCACACACTCTAACATCATCACGGTCCGGTTCCGGTCCTCCCCGCCCCACACCGGGGGCTTCAGGGTGGAGTACTTCACCACAGAGAAGAAACACCCCTGCGGAGGACTGGTCACAGGTATAGTCTCACTTGATTTGTTCCTGTTCTCATACCACATGTGATCGAAAATCTCTGAATTTGTTTGCACATGTTTCAAAACACGAGAAGAGGCAGGTAAACTAGATTTTTATGACATTCTCTTTCAATTTTGTTTAGTTGACATATACTGAATTTAGCCCTTCTGGGAGTGGATATGCTTAAAGATCATTGTCATTGTCACTATTTAGGGGCATAGAGGAACAACAATCTACTTATTTTATCAATCACCAAACACACATTCACCAACATCAGTTCGTAGAGGTCATTTCCAACTTTCGTTCCGTAACGTTACAGAAACTGCTCAATTTGGTATCATCCATAAACCGAAAGATCCTTCATGTCCGACTGAGGTCCCGCGATTTCAAGATGGACAATTTGGTACAATTGAATATCTTCTCTTCCTTTGTTCAAACAGGGGGAAAGGCGATCCTACAGTCCCCAGGATTCCCTGACTACTACCCTAACCGAGTGGACTGCGTCTGGCGGATCGTGAACAGGAGAGGCCGTCACGTCCGGCTGAAGTTCCGCGCGTTCGAGGTGGAGAACCAGGAAGACTGCACGTTCGACTACCTGGCCATCATGGAGACGAGCAGACAGAGCCACAGGCTTATCGGGAGGTTTGAAATCTTAGCTTTACCTCTAGATTTTATTGCCAGCTAGAGAAAACAAACAACCAAACGAATAACAAATAACAAAATAAACAAGCAAATGCTCTTCACTATTACGGAGACTAGCATACAAAGTCACGGGTGTATTGGAAGGTTGAACAGCGTTTTTTTCGTTGTGTCTATGAAGGTTAAGGTTAGACATTCAGGTAATGAGATACGCAATACAAAAGTTACTCAAGCAACTGGGTTAGTTTTGCACACGTCCGACCGTTTACAAAACGTGTCCAGATGCTTGTTTGACTAACTTTTGTAGTGAGTTGTTTATGGGTTGTCTTCTTACTGTTCATTTCAGACGAAATCTCATAACCATAGTGATGAACTTTGACTCATAGGTCCTCTTGCCCAATCTTCAGTCACTCATTACATTTTGTACAAACGGACTTAGTAGATATCACCCCATGCCGCCCGTAAAACTATTGAGAATCAATTTATGATTGGGTTAGCTTCAAGTGAGACTTTTTCTGAATGTTTTTGTTATTTCTTACTTCAAGGTTCTGCGGCAGCAAGCTCCCTCCCACAATTGTGACGTCAGAAGGCGATGAATTATGGGTAAAATTCCAGTCGGACGGGACGGTGCAACGGCGAGGCTTCAGCGCGGTGGTGGAGGTGGAATGACCTCTGACCTGACCTCTGACCGCTCCCGTGGATTCTCGCAGATTCTCGTGGTTCTGGTCTCGTGCATCTGGTTGAACTTGAAACGTCTACCGGCTGAAAGGACGACAGTAGCAAAGTATCAAATACCCAGATTTTTGGGAGTAATGAACGCCAGTTTTTTTTTGTAAAAAGAGACCAACGTGTATTTTTGTTGTTGTTAAATATTGAATGTTAACGATACCGCCGCATCGGCAGAAGGACCAGCAATGTAAATTCCAGGACATATTTATTTCGACACCATTTTTGTTGAAAATAGACTAGTACATTTCGACACTTTTCTCGTGAAATGCCAAGTAATAATACTTGCTGTGTTCTTATGGTGCTAGTTTTCGTTGATTTGGGTTTCCTCCCATCCTCGAATGGTGCTGTTGAGAATTGTACATCCATTGACATTGATAGGAATAGCAGAGTAGCGTAGATTCGTGATAATTGTACATAATAAACTGTAAAAGGAGGGTCATGTACTGTCAAGTAAGATAGATAGAGACATATCATATGCACCCTCATCAAGCTCCTTTCGCCCAGAAATCACGGCAGACGTGTTCTCGTTACTGTTTGAGATTTGAACAACGCAATTTGGTAGAAAGTTGGTCGACACTAAAAGTCGTACCCTGCACAACAATACTACACAGTGCCACATGTCCAGTCCTGTGGTACATATTCGTCGCCAAGTTCCCATGTAATGGCGTTCTCCAAATCCCACCTAGTGTTGAGAACACGTCGGCACCGTGCTATCACAGCCGTAATAGACCGATCCTGTCGAACACAATATCGAACATATAGAACCCCCTGTTCTATTTCGAACACCTCCGTCAAAAACAGCGCTCTCACAGCAACTACATCCACCCCCCTCCCGAAAGAAATCTACTCAGTGGATGTAGCATTGAACAAAGAAGTAATTGCCTTTTTCTTTGGCCCGCTCTGAAAGGGTTTCCGAGCAAGGAAAAACTCAACAGAAGTCAGTCCCCATTACGAGCGGCCGCGGCCATTCTTGTCCGTCAAGCGCTGTTTTTGACGGAAGTGTTCGAAATAGAACAGGGGGCGTGGATTCGGGATCGGTCTATTTCCGGGCGAATGGAGTTTGATGCGGGTGATATAAAACGCTTGGCTTAGTAAGTCTTACGATACGCTATAGCCAGCTGCTATGCGTGTCTGATGGTAATACACCGAAAGATAAACATACCGATTGATCCATTCAAGGGACAACATGACACAGTGGTTCTACCGAGTCTATCACCAATGGCACACTTTTAACTGCATGAATTCGCCGTAATCTCAACAAAAAGTGGAGTCACTTTGCTAAGCAGTTCACCCTTTCATCACCAAATCTTCGCCGAAAATTTGCAGGACAAATTTTCTGTCTGACAGCCTAGCTGAGGGGCCATTAGTTTTGTTTTTGTGGCGTTAGAAATATTTCACCCCGGCGTCTACCTTACTTTTACGGTTGGTTTGAAACAGCACAATAAAACGTTTTTGATCCTGTACTGTTCTTTTCATTTATCACTATGAACTTACATGCGAAGTAAAATGTTGTCAGGGAAACGTTTTAAAGTGCACGTAAACTTGGCATTGAAACATGTAAGAGATAACAGTCTCCGACGGTAGATGAAAAACACACAGAAGTAAAATGTAAGGGAACAGCGTTTTAAAGTACACGTAAAACTTGGCATAGGAACAAGAGATAGCAGTCTCCGACGGTAATCACCACCTGGCAGAACATACAGGAACTGCAGTGCGCCACCTGCAATGGGGCTTCGCTACGGCTCTCGTTTCTGACACCGGGTTACCCCTACTCTTCTTTTCGATAAGTGTGTTGGGTTCTTTTACGTGCAGAAGCTCCCTAATACACGGGGCCGACGGCTTTACGTAACCACTCTTAAAACATGTCCTAGCTGGAGTCTACCCTGGGATCGAACTCGGGCCCCAGGATCCCCGGCATTTGATGCAGATGGCGATACAGCGGGGATGCGTTACCGCTTGCGCCGGGGGGACTGGGGAATATACCATGTTATCTGTGTCAATGAAGAACCCATCAGAACTCGATAGGCTGACACGCCCTGATTCCCTACTCCGATTACATCGCCCCCGAGGTGTAAAAGGTTAAGCCCTAAGCCCTGTGGGAGGGGTTCTATTAAGATATTGAATCAGTAATAATTGCCTGCCAATTCGTGACGACGGAGAAGTAATCCGCTTTGCATGTAATGTAGGTGTGAACAGACCTAGGATTGGCACGACTCTCTATTCTTCTCCACTAGTGTGTCCTCACTAGACCTTTCTTTTCTGAACCGCAGTTTTTGAGTGTTTGCTAACCTGCCAAAATGATAACATGGGATAGGAACAACACATACGAACGCAATACTCTCATATAATTAAGCAAATGTACATACTCTGGACAAAACATGGAAATCTTTATTCGTGATTCATGTTTCATAGCCAAAAGCAATCATGACGTCTCAATTACTTTGGCTGAATCTGTGCATCTTCGAAATATTTACTGGAATGCTCTACTCTCATCATTATTCAGCAAATATAGATATAATCCAACCACTCTAACTGGTAAAGGACTGTTTATGCTGTTTTTTGAATTAATTTTTCAAAGAAAAATATGAAGCACAGTGGTTGACCTATACAGCGGGAAACAATGGGTCTTAAAAATACATTTATTGCCAGAAGTTCAAAAATTCCAAATATGATCAAAAAATTATAAAATGATAGTAAAAATTCAAAATTTTTTCTTTCAAGCATAAAATGACTAATGTCCACAGGTCATAGTTTGAATGCAAGGTTACGATAAACCAGACAGCATTATCGTCTTACAATATGCGAAGTTTATTCAACGCAGACTGTGCTAGCCAAATCATTGGGCAGCCATGACGCACCAGGCGCCAGTACGCAGCTACCGTCTCATCATCCTCTTTTCAGAATTACGTTTCTGAGGCTACAATAGCGGGTAACCATCGGCATTAAGATTGCCTACAGCAAATCGATCGAAGACTGCGTCAGAGCGCTCATAGGAGTCGTCTCAACCGTGGGATAATTTGATGGGTCGCTGATCAACAATGTGGATTTATATAGACTGTACGTATGGATTAAATCTAAGTAAAGTTATCGTTACTTACGGAAGCAATGTATTGAAAGAGGGCAGCGTCTCGTATAGGCTTATTTCTTCGTAGTCTAGTGCCCACAGTTGGCACCTATGAAGACAAGCATCCTGCATACGTTGATGAAGATCAGACATCCAGGTAGCAAGATACGCCAAAAATAGTTACTCATGCAACTGGATAAAATTTTGAAACAGTCATCCGCTGTCTTTCGTCAGTGACTAACGATAGGACTAGGAAACCAGATTTATACCAAAACTCTAAATAGGTATGTTAATGAGGTTAAGACAAGCAGCCTGCATTTCTTTAATAAGAATCGGAAGAAAAGAATTCGCCATGTTGCTGTCATCAAACAAATGAATGGCGGCTCAATGCAGAGCACTACGATATCCCTTATCAAATGGCACGTTTCCTTAATATATCCGGGATAGACTGATATTTCTTCAGTAAGAGTGGGTAGAAAAGAATTCGCCATCATGATATCATTGCTGTTATAAAAGAAGCAAATGACGGCTCTATGCCGATTGGTACTGTAGCTCCTATTCAATGGCATATTTGCCAATATATCGTCACGCGAAGGCTACCGTGTCAACCCTCCTCACTCAGGTGTAGGAACTGACACGGTCATCTTACTCGAATATCTGTATCTGTACTTCTGTATGATCTTAATAAATATTACGAGTGATTGCCATACATTTGCCTATATATTCAGGATAGAAGGAGGATAGCAGGCTAAAAGTAGATTCATCGATCCGTCTCCCTTTATGCTAGCTTGTCGTGGAAAGAACCGGTATTTTTCAAGCAGGCATCCCGGCATTAGTCGCTAGGCCCATGTCATCTCTAGCCTTTTGATGGAGGACAAAACAAATGACTCAGAGGACTGGAATATCTGAGGGAAAGCTGCGATTTCTAACAATTATGTTTGATGCACGACGTGATTTTACCGTTCTCATATCATGTTCACGCAAATGCTTTGCTACGTCTTATAACTGTTTTTTCCGATTGATTGAATACCTTGCTATTAATACAAAGCAACCACTATGTAGTCGGTTGGAGAGATACAGATGCGATTCAATCTTCTATCACTTTATATGACGGAATAGGAGCGAACAGCCTAAAATTGTCTGGGACGAACAACTACAAAGAGACGTGCGGTTATTTTCAACCAGGCTTTGCCTTTCACAATGTGTTGATGAGCAGCATAACTCGAGAAGGCCTAGATGGACCGTTCTAATTTTTGATATGTACGTTATGTAGGTCTTGATGAGGCCTACCTGGACATGATTAGATTTTGGGCCCCCTAGCGGCTTGTTACGGTACGCTGAAGTTCCTTTTTTCATATCTCGTTATATATATTGTATGGGTTTTTGTTACATAGTTGTGGCTAGATTTACATGCGTTAAATGTCGCCGTAAAATCACTCCTAGTCCAGCGGCATAGCTGAAAAATTGTGCAATTTTTTTCTAAAAGAATCACAAAAAGAAAGGAGAACTTTGAAGTAGAGTTTAGCATTCCACCCGAGTGTGCTCCTGCGTCATTCGGGCCAAATTGAAAATTCATTGAATTCAGGACGGCGGTTATATGACGGGCACCGATCGATAAGCTAGGGCCGGCACTTACTCAGGATCCATCAAACCGTCCGGCCAAGTTTTGTGAATTGCCTCGGAAAATATTTGTCAAGTCTAAAGTACCGTTTGCGTCAACGGGAAATGAAAAGACGGCCGGAACGGTTTTGATGTTATAAATAGTCGATAGCAATTTTCTTATCCCACTGATCATGCGAGCTTCATTGGGTTTATTTGCTCTCGTTTTGAATGTTTGACTGGGAGAAGCGACCGAGGCCGGAGGACTTTCTTACAAAGTGTTGCCGTATATGCTTGGGTCCCAATTGGAAAAAAAGGGACCCGCCGGGTAGTCGACGTGCTGTTTTTGTATGCACTTTCGGTCGAGACCCCTACGTGGCCCCGTGGGGCACCCTGCGGCTCCCGGGGAAGTCTGAGGCCCGGCCGGGACCCCGAATCATTTAAGCTCGGACTTGAAATCAACGCGGGACCCGATAATAGATAGACGCCCCTACCCGTCAGGGGCCCGACCGAGACTACACCCCCTACGGGCACCGGTGCAGTTGTGACCTAAGCATAACTACCAGTGTTATAGTAGTCCCTAAGAACGCATTAGGGGAAGGGAGCCATTATTTTGTCTTTTTGACAACTACTAGTACTCTGGCATGGGAATGTCGTTTGAAATATGTTTTGTGAGAATTTTTAAGTTATTGTGTCGACATAATTATTTTAAAGACATAAGAACTTCAACCAAGTAAGAGGCTAAACAAGACAAAAGCTAGTTTACGTTTCATAAACGTTGAGTACACAAATAGTACTAGGATTGCATAAAAAGTGTTTGATAAGAATGAGGATTGCAACTGAATTTTCTTGAAGTTAATGTGTACCTGTAAAGCTTTGGTCCCATTTCCAATCCAGGGCCCAGCCGGGCTGTTTTCAAAAATGAAAAAAAAGATGCACATCAGGAAAATACACAAGATACAGTTAGGAGTAATGTTTTAGGTTGTGTGTCTTTTGTTTTCTTTTATATCATATTTTTCGTTCCCACAAGCTTCCCGGCCGGGCCCCGGATTGGAACTGAGACCGAAGCATAACTTATGGTAGGTGACCTTGCCCTTAGCCTCCTTATATATCTTATCTGTATCTAAACTCTACATTATCTACATGATCTGTAGATACACCGATGTTCGTATTCGGGACACGGAAAGTAATCCCGCAATTTGGCACCGTGGATTACAGCGGATTCGTCCTTCCATTGCCTCCAGTTTGAATCCAATTACGGCGTTCTTACGGGTACCCTCTACAGCTATTAATACCAGGTCATCGACTTTACTGGTAACCCTTCAGAACGGGGGCAAGGATTAGAAATACAAATCTTTGTAGCGTTTTGATAAATTGGAACCATGTCAGCATACTGTTAATGCTGCTGTAGAAAAGAAATTGCATATTACGGAGGAAAGGTAATCAACTGAGAGTAGAGCATATATGTATATATATGTATATATATGTATATATATGTGTGTGTGTGTGTGTGTGTGTGTGTGTGTGTGTGAATGTTTATGTGTGTCTGTATGCCTCTGTATGTGTGTGTGTGTGTGTGTGTGTTTTTTTTTGTGTGTGTGTGTGTGTGTCAGAAAGAGAGAGAGGCGGGGAGAGAGAGAGGGAGAGAGAGCGAGCGCTATGATATTCGATTAATGACTTCACACATACATTTGTATGGAATCATGCCTTAAGGTTACGAGACCTTTTTTTTCGACTTTGAGCACAACATGTTTTACAGAGCAACGCTTTCTTCATTATCTAACAGGATGTGAATGAACCATTCCGTGCCCGTTCCCAAATACAGCTATTTGAAGTCTTTAACTGATTTTATTGGTGCAGAGATTCAGACAATTTGGGGCGCCAAGATCGAGACATATCTGGTATCTCTAATTCTGTAAGATTGATGTTGAGTCTCCACCAATTCCATGTCGGCATGTCGTGAAATCACATTCAATCAATATCCACTCCACGATCGCTGCAAATCTGATTCGCCCTTCAGGATATACAACTTTTTGTGATTGTCTTTCATTACAGCAAGGAAGTAACGAAGACGTTGATTCCATTAGTTTCATCTAATCCGATCGATTCTTCGATAAATTGAAATAAACACAGAAGCAATCTTCACAATCTAATCAAAGCTTTAGTCGGCCTATGAAAGTTTTCAAAAGTTGGATTCAGCTGAAATTGGCGGGGATTGTGGGCAGGTTGGACGCAGCTGATAAGAATGAGTAATAGAGTCTTGTTACTCGGTTCTGTTGGTGGATTCCTCTGGGGTTTTGGTTATCCTGAAAAGCCCCGAGCTTCTCCCCCTAATCTCACGTTTTGTAACGTCGCCGCTGCCGGCCCATTTATTCTCATTCGGAGGAGGGTTCCGCACCGCTGAGTCCCGTTCTGAGGAAAACGTGTTCAAACAAAGTTTATTGCAAATACATGCCTCAGGGCGAACTGCAAGGACAAACAACACAAATGATGATGAAAAATGCAATGGTATTAAGGAATGTAGACTACATCTAATGTTATGCTACATTCTGAAATATGCATGGTGCTAGTTTTCTTGGGTTTGACTTCTTCTTTTGAGGCAGTGGAAGACGAAATTACCCACTTCTTTTACATTTTAGGGGTTCTTTAATTTTAACAGTAGAATTATTTTCTCGTGGTCAGGAATAGTGGGGAAGTAAGTCCGTATTTGACAGGCTGGTAAATAATTGGTTTCTTATATCCTCATAGAATAAACAGTTAGAGATGAAACGACTTTCATCTTCACATCTTCCACTGCATTTGAGGAGCAACATTTACATAATTATCCTCTCTTACACAGGTAGTTTTACATATCGTCCTTCTTAATCTCCAGGGGCTTGGTGTATTCCAAACGTAGCTTCCGCCAGGACTTCCTACGAGGGAGATGGTTAATGATAAGGTGGCTAGGACATGTTCCAAGATTGCCAAGAACACGCCTTGGGTACCACAAGGGAAAAGAAGGGGGTAGGTCAGCAAATCACATGGGAGAGAATCGTCATGAGGGACCTGGAGAAACTGGGCTTCACTTGGCAATTGGGAGGGAGTGAGAAGGCAGGCTCTGGATAGAAGAGCGTGGAAAGCAGTTGAAAGCGGCGACGACGATGATGATGACAGGGGAGGGGGATTAGTGTGCAGCAGACATAGGGTTAGTAATTGGCCAGGAGTGTCAGTTCGCGGGAAGGGCATCATTTACCCCTTGAGAGTAATTGCCTGGGCAAATCCGATGGTGGCCAAACTGCAAGTTAATATTATCCTTATAGCCAACATAGTTAGTCCGGCAGAGACTATAAAAAACTCACAAGTAGTTAAGTTGATGAAGGTTAGACATCAAGGTAATAAGATACGCCCAAAATAGTTACTCAAGCAACTGGTTAAAATGTTGAAACAGTAAAAATTTCTCAATTGTTTCCAGTTGCTTGAGTATACGTAGTAACTATGTTTGGCATCACTGTCTAGTAGTTAGTTCCATCTACGTACAGCACATGCTTTGTAAAACTGGAGCCAAATACTATGAGATGAAATAATACATCGTGCATAATCAAAATGTAACAGATATGCAATAAGGTGTTGCCACTCACGTGACCATGACGTAATTATTGTCCGCCATGTTGTATGGTTAACCCCTGACTTTGCCAGGTATATTTGAACTTGAATATGTTATTATAGTCACGCAATTAGAACAATCAAGACAATTAAGACGATAATATCTGAGACTGACTCATTATCAGTCGACCAGTACGGCAGCTGCCCTTAATTACAAATCAAAACTATACCATGGGATAGGAACAGCGACAAGAGTAATGCTCTCATATAACCAAATGTACATTCTTTGGACGAAAAATTTGAGTAAAAATATAATTTTCAGACGAGGCATTTTCATTCGTTTCACCAGAGCCAAAGGTTACTCAAAGTAGCGCGTGTATAAAATTACAGAAATC
Organism: Branchiostoma lanceolatum; assembly: GCF_035083965.1. Taxonomy (NCBI): domain Eukaryota; kingdom Metazoa; phylum Chordata; class Leptocardii; order Amphioxiformes; family Branchiostomatidae; genus Branchiostoma; species Branchiostoma lanceolatum. The sequence goes on along the minus strand of NC_089738.1, from coordinate 18,377,166 downwards.
CTAAAGTTGCTAAAAGATAATAGATTATAGATCAAAATTAGATTGCTTGGCAATGTACCAAGAAAAAAGATGGGCCTACGAAACATTGTGTAACGTCGACGCTACCATCTCATAAATTTTCATCTGTTTAAGACTTCCGGTGACGTTGCCTCTCCACGCCGACGTCCGTTGCGACGGCACGGAGCTCCCATCCCAGCTACGCACGTCATACGTCACTATGACGTCACGGAGGTGTGCCACGTTCCGTATCATATTCGTCCGGCCGCGTCTTCTATATATTCCTTGCCAATAGGTTAACGGCGTCAGACGATAGGGAGTCGTGGCTGTGTGCGGATAGCGGCTAATTACTTCTGTATTGCATTCGTGCTGGCCTGCAGGCGACCTGCTATCTAGAAGTAACACTAGGAGCGTGATGCTCGCGTGGAAGCGGTGATTTCCAGAAAATTGCTTTCTCTCACCCGGGCAGAGGACAGTTTGAGCGCGCACCATGGCGTGGTCTGTGGCGGCGAACATCCGCCAGCGCGGCCACGGGAGTCGCAGCGGCAGCGGGAACTCCTCGCGCGAGAGGAAACAGGAGAGCGACCAGCAGAACATCACGTACCAGCAGCGCATGGGCGCCACTCCCGCGGGCTATCAGCAGCCTAAAACCAGCCCGTCACGACAGCACTCCGGACAGCACTCCGGACAGCACTCCGGACAGCACTCCGGACAGCACTCCGGACAGCACTCCGGGCAGCATTCCGGACAGCATTCCGGACAGCATTCCGGGCAGCATTCCGGACAGCATTCCGGACAGCATTCCGGGCAGCACTCCGGACAGCATTCCGGACAGCACCCCGGACAACATTCCGGACAGCACTCCGGACAGCACTCCGGACAGCACTCCGGACAGCACACCAGATGTAGCGGAGGTAAGACTTGTCTGATATAATGTCTTATATATTTACACAGACATAGAAACTGTTGTCAATACCATAGTCTTCAAACAGTCCTGCAATTGCTCTATAGTTATAAGCTAATGTTATATTTTCCACTCAAACACCTTCAAACAGTGAAGCATGACAGACATCTTGTATCATCATTTCATATATTATTTCAATTGTTTATTACAACAGAGGGAAATCAGGTAACAAGGTAATAAGATTCGCAAGGTAACAGTTACTCAAAGAAACGGTCAGACGTTTTAAGTAGTATCCACTATCCTTGTTCAGTGGCACAGCCGCCATTGCCGTTGCTACTAGTCTAAGAATACTTCAGCAAAAGAAAAATGATGCCCTTTTTCATCCGTGCCTAAAGTGTTTGAGGATGTACGTAATGTTGAGCTGTTCAAACGTCCGTGTAGATCTGATAGTCGCGGGAGTCTCATGGCGAAACGTGATCCTCAGAACATCAATCATGTGCAGGTAGTGTATGAAATATTCAGTAAAAGCGGACAAATCTTGATGAAGAGGTTCCGTGAGGACAGATCTGACAGCCTTTTTCTGCATCCTTTGGCAGAGGTGAAGCCGTATCATATATCATTGTCTGTTACACTCCCTGTGTTCATATGGAGTTGTGTGGCGTAACGGCAGGGTTTTCGGCCCAGAACCCAGTGATCCCGGGTTCGAATCCCCTGACGCCACCGATGTTGTGCCCTTTGGAAAGGCCCTTTACACGACTTTCCATACCCCACCTAGGTGTAAAACGAGTGTATCATGTGTGGGTCACGACTCCAGCAATAACTGCCTGCGTCCCACGTGTATTGTACCGTTGCAATTCTAATAAAATCAAATCAAAAATCAAATGTACGCATCTTAACACTGTAAAAAATCTCATAGTAGTTTAAACCACTAATGATAATTCAACTGTGAAATAGTTTATGATTTTTATCTTTTTTAATGATTTCCACGTCTCGAAGGTAGACATTCAGTAATTGTTCTATACCTAACATAAACAGATATTCTGTGGTGATTTGATGGCCACAGCACTCATCTAACGTATCATATCATATATGACAGCCAAATAAAAGGTATTAAACCAATATGAAACTAAAGCTAACATACCTTTGTAATACAAAAATCCAAAAGCTGGCTGATAATTGCATATATATCTAACAAGATTGGCAACATAAAAAGATGTTGCCATGGCGACGGTGGTCTCTGTTAACGTTTTCGTTTTTAGCCTACATGCAAATAAGGACCTCGCATAATTTCGGCACAAATTATATCAGTCGATCACCTTCTCTACCAAAATAACACAAGTTGTCAAATGTATGAAAATCTTGTTTTCACAAAAAAAGATATCGTACCATTTCCTCATAAATCATGTAAATGAGGCCCTCTATGCAAGATTTGTGTCTAATAGTGGCCACATTTACTTAACTTCCAAATGGTGCGAAAATGAAATCCCCATCATTTACCACTATGGATTTATAGTATTTTGTCATTAATTATGCAAATTAAGTATCAATTTGCATAATTGATATCTATCGATATTTATCTCTTTCTCAGTTACATATGTCATGTGTTTGAGAGTCCTATAATAGAATGCAGCTGATTCATTAACCGTCCTCATTAATTATGCAAATCGGATATTGATTTGCATAATTGGCATATGATTATGTAAATCATCACTTAAGCTATCTACACACCAAAAATTATGATGATCCGTCATACCCTTCTTGCGTTATTCTCTTTCAAAGTTTGAGTCAAAATCAGCTCCTGCAGTTCCAAAAAAAGCCACTAGGGGGTCCAAATCTACAGAACATATTTTCCTTACAAAGAGCTATCCACCACTTAAAAATCATGACTATAGCATGTTCAGAAGACGAGATTTGAAAAGTGAAAGTTCCCCTGCAGTACCATAGAAAGTCGCTAGAGGGCCCAAAATCCAATCATTACAAGGTCTCCCACAGACCTACCCACCTACAAAATATGAAGACAATACATCCAGGCATTCTTGAGTTATCGTCCCATGGACTTTCACATTCCTGTACAATTCCTAGAATTCTTGCAATCTGCACACAATATAGTAAAAATTTGGCTCGCCCCTGAGGCGTCGCCAAAAACTCATTTTAAACCGAGAACGCCTTAATACAAACTGATAGCTTTGTGTCGTACCGAAAGAAACGTATCATACATATATGACAGCCATACTAAAGGCATTGAACCAATATGAAACTGAAGCTAACATACCTTTGTAATCTAACCATCCAAAAGCTGACAGATAATTGCATTTATCTCAAAACTCATTTTAAAGTGAGAACGCCTTAATACAAACTGATAGCTTATTCCGTTTCTTTACGACACATAACTAAAACCCCAATCAAAATGACGAAGGGTGGCACTTATGGAAGGAGAAAATGGCGCCAAGATATCAATAAATACTAGTTGGTATGGTAGTTTTTTAATTGCATAAAAACGCATTTTAAAGTGAGAACGCCTTAATACAAACTGATAGCTTATTCCATTTCTGTACGACACATAACTAAAACCCCAATCAAAATGACGAAGGGTGGTGCTTATGTAAGGAGAAACTGGCGCCAAGATATCAATGAATACTCGGGGAAATGACACGGTACGTTGGGCATAATCCACACATTAATGTCAGACATTACGCCCAGGCAGGGAAATAGATGATAAGCCTAAAATGACGAATTAGCTTTCATATTTCAACGGTATTCACTCAAGGAACAAGGGAATATGACATGATACGAGGATTGCATGTATCTAAAATGGTGGCGTTTACAGTGTGAATACTCAATCAGTGCAGAAACATTGTGACCCAATTTTTTCGAACTTTTGGAAATGACACGGTACGTTGGGCATGATCCACACATTAACGACAGACATTACGCCCAGGCAGGGAAAATAGATGATAAGCCTAAAATGACGAATTAGCTTTCATATTTCAACGGTATTCACTCAAGGAACAAGGTATTCTGACTTGATACGAGGATTGCACGTATCTAAACCGATGACGTTTACAGTGTAAATTCTCAATCAGTGCAGAATCATTTTGAAACAATTGTTTCGAACTTTTCGAAATGACATGGTACGTTGGGCATGATCCACCATTAATGACAGACATTACACCCAGGTAGAGGAAATAGATTATAAGCCTTAAATTATGAATTATCTTTCATATCTCGATGGTATTCACTCAAAGAACATTGGAATTTAACAGGATACGAGGATTACATGTATCTAAAATGATGACGTTTGCAGTATAGATACATAATCTATCTATTTTTTGTATTTATTTATTTATTCATCTTAAAACGTATGGGTAGTCTCTTCAGCCAAACAAAGGCCGACTTCCAAGAATGCCCATAGAGGTACAGATAATAAATACATGTAATAAAATAAAATAATGATGAAACATAGGAATACATACAGAAACAAAATCCATAAATCAATAAAACAAAAATCAGTGCAGAAACATTTTAAAACAATTTCTTTCGAACTTTTTTATTATTTCCATGCGTACTCGTTAGCTTCAGCATATCAAAGACCGTTTCCTCAACATCTGCAGTCCACACAAGCGTGTAATTGGGTACCTAGTGGGCCGTCAAAGACAATCATTCATTTCTTACTTCTCGACATGCAAATTAGAAGGGAGAATTATTGATTGCTATTAGATCTATAATCCTTAGCACCTGAACAAGGTGTAGGCGGTGTTGCTTGTATGTTTGTTTGTTTGTTTGTGTGTGTGTCTATTGGTCTCTGGGTGGAAAAAAAACCTTGAATGTATTACTAGTCTTCTTTCGAGTCCGGTTTTCCGGTTTATATGTTGAATAGTTGCCTATATAACCAGTGATTAATAATTGAGAAATTTTTCAGTTAGGACCTTGAATATCTTTAAGTATTGTCAACCATGATACTTGCTTACAAGTTTATGTTGAGCCTTTCCAGTCTGCAGTCATTATGGCTCCACATGTATCTATGTCCTTCAGAGATCTTTGATACATCTTTGATACTTAAAGTTCGAAAAATGCTACATTTGTTGACCGCTGCACATTGAAATTCTGTCCACAGCTCGACCAAATTACCCAGCAGACTGTGGGTATTTAATATGAAATCTAGAATAGAGACGTTACATGCACGAAATATCAATGAAAATGGGTCGCCGGCGGAACTCAGTCATTAAACATTCATAACTCTAGTAATCCAACATAGTCGATATATACGTGCTTTAGATGTAATATTGAAATGAAGTCTAAAGTAATTCTACCTGGACTTTCAGCTTATCATTCCTACAATTTTTCTGATACCTATGTATTAATTGATCACCGATAGCATATGCAAAAATGTTAGTTTGTATACTGGTGTAAAATATGAATAATAAAAATCATACATCTACTGACTTATATACAGAAACCTCAAATCTGAATGTACCGTGTTTCTCAGCATTGGTAAGAAGGGAACACACAGGCTCCTTTTTTGGCTCAGCTGTAAGATTTTGCACTGTGTTCCTGCTTCAGGCATTGTATCCATTACTTTCGCCGAGAAGGTAATGTTTTTGTACAACGTTCGTGTGTGTGTGTGTGTGTGTGTGTGTGTGTGTGTGTGTCTGTCTGTCTGTGTGTATGTGTATGTGTCTGTCTGTCTGTCTGTCAACGCGATAACTCGAGAATGCCTGGATGGATTGTCTTCACATTTGGTAGGTGGGTAGATCTTAGTGAGACCTGGAAATGATTGGGTACCCTGGCAACTTGTTTTATGAATAAAGTCATAAAAAAGTCACCAGTGACGGATCTAGGTACAGCTTCACGGGCAGTGTGACCTTTACGGTCGGGTTCCCCTGCCTAGCTGGGATTAGAATCGATTTTATCGATCTCTGAATCACCTTCATCATCGCCTACTAAACCGCAAGGTCAAGGTTGACTGGAGATGAGAAATTTGTGGTCGGGAAACAATCGAATGATGTCACAAACTGTCCATTAGGTCACAGCTGACCCTTGAGATCAGCGGAAACAGTGGCATCATACCGATTGCTTGAACATCGCCTACTAAACCACAGAGTCAAGGTTGACTGGAGATGAGAAATCTGCGGTCGGGAAACAAACGAATTATGTCACAAACTGTACATCGGGGCACAGTTGACCCTTGAGATCAACAAGAACATGGGCAACATACCAACTACTTATCGTCTACTAAACGACAAGGTTGATCAAAGAGAAGTAACCTGTTTGATTTGTCGTTGGGGAAGAAATGACTCATGTCACAAACCGCATTAAGGGACACAATAGTTCTTAAAAAATTAGGCAAGTACAGAGGTATTATGTCGATCCAACGAACTAGTTAATCATCTCACTATCAAATTTGATCGAAGAGAAGTCACCCATTTGACTTATCGTTTGGAAATTAATGACTGATGTTACAAACTGCATTAGTAAATGGCACACTAGTTCATTAGAATAGGAACAGACAAAGACATCGGATCGATTCAGTAAGCACCTCGGTCATTGACGTCTAATCCACAAGGTTGGCTAAAGACAGGTCACGAAGTACTGAAGGTCAAGCGCGTCGTTCTGTGAAATTTCTCGTTAGAAAAGAAATGAATGATGTCATAAACTGTTTTACGGGGTACAATGGATCTTTAAGCCCAGAAAAGGTGAAGATATTAACTCCCCGAAAAGGTAGTCTCATTCAAATGCATGTCTTTCAATGGCCTTCCTGCCGTGACAACGTTACCTGAATACCAAATATGCTGCCCTGTTTGAATTGTTTGCTGGATAACAAATGAATAACGTCATAAACTATTTTGTATAGCACAATAGCCTTGGAATTATGTACTGGCGAAGACATCCATCTACCAAATAGGCACTTTCTGTACAACGTCATTAAATAACCTCGGCTCTAAGACGTTGCCATCTCGGTATCCGTATTTCACGTGGGCCGAAAAGAATCCTGCCCTAAAATGTGATGAGTCCCTAAATTTCATTATAATAAAACTACGAATGCCAAAAAAAACCTTCCACCAAAAAGGCAGATTCTTGACAATGTCCTTAACTAATTAGCTCCAAGAGAGCGTCGGTATATATCTCCCTGTTGATGAAATGTGTGATGGCTCCGCTGGTTCTCCCCGACTAGGTTATTGGTTCTTTCCACGTCAGTAATTTACCCCAAGCACGCACTTACCGTCTAGATAGATGGGCGGGCTTAGAATGCCCTACACGGAGCGAGCAGAGCTGATAGACCAGCTTTGGCGGCCCTTTTAATCCCCGGAGAAAGATAGGGAATCATGAGGGGAAGCTCCTCAGCTAAGAGAAAGAGCTTTAGCCTGTCCAAACACGAATAACGTCTAGCTAGGTACCCTTCAGGGAATGTTCTTGCAGAATTTAGTTTAGGCATACACATTCTCTCAACATGTCGCATATTCAAGTGGGGAGAAAGATGGAGAATCATGAGGGGAAGCTCCTCAGCCAAGAGAAAGAGCTTTAGCCTGTCCAAACACGAATAACGTCTAGCTCGGTAACCTTCAAGGAATGTTCGTGACGAATTTAGATAAGGCATTCACATTCTCTCAACATGTAGCATACTTATGTGTGATGTATGTGATGTATATGGTGCTGAAAGAACTTTTAAAAAGTCCGATAGAGGAGTACTTTTCGTCCTTCGCTTGTGAAGAATTTATTTCTAAGGGGCTCTCATGCAACCCAAATAAGACTATGGAAGGAATAATGTGATATTGAGTAATGACGAATATGAAAAAAATATATTAGATATTTGAATTATGTGTTGGCACAAACTTATCTTGTTGGTACAGAATTATCTTGTAAACCATCTTGTTAACACATATTGTGCCATAGCATTCAAAGAATGTACCGACTATATCAAGCACTCCAAACTTGAATTAATAATATTATATTTCAATACCTATCACGTCTTCCTAAAATATCTTCTACCTTCAAAGCATTCATTTGAGCCAAATTGTCTCGAAGATATCATGACCGATTCCGTTGTATTCATCTAGGTTTCAATTTATATATGAGAAAAATAAAATACATCGCCCAAATGTGTGTCCTAGACATGTTTGAAATTGAACTGAAAGACGCCATCCCACCAAAAGTAAAATTAAGATCACACAGAGCGTTTCTCCGGGCCTGCCATCCCAATAAAGTGCCAATTATTGTATAAGACAAAGCCAGGCTACTCAGATAGAATGGACGTTTGATTCCGCTATATTCAGCTACGTCCCAGGTTAGATTTCGTAGAAAGAAGACTCGCAGGTCTACATGCAGGTCTACATGTGTCTCAGACAACGTTATAATTGGAACCAAAGACGGCATCATTCTGGCCACAGCTATTATTCCCATCACACAGAACGTTTCTCGAGACCTGCCATTCAAATAAAGTGCAAATTATTGTATACGATAACACCAGACTACTCAGATAGAATGGACGGATGGTCATGATTCAGCTATATGCAGCTATATCCCAGGCTACATTTCAAAGAAAGAAGACTCCGCATGCAATGTGTCTCAAACACCGTTATAAGTGGAGCTAACGGCGGCATCATTCTGGCCATAGCTATTATTCACACCACATTCAGATCACACAGAGCGTTTCTCCTGCCTCTATTCCTATGAAGTGCTAATTGTTGTGCGCGATAATGCCATAGCAGGCTACCAAGATAGTATGGACGGATGATTCCGCTATATTCAGCTACGTCCCAGGTTAGATTTCGTAGAAAGAAGAGTCGCCAGTCTACATGCAATGTGTCTGAGACACCGTTATAAGTAGAACCAAAGGCGGCATCATTCTGGCCATGGCTACCATCCAAAGCACACAGCACAGTGCCAATTATGGTTTACGATAAGGCGAGACTACCAAGTTAGTATGGACGTATGATTCCGCTATATTCAGCTATATCCCAGGTTAGGTTTCGTTGGAAGAAGGCACCGTTATGGTTGGAGCCAAAGGTGATATCATTCTGGTCACAGCTATCGATATCATTCACATCGCCAACCCAATTGTCTTGGGTTGGCGAGACAAAAAAAAAGATGACAAAGTAGAAAGCCCGACAAAAACGCCTAAAAACACGTCAAAAACCAGCCGAAACCCATGCTCTGTTTGGAGAGTAATCAATCTGCCATCACGATAAAGTGCTAATTATTTTATACGATAAAGCCATGTGATTCACATGGACTAGGGATTCCGTTGTTATCAGCTATGTCCAATTATTTTATACGGCCCCGTTTCTCAGGCCCCGTTATAATTGGAACCAAATGCGGCATCATTCTGACCACAGCTATCGATATCTTTCACATCGCTGTCATCAATCTGACATCCCGATAAAGTGCCAATTATTCTATACGATAAATCCAGCCTATTCTGATTGACCAGCTAGCGATGAGTTTGATCAGCCATGTCCCAAGTTAGATTTCAGAGAAAGAAAACTCACATGTCTATATTTAATGTTGCTCAGATAATTGCAACCAAAGGCGGCATCATTCTCGCGACTACTGGTGTAATTCAGAGTACACAGCACGTTATTTCTCTGAACCTACCATTCCGATGAACTGTCAATTAGATTATACGATACTGACAGGCTCCTCAGATACATGTAGAAGGCGGCATCATTCTGGCCATGGCTATCGATATTATTCACATCACTGTCATCAATCTGCCATCCCGATAAAGTGCTAATTATTTTATACGATAAAGCCATGTGATTCACATAGACTAGGGATTCCTTTGTTATCAGCTATGTCCAATGATTTTATACGATAAAGCCAGGCTATTCAGATTGACCAGCTAGCGATGTGTTTGATCAGCTATGTTCCAAGTTATATTTCAGAGAAAGAAGACTGTCATGTCTTCATCTAATGTTGCTTCGACGAAGTTATAATTGCAACCAAAGGCGGCGTCATTCTGCCCACAGCTATTATTCACATCACACAGCGCATTTCCCGGGAATCTGCCATTCCGTGCCAATAATCTAATACAATAAGGCCAGGCTATTTAGATAGACGAGCCATTCCGTTATGATCAGCTATGTAAAAGTTTAATCTCAGCTGGTATGTCTACATCTAATGTTGCTTAGACGAAGTTATAATTGCAACAAAAGGCGGCATCATTCACATCGCAAAGCACGTTTCTCGGGCCTCTGCCATGCCGACGCAGTGACAATCACATTTGCGTTTGAGCGCAAAGGGTGCGATCTGTTCACGGCTCAATGATTACTATAGATTGCCGGGACGCATCAGAGCCCTTCAGAATGCCGATGGCAGCCCCGCGTGTACTCAGTGCGCACCGTGACCAGGGCGTGTGTAAAGCCCCCATTCAACTAGACGGCGCTCTCGCTGCGCTCTCGCTGCGACCGTAATCTGATTTGTATATCCATTGACCATAATTGAAACATCAAGTGTAAAGGTAAGATTGAAAAGAAAAAAAAAACACACACACACAAAAAGTGTCAAACAATTCGTTTCTGATCTTTGGAACTCACTGAGCGCTCTGTTGAATTCTAGGTCGCAGAGAGCGCGTGTGTGGGAGGGGGGATAATGCGTACGTGCACGGTTGTTGGGTAGGGGCGGAGTTAACATCATCAACTTTGCCTGTCCCCGCTGTGTAGAAACTGTGTCTGGATGAACTACACGTACAGGGAGTTGAGATGGGAGGGAAGTTAATAAAAGGAAAGGATTTCTTAGGCACGTTTGTGCCCAAAGGCTGATTGCATGTACGTAGACTTGTAGGGAACATACACGTGACAGGAATGTTATTGACATTAATGTACAAAGAGACTCATTCAAATGCTAGTGTTGGCTATGTCTAGACAAGGTGGGGTTTCTTTGTGAAAGCAGAGGAAGACGGAAAGCCGCTCTGTTTCTATAATCGATTATAATGGATTCTATGATGTAAGAAGTTCTGTTCGTCTGTGAATGTGAGAAAGTTATGGTAGCTCACGGTTTCTTCTTTAAACAGTTAAACGGCTCTTTCACCGCATATTACAAACTGGAAATAAAATGTACTCCATTCCAGTGTGATAAAGGCTACTTTTCAACGTCATAATAGTCATCATTAGAGTAATTTTACCTATTTTATACTTCTGAACTCACAGATAGGCTACTTGTATAGTGACGGCTAAGCTTCAATTGAATGTTCAACATTTTGAATGTATATTCATTTATGCTACACCAACCATATAGTCCATAATTAAGTATCATTGCTTTCGAGTTAGGACCTCGTGATTCTAGTTTCTTGTCGCCCATGCTCATAATATTATTCCCTTGTTTGGGTTGAATGATTTGTGGCTACAAATAAATGATATTATTCTCAATTTTCACGTCATTATCACTTCGGCAAAACTGTTCTTGGTGCTGAACATAAAGGCTGCATTGATATGGGGAAATTGACTCCATGGAGCACTCATCAAACAGATCGATTGGAACATTTTGTCATATTTCCTTGAACGTACAATTAAAGCTCACTACAGGCAGATGAATATCGAGGCAATATATAACCCACTGCTTTGTACTAGTACTGGTCCCAGCACGAAATGACCCCAGATCCTGACGTATCCAGACAAGGGATCCGGTGATCCGGAACCTAGCTAAGATCCGACAGAAGTCGAAGGGATACGGGACTGTACTTACACAACTCAAATCTACCTGCATTGACTTGCATATACAAGTGGTACGTTGAGCCCCACTGTGTGGATATCCCTGAGCCAGCCCCAAAGGAAATGGATCAATCAGCCACATCACTTCAGTATTGTTTAGTATTTAATGGGTTATGAACTTGGAAATGTTGAGTTGATGCATCCTTTTACAATTCAACAATTTCAAGTTCACAATCCATATTCGAATACGTCGGGATGCGCTTTGTGCAGTGATATTATGAAATATCGGTATGGTCTCCCCGACTGCTTAAACCTAGACGAATGAACGAAGTCTAGACTACAATAATGTGCGAGGTAGATTTATCACCGTGTCTGTATGCCTTTTAAGGGCTAGACCTGTTTTACAGTCATAACATGTTTTCTCAGGCATGTCTTCTTGGTCTACTAGTTTTATATTTCCACGAGGTGCCTCATTACCGCCAGTGTAGCACACTGTTGTTCATCGTAATTCAAGTCCATCGTTGTGTCTAGTTGTTCAGTCTGCCAAGCGAATACAAATTGCCCTCGTCCAACCATAGACTTGAAAAATAGTACAATGTAATTTATCATAATTCAAGATGATCGTTGTGTCTACTTTTTCAGTCTGCCAAGTGACAACAAATTGCCCAAAGAGTCCAGCCATAGACTTGGAAACTAGGACAATGTATCTCCCTTTGTCTAAAAGGGCCATCTACTTATCTGAATTAAGAGCAATTTATTTTCTTTCACAGAGAGCCGAGAGAGGGTCAGGAGGGGAGGTTCACCTCCAACACAACCAAAGGTACGATACTTTGCACAGAAGGACGATTCAATGTACATTTAGACTTTTGAGATAATTCATATTTCTATTCTACATTTCTATCTTCATTTCAAATAAAACTAACCAATGTGTTTTAGATGTAGGCCCTGGCTTCAATGTAAAGGACTATGTACTCTGTTGTAGATACCATATCTTGATCAAATGTCAGTAGTGAGCATTCATCCTCACAATAGCCTCCTGGCCATTGACATTGTGTCCGCTTTTTGGTGTTCCCTTCAATAATTTTTGCCATTGACGCAAGCAGTAAGACTCCTGTCTGAAATGGCCAACTGTTTACGTACTGCCGGTCCCTCCCATGGTTTGACAATTTTGATACCTGGCATTCCCACATTCCTGACTAGATTTTGTGTCTTTGGGAATGGCATTTTTTCAGGACTCTGCTCTGCACCATCGAGGTGTAAAATGGATACCTAACTTTAGTTGGGGAGGTAAAGTACAGTGGAAGGATAGCGTTGGGCTCCGCCTTCCAATACAGTGTCCTAGACACAATGGATAACAAGAGTCTTAGGGCCCAAAATCTCCATGAAACTTTTTCTTTTATTAAACCTGTTCCCCCCATTCTATATTGCTCAATGGTATGACCCCCGGCCACATATTGGGGGCTCAGGTTCTACAGTGACCCACTTTCGCTATCAATAGCTAGTAACAGCTGTTAGTAGTGCTACAATGGCCAAAACTGCAAATATAGATTTCCCCATTACTTAGGCAAATCAAGTCCAATTTGCATAATTTGCACTTCATTGTATACAACCCTCTCTAAGCTACCTGCCAAGTAAATAACATGAAAATCTGTCGCTCCTTTCTTCAGTTATTCTCCTTTGAAAATATTTACAAACACGCCATTGCAGTTCCAGTGACACATACCAGGGGGCCCAAAATCGACCTTGACCTTTCTCCTCCCAGCACCTACCCACATACCAAATATCATTTCAATCCATCCACACGTTCTTCAGTTATGCTGATTTTAAGCGCCCGGTGACACATACATACATACACGGTGACACAAACATACACACACGCGCACACGCACGCAAACACAATAACTTCGCATGATTTGCACTTCAGTCTGTACATCTCCGTCCAACCTACCTGCGTACCAAATAACATGAAAATCTGTTGTTCCTCTCTTCAGTTAAACCCCTTTAGAACATTTTTATAAATAGGCCATTGCAGTTCCAGGGACACAAACCAGGGGGCCCAAAATCGACCTTGACCATTCTCCTCCCAGCGCAAACCCACATACCAAATATCATTGCAATCCATCTACACGTTCTACAGTTATGCTGACTTTAAGCATCCGACGACACACATGCAAACGATTTACCTCCTTACTTGTGCAAATTCGGTCTCATTTGCATAGTTTGCACTTAAGTGTGTACAACTTGGTCTAACCTACCTGTGTACCAAAGAACATGACGATCTGTCGATCCACTCTTCAGTTCTTCTACATTGAAGATTTTAACAAATACGCCATTGCAGTTTCAGTCACACATGCCAGGAAGCCCAAAATCGACCTTGACCTTTCTCCACCTAACACCCACCCACATACCAAAAATCATTTCAATCCATGTACAGGTTCTACAGTTATGGTGACTTTAAGCGTCCGGTGACACATACATACACACAAACACCAAACGCAAGCAAAACAGTATCTCCATGAAAAAGCCTTTTTTCATGGAGATAACAACCCGCTGCTCCAAAAGCTATGGGACTGTCTTTACCTATCTTTTTTATTTCCGTTTTGGTCAGGACGATGGACACGGTAGAGTGAGGAAAGTCTCCAGAGGTAGTCCCGTCAGAATGAACCGACCCCCTCCAACGGGCGCCGAACATGCGCAGATGTCCAGAAGCCTTCCCCACGAGTACATGCGTCACTTCCCCCAGGATGCCATGCGGCGGCAGGAGGAGCATGCGCAGAGCGCGAGACGTTCGCCGCAGGAACACCACCGGCGGTACCGACCCTCGCCGGACACCTCCCCCCGACTCAAGACCAGATCCTCTCCGGAAAAACACTCCTCAAGACAGACTCAATTGGGGCAAGACGGCGAGAAGGATAGAAGGCAGAGGAAAAGCTACAACACAAGTGTATGATGTTTAAGAAATCTAAATCTACATCTACATTTAGATCCATTTGAGGTTTCATGGGCCAATGCAACGGCGCAGACTGAGGCTGACAAGGCCTAAGTTGTCCCTCAGGGCACTCAGCTTGAACAAAAGACCACATTCTTTTAACGCTGGAAAAGAATGAAAAGGGTTTGGCTTCTGAGCTGTTTGGGCACAGGCCAATGTGACAAATGAACTAAAAGGTGCATGTGAAGGCGAGTGCGAAAAGGTCTATGAAAAGGCTTGCGGAAAGGTGTATGTAAAGGTTTGCGGAAAGGTGTATGAAAAGGTTTGCGGAAAGGTGTATGAAAAGGTTTGCGGAAAGGTGTATGTAAAGGTTTGCGGAAAGGTGTATGAAAAGGTTTGCGGAAAGATGTATGAAAAGGTTTGCGGAAAGGTGTATGAAAAGGTTTGCGGAAAGGTGTATGTAAAAGTTTGAGGAAAGGTGTATGTAAAAGTTTGAGGAAAGGTGTATGAAAAGTTTCACGGAAAGGTGTAGGAAAAGGTTTGCGGAAAGGTGAATGAAAAGGTTTGCGGAAAGGTGTATGTAAAAGTTTGAGGAAAGGTGTATGAAAAGTTTCGCGGAAAGGTGTAGGAAAAGGTTTGCGGAAAGGTGTATGAAAAGAATTGTGTATAGGTGTAGCATTGATCAAAAATCATCTATTGGTCACGCATGTGAGGTTTGTAGTAACGAAGGGTTTAAAACGAATATGTCGGTGGAGTTAATGTGGTGAGGTGAGTTCTGACTATTGGAGCCCGTTGACGATTGTTATTGCCCTGTGCTGAAAGGCATTTGTAGCATCTATGTGCTTTAGATGGGCGTCTTGTCAGTCAATGGTGCTAGAGTCATACCGAAGGGTATCTAAAACAACGACGTCTACGGTGACAGCTTTGCCATGTGTCAAGAGAAACCATCACACACTACGTGGTTCATGAAATGTTGCGATAATCTTTCAGATATCCGCCTTTGTAATGTGAAAAGTGATGTAAATTGTAATGTATTTTGGAGGATGTCACTTAGTTTTCATGAAAAGAAAAATAGACATTAGTATTATGTAAATAAAAACAACTCTTGATGTTCCTCGATGTTTAATAATCGAAAATATGGAAATGAGTAATAAAATAGAACAATTATGTCATACAACTTTGAGGTATATACTGTCATTATTCAAATTAGTTTTATATTAGACAGCGGAACAAGATAGACTCCAACTGCATGTCAGAGAGAACTGTTGGGTAGTAGTCCACTGTTTTCTGCTGCTGCAGTAGTTGAAACATCCTGCAGCCGCATTCAGTCTTCCTTCAGTCCCTTACAATTTGCCCGATTCGCTGCGAGCTTCCTTAGCTCCCGTAAGTTTCTTTCTGACCGCAACGGTCCTTGACCTCTTTCCTTCAGGTCTGCCCTCAGTAGGCTCGGTAAGCTTTTGCAGTTGGGTGGTAAAGTAATAACCCACTAAGCACAATATTGTCACAGCGGCACCTTTGAGAATACCGTGTTACCGAGGATTGGCCAAAATTTGGTAGATGTTGCAGTAAACTTATGTGCTGTCAGATGTGTCGCTTTTATGTCGACACTTAATGGTACCATGCTTTAGATCAACCTTTCTTCAAAGATATGTCATCTCTTCAACTGGATAAGACTCGGAGATTTCTTCCGCACATCCATTACTCTTCTGAACCGTCACTCGAATAAACTGGCAGAGCAATCAAGTACATCAATCTTGAAATCAATAGTCAGTCGTAAGGGATCGTATGCACTAGTATTAATTCCTTCTGCCAGTTCATTCTAGTGATGCTGAAGAAGAGTGCTGGATGTCACTCGAAATGTCCGGGTGTAATCTCCGAATCTTATCCAGTTGTAGTGATTGAATCGTATTTGAATATTGTTTACCTGGATGTCTAACCTTCATTAACGTATCATCCTTTCTTTATTCCGAAACGTTTAAGCAGTCTTCTGCGTATAATCATGTCCCAATTGGTCCTCTGCCACGTCAGAAGGTAGCAGGTATGTCCGGACATGGTGATCGGCTCGTTCCATCTTGACGCGGGAATAATCATCTGTCGCCCTTTTTCTTTCTGTTCGTGGCAGAAAACAGAGATATCGTCCAAAACCTGCTGGAAGTGACTGAGCTCCTCGAGAAAACTCGCTCCTTCAAGTCGAATTTGCTGCCACAAGGATCGTTTGAAATGGTCGTAGAGTGCGTGGTCTACAGGACTGGACTCCCTGTACCTTGCTTTCATTTCGTTCGTGATCGGAAGAGACGTGTTCCCCTTTCTTTCCCGTTGTCTCCTGCCCACATCGTAGATTATGTCGTTAAGAGACCAACACATTTTTCTCTTTAAAAGAACCAGCGAATGATTAAGATGTTCCAGTATCAATATCATGGAAAACTGTTTATCCACCTTGCTCACAAACTCGGTTGCCGTGTCCAGTGAGTTGTATCCTAGGTCCCTAGCCATGCAGTTTTTCACACACCTCCCGGCGTAACACCTCCTGTGACGTCCGACAAACACCTTATCCCATCCACTAGGATCCTGCAGATACGTCATTATAGCAGATTGTCCACCGGGGCCAGTTTCAGTCATATTCTTGAAGAATTTCCACATCTTAAAGTAGTCAAAAACGGAGTTCAGTCTGGCGATGGGGTTTCTCAAGATGGCGACGAATCTGGTATCCGGGTGCATGAAGCGGTCGAAGACGGTTTTGTTGAAGATGAAGTGATGGGCGAAGATGTTCCACTTGGGATTTCCAGGAAGCTGCAAGACGTTGTTCTCCTTGATGACTGTCCCGCAGCCGATGCTGGGGAAGTCTCCTCGTCTGGGAAGGGCTGGGATGAGGTCGTGCTGGTGGGCGTAGCGGAGGAAGAAGGACTGCAGCGTGGAGGAGCCGCACTTGTACACCTTGATGAAGGCCACGTTGTCGTGAGGAGTGCAGGCAATGCTGCCGTTGGCGCCTGGAGATCTTGGGAAAGATGTAATAATAGAATTAAACATACTTATAAGTTTTCTTAGTATTGTGAAACGTGAAGTGAATAGACTTCAACTCTGTCAACATTGTCTTACCGTCAAAATTAACTTTGCCCCGATGAAGGTTTGTTTGTTTTATTTGGACCTCCATTAGTGTTCAATTATTACAAATGTGTTACAAAACTGTTCATCTGTGAATATTTTCGCCAGGTTGGTAAGGCCCTATTCAAATTGCCTGCAATCGCGCTGCGCTCTCGCTGCGACAAATGTCGGATTTGTCTAATCCTTGATTTCATAGTTGGATTATCACGCAACACTTAAAAGTATGGCTAAAATATAACAATATACACAAAGCGTAAAAAGATTTTTTTTTTAATCTCTGAAATTCGTAGAGTGCTCTGTTGAATTCTAGGTCGCAGAGAGTGCGCAGCGAGAGCGCCTCCTAGTGGAATGGGGGTATAAATGACTGAATAACAAAGTTCTTCATCGACAACCAAGAGAACCAGTCAGTATCGCCCTGAGGGAGTTGACCGAAGGTCATCCAAACGTCGGCTTTTGTAACTCCGTGGTTGTGAATAGATAACCCAATTATTCCAAACTGTTCATATCTGTATACTATAATTTAGATGACCTTACAAATTAACTTCTCAAAGATCTTAATCTTATCAATCCTAATCTAACATGAAACAGCGTGACCTACCCAGGACTGTGCCTTTCTGAGAAGTCCAACTGTCCCTGAACACGGGTCATCGACGAATAAATTCCTTTCCTTCCTTTTCGTAACTGGCGCCAAAAAGTTCCGGATTCCAGCCCGACATATTGGAGCAGAAGACAGACCGTCCCTGACAGGAGAATGAGCACTGCGAGACATGTTTTGATGGTCCTAAGGCCTCCGAATTCCATGTTGAACGAACAACCCCCGAACAGTAGTGGTTGTCTTCATATGTAGATTGCAAGTATTTCAGTGTTGTTTCTGACAAGCTTGAAGAAACTGCCAAAATATAATTTTATACCTCATTGGATAATCAAGCACATGGCTACCATAGCAGCGACTCCTACTAACGTGTTCCCAGTATACATTGTTGATCTGGTAAACGTAAAACAATAAACCATATGGGACAGGACAAGACCTGGATGCATGATAATGCATGGCCTAGGTCATCGTCCTTTGAACTTTCACCTCCGATCTGACCTCGGGCAATGTGACCTTCAAAATAGCCAACATTCATTTTTATTGCAAATTTCGCTTTCACGAAGACGTCAAAGCATACAAAAGAAGAGAATGTAAGCAATTTGTGCTCGTAGTCATTCTTCCTTGTAAACATCATATCCAGAAGACGTCAGCTGGTTTAAAATGAGGCCAGGGTGACCTTTGTGCCATTTGTGTCACTACTACGTCACAGTATTAAACATCGCCCCGTCGGACCGGTTTGGTTACATCAAGACTACTGGCTGTAAGTCAGAGAAAAGGGAGGGGGGCGATTCGTCTGGTTTGTAATGACACAACTTCACACAAGCATAAAACAAAAATCGGACTCACCCCAAATTTTCGACTGATCAGCTCCAGTCTTTGATTCCTTGACAAAGATTGGAGCTCATCAGTAAAAAAAATCCAATCTTTTGTGTTGGCAATTTGCAGTTCACCTTTGATTCAGAATGACTTCTACCAACACAGATGAACTTTCAAGTGAAGTACAAAATATGGTGAAGACTTATTTAGCAGCTTTAAAAGATCTCTGTGCGTCTCTGTTTAGGCCAGCCTTTCTTTGGATACTTTGGATACTTTATTTCCTTCATTAGCTACATACCACTCATGGTATGTAGCTAATCTTCCTGGAGTACATCAGAAAATACATAAGACAGACTACATAAAATTGACCACAGACTACTTTAAAAAATGACTGCATTAAAATGAATCATCACCTCCCGGCTACGTCACTACGTAACCATAACTAAGCAACTTGATCACAAACGACCAATTCCGAACGATTGATGATTGTGTAACACTATAGGGAGCGAACAGGAATGTATTCTTTTGCTACACATCACCTGTACCATGCCTTCCTGAGGGGTTATTGATAGCAGAATTCGGCAAGAATATATATGGTGACTATATGATGATGTCCAGGGGATAGAGGTCGCGTTGAGAGTAAGATTTTCCCCTAGTTTGCAAACTGTACTCCGTCTATGTCGGCTAAATCCTATGGCATATTATTGATATCACCCATCTAAATATAATGTGAAAGAAGACCTTTATTGTACATGTTTGCCCCACTGGGCTAAGCAGAGGTCACATGTTATACATATTGATGAGTATATAAACATTCAGCACACTGTAGTACTTTCGACTTTCACTCGTTTCTTGGTACATGTACAATGTAATTGTATAAATGTAGGAGGCTGTATCATTAGTTAGAGTTTGTTTATCGAAGGCTGTAAGAAATATAAATGTCTCTTTGCTATTCAGGTATCTGAAGTAGGGGAATTTGCTTATTCTCATTTATTTGGCCAATATCTATTATTTCCAGCAACCTAGTTAGTCTTTTAGAGAATAACACACCAGCACGAAACATCAAAGGTTCGCCGTGTTCCTTCCTCATCACAAGGTTCTTTGTCGAACATTGCTGTGAAGGTCATGACCTCGCAAGCGTATAATTTACCCGTCACGTATTCACGCACCGACTGCAGCCCTGAAAGGTCACCCGTGACGCGGGCGGCATTGTCAGATAAAGACGTAGAGCAGGCTGGGGGTCGGGGGATCGGCGAGTATGTCACAGATACAAACTCCTGCGTACCAAACCGGCATAATGCAAGACTTTATACCCCGCATTCCACCAGGACGGCGACCTCGCTGCGACCTGTGATTTAACAGAGCTCTCAACGAATTTCATTGATAAAAAAATAATATTTTTACACTTTGTGTGTTTTGTTGTCTTTTCAGTCATACGTTTATATTTTGCATGATATTCCAACTGTTGTTGAAGTCGAGGGTTATACAAATCCAGCATAGGTCGCAGCGACATCGCAGCGAGAGCGCAGCGAGGTCGCTGTATAGTGGGATGGCCTTATCTGCATCAAACATAAAGTCCATGTCTTCTCGAGTTGACGTTTTTTTGTAGTGTCAGATAAAGAAGTAAAGTGGGCTGGGGGTCAGGGGAGCAGCAATCACGTTACACCTGGGTACCAAGGTGGGATAATATGAGACTTTGTCTGCATCAAACGTAACGTCCATGTCTACTCGAGTTGACGGGTTTATTTTTGTGGAGCGTGCAGATGAAGTAATCATGACGCATGAAGGTGGTGTTGTCGACTGGCGTTAGGCTGAACAGTGCACATACATGAGTGAGTCTGACTGCGTGTAATTGGAGATAAATGATGTTTTGGTCGTGTGCGCTGGGGCGGAAATTGTACCGACTGTTGGGAAACGTTTGAAGGGATTTTTAGCTATACCGTGGTTGATAAAGTTCAGGCGTGGACATTAAAAGCAACGACGTTTAAAGTATCCGTTTACATCAGGTTCCTATGTTGTATCAACAGAACAAACATATATAGCATGTTTTCACACCTTGGTTACATAAATGACCAAAGAAGAATTTAGTATACGTACTTTATCCATTGCACTGTTACCTATTCTCCCTGTGGAGGATAAACGGTCGACTGATAGATTACTACAACAAAGGGGATAAAACACGGGAGTAGAACTGACGCCTTGAGACAACATAAGATGATCAAACTGTCTTTATTAAAAGAAGTATGTATGTCCAATGTACACAATTATACCTCACCAGTTTTCAAACGTTACAGTACTGAATGTATGTATACATTTGTGATATCAACAATAGACTTTCAATAAGGACCGATAACGTTCAGCAAAAATATAAACAAATATTTCAAACCCTTCACATAAACAGTAAACATAGCATGATGTCAATGATGTTTTACAATCGTTGAACTAATTCATTACTATCATATATGTCTAATTTCATTTGTTGATATAGATACAAAAAGATTGAATTTCATAAGAAACACGCAACATACATACACTCCTGCTTCAAAATGTAAATAACGAATGAACAGCTTTCTCTAACACTAAAATTACGTTTCAGTTCAAACTGTCACATTGTTTAGTGTTCTTTTATGTCAGCCCAGCGGTCACCAAAGTCTTTCTTTTCCTCTACATTCCCGTAGTGAATCTTTTGCATCCCTCTGAGGTTCTCATCCCAGGTTAACCGGTTAAACTTCAGCTTGGTGCAAAGGCTCCAGGTTATGTAGATCTCCTTGCTATAATCTGTCCCTCCCACGATCTTGAACTTCCCATCATCTTCTTGGCACCGCTCGTTCACTATCTTTAAGATTCGCTCAAACTCCCAGACCTCCTCATAGAAGTCCCGACCTTCCAAGCTGATCTGACGCCACAGTGAGGCGTTGAAGTGCTCGTACAGGTGGTAGTCGATGCGGCTGGACCGCTTGTACTTGGCGACCATCTTTTCCGTGAAGTGTTCCTTCTCCTCGTAGTTGGTCATGTCGTCCTCGTCAGCGACCCAGTAGAGGATGTCCTCCATCTGCCAGCACATCCTCCTCTTCAGGAGGACCAGGGACCAGTTGATGTGCTCCAGGATCAGAAGGAGGGTGAAGTCCTTGCCGATCTTGTGGATGAACGTGTCGATGGCTTGCCCGTCCAGCTCGCCAGGCGGCAGTCCCAAGTCCTTCGCCATGCAGTCCTGGACGCAGGCGTCGTGCTCGAAACAGGTCGCAGGGTGGCTGAACACCTTGTCCCAGTGTGCCGGATCTCTGAGGTACTTCATCAGTCCGGTATCGTTCTCTTTCCCCTCGAGACCCGGGAAGTACTGCTCCAGGCGCAGTGCGTAGAACACGGACCTCAGGCGGTTGATAGGCTTTCTCAGAATGCCCACGAACTCCGTGCCGGGGTGCATGAAGCGGTCGAAGTTGGTCTTGTTGTAGGTGCTGTGGTGGGCGAAGATGTTCCACTTCACCCCTGGAGCCAGCTCCATGACGTCACTGTCCTTGATGACGCTCCTGCACCCGACCCATGGCGACTCGGGCATGCGCGGTAGGCCGACGACGAGGTCATGGTCATAGGCGTACCGGAGGAAGATGTTCTGTACGGTGGAGGACCCGCTTCTGTGGACCTTGATGAAGGCAATGTTGTGGCGCGGCTTGCAACCATCACGGTCTATTTCAGGGCTAAAGCCGACGGGGGACAGAAGATTATTATCAGTACTGTTACGTTAGCTGTTTGTGAATAAGCATAGTACATTTACAGTGGGCTAAAAACGAAGTCAAAATATTCAAAGAAACAAAATAGATTAACAGCAATACTATCCCCGCGATCGGAAAAAATTCTATTCTGTTGGGTTGTCTGGTTGTGTATTAGGATACTACATTTACAGTGACCTAAACACGGAGCCAAAATAAGCAAACAAATAAACAAACGAAAAAAAACCCAACAATACCCACCCTGTAGTGGGATGAATGGTTGTGTATTCCATCGTGCTGTTGCTGCTATCCTCTTCTTCCTCTTCTTCCCACGGCGGTTTGATCTCGTAATCGGCGTCCTCATGTCTGTGATGTTTGTGGTGAGACCTTAGCACGGCCTCGCCATGTTGCGTAGCCCCGCCATGGTGGCGGTTCCGTGCTCCCTTCTCCACCGGCCGGTTGAACGTCGTGTAGGTAAAAATACCGACGATGACAAGGAGTATGATCCCCAGTGTTCTCTTCGGACTCTTCATGACGATATCTTTGGAGTTTCGCATGAAAACGTCGCTCCAGAAGAGATATTCTCTCTCATTACTGTGAAGCGTATCTGTAGTGAAATTCTCCCTGTTGAAGATTAAGTTGATGAACAGGTTTTTTGGGGGGAGTGAGGTCTCCAGACTGCTGCGTCACAAACGTGTTGTTGGCGAAGTAATTGCCTCCGGATTTCATACCTGACCTCCTCATGCGTCATAGTGGAAAGGTCAACGTACCCAGCCAAAAAACCGGACCTGTCGAAGTTTTTTCTTAAAGAGAGAAACATTTTCGACCTGAAGAGAATGGTGAGTAGATGCCCCCTAGCGCCACAAAACGGCTTTGCAAGCATGTAATACTTAGTTGTAAAGACCCTGTAATTTTGCTGTGTCGATAAAGATTTTCACTAAGAAAGCTACTCATGTTGCATACTGCGTCTAAATCTTTCTTACGCGGGTCTCAATCATTAACAATTTGTTTTGATATATATTCTGATCATGAACCATAGAACGTCATCTCTATACAGGGACATACAAGTTACATTGTACAACGTTGATATCTTTAAAAAAATCACCACCATTCCGAGGACGTCCTCGTGACAAACTGCCAACTACTAATTTTGTTTTCTGTCACCGTTGTAAATGTGATGTTTCGTAAAAGTAACGTGACCACAGACTCAAATTACTTAACATATTTCTCAATGCTGCCAAACCGTTACACTGCTACATAGGCTAACATTGGCGAAGGTAATACTATTTCTTACAAGTGTATGGTTTTATTTGGTTCCCATGTGTGGCATCATTATGAGATTCTAATATCAAACCAGGCTTGGGATTTGGTCAACAACAAATGTTTTAGAAGCAACCGTGACTTCGGCTAGCTCAGAGAAATGACTTATACACAAAGAACCGTTTTTTACGCTATTGACGACATATCAAAAGCACCACTGATACCACTATGACGTACGTGGCAATTACTGTACGGAAATTACTGCTGCATCAATTCTTAAAGAGGGGCTCTGTCTCTATCTATATATACTCATATAACAGACGTAAGGCTGCGGGCGCAAATCTCGAGGCAATTATGAAATTGCCAATCCCTGGATGAACAGTTATGTAAAATGTTTTTTGACCGCTCTGGAGGTGTCAATGGGGTCTTCTGTTGCCTCAGAAACTAAAGGTTCTGGGTTCGAATCCATGGCAGGTCTAAGTGTTGTATTCCTGGGAAAGACACTTAGAATCTATTTCCTCTCACGACACAGGTGAAAATTAGTACATAGCTTCGGTTAGTTGTAGGCCCCGTTTTTTAATTAAAGAACCCGCCACACATCTCACATCAAAGGTGACGCTGACCTGTTACGTCTATCCTTCGACAAATATGGTAGATATCAATAGATACTGAGGAGTAGCTAAGTACTTAAGCTTAGTGAGAGTGTATTATGTAACCAAAAATACAGACTTAGCTTCAAAATGTGCAAACTTTATTGTCAAATTTCCACAAGAAAGGAACAATTTCACATGCACAGAATATTCAATGATCGTCGCATTTTTTGAATACGAAGTCACTTTTAAACTGAAACCCTGATTTTCACAGATTTGCCACTGAGATATTTTCCCAGTCTTTCTTTGTAAAACTGTCGGACCACAGGTAGCGACAACGCAAACATCATTGGATCTATGGAGGACGCACACTTCGCTATGGCTGCAGCTACCATGACATACGTGACAGGAACCGTGATGTTGCACAGACTTAGGAGGACCACCATAGCATATGGCGCCCAGCTTACACAGAACAAGGCTGAGAGTCCTAGCGAGACAACCGCGGTCTTTGTGTCCCTTTTACAAGTCAACTCTGATGCCGGCACTTTCGCATTCTGCCTGGACCTTCTAACGGCCACAAAAATATAGCTATAACAACAGACTATACCAAGTAACGGAAGCGCAAAGGCGCACAGTAACAAAGCAAAGACGTATGCTCTTGACAGGTCGTCAACAGCTATGTAGTCAAACATGACACTAACGCCGGTTTGATCTATGATGAATCTGTTCCACCCTAAGAGAGGAGGCAGCATGAGGAGGATGGAGTAGAGCCAAGTAGCAGCTACAGACGTCAGCATCTTGCCGTGTGTGATGGCTGTTGCAGCGGCGAGTGGGTTGAAGGCCACGGTGAGTCGCTGCACGGCTATGGCGAGTTGGGTGGTCATCAGCACTAGGGTCATCACACTGACACTGAAGCCGACTAGATCGCGACCTGGACGTATAAATGACGATGAACGTTATTACATCATCATCATCATCATCATCATCATCATCATCATCATCATCATCATCATCATCATCATCGTCATCATCATCATCATCATCACCATCGTCGTCATCATCATCATCATCGTCATCATCATCGTCATCATCATCGTCATCATCATCGCCATCATAATCATTATTTTGCATTCCAATTTTACTCCTGTGAGGTACACTAGGTATAGCCTGGGTGCCATCCTATTTCTACCGGGGGCTCCTACACTCGCTACCCTAAAAAATGTTAGGGTAGCGAGTGTAGGAGCCCCCGCCGAAGAAATAGTATTGCATCCAGGCTACACTAGGTAAAGTTTAACCACGTACGTGCACACAAAACACAGAGATGCACATACCTTGGACAATAAAATACTCCTCGATTGAATATTACAAGAACACGAAGTTCCTACCGAATTCTCCAAAGGTCCATGTGTGTGCGAAGCTTGCCCAGACAGTGATGGGACAGTACACCACGCACAGCAGGCCGTTTGTCAGGCACAGGTTTACCACCAGGTAGTGCTTCGGATTCCGCAAAGCTTTACACCTGCAGGAGGAAAGGAAAGAATTTTTGAATTAAAAAAAAAACAAATATTGTACGGGTCTTGTTGGCAAATGTGCTAGATTTTGGCACATCGGCAACCAAATCCGTAGTGTTTTTTGGCACACTTTTAGACAGATTAGCCGAATAGGCTAGGTGGGCGTCACTCGGACGCCAAAGGAAGAAATGTCATCTGTCTACTACTTCAAAAATGCTATCTTTTCGACCAACAAATGTTGTATAAATCTGTTCTCTGTTGGATTCACATGTTCCAAGACAAGAATTAAAGGGTCATATCTTGATAGCTACTTGACGAAAATTAGTCTGCGTCGTTGAAGGTTAGACATCCAGGTAAATACTATTTAAAGACAAATCAAACTCTACAACTGGATAAGATACGGGCGTTTTGAGTGACATCCATCACTCTTCTTCAGCTTTACTAGAATGAGCTGACAGAACAAAGTAATGATAGTACGAAAAAAAAGGTTGATCTAATCTACGGACACAAATTATGTTTAATGCACATTGATAAGACATATAGTGATGCAACAGTTAACTTACGCGTATAAAGCTTGAAGAGCCAGACCGTTTCCGAGGGTCCCGGTTAGCCCAGCCAGGAGAATGACCACCCCGAACACGGTCTGAGCACTGGCGGACGGCGCGTCAACAACCTCCGCCGAGGAAACATTGTCCTCTCGGTGATTGTCTCCGAAAAATAAGCGGTTGGAAACGTTTCTGACGTCCATACCATGCATGTCTGTGCTTCCAATCTTCAAGCCTCGTTATGATTGCCACGTTATCCAAATGATTCCAATGACATGTCAGCAAAGGACAGCTATTCACTTTGATTAGCGAAAAACATGAGCATGTGGGTCAATAAAAAAAACTTCAAAGCACCATTTATGTAACTTCATGGCGAATGTTGCTGATAGCGCATGTCCTGCCTTAAGGCGTCCATCTCAAACGATTTGCTTGACTTAACAGAGCTTGCGCTTCAATTGGCCTGAATTGGAGTCTCACGGTAGAGATTGTTCTGAAGATTAAATGTCCTGCTGTATATTTACCCTGGGGGCAGCACACGCAGGGTTGCTCCGTCCCTACATGCGCCGGAGGTTTGTGTACTACAGAAACTAAAAGCACAAAAACAACAAAAAAAAGGAAGGGACCTAGTCTTTAGAAGATCCATAGGCTTCCGTCCGACTCTAACGTTCAACTCTTACAGTAACAGAAATGACCAAACGAACGGACACTAATCATATATAATATTTCACTCTATTATGTGTTTTGTACCATTCGTATGTGTGATAACATACGTTTATAGTTTTATTCAAACTTTAATGATAATTTAATGTTGTAATCTGTGTCTTAAATTTGTTATATTTTGTCTGACCCTAACCTCTTCTCTTATGGCCTCAATGAAAAGCGGCCTGCAAGCGGATTGGAGTTTCTCATGAATATACAAAATTCAAACAAAATTCCACTGGCCCCTTTATCATGTAACGCAGACGCTACTACACTTATATAAGC
Source organism: Branchiostoma lanceolatum (assembly GCF_035083965.1). Classification (NCBI taxonomy): domain Eukaryota; kingdom Metazoa; phylum Chordata; class Leptocardii; order Amphioxiformes; family Branchiostomatidae; genus Branchiostoma; species Branchiostoma lanceolatum. The sequence goes on along the minus strand of NC_089738.1, from coordinate 18,349,583 downwards.
GGGTCAGTTTGTCGACAGAAATTGCTAATATTTTTAACATTTCAAACATTTGCCATCGGCGATATGACGCAAAATGGCACGAATCACTGCAAATCTTGTTTTGATGAATATTCATCATTATTCATTCAGCTTTTAAGCCAGTGGCAATGCTGAGATTTCTAATAAAGTTATCTTGTATCCGATTTGGAACTGAACTAAGAATTTGACATTCTGGGCGTGGTCATTTTTTTAGCGTGACCGCAAGACAAAATTGGCGAAAATTCGCAAAGTTCGCTCAGTCCAGTGAAATACCCGCTTTAAAGTGTACCGTTTTCAGATATGGTATCGACCGTTTTAAATGGCAACGACCCTTCGGGAGACTAAAATCTGTCCCATGAACAACTTCCGGCTTGCCAATTCTCGGCCATGCCATCTGAGTGATAGTCACCTGTTATGTCAATCCTTCCACAAACGTTGTATATCTCAATATAATGATAATAGATAAATAAACACTTGTCAATGAGCTTAGTGACAATGTGTAATTGGCCCTGGGTATCATCAATACAACGGTTACATACAAGTGGTTTCAAAAGGTGTAAATTGTAAAAGTATTATTCATTTCGTTTATGTTAAGATATCCTTTTTCTATCCTAATTTGTTATGATTTGTAAGTGCACCCTTGGTTATTAGTTACTCAGTGATAGTTAACTGGAGAGACTACCCTTAAGACTTATAAATAAGTAAATAAAAAGATGTAGAGGCATTTGAAAGTTTTTGTCGAGGAGTGAATTGGTGTACATGAATTTGACAATGAACCGTCAAAAAGAAGTCTTTCAGGTTGGGTCTCGGGTAGATTATCTGATGCCTTGATTCTACAATTGAAAAAAAAGTCGCAACAAACGTTGAGATTAGTCTTTAGTCTTTATTTGAATTGCAACAGCACGATTCATAATGGTGCAACAGGCAGCGAAAGGTTAGTGTTACATCGACACTGACATTACAAACTTTATTGTCAAATTGCCACAAGAAAGTAAACAATTTAACATGCACAAAATACTCAATGATCACCATATTTTGTCACAAATTAATATAATTTTGTTGCACAACAAGTTTACAAGGTACAAAATAGGGAATCTAGTGGTACATATTCCTATTTTTCACATCACGAATTGAATACGAAGTTGCTTTTACACTGAAGTCCCGAGTTTCACAGATTTTTCACAGAAATATTTTCCCAGTCTTTCTTTGTAAAACTGTCGGACCGCAGGTAGCGACAACGCAAACATCATTGGGTCTATAGTAGAAGAACACTTCGCTATGGCTGCAGCTACCATGACATACGTGACAGGAACCGTGATGTTGCACAGACTTAGGAGGACCACCATAGCATATGGCGTCCAGCTTACACAGAACAAGGCTGAGAGTCCCAGCGAGACAATCGCAGTCTTTGTATCTCTCTAACAAGTCAACTCTGATGCCGGCACTTTCGCATGCTGTCTAGACCATCTAACGGCCACAAAAATATAGCAGTAACAACAGACTATACCAATTAACGGAAGCGCAAAGGCGCACATTAACAAAGCAATGACGTACGCTCTGGAGAGGTCGTCAAGAGCTAGGTAGTCAAACATGACACTAACGCCGGTACGGTCTACTATGAACCTGTTCCACCCTAAGAGAGGAGGCAGCATGGGCAGGATGGAGTAGAGCCAAGTGGCAGCCACAGACACCAGCATCTTCCCGTGTGTGATGGTTGTTGCAGCGGCGAGCGGGTTGAAGGCCACGATGAGTCGCTGCACGGCTATGGCGAGTTGGGTGGTCATCAGCACTATGGTCATCACACTGACACTGAAGCCAAACATGTCGCGACCTGGCCGTAGAGATGAGAATTACAATGAAGTTTATTGCATTATCATCTGTGTTGGTAGTAGTCATAGTACAATGCTAAACCTTCTTCCAATACCTTAATGTTGGAAGAAGGTTTAGCATTGTACAAAGTCAATTGCATAATCCTAGAGAGGATACAAAAGGTATTTTCCCCTCTGCTAGCTCAATGATCAAATTGAGGAAATCAATGATAATGATAGATCAATGATAAACGTTCAACCCTTGCAATATCCTTTTATCTTTCCTTTCAAATAATAAGTACAATCAAATCTGGTGTCGACAACCATCCAGGGGATTGAGAAAAAAATGATTGGTGTGTATGTGTGTGTGTGTGTGTGTAGGGGGGAGGGGGGGGGGCTACTCAAAACAAATGGGCTGGTTGGCCGAAAAAAAACCCATTACGTTTTGCACAATATACACCTTAGTTTCCAGGAAACATGTATGAAAAAGAAGCTTGAGTTTATAATTCTAATATTCTATGTGAATGATTTCAATAAACCTTCAGAGCCGTGTTTGTCTAACAATCCAAGGTGGTCTTTGTGTAGGTTGTAGAGTCACAAGACAGCCAAAGTGCTTCCAGATTTTCCATGTCGAAATTCCCACTGGTCCAATTTGTACTTTGCACAATAGTGACATGCTTCACTGGTTTTGCCTTAATATGCTTTGCTTATTTTGGCTTGTGGATGAAGCAAACATCATCAATTTCAGTTGTTAATTGGGGCATGAACGGGGACTGTAAAGAATCGAGGTTGCTGGCCTAGTGGATAAGACTGTTGGTCGGTTAGCAGAGGGTCTTAAGGTGGAAGACAGGCATGCCGCAGCACTGCTGGGAGAGTCTTAAAAATACTGCTTAGTGTTATGTATGGCTCTTGATTTTTCTCTCATTATTTGCCTTTTATCCAATCACTCGAGCACTCACAGTGACATACGGGTCAATGACCTCTGCAAACACGCTATCTGACGAGCAGAGCAGTTTTCACATCCAGGCTAGAGAAGCTAGCTTTCTGGAGGGAGGGAGGGAGGGAATAGCTAAATGGGAGGCTCTGATTGGCCAAGCTGTTCCAAAAGGTATCGGCACCCAATCAGGACGTTGGAAACTGCAACTTTGCCCCTGAAGTTTGCGGTAAAACAGTAACATATTGTGGGAAATGACGCCAGATGAAGAAAATATAGGTACATGTCTAACAATTTGAAATCAGATGGTTATTTCTTTTTTGTTAATATCGCTGGCTCCCATCTTAAGGGGAGACGCAAGAGTTAGCGCCTAGAACCCACACTGAGAGAGTAAAAAAAACAGGGTTTAAACAATTTTGGTGGCAGTTAAAAAAATCTGGCCAGTATAGGAGTGGCTGTGGTGGGATAGACTCTGTATTTGCTGAATTAGTTAAAATAAAAGGTCTGTCTCTACCTTGTGGGGTTTGGCACCCCCATGATATAGTGGGGTGGTCTTCAACTGGGTGTCTGAAGCCTGAAGGACCTATCCAAGGGCTCTGATTAGGCTGGGTTTATCTGCAAACTAGCCGTATTGAATTTGTCAGGAATACATCTAATTACAGCTGACATAACAGGTTAGCATTTGAGGGTAAGTTTTTGTAGTCTGATGTTTTTATTCCTGAGATAATGACATCTTTTCTTTCACTTCCCCGTAGGGCTACATGCATTACTGGCATTTATTGTAACTGTTTAGTCTCCCCTTAAGAATGAACGGGTCTGTTTTGATGTGGCTTACGACTGCAGGTGGAAGGCCGACTAGGTTTGACTGTGTGATGCTAGCCTGCCTTTTTCTGATCTTTTGTTCAGCCATAGAATACGGAAGGACACAAAAGTGACAATAGTACTGCTACGTTGATGAAGGTTAGACATTTAGGTAATGAGATACGCCAAGAAACAGTTACTGGATACAATTTTTAAATTTTGAAAAAATGTGAAAAATAATTTTGAAAAAATTTGAAAACAAAGTTGAATTCGTTTTATCCAGTTGCTTAACGTCTGATTTGTTAGATATATGACTCAATTTTCGTCATCTGGCGTCGTTTCCCACAATATGTTACTGCAAACTTCAGGGAAAGTTGCAGTTTCCAACGTCCTGATTGCCGATACCTTTTGGAACAGCTTGGCCAAAACAATTATTTTTATCCAGTTGCTTGAGTAACTGTTTTCGGCGTATAATAGTACTGCTATATATTAAATATCAAAAGAACGCCATATTCCTACCGATTTCTCCAAACGTCCATGTGTCTGCGAAGCATGCCCAGACAGTGACGGGGCAGTACACCAGACACAGCAGGCCGTCTGTCAGGCACAGGTTTACCGTTAGGTAGTGCTTCGGATTCCGCAAGGTTTTACACCTACAGGGGTAAATAGGTAAAATTAAAATATCAGAGAATGTTTAGACATTAATTAGAACTAGTAGTATAAGTGATACGTTAAACTCGACGTGTTCATATTCTTGTACGTAGATTACTTCTTGTGTATCCACTTGTTTGTTTGCATGCATGTATAGTTGAAGAAGACCTTACGAAAGTCGCTGTACTTTTGTTGTGTCCATAAAGATTGATTCTTCGAAAATGCTGTCTTGGCGACCAACAAATCTTTTATGAATCTCTTCTGTTCTGTTGGAATTAATCTCCAAGCAGATCTATCGGCGGCAAAGACCATGTACAATCAAATCAAATCTAACTGGAAAAAGGAGTTAAGATCGCCACCGAAACTTCTTTTGCCAGTTGGATACGGTCTTTGCCACCGATAGATCTGCTTGGATATTATGTTAGCATAAAGCTACCCTCTCACTGGACCCGCGGCACGCTTGCGGCGTCGCTACGTCCTAAACCGGATTTGTCTTACCCTTGACTTTATAATGGGAATATCATTCCAAACGTACAAGTATGACCAAAAAGACAACAAAACACACAAAGCTTATAAAAAGATTCGTATTTTGTCGATGAAGTTAGTTGAGTGCTTTGTCAATTCGATCGGCCGCAGCGACGCCGCCAGCGTGCCGCGGGTCCAGTGACAGGGGTCTTTAGTGCGCAGCGACGCCGCCAGCGTGCCGCGGGTCCAGTGACAGGGGGGCTTAACATGTCCCAAGAATTGAATTTAAGGGTTTTCTCATGATAGTGACTTGAGCTTGTCAACAGTCATCTATCCGCTGATAACCATTTTCGCACGTGAAAGCGATAGGTAGAAAAATGAAATAAAGGGGGTGTTATCACAGCCATAAAAGATAAAAAAAGTAAAAGAAATGAAATAAACCATGAAAATACCAATATAACCGCACTGTGGTCTATGCTAGTTTACACGCGAGCTATTGCCGACTGTATCAGGTCTTAGCGACTTGAAGAATGCAACCCTACGGAAGCAAAATACGCCCAAAACAGCCGCCACGCCACGTCGAGAGTTCGAGTCAGTTTTATTTTCCTTCCGCAAAGAAAGTAATCCGTTCCATGACTTCGGGCGTCAACACACCTTACAAGAAAGCTTGTCGCTCGAGTGCATGACGTTAATCGTATGAATAACCGATTATCTTCCTTATCTTAATTTTCCTCAATATTTTAGGCTCCTTTGTTACTCCTATGGATTTTTACGTGGATTTTTCTCGCTTTCCCTTCAATGATCAGGTCCTTTTCTGTTACTTCCCCTCGAGTTGTTAACCAACAAGAAATTGGGAGAGTAAGAAAGAGCATACTCTGTACCTTCTATTGGTATATGACTTATCATAGATAGCGAGGGTGTTATGTTGATGACCCCAATCCGCGCGAAACTATGTCACTTTCATTCCAGGATAGAACTCGCCCGGTTTGGCTTTTTTCAATAATCATGTCATACCTGGACCACGAAAACGTTTGATAAGGGTGTTCCGGACCGGGTGATAACTTTGGGTTATCACACAACCTTCCATAGAATATTCAGAACGCATTTCGAGTGCGCCGACTGCGCCGCTATCAAAAATTCGAATATTGGATTCGGTAGTCGCCGCTGTTTCAGATTTTTGTACGAGGACACCAACTTTTCTAAACTTATGGCGCATTTCACATAGAAATGTGTGTTTTCTCGGGTGGGTATGACAAAGATAAAATACAACACTGTGTATTCCGTATCACCCGAGGTACCAGCCCGACCACGGGTCGGATCGCCGTGTTGTATTCTATATTTATCTACTCTGGACAAATCAAAGGGCGTTGCTAAGGATCACGGAACGATTCGAACTCCAAATAAAAACCATTCGGAATAATACGTGGCGTGGCGTCTGAAAAATAAAATGCACATTAAAAAGACGGTTCACTGACCTATATAAAGCTTGAAGAGCCAGGCCGTTACCGAGGATCCCCGTCAACCCTGCCAGGAGAATAACCACCCCGAACACGGTCTGAGCACTGGCGGACGGCGCGTCGACAAGCCCCGCCGAGGAAACATTGTCCTCTCGGTGGTTGTCTCCGAGGAGCAAGCGGTTGGAACGAAAGATATTTCTCACGTCCATATCATACATGTCAGTGCTTGCGATATTCTGGCCTGCCTCTGACTGCCTTGTTATCCTAGTAAGCTCAATGAGATGTCAGTAAAGGTAATCTATGCACTTTTATGCAGGAAAAAAGTCGGCAAATCAAAAGTATCTATAAAAAATTGACTAATGTGATTAAGGGCGTGCTCTGCCTAAGGACAGGCGTGTTTTTTCCCCTTCTGATGCGATTAGTTTCACGCGCATGACTAGATATCATCAGAGCTTGCGCTTGGCTTGAATTAAAGTGTGTGGTCATGAAGAGTGTTTTGAAGATGACATGTTCTGCGTCATAATTACCCTGGGGGCCAGCACACGCAGGCTGGCTTCTTTCAAAGAACTACCGGCAACTTGTAACGTCGGCTTGGCGTAACGGTTAGAGCGTTGAACTCGGAATCATTAGGTGCCGAGTTCGATACTCACCATGCTCCGACGTTGTGCCCACCGACGCAACCAATGATACAGGATTCGTGATACTAATGCAAGAATCTTAAGAAAGGATTCATGATTAATATAGGTGTAGAGGATCCTTCATTTCTTGTGAGAATTCCTCGGACATTACGCCATCGGTAATCCGTAAACCCTCAACAGCAACGCACATGCAGACGGGAAGGCTTGAAAGAACACGAGTCTTATAACGTTAAGTTATCAATGTTTCTCAAATCAAGTGCAATAGATTTTAAGAGACTCGATGCTACAGGCTGATTTTAATATATCTTTAGATCCAACAACCCCCACAATGTAAAAATAGGAAGATGTGTAAAAGACTGCTAGCTTATAATGTCATTAGAAAAATACAGAAACTCATTGTTAGCACCACTCGATCGTAATACTATATCAAAGACTTGTGCTAGCCCTTATTTCATTAGTAATTGTGTTTACCTTCACAGAAGTAAACATATTGTTTTTGCTCTGTTTCGTCTTCTTCTTTTTCTTTTTCTTCCGTTTAAAAACAAATGAAAAAAACACGAATATCTCCAAAACTAGAGCTTGGAATAACTTGAAAACCAGCAAGCAGGTAGGCCTGTACATAAGACACTGCACCTTGGTCTTTTTATCCCATAACGATGCAAAAAATAATAATTTTATGCGGCAGAAACTGGTGAAAGTGTCGAACTTTAGAATCCCAATAGAATGCCTTTAGAACAATAGAATCCCAATAGAATGCCAATAGAACGATGTTCTATCCACGGCCGCCGGTCAATGACCGCCTAGGAACTGTTCGAAATGAGGTCAACGACCCCAGCTTTGGAACATGCGACCGGGCAGAATGAAACATGGCGTGTTTAGGTTGCCTTGCAATCGTATCTACACATGTACGACGTTGCTGCTTGGATATTTTTTCTTGATTTTTATGTTTACCTTCACAGTAGTAAACATATTCTTAAGTGTCACCATCGTCGGTATGAGTTTAACACTTGAAGTACCGTCAACCCGGTGTCATTTTGACACGCCGGCTGGGAACACCCGATTTGGGGTCATCCGCGGTCATAACCAGCGCCGTCATTTTTTTTCTCTGGGTATCATCTATATTAGAAAAAAACAAACCGTTTTTTCACAAAAACAAACCGTTTTTTTACACAATAAATCTATGCTGACATTTCCCTGTGGACTGGTAAACATGTAGCAAATCTAGCTACCTGATACGGCACGATGTTGAATTTTTTTTGCAGCTTCAACCGCTAGCAGTCTTTCGATGCCGTGCCCAGGGTAAAAGTTTAATTGCAGGGGCTCCAAAGAATTCATACGAATTTTACGGAATTCATACGAGTTTTACGGAATACATACGATCCATTACGAGAAACATACAAACTTTACGGAATACATACGATCCATTACGCAGAAACATACGAGTTTTACGGAATACATACGATCCATTACGCGGAATACATACGATCCTTACTAATTTGTTAGCCATCGCGCAAGCACCGAATCAAGCTTTGTCTGGTCCTCCTAGTTGGTCTAAGCCTACATCAGTCTTAATTTGGTGCAACTTGATATTTGTAGAGTTTAGCCGGATGAGATACGCCATTATCAAGCTCTTAAAAGCCAACGTCTTTACATGGGAAATGACAAATGATTTTCGGCGTGCACAGCGTTAGGGCCCTGTCACACTTGTGCGTATATTCAAGTGAGTTGCGCATCAACATTTTTCGTTGGTTTAAGTAAATTTTGAGGGGAAGAAGTTGTTTTTCACTTTGACCTACCGCTGTGCAGCCAGCTTATCGAACCAAAGAAATAACTTCTTCGGCTGCAAACTTAACCTTAAACAAACATGTTGATACGCAACTACATTCTGCATTTGCTCGCAAATGTTGCCCCTCTATTGACGATGTTAAGTTTTATTCTATACCTCGATTTTTTACTATTTTTAATAGCTGTTGCCGTATGTCATATTTTGTACCGTGTACAATTGTCGCACAATATATCAATAAAGGTCTTCAGTACGATCAAAGTTACAGAACTGAACGGCCTGTCCTATCAGCGCTGTCGAACGGGTTATACTTCGGTCCCATTTCCTATCCTGAGCCCGACCGGGCAGCTTGTGGGAACAAAAAATATGATATGAAAGACAACAAACGACACAAAACGTTAAAAAGATTACTCCTAAACATATATTGTGTATTTTCGTGATGTGCATTTTTTGTTTTTCGTTTTAGCAAACAGCTCGGCTGGTCCCCGCCTTGGAAATGGAACCGAAGCATTACCAGTTTATGGCGATCAACCGGTTTGAATCTTTATGACAGTAATCTATATCGATAGCCAGAAAACAGTGCCATAACAGATGACGTGGGGCATTCATGCTCCAATTAACAACCCAAATTGATGATGTTTGAGCCATACACAAGAAAAAACCAGTGAAGCACATTGATATTGTGCACAGAACAAATTACACCAGTTGACATACAAAAGCTGAAAGCACTGTCTTCTTTTGTAATAGGAACAGACAGCCTACCCAAAGGCCACATCTGATTACTAGACAAACACGGCGTTGATGGTGAAACAATTGTTTATTGAAAATCATTCAACGTTACAGAAGATTATTGAGATTATGAATTGTGGGCATATCTTTAAGGGTTTCTGTGGTAGAGACCATAAGCTAACAGTGGCGTTATTGTCATGTTGTCATCGACGTTTATGAGAAAGAATATCCCCCCAATATCCTTTTGAATAGGTAGATTCAGATGAAAGTTGTAAGTCAATACGCTTTTATTGCATAGTCATTTTGATATCATTGTTACAAAATGTAGAAAACGATTGTTAGTATTATAATTAGATTGACGTCTTAATGATTGTATCGGTTAAAACGTATATACAATATATCTCAATTTGCAAACATTTCAAGTCTAGCTGCCTGCCTCCTGGGGAAGGTTATATAAAAAATATACAAAAGAGCAGCATCAGTGGGTAAACAAAATCTTTGTTTGTTTGTTTTATGTTTGGCATAAATGGCCGAATAACATGTTAAGAGCATGAGACATATGCTCGACAAATGCACACGTTAATTATTGGGGTCTTTTAAGCTTCACGTCGGTCATTGAAACAACGTTCAATGCACTTCATAGTTGTTTCAGTCACTCTATAGTTGTTTACATCAACAGTCTGGGACTTATGTGATAGTATCAAAGTCCAAACAGTCTTCTCTGTATTGCTATTAAGTGCCATCGTGTGCAGTTTTGACACACCGAGTTTTGAAGAAGACAACCAGGCTTGGCATTTAGTAAGGTTTTGCCAGTGCCTATAGAAAAACATATCGAAAAGGACAGTCGTTATTAGTCCAACTTTTAGATGTTCTTTGGGGGTTGTGACTTGTTATTGGCCTGGGAACTACCTTTGTTTAGTCTACACTCGCTCTTATACTGTAAGTTAAAAAAAGAAAAACTAATGAGAGTTAGCGTAAACTCGTAATGATGGTGTCGGCACCCATAAAACATGTCTATATCATGAACGCCCCAAAGTAGCTGGACGTTTTTTCCAAACACACCATAGACATGTTGGACACCGCGACCCAAATTTTATCCCCTTTTCGCAGCCTGAACACCCCGCCCTGGTACGACGTGTACAACCCAAACTCTACATTCTTAGACCAACAGGTGTTTCTCGCGCTCTTCATAATCTGTAGCGGTTTCGGGTAGGAGTTCTGTTTGAATGTGTAGTGGATGAGCTGGTAGGTTTTACTCTGTGTTTGTTCGGGGTTTAAGAAGCGGTAGTACAGGTGGGAGTATATGAAGTACAGCCCGTCGGTAGGGATGATGAGATGCCCTCTTCTGTGCCTCATCCCGTTGGCGAGGGTCGCCAGCCCCTGTCTCGTCTCCCACGATTTGATCTTGCTGAGGCCGTTTTTGCCATCTGCAAAAACAAGAAACCGTCCAAAATGTTTAATGCGACTATCTCTTTTGACTAATGCACTCTGTTGTATTCTTATGCAATTGAAGAAACATTTTCTTCCATACAAGAATTGAAAAACATGCACACGCATGCACACAAATACGCACACACACACACACACACACACACACACATACACCCACACAAAGACGCACACACACACACATACACACACACACACACACACAAAGACACACATACACACATATTCACACACACACACACACACATTCACACAGAGAGAGAGACAGACAGACAGACAGACACGCACGCACGCACACACGCACGCACACACGCATGCACTCACACATAGTTCCCTGATACAGTTGAAGAGCAACACCATTTGCTTCTTTTATTATGATCTTGGCATTAAGATTCAACCTACTACAATGCTCAAGAGAAGAAAGAAAGCAACAAAACCTGACAGACGTCAGAGACACGGCAAATATGTTTGTTTGTTTGTTTGTTTATTTATTTAACCAGGAATACAGTATCGCCTGTCGGCGTTTTTCAACGATTCCTGGGGGGTTCAACCCCTTACATAATAGTACATAGCAACAATAGAAATTCAAATAATAACAGATAATACAGGAATTAACTTAAAAATATAACTATTCATCAAACAGAAATCCTGAGTTAGATAATAACTGAATTAACGATAACGTAATAGGCTAGAAATATTTAGCCAAAACATGATAATGAAGAATCAAAACAATGACCCAAACTCAAATATAAATAAACAAGAAGTGAATTTGCATATCAATGGGTAAATCATAAGAAAACTCATGTCAAAAATGTGGGTCACTACAAACGTCAAACATAACAGAGAAAAGAAAAGTCGACTAGAAAGGAGTTTGTATAGTGCCCAGTCTTAATATTTGGGCTTCCTGACGTACCTGATAGAGAGTCAGCCTGGGGGCTCCCCGTGAGATGTGCTGTGGGTTTGTGGGTCCTGCGGCTCACGTTTCCGAACGGAGTCTCCCTGTCTGTTGGAAGCCAGACTGTCCCTGTAAGAATGAACCTCGATGAGCAATTTCCAATCATATTTGATTATGATCTGTTCTTTTGTTTTTTCGACAGTCATAGTTGTAGATGTTCTGCTAAGTTGACAAAGCATTTCGTTTAATCGATAATCGCAACAGGATTTTGATCCTTTCACGAAACTTATGCTTTTGTACATGTTTTAAAGTTGGAAACGGCAAGCTATAAGGCGTCATACACTGACGTAACAATAGATATTTTTAGATTTTGAAAGCAAGTGGTATATGCAAGAAAATGGATTATACATTGGCTAAGATAAACGGGCAGTGCTTGGGTGCTTTTCTACTTTTGATCTTGTGCTCTTCCTATTTAAAAACAAGAGACTGGAGCTGATCATTGCTGGTGTCACAGAGAGTGATGTAATGAAATTCAATCAGTCAAACAGAACTGGAATCACTTGGAAGAAAAGTTAGAATTCCAAAGTCTTTTTGTTATCGAGGTACATGGATATGTAATCAGTTTAGCTGTAAAGAAAGAGTTTGCATGAATAACAGGATACTATAAATGCATTCAGAGACTATCGACGGAGAACATTATCTGAGAAGAGGAAGTTAGATTTCTCTAAAAGATTGTCAACAGAAAAGCCATCTCATTTTTCACACCTACTGACCTTCCTCCTTCTCTCGCAGGTCAGTAAGGTGTTTTTCCACTGCCTATAAAGGTGAAAGGAACGTGTTATTTTTGCCGACTTCCGCGAGGACATCCAAGATTTCCCACAACTTACGACACAAAACGTAACAGTTTGACGGAAACTCAAATGATGTTTAGCGCAAAGTCCCTTTTCCTCGCCATGTACATTTTTGTAGTCAACAACAAGTGTTTGAACTAGATTTGGCCTCATGCCAGCAAAGTCAATACTCCATGGCCTTATGAACTCCCTGAACTAGTTAACAAGGCATGAAGGTCCACAATAGCAGAACACCAAATATTTGCTCAGACTTGTTTTTGTGGGGAACATTGGAAGTCCCCTGCAGCAAAACAACGCTATCTCAAGCTTCGTCGTTGAGTCATAGGGCTTTTACTTCTCTGTCTTATTTGAGTCGTTGATGCCACATGAAGGTTATGCATTAGAAAATCAAAATATTTTCAATCAAGGCTACTAAGTATTAGATTTTCTTCCGTGGACAGAACATGGTAACATAACCCAGTACGAGTAGTAGTACCTTGGACTTTAGCCTGATTGAAAGTTACTGATCGCTACTTGTGCAGCTTTTTAGGAACGCCACATTTCTCGCCTAACCGGCTATATCTTACGCGGATATGCGCGTTAACTTTGTTGCCATATTACTACGCTATTATACGTTAATCAACTAAAAATAAAACAAGCCATGCTTACACTACAATGATATTTTATGATAGTTACCAGTTCGAGTGCGGTCTCGTTCAGGCCACCATACCGCCGATCCTCTAGCTTCAGGTACGACCGGCGGATATCCTCGACTTCCCGCTCCAACTCCACCCACACACAGGCGACAGCCGACAGGACGGCGACGTTAACAACAGAACAGATAGACACTGCGATGATCACAGGGCACTGTGAAATTTTCTGCCCTGTTTTGGCCGTTTTCTCCGCACCCTGGGGAGGCGGATCTGTGGGGCCGCACCCGAAGTGACTGTAGGGCGGCTCGGGAGTGGATAGCATGGCGCGCTGGTCTTAAGCGGGATGAAAAAACAACGGCAAAGGGGAAGCTGTTTTACCCTTACACCCATTTCCTTCGAGACCGAGAAAGGGGGGCCGGATTTACGGGTATGCGTCCCTTTTATAGGCGGTCTGTTGATCACTGTGTAGCCGCCAATGAGAAAGTTTGTGTGTTTGAACTCTGCACTTGTGTTAACCTCTTTGTTGGATTTGTGGTCAATGTATTTGCCCGCTGTCAAAGGTAATGATGGTTGTCGTGGATACGGGAGCTGTTTTCGGTGAGTTCGGTCGACCATAAACACGTTTTCAAATATCTTGTTCAAAATGTTTAAAGATGGTTTTAAAATGTCTCTGGATGAAGAATGCGGCGTTGTTGTACCTTTCTAAAATTACAACGCGCCACTGTATAGCGGTCGTTGAGGTTACAAAATGATGAAAAGTAGAAAATAAAAGCAACAATATGAATTTTGTCCAGGTGTACTGGACCACCCGTTACAAGTACCGTTTACAGTTATAAGTGGTTAACGGTGACCACCGTTAGCCAGTTATAACTGGGCCAGGAGACGTCTCCTGGCTCTTGAGAGACATTGGTTAACGGTAGGCTCTGGACGGGAGGTGGCTCTCCGGGCATGGAACGACACCACAGATACAGGACTGTAGGACTGAAAGCTCGCGAGATCTGCATGGTGCGTGAGTGCACGAGAGCAGTACAGAACGGTGAATTTTAGGTCCGCATCGGGACGCCCGGATCCATCATCCTCGTCCACCAGGACCTTTCCGCTCTACGTTACATCGCTCGCGGAAAAGGCCCTGGTAACACGGGGTGGCATCCATGGTTATTGCAGGTCGACGAGGCTTACTCATGAATAATTAATGAGCTAACCCTTATTTGGCACAAACGGCAGTTGTACCTCACGAATAGTTAATGAGCTAGCCCTTATTTGGCACAAACGGCAGTTGTAGCTCATGAATAATTAATGAGCTAGCCGTAACACGTAACCTGATTGGTTGATAGCTTCCCAGCGTTCTTTGCGCGTTTGCTTCCGATGAGTGGAAGCAAATGGGTTTTAACCCCTCTGATTGGCTGAAGCTGTTTTGGAGGCTCGACCTGCAATAACCATGGATGCCACCCCGTGTTACCAGGGCCTTTTCCGCGAGCGATGTAACGTAGAGCGGAAAGGTCCTGGTGGACGAGGATGGGATCCATATATCGTCGTTGGTCGTCCAGCAGCAAAACTCTGCCTGTTCCATGGTGAGGTGAGCAACTTTGGTTCATTTATACCGATTATTTTTGTATTGAATAGGCACAGATCCTCGTTAAATAATCTGCAACTATTAACTAGCTCGAACCATGCCCGGTGCGTGTGAAGAGGGAGGGGGGTCTTTTTAGCCCACTGCTGTTGTTACTGGCCTCATTCATAATTTGGCCACGTTCATCCAGATCATACATGTATCAAAAACACAAAAGGTATGGTTTGTAATATTCTAACTGGAGTACGTAAAGAAGACTAGTCGAATCGACACATGGGTTCGCGGAAAAGGCTGGCCAGGCTGGCTACCCTACCAGGCTTAGTAAGTTACCCTTTCTGGGGTATGCATAGGGGCTTGGCCTGTAATGGAATTTCCTAGAGGAATAATGTGTCAATAAACCCATTCATGGTTGCGACTACACATGTGCAATGTCAAAGGTGAAGTCCCCTGAGACGTAAACAAAACCCTCTGGGCGTTGTTATGCAAATCTAGACAATGTGGAGACGAGGACTGTTTACAAGCCAGGGGTCTTCACCTTTGACACTGCACATGTGTAGTTGGAACCGTGAATGGGCTTATCAATTTTATATATTTATAAATGCAGAAAAATGGGATGAGAGAGCAATGAAAGCAAATAACAGCACAAATAACACTATGTTTACATTGTGCAAACACATTCACACATGCTAACCCACAGAGAAATATACAAACCCATATGCATGTTTTGAATTTGATGTTTTGGTAAACAAAGGTCCTCCCCTTCAATCTTGATATTTGTTGACCGGTATATTCTATTGTAGAGTACAGTAGAGTAGATCCTTTCGGCCAGGTAGGAAGGTCATATTCCAATTTAGGCCGCTCATCCCTCTACTGGATCATGATTCCAGGCTTGTGAGGGCAGTCTAGTGCTTTGTATTTGTAGACTACTGGGATGAGCGTGTGTTTACCAAGTCTGTTTTTGAAAGTGTTCACTGATTAGAGTAGAGTAGTGCAGAGTAGAGTATTGTATTCAAATTTGTTTCAATTGACTCAGTATTCACTATTGGCTTTTCCTTCAGCACCACATCCCCCCCCCCCCCCACCAAACAGCAATATCATACGCTGTTGCCTTCCGTCCAATTCACCCTCAGCTGGGAATGCTATTGACCCAGGTTTTCCTTTTGAAAATTCTACTATTCTGAAAATTCCCATGCAGAGCGTTAAGGTCCAGAAAGGGTACCGGTAGTCTGGCAGGGTAGCCTGGCCTGGCAGCTGGCTAACCTGCCTTTTTCTGAGAATGTTGCAGTAGTATTTGGCAAGGAATCTTTCGGCAATTTCAAGTTACAGCCTATAGCTACGTTAGGAAGGCCTCAATAGGAAATTGGAAGTAAAAGCAACAACTATGGTCTCCGGTGGAGACCATCTCAGATACGAAACAAGAAAGTTATTCAGCCTTATGACACTTTTGACAGGTTTGTGATAAAATTCAATCTATCAGCTATTGATGTATGTTGCTGAACTTGAGAATGGTGATAATTAATGATTAAAAAAGCTTCTCTTTTAAGAATCTCAAGGAAGGGGCAGCACTTTGATGATGTACTGTACATTCAAATGTGGATGAATTTGCTTTGAACAAGGAAGTTACTGTAATATTAATTCACTTTATATTCAATCAACTTCATGGTAGCAGAATCTTTCAGGGTAAGGAAAATAGACATTTTCACTGAACTTTAACTTCACGGTGGTGCACGTGGCAAGTGTTTTACAGAGAGGATGTGTGAAGGAATCATAAATGATTACAACAAGTTTTTTTCACGGTGATGATAAGTTCACTGTACATTGAGTGATAATCGTTGAAATAGTGAACATAAAGTTACAATAAAAGTAAAAGAAACGAATTGCAGTATAGGCTGCCTATAACCTTGCTTTGAATGACATGTATATGATATGTAGCTATTGCCATCAATGGGGCCTCCATGCATGGGGGCCGGGGGTACAGACAACACCTTATGCTTGTACTAAGTTATAGATAAACTGTTGCCCTGTTCACATTAACCATAGTAAATATCAACAGAATGTTAGTTGTTACAGATGTGATGTAAGAATGCTATAATGACGCAGCAAGCTATTGGCATACCCTGATCTTGGAATAGCTCATAAATTGTATTCTTCCCTGTGGCTATACTAGACAGATCTCCATCTTCACTGCTACCTTGTCCCCCCAACGACCCGGAGGTCAAGGGACTAGGTAGGTAGGTAGGTAGTAGGCTGTACTGCCTGTCAGCTATACACATTGTACAAACACACACACATACACTGACACACACACACACACCAGGGCTCGAAATACTTAGTACTGGATGCACATGCACTTTATGCTCCCCATATCGCCGTGCACTAATTTTAAATGTGGGTGCACTCAAATAGTTTTAAAGCATTCCATGTGTAAATGCACTACTCATGGTACACTTGTATACAGTACATCTAACTCTAAGTGCCAGAAAAGATGGAGTGGTAGACTGCACTGCCTTTTCCGTAAACCCGTAGTACTAGTACTAACTTATATATGTACATGATCAGTTTACATGCTAGAGCATTAATTACATGCTAGAGCTTCTGACTGCATTCTTGAATTCTTTCCAATTTTGAAAATATTGGACCCATTCGTGTCCCTGGGGGCCTGCCCTGATGTTTTACTCATGATACTCAAGATTTTGGAGGTTCATTTGAAGTGCATTGCAACAGCATAATTTGGGGATCATTTCTGATCATGGGAAGTTTATGTGCAGAGTCTCCTTCATTCATTTGTCTGTTTGCTATTCCAGTACATTTATTTAACAATGTATTTGTACATGTACATGTATTCACGCCTGTTGTCCTAGACCAGTACCTTGCAATTTGATTTATGTATCTACTGCTATCTAGTTTTACTTACAAGTTACATTTGTTCTATCTTGCAGCTTCATGGAAAAGGGATGTACCAAGAGGCCTGAGAAGTACATCAAAAGGACAACTGCTGCAACTAGACGCCACATGTAGAATCACAGACAGATCAGAAATAGTACTGTAAATGGACTTAAGTTTGCGGTGATTTGATTTTTGTGGTAGGTAGAAAATGGAGTGTTAGCGGCGGTTTTGATTTCGCAATGGCGCTACTCAGTATACATGTATGTAGTCGCATACAGATACTGTAAAGTAACAAAAACACTAGTATTGGCGCCTTTAAAGACTGAGCCAGTCGGAAACCATAACAAGACAAGGATGCTACAGATAGACAGACCAGTTGCTTTTGGCAGTGCTTGTGTGATCATTGCACACGAAAAAGCTGTCAAGGAATATTACTGTAAATTAAGCCTTTGACTTGGCTTGATATTCTTAATAAATCTGTATTCAATGTTCAAAGATCGGGTCTGTGTTCTATTTGTGCCTTGTTAACTGGTGCCTCAAAAACATCTACAATGTATAATACTAGTACATACATGTACCACTAAGACAAGGGGTAGGTCAGCAGAAGACAGAAATGTTCGCAGTGAAGCAGCCACTGCAAAAACCACGAGCATAAAACCAACGGTAATATTTCTGCATACAGAACACTTCACTGGATTTTTGTCCAGTGCCCCTGTTGGATATCCATTGTCTTCAGAGTAGCTGCTCTATAACAGAGGTCGTGTGCAAAATGCTACAGGCTGAAAACAATCTCCACAGCTAGGCTGGGAGGTGAGGTGGATTGTAGGCCCCTATGAAGACAATTGTACCGTCGGTTACGGAAGTACATGTACCACTAGTTAACATTATAATCATTATGTTGCAAGATGATATTTGTGGCTGAAATGCTGGTCAACTTGAAATGTTGACCTTGTTCTCAGAAGGGCAATTAGCTACAGCCTGTGATTCCAACTGCAACAATTGTAGTATGTACAGTTACTTACAGGCAGCTATTGTCGGCTATAACTGCCCCCCTCCCCCATTGAATTCAAGCTTTACAGTTAGTTAAAGTTACAGTCCTCCCACGCCTCTCCGATTTGCAGTCCTTGGACCACTCAACTTTGTGCAAGTCTCTGCAGCGGGGACTCGTCCGCTGTTAGTGATGTTGTGTGTTTAACTTCCATACCCAGTTGCTGAGTGCTAAGCTGAAAAAGCAGTATGTTACGGCCGGTGATTGTACTCAACACCTACTGTGTGCAAGGTGAACACTCTAGTCTACCATTAGGTCATCGCACCACTTTATACAGTAGTGGAGTATACATGTATATTCTACAGAAACTGGTGGACAGCATACTGCTGTTAGCCTGGGTGCTATTCTTGCTTCTTAACCTGAGGACACCCATACATCTGTGTATTAGGCTGTACATAGGTTAAAGCACACCCCATGCTATATTGTAGATTACCTCCAAGCAGATCTCTATGTATGGGGTCAATATCATATCCAGCTGGCCAGAATCTACAGCCAGCCCCTGTAGAGATACTCTACAAAAACCACATTTGTAGGAATAGACATTGCGATTCAGGACAATCGGTGATCCTACCAAGGACAGATTGCAATCGGGATCTGTACTAGGACAATCAGCAATTCTACCGGTAAATCTGCCCTAGGACAAACTCTAATTCAAACTCAAAAAGTGCTAAGATAAAGGAAACAGCAGTATTCTTTAAACCATGATTTTATTTAGCTTTGCTAAAAAAAACTGCATATACTATCACTTATTACCAACTACACTGAAGGTAGGGGGGATATTAATACCAACTTTGCAAAATATGGAGATGGTCTATCTTAGCACAAAAATCACAGAATTTGGGTGATCATCGGAGTCTATCCCCCCTGTACATACCCCTTGAAGTTTGCACATGTTGTGATTGGGAATAGTCCATTTTTGCAATGGGATGATTTTGGAATAGTCTATATTTGTGTGGAGAATAGATTTGGCAAATGACTAGTAAAATGTACTGAAAAGGTGAGACACTGAGTAACATCTTGAGACCTCAAAATTTGCTTTATTTGATCACCATCCAATTGATATCTTTCACCGATTATTAACCTTGTTATAACTTGATGAGAAATTTCTTTCAGAAAACATACATGGAATTTATCCGTTATGAAATATGAACTTATTCACCTAAAATAGTAATTGTGATTGTAGACAGTAGGTAGTGTGCTAAAACTGATTGAAATGTTGTGCAATGATTAATTATATTTTCCAAAGCATTTTGATCTAATGGTTTTCAGAATTTCTCCAAGTAGAATCACTGTTTGTCCCAGGACAGATTGTGATCGCTATCTTTACTGCTGGTAGTATAATCGTAGGTTCTAGGACAGACTCCGATCCCAATCTGTCCTAGGACAGTCGCCGATTGTCCAGGATTGCACTCTCTACTGTGACATATAGCTAATGTATATTGCCTCCCGATGGGCAACGTTTAATTCTGGCATCTTTTTAAAGAAAATGCCACCTCCTCCAAGAACTTTCAATGGACAAACACTTCCCCACATGTATACATACACTCTGTGAATAGAGAAGTATATAAGCTGTAAAACTGAGCTTTAATAGCTGGTCTGGACCCATATTGGATACTTGTTTTGAAAGTAACAACATGCACAACAGATGGTCAAATATTTGTTGATTTTTGTTACAACCCTGCCCATTTATGACATTCTAGTTCAAATGGTCCTATACACTTTGATAATAGACATATACATATAGTGTGACATTTTATATAAAAATGTCCCAGAAGGTTGGGTACTTCTATTACTTGGTTCTGACAATATAGCCAAAAATGCTACCAGTAGTCTTAAACTTTTAAAACATTTTAGTTTTTACATGTAGAATTTAAGGTCATGTGAATTTTTCATACATACAATAGATATTTGAGTTATGAGTGCGAATCCAACATGATTTTTCTATTAAATGGCTAGTTAACAGTTACTGTCAAGGACAGCTTTTTACTATTTGTTTGGCTCTAGGTTCTAAAGACTGGCTGATGTATCCCAGGTAAGATTTGCATGGTTCTTAGATCTGGGGAACAGGTATGGCAACTTCCAGATTATATTGGTGTGGCTCTTGGGACTCAACAACACCTAACAGGTAATGCTGGTATGGCTCTAAGAGCATCGGTAATGTACTATACCGGTTTAGATATAGCACACCAGTTGTGTAAATGGGTAAGCACAGGCTTTATCTTTATTTTCTCTTACTACTGTGCAGAAGAATATGTAATGTTGGTGTGCCTCCTACAGCATATAGGACACATGACCAGGAAATATACCATGCTACTGAGGCGCTAGGTAAGGCTCCATGCAGCACTGGTAGAATATACCCCCTCTCTTTGATACAGAGACCATGTGAGGGCACAAGTAATGTTTGCATGGCTCTGGAGTCTGGAGACCATGTACAATTCTGCTGGTACTACATCAAATACACATACTTTAGGTACTCTTCTTCCAAGAATGTATCTCCATGATATATTATGTTACATATACCACAATGCATTTCTCATTAAAGCTGCACCCATTTGCTATGTTGTTTCCATCGTCTTTTCTAATGTCTTGTGTGTGCATTGTACATAGTTTTATATATCAACTATGTTACCCAACAAAGATGTCATTGAGTCTGTCCAGACATGCCGATCTCAAAAATGTACATCTCAATGAAATACACTCTATAGGGGGCCCCCCTAAATGAAAAATTAGACTTTTGTGAATTTCGAAGACGTTAACGAATTCGCCCAAAAAAGTGTCATTGAGTCTGTCCAGACATGCCAGTCACAGAAATGTATATTTTAATGAAATAAACTCTAGGGTGGCCCCCCTGAATGAAAATTAGATTTTTGTGAGTTTCGAAGACGTTAACGAATCTGCCCCAAAAAGGCGTCATTGAGTCTGTCCAGACATGCCGGTCACAGAAATGTACATTTTAATAAAATAAACTCTAGGGGGGCCCCCCTGAATGAAAAATTAGATTTTTGTGAATTTTGAAGACGTTAACGAATTCGCCCAATAAAGGTGTCATTGAGTCTGTCCAGACATACCGGTCACAGAAATGTACAGTTTGATAGAATAAACTCTAGGGGGGCCCCCCTGAATGAAAAATTAGATTTTTGTGAATTTCGAAGACGTCAACGAATTTGCCCAATAAAGGTGTCATTGAGTCTGTCCAGACATACCGGTCACAGAAATGTACAGTTTAATGAAATAAACTCTAGGGGGGCCCCCCTGAATGAAAAATTAGATTTTTGTGAATTTCGAAGACGTTAAGGAATTCGCCCAATAAAGGTGTCATTGAGTCTGTCCAGACATACCGGTCACAGAAATGTACAGTTTGATAGAATAAACTCTAGGGGGGCCCCCCTGAATGAAAAATTAGATTTTTGTGAATTTCGAAGACGTCAACGAATTTGCCCAATAAAGGTGTCATTGAGTCTGTCCAGACATACCGGTCACAGAAATGTACAGTTTAATGAAATAAACTCTAGGGGGGCCCCCCTGAATGAAAAATTAGATTTTTGTGAATTTCGAAGACGTCAACGAATTTGCCCGATAAAGGTGTCATTGAGTCTGTCCAGACATACCGGTCACAGAAATGTACAGTTTAATGAAATAAACTCTAGGGGGGCCCCCCTGAATGAAAAATTAGATTTTTGTGAATTTCGAAGACGTTAACGAATTCGCCCAATAAAGGTGTCATTGAGTCTGTCCAGACATACCGGTCACAGAAATGTACAATTTAATGAAATAAACTCTAGGGGGGCCCCCCTGAATGAAAAATTAGATTTTTGTGAATTTCGAAGACGTTAACGAATTCGCCCAATAAAGGTGTCATTGAGTCTGTCCAGACATGCCGGTCACAGAAATGTACAGTTTGATAGAATAAACTCTAGGGGGGCCCCCCTGAATGAAAAATTAGATTTTTGTGAATTTCGAAGACGTTAACGAATTCGCCCAATAAAGGTGTCATTGAGTCTGTCCAGACATGCCGGTCACAGAAATGTACATTTTAATGAGGTAGGGGCCGCCCTGAACGTAGATTTTGTTCAAGGCGAGATACATGAAATCCTACAGGAGAAATGTGTTTTATTTGTTATTTCTACTAGAAATGTATGATTTTCTATCGGAAATTTAACTGCTAGTTACTACATAACCAACTGCGGTCATCCGTTGGGAATCCATACAATGCCTAAGTAAGCTTTCATGAATACGTCATCCAAATTTGAAAGAAATCCGTTGTATTCTAAGTGAGATATCAAATCCTAGATGTTCCAGTCTCGCGCAAAGCTAGGCCGCGTGCCACCTGCTATCTTTCGGGCGGACTTTCTAGCTTGATTTTCTACCGCAATTCGCCGAAGTGCGTTTTCCTTTATAAAACAAGAAAGAAATAATATTTTTCCATGAAACTTTCACAAAAGTAAGTTGATATGCTGATCTATCTGTGCTGTCAGTAGTTTTGTTGTTCCGCTTTTCTGCTTGAAGATATAGGCCATGAATCTATCATTTTGGGGCACGGTCAAAATTCCCACTCTAAAAAGTGCGGCATATTGGAAAAATGATGTAGCGTTAGGGATCTACATCATGCAATAGACATATTATCCATATAACTCTGTCAAGGACATTTCGATGGTATTAGCACTGCCTTGCTGAGTGTTTGCACTCAATTCTTCAGGAGAAATGCGAAGTTTTATTTGGCATTTGTGACAGGAATATATGATCTATGGTCAAAATGTCAACTGTTAATTACTCCATAACCAATTGTACTCATCGCTTTGGAATCCATACAATGCCTAAGTAAGCTTTCATGAATACGTCATCCAAATTTGAAAGAAATCCGTTGTATTCTAAGTGAGATATCAAATCCTAGATGTTCCAGTCTCGCGCAAAGCTAGGCCGCGTGCCACCTGCTATCTTCCGGGCGGACTTTCTAGCTTGATTTTCTACCGCAACTCGCCGAAGTGCGTTTTCCTTTTTAAAACAAGAAAGAAATAATATTTTTCCATGAAACTTTCACAAAAGTAAGTTGATATGCTGATCTATCTGTGCTGTCAGTAGTTTTGTTGTTCCGCTTTTCTGCTTGAAGATATTGGCCAAACAAACCGATTTATTTCATCCTAGCGACAAACGTAAGAACTGCAAAAATGACCCCGACGGAAAGTGTTTTTGTCGTCTTCTGCCGAGTTAAAAACCTTTCATTCGTCAGATAACCTTCCCAAAAAGTAAAACAATAGTAAAAAAATGTCTTTCGATATATCATTCGTCCAATATCCTGTTAAGTGCGTTTGACTGCATATATTTACAAACAACCGACGATTCATCTTTTCAGTCCAGAACTATAGATTTCAATGTACAGTACTTGTAGTGCATAGACATAATTTTCCATGGGAGTCTGCAAAACAACCTTTCATGTTGTATCGCTTTCTGGACGCTTACATGAAATATGTTTAAGAATTTCATTAACGAAATATGATCTCAGGTACAAAATTAGCATGAGCATATAGAAATATGCCAGCCGAATTTGAAAGAAATAATTTTTGTTCTATAGGCGAGATACAACAAGCAACGCTTTCAAGCTCTGTACAATGTCAAAAGATTAAAGGAGTCCTAAATTCCAGAGGGGGGAGTTATTTACCAATAGATGATAATTTTTCGAAGTAAAAAACGAATACTTATTACAGTATACGATAAGTACCCACTAGTCCCGTGCGCATCAAAAAGCATTCAGTATTCTACTAAATTCCCCAGATGATCCTCTATTTTCTTTTCACTGGAAGTACAGGGTGATTTGATTCTCACCTGCCAGGTAGCTCGTGCCACTTGACGTACTTTTCAGCACTAAGGAGTCAGCTGTGATCTTCAGCCAGAGGCCCGTTCACGTTTCGTTCCTCCAAGGAGGTTATATCCTCCTCGTACCCTGGTACGCCCTTAGGACGAGGGGATGACAGGGAGGACGTCTCCACCCTGCTTCACTGCTGCTCACTTCCTGCGGGTAGGCCTACCCCAGCATGAGACTCTGATTTTTATATCATTTTTCTCTTCGTTGTTACACTTATGCTGTCTCCTTCTTCCCCCAGGCTTTTCCTCTCCTTTTGATCCATAACCATGACCAGAAGCTAGATTTTTTCCACTTCCTCTGCCATTCTTTTTATGACCTTTCTTGATACAATGTACATTCATGGCGTGACAAAAGAATCTCAGGGGGGCTAAGAAATGTCTTGTTATATGTTCCTTTATATCTTATTAACAACTGGCCTTCTGATTGTGCTTAGTCCCCCTAATTTATACTAAAATATTCACCATGAAGGAAGTGGGAATACGTATAGGGAATCCATGGGTAGGGTCTGAATTCTGTACAAAGTCGGCTGATTATGTATTCATTGATACATAATCTAGTGGAAAATAACACTCCCTTCTAGAGTTTAGGACTCCTTTAAGTATGACTTATCCAAAAACATTACAACTTCAATATATATATATATATATGCATATTGTGGCTTTGTTTTGAGTATTGTAGATAACTATAGATTACATGAAAAGATAACACCTGAATCGTCTCTAAAATCCGGATGGCTTTATTGACTTGAACTCCAGAAGCACATGTTATGTTCGAAGACCACAGTTTATTTTATGCTGACTTGACTGCAGTAGATATAGAATAAAGCAACAAAAAATGAATCCCATATCAACAACTTTTTAGTAGAAAAGTGTTTGTGTTTGGACTTTTTATGTACATGTGCATAACAAGGGTAACTTAGACTCATGCATAACACTTTGTAATAAACTGATATGGAAAGATTAAGAAATCTAGATTATCCAGATCATATCAACATCTTGTTACCCTCAACATGTACTTGTTTCAGTAAAAATAAATAAATATGAGTCGGTATTGCAAGGCAAGACTCACATTAGGTCTCAGCATATACATCTGACATTGGCAATGACCACATCAGTTAGAGGTGAATAGATCACAAAATGCACACAGCTTGAAATCAATTAATCAGGAACTGCTCAGATACCTATACATGTTCAACAGAGCATCTAAAACACACAATTTATCCTAACTCCCCTGCAGCTACCTTACATTCTGAAGCTGTTCAATGGAATATTTGACAGAATATAGAAAACAACAGAGAGCGTGGCTTCTGTTTAATCAGTCATGCCTGAGGTGCCTCTGACATGCTTTTTCCTGGGTCACCCTCCATCATGTGTCCATGTATGGATTGACTTTGGAATATAACAATATGTGTTATGATAACAGTCAAACAAAGACTAAAGAGGAAAACAACAATTCAATGCAATTCAAATTGGTTATACATGTATACTGTATTATTGCATATAGAAATACATGCATGGGCACAAACAACTGTCAAAGACGTGGTCAATTAGACTTACTGACAGTATATGTAGTCCTGGAATATGTATTAGTTACATATAAGAGACATGCAAAACGGGGGCATTTTCTACTACATTTTTAATCTAATGAGGTTTTTTGGATTGAGGTGTGATTTTCAAAGCATGCAGATCAGAGTCATTGCCATTGTAATAATTACATACATGTCTACAGTGCAATGGGAATTGAAATTGCAGGAAGGATTCATGCATGTGTAAACTTTTACTAGCTTTTACAGACTCAATGCATTCTAAAAAAACTAGGACTTGGGTTGGTGTTGATACATGACTCCTCCATGCAGATGCAGGTAATCCATTGTTGCATTGTCAGCTTCTCTCTCACTGTCATCTCATGAGGACAGGGCATTGATGCTCTGTCTGGGTTGAATATTGTCAGCCCCTATAGAAACAACAAGAAAAAAAAGGTGAAGGTTGGGTTAATAAAGACAATGCATTGTCTTTTTCCTAGTGCTTAGCCTCCAGTGCAGACTCCTCCCGGCTGTTTTCTTTTTCTCTTTCTTTTTCTCAAGTTACAGTTTTTATACTATTACATTTTTTTCAGAAAAAAAATGTAATACATGTAGTATAAAAACTGTAACTTGAAAAAGAAAACAGCCGGGAGCAGTCTGCACCGGAGGCTATAGTGCTTATAGTATGTACAAAAATACATAGGATAAGTATATAATGTCTGGTGACAACAATAAATACCTAATACACTACAGAGTGTAGTCTAAGCAGTCATAAGTTAAGTTTTTGACACATGTCCCTAGGACTCCTCACTCATCAGAAACTCTGATCTAAATATGTCAGCACGCGCACACACACACACACACACACACACACACACACACACACACACACACACAAACTCACACACACACACACGCACACATTCCTACAATTCTAACTACATTTGTATAAAAAGGGAAAAGCATTCTGTTAGAGTTCTCATCATGTGATGATGGATACAGGAGAAGCTACTAGTATTCCACCATACTGCCTATGGCTATATAGGGCTTGAAACAGTGGGTGCATGTGCACCTTTGTGCACTAAAAATTGGATACAACAATCCTTTGTATTTACAATGTTTATAGTGGGAACGTTTTATTAAAACACTTCATGAAGGAATCAATGCTATTCATATATTTTTGTCCGTCAAACATTTCTGTGAAATCCGACAGCGAAATTCGATGTCACCACACGCTGGAAAAATGCGGTCGCCATGGCCAGGGATTGTGCTCTGTGCGGTCCCAATTCGTGGCAGTCGCGTTGGACGGGTGGTCGCCTTGGGCAGGGCGCTTAATGCTTGTGCCTATGGGGCAAATTTTTGGGACCAAGAAAAAACGGTCGCCATGGCCAGGTGGTCGGGTTGAAGAGGCAGGTTTGACTGTATCAGAAAAAGGAATATAACCTTTTATTGTACTTTATTTGATGAATTACTTGTTTAAAATTTTGAAGTCAGATATAGAACAACACTGATTTGAGTTCTTAGAGCCAGAAGCAATTAACTTAATAATGTTTTCCTGACTTCAGGATGAAACAGTGCTGTGCTTTGTGGGTCAGAAGGCCAATTGCATCATGGACTTACTACTGTGGGACTGGATCATGTTTAGGTTAAGTTTATAGCTTTCTGACAATATTTGCCGACTTTTAAAAGATACTATCACTATAATCAGTATGTATGGATGTGAATTATTCATCAAATACCAGGTCAAGCAGGCGACCTAATAAGATCAGACTTAGGAGGAAGAATAACGTTTTTTTGTAGCAGGTTACACTTCATATGATTATCCAATAATAAAGTGATGCACTTTTTCTAATGCATCATAAAATCAATCAAGATTAGACTAACTGTGAAAACATAAGCCCCTTGACTAAATTCAACATCAAGGAGATCATACATGTGAAGGTAACCAATGTACATGTATACAGCACACCACATCCCCTTCTCGATAGTTCTTCTGCTTTCTTCAACAACAACAAAAATGTTTCTCGTGTTGGTGGAAAATCCTGTCCAGTCCGGACAGAAAAAAAGCCCTGTCCATTCTGAAGAGAAGGTCTGCATGGGGGAGGAGGTGTCTTGTCCTGCATAGAATTAGAGATACTGACTACGCCTAAAAATGAAAATCTGTATCGACAATTATTATAAAGTCTACTATTTTTATTTTACTGTTAATTGTAGCCAGTCGGCTTTGCCATTAATTCTACGTATACATAGCCTGCTACATGTGTGTGTATTTGTTATATGGAAAGGTTTTCCTGCCAACCCAGTTTTTCTCACCGGCCAATGCATATCCTTGTGCGACCTACATGTACCTCAGGCAATAATAACTGGTTTACTTCTCACCACTAGGAGGTGGTCTAGTTACTGTAAATGCATTTAAATTTGCATGGTTTTAATTTTGCACTAAGGGGAAAATGGAGTGTTTGCGGTGGTTTTAAGTTTGCAGCAGTGCTATACTGTAGTCACATACCTGATCGATGATGATACCGCCACAGTAGGGGTGGATATAGGTTTGGCTTAATAAGGTCCAAGTCCAAGTTTAGGTCCAGGGACCTGAACCTGGACCTGATCCTGTCCAGTTGATGTTTTGTTTTATCAGAACAATATCAAGCATAGAGAATTAATACTGATCATGACATGCACAACTATAAAAGTTTCTTGGTGAGAAGACTTTCAAGATAAACCAAAGTGTTTGATATCTGAATGTTGCACCTATTTTAAATGCCTTTTTTGTCAGAGGGGAGACTTTAAAACCCTTTTCATCAAACAAAATAGAAAAATATATTTGTACTTTATTCAATTTTTTTTTGGACTTCGGGTTTTTGGACTTGGTTCTTGGATGTTATAAAGGTCTGAATCAGGTCCAGCGAACTGGTATCCACCCCTACGCCACATGTACAGTGTTGGACAAAAATGTTTGCAGTGAAACGGTTGCCATGAAAACCTGATGAACACAAAACCACCTGCCCACACACATCTCTAAATTTACAGTATTACTGACACAAACTAGTAACATGTACCGTAAGTGGACTGTAGTGAGATATAGTTTGGAGAGGTCGAGTGGGCTGTTTGCAGAAGTGTTTTAAAGATAGGGCACAATGTACAACACCACTCAACAGAGAGGCTAGCTATAGGGGCATGGTCAGGAATGCTTGCCTTGGCCTAGCCATGGCCATATGAGACTATGATTCTGTTGCTGTAGGGTATTGAACTGTTTGTGGTGAAATAAGCATGACCCAGGAAGTTCCCACAACTTGCATGGGGGTGGATAAAAATGATTTTGCCCCAAGTTTGTTTTGACTCGTGTACTGCTATGAAAGCCAAATGGAATGAAATTCGGCGAGGAAGAGCTAGTTGCTGTAAGGAGAGATAGGAGGAGCTTTTTCCA
Organism: Branchiostoma lanceolatum; assembly: GCF_035083965.1. Classification (NCBI taxonomy): domain Eukaryota; kingdom Metazoa; phylum Chordata; class Leptocardii; order Amphioxiformes; family Branchiostomatidae; genus Branchiostoma; species Branchiostoma lanceolatum. The sequence continues at coordinate 18,320,162 of NC_089738.1, read as the reverse complement.
GAATAGACACTTCTTGCATGGAGGTGCTTACAACATCATTATTAATCATTTTGGGGGCAGTTTTGCCCAAAATGATGCTTTTTGCAATTGTCTTCCGTGACATCCTAATTCCTATGTAAGCCAAGTAACTTTGGTGAGGACTCAGGTGTAAGGTCTTTGCACCAGATAAGGTGCAAATGATCGTGGAGTAGTCCACTTCTTAAATGGAGGTGATTTTTGGTATTTTTGGTGCCTGTTAAATACCCAGGTACCTGCTAGGAAAGCTAAATGGCTTGAAATTTGCAGTGGGAATAACTTTTTTTTTCTATGCTTAGCACCATTTCATAACTTACTGGTAATAAGGAAAGCATTATCCTGGGACAGTCCACTTTTCGCTTGGGGGTGGTTGAGAATGATTTTAAGTTTGCGATAAAGAGGTAACCGCAAAAACCTAGGTCACTGGTAACGTTGGTTTTGACTGTTTGATACAAATGTCATATAGGATTTCCAGTGTGATTTCCAGTGTGGCTATGAGAGATCAGACCATGGACTTGATGACAATACATGTACATGTGGCTGAATCTTGTACAACAAGGCTGCCCAAAAATTCATTCAAAAGTTATGGACCTCTTCTTGGGACCAATGTGAACATGGATGGGCTTAAACAGGAGTGTCGTATGACAGGTTTTTATGACCTATCATCTGAAAATGACTTCTTGCATTTGAGGGACGAAATTCAACAGGCTTTATCGTAATTTGAAATGAATGCCTTTCGATTCCCAAACATGAAACAAAATATCTGGTGGGAACACAGGTGTCAGCGATGTTCTTGTAATCTTTTAGTTTATTCATAATTTGCTTATAGCTGTAGAGAGAAAATTGAGTGTTTGCAGTCATATGTGGGCAAAAAGTTTTGCGGTGGTTTTAAGTTGTGCTGAAAGTTCACCGCAAAAACCATGAACATCAAACCACCGCGAACATTTCTGCATTTACGGTATTTTGACCAACTTACTAACAGTCTCGTACTAGCACATGTATCTCCCAGTCCCAGGTACTACTTGGTAAGTTTGGAGATTCATACTGTACATGTCCTGTCCTGTTTTACAGAAATAACTTATAGCAGATCCCAATCTATCTTAGTTACGTACATTGTATTGTATAATAAAATGATGAGCGTCAGGTGAACGAAGGCAACTGAGTGAATATTTCCATCCAAGTTATGATATACTAGTATATTGAACCTCCTTAAATCACCCTATCTATTGCCCGCAGTTCCCTTGAATCTCCATGTTCCATATTGTCCATAGTTGTCTGGTAGACTCTACTAAAGAAGGAGGATATACATATTATGTAATAGATATGTGGTAACCATGACAACAAAGGAAACTGTGTTTAATATTACATTTTATACATTAAAAAGGTGAAGCAGTCATCCTCAATTGAGGTGACATGGAAGTATGATGCTTTTTCACGTAGCTAGTGGTATTGATAATGCAGTGCAGCTTCGCAAGGGCATGAACAAGCACACCAGGTCACCCCTACTCAGTACTCTTCTGTGTTGGGTTCTTTTACGTGCAGAGGTTTCACGTTTGAGGCTTACGCCCAAAGCTCCCTCATACACAGGGACGCCGGCTTTTCTGAGTTTTCATCACCATATCGGAATTAATGGATGCAATCCCTTACAACATGTCCCAGCTGAATTCGACCCTGGGATTGAACCCCAGCCCAAAGGATCAATGGAAAAGCAGCAGGTTGCGTTACCGGTTGTGCCACAGGGACATGTCTTAGAAATAGTAAACGCAGCTTCCTAAAGTGAAGTTAGTCGCCATGGCTAATGGCCTATACCAGTATAAAATGTAGCCATTCACCTGACTTATCAAATTTGTTATGATCACTATCTAGACAATGAGGTGGTTAACTGTCCCTACAGCTAGCTACATGTATATGACGTCATTATACATTTAATTTGTATTTTAATGAAATACAAATCATGTAATGTATAAGTTATATAACAACGTTATATACATGTAGCTAGCAATTCGTCCCAATCACCCTTTCAAGTTCCGGGTCACATTTAGAAAAACGGCAGATAGCGCTGTAATCCGTTGAACAAAATCCAATCGACGGCCGAATCGAGGACTAGTGTCTCTTGTCAGTTGTCACTATCATTTTATGCCAAATTCCTGATATTATGTCCTTTCCGACATTATTTGCAAGTAAATATCTCCTTGTTGAGTGATTTGGAACTAAGTTGATCATTGTGTTGCCTTTTGTATTTGTTGTAAGACTAAGAGAGCTGGCATAGATTCTAGGTTTTTCGAATCGGTAACTAAATTGGTTGCTATGTTCTGTCTATTCCCTGTAATCGAAGGCTGAACCGGCGGCAAAATCCAATCGAGGGCTGAATCGAAGGCTGTGAATCGAAGGCCGAATCGAGGGCTAGTTTCAGCTTGGTGCTATAGGGACAGTTAACTACCTCATTGTCTAAATAGTGATCATGCTGAAATATAACCTGTAATCAAAGCATACTGTATTTCAATAGACTTCAAACTCTTTATGTGTATTCCGGTGTATTCCGAAAATATCATTCTGAAATGTTCTAGTAATGAATGGAGTATGAATTTGAATGAACGTGGCCAATGAATAAATGCCAGTAACAGCAGCAGTGCCATTGTTGTTGTTGTCCTTGCTTAACGTCTATTATATCACGAGACGTGGTCTCTTGATGCTGGGTTATGCTTGGTTCGGTTACGAGTCACCTGTCCCTCTACGTATTTAACTCTTGGTGACATATGTATCAAAAATATATAATGTAACGTTACATTTTTACTCGCGGTGATGTCTTATCGCCCCCCTCCCCTTTCACATCGGACTTGGCCCGAGCTAGTGCGGCAGATTATTTAACGAGGATCTGTGCCTATTCAATACAAAAATAATCGGTATAAATGAACCAAAGTTGCTCACCTCACCATGGAACAGGCAGAGTTTTGCTGCTGGACGACCAACGACGATATATGGATCCGGGCGTCCCGATGCGGACCTAAAATTCACCGTTCTGTACTGCTCTCGTGCACTCACGCACCATGCAGATCTCGCGAGCTTTCAGTCCTACAGTCCTGTATCTGTGGTGTCGTTCCATGCCCGGAGAGCCACCTCCCGTCCAGAGCCTACCGTTAACCAATGTCTCTCAAGAGCCAGGAGACGTCTCCTGGCCCAGTTATAACTGGCTAACGGTGGTCACCGTTAACCACTTATAACTGTAAACGGTACTTGTAACGGGTGACTGGACAGCATGGGAAAGAGGAAGCTGTTTCACCCTTACACGCATAGCGCTCGAGATAGAAGAAGGGGAGCAGTATTTGCGGTGTGCGTCGCATTCATAGGCAACCTGTTTACCACACGCCTGTACGATTCACCGATTGGGTGCTTGGGCGTCAGTTTGCACTTTGCACTTGAGTTGATCCCACAACAATGCTTGTTTGCTTTTTTGCACTTGAGTTGATCCCACAAAATATTTGCTTGGTAGTCAAGGACTATTACAGGAGGTCCCGATATGGTCGCTGAGTCAGCGAGGTGTAAGATTTCCCAATAGCTGACGCCGTGATTGTTTGTTTGGCTGAATAAGGAGGTTAAATTACTTTTACTTTCAAACTTTCCTGTGTTGTGAATGTTTCAAGTTGTCAGTAAAAGGGTAGAAATGTAAATTTATAGAAAATTGCTGTATGTGTAACTTCGCATTTGAACGGGTCAGTACGCTCGTAAGTAATCAAGTCAGCCGACTTACTACATAACCAGTTGGAAAATATATATTGCACTATCGATATTGTGTGAAATATGTTCCATCCACATGTTTACTATCATAGAAGGTAAACGACTAAAACACTGGTGCATGTTATGTCAATCACTATTCGCCTTTGTTAATCCACGGTTAACTTGCCCCCTGGAGTTATGCAAAATCCCCGCAGGTAGGCGTATGATAGAAAACAACAACCTGGCTCAAATAGTCTATTACCATGGGCACAAATATGGCAGCTGAGTCAGCCAAGTTTTGAGGGCCATAAAAACGTTGCGGAATGGCTGTTATTTATGTGAAAGAGGAAGGTAGATAAATCACACCCCCTTAAACCTGCCTTCCTCATACACTCGTACCTCAACAACAACACCGCATGTTGCTTTTTTTTTAATCAAACTAGGTAAGTAGCCATAACAAATTCAAGGAACGACTGAGGATGGTAAAGAAAAAAAGAACTTGGTTTTTGTTGAAAAAAGCTTGACAGATTTGTATTTTGGAAAAAAATACACAGATGGTCGAGCTGAAAAAGTACTTGCACCGATATTTTAATTAAGTTCTCTCCCCTGTTCAATATAGTCCGCCTCGTATAAGCCTCAACTTAGAATTAAGTGATGGCAGTTATTGGGCAATAGACTTGGTATATAGATGATGGCGCGACGGTATAGTCTTTTATTATGTCATCAATTGCTGGAATGAATAATGGCATATCTTACATTGTGTTAATTGTGTCAAATTGCGTTCAAAGGACAAAGTGAATAACAACGTCAACTCTCTTATCTCGAGTACACAAGCGGTTGTGTGAATAACTAATTTCAGCGCCAAATCGACTAATCGATGTCAATCAGTTTAGATTTCCCGCTCGCATTTGCGCAATCTATTAAATGCATGGGTCGATTGTTTAGCCCACCGCAGCTATCTTACAAGAGAGTTCAAGGTACATGTGAATCACATCAGAGAGTGACAAGCGTAGAACTTTGTAAATAATCTTTCGCCGATTGGGCATTCCCATAGGTGTAATGAAGTTCAGAGTGCAAAAGCCCCTCTTCCCATTGGTGGATGGTTAGGAAAACCGCATATAAAAGGGACTCCGCAAAGCCGGGCCCCCCTTTTTTCGACAGCTGTAAGTGTGCGGATAAAACGGCCCCTCTTTGCGGTTGGCATCAATTTTTTTTGCCTGTGATGATATATATTCAGGGTATTCTACGGACGTCACGCACTTTTTGGGGGTAAAATTTGATAACAATTTAAGCAAATCATGAGATCGCGCCTCCACTATAGTCTAAAGGGGTCAATCACTATTGTCCTCCTATCCGTATTGTTTTGGTTAATGATTTATCGTCACGTCAAGTCAACGTTGTACGAAATACAATGCCGTGTCTCAACTGGCGGGACGAACAATGGGATGGGTCAACTCCATGGAGCCTCAAGGCAATCATTCCACAAGGTACGGTAGTTTTAAAGTTACAATTTTTTTTTTGCTTTGGGTAAAGTTTGTGGGGAAAAAGTCGTTTTTTTACTATACTTTAACGCACCGATGTGCAGCCTGGTTATCGAACCAAAGAAATCACTTTTTTCTGCCTCAAACTTTACCTATTAAGGCGCAACTCATATTGACATGCATATACGCACAAGTAAAAGGGGGGCTTTATAACATAACTGTTGTGACTGTACTCTATAATTTAAAATTAAGTGGAGTGACCACACCCTAAAAAATACGAAAGTTGATGAAATTGATAACTTTCATATCAATTGTTTGCCCTCCATTTAAGGATATCTAATATCCACTTGCCCTTAACTAGATCTAAGGTATAAAGTTTTTTGAGAAATATCGTCTGTTTCAGCTGATCAAAGAACTGATAGAGAGAAAGCAATCTGAGAGGTCAATACACCAGCATGACAAGACGACTACGTCACCCCTAAAGACTGGTAAGTCCTAAACACACATCGTTTATCACATAAAGTTTCAAAATATGCTACATTTTCATTTGGGGAAAAAGTAGCTAATTATGTTACTGATTACTGACTTGACTTAATAACCTTCACAAAATATATTGTAGATGGACAAATTTGGCAAATTATGATAAAAGGAAATCTCATCACTAGAATCATTTGTCCGTTCTTTTACAGAAACCAACCAGCCGAAAAAGACACCTGCTGGGCTGTTTGTCATTTCTGGTGGCGTTGTTGTAACACTACTGCTACTTTGGACATCTCGAAAAGGTGAGAGTCTTTTGACATGTTTTCCGTATTTCCTACCCATGGCATGGGGAATTCATGATACTGGAAAATAACTACCTGCTATCACGGCATTGTGATCCACGACTTTTATCAACAAAAGTGCAGTAATACAGATTTATGACGATTAGTACTCAGACGAAAGGTAGTGCTAGTTGAAGCTACCTAAAACTTCGTCACAGTTTCAAAAATCTATCCAGCTGCTTAAGTGACCTTGCGTATCGTATTACCTGGATGTCAAACTTTCATAGACGTAATTCGCCAAGTGCTTTCATTTGAAGTGGAAGCATCAGCCTGGGAACCACCAGACGAACTTAAAAGCAACTTGCCGGTTTGCATCGAACCTGTAATGTATTAACGTGAAAGACAATAGCACACTTGACTTAGTCCAACTTTACAATACCACTCTATTACAATGTTGTAAAGTTGGACTAACATCCATTGTAATACCGTTCCTGTTGACATGGGAAATTCGTGTCATGGAGAATTACTTTTTGCGATCATGGAATAGTGATCAACGACTTTTATCCACAAATTGTCTCAGAAGTACATATTTATGATATGGTTTTTTGTTACTTGTGTCGAAAGCATTGATCTTGTGATCAGTCGAAGCCCTGATACACTGCGTTCATGTTTTCCTTATCATTTTCATGCTTTCATTAATGTTTTAAACTTTTTCTTTTTTTTTTACAGAAGAAAAGCTGACCCACCCTGTACAGTCCACTGACGACGACGGACCCCATCACGGACCTCCCCCTGTTTCCATGGCTAAGCCTTATATGATTTATATTGAACAGTAATTATCGGTCTACTCTAAATATGATTTTGGCCATGGACTGACTTTGATACCATGTATACACTGTAATCAATTATCACTTTTTTCATCAGTCAATGTGTAACGCTTGTCGCAACTCGTATCAACGCTACCTTTTTATCAAAACGTAGCTCGGCGGCGAGCTTTGTTGCTTGTCCGACTTTTCTCTTTTCTGGCTCATCATCGATCGCGCTGAATGAAGGGTTATGACACTGATGAATTCAAAGCGCATTGAGGTTAAAGTTCTCATATCACACTTATGTACGAGTGTTTGCTGACAGAGCATTTACGAATTCGACCTGTCAGCAGCGATGTACTCGTATTGGCAGACCCTTGGAGTGAACAGTGAGCAGGAACATATGCGGAAAGCAATGCAAACTAATATTGAACCAAGAGTAACGGGTTATTGATTTGACAATTGAAATTTCAAAATATATGGGATGTGAATTCGTTTTTTTGCAGTTCCCATAATTTGATTGATCATCTTGATTCAGTCTCTTTCATAGTATGACTTGTACCTTTACAGGATAGAAGCACATCCGAACATTGTATGATATGACATTGAGGACGTACACATTTACAATCACATTTAACAAAATGTATTTTATATAGAATCATGACATAGCAGAGAAAGTGTTCCTTATCTAGTTCGAAAAACATTGTTGTGTTGTACATATCCTTTGCAACAGCGAATGCAACATTAAAAGCAAATACAGGATAATACAAATGCCAGGTCTCAATGACAATGAATTACAATGACACCCCTGTACAATTTTGTAAACTGAAGATTCATGACCCATAGATTTCGACCTCTTTAGTATCCACGTATTGGAGTATTGCATTGCGTACACATAATTGTTTGTATGTCTTTAGTTTTCTGACCGCAACGCCACCTGGCGACAAAGAGTAGTAGGGTTTCTTACACCCTGTAGAAGACAACGTTAGCAAGTGAGAATCATTCCGTACTGTTGAGAGAACTTTGCCTTCTACAATCACAGATTGCAGCTACCGATTTAATCTGTTACTTTGTCCCTTAGATTTTGCATCCAAATCTCGCAATGAAAGGGAAACGTTGTTCTAGTTTATGAATATATATATCTCAAGGGACACAGGGATTGAGTTGGAGTACTTGGGAGCAGCCATGTCAGACAGACTGATGTGGGCCTCGGTTGTACAAGGGCTCGCCCCGTCCTCAGCTGCTGAGGTCGACGGATGATGATGATGATGAATATATGTGTTTCCTACTCATTCTAGAGCTACAGAGCGAATCGCCCCGACCACACATCAAAATAGTTAGAATGCCCCAGTTCTGCTAAGTTTTCCCTGAAATAATAACAACAGGCGCCATATGCTTTCTGTGCATGTGGTTTATATCTTAAAATCGGGCTTATAACGTAAGAATTAACAGTATAGGCTACGTCATGCATTATAGATAGTACAAAATCACAAATCAAACACGTTTTCGGATAGGCAAAAAGTTCTACGGGAATGTTAGTTTATGGTGCCTTCGTCTAAGTTTTGGATGATCTTCTCCAGTCGTAGCACTGTCTTTATCAGATTTCGGTGTCCTGTTCTAAGTTCTGGATGATCTTCTCCTCACACCCAGCCTGCGGGGGAAGCTGCCTGGTCCTCCTGGGGTTCATCAGCTCCACAAACTCCTCGTACTGGAGGACTCCGTCATCGTTGGCGTCAAACAGCTGGAGAAATATAGACACGTCTCTGAGTTTTAAGGTCATCGTTAGTCTTAACCAAAGGTATTGCCAAAATCATGAAAATATACAGTATCTTTAAATCATCCTGTTATCCTGTTTTTAAATAAAACTGCAAAAACACAGATGTATTTTTTAAGCTGAAGGGGCATACAAAAGCACTGTGCTATCCAGAAGTGTCGCCGAACAGAATTGTTGCCAAGTAGAGACATTTTTGGATATCCAAAATGTGCTCCTTCCGGTGCAGCCTTGGTTATCCAAGACGCGCTCCGCTGGGGTACATCTGGGATATCCCAAACCTGCAGTCTTGGCTTGGGACGTGTTTGGGATATCCCAAAACTGCTCCAGAGCGGATGTTGGATAGAGAGCGCTTTTTGGATACAACAAGCACCACCCTTTTCCAATGCCAATAGCTATCTACAATTTATAAAAAAAGATGATGACCGTCGTATATGCATATTCAGAACAAAAGATAACTTGGTGAGAATTGGCATCCTTTGATAAGATATTAAGCCATAGAACTCAATCTGCATGATTACATACTAGGTTCATTACCTCAAAGATCATGAAAAACAGTCATTGAAGAAAGACTGTGGATGCTGTCTGAAACGTCTGACCGTTGTCATATGTTACCTAGTTGCTTGAGTAACTGTTGCCTCGCATTGCTTACCTGAAAGAGTTTGTCTATTTGCTCGTCGTTGTAGTTCCTCCCGATTGTGGCCATGGCGCCCTTTACTTCTTGTTTGTCTAAGGTGCCGTTGCCGTCCTTAAAAACAGATTTGAAAAAAGGAAAATGAGCAGTTACAACATTTCATCTGGAACTGTAGGAATTATCAGGTATACACGAATTCTGCCGCATTAGCTGTTGATGAACCATAGAAACTATTGTGGGGTACGTTTCTAAGTACTGAAACTATTAAAAGAGACGGTGCTAGTTATAGCACAGACAAAATCGTGTAAAACTATGTATACCTGTAAAATGCATTTGCTTTGTATGCTAATCAGTTTGATTAGTTTTACCAGGTTTAAAATGCGAGAAATAGTCATCATTATGTCATGAATATGATGCTTCAGTGTATCGAATTTTCTAATATTCGCAGGTGTCAGACTGCTCACACTCATATTCGTTTAGCTACTAGGCCCGTTCAAATGGATTATATTCGATTTATCACGACTTCAGTTGATCTGTATCTTTATCGTATTTCGTCTGACCCTCATGACCTAAAAGAAATGAGCTCTTCATTAAAGGGCTCAAACAAAGAACTAAACAAATATACAAACAAATAAACAAATATTCAATCAAGTTAACAAATATATAAACAAATTAAGAAATAAACGAACTGAAATGTTACCTTATCAAAACTTTTGAAGGCCTCCATGAGAAACTTGGGTTCGGGCGACATGATCTCCTTCATGTGCGTCATGAAGGTCACGAACTCATCAAAGTCCAACTTCCCGTTTTCATCGACGTCGAACACCCGGATCGTCTCCTGGGGTAGAGATTTATCAAGCAATCAACAAAACAACCAACCAACCAACCAACCACCAACCAACCACCAACCAACCAACCAACCAACCAACTAATCAACCAACCAACCAACCCACCAACCAATCAAGTAACCAGTCAGTCAATCAATCAATCAATCAATCAATCATTCAAGTCATCAGTCATCTATCCAACCATCAATCCATCAGTCAATCCATCAATTAATTGACAATCTAATTAGTTAATCTATCAATTAGTTGTTAATTTGAACGATTAACCAACCAATCAACCAACCGAACAACCACTCAAGTAATTATCAAACAACAAACTTGCAGCCAACCCATTCATCAATCGATTAATCAATCTATCAATGTATCGATCAATCAAAATAGTTTATCAATCAAAATCGTATTGCATTGAAATTGTCAAATCAAATTCTTAAATACACATTAGGAATCAAGTTAGTTTACTTGCCAATTGAAGAGTTTAAACCGTGGTTAGGCTACTTTCATAAAATCATTACAGGGCAAATAGATACCTCTAGAAATCCAAACAATACGCACAGGCTCTTTCACGTGGCCATATGTTTGCCACCGTTGAAACGTTACGGAAACCCAAGGACATTACTAGTATAAAGATGTTCTTGGTAAATGTTGGTTATCGACGCGAAACTGACTCGCCGACCATGGACGCCCCCTGGCGACATACCACCGTACTGCCACAGCACCCCACTTGACTTGACTTATGTCGGGTGCCATTCTCCATCTGTCACAGCACCCCACACCTCATCCCGGCGTCAACTAGACGGACGTTATTACCTTTCACCTCTGACCCCCCAGTTGAACTTCGTCTGTCAAATGGATTTTTCAAAGAAGAAAAGATCGCTTCTAAATCGTTGACCCTGTCCCTTTGATTGTATCTCTTCCATTGGCCCAGGGCTTAACATTGGCAATTTCTAATAGCAGACAATTTAAGCCCTCGGGGAAAACGGCGTTCAAAATGACAGACAATCGCTGTGACGCGGTATGAGTCAACCGTGAACGAGGCAACGCCTGTCTGAGGACCTGATCATGTAGCACACCCTACAGAAAAATGTTCCTGGACAAATAGTCAAACTTCAACAGGCACACATGATTCAGCGTTGGTGCTGAAAAATCTTTGTTAACCAAAATAATGATTGGCAGTACACGACAGTGCCAGTGGCTCTTCGGCCTCTCGAAAGGGTAATAACGGCAAGATCTAGAACACAATCATTCACTGTTGTATGCTAATCAACATATGGACAGGATATGGCACCTGACAGCTATCCAGTACGTGTACACATAACAATCTAAGGTCTAACAATGGGGGATAGACTGGCGGCCAATGTTTCTAATACAGTAATAGTAATACAGGTCTTTGGGCACGTTAAGCCAGATCTAGAGACACCATGTTTGAGGAGAGTCGGACGTAAAAGCCCTTTGAAGAATATAATTTTGTAGATGGGTGTAGTGGAAATTCTAGAATAGAATAGAATAGAATAGAATAGAATAGAATAGAATAGAATAGGATATGAAATAGAATAAAATGAAATAGGAAATAGAAAGTAATGATAGATGGAATACGCGGAAAAGAATGAACCAGACTGATATGGAACAGAATAGAACAGCAGTGGAATAGAATAGCAAATAGAATGTAATAATAAGAATACACGGAATAGAATGAAGTAAAATGGTATGGAATAGAATAGGATGGAACAAAAGAAAATGCAATAGAAAAATAGAATAGAATAGAATGGAATAGAGTAGGAAGAAATGGAATGGAATAGAATAGCTATAGAATAGAATAGAATAGAATAGAATAGAATAGAATAGAATAGAATAGAATAGGGAACATGTTTTTGATAACAAACGCCTACCTTTATGAGTCCCGGACTGGGGTCTATGCTGAGCGCGGCCAGTGCAGGCCCCAGTTCGGCTGGTGAGATGAACCCGTCCCTGCTCTTGTCCAACATGGCGAAACACTTCTTATACAGGTTCGTCTGTTTCTCACTGGTCAGGCGGGTCTTTGCTTCTGCCATCTTGCCTCGAACTTGTTACGAAGATGAACGAAATTACTACTCGGTAAGCGCATGTAGGTTTATCAACACCAGAGAGGCACTACTGCTAGTTCTATATTGACATAAAATATTGCAATAACAGACCATCATCTGCATTGAAAGCTGATCATGCATGTATGTGTAACGTTACCAATGAGTTAATTATCCCATGCAGTAGGCTTAGGGAATGAGCCACACCCGAGAAGTGATAGGGGGTTAAGTGAAGTGTGATATACCCACATACTTATCAATTATTCAACACCAATCCTTGCTGCTATCGTCAGACGTGTACCTTTTAAAACAGAACTATGGCATCGACAGGTATTAGGATACGACTTTCATAAATAAGAAGCTAGCCACGCACAAGCCCCAACGGATTTAATAGTCTAGACGGCTGACCTAAGTTTGGCCTAACAGGAGTACTGCCCCACTGAAACATTGTCATAATCGTTATGGTTCCAATCATAATTATTATCATTAACTCATGATCATTTTCCTTCCATTTTCTCAAGGACACATGCATGATCGTTTCTAAAGTAGTTTTTCAGACGGCGGCTGGACCGATGTTCTTATAACTGCTGACTGGCAAACGACACTACTGAATCTGGATGTCCTGTATATAAATGTCCACGCCTTTGCCCAGTGGTTTTTAGCTTCAAATATCAACACAAGGTCGTTCAAACAGAGCAAGAGAACACACAAATTCAAAATAGATCCTTGTCCAAACAGAGATTGTATCATGAGATTAAATCGACTTACCTGCGTCAAAACTTCAAGGTAATCCGAATTTGGAAGAAGGCACGACAATGTTGTCTGTGTGTACTACCCAGGTACAAAAGCATATGACGCCCCGTCGATATTACGTGACAAAGTTGATACCTGCCTTGTGACCCGTGACAAATGTGGGCGACACCGCCTTTTAGATTTCTATCTATCATTCTTTGTTCATTGCGGAATGACGTCGGTCGATGTTATCGAAGTCACATTTTGGGCCCCAAGCGAAAGACAGGAATTTTTTTTTTTCTTTTGTAGTCTTCGGTTGTACATCAAAAGTGAAGCGAGTTTCGCAAGGTCTTCTACAACTATACATACAAACAAGTAAATGAACTTACCTACATACAAGTATACTAAATAAATCAACATGTTGAGTTAGCGTTTAACGTATATCATTCTCAGTGGTAATGATGAATTATCATTTACACGACGTATGTTTTCATGTGAAGGCCAAGGTGACATGGTGTTCGCCAATCGCCACAGGCAGCAGAACGACGTCATTCTGTTTGTAAGCTGACATCCGGTCTGTTATGTCACTTCTTTTGTTCTGCCTGGGGCTGCTGGCCTTGACACCACTGCGGACTGTTTGGGCAAGGTTCTGTGAGTGAGTGAGTGAGAGAGTTAGTAAGTTAGTGAGTTAGTGAGTGAGTGAGGTTCAGTTCAGAAAGTGGGTGAATGTAGCCTCCGTTGCAGGCTCTGAACCGGCTTTTTGGGGGGCTAAATGATACACTTTTTGCAGCCAGCCAACCCCGTAACTATCAGCCGGCTGATAGTTACGGGGTTGGCTGATAGTTACGGGCTGGCTGCAAAAAGTGTATCATTTAGCCCCCCAAAAAGCCGGTTCAGAGCCTGCAACGGAGGCTAGGGTGAATGTGTGAATGAGTGAGTGAGTGAGTGAGTGAGTGAGTGAGTGAGTGGGTGAGTACGTAGGTAAATGCATGAATGATTGAGTGGGTGGGTGAGTGAATGAGGGAATGATTGAGTGAGTGGGTGGGTGGGTGTTTGAGTGAGTGGGTGAGTTAGTTAGTGAGTTAGTTAGTGAGTTAGTGAGTGAGTGAATGAGTGAGTGAGTGAGTTAGTGGGCGAGTGAGTGAGTGAGTGGGTGAGTGGGTGAGTGAGTGAGTGTGTGAGTGAGTGAGTGAATGAGTGAGTGAGTGAGTGGGTGAGTGAGTGAGTGAGTGAGTGAGTGAGTGAATGAGTGAGTGAGTGAGTGAGTGGGTGAGTGAGTGAGTGAGTGGGTGAGTGGGTGAGTGAGTGGGTGAGTGGGTGAGTGAGTGGGTGAGTGGGTGAGTGAGTGAAGTCAAAAGGCGTGTCCAGTCGTTTCGATGTTCAAAATCTTACAGTGAAGCGTTGCTTTCTAGCCTCCCCCCCCCCCATAAGCGTCTTAGCGGTGTTTCACTTTGATGATGCCGTTTTCAGAGACAAAATATATCAATAAGGCCTCCTGTCATTTTTTCTTTGACCTTGGCTTTAACTTGACTGCCCTGAGCTTTCGCCTTGACATTTCTTCACATAGCTACATTTTTTAACGTAATCAGTAAATTATCACGTTGTTTTCTTTCTGATCAGCTGTTCTGCCGTTATTTCAATGTTTGCGTTTTGATCAGGAGAACGGATGCCTTAATTCCCACGGTGTTATCTCGAGGTCAGCTATGTTTGGTCAGAGGAAATATTTTCTCGGATAAAAGGAAGACTCGTCGATGTGTAGAAAATGTCCATTTCGCGTCCATGTATGGATTTATGTCATACCTGGGCCGCTAAAACGTTCGGTACGGGTGTTCCGGACCGTGTGATATTTTTCCGTATCACACGGGGTTCTAAGTTGTATAACACGGGCTTCCATAGAATATTTAGAATGCATTTCGAGCGCGCCGGTTGCTCCGCCGTCGAAGATTCGAATACTGGATTCGGAGGTTGGAATCAAATTATGTTGTTACAGTTTTTTTGTTCGAGGACACAAAACTCTCTCAACTTCTGGCGCATTTCGCATTGAAATGTGTGTTTTCTCGGGTGGGTATGACATAAATGAAATACAACACGGTGTATCCCGCATCACCCTCGGTCCCAGCCCTCCCGCGCGGGTCGGATCGTCCTCCGATACACCGTGTTGTATTCTATGTATATCGTGTGAGCGGTTGTGCGACAGGTGTGCGACAACAGGTTGAGGACATTCTTGGGGCAGTCGTGAGGGTGTCGTGCAACTTTCAGCTGCCATGTGACGGAAAGAGATACCGTACAGGCACATTCTCTCCGACGGTCGATTTTGCTATTGCTTCTGTAAAAAAAACGCATCACAAAATATCGTACGTCTTATGAACACATATGGACACCTCCCTAACGAAATTAGAACAGTCGAATGTGAAATTTGTGAAAAGTCAATAAAAGATAATAAAACAAAAGACTTTTGACAAAGGTTTTGAACCGTTCACGAGAAGCTCAGATCGGTCTGCAGGTCGTTTTTCACTGAGGTCATGAGGAAAAAATAAGGGTCAGGGTTTTCTAGTTACGCAACAGTAAGCTGATATAACGTTACATAATTACCTTCGCCGAGAAGGTTATGCAGAGGGTAGCGTTTGTTTGTTTGTCTGTCTGTTTGTAGTGGACCAGAATAACTAAAGAACGCCTTGGTGGATTGTTTTGATATTTGGTATGTTGGTAGGTTTTGATGTGACCTGAAAACGATTAGATTTTGGGCCCCCTAGCGGCTTCTTACGGTACTGCAGCGGAACTTCCTGTTTTGATATCTTGTGTTCTGGACATGCTATGGAACTGATTTTTGAGTGGTACATAGATCCTTGGACAGAGAGTAAGTGGTACGGGTTTGGGCCCCCTAGCGGCTTTTTTGGAACTGCAGGAGCAGGTTTTGCGTCTGACTTTGAAAAAGAATAACTCAAGAAGGGCTTGATGGATGGTAATGATTTTTGGTAGGTAGATAGCTTGAGTGATGATGTACATGATTAGATACTTCTTATGCAAATCAGTATCTAATTTGCATAATTAATGAGGAAAGTTTATACATCCGCCAAATTCCATGATAGGACTCTGAAACATGTGACATATGTAACTGAGGAAGAGAGAAATATTAATTGATATGAACTATGCAAATGAAGACCTCATTTGCATAATTAATGAGAAAATACTATAACAAGATGGCCTTGATGGATGGTCATGATTTTTGGTATATGGATAGCTTGTGTGATGCTTAGTATGATTAAACGATAATTATGCAAATCAGATTCTAATTTGCATAATTAATGAGGCATCTTTAAAAATCCACTTTGTTCCATGGTATGACTATTCAAATTGTAACTGAGGAAGAGAGGACTGTTAATAGATAGAAAATATGCAAATGTGGGCCTAATTTGCATACTTAATGAGTAACTTCTATTATTCCACACTGGCAAATGACGGCAATTTCATACATTTAATACTTTTTTTGTGGCATCGGGAAGTTATGTGAATGTGAACATCGTTGAATTAAATATGTTCATAAGGGCCTCATTTGCATAACTGATGACAAATATTAGCACAACCTTCTTTGTTAAGCTCATAATTTTTTAGGCTCATACTTTGGACATGTTATATTTTAAGACAATCAACTGGTATGATTTATAATTGATGAGAAACACTCCCTCTACGTCAGTCATAAAGGTTAAGATTATTTGGCGAAGGTATGAGGTCGTGGAACTCTAGTTATGTTTGGTTTGTGACTTCCCCACTTTATGGCGTGATAATTGGCTTAGCCTAAATAAAAACAGGGCGTGATGTCATGAGGAAAGAGATGAGGGTCAGGGTTTTCTAGGTTCCGCGACAGTAAGCTGATATATATAACACAACTGATTGTTTGGTTTGTGACTTCTCCTCTATATGGCGTGATGATTGGTTCAGATTAGATTAAATACGAACTGGCCGTGCTATGCATGCGCACGCGCACGTATGTCCTGCGATACGAACGTTTTAAAGGGGAACTGTGCGATTTGGAAAAGAGTGTGTGCGAAGCTCGTTTGGAGAAAGAGACTGCCGCGAGAACGATTGGAAGAGAGATCTAGAACTAGACTGAAAGCGAGTTTGGGAAATTAGTAGTCTCTGCGAAGCTCGTTTGGAAAAAAAGGACTGACACGAGAAGAATTGAAAAAGGGAACTCGACTGAGAGCGTTTGGAAAAGGAACGTTGCTAAGAACGACTGGGAAAAAAGCACCGCTCTTCGACCAACATGCCTGCGATTCTGGACCTGCTGCCGGTGTCGCCTACCTGGGTGCTACTGGGAGTCTGCTTGGTCCTCTACTATATGTAAGTAACGGGACGTTAATTTCTCTCCCTCTGATCTACAAGGGTGTAGTTGAGAAACGAGGAAAACCAATATAACAGACTTTGTCCCCTTTCGAGTAGACCCCACAGCTCATTTGGCCTTGACGTTGCTTTGAGCGAATTTCGGCTCCAAGGTCTAAAAGTTCGATTCCATCGCCGGCCTCTATAAAGCAACTTAACCCCCATTAAATGAATGAAGACCTTTATCGTACATTTTTGTCTGAGGTCTGCACAGGTCGCAACAAAGATGTTTGTACAAATGGAAACGTAGTCTAATACATAGGTTCGGCCTCTTTAATAGAAGTGAAGTGAACTTTATTGCTCAACAATCGTACATGGTACAATGTATGGCATGAAATCAACAATACTACAAGGCTAATCTATCCCACAATTCTAAGTACAAAATATTTTCGAAACCAGTGTATTTGTTACAATATATATTAATGTATGGGTAATTCTGTCTCGCTTTTCGAATGATTTATGGAGAAATTGACCTATGTACATGGATATAGGAGTCGGACATGACAACAGTACATAGAAAATATCGCTCTGTGTACCAGATAGGGTGAAGTTTGTCTTAGTAGTAACAGTCTGTAAAAGCATATCTCTCTCTTTGCTATAAGTTGGACAATTCATCACAAAGTGGAATTCATCTTCAACACTTCCAGTACACGTGGGACACAATCTCTGAGTGGCTGGTGTGTTGTGGTGTCGACCCTTTTCCACTTCTAAGCAATGTGCACTGATTCTCAGCTTTGTTATGCTATTTGCAAACAGTTTATTATGAGACATCACATATTCAGGACTCCGGTGACTGCTCTAAATTCATCTTTTTCCACTTTTCACCTCACCCTATTCTAACAGCTGTAAAGCAGAAACTGTTTAGATCTCAAGAATGAAAATATAAAGGTGTCCTATAGAGATTTGTGTCATTATAATATATGCATAATTTCACTATGATTTTTCATATATAGAGATATCATTAAACTTAGATTACTTTACCATCAAAATTTGCCCCTCAGAATTTGCCCCTTAGATCTCAAGAATGAAAATATAAAGGTGTCCTATAGAGATTTGTATCATTATAATATATGCGTAATTTCACTTTGATAACCACTAGTGGGTCATATGAATTCTTCATTGAAGAGCCCTTTTTTTAAAGAAAAAGTAGGGCAAACGACGTGCAGTTTGGACAATAGATGTGGATTGGTGGGGAAACACGTGCCGGTAAAGCCTTCACAAATAATTACTGCTACTAAATATTTGTTGACAGCAAGATAAGTTATCTCGACTTAAAGAAAGGTGGGTACTTTTGGTTGCCTATATTCGGACGAGTAGTAACAAGTAAAGCTTGGGGCTTATCTTTAACAAAGGATCATCAATCCGAAGAGATAAGTTTGAGACAAAGAAAAAACCCAATTCTCTTATCAATTACTGTCACTATCAGTGTTAATTAATGTGCCCAGGGCATGTCCCTCCTCAAACACTGGATCTCCGGTTGGTGTCCCATTAAATGAGCCACGAGCCCTATCGGTAACTTGTAGACCGGCACATGACAGGTTGGTCAGTATGGGTCACTGACCTTGCCATGTATGATAGTTATTACAGTTCTCTATATAGAGGGGAATGTAAGCAAAACACCATCCATGACCCGAAATCTGAAATCTTACACTACGAATGTACCAACAAACTAACGGTATCGTACAACGGGCGCAGAACGAAACAGAGTAAGGATATCTAAGTCTTCGATGCGCGTTGCAAAATGTTGGGGATACTGCATGAAGCCTTCCAAGTTTAATGACTGTTTTCTAACAGTATTATTCAATAAAAACATTCACGTTCCTGAGTTGACATGCGCTCAAGTACACCATATGGAAAAAAGCAAGAAAGTTTAATATGTTCTATCTTTAAGGTGGCGTGAGCGCTGTTTCCTGTTCAATATTTACTAAAGGAAAGGGGCGATAATGTAAGTTGTATCTTTTGATAAAGACCGTCTATGGATATCAAGGGTTCATATTATGTAGAAATACATGTAGGCAATTAGAAGGGACAAAAACAGCATTTTTTTGGATGTTTCTCTGTAGAAAAAAAAAGATTATTCAATGCTGTGGCTGTTCTTGGGAATAGGGCAAACGGATAACTAATTGTTGACAAATTCATATTTACTTCTGATCTTTATCAGTTGTGCACATATGGCATCGCCCGATTACCAGCCTCTTCCAGGGCTTTCCTCGGCTAGTGTAAGCTTCCACCCCCGCCTGACCCACTAAGCCACCCCGGTGATTTTGCCCGACTGAAGAAACTGTCCTGGAAACAAACGAGACGAATTTATAAATCTTAGGTTCCTTCAGTCAATAGTCTGTGCCTCTACTGGCATTGATGATCGCATCCTTCAATGGTGTTAACATCATGCTAAATAACAAGTAGTGGTGATACTGTTGATCAAACTTGTTGATCAGTATTGTTCGATCACTCTTGACGACGCAGTTCCTGTACGTTGTATCTACTTTGATCATGTAATCTTAATCCATGTTCTATTTTGCCTGAACTCAATGAAAGGCGGTCGATTTAAGCATCTTAGGAATAAACAAATGTTCAAACAAACGTTAGCTTAGATCATTTATAAACAACAGTTTTTTTGTACTTAGACTATCGTTATAGATTATTATGCTGTCCATGTCTAAGTCCATTGTGACGTCTTGTGTTCATCAGCAGGGATAGCCCTTTGTAATAGCCACAGGCTAGTTGGACAGCCCCGACTTAACAGCTAAACCAGATAAATAAATAAATAAACAACAGTTTTTGACAGAGAAACAAAGAAACAAACAATCAAACATTGTTTTGTTTACCCGTAGCTACCTTACATGGCCGTTCTACACCTTCAAGAGGCTGGGGATCCCAGGCCCTCCGCCCATGGTGAATTTTGGAAACATCCTGAGCTACACAGAGGTCGGTATCTTTGAGTGACTGAATCTGAACTTATTAACAAGGCTAAACTTTTCTTCCAACACTAATAACGGAAATTGGGACTTACCCCAAATTTTCTGAAAATGAATCTGAACTTCTCAACGTATACAACCGCTATACGCCGTAATAGACACAAAGACACATTAGCAAACATGTTCTGGCAATTCTAGCTGCCTAGGCTGACCCATTGTAATGACTTGTTTTCATTGCCAATTACCAATAAATGTTCTATATTCGACTATTCATTGTTTTTTGAATCGGTGATCCTTATCCTTAATCTATGTCCATACCAGGGGTCACATGTCTTCGACTGCAAATGCTATAAGAAGTATGGCAAGGTATTTGGGTAAGTATTTTGCATATTTCGATAGTGTAATCGCGAAACTAGATGCGCTAATTATAGAGTTTAAAGCTTTCCATGCTTGAAAAAAAATGACTATGCAATGTGATGAATGAATAATGTACCATAGTATGTCAGAATTAGGTGAAGCACGCTCTGTGTACCTTTGTAGAGTTGATTGAAGTCCTTTATTCAGTCTTCACATGAATATACAATTGCTATTTCTATAAACGTGGCATCGTGTGGCGCAATCCGTATGGTGTTTCGCCCATAACCGAGAGGTCCCGGGTTCGAAACCACTGCCATGCCCCTATGTTGTGCCCTTGGGAAAGGCCCTTTACACGACTTTCCTCACTCCACCCAGGTGTGGATGGGTACCTGATTTAGGTTGTGGAAGGTCGCATTGAGGTCACCTGCTGGCGCCGAATGGCAGCCTCCCAGACCCTTGCGACAGTTCCACAAAGTGCAAGTGTGGAGCAAATATGTATCTGTTGTGCATTACTAAGTATGTGATCGTAAACCCTGCAGCAATTCAGCACTGGCTGCCATTGCACGGGTAATTTCTGACCAATAAACCATTAATATTATTATTATAATCTGCAGGTACTTTGAAGGCCGGCAGCCTATGCTGATGGTCGGTGACCTGGATCTCATCCGGGAGATCACCGTGAAACAGTTCAACAACTTCAGCAATAGAAGAGTGGGTAAAAATTGACTAAGGCTAAAAACAGCGCAAAACAGTGCAAAGCGAAATCCTATAAACTACTTTCTAGAGCGCCCTGACCTAAGCAAAGCGGGGAGTAGATTGCCCTGACCTTATTTCACCTAGAGGCTATAAAAGGAAGTGCGGTACCACTCTATGTCATTCTGATGAAGACTTTTGAATAAAAGGTCGAAACCGGTAAATCGTTGTGTCTCAGCCGTCATCCTTCTGACGCCCAATGGACTAAATCGACTAAGGCTAAGACTGAGGCTAAGCAGTAAAGACGGAGAGTCGGAAATTACGATCTTCTACATTTAACTATTAATCGTAAATTATGGAAAATGTAGG
Source organism: Branchiostoma lanceolatum (assembly GCF_035083965.1). Taxonomy (NCBI): domain Eukaryota; kingdom Metazoa; phylum Chordata; class Leptocardii; order Amphioxiformes; family Branchiostomatidae; genus Branchiostoma; species Branchiostoma lanceolatum. The sequence goes on along the minus strand of NC_089738.1, from coordinate 18,298,629 downwards.
TTTATAGCTTGGGGCCATAGGGAGGGGTGCACTCCACCCAAGCAAACAGGAAAGGACTGTATTTGTGTATTATATACCACCAGCTTTTCCATGAGACCGTTAACATGATCACGTTGATGAAAGTTAGACATCCAGGAAGTAAGATACGTCAAAAATAACTACTCAAGCAACTAGATAAAGTTTTTGGCTTTAACATGATCATTGATGACTTTTGGCTGGATTTCACAGGACTTAGGGTCCCTCTTAGAGGCGTTTGCAGGCAGTGTGTTCGTGATAGAGGATAACGACTGGAGACGGGTCCGGGGCGCCATCTCACCGGCCTTCAGCTCCAGCAAGCTCAAACAGGTATGGGCGGAGATACTGACTAATAATGACTAATAAACTGGTGGACGTACCAACTAATAAGTATCAATTACCAGCTCAGAAATGGACCAGAAATAGCCATGCCTTTAAGTATCAGACCTTTCAACCGAGGATTGATGTGTTTAAAAATTCGTATTTTCCTAGAACGATCGTAGAGTGGAACTAGTTGCAACCAAGTACCGTGGAAGCATCCTTATAGATAGCTTTAAACAATGCATGCAGTTAGATATGCGAAGGTGAGACGTGACAGATCGTTCGGTGTAATATAACCAGCTGCTGTCGCGCCGCGTGCCTGCGAAGCTGGTGTGTTACGCCGAAGGGCGGTTATACCGGCTATATAGATACAGATACAGATACTACTTTATAAGAGGTATTAAGGGGGCCATATACATCATTGCACTCCAGGCATCACAGAGACGGTGGACGTTATAAACTTCCTGGCACGCTTGACCCATTGCTGATATCACGAATCCGTATTGGCACGTGTCAATAAAGTCACGTGTCTGTAACTCTCGCGAGTTTACGTTCCGATGTGATTGGTTATTATTGATCCTGAAGAAGGCGACAGTGGTCGTTAAAGATCTGATCCATGAATACCTTAGTGTTGGAAGAAAGTCAAGCATTATAGTATTATTACTACCAACACAGATGAGCTTCCATGGTAATAAAACAGGTATGTTTGTCAAGAATGTATGTCAGGAACGAGTGGACGTCCTTCAACTACTGCTTAAGGCTCATAGTAGGCTGTTGTTGAAACGCCCACCTGCCCAGTAGCCAGTATCAGTGTTTTCTGCATGAAAAATGGAGATATAGTTGTGTGTGTGTGTGTGTGTGTGTGTGTGTGTGTGTGTGTGTGTGTGTGTGTGTGTGTGTGTGTGTGTGTGTGTGTGTGTGTGTGTGTGTGTGTGTGTTTCCGGATCCGGACGACTGTTGTCAGCATAACTCCAGAATCTCTTAATGGATTACAATGATATTTGGTATGTGGGCAGGTGTTGTAAAGCCGAAGTTCAAGGTTGATTTTGGGCCCCCTAGTATGTGACCTTGGTACTGCAGCAGAACTTCCGTTTTTGTATCTTTTGATGTGCTATGGTCTTGATTTTTGTGTGGCAGATAGCTTTTTTTATTTGTTTGCTTTGTCTTGCTTGTTTGTTTGATGGTTTGTTTGCTAGTCTTGTTTGGACGAGTTCTGTTTTCGCAGTGACTCAGTTCTTGTGCCCACGCAGATGTCCGTGCTTGTGGAGAAGTGTGCCGATGATCTGGTTTCCTGCCTGATGGAGAAACAGGAAAAGGGAGTGATGTTTGACATGAAAGAGTGAGTATGCAGAAAACAGCTGGTAGGAAGTTTCTAAAAAAAAGTAAGCTAGATTGAGATCGTGATAGCAACTCCGCGTAGCTTCGAGGACCAGGGGTCATTCGTGGGCAAAGATTGAGAGTCCAGAAAGTTGCCAGTTTCTAAAGAAAATAAACCAGACCATAATAACGTCTGAACCCGTCTTTTGATTATTAGATAAGGGGTCATGCGGCTCCCATCTGTAGAGCAGAACAACTCTTGGCATACACCGGATTAATTTCTTCGAATCTATCGCCGGCGCGCAATTAAATCACTGACTTACTTGAATTATGTCGGGTGCTATACATCCTCTGTCACCCGGACCACTATGGCCGCCCAGAAGTCCCTGTCCTGCATAGCCTTCCCCATGCCGTCAGTCTGTTTACCGGTGTCTCTTGTCAGCACGTCTACTAATGTGAGGGGTGGTCATCCATGCCTCATACTCCCGAGTGTTGGAGACCATAGCACTAAGTTAGAGACAAATTTCTTGTGGTTTCTAAGACAGTGTCCGGCAAACCTTAAACGTCTGGCCCGTATATTGTCTGGTATATTGTTTCGGAAGACCAGCGTAGAGTTCCTTGTTTGTACAATGTTGCACCCATGTATGAACACGTTTCAACATCCTGGTATATGGCCTGGCGGCCGTCCAGCTATTGTTCTAGCTTGGGAGTGAGCATCCACGCTTCACAGCCGTACAAAATCATCAAATACACTATTTCTTCTTTAGGCTTTCATCCGCTTTCTCCATGGATGTGATCTCCAGCACAGCTTTCGGCGTGGAGGTCGACTCCCTCCACGACCCGGACCATCCTTTCGCGACACATGCCAAAGCAATCTTCAAGATAAACATAGTCAAAGGATTATTCTATGTCGCCTGTGAGTGTCGTATTACTCTTATATCCTTCCATGCATGTATTTGTGTCTGCTGTTTAGTATGACGTAAACATGTCCCACGTGACCCCACGCAACTCAGGCGTCTGGCTGCCATGAGGGATTTACTGTCAAAGAAGTTTTTAGTATGAATTGAATAAACCTTTATTATTAATATGACCTCCCACATTCTTTTTATATGTTGATGTTGTCGTTGTCATTGTAGTTGCTTTAGTTGTTGTAAATTTGGGCGTTTATAATATGATTATCTACCATTGAATAGCATTCGCCTCGATCGAGCGATAGCGGAAGATTGCCATCGTGTATGGTTTGACGTGTGCAGATTTTACTTAGATTGTGACTCATTTACTCACGACGTTTATTTCTTGTCTGTTTCAGTACCGCCTCCATTCAACTACATTTTCACACTCCGGGGATTCTCCCTCTTCCCAAAGTTCGCCACGGACTTTTTCAAGCACACCGTGGAAAAGGTCATCGAGATGAGGGAAGACAATCCTGAAGAAGCTGTAAGATTCCACTTCTTAAAGTGCAAATCATTGATTCCGAATGTACACATAGAATACAACACGGGGTATTCCGTACCCGCGGGAGGGCTGGGACCGAGGGTGATGCGGAATACAACGTGTTGTATTTTATTTATGTCATACCTTGGCCATACCCACCCGAGAAAACACACATCTCAATGCGGAATGCGCCGGAAGTTGGGGGAGTTTTGTGTCCTCGAACCTTGCCTCGAACAAGAAACTGTAGCAACATTGATTCCAATCTCCGAATGCGGTATTCGAATTTACGACGGCTGCGCAACCGGCGCGCTGGAAATGCGTTCGAAATATTCTATAGAAGCCTGTGTGATAACACTTCCGAACCCTATGTGTTCCGGATAGTTATCACACGGTCCGGAACACCCGTATCAGGCCCAGACATGACATAGAACCAACTATATTGAACCCTAGCAGTTATATATCAACTACAGTAGCTGGTGACGCTTTGTATGTAACATTGATAAGTGATAAATTTTGACTTGCTCTTTCATTGAAGAAGTTTAAGGCCAAACATGTTTGAACACAACAATATACTTCTGAATATATTTCAAGAAACGAGTGGACTTCCTTCAACTCCTGCTGAAGGCTCATAATAAGTCTCTAGATGAGAATGCCTGCGAAGGGACTGTCGATAAGCAAGGCAAGTATTGCAAATCATTTTGAAGACAAATAAGACAAACAAACAAACAAATGAACAAACAAACAAAAAAGACAGTGCAGAACATACATATAGAACAGCTTTATGAGCCAGTATATTTTGTCAGTGATAAGGAATTTTCTCACTAAAAGTTACCATAGGTTGGACAATTGAGAATATAGTTTGGCTGTTTTGCACATTCAATGTTGTGGAGTAACGTTTTGTGGCAAAGCAAACGAGCAAAACTTGACGCATCGTTCAATGCCCAGGTCTGTCCATGAGGGAGATTGTAGGAAACTCGTTGATATTCTGGCTGGCCGGGTTTGACACTACTGCCAACACCATCGCGCTCACGGCCTACAACCTCGCCTTCAACCAGGGGGCACAGGACAGGGTCAGGGAAGAGATCGACAGAGTTGTGCAGACTCGGGTGAGTTGGTCATGGATCATTTAGCTTAATCAATCAATCAATCAATCAATCAATCAATCAATCAATCAATCAAGCAATCAAGCAATCAATCAATCAAGCAAGCAAGCAACCAAAAATGGTTTATTCGTACATTATTGCATAAAACATTATTGCCTTTATAAAGAAATATGAAGATTTTTGGTCCCCGGGTACACTGGAAAACCCACCACAATGAATGGCCTAACTGCAATTCTTCAATTAATATAATTGAAAGAGGGTCTACTTTGATTCAAATGCCAATGATCTTTATTGCATATCCATTCCCAACATACAAATAGGAAGACGCGAGAAAAAGAAGGTACTACAACTAGATTTGCACTTTAAATGACTCCTCTCTTCCTAATACATAATAATGATATTTGCACAACAATTGTACAAGGTGCAAAGTATGGCATCCACTGGTACATTATAAGATAACATTCTATAAGGCTAATCAATCTATCTTATACAATATGGTGTAGCAGTATGGGATTTTACAATCATTGGAGGAGTTTCTAACGTCTAGACATTCTTTGATTTATTTTCCAATGTATACCATGCAGGGTTGTCACATGTCATTATGTACTTAAATTTTCTATTCAAGTAACGTTACACGTGTAAACAAAAAAATGCAAATTCGCTGAGGCTTCAAGTACATCAATATTTGAACGTGACATTAAATCTTACCGGCTAACTCAGGGGAAGCTGGACTACGAGGCACTGAACGAGCTGCGGTACCTGGAGATGTGCGTGAACGAGACTCTGAGAATCTATCCTGGGGCAAAGCGGTCAGTCCTACTCTTTTCACCGTTGGGTTCTTTGGTTATTTTGGTACTATGAATTATTCTCCAAGCAGAGGCTTCGATCGAGAGGGGTAGTTTTGTCCGGGATTTTAACGTTCCTCTATGAATACGAATAAAGATTATACGAGTGGTTGCCATTACATACACATGTGCATTGTGTTCAAAGCACGCCCACTGCAACTGTTGTTTTTTCCTCATACCAGATACTGGGACAGCATGAAAAGTGATTGACATGCAAAGCTATCTGGTAATTGCTGATACATAGAGCCCATTGTGGAAGTCTGCCACCCACCCAACTTCTTGATGCCTTGTCTATAAACCCTTAAGCTAGCTAAAAGCCTAACGTTTAGACTTGCTGTCTTACCATTGACTTTGTGGCAAACATATTGCCAAATAATAAATGGTTTGATATTCGTACTTTCCAAACGTAACTGTGTGTCTTGTTCATGGTACAATATCTTCATTGATCATTCATGACTGTTGCATCATCGTAGCCTCCGCCAGGCTCCGGCGTGGCTGGAAAGAGCACAAATCGGCCAAATAGAGGAGTTGGCCAGCCGATAGACACAATTTGCCAAATTAGCGAATTGTATCTATCGGCTGGCCAACTCCTCTATTTGGCCGATTTGTGCTCTTTCCAGCCACGTCCCTACTCACTCGATGACAAAGTGACAATGACAAATGTAACCTGTGAACTATTCTGTGGTCACCTTTAGGTTTGATCGTGTCTGTAAGGAGGACACGGAGGTGAAGGGACTACACATCCCGGCGGGGACCATCGTCACCTTCCCCGCCTACGCCATCCACCACGACCCGGAGCTCTGGCCGGAGCCCGAGAAGTTTAAACCAGAGAGGTACCATCTACATCTTACGTCTACATTCGTCCCATAACTTTTTGCCTTCATGAAAAAATGGAGGTGCACTTTTCTGTGTGTTTATGTATGTATTTGTATTTGAGTGTGTGCGTGTATGAGTGCGCGTGCGTGCGCGCGCGCGCGCGCGCGTGTGTGTGTGTGTGTGTGTGTGTGTGTGTGTGTGCGTGTGTGTGTGCGTGTGCGTGTGTTTCCGGATATTTGATTTGATTAATAGCGGCGAATTCATTGAACAAATTTCATCTTTTTACACTTGTTGCGTTTTGACCATTTTGAAGTTATACTCTTACACCTTGCATTATGTTCTAATCAAACCGAGAGAGAGAGAGAGTGGGTGGGTGAGAGAGAGAGAAAGAGAGAAAGAGAGAGAAAGAGAGGGGAGAATGGCTTATTAAGACAAGTCAAACCAAGAGTGTTTCGGCTATAAAGCGGCCCTTAAGCACACAGCGTTTGTGACGGTTATATTATTTTTCCTAGGTTCTCTAAGGAAGAGCAGGAGACCCGAGACCCGTACTCCTTCCTCCCGTTCGGCTCCGGACCCCGGAGGTGTGTGGGCATGCGCCTCGCCATGTTGGAGATCAAGCACGCTCTGGCCAAAGCCCTGGAGAAGTTCCGCTTCGTCACGTGTGAGAAGACTGAGGTAACCATCGCTGCTATGATGCTGTATTTTTGTCTATACATTACATTTTATTATTTGAAGAGCACTTTTAATGCAAAAGTACCCGACGAAAAACATTGTAACATATGACAATGCTGTAGCTAAAAATGCCCTCACTAAATTCAAGATAGCTTTGGGTATTTGGTATCAGGGGTGTTCCAAATGGATCTATCTCTATCTCTTTCTGGCTCTTTCTGTCTGTCTCTCTCCCCTCTCCCTCTCTCTCTCTCTAACTCTCTCTTTTTTCTCTTTCTCTCTCTCTCTCACTCACTCACTCTCTCACTCACTCTCTTTCTCTCTCTCTTTCCCCCACCCCCTTTCTCTTACATAGCACCTGTTAATCTACTTTGGAACACCGGATTTTTAAGGTACGCTAAAATATGTACATATACACAAGAGGCGCTGCTGGTAATGAACGTGGTTACTCGTGTCGCTATGAAACAGAATCTGTCGTCCTTTCAGGCCCCCCTTCGCCTGGAGAACAACAACGGGAACCAGGTGACGGGCGGCGTGTGGCTGAAGGTACAACCCCGCAGCCAGGCTCCAAGGATCCGGACGTCTTCAGCTTGACGAGTTGCCTGCCTACCTGCCTACGTGCACAGGCCAGATACTGGCCCCTTGCTTTCCAGGTGGATCCTCCAAGACGTCCTGTCCCTTGCCCTAGCCTCTGCTTCCCGAATGTTTAACCCAGTGTTTAACACCATTAATTTAAGCTAATCTAGTTTACAGTAATATATGAACCACTGAATGCTAGACTAAGTACTCTGCAAACTAAGGTACAAATCATGGAAGTCTATGATATATTCTGTAACAACTACTGCTTCATGATATTCACATTTGTCTTTACCAAGTATGAACTATCACTGTAATTAAGATGTTGATACACAATTTCTAATCGATTATGTAGGGTAGGTACTATTTGGAATACTTCACATCTGACAATGGTCTTGTCTTTGCAACCAAATTTATGTATGTAATGCTAAAAATGTGCATGACTTACCTCTCATTTAACATGAATGGAATACAACTTTTAATCATAAATCATGCAAATTAAGTCTCCAATTACATAATTTGTATGTTGTCATACTTATCTTTACTTATTAAAAAATATAACATTCTACTTGAATGAATGAATTGTTTATCTTTCACAGAAGCATTGTAAAAACATTTCGCAGTCAGTAGGCAATTGGTGAAGATTTAATGAAATGTGGCAATGGATTGATTTGCACTGGAACGCCATGTTAGTTTAAAAGCCGCTGCATTTGACTCACATTTATTCATGTTGCGTTTGGAGTAAAGCTTGCTCAATGATTCTTGATTTTTTGGTCAAAACTGTTCACCTTTGTACGTATCAAAAATAAAGCACAAGTAGCATAGCTTCTGAACACTCCTCTTAATTCGAACTCTATGAAAAGCGGCCCTGATGGCCGAATAGAGCAGTGTGGAGAGTAAATTAAGGCACAAACAATCAAATAAACTACCGGGTATTTCATAATTCAGTGTAGTGCTTCCAAAGAATGAAACATGTAACTTTTCATTTCGGATCTAAGTTAAAGTTGAACTGTAATTCCGGACAGAAATTATCGACTGTTCAACCCCAGTCGTTGTCAAGGAAGGAGCAAGGCACTTGGGGGATGGTTGTAAAGACCAAGTAGTTTTCCGTGATTATTAAATTGTCATTCTAGAGGAACGGTTTCATTAATGTATAACGTTCAAATAAGAAAGGGGAGGAACTGTCAGTGGTAAAATTAACCTCTTCCTGGCCCTATTGATTCTATATATTGAGGCCGTGACACGTGTTGTGATTAGAATATATTGAAGACAGAAACTATGCAGCGCCTTGTATTACTTCAAATGCCTTTATTGAAACACTAATGTAGTCTAAAGCGTGCGGCAACTAGTCAAGTAACAACAAAGGTAAATTGGTGTTAGGAAAGCTTCTTTGCTGTGACGAAATTTGACGAAATCGTCCGATTTCTTACATAATTACGTTCATATCGCCAGGGACTGTTACAGTTGTGACGTTTAAAACATTTCTGGATTATCTTCAGAAAACTATTTGGTACATCTTGAGAAAACTACTTGGTCGATGCTAGTCTTAAGAGGAACTCTTCTTTGCTGCGATGAAATTGAAGGTCCCGTCTGATTTCTTACATATTTTAATTACGTTGATAACGTCAGGGACTGTTACATTCGTGACGTTTAAAAAAATTCTGGATTATATTCAGACAACTATTTTGTCGATCTTAAGTAAACTATTTGGTTGATACCAAACTTAATAAGTGTTCTAAGTTTCTCTAGACGATTCAAAGCTTAACTAAGAAGAATGACCACTCAGTGATCAGATGCAATGCGAAAGTTGCAGGTTATAAGGGGAACCCTACATGCAACTACACTGAGTAAGCTTGCAGTCAAACTACCCATGTATTCATATTGTTGGTGAAGGGACATAATTTTTCAATCAAGGAAAAAAGAGAAAACCCTTAAACTAACAAGCTATCTGCCACCCAAAAATCAAGACCAAAGCATGTCCAGACCAAAAGATGCAGTACCAAGGTCGCACAATAGGGGGCCCAAAATCGACCTTGTATGTCGGCCTCAGGACACCTGCCCACATACAAATTATCATCTTAATCCATCAAGAGGTTCTTGAGTAAAGTAGTGCAGAAACACAAACACACAGACACAGCCAAAACTATATCTCCATTTTTCATGAAGATAATAACACGTGTCGCTGTTGGAAGTCCAGCTGTTCAGAACTCTTTTGCAGACATCCTCCTAAGTACGAGCTTCCACCCTCAACCACATCCCTCCCTCAATCTGGTTCCCAAGGGTGTTCTTAATGCGGACAGGTATCTGAAAAACAGAATGATAACAGCCCGAGATTATACCCGAGGTCCCTTCAGGGATGTGGGTCACATTTCTTTTCTTTTTTCATGATGATCTGTATCTGTATACAACCTGCAAAGCCACCATTCGCAATATCACACCAGCTGCTGTATCTGTATCTGTATAGCCGGTATAACCACCCTTCGGCGTAACACACCAGCTTCTGTATCTGTATCTGTATAGCCGGTATAGCCGTCCTTTGGTGTGCCACACCAGCTTCGCAGGTACGTGGCGTGGCAGCAGCTGGTTACATCATACTGAAAGACCTGTCACTCCTAGTCTTTGCACATCTAGCTACAATCGCTGTTCAAAGCTACCAAATGATAATGAGGATAATGATGCTACTCCAGTTGAAAATAGAATGGACTCCCCAAAGGACAGTGCCTGTATGAAGTAGTAACGTAGCTTAACCATATCAAGACATAGAAAAAGGTATTGAAAATAAAATTACTGGCAAGTTTCTGCTATTTGCTTACCACAGTCTTGTCGCAAGTGACAAAGCGAACTTTCTGCAGAGCTTTGGCCAGGGCAAACTTGAGCTCCATCAAGGCGAGGCGCATGCCCACACAGTTCCTGGGGCCGGCGCCGAACGGCAGGTAGGCGTACGGGTCACGGGCCTCCTTCTCCTCCTTACTGAACCTGTGAAAACAAGTTTGTCAGCTGTAATCAACCGGGACGGCGGGCGGTATTGACTTCCAACGAACTTTGACCCAGTGCTGACGTCACACGTGAGAAATGACGTGTCTGCCGCACTTGGGTCAGATATTGTGAATGCAGAAATGTTCGCGATGGTTTTATGTTCACAGTTTTCGCGGTGAACTTTTTACCGCGAACTTTAAATCACCGCGAAAAGCCGTTCCATTGTGTGACTGCAGCGCTACTATTGTCTCAAACGCGAACTCAAAACCACCGCAAACACTCCATTTTCTCACTACCGCGATTTTAAATCCACGTGAACATTTCTGCATTTACAGTACCTGATGAAGACCGAGTGATTCGGTCCAAAACTACGGTGAGTGATTTTATTTAGTTGGAGAAAAGTATAGTTCTCGTAATGAACGTTGTTATCCCGTACCTCTCTGGTTTGAATTTCTCCGGTTCTGGCCAGATATCTTCGTCGTAGTGGATGGCATAGGCGGGCACGTTGACGATGGTTCCCGCCGGGATGTGCAGTCCTTTCACCTCTGCGTCTTCCTTACAGACACGATCAAACCTAAAGATGGCCGCAAAAGAGTTAACCGGTATAACATTTGTCATCCAATGACGGGAGAGAAGGTACATGAGCCTGTAATGTACTCAATTTGACCATGATCACTGGGTTGTTGTTATCGGATAGGCCGACTACTCTCTCTTCGCAGCCAGTGGCTGAATTGCGAGGAGCGCACATGATCACTGGGTTACCCCTACTTTTCTTGATTCGAAAGAAACAAACAAAGAAACTAGACAGGAGACAAAATGAACCCATCGCACCTCTGTGCAGCAGGAAACATCCTCAGGGTCTCGTTCACGCACATCTCCAGGAAGTGCATCTCGTTCACAGCCTCGTAGTCAAGCTTCCCCTGAAGTAGAGTCGCGAATACTTTTAGAGCCCTAGATATTTGCCAAAATTTGCCGAATTTCAAAGGATGCTGGAGCTGGTAAATGTTTGTCTTGAGTCATTGAAGCAATTTTTGTGACTTTTTAAATGTCATTTTGACCAGATTATACCAGAACAGTATCTATTTCTACTACACTCTATCATTGCAACACAACCTGTGTCAATATTTGCATATTTGCAATTAGTGAGTCCTTGTGAGGCATCAATCATCAGGATCATCACAAGCCCAGTAACATATCCATATCTAAGCATTAAATCGTCCGCTTCTCGATGATGGGTTCACCATACCAACAACGGATACCATAGCCAATGATAGCAGCTTATCTACGTTTTCCTTTTTGTTTTGATGAAGCAATCGACACCTGAAACATCTCTACATTTCCATCGACTTACCCGCTTCTCGATGATGGCGTCCACCTCCTGGATGACCCTGTCCTGCGCCTCCTGGTTCAAGGCCAGGTTGTAGGCTGTCAGGGAGATCGTGTTGGCCGTAGTCTCGTACCCGGCAACCCAGAACAGCACGGCGTTGCCCTTGATCTCCTTCTTAGAAACACCTTGTCAAGAGGAGAAACACATATATAATAAAGTCAGGTAAGTGTTGTGCATCTCGGTCAATGAATTGGCTTAGAAAGTTTAAGTGACGGTGAGCAAGCTTGTCAGGTTTCCGGGACATTCTGATACCTTCCTATATATATATATATATAACGACCGGTCGATGTCTTTATAGCGTACATATTTCAAATCCATTGAACATTGTCCATGTCGTGTTTTTCTTTGCATTTCATATTTCATTTCACTGCTTAAGACGTTCCCAAATGAACTAATAGAGCAATATTTAGACATTTAAAATCCAGGCCGGGAAAGGGTAAAAATGGTGTTGATTTGATTTGATTTATTCGACTGCAAAAATGGTGTTCACTGCATTGATTTTCGTTCTATCCAAGTTTTATATTGCTCAATTTGAAGTGTTTGATGGCAGAAACAGCTGAGCTGATATTAACATGATTACTGACCATGTTTGACGATGTCCTTCGGCACGTCTTTGTCCAGTTCCTTATTGTGAGCCTTCAGCATCAGCTGGAGGAAGTCCACCCGTTTCTAAAAGAAATGTTTGAATAGAGGTACAGTGTGAGCAGCAACTGGCGGCAGTGATATGGTTTTTCCTTTTCTAAATATTTACTTTTGGACAAGGACAATGTGGCACTGCATATTCAAGTTGGTAACTTTTTCTTACAGTTCCAAGTAAACTTACTGAAATCAACAGTATTGATAACAAATATACTTTGATTTTTTTTTTTGCAAACGATGAATTCGATTCCACTCTGACAAGACAAAGGAACAGTATACTGAAAATAACTGACGGCCTCATCTTCGTTGCTGTCTCTCATGTCAATCACGTTGTCGACCGCCGCGCAGAAAAAATTCAGCACTTTTGTGGGGAGCAGACTTATTCCGACACGCTCAAAGACCTTCGCTAGTTGTGGAAACAGAACTAAGAGGACAAAAAGAACAATGATCTTAACGTGTGTTTTAAGCCAGATATTCAGGATCAACGTTTTTCAGGATCAACATAGTTTGAAATAAAGTCAAGATGACATTGACTACAGTAACTGCAGGTAAATGTGTGCAGTTGCAACGGGCGACAATAGACCGATCATGTTGAACACAATATCGAACATATAGAACCCCCTGTTCTATTTCGAACACCTCCGTCAAAAACAGCGCTCTCACAGCAACTACATCCACCCCCTCCCTTTGCCCCCTCCCTTTGCCCCCTCCCCAAACAAATCTACTCAGTGGATGTAGCATTTAACAAAACAAAGAAGTAATTGCCTCTTTCTTTTGCCCGCCCTGAAAGGGTTTTCGAGGAAGGAAAGCTCAACAGAAGTCAGTTCCCATTACGAGCGGCCGCGGCCATTCTTGTCCGTCAAACGCTGTTTTTGACGGAGGTGTTCGAAATAGAACAGGGGGCGTGGCTTCGGGATCGGTCTATTACTCACACAGCACGATTACAAAAGGGTTGAAGAGATTGAAGTCGAACAGCTTTTTGGCGTGGGCGACGAAAGGGTGGTTGGGGTCGTGCAGAGAGTCGACATCCACTCCGAACGCCGTCCCGGAGATCACGTCCATGGTGTAAGCACCAGAAAGCCTGAAGAAGGACCACATGTTAGTAACGAGTGCCACTTTCGCCTAGGGTCGTTTCCGAGTCTGTATGTGTGTATGTTTGTGTGTGTTTGTGTGTGTGTGTGTGTGTGTGTGCTTGTGTGTGCGTGTTTGTTTGTGTGTGTTTGTTTGTTCTGTGGACAACTCGAGAAGTTATGGATGGAACTTTATGATATGTCAGGTGCGTAGGTGTCAGCAAGACAAGTATGTCTCTGGTCTGATCATGATTTGAAGATATATTCCTTGATTGTCTCTTGTTTACATTTTGAGAACGATACTATTGTACTTTAATATTTCTGTTTTTCGTTAATAATAATTTCTTACGTTTGATCTGTATTATATTATCAGTATTCGATTTTTCGTTATATAGTTGTTCATTATGTTTATTTCATCATTTATTATACCTTTGTTTCGTTATTTATCATATCACTCTTGTAATTGACATTTGTTAGGTTAAAAGGAGGAGGGCTTCTATAAGCCTTGCAGGCTTCTTTCCTCCTCCTGCACATTCTTTTATACTTTCATTAATTGATTATTGTTTTTTTTGCTTTTATGTGCGAATAAATAAAACAAATAGATAAAACAAAAAATAAAGCAAACAAGTTTGACGATGGGCCCCTAGCGGCTTGGAGTCCTCTGTATCAATCCCGGTCCCTACGGAGCTAGTTCTAGGTAGGTGAGCTTTCTCAAATAAATTATCCCATTTTCAGGTCCGTGTATGCCATACTCACTCTTTCAGGTCAAACATGGCGCCTTGCTTCGCGTTCTCGTCAAGGTTGCCCACAAAGTTGTCAGCACACTTCCCAACCACTACTGCCATCTGCGTTACAAACCATCAAGAAAAAACTAAACGCACTTCATTTTTATGGCCTATATGTGAGTGAGTGTGATATGTAATCACAGAACGTCTCTCACTATAGTCCACATTGCTGTGTGACATCACTTTCCTGCGTCATGGATACTGCAACATTTATAGCACAGAAAACATCATTAGACCAGTTTTAACCCAATCCTGCTGGAGTTCCAGAGCAAAGATATACCCCCACTGCTGAAGTTCCCAGACACCTTTGAAACAAAGGGTACTAGTTTGATATTGCTCATTTTTAGTTACTTCGATTTACAACAACCGCGCGGGTACAACGTGCGTATTCTAGAAATACCATCAACCCGACAATTGTCAGGGCTAGCATACAGAACATACATGTGCATGGGCTCAGCAGGACTAGGGATTTCGATTAAACAGATAATTTCCGAACCCAAGTCATGTATGCTAGTAATATCAATATTAAAGACTACTGGCCTTGCTTATCTTCCATAATTGGAAACAACAAATAAAATATTTGGCAAAATGCTGATACCACACAGGTGCACTACCAACAAAAGGGTTAACTCATTATTGGAAGAACTAGCATTCTTTCTTTCTCAGCCTGATGATATACCTGCTTGAGTTTCCCGGAGCTGAAGGTGGGCGAGATGGCGCTTCGGACCCGTTTCCAGTCGGCATCTTTAAGGATGGTGATTCCGTTGCCAAGGATTTCTCCCTGACCCTCGAATACCTGCAAATCCAGATGATGACGTCAGCATTGACAGTGGCAAACTTCAAGCGAGTTCTCTAACACCATTTACTTGATATGTCAACTTAATGCTGCTTTTTTTCTTTCTAAAAAGAACAATTTTCCGGAGGTTCAGCTTGTCGGTATAGTGTTAGACCAGAAATCATAATTCAATTCCTCATGCCAGGTGACCTCTGTGCGACCTCTGTGCGATCTCTGTGCGACCTTTAACCCCCAGGTCACGTGACTGCTATCAGATCTGAAGGAAGATGCCGAATACCACCTGAAAGCTTCTCACCACAAGCTTAAGATTCTTCACCGTGCGTCACATTTTTATTATCTATATGTTTTATTACATGTAATTCCTTCTACAGAAACATCTTGGAGGCCTGTATCTGCACAGAGAATAACATATTACATGTAGCTCATCATATGCAGATACTGATGTACTTATACTATAGATAAGATAGAAATCACTTGGATCACTTGGAGTATGCTATACCGGTACTCTTTTCTATTTTTGCAACATCCCAGCTACCTTGGGTAAGGGATACTAGGGATAGCTTGCTGTACTCAAGTTAGTCTAACCCTTGCTTGTTGAGTAGATATACCATATATGACGCACCCTTCTGTTAGTGAAGATGTTGGACTCCTTCACGGTGATGTCCTTCACCAGCTCCAGGTCTCCCACAACTAGGATCGGCTGGCGACCTTCAAAAATCCTGAAATATGATAGACGATACTTGTAGACAACTAGCAGTTGTAGATTTAGTACTCTATCAGCTGTTACGTCTACAGACGTGCAGTGATGATGACATCGGTATTTTCAGTATCACTGTGATCTTCGTCATTGTCATCAATATCATTTTACATCAAGGCGATTTGAAATTATTATAGACACCTTCTCTGGTGGAACATACACAGAGAGATAGAGAGGGAGAGGGATGGGAGAGAGAGAAAGAAGAAGAGAGAAAGAGAGAGAGAGAGGAGAGAGAGAGAGAGAGAGAGAGAGAGAGAGAGAGAGAGAGAGGGGAGAGAAGGAGAGAGAGAGAGAAAGAAAGGGGAAAGAGAATGCCAGGCAGTGTGTGTCGTCTTACCATTTGCAGTCAATCGTAGTTGACTTAATGACGAAACGAACTTACCCATAGACTTTGTTGAATTTCTTGTAGCACTCCTTGTCAAACTGACCCACGCCCTTTGAAAAACAATAACCAGTAGTGAACAACAGTCAGTAAATGCGACTTGAGAAACAGTTTACTAACGGATTTATACCCAACTTTTACAGCCAACAGAAACTAGCTGTAGGAAAATGGCACTGTGTTTCTTTGTTCTGTCGGGGGGGGGGGGGGGGGGCAGACCGCTTCCACATTGTTTAATTCAATTCAATTACCATATACCCAAAACCCTGGGGAGCCTTAGTTGTTTGTCTAGGAATGTTTATTCAACGCAATGTGAACCCGAGTAGCCATGATGGGCGTCGAAGTCAGTGTGTAAAGGGTCATGTGCTGCTTATTTCCGGGCCAACTCTGAGTGAGGTTGTGCATGTTAACAGCTAGGGGTGCACTCCTGAAGACAGCTGTCTTTGTAAGAAAAATCACAGAGAGTCGAAGACACCACCAGAAACCTTGAAAGGAGGACACTTACCTTTCCGTATGACAAGTAGTTCCCAAACAGCGGCACGGGCTTGGGGCCAGGGATTCCCAGGTTCTTGAAGGTGGAATAAGGCCAAACCAAATACCTAAGGGTAACCCAAGCATTAGTATTCTGGTCAACCTCTGCCTATGTGGTTCTTTCAAGGTCTAACGTAATCGATGTAAAAGCCCTTGTACACAGTCAGAACCTTCCCCTGATCTGACCTTGCCGCAAAACAATACCCGGCCGAGGTTGGGGACGTGCTGGGTCAGTTCTAACCCACGCCCATCGTTTGCGACGACCAAGTCACAACCATTTCACGTCCTGTACATGACTAGACGTACTCGCAACTACTCCCAACCATGGTCTGGGGAATTTAGGGAGTGGTCAGGAGGCCATGGTCGGCTATGTTTGACTAGTTTTGATCGAAACGTGAGTGAACAAGGTCAAAACGTTTAGCCTAAGACTGGTCATAGATTCAACTTCGAATAGATTAAATTGGTAATCAGTCCTTTTCACACAAGTACATTGTTTGTTTGAAATTCGGCAGCCAGTCCGTGATCTTCTGAGTGCCGTAGTTAGACCAACGTGTATACATAGCCAGCTACTGTGACGAAAGGTGATTGTGAAATCCGACGACATTTTGAACAAGACCATTACCGAGACTTATTTACGGCGTTAAAAGACTACTCACAGGTAAGCCAGAACCGCCAACAGTCCTACCAGCACCCAGGTGGGGGAGAAAGGCAGCAGATCCAACATGGCGGCTAGTCCTCACGCCGATCAGCAGAACTGTCGTCTGGAACTGTTCAGAAAGTGCCGGCGTGTTACAGAGACCACTTGTTGCTTTGAAATACGGTGAGTGGTCAAGATCGACCCCGGCCTTATGTGCACACAGCGAGCTGTGAGTCATGCGCCTGTGACTTCGTAAACAGGTGACGTCATGTTACGTACTCATGTGGCAATCGTCAGGGTCAGCAGGATGTCGACCGGTCGGACGAACGAATATGTTACGATATGTTGTGTAAGCCGTATAATGAAAGAAAGACTGACGAAAGATATATAAAGATATATAAAGCTACGAAAGGCATTCACTTTTCGATGTAAATCCTGTCACGAGGCAAATGCCTTCAGCAAACGGAGTCGTTGAACTCTGGTCCACCAAAGTTGAAAGGTCACGGGCTATATATAATAATGACGGTATTTCCTCTACTATAGCAATTATTGATATATACAGCAAAACTGAATGTTAAGTCACTGGTGTAAGATTTGATTTATGGACATTCATTCTTTTAATTAAGACGTAACATTACCTTACATGGGTACAAGTAAAAGCACCTTATATGGGCACATACTTAATAAGTACCTTATATGGGCACAACTCTAATACGTACCTTATATGGGCACAACTTTAATATCTTCATTATATGGGCAAATACCTTATACGTACATTACATGGACACATATTTTATACTTACCTTATATGGGCACGTATCTAATACGTACCTTATATGGGCAAATATCTAATACTTACCTTGCATGGGCAATCATCTAATAAATATAGGATATACGGATATCCAGTAGTAGCGTAAAGTATTAACGCAGATGCTTTGTCGCGTTTCAATATATATGAATGAATAAATGACTGAATGAATGACTGAATGACTGAATGAATGAATGAATGAATGAATGTTTTATTTTCGTGTCCTGCGACTCAATAAAGTCGCCCAGCCCATACGGACTTATAGGACACCGATTGAATACATAAACTTGACATAGGAGTGTTGGTAGAGGTACAGTAATAAATGATGATATTCAGAAATAAATCATAATAATAGCAGTAATGAGGAACACAAAATAATATGAACATAATATAGTGGCAACACAAAATGGACACACCTGTTACATTGATTTAAATCAATTTAAATTTAAAGAAAGCAAGTGGTAAAGGAACATAAATTAAATTCAAAGAAAAGTTGTTGAAGGCAACAAGACGTATATCAACTCAGTATATAATAGTCAAAAACAGTACATGACAGGGTAGAGACAAAACAAAAACAAAACCAAAACTAGATGCAAAAATAGGATCAAATCATTCCATTGAAGTATTTTTGTTGTTGTCTTGTTATGAATAGATACAGTGCTTACGTTTCTTCCAAGCCTGTTGAATGTATGAAGCAAGTTCAAATATCCCCTCCGTAAATAACCAGTTAAGTTTTGTTTCATCTCTTTCCAAAATGATATCAGGTTTCTTGTCAAGGTGTACATTTTGTCGAACAGTGTTTGGCGTTAACTGTCGTAAAAAGGGAAATAAAATAGGAAACGGACCTCATTCTCAATTCCATGTAGATTACACAGTAGACAAATTCTATCATCCTAGGAATGGCATTGAATCTTAACACTATATGCTACGCTACAGTAAGTAAGAAAAGTCATCTGAAAACTTGCTGTCAGCCAACCCTTGCATCTTTACCGCTACTTTGTGTGCACATATTCAATAATGTTACATCAAGACAAACTTAACAAAGATTCACAAACAACGAGCTCTGCAACTGATATCAAACACGTGTTGGAAGACAAACAACTTAGAACTGACGACTTTGCAATGTTCACTCGGGTTTGTCCAGTTAGATGTATTAGTATTTATTCGTTCTGCCAGTTCATTATGGTGACGATGGAGTAGAGTGATAGAAGTCACTCGAAACATCCGGAAGTAAATCTCCGGATTTTATCCAGTTGTAGAGTTTGAATGATCTTTATCTATTTATTGTTTATCTGGATGTCTAACCTTTATAAACGGAACTAAAAACTGTTTTGCTCACATCTGGCATGAACGTGAGTATAACGTGCTGTCTACAAACTTCCAAATATACAAAAGCCTATTAGTGGGTAAAATTTGATGAATGAAATTTGTGGTCAATGGTGCATCATAATATGGAGGTAATGTCAAAGAGTTACAGCCATGATAGTGGGCAACCACAATCCAGACATCTGGTGCATTGCAGACATCTGGTGCACTCTAGACATCTGGCGCACTGTAGACATCCTCCTAAGTACGGGTCTCCACCTTCAGCCACAATCCTCCCTCAATCTGGTTCCCAAGGGTGTTCTTGATTCGGACGGGTATCTGAAGTGATAAACAGAACGGTAAGATGTTGATTTATGTATCTACGAGCTTATGTTGCAAGTGCAGTTCCATATATGATACGGTTGTTGAACAACATCTGGTATATTGTTAATTCCAGCCCATTCTTTGAAGTCGTACTTTCGTCAATACGCAATACTCCTGTTTGTCAAATTTGAAATGTTCTATATACCGTGTAAGTAACATAGGCTTTCATTGAAGCTATTTTAACTAGTCAAATGTCAGTAATTGGTATGTAAGTCATCTTGATATTTTGATACTATTGTCTATTCTAACGAAAACCCACGCAATTCAGCCTGTGGCTGCCATGTGGTGTTTCGCTGTTAGATTGTTTGAATCGAATAAAACCATTATCATAGTGCTCGTTCGTCAGTGAACCGCCCTTCGTCGTAACACATCAGCTTCGCAGGCACGCGGCGTGGCAGTAGCTGGTTATATTACACTTGACGACCCGTCACATCTAACCTTTGCAAATCTAACTGTGAGACTTAGTGTTGTTTACAGCTATCAATGATGATGATGATAATGAGATAATACTGCAGTTGAAAATGCAATAGATTAACGAAAGGACAGTGCCAGTATGGGGGTTTTGTACTGGCTCTTTCCTTTGCCAAGACTTAGAAAAAAATCCATTTAAAAAATAGTAAAATCTTCTTTAAAAAAAAGGGCAGTTTCTGATATCTGCTCACCACAGTCTTGTCGCCGGTGACGAAGCGGACCTTCTGCAGAGCTTGGGCCAGGGCAAACTTAACCTCCATCAAAGCGAGGCGCATGCCCACACAGTTCCTGGGGCCGGCGCCGAACGGCAGGTAGGCGTACGGGTCACGTGCCTCCTTTTCCTCTTTCGTGAACCTGTGAAAACAACAGCTTTGTCAGCTAAATATGAACATCTTTGTACGGATCTAAAGGTTAAAACATAGCCCTTATGTCGACTGGTATCAATTGATCTTAGCAGGTCCTCTCATTGTAAGACGTCAAAAGAGCACACTGTGCGTGCCCGGAAACCATTAGGGGTCCTTTTGATCCCGTACCCCTCAAAAGTGAATAACTTCATCACGTTGGTAAATGCCTATAACAAAGTTCCATTGTCCACAACCAAGGCGTTACAATAGCCGGCAATGATGTGACCGTCAATTAATTAAACAAGGAGTAAATGAATGTTGTCTGGTGTCTGTATGTACTAAATGTTTGGGACCTCATTCTTTACACTGCAGCAGCGACATCTAGCTGCAGCGTGAAAAAGTGCCAGTCAGTATTGCCCTGGAGGTGACAGACGGTCATGGAGATAGCTGACCCTCCCAAATTCAAGGAGGTGGTGCTCCTGCACGTCAGAGGACAATAAAAGCGCAGCGCACTCCCCTGGGCGCTTTACCCCAACAAGAGGGGTGTTGCCCAGTATCATATCAAGATCAAGATCAAGATAGGTACTAGGTTGTGAATAGATGAACTTTGTTATTCCGTACCTCTCAGGCTTGAACTTCTCTGGTTCTGGCCAGATGTCTTCGTCGTAGTGTATGGCGTAGACGGGCACGTTGACGATGGTTCCCGCCGGAATGTGCAGCCCCTTTACCTCAGCGTCTTCCTTACAGACACGATCAAACCTGAAGATGGCCAGAGAGGAATAACAGTGGTCATCTAATGACGGAAACGACACCTGTACACTGACCTGTAAATTATGTCCCAAATTTGGCCATGCCCATCGGGTGGCCCCTACTCTTCTTGATGTGAAACTAACACACACACGCACACCAAAAAAAACCCAGAGAGACAAATAAACAAACAAAAAAGGAAATAGGAGACAACATGAACTCATTGCACCTCTGAGCAGCAGGGAACATCCTCAGGGTCTCGTTCACGCACATCTCCAGGAAGTGCATCTCGTTCACAGCCTCGTAGTCCAGCTTCCCCTGTAGTACGAAAGCGAGTACTTTTAGAGCCCTAAACAGTTGCCGAATACCCAAATGGTAAATACGTTAACGTCAAAATGACGTCATAGAATGACGTCATGTGTATTTAGCTATCCCTGGGGATACGCCATCTTTAATCGGCCATTTTGAAACTTTTGAAAATTCATTTTTTCACTTATGCCCCCAAATCACAATGAATATAGACTAGATTACGTTGATATGAATGATTCTGGTTATAAGAAAATACCAGGTAGTGACGAATTTGTATATTTCTGTCTGTTTGTCATCATGAGGCAATTGACATCTCTACCTTAGAATCGACTTACCCTCTTCTCCACGATGGCGTCCACCTCCTGGATGACCTTATCCTGCGCCTCCTGGTTCAAGGCCAGGTTGTAGGCTGTCAGGGAGATCGTGTTGGCCGTAGTCTCGTACCCGGCAACCCAGAACAGCACGGCGTTGCCCTTGATCTCCTTCTTAGAAACACCTAAGAGGTGAAACACACATGGACAGGTAGGTATCGGTGATAGCCGTCTCCAGGGCGGTTCCTACTCAGGACGTCATTAAACTGACTTCATCGGAACCGCCCGACATGGAAACGCCCAAGCTAAAGAGGTCGTCCTAGGGGAAGATGGGAAGACCAGATCTTCAATAAACTCCAAGGGCTGGGGATCACCATAACTGCCTTGAGGGATTACGCCGAAAGTAGACAAACATGGCGTGATCTAGCTACGCATGTCTGTAGCCGTCATGCATCAGCTCCTGATGCTCGCGAATGGTGATGATGATGATTACTAATAAAGACATTTTCCATTACCCCATAGCACTTCTGTACGTTTGTTGGGACAAACGTTCCGATATCTTCGTAACAACCGGTTGTTGTCTTTATAGTTAGCATGTTACAAATCAATTGAACATTGATGATGATCAACATTGGATACACCCAGAAATTGTGTTACCGCCCTTCTGTTATCCAGCCGTTCATATTGCTCAATACGATGCGTTTGTCGGCAGAAACAACTGCATATTTTTAACATACTAGAGCTACAATCGTGTGACGTAACGGCAGGGTGTTCGGCACAGAACCCGGCGGTCCCGGGTTCGAATCCCCTTACGCCACCGATGTTGTGCCCTTATGGGAAAGGCACTTTACACGACTTTCCTCAATCCACCCATGTGTAAAAATGGGTATATTGTTCTCTTTACGTCTTTTTCTGTCCAAAAACGACGTAAAACAACATATTAGAGATCACTGACCATGTTTGACTATGTCGCTTGGCCCTCCTTTGTCCAGTTCCTTATTGTGAGCCTTGAGCATCAGCTGAAGGAAGTCCACCCGTTTCTAAAAAAAGAAATGTTTGAATAGTGGTAAACAGTGTGAGCAGCAACTGACGAGAGCGATATGACTTTTCCATTTCCTTTATTTTGGACAAAGACAAGGACAGTGTGGCACTGCATTCATGTTGATAACTAATTATTACAGTTCCATTTACGAAGAAGTAAATGGTACTAGTCCACTGTGAACAACATGAACTTACTAAAATCAACAGTCGTGATAACAAAAATGGTTTTCTTGTAGATTATGAACTAGATTTTACTCTTTCAAGACAAAGCAATAGTTAAGTAAAAATATATGTCTTACGGCTTCATCTTCGTTGCTGTCTCTCATGTCAATCACGTTGTCGACCGCCGCGCCGAAAAAGCTCAGCACGTTTCTGTCGAACAACACACTGAATCCGAGGCTCTCAGCGACCTTCGCCAACTTAGGGAATAGAACTAAGAGGACAAAAAGAACAATGATTTTAAAGTTCGTTCGTTGTGGGGTCTTGTGGTGTACCGGCAGGATTTTCGACTCAAAACCAAGGGGTTCCGGGTTCGAATCCCCTGCTGCCACCGATCTTGTGCCTTTGGGAAAAAAGCACTTAACACGATTTTCCCCACTCCACCCAAGTGTAAAAATCGGGTACGTTATGTGTGTGGGTCACGACATCAGCAATAGCTGCCTGTGTCCCACGTGTATTGTACTGTTGCAAAACCAATAAATCCAAATCCAAGCCAAATTGTCAAACAAATGCCGAGGGATTCAATAGGAACCAGACACACTACTGTAAATGCAGAAATGTTCGCGATGGTTTCATGTTCGCTGTTTTCGGGGCGACCGTTTTCTGCGAGCTTTTAACCGTTTCCTTTTTTTCCAATATTGGAGCAATATGTGACTATAGCGCTGCCGCGGACTTAAACCCACCGCAAACACTCCATTTCCCCCCTTAGCACGGAATAAAAACCACGCGAACCTAAATGCATTTACGGTAAGTCTGTCAACGTCATGGTTTTTAATGAAGCCTAAAAATTATATATACTATTGACTATGGCAGGCACATGTGTGCCTTTGCAGTGGACCTCCAATACTCACATATGAGGATTGTAATAGGGTTGAAGAAATTGAAGTCGAACAGCTTTTTAGCGTTTGCTACGAAAGGATGGTCGGGATTGTGCAGAGAGTCGACATCTACACCGAACGCTGTCGCGGAAATCACGTCCATGGTGAAGGCACCGGAAAGCCTGGGGTGGAATAACAAATAGATAACTTTAGATAACTTTATTGCAAGTTCATGCCCGAGATTAATTGCAGACAAACAAGTACATGGAAATACATGGGAATCAAAAATAGTTGTCTATTCTACTGTGAAAGTTCTAAGTTAACTAAGGTTGACTATGGTTGTGGTTGGGTTTGACTTCTTTTTTGAAGGCAGTGGAAAATGAAGAGACCCACGTTTTGTATCATAACTTTGTTGATTTTAGTAGTGATATGGATTTTTGTAAGCTATTCAAATGGTGAGAGCTAGGGGAATTAACGGAAGCTGTTTGATATAATTCGTTTCTTTCAGCGTATAACAAAGTAACGTTCATTTGCCAAGAAGGTTATGTTCGTGCGGGAATATTGTTCCCGAAATGCAATAAATGATTTTCAATATTTTCCTCAATTCGAGGTACGAGTATGCCATACTCACTCTTTCAGGTCAAACATGGCGCCTTGCTTCGCGTTCTCGTCAAGGTTGCCCACAAAGTTGTCCGCACACCTCTCAACCACTAACGCCATCTGTGTTATAAACCATAACTAGATAGTTACTACGCATGCGTGGAACATGTCACAGATTCCGCGAAGTCATTCGTGGGATTCCTGGAATATTTGTCAACTAGCAACATAACATACTGTTTGGCGCGTTCCTGAAACGCCGCCAAAAAACTAACGTACTTTCTTTTCATGGTCTATATGTAACTAAAGAATATCTCTCAATGCATTCCCCGTTTCTGTATGACATCATTTCCGCATATCACGAAGACTGCAACAATTATAGTGTAGAAAACGTTTTAAGATTTAAATTAAACAGATAATTTACAAATGGACTTCCATAGCGGTTGAGCATTGTATGCTAATGACATTGCTGACCTGGAAACATATCGCTAACATCATTTATCTAACCATAATTAGAAGCAACAAAGACAATTTTTCGAGAAATGCTGATACAACTATCCACTCCTATTTCTGTCTTGGTTGAGATAGCATTCTGTCTTTCACAAAGATGATATCAGACCTCATCTTCTTGTTCTGGGTTTCTTGTTCTGGGTTTACATACCTGCTTGAGTTTCCCGGAGCTGAATGTCGGCGAGATGGCGCTTCGGACGCGTTTCCAGTCAGCATCTTTCAGGATGGTCAGTCCGTGTTCAAAAAGGTCACCCTGACCCTCGAATATCTGCAAGGTCATATGATGACGTCAGTGGCAAATTTCAGGCATGTTCTTAACACCATTGACGTATAATGATAATAATAATGATAATAAATGGTTTATTGGTCCGAAATTACCCGTGCAATGGCAGCCAGTGCCGAACTGCTGCAGGGCTTACAATCACATAATACCCAATAATACACAAGATACATATTTGCTCCACACTTGCGCTTTGTGGAACTGTCGCAAGGGTATGGGCGGTTGCCATTCGGCGCCAGCAGGTGACCTCAATACGACCTATGCTGCTTTTTGAAATGTCAAGTTAAGTATTCTCAGACACTAATCACAGTCACAATCACAGTAGTGGATGCTACTTGAAAAATCTGAACGTTTCCAAAATCGTTCCCAGTTACTTGAGTGACTGCTATTTGGCGTGTCTTATTACTAATGTGTAATCTTCATCGACGTATTCTTAGACTGTTTCTGAAGGTTCAGTTAGTATGTATAGCGTTAGGTAAGCAATTGATGAGGCGAAGGGGCAAATGTTATTCATTCTACAGGATTTATCTGGGAGACTTTCACCAAAACAGACCGAATATTTATACATGTAAATACTGCAATATCCCATGGCCATGCTTTGTAGATAAGAAAAATCACTTGGAATATGCTACTTCTTTTCCTTTTAGCAGCATAACACCTGCCTTGAGTAAGGGATACTAAGAATAGATTGCTGTATTGAAGTTAGTCTTGTTTGTTGAGTAAATATATCACATGTCACGCACCCTTCTGTTGGTGAAGATGTTGGACTCCTTCACGGTGATGTCCTTCACAAGCTCCAGGTCTCCAACAAGCAGGATCGGCTGGCGGCCTTCGAAAATCCTGAAATATGATAGACGATACTTGTTAGCTTTTGCAACTAGAGGGGATAGATTAGGTACTCTGTCTGCTGTTACGTCTACAAATGTGCAGTTCTGACATTGCCGGTATGCATATGCATCAGAGGGATTTTCAGTGTCATTATCATTATCACCATTATCATCATTGTCATTGAGAGAGGGAGAGAGAGAGAGAGAGAGAGAGAGAGAGAGAGAGAGAGAGAGAGAGAGAGAGAGAGAGAGAGAGAGAGAGAGAGAGAGAGAGAAATGATGATGTGCCAGGCGTGTCGTTTTTGGTTATAATTCAGTGTTAATCATTTGCAGTCGAAGAATATCGTAGTTTACGATAAAGTGAAATTATGGCAAAGTGAACTTACCCCCAGACTTTGTTGAATTTCCTGTAGCACTCCTGGTCAAACTGACCCGCGCCCTTTGAAAAGCAACAAAAAGCAGTAGCATTCAGTAAATGATGAAGAAAATATTGATATCCGGAACCCCAAGAAAAAAAACAACTTTGGAAACAGTTTACTAGAGGATCTATAGCCAACTTTTACAGCCAATAGCAACTAGCTGTAGGAAATGTCACTGATATTGCTGTGGGTTGCCGGGGAAAGACGAACGCTTCTACATTGTTCGGAATTAATTTCTTATGGTAATTCCCCGCGTCCATTTGTAAGCACGCTGCCTATTCAACGGCGTATTTCCCTTCGCCTACGAGGATTGCCCCCAGGGCACATTGAAAAACGCCGTAGCCCCCCTCCCCCTGGTTGAATATATAAACAAATAAACAAATAAAGAAACACTTTCATAGATATTTCACTCCTGGTTGTGACTCATAATCAGAAATAGCAAAAACCCTAATGCGCCTCACTTATTTGTGTCCCGATGTTTATTCAGTGTGATGTGACCCCGAGTAACCGGGGGCGTCAAAAGTGTGCAAAGGGTCATCAAGTTGCTCCGTGTATGGAGGCCAACCCTGAGTTAGGTTTTGCATGTTAACAGCTAGGGGTTGCATTCCTGAACACAGCTGTATTAAGGGAACGCCAAGGAGAGTCGAAGATTCCACCAGGAATTCTGAATGAAAGCTACTCACCGTTCCGTATGACAGGAAGTTCCCAAACAGCGGTAAGGGTTTGGGGCCAGGTATGCCCAGTCTCTTCCAGGTGGAATAAGGCCACACCAAAAACCTAAAGGTGTCAAAGAACATACGTGGCACACAATCAAGACATTTATGTATTCTGGTCAACCTCTGCCTATGTGGTTCTTTCAAGGTATAATGCTGAATGTAAGCAAGGAGGTTTTATATACCTCCTTGATGTAAGTAAACTGAGCCCTGTCACACAGCCGGGACCTTCCCCTGACCTCGCCCCCAACCCGTGACTTCCCGACCGAGGTCTGGGCAGTTTTAGTCCACGGCAATCCTTAACGACGAACAAGTCAGAAACATAGTTTAGACAGCCAGTAGATTACAATCAACAAGTGTCCTTTGTTTAAACAAAAATGGAGGGAAGCAGTGTGCTCAGCTGCAGAGCGCCCCCACGACCACCCCGGTCAAGGGACCAGTAAGCGGTAAAGCCCCCCGGCCCTCTCACTGGACCCGCGGCACGCTGGCGGCGTCACTGCGGCCGATCGAATTTACAAAGCACTCAATTTCATCGAAAAAAAAAGTAATATTTTAAGCTTTGTGTGTTTTGTTGGCTTTTTGGTCATACTTTAGGACACTTTTTGGTCATACTTTAGGACACAGATTAGGACGCAGCGACGCCGCCAGCATGCCGCGGGTACAGTGAGAGGGGGGCTTAAGCAAAAACCAACAACTCCCTGGACCATGGTCTGGGGAATTTCGGGAGGCCATGGAAGGTAATGTGTGACGGGGGCTTAACGAATGATCACAGATCTACTAGCAAAAAGTTTGTGAACAATGCCATATATGCATGCAAAAAGAGTAAGGTCTAAGACCATTCCCAATAGATTACATTCACAATTGCTCCTTTTCCCACTGTAGATTGTTTGTTCAGCCCGTGATCTTTTGAATCTCATTGTTAAGTTAGGCTATCGTGTCACTGTAAATGCATTCAAGTTCGCGTGGTTTTTATTTGGCGTTAGAGAGAAAATAGAATGTTCGTAGTGGTTTTAAGTTCACGTTTGGACCAATAGTAGCGCTACAGTCATAGGCGGGCAAAAAGTTTTGCGGCAGGTTGTAAATTCGCTTTGAAATAACATAAAACCACCGCGACTATTTTTGCATTTACAGTATGTTCTATACATAGCCAGCAACTGTGACGAAAGATGAATGTGAAATCCGGCGACATTTTTAGACCATCGCCGAGACTTATCTACGGCGTTAAGCGACTACTCACAGATAAGCCAGCACCGCCAACAGCCCTACCAGCATCCAGGTGGGAGAGACAGGCAGCAGCTCCAACATGGCGGCTAGTCTTCACGCAGATCAGCGGAACTGTCGTCTGGAAGGGCTCGGAAAGCTGGCGTGTTGCAGAGACCGCTTGTTGCTTGAAATGCAGCTAGTCGGGATCGACCCTGGCTCTTTATGCACACAGCGCGGTTAATTATTTGCCACTTTGTAAACAGTGACGTCATGTTGTGTAGTGATGTGGCAAACTTCTGGTTCAACATTTAATTCGACCGGTCGGACGAACGAAGCTGGTTGCGAAATGTTGCAATTATTTAGAGCCTCTGTTTGTTTTTGTTCTATAAAGGTACGAAAGGCATTGTGTGTGTGTGATCACCGTGGAGTGATATGAGTATGATTATTCTTTTACCTTCACTTGTTGATGTCGCTTACCGTAAATGCTGGCACAAGGCAAATGTCTTACTATGAAGCAAATTAAATGGAGTCATGGACTATACATACTGATGACGGCATTTTCCTCCTATACCATCGGACTGCAGAATTGTAAGTCACTGGTGTTCAAGGCTTAACATTACCTTATATGGGTCCATAACTGATAAGCACCTTATATGGGCATATATATGGTAGATATCTTATCTAGATATCTAGGAACATTAGAAATGGTTTTACTATTATCTAATAATTACGTATGAAAATCCTCGGACTCACACCTTCATGCGGCCTAAAAACATTTCCGCGGATGTCCGATTCCATTTACTGACAATACGTAAGTGTTTGTAGTAAAACCATTGCCACTTTGCAAACAGATAATAAGTAAACAACCTTATATGGGCAGCCATCGCAACTCGAGACCGGAGAAACCTAGACTTGACACAAGCAAGCCTTATATGGGCACATGTCTAACAGGTATCTTGTACATGTATGAGCATATATCTGATACGTACCTTATATGGGCAAGTGTCTGGCTACTTCTGGTACGTACCAATATATATATATATTTATATGCAGTGCGTTTGCTAACGAATGTACAATGGTATTGATAGGACGGAAACGCTGATTATTGGTCTAAGTGTTCTTTGATAGTATCTCATTATCTGAAGGTAAATACAAGAGAGGAATGGAATATTAATAGCAAAGACATACAGTCCTTTTATTCACGTTTTTACTTAATAATACACAATACACACAATTCAAAACAAACAGAACATCAGAAGCTATGGCACTTACTATGGCCATGTGCGTAGACAATATGGCACGTACTAAAAATCTGTGCACTAGTGGCATGGGCTTATTATAAGAACGAGGCCCAGAATAAATGTTATACATTTGTATACTAAGCATATCTGACTACACGATATTCTTGTGGAATGCGTTTGCTAACGAATGTAAAAGGTGCTGCTAAAACATTTTGGTTATAGCGGCAGTTTCTAAGTGTGAGGGGGGCTTTAGGTACGCAGCATTCGATCCACTCTGGTCACCTCAAGTACGAGCTTCCACCTTCAGGATGACGTCATCCTCTATCTGGTTGCCCAAGGTGTTCTTCAGCTTGACAGGGATCTGAGGTGGGCAATAATCAAAATGTTAACATGATCATAAGTTTATAAACACATCGAATCCCCACAACTCTTGGTACAGGGGCGGTTCCTATCTCCGTTTCAATAGCCACTGGGCCACTATAACAGGGGCCTAGAGTCTACTGTTAAGCCACTGTCACACTTGTGCGTATAAACAAGTCCGCATTGGTTGCGTATCAACATGTTTTTGGTTTAGGTTCAGTTTGCAACCGAAGAAGTAATTTCTTTGGTTTGATAGCTAGACTGCTCAATGGTGGGTCAAAGTAGAAAACAACTTCCTCCCCGCAAAATTTACTGAAACCGAAAAAAAAAGTTACTGCGGAGCTCATGCGCCCTTGAATATACGTTCAAGTGTGACAGGGCCTAACAGGCCTAGTCTACTGTTAGCAGCGTGTGTCCAACCCTCTTGCTCATAATCTACCGGTTGCGGTGTGTGTCCATAAGTGCTGGGTGCTAAGTAGAGCCTTTGGTTTGACGTGGTCATTGCTCAGTCGTATTTTCAAAACTTTACCTAAACCGTGCATGCGTTTGGTCAAAAGATCCAGCTCTGTGTGTTAGATATTGATATCGAAAAATTCATAATGTCACAGGAGGACTGAATGAAACAAAAATTCCAGTATGCTGATTTCTGATCGTCCCATTTTGTAGGTAATATATGGATCTGCGAAGTTCCCTTCTCGGCCAGCAATAAGAAAAAGAATATGATAAGAAAACAGGCGGATGGAGTCTGCAACGGAGGCTATATGTGTCAAGTGTTCTTCTTAATTCTTCTAACGGTCGGAATGTTTCTTGCAACTTATTCATAGTATTTATATGTTGAGACTTACCGGAGTCTTGTCGCAGGTGACGACGCGGAACTTCTGCAGGACTTTAGCCAGACCAAACTTCAGCTCCAGCTGTGCGAGGCGCATGCCCACACAGTTCCTAGGGCCAGAGCCGAACGGAAGGTAGGCGTACGGGTCACGGGCCTCCTTCTCCTCTTTCGTGAACCTGCAAAAAGTACTCGGTCAATCTGACGCAAGGTTGTGCAGTCTATTTGCAACACAAACATTGGATTTTACCCAAATTTGTGACTATCCAACTCAAGTCTTTGTCAAGGAATGAGCAACCTACTGCTATTAGCAACCCGCATCAATCGACGAAGAGGCCATTAATTAACATCAGGGCCTTACAACCATCCAATAACGTTCGCCATGAGCTTTCTGCAACTCAACATCCACAGTTTACGTGCTCTATCTATATGAAATGACGTCACAGAAGCGGTGAATTGCTCATTCCTTTACAGACTGGAGTTGGACAATCGAAGATTTGGGTAAGTCCAATTTTTACGTTGGAACTTACGGTTCACCATCGATTAAGATCGATTTCTAGTAATGAAATAGGAGATTTTCATCAAGTGTCTAGCAGATTTTCATCAAGTGTCGTATAAGGAAAACCACTTACCTCTCTGGCTTGAACTTCTCAGGTTCCGGCCAGATGTCTGCGTCGTAGTGGATGGGGTAGACGGGCACGTTGACGATCATGCCTGCTGGGATGTGCAGTCCTTTCACCTCCGTGTCTTCCTTGCAAATTCGGTCGAACCTAACAACAAAACATATTTCGTTTGACATACATTTCATTTCGAGGTCCTTAAGGTACCCTGACCAAAATATCCAAAATCAAAAACACACAGACACACATACCCCCGTTTTTCATGGAGGTAAAAGAGAAATGATATCGAAGCCCAGTCCTAGTCCTTAAGTACTATACACACATTTATCTCGATCAAATTTCGCTCACTGATCATGAAGAGCTACTCTATGTGTAGTATTTACAGGTTCTTTGAACCCGGGAATTGTTCGTCGTTACTGGACTCCCGATCAATTCAATTGATTGCAAATTTCCCTTTACTCTTTTCTACAAGTACTATTATTATAGTGGCATGTCCGCACCAAATAACAGAAGGTGTCCTACCTCATAGCAGCAGGGTACATCCTCAGTGTCTCGCTGATGCACATCTCCAGGTAGGGCAGATCATGCACAGCCTCGTAGTCCAGCTTGCCCTGATGGAAAGCTTTTATTCAATCATTCGTATTCAAATGGAGAAAGAAAGTTGTTTTTTTTACAGTGTAATGATGTGAGCTACAGGAGACCTAGTGGTACGCTGGAAATTCTCAATGGTAGAGTAGTGAGAGATTATCATTGTTGCTCCAAAGATGCATAAAATTAATCCAACTCACGCGCTTCTCCAGGAGAGCGTCCAGCTCCTCAATGACCTTATCCTGTGCCTCCTGGTGCATGGCCAAGTTGTAGAGCGTCAGAGTGAGGGTGTTGGCTGTGGTCTCGTACCCGGCAAGCCACAGGGTAATGGCATTCCCCTTGATCTCCATACTGGAGATGCCGTGCTTGGGGGCGTCGTTGGCTCCCTTCTTGTCCAATTCCTCGTTGTGAGCTTGAAGCATCAGCTGGAGGAGGTCCACCCGTTTCTGGGAATGTTCAAATGGTTTATCGTCACTAATCGTATAAGAAGGATAAGACTTTTAGTCTTAAAAGCGGAAACCAGCTCTACTGATAATATGTTAACACAGATTATAAACAAACTGTTATGAAGACGCAAGCTGACTGCTGCAAGAAACAGACGAGTCTGGAGACAGATGTCCATCTTCATTTCTACCCCCCCCCCCCCACGACATGGAGGTCAAGGGACTAGGTAGGTAGGTAGGTAACCGGGGCTTTGCAGAACCACCCCTAACCATGATGGGGGAAGTTCGGGAGGCCATGATTGGCTATGTGTAATAGGGACTTAAGTCTCTTTTTCATACCTTATCCGTCCCGGTCGCCTGGCTCTTTCTCATGCTGATAGCTGTGTCCACAGCCTCGCAGAAATAGTCCAAGGACTTCTTCGGGAAAAAGGTGACCCCAAAGCGTGCAAGGACTCCGGCTAGTGACGGGAATAAAACTGTGGGGAGAGAAACATTGGTTTTGATCAGCTGTGAGATACTAACACAACATCAATGCTGTCCATGGAATTTTACACATGTTATTTGTGGCACATACCAACGTCGAATGAAAGTGCAGGGACCGATACGCATTTGTAACCTTCGTGGAAGGAGGTGCTGTTTTGAGGTGTTTCTGTTTCCGCAAACTTTGGTCAGCGTATTACTTAGAAAGATTTGGATTGATTGTGATGCTATTCGGTCTGTTGGTTGGTCTAGGGAAGACAACGGTCAAGGTCAAGTTGGAGCCTCCTAGCGGCCTTCCTTGTTACTGCAGCGGAAAGTCCGTTTTTATCATCCATTCTGAACTTGCTATGGTCTGGACATGATTGCTTGGTCAGGACAGGATAGTACCAGATAGCGTTAGACGTCGTGAAGAAGTGCTTTACGTTTGTTAACCCCCTCCCCTGGTTGTCTGCTCTAGAACGTCTTTTTGTACGTGTTTGATTTTTGGGGGTATTTTCCGGGCTTGTATGACTGGTAACGAAAGTTCGATACTCACATATCAATATGACCAAAGGATTATAGAAGCTGAACACGAAAAACGATTTGGCGCTGGTGACCAGCGGGTGGTCGGGGTTGTGCAGAGAGTCGACGTCCACTCCGAACCCGGTGCAGGAGATCACGTCCATGGTGAAGCCGCCGGCAAGACTGTCGGTAAAGTCGGAGAGTAAAGATAGTTATTGTCTGGAGAGCCCGACAGCAAAGACAAGCAAGAAATCGAAGATCTCATACCACCGTGAAATAGAGTTTTCGTGAGTTTCTTGTTCTATTCATCATTGTAAATTTCTCGCTAATTCGGTCGATGCATTTGCCAGGCTTGCATCGCTATCATTTCATTTGTTCACCTCTGGTGAATATTATGTTTGGATAATTTGCATTTTCCTTAGTACTACGCAGTCGTACCATCTTCGGCTGTATGGTTACGCTGTATCGTTGCGTTTACAATGAGTACATAAACAAGAGCTTTTCAAAAAAGCTGGCGTTTCGGCTACGTTTATGAGTGTGAATTGTCTTTTCCCTTTACTTGAAGTAAAATCTGCCAGAGAAAGTCACTCAAGGGCTGTTCAGTCTATAAGAAAAATTGTCATTTTGGGAAATGAGTACTGTTTTAATAGAGAAAGGTAGATTGGGGAAAGCAATTTTGAAGTTACGTCACTTAACTTAAGTGCTTTTGAAAAAGCTGGTCTTGGCCTACAACTTGTACTTATTTGTAAAATGTACAATAGGCTCATTATAAAAGCTATCAATGTAATTATGTACATGGCACGCAATAAAACATAAAATTTGAAAAAGCACCATTGAATCATCAGCACTATGGTAATTAAGTGAAATAGAAGTTCATAACAGCTAAGGTTCTATCTAAAATGACTACCAAATGTCAAACAAATCAACAGCTACCTCATCCGTATTATTCTGGTTTCCGCATTTACAACATTTCTTCCTTATTTTCCTGGGTAATTTTGCTAAAATTCATGAAAATTCCCATAGTTTTGTGCCGAGCGGCGCCACTTTCCACGTCCGTGTTGTCTGAATGAAGTCGATACTGAACAATGGAGCATTTGCTACTGTAACAAAGGATCGCTGTTTTGCAAACAACATCAAGAGCCTCTGTTTACATCGGGGATAGAAGTTTAGTGGCGAGTGTTTTGCAAGAATCATCTTACCGCGCATAGGAGCCGCTGCACGGTATTTTCCATTACAATGAACAGAAAAATTCGAATGCCGGGTTTGGAATCTATGAAGTCCTGTTCATAAGACAAAGGCCTTGTATATATTAAATGAATATTTAAAAATAACAAATATAAAATATTTCTTTATTTATTAATGAAAAAAAATGAAAAAATGATATTCATAAATATGATATTGATAGATTAATATAATATCAATATATATTTTTGATATTCAATATCTAAAAAAAAAAATCCATGCACGGACACGAACCCGGAACTTCTGAGTCCGAAGTGCTTCGCGTTGCCAGATGGGCCAAGCTGCGGTACGTAACCCGACACTCTGTACATAATGCTATAACCTCACTATATGGTATCATTTATGTCGATTTTTGGTCGTTTTCTTGACGAAATCATTTTTTTTTTCTTCTGCAATCTTGTGGAATAGATGTAATATGGTCATTTTTCAGGATATCAAAGTCCGAAACCACAATGCAATGATATTTCCGAACAGTTGTAGCAGTTACATGCGGTCGCCCGCCTGTGTGTCATGCAAATCTAGCCTGCCTGCCTTTTCGTGCTCCCTTGCCATATAAGGCAACGGCTATACAAGGATTTGGGAACGTATTGCCATATAAGGTCTTCTGGTGTGCGACACAGTGTTGAACCAAACAGCATGCCAGCATGCATCGAGCATGCATCGAAGGTAAAAGCCAGGACATTGCGTTCCGGCGCGAAGGCGCCGAAACGCAAAAAATTATGGCGTCGTGTGACGTAACGGCAGGATGTTCGACCCAGAACCGAGCGGTCCCGGGCTCGAATCCCCTGACGCCACTGATGCTGTGCCCTTGGCAAAGGCACTTTACACGACTTTCCGCACTCCACCTCATTTTAGGTTTAAAAATGGGTTATTGTTCTCTGTACGTGGCACTGTTAGTATAACTTATAAACACTTGAGTGCAGTACGTGCCACGTCGTCTTTGTCTTTCCAAAAGCAAAATAACATAAAAAAAGAGTACAGATGAATACACTACTCACCGCTTCACGTCAAACGATGTCCCTTTCTGCTCATTTTCCGCCATGGCAGCCACGAGTCCATCCGCACATCGCTCCACAAGCGCCGCCATCTGAGATTATAGAAAACACATGAACCACAGTCATCCTTACGGAAGTTGAGTTTAGAGGTGGTAGAACTAGTCGTTAGTCAGACATGACAGTCCATGGCATGGGGTCAGTGGAAGACGTTACAAATTCACTTACTGTATTAGGTTTTGGTCTGTTTGTGTTTCCGCATTATGCATTTTCTACTTTCCAGTCACGTTCACCACAGTGACAGAAAGTGAGTAATGTAGCAACCTTGCGTACCAGCTGACAGACATTCCAGGTCATGGGGTCAATGGAAGGGCCTACTAGTTCACATGGAGTTGTTTCTGGTATGTTTGCTTGCTTATGTTTTCTGATTTACATATTTTCCATATGATAATCGCGTTCACCGAAGCTTAAGGTTGAATGTTCAAGATTTAGAATTCAAAAGAATGATTAAGGTTCTTGCTTGCCTACCTGCTTGAGTTTCCCGGAGCTGAAGGTTGGGGTGATGGCACTTCGGACCCGTTTCCAGTCAGCATCCTTCAGGCTAAGCAGAGATTGGTCGAAAATCTCACCTTGACCATCAAACGTCTGCACGTAAGACAATGATACGTTGACTATTACAGTATGAGTAAAAGGTAGCAAAGTACATGTACTCTCTAGAATGAGTGGTGTAGAAAATTGGTTTAGTTAAGAGTCAAACAGTAATCCTTTGCTCCTGAGTAAGTGACCTTCGCAATCATGCGCACAGAGATTCGAACTCCCGACTTCTTGGTCCAAATGCTAACCACTGGACAACACACGATACGTTATGCGTCAGTAAAGCACTGGATGTAAACCACTGTTTAGCTTTGCGGTGGCTGTGATCTTCTTACGGTGTGTTGATGTGAGTAAGGCTCCCCATACACGTAGTGTTTACCAAAAGAATTGCTCACCCTTCGGTTAGTGAACTTGTTGATCTCCTTCACGGTGATTTCCTTAATAATCTCCAGGTCACCGACCATCAGGTTTGGTAGCCTACCTTCGAAGTACCTAAAATAAGACAGACAACGAGAGAATGTACAATCCCTCCCTCAACAGAAAAGGGGGTCTACGCGTCAAACTTTCAGGCACTTGGGACAACGCACCGATCCCCCCCACCCCGACGAACAGTATTAGCTCCTAAAGCAACAGGAGCTAATTGATTCATGAGCATACAACTTTGTCCGTTAACTTACTATCCTAAACCATCTGAAATTGTCTTCCCTTCATTAACGTATCTATTCAGAGTTCTGGTATAAAACCTAGTTCCACCAGATCCTTCTTTAGTCACTGACGAAAGATAGCGGATGCTGTCTGAAACGTCTGTTTCGAAATTTTATCCAGTTTGCTTGAGAAACTATCTTTGGCGCAACACAGACAATACTTGCAGATTCCTATAGCTCCAAAATAACTTCACATTCTATCCTACCAGGAAGCGATCGACAATGGTCACGACTCACGATAGTTGTACGCTTCTGCCATCGGTTAGCAACGGCTACTACCCTCCATTTTTTACGTCAATTCAACTACAAAGCAAATATTGCTTCCAATTATAATCACCTTCAAGACAGGCAATTAGACCTTACCCATAGACTTTGTTGTACTTCTCGTAGCATTCCTTGTCGAACAAGTGAACTCCCTGGGTTCAAGACATTGGAACAAAGGTTACACCAGGCAGAGAAAAGGTAAACAGGTCCTAAGCAATGTAACCATTGAAATGTTGCTTGTCAGAATGGTACTCAATATGAGCTATAATCGCAATATGAGCCCTTTCTTCCTATGTTACCTCCTGACCGAAGGTCTGGTCATGGAAGTCAACAAAAACACAAAGAAATGTGCAAATAAATGCCGTCTACGTGTAGGTGTAAGTCAACGATACGTCATCAAACGGGCAGGTTTTAAAAACTTTGAGGATTCAGATTTACAAGAGTAGATACCAACCTTCCCATACGCCAGGTAGTTTCCAAAGAGCGGGAGGGGCTTCGGACCAGGGATTCCCATCTTCTTGAAGGTTGAATACGTCCACACCAGGTACCTGAAGGAGAATGTGACAGTATCATTATCATCGGACTTATACATGGACTTGCACCAAGATTATCGTTTTAAAATTTCAGTCTGTAGAAAAACTGCTACGGCACCCAAAATCAACATGCATCATTGTGATCTCAAAAACTACAGATATGCCAGAATACATACTTATGCTGTTTTATGTCAATTTTAGGGTACATTTGCCTAATTTTCATGAATGTGACTGAAAAGCCCTTGGACAATGATGTCCCACCTGGACCACCAGTACCATAGCATAATAGCGTGATTCATTTCTAGAGCATCATTGTCAGAAACGATCGAAAGATACCATATCTAGCCTCCACCTGGCCTTTCTAGTGGGGGGTAGGGGTCGAAGAATTCGGCAAACAAGGGAATACTGCGCCAGGAGTCTGTCCGCGGAAGGGTTTATTCATCCCCCCCCCCCCCACCACCACCAAAAAAACACTGGCTATGCGGACTACCTCTTATTTGAAACTCTATCCTATGAAAACAATCAATAACCTTTCCAATCGACTAGTGTGGGTACAAAACAAAACTGTCCCAAGAGAACACCTGGCTTTTCTTATCTCCACATGCTAGCTCATCTAGTTATGGACATAATAGTTACGAAAATGTACCAAAGACTGTTGGGGTGGGGGGGGGGGGGGGGGCGGGTGAGAACACGATCTGTTTATTTGAACAACATTTCCACGGATTGCTCGTTTCTTTTTTCAACACGCGTTTCGCTTACCTTCCTTCGCAAACTTTCTACCTGGGACTGGCGTTTATTTTTGGACCAGGGATTTAATGTCGGCGGAGATCGTTCCGCAGTTGTACCTTAGGTATCGTATATAGTTTAGGCTGTAACATCACGCACCCCTCCCCCTCCCCTGGCCCACACTCAAGAACAAAACATTCACTTTATCATCAAACTTTATGTCGTTACGAAGCTGAGGGTTTTTGATCACAGCGTCATACAAACAGTGAGTGCAGCCAAACTTACTTTACCCCCCCCCCCCCCCCCACGTAACAACACATTAATGGATTTCATAATACAGGTAGAAACATTCAGAAGGAGGGTTGTTTGGTAACTCGTTGTTCATTGACACTATTTACTGATTAGCGGCTAAGGATAGCTGTGGCAAAGTCAAACCACCCGTTACTACGTAGTTAAGGAGCTACTTACAGGTAAAGCAGGACCCCACACTGTCCTACCAGCATCCAGGTAGGGGAGAACGGCAACAGGTCCAACATGGTGTAACTCTCTTGCAGACTTCAGACCAGAACATTAACAGCTCGACCTCTCAGTACGCTGACGCACCGCAAGTCCAGTTCGACCTCCGACTAATAACCTCCGACCTACATAGCCAGCAACCTGCGCGCCTTATATAGACCTGTTTACCAGATGCACAGGTGACGTCGCCTTTATGCAAATCGTTTTTGTCGTGGTGGGGTCAACGGCCTGCTGGTCGAGCTGCGTGTTTGTGTTTAGATATGTCGTCACGAACGACCGGTAGGTCGGGGGACTTCGTCTCCAAGCAGATGTAAGGGTTTGGCTGATATATTTGCTGTGTCCACGGTATATCATGAAAGATAATTTCATGGCTATGCTATTGTATGTGATACAATATACTAGTGGCAACTTATTGAACAAAGTTACATACCAGGGGGCCCAAAATTGACCTTGGCCTTCGACTTCCCAAGACCTGCAAGTCATCCAGAGGTTCTTAAGTTATACTGACTACAAAATCCGGAATCACACACACACACACACCGTCACACGCGCGCGCACACACACGCACGCACGCACGCACGCACACACACACACACACACACACACACACACACACACACACACACACACACACACACACACACACACACACAACAGACCCAAAACTATGCCTCCATAAGTCTACGCTATAGTATCATGATACAAAACAAAAGACTATATGGTGAAACTACATGATGAAACCACCGGTGCTACTT
Source organism: Branchiostoma lanceolatum (assembly GCF_035083965.1). Classification (NCBI taxonomy): domain Eukaryota; kingdom Metazoa; phylum Chordata; class Leptocardii; order Amphioxiformes; family Branchiostomatidae; genus Branchiostoma; species Branchiostoma lanceolatum. The sequence goes on along the minus strand of NC_089738.1, from coordinate 18,258,882 downwards.
ATGCAGATATTGTTGTCGTCCGAACGACCTACATGCCGAGGGACTACCCCATTGCCGATGATGATGTAATAGGCCAATAGATCTATTCCGGTTATCTATTTGGTTTAATCCGGCGCCCACCCACCAGATTTTCTAGAGAAGGGACTGACCTATAGGTCTTTAACTGTATCTTATTGTAATTATGTGTACCTAAAAATGTGTTGTCTTCAATTTAATAAGAAAATATTCCACACACATACACGCACGCATACAAAAAACACACACTCAGACACACACACTCAGACACATGCACACTGACATACACACATAGCTATAAAATGCATCTTGACGAGCACATTACAAGATCACAACAGGGTTAAACTATTTTATTTAACATCAGAGAGGAAATTGTGATGTAATGAAAAGGAGACAACGTTGTTTGTCTAAATAAGTATAATCTTTATTGCTAGTCCATCCGCAACAATGTGGGTGTTACAAGTGATGGAGCCTGTTTACTTACGTGCAAAAATGGCCAAACACAATACTGGCAAACCTTTTAATAATGAAAAAATTCTTTAACAAACAACACTGATAAATGTGAATAAGGAATGTCCATTGTACATTCAAACGATATACTATACATATATTCTCAACGATTTGTGCATTTGGTCTTTTTTCTTTGGCTTGCCGCCTGGAAAATATGAAGTGGCAAAAATGTTATATTTTCTTTTTTAACACTGAATTTGGTACCTTTAGTTACATCAACTATAAATGAACAATACAATTGTATATGATAGACATGCATATGCTCTACCATTTACAATGTGAACAAGGTATTTTTTGGCATTTATGAAATCATCATTATTGGACTTTCAAACGCAGATCCAGTGAGATAGGGGTTTTAGTGCAGACATAACAATAACTGTCTAAAATTGTAGTGACTTTTAAGGGTTCTCAAGTTTTGGTCTCTTCCTCATACATAGAAAAACTCACAACTCACTGCACTCAATAAAAACTACCTACACTGTACAGCACTCAAATTCTTAACAATATCAAATCAATTTACATAACACTAAAATCAAATCAAATTATTTATAAACAGATCAAATAATTCAATTATCATATTGACAAAAAAACACACTTAAATTCACTCTTATCTATATGATCAAATCTTGCTTCAAATTTGTGCCATTAGAACAATGTTGCTTCAATATCATTAAAGGAATTTTGAAGAATTTTTTAGAATATGCTATGATTTACAATTTTCACTATTAATAGCCATTTGAATCCATTTGGTTAATAAATTGGACTCTACTGTATGTGATGAGCCCACATGTTTAAAATGTCATCAGGTTCAGGACTTGAGCAAGAACATCAATTTCTATGCAAAGGCACCAATCAATTAACACCGAAACCACCATTAAGTCTTATCTCCAAGCAGATGTAAGGATCCAGCTCATTTTCTGTGTTTTGCACCTGTTAACGTTTTTGCCACATTTAGCAAACCATTGAAAAATAGCTTGAAAGTTCATCTGTGTTGGTAGAAATCATTCTTAAACGCGTTTAAACTGTAATTTCCAACACAAACGTCAACAGAGTCGGCGGGCGCTACAGACTTTCCAATACTTACGATCCACTACTCACGGAGTCACGTGTGCTATCTGCATAACGTGACGTCATCCCAGCGGTGGATGGATCATTCCTTGACAAAGACCGATGTCGTACGGTCGAAAATTTGGGTAAGTCCAATTTTTCGTGTTGGAAATTACAGTTTAAACTCGTTTAAGAACATTGAAAAATACAATAATTAAGAACAGAACATCAAGCGTTGCAAGTAAAGGCATAAAACACAGCATATGAGCTGGATCCTTACCTGTGCTTTGAGATTATATTGAATCCAATGCAAACAGTAATCTGTCCAAGTTGATCAAGACATACAAGCAGTTAGTACAACTAGAGGTATGACCAGGATATGCACTGGCTCTAGATTTTCCTTTCGCCTTCTCAATACACCTCTGCTCACCTTCTAGTATGGCCTGACTCCAATCTTATCTGACACACCGATATCATGGACAAGCCATGAATTCTGTCCATCATTAAAAACTCTGACAAATGCTGGGTAAAACCCTGGGTATGATCAAACGTATGGTGCATTTACTACATGTACATGTCCTCATCTTTGGTTTCCTGATTAAAAGTTATATAGACTTTTAAGGTTAGCCATATAAACTATGCCTCTTTGTTATGTGCTGTTATTTGGTCAATAATCAAAATACCCGGTATTCTCTGTTTACCTAGAAAGATTGTTGAAGATATTAGTTGTTGTTATTTGCTGTGTGTAAATATACATAATGTATTTGTTTAATGAGATAGGAGATTCCTGTGTATTGTTTTTAACCCTCCCAGTGCTAGGGCTGGTTACAACCGCTGTCTGTATCACTGTGTATGCAGGGTTAAGTACCTGGTGTTCCTTTGGTGCTCCTTCTTCTGACCGCTACTTGTCATTTTTACCAGGCCCATTTTTTACCACCTTTCATACAGGTTATAGTCAAACCATAATGGACCATAACATATTCCAGCTAGTGAAATAAACATTTTAAAAGGTTTAAGCTCTATCAACATCTTTGACTTGCAAGATCATTTCTACCACATAAACAGGCTATAGTCAAGCTGTAGTGGCATCAAACCTGGAAACTCTTGGACCATAAAACATTCCCAGCTTGGTAAATAAACATATAAGAACTTTGAGCTCAATAAAGGTCCTCCTTATCTCAGCAGATCTCATTTCTTCAACATATACAGGTTACAGTCAACCTGCAGTTACAGTCAACCTGCAATGGCATCAAACCTGGAAACTCTTGGACCATAACACATTTCCAGCTTGGTGAATAAACATATAAGAACTTTGAGCTCAATAAAGGTCCTGAGCTTTTTATCTCAGCAGGTCTTATTTCTCTCACATATCTCACATAGGCAGGCTATTTTCAACCTGTAGTGGCATCGGACCTCAAAACTCTTGGCCCTAAGAACATTCCCAGCTTGACATATACACATTTTAGCTCATATTCCCAACATCACTTCTTTCACATATACAGGTTATATAGTCAACCTATAGTGGCATCAAACATGGATGCTACTACAAACTCTTGGACCTTAACATATTCCCATCTTGGAAAATAAACATCTTAGAAACATTCAAGCTCAAGACTTGATCAGTAAGTAGCTGCTGATGTCCTCCTGGAGGTTAAGGCCCCGTACTCCTTTGAAGATGCCGTTCCTTCCCAAGCTCTTCCTGACTTGACACCTCCCAAGGTGCTTCAGCTCGCGTGGGTTCTGCCCCACCGACCTCAGCCAATCACAGAGCTTCACCAGGGCGTCCTTACTCTCGGTCATCTCTCCATCTTCCTCTGCGTTCTCGCTGAAGAACTCCTCCTGAAGACAAGATAAGATGACTTTATCAGTAAATAGCAGACATATATGATTGAATGGTGTCTGATGGTCTAACCCCACCGCACTTATCGAAAAGATATGCAGCTTGAATTCTTACAGGTTAAACCTGGTGTATTATGCCATGACGCGGTTTACTTGGTATGCAATACACACAAACGAACAAATACGTTGCCAACAAGAATGGCATTCACATTACTTTCAAGATGCCATTCCTGCATTGTCAGGTCGATGCAACGAAGACAAGTCAAGTCAAGTCAAAGTTTATTGCACAACGATTGTAACAGGTACAATGTAAGGCAAAGATAAAATACTACTGGATACTTCTATCAAACTACTAAAAGCTACAGGAAGGTTCTATGCTATACAATGGTTAGGTTCTAGGCTGCACAATGCTCCATTTCAAACTATAAGAAAGCACTATCGTTGTAATATTATCAGAGGTAAATAATATCAACAGGAGATATAATATGGAGCCGTATATGTCAATTATACAATAACATGGTAAAGAGATGAATGTCTTATACAACTAAATCGCTATTTCACGGATTCTTTTTTGCATAGATGTATAAATATATTGGCCTAGATATACAGATATTGTTTCAGGACAAGACATAAGTACACGAAATGCTTCTGTTTACAGGGACCACACAACACAAGATAGCTTCACCCCTTGTCCTACGACATCCCCTTCTGTAGAACAGGGTACGGGCAGTCTTCCCTCTTCCCATGAACAGTTCAAGAGTGGAACTCCCTGACTGCAGAGTTGGTAGTTGCCCCCTCCCTGGTATCTTTCAGGGACAGAGTGGCTTTCCTCCACTTCTAGATTTCACTTACAGCAATTCCCCCTCATCTACTAGGAATATTCAACAGAAACCACTCCCCAGCACAAGCACCAAAATCAGGTGTAGCAGATCCATTAACAAGTTGATGTTGGAGAAGACAACATAACAACTCACCTTCATCCCCTCCAGCTTCTTCTCCATCTCCTCACTCCACCTGAAGCGGTCCACGCCGTCCAGGAGCAGCGTCAGCATCCTCCGTGCTGGACCGAAGTCACGCATGTCTGCATTGTCCGAAACCTGGGGAAGGAATATATAATTTGTTGCATGTTTTCTCGACAAGTAAAATGAACAGTGAACCACACTTCAACGCTTGAGTGACTGTTACCTTGCATTATCTTATTACTTGGCTGTCTAACATTAATTGATGAACGATCTCGAACCACTTTAGCTCAAATGAATTCAGTGAATGAGTTCTTCCTCCACTGGTCATGGTAGAGAAGACAGACACCATGTACATTATTTCCAGGTTTATTGTACCAGAGAAATCCCCTTACCCTTCTTGACCAATACAATGAACAGCTAGTCAACCACAGCCATCCTGTCCCAAGGACTGCTACTCTTTAGCATGCATGTCGGGATAGTCGGGATTCAATCTCCATAGGCAGGATCACTAACTACCGGACTACGCACACCACATACACACCTGGTCCGACGTGCAGTCCAGCAAGGCCACCACGATCCAATCCTACTGCGGCGCTCTCAGCGACATGTTGATGAGCAGGTCGGCCAAACCATTAAATAGACAACAAAAATAACCACAAACTACCCACCTGGTCTGATGTGCAGTCCAGCAAGGCCACCACGATCCACTTGTACTTCTGCGCTCTCAGCGACGTGTTGATGAACAGGTCGGCACCGTTGCAAATTTCTGAACTTTCCTCATCAATTATGCAAATTAGGAGGCCCAAAATCTAATAACCTTGTGCCCAGGACTATGCACCATACCCACCTGATCCGACGTGCAGTCCAGCAAGGCCACCACGATCCACTCGTACTTGGGCACTCTCAGCGACGTGTTGATGAGCGGATCTGCGCCGTAGTTGAGCAGGAGCCTGACCAACGGGAAGTAGTCGTCCAGCCCGAGGGTCGAGTAGTACAGCAGGGTGAAGAACTCCGCGTCCGTGGCGTCCGGGTCCATCCCGTGCTCCAGCAGCAGCTCCACGAGTTTGTACGCCGCGTCCACCTGCGGGACGAACAGATATTTCATTTTATTTATGTATTGGTTTGGCTGTTCAGCACACACAGCCAGGGCTGCCTAACTAGTCTGTGGCTCTAACAAAAGGCTAGCCCTGCTGACAAAGACATTTTAATTTTTTACATAGACAGTGTAACGAGCTATAACATAGACAGTGTAACGAGCTATAACAATATTCTAAATACATGTACATAAAAAACATTGTATATAAATCATTAAAAAATATTGTCTAATGATATCTACATCGAGAGGTCAGGGTCAGTACGTTTACATATATGGGTCGCCTAAACAGTCCCAGAGGACAGTGAATTAAGGTTTAATGACCCGCCCTGAGGTATATATGGTGTCATAACGTCTGGTCATGTGCTATAACCACCGAATAAAACCACCATTCCTCCCACCTCGAGCTGGCCGCGGGACATCTCGGTGAGGATGAAGGAGAAGGCCGTGGCGTCTCCGGGCTCCTTCTCGATCTTGGTGATGTCACAGCCGGACTGCAGCAGCATGCGGATTTGCTGCAGGTTGTTGGTGGGGTGAGGTTGGACAACCTGTGAGATATAGGCATAAACTTAAGGTAAGGTAAAGTTGAAGGTTGAGGCCATAGGGGCAGTGGGTTGGTATCCACTATGTCTAGGTATTCGAAGGCGGAGCCCAACCTTCTCCTTCCACTGTCTTTTACCTCCCCAACCAAAGTCAGGTACCCTTTTTTACACCTGGGTGCGAGTGAGGAAGGGCACAACACAGGTGACATGTCAGAGGATTTGAACCCAGGACAATCAGCACTCATGAGAGAGAGTATGGGAGTGAACACACTCCACTATTACAAGCCACCTATTGTGTGGCCCAAGAGCTATAGAAATGGAGATGGGCACAGCACCAATGCATCGAAAGGTACATGCAAAGTTAAACATTTGGCACCAAAATTGTATTGGTTACTAGGTTAATCAGCAGGGAGAGGGTTAAAGACTTTACCCACCCACTCATCCAGAGCCTTCCCGAGAGGACTGAGCTCGGAGCTGGTCTCGATCAGCTGTAGGTCAGCGCCGGAGGATATCAGGCTCTGCAGGCAGCCGCACAGGCCGTGTCTGGACACTGCTACGTGGATGGGTGCTGTGCCTTCCTGTGATGGTGGAGAAAGAATTTGATAATTTCAATGTTGATCTACTTCTGGTACTTTCAAGAGACCATCTGAGTATGTCATCATGTTTGTATAGTATATAACATATATAATACATATAAAAGATTTTAATGCTCTGTAGGCAGCTAGACAGGCATCGTCTGGACACTGCTACATGGATGGGCGCTGTCTCTTCCTGCAAGAATAATTGTAGAATATACTAAAATCATTAAATGTATTTCAATACAGTATAGTTTACAGGTCCCCTCATGACCTCAATGAAATGCGGACCACAATAAACAAAGTCTCAAACAAACAAGCAAGTACAGATGCATCCATACATCCATACAATTACATCAAATTGCAAAACACAGAGACTTTTCACAAAAACATTATGTTACAGTAACCGATTTCCACAAGGCCATTTCAGCCTACATGTATGCCAGATCCCCACCTTGCTCTGTATGTTGATGTCCGCCCCATACTTGATTATACTAGTATGTGCATACAACAGTCACACCAAGCTGATGCTATCCAACCTTATTAAGTATGGAGCATGTAGCTCAGCAAGGCTGGATCCCTGACTAACTCATGACCCTATCTGAGTGATATTTAGCGAGCCTGATCCCTACCTTGTTCTACAATATGTAAGCACTATACAATTATCATATCTGCACAAATGGTCACTCATAGCCGACTCTCCAGCCTTATCAATCTTGGAGCAGACACTTAAAAACTAAAAACTTAAAAAGCTTAAAAAACTTAAAAAGCTACATAAACTTTGATAAAGCTCAACATTGCAACAAGGCTGCACGGATTCTCGACTAAGTCACTATTCTATCTGATGCTTAGCCCAATGCCCACCTTGTTCTGTATGTTGATGTCAGCCCTGTATTAGTACATGAAGCTCAACAAGGCTGCACGGATTCTCGACTAAGTCACTATTCTATCTGATGCTTAGCCCAATGCCCACCTTGTTCTGTATGTTGATGTCAGCCCTGTATTAGTACATGAAGCTCAACAAGGCTGCACGGATTCTCGACTAAGTCACTATTCTATCTGATGCTTAGCCCAATGCCCACCTTGTTCTGTATGTTGATGTCAGCCCCGTACTTGATGAGGAGATCCACCATCTCCAGGTTCCCGTTCTCCACCGCTCTGTGCAGGGGCGTGTCCTCCTTCTCAGGTTCTGGAAGGTAAAGATACATCTTATCCATTAGTCCATTTTACTTTTAGGTACAGATACATCCCCACTGATGCAATAATTTTTTTTAGATCTGAATACTTATGTCAATTGCAATGTATACATCCCCATAACTTAAGTATACATGTACATTTAAGCATGATGTAATAAATTTTTATGAGTCTCAATAGGTCCACTGCAATGTGGACATAGATATTCACAGCCAAACGCAAGAATTGTCATGCTTGTATAGACCTCTATCAGGAGCTGGCAATTCATGTTCAAGTTCATGATTTATACTTGAACCAGTTAATATTTCCCCAGTTTGTGGCCTTCATAACTTGACAGTTGTATTCAACTGTAGGATTATATATTTGCCTGGTTTTCTTAATGTAAACACAGTCCACAATGGTCCATTGTTTATTGTTTGAGTAACTGTTACCTTGCATATCACTGTTCATTGTATTTGTCGCACAGAGCTTCATGGTACATTTAAAATGCAGACGCTGTGCATAACTCTGTTCTTTGTGTTAAGACCAGTGGAAGATTAGCTTTTTACTAGTACTTCATTAAGCAGGGCTAGAAATACCAGCCTGCAAAATCTGTCAATGTTGTAGAAAAAACATATCAAACAACTTGCAATTTGCAGAATAAAGGAACACAGAGGCTAATTATAAGCTTTATGAATCACATATACCTTATAAATATATGTGCAGTTAGACATTAAACATTTGAGCCATCTGAGGAAGCTATAAAATTTGATGAAGTTTCTTTTGTCGACTCCCCTGTTCATACATATGCATGTATTGTGTGCTGCCTGGAATTCTTTCTTAAGTACCACACCAATTCAATTTGTTGGATTTTAGATTTTGACAAAAATACTAGTAGTGCTGCACAGAAAGATCAACATACTACATAGCGTAAGTAGCTTGTATCTGAGGTGACACTTGGCACAGACACTTTCAGAATCAGAGAGTGAAGTTCTATTTTAGATTTTGTTTTCTCCTTGCTCTCTGTTACCATGTTGCTCTGGGCCTCTTGCTAAAAATCTTTACTTAGAAACATCAAAAGACCAAGGAAATACATGAGAGGGACAGTGGCTTACAAATAATCCCTTGTAACTAACGAACAGAAAATGCCCTTCACTGTTGCTAACAAAACCACTCTGGCTGCTATTCTGAGATTAATTACCATGCCAACGTTACATGTCAGAGGTGGTGGCATTATTAACCTTGGTAGCTGAGGCTGTTTGGTGCAAAATACCTGAGGAGTGCTGTGGATACCACATGTACACGCTACACGTGAATCATGTTAGGCATCAAAACAGCTTATCTTGTGGCTTAGGAATAGGAATTTGTGGTCGACCTCAAAACAAGACCTCAATTTGTAAGTTGTAACAAACCCACAACGAAGAATAGGTACAGTTGGAAGATAGTGGGTCCAATTTAACAAAGTCACTGTACATGGGGAGTGCACACAATATTATGATCACGTAATTAATAAGGCAAGAACTACAATGTATTCTACTCTTTTCGTTATTAAAGTGCACTCGAGGTGTGGCTCTCCTCAAACACGGGACATTTCATTTTAACATCCTATCCAAGGGACGTCCATAACTGAAGCTAGGTACTCATTTTCACTATGAGAAAGTCATGTTAAGTACCTTTCCCAAGGGCACAACGTCAACGGGACAAGTCAGGGGACCACGGATTCAAACTCAGGACCTGAGTCCTCTGACTTTGGAGCCAAACCAATCCACCACGATGTCACATTTACCTTGTTTCACTTATGCTCAATACAAATACTTGTCCTCAAGATCTAGATATTCCAACAGAACTATATCTTAAGCTAGCCCACAGGCGTACCATGACTACATATATATCAGCTTATCCCTGCAAGCACTGACTTTCTTAGATTTCCTTTCCTTTTACAAACCATGACAGAGTGAAACTCACTGCTGGTTAATATTGTACAAACCTTGACAGTATATACTAGAGGGCTTCAAGGGCGGACTTATGGCCACCCTGCCGTAATCCGTTGTCGCCCGCCCCCCTCTGTGATTCCCACTTATGGCTTGTTAGAGGGTACTTAGAAGAAGAAAACGATCTGACCTTGATAGTTGACCTTGGCGCCATGTTTGAGGAGCCTCTCGCCCCAGGCGGGCAGGTTGTGGTAGGCAGCGTGGTGCAAGACGTAACCGGCCGACTCGGAGAAGTGCTTCTCGCCTGAAGTCTCCTTCAGCAGGCTGTCAAACTCCTTAAGATTCCTCTCCTTGTCACTGAGAAATTGAAACCTTTATTGTTTCTCCACAAATAATTTCATCAGGTTGGCGAATGACTGAATAGCAAGGTTCTTTTACTCACAACCAATCGCAAGTATTTTCCTTGGCTCAACCCACTGGCTCTTGTAAAATACTTGGTTGTGAATAAAAAGAACCTTGCTATTCTTTATTGTTTCTATCTACTAACATATAACGTTATATTTCCACCAGGGATACATAATGTCATAATCCCGCCACCCTGAAAATATACGTCCAAACAGATCTCCAACCCAACGTCCCCCAGTATTATGAACTCCTGTATATCTAAACTGTGCACACCTGGGGGGTGCTGCACTAGAGATATCTCAAACACACTGTTTTTCAAAGTGGCGGATTTATGTTACCCGGCAGATTAATGTTAATGGAGATTATATACAAGTCTCACAGTCTTCAAGAGTGTACACATGTTTATAAATCTGTTCATGTAGTTTTATCCTTCGCCTTCAAAGAAAGATAAATAGTTTAAGAAGGCTAATTTTGCTTTCATTTAGGTTTATTAATCCTTCACCAAGTCAACATCCAAAATGCAGAACTCCACAATGTCATATTCAGCCATGTTTTTCCTAGAAGGGTGCAAAGCAAATCTACAGGTTTCTAATTTTAGTTTTTCATGCAAATCATTTCAAGGTTTTGCATGCGAATTGCAGCTTGCAGGTTGGAAAGCGAGTGCTATGCATATTACAATAACTGCATATAACACCTGTTACCACATACGCAGCTCAAGTACCCGTCATAAGTTCAACTCAAGTCCCTAAAAGTTGTCAGATTCGACTTCTTGAAGATTTTTAGTTTACCTTTTCTCACAGTTTTCTTCCACACTTTTCTTCATCGCTTCTAGAACGTCTTCCGCCAGTCTTAGCATCTTCATTCTCTCCCCGAAGCCTTGCGCCATGGTTATTCCGTCTTCTCCTTGCAAAACGTGCTGCAAAAATCTGAAACAAAACCAGCAAAAAAGGACAAAATTTCGTCTCTTTGGTTTCACAGTTCAGCTGCACTTTCTGTGCTAGGGTAAACAAAGGGCGCTTGTTGCGATTTTATAGATGCCTGATTTATCAAACAAAAACATACATTTTACACCAAAAATGATGTAGGGTTTATGCTACACTTTGTTTTTTAATTGTCACTATTATCATTTATTTCGTCAATTATTTGGTTTCATTGTTTTTCCGTTTAACAGAACATTGGGAATATTTTTCAGGCGGAAACTTTGTAACCGTAGGCACCAAAGGTCAGAGGTTACTACCCTGGAAGCGTCGCGGGAAACGTTTTGTCTGTGTTTTGAGCACGTGTAGCGAGGAAAAAAGACAAAAAAATGGTGGTTCTGACCAACTTGCCGCCTCCGACGGAAGGCGTCAGGTACACGGAGAAGAACACGGTCGCTGTCGTGGGCGAGAAGAATTTGGGAGACGGAACTTTGTACATCGCAGAGAGGTAGCCACTTGCCCCCCTCCCCCATTAACTGGCACGCTCTTTTCGCCTTTATTTTGAAAACACTTTTGACTCAATTGTACACATGTTATGTTTGTTATATATGGAGAAGTGTCAAATTTAAAATAATCCACATGCTACAAAATGACACCATGTATCTTGAATTTTATTCAGTGAGTAGAGTAGAGTTAATATTTTCCTGTTGCGTCAAGGTACCACACAACTCACAGAGTATCCTTACTAATGTTTAAATGAAGTTCCAAGCATTTGTTACTAAAGTTGTGGTCACTGCTATTCTAAAGCGTCAGGCATTGAACATTGTCTTATGTAATATGTTAAAAAAGATACATGGCATCACATATATCCTTAAGAGCACTCATTTCCTTGACAGAAATAGAAAACAATAATTAAAATACTTGACCATATTTTATCTGTACCTGTACGCATCCATATTGTTTATTTGTTGTTGTTTGTTTGTTCTGTAGCTGTGTAGCGTGGACCAACCCTGGGGGAGAGGGGTTCAACCTGCAGTACCCGTCCATATCTCTCCATGCGGTGTCTCGGGACCAGACAGCGTTTCCCCAACAGTGTCTCTACATCATGCTGGACTCTGACATTACAGGTGAGTATTTTGAAGAAGAAGAGAAAATAATATCAGGTGTAATCCTTGTAATCTCCATTTACGATTTTGCCCCCCGGGAGATCTGCTTGAAGATTACAATCCTTGCACATGCCCAACGTGTTGGAGGTACAGTACATGTATTTGTTTGCACCCCGTAATCCACCTCATGGCATAACACACCAAGTTTGTTCTGAACAGTAGAAGCGGCATATACGTACAGATTTATTAGAATATGTGAAACTCCTCTTATTTAACCCCCATCTAGATAAGGAGCCGAGCCCAGCAGATACAGGGTCAGGAAGTGAGGAGGAGGAAGAAGAGAAATCTGACATGACGGAGGTCAGGTTCATCCCACAGGACAACACAGCATGTAAGAATAACTCTTATTTCATTTACAGAACTGTTTATCGGAAAATTTAATCATACGCCTTAAAGACGTAGTATTAGCTTCAGTATTCGAGATGTCAAATTTAACGTAATTTATGTAGCTACATGTACCATGAAAGGGACCACCCTAAAGATTAATAGATAAAACAAAATTGAAAAAATAGAAATGTAGCCACAATGTGCTCGCTGCAGAAGTCACAGTGTACTGTTTCAATTTTTTCCCGTTTGCAGTGGACCCGATGTTCCAGGCCATGAGTGGTTGTCAGATGCTACACCCAGACCCGGAGGACCTGGACTCTGATGAGGAGGGATATGGTAAGGTTAACTAAGGGAATAATGAGGTATTTTCTAGTGGTAAGAAATCAGTGATCAGCAAAGGAAGCTGCTCGGACTTCTTCTGTAGGTAAAGGCCAGCTAACAAACAAAATGACGAAGAAATATATTTTTCTCAGAGGCAGAAACAAAAATTGTAGTCTCAAATCAAGCTGCTTTTGAGGTGGCAACATTCAATTGCCTCTTCCCCAGGATACTCAAAGTTCTGTTCACATGTGCACCCCCCCCCTCACAACGGAACCATGTCATCATCTCACCGTGAATGTTTCACGGATGTTCATCGCCCTTCTCCATCCCTCCCCATCCTCCATAGCTCCGGGCAAGCCTTCCAAAGAGAACCGTCTAAAAACGAAAGTTGTAAAAACTCTAAACATATTGGCTGCAATATGATTTTTGGTCACTAGGGGTCTCTCTTCTCTCTTACAACTTTCTCAAATCATTTCATGTAATAGATTAACCTTCTCCCTGCTGTCTAACCCCATAAGTAATAAAAATTTGATGTCAAACAGCTACCTTAGCAGGTTGAAGGTAGCCTCTACTCTACCAGTCTCCAGACATGGCTGGAAAGAGTAGAAATCAGCCAAATAGACGTGGCCAACTCCTCTGATATGTCCTCTGTCTATTTGGCCGATTCCTACTCCTTCAGTCTACTCTATGTCTCCACTGTGGGGTCGTGTGGCACAATGGCAGCGTGTTCGGCTCAGAACCAAGTGGTCCCGGGTTCGAATCTTGCTGTGTCACCGATCTTGTGCCCTTGGGAAAGGCACTTGACACAACTTTCCCAACATGCCAGAATGGTCATTATCGAGACCGTGGACATTAAAGGCAAGAAAGAAAGAAGGTTAAAGATCATCTTTCTTATCTCGCAGAAGAGGATGGCTGTGGGGATGCTGAGTACTACGAGGATGCGGAGGGGTTTGAACACCTGACAGACGAGGGTCGCGCCACGCTGGCACACCTGGAGAGTGTCATACAGGTGCCGGGCATGCAAGACGGACAGGCTGGGGACTTCTCAAACACCATGGGGGGTGTGCACAGTGAACAGAATGGCAGAGGTAAGGAGGGGACTTCTCAAACACCATGGGGGTGTGCACAGTGAACAGAATGGCAGAGGTAAGCCGGGGACTTCTCAAACACCATGGGGGGTGTGCACAGTGAACAGAATGGCAGAGGTAAGCCGGGGACTTCTCAAACACCATGGGGGGTGTGCACAGTGAACAGAATGGCAGAGGTAAGCAGGGGACTTCTCAAACACCATGGGGGGTGTGCACAGTGAACAGAATGGCAGAGGTAAGCCGGGGACTTCTCAAACACCATGGGGGGTGTGCACAGTGAACAGAATGGCAGAGGTAAGCTAGGGACTTCTCAAACACCATAGGGGGTGTGCACAGTGAACAGAATGGCAGAGGTAAATCTTTTGTGATTGATTTTTGGGACAAGTCGGAAAAGTTTGGTCAAAATGTTGAAATGAGAATTTTGGCAATTGAGAAAGCAATGTTACAGAGCCTAATGATGAATTTTTACCCGGGCCCCAAACAAAAGTTCATTTTACTTTCAACAGATAATGATACACGGTAAATGCTTTTAAGTTTGTGTGGTTTTTATTTCGCGTTAAGGTGAAAATGGAATGTTCACGGTGGTTTTGAGTTCGTGGCAGCGCTATAGTCACACACTGCTACAGTATTGGACAAAAATGTTTGTGGTGGTTTTAAGTTCGTTATGAAACGGTCGCTGTGAAAACCGCAAACATAAAACCACCGCGAAAATTTCTGCATTTACAGTGCTACAATGCTCAAACACTGGTTGCTGTTATGACATTAGAAAAAGAGAGAGAGAAGTAAACAATGTGAGTTTATCAATGGATGAAGATCGTTGATTTTTGAGGATCATAAATTTTGTGTCAATTTTTGAGGATCATTAATTTTGTGTTAATTTTTGAGGATCATTAATTTTGTGTCAATTTTTGAGGATCATTGATTTTGTGTCAATTTTTGAGGGTCATTGATTTTGTGTCAATTTGAGGATCATTAATTTTGTGTAATTTTAATGTCTCCTCAGATGACGAAGACCCCACCCAGCCCACAGAGCCTATGGAGGTGGGACAGTTCGATGATGCAGACGCAGAAAAATGAGCCCAGGAAAACAAACTGATCCTGACGGCAGATGTACAGTTTTTCTATGATCCAGTCTGTATTAAAAATGCCATCTAAGTGGGTAGACAACATAATAACATGTTAACCTTCAAACTCCTAAGGTAGACGTTTGGCAACAAATTTTCATTGGTTAGAGGTTAGGAAGCAGGGAGAAGGTTAAAATGTCAATCCAATTTTTGCTTTTGCTATGCTTGTATCCTTGTTTATGATACGTAACCCAGTCAAACGCATTTGGCATGGATATATTGTTTAACTTACGTTGATGAAGATTAGACAACTGGATAAAATTTGGAAACAGACGTTTCAGACAGCATCCGAAATAGTCACTGACGAAAGAGAGCGGATGCTGTCTGAAATGTCTGACTGTTTCAAAATTTTATCCAGTAGCTTGAGTAACTAGTTTTGGCGTATTGTTTAACTTATCAAACAACCTTTTGTTGAAACCTTGTTGTACTGAAGTTGTAAGATCTGATGTTTCCATACAGCTTTTCAATGATTAGATATGCCATCAGGTCTTATGATTACAGTCAGGGACAGATATCAGATTAAAAAAATACATAATATTGTACTGTTTTTCAATGAACTTATGTCCCTTGACTACAACCAAGATACTGATGGAATAGAACTAAGGATGCAGATGCAGAAAAACAGCCAAAGTCATACTGATGTTGGGCATAAATCTACAGTTTTTCTATTGACTAGGTCACTTTTTCTTATTTACAAATCAATCTTAGGCTTGGCTACATACAACAAAAAACAATGTTGGAAGAAGATACACAAAAAATGCAAGAGAGCAGCCAAGTTCAACTGGATTTGATACATGAGCAATTTTGTTTATTTGTTTGTTTATTTGTTTGTATGTCCCAGAACAAATATTTGGTACATTTCTTCATCAGCTGAGACCTGTGGACCAATAGAGTTTTCTAAGTAGAGTCAGAAGCTTGTACTAGAAGCAGAAGAAAATGTGAATAAAAGTTGTGTTGTACTTACAAACAATCCATATTTCATCTGTTGAAGAATGAATTTGTTTAAAAATGATATACAATTCAACTGGCTTCATAACTTAAAACACACTAAAGCAATATTGACCTTTACAAATTTGTTACAAATCTTAGTTTCACTTGTAAACTTGAGGTTGATTTGGAAAATAAAGTACAATACTGTGTACACACATGATTTTTTTCGTAATTTCTTCAGTCAGATAGCTAAAGAAGACCAAGAAATTTGGTCGAAAATTCCGGTGAGCAAAATTCTTTGAGTTGGAGAATAGTTTATTTCTGATATATATATATATGTGTACTTTACCAACTCAGATGAACTTTCATGCTGCCAAACGATCATTACAGTTATGCTGCAGAAGGAAGACAAGTTGACAAAGATTCTTTTGAGTTGGGGAATAGTATATTTTTCATTACAACTGTAATCGTATCTTTGCTAAGATTTGCATCCCTTATTGTCTGGGTTCTGGCACTGGTAGTTGTTGTTACGGTAGGCCATGTAGTCCGTGAAGCTTGCGTCCGCCCTCTGTGTGCGGTACCGAGTCAGTTTGAGACTGCGCCGCAGGTCGTCTGTGATCAGACTCCTGTATCCACCCTTACGGAGGAGCCGGTTGATGGTCTGTACATGGTTCCAGCCTAAGGTTATAAGGTAGAAAAGAAAAGGAAAAACAACCAAAACTGAGGCAAAAGCAACAATTATAGTCTCTGCCAGACTAACCGCGTCGGAAATAGAGAGAAGATTTGTCGGGGGACTTTGGCCATAGAGGACAACATTCCCATCCGCAGTCTTGGGTTGCCTATTAGACCCTCTCTCCGTAGCCGACTCCCTTCATACAATTGACTCTATTTGGCCAATTTCTACTATTTTCCCAGCGACCCGCGGAGACTGGTAGAGTCTAACAGAATTAGAGAAGGCATTGCTATGGGAGGGATATATAGATTAAAGTTCTTTGAAAGTTTTCTTTCTTCGAATTCTAGAAACTTAACCTTAGGCAGGCCAATGCCTACTTACAAAGAGTAGGAAAATCCCATATAACATCTCGATCTATAACGGTCGCAAATGAATAGACGAAGCAATAATCGATTGACAGACAATTTCACACCACATTATCTTTGGCATACGTTACAGATATATCTGAAGAGGCAAAGATGCCAAACGCCAAAGTTACATATAGTTGCTGTAGTTGTGTACCATGGTCTCTTGCCACATGTGGTAAGTACGTTGCGGCGCGCTCGGTTCCGTCCTCGTCTACAAACTCGATCCTGATTCCGTGGGTGCCGATCTGTAATGATACATACAGGCTGTAGATTCAAGAAAATCACCAGAAGGAAGACAACATGGAAATAGCACATGACAGTTAGACAAGAAACAATGTAAAGGAACTTTGGAATTGTTTTTATATAAAAAGAATAACAGTAGTTCCTGCCTATTTCTTTACATTTTTACGCAGGAAGGACTGTCAATCACAGGAAAAGACAATTGCCCAATCAAATTCAAATGCTGATGAATAATACTATGAATTAGAGAAGGGATGGAAAAGTGATACAATAATTTATTAATCAAAATTCAGTACACACGTAGGTAAACAACCTCGCCTGGTACCCATCCTATTCTAGCTCAAGTCTGCGACTTTGAACGCTTCCTGTCAGGGAAGAGATCAGCGAGGAGCAACCCGAAGGATGGATACCAGCTGGCCTAACTAACCTCCCAGTCGAGATAGTCTTCTGCAATTTCTAGCTCTGTGAGTAGAAACACTGAACAGTGGAGCTTTCGCAGCTCAACCTCAGCGATGGGGGCAAAACGTTCGTCCCGTGCGCTGAAAATGAACAAATGTAACCATTTTGACAAGTACGTATACGATTCACACGACAGCGGCTGGACAACACTTCAGAGAGCGTCTATCATCAGTACAAAGTCCTCTGGCTTCCAATACCCTTTTGTGGTCCACGACCATAGGAAGATATACATGTATCGCTGAACACTGCGTAATATATAAAGTGAGCATAGCACTACATTTTTTACAGCTGTCAATGTAGATGCAGCTTTGACCTTGCAATGGCGTATTCCCTGAGTCCATCATGGAGGTTCATGGCTGTGAAGGTACCCTGGCAACCGCGCAGGCGCCGTTCGACCCCCTTCTTCCACGCCACGAAAAGCGAACTGAGGAAACATCAAACTTTTAAAAAAAATTGGAACTAACCACAACAAACACTGATTTTGTTCTATTATAACCATGTAGCTTTAAATTGATCGAGCAGATTCTGAGCGATTTGAGAGCCCGCGAGAGGCAAAACATCGACCCACCATTACTGCCGTGACCTCTTTCTAAATTTAGCTTAACCGGCCTCCGCGGAATACATTCAACTGTAGTTCTCCATTGGCAATATATTTACTCTTTATTTGTACATTATTTTCTACTAAAAGCAGACGGATTAGTCGCCTTATAAAGCTACTGACGTAGTAGACATTTAAGGTTGGAAAACGAAACAAACAAATCAGCTTTGGACGAAGTGAATTGATGTCCAAGCAGATATTTGGCCCATATCATGCAGAGACCGTCCCGAATATCTGCTTGGAGATCGGAGGAGACCCACTGTGGTTCGTTGGTAAACCTCGGCACTTTGGGCTGCTCGAAGCTGTGCAAATGGCAGTACAGCACGTCGAAACAGAAGCAGCACATCTCGGTGCTGACCACCAGCCTTCTCTCCACCCCATCGATGGGGTATAGACTCAGCCGATAGCCGTTGTTGTCTCGTTTTGTGTCCGTCTGTTTGTCCCCATCGCAGACACTGCCTGCCATATCGTATTGCATGTACTATCTGTGTCCGATCTACGGCATTGTTGCTATACATGTAGTGAGTAACAGTGTTAAACCCCCATTCCACTAGGGCGGCGACCTCCTTGCGACCAACCGAGTGATTTGACAAAGTGCTCCACGAGTTTCATAGATAATTTTTTAATGATTTGTGTGTTTTGTTGTCTTTTTAGCCATACTATTACATTTTGATATATTTAATGATCTCCCAATGATATTTGAATACATTTCATGATAACCCAATAATGAATAGATTTGTGTCGTCGTGTGGCGCAAGTGGTAGAGCGCGCGGCTGTCAAACAATGGGACCCGGGATCTAATCCCGAGAGAGATGTCAGAGACATGTCCGAACTTGCGCCCGACGTTGTGCCCTTGGGAAAGGCACTTAACACGACTTTCCTCACTTCATTCAGGTGTAAATGAGTACCTAGCTCATTTATGGTTAGGGGCGTCCCTCGGATAGGACGTTAAATGGAGGTCCCGTGTTTGGGGAGAGCCACACCCCGCGCACGTAAAAGAACCCACCACACCTTTCGAAAAAGAGTAGGGGCATGCCCCGGTGTGCGATGGTCCAAAACTTACACTTACAGTCTGGTCTGGGTTGACATCTTGAAAAGGTGATAGTCACCTGTTATGTCAAACCTTCCACAAATGTGGTAAATCAAGATAAAAAATAAATAAAAGAGAAGGGCTACACATGTCCAATTTAGGTCGCAGCGAGATCACAGCGTGATGGCCATCTTGTAGAATTGGGACCTTGGTTCACACTTTATTACATTATGTATTGTAATAAAACTGAAAGGAATGCTATTAATTCCAGCCGATATAGGTCAGTACGTTGGTAGTTAGGTCGTACTTAACTATGCTGCTTTAGCTTAGATGGTATTTATTGCTTTGTTTGTGATATGTAGGGCCCAAGCCTATATGATGTATGTTTTGCTATGTGTTCTGTATTGTTTTGTGTGTAGGACACGACACCAGCAATAGCTGCCTGTGTCCCACTTGTATCGTACCGTTGCAATTCCATTAAAGTCAAAGTAGGTTGTGCAATGAGTCCAGACAGTCAACACGAGAGTAATACTCGGGCTAGTATCCAGGCAAAATTCCTTTATTTAATCCAATAATTTTAGTATATACTTTCTTGTAGACTTACATTGAGTCTATTGTTAATTAGAGTTACGTATATCTTATCAGAGTCTTAATTGATTCTTTCCACAAATAAACATCACCATTAAATGTTATGTAGAATCGGTGCTTTCTAAAAACGCAGTAGTCATAGCACTGCATTCTAAATTACAATTTTCAAAATATCCATATTGTTGTCTGCCATACATGAGAGCCACAGTTGTACATTAAAAGGCTAATTGTTTAAAACAGAGCACAATGTGCTTCTCAAATACCTGCAGTCAAGGGCACATAATTCTGTGCAATTCAAAGGCAGTTATGTATGCCATCATTATTCAACAATCCATTACAATTTGTACAGATATTTTGCAAATTGACAAGGCTTGGTGCCAACATAGTTGAAATACAAGAGACCTTAATTTACTTTTGAAATCTGATAAAACACCTAGAAATTTCTACAAATTTCAGCTATATACATATATTGGATACTCAATCTTCACAATATATACCATAACATTTGCTGTTTCATTGGTATTGGTTCATTACCTGCTACTTGACTCTATATGGTTGACTCTAATTCTAAGAAAAAATGTTTTAAGAGTATGTACTTAAAAGTGCATCCAGACATTGCGTTCTAACGCGGGGAAAAGTATCCCAAGTTCTCACAACTGTCCGTACTGCAGTCTTCGTCATGTTTCAAATGCTCTGTCAACCAGGTCACGTGACATGACTGACGGTTCAATTTTGCGCAATAATCCAATTCACGGTGATGTACTCTTGGTGAATATCAAAGTTCAGGACCCAGCTATTATTCATCTATATGCCAGGGGCTCACAATGCATTATATAGAACATTCGCACTTCAAACTATGAACTGGCTTATTGCTGACGTGACGTGCCCCTAAGGCCCTGAACCGTGTAGGTGCAGTACGAAAAACTAATGGAATGCGACCCAGTGGTCATTACTATAGGACATATTGGTAGGTTGCTTCTTTGATACAAAAGCTTTTCTTCAGGCTTGATTTCCCTCTTAGTAGTAGAATCCTGTCTCCAAGGTTCACCCTGTAAAAGAAAGAACGAAGTTTCCATCAATATGATGCGGAAGTCTTGGACTGCTTCAGTACTCTTGGCAATGATGGTAAAACATTGGCAAGTACAAATCCTACATGTAAGAATCATATCATTCTCAGTGGAGGTGCTCATCATGGATGATATCTTTCATAAAGTATGCGTACCTGGGATAACTTGGCAAATAAAATTAGCTGAGAGATAGCAAGGTCCGTCATTCCACTTGCCCTTTGCCATGTATTGAACGCAATTTTGATCTCTATTATTCTTCCGTGGTTCGCCGGGAGCCCAAGAGTTGTATTCTCCGAGTGTAGTTCCATCCGCCCACTCAAAGACTCCTTCCACGTGCTCGTCGGATAATCCGAACTGAAAGCCGCCAGAGCCAGTGGCCTCATACAGCGAAGTCAGGAAGGCGTTGATCTCAGCGTCTCGGGGCATGGCAAGGGTGCCGCCCTCTTGATGGCAGGCTATGGTCGCCCCTCTGAAGGTCTTACGCGTGACAAATGCCTTGTAGCAGACACCACACCACTTCATGTAACCTTTGGGACAGGCTGGGGAAAAGGAAGTTTGGAATTGAAATTGGCATTAGGAGAATAAAGGCCAAAATGGCTCCGATTCCAGCATCAACTTAATATCTGTATCTATATAGCCGGTGTAACCGCCATTAGGCGTAATTATAACACACCAGCTTCGCAGGCACGCGGCGCGGTAGCAGCTGGTATATTACATCGAACAGTCTGTTAATATGAAGATTTTCGCCGCCTTTCAATACCATGTCCTACACAGTGGATGACAACCCATTGTTCCTACGGCCTCAAAATGGTTATGGGACTACCTTTTATTCTTAGCCATAGTGCAAAGTAGAACTAGTCAGTATTGCCCTGCGGAAGGTGGCAAACGGTCACTGAAACTTCGGCTATTGAAACTCTTTGGCTATTAATCAAGAGCTTTACCATTCAGCCAAATGTGATATTTTTTCTAAAGTTGTGCCTAGCCTTAGTCAAAGTAAAAAGCCTCACCTCCATTCGACGGGCACATTGACATTGGCCCGGTAGACCCAGGACCAGCCGGTCCTATTGGTCCCTTCTCTCCAGGAGGGCCAGGTGGCCCAGGACGCCCAGGACGCCCGGCAGACCCAAGGCCAACGGGCCCAATGGGACCCATTTTTCCTGAAGGGCCAGGTGGCCCGGGAGGCCCAGCAGATCCACGTCCAGACGGT
Organism: Branchiostoma lanceolatum; assembly: GCF_035083965.1. NCBI lineage: Eukaryota > Metazoa > Chordata > Leptocardii > Amphioxiformes > Branchiostomatidae > Branchiostoma > Branchiostoma lanceolatum. Next base: position 18,236,648 of record NC_089738.1, on the reverse strand, counting down.
CCTATCGGTCCCGTCTTTCCTGGAGGGCCAGGTGGACCGGGAGGCCCGGCAGACCCAGGACCAGCCGGTCCTATCGGTCCCTTCTCTCCCTGAGGGCCAGATGGACCAGGGGGCCCGGCAGACTTAGGGCCAACGAGCCCAATGGGGCCCATTACTCCTGGAGGGCCAGGTGGGCCCGGGGACCCAGCGGACACAGGTATCCCGGAGGAAACGCACATTGCTGTGTAAAAATATGTAGATGTCATCGTAAGTTTACAAGACGTCATTGGAATTAGGACTAAAATTAGTACGTTTTAAAGCATATCATGTGAATAGTGTTGATTATTCCACCGCAATGGGTGGATCTTTATGTTCCTTTATACCTGGGAGATCCCTTCCCTACCACCGCCGATAAACGCACACACACACATAGGTTATGGTACAGGCAGTTCCATCTAAAAAAATGCAGTTCTTTTTGGCACCCCAATACAGCAGAACTGCCAGATAGAGCCGGACTGCTTTTTACTTTGAAAAAATGCTTACGTTCCATCTCTATGACTCGCAGCTGAATCTCTCCCTTCCATGCTCGCAGCTCAACCACCTCCTCGGTTAAAGTAGAAACATTGACTGTGTAGAAAATTGAGATTGTTAACGTTTAGAAATATTCCCCAAAAATATGTTTTTTGAAAAGCTCATGTCATCAAACAGGACCATCACTGAACTGCGCAGTGCAGGTAATTACAATATTAACATCTATGTAGAAAATTCTTTACGTTTATCATCAATACATGTAGTTAATAATTCTCTAATGTGCATGACAGCGCCCTTCAGGCATGTGAAATACGGTTACTAGTATCAAAAGTAAGTAAATTATGTATTAACAATGAATAAAGAAATAAGAGCAATAGTGATATTGATAAAACAAATAAAACAAATAATAAAATTGAGCAAATGGCGAAATAGAGAGTTCACCAGAATAATAACAATATTTGTTTAAACGGTAGATAAATTCTGGGGCGATAAACGTAACAAGTTATTTTAAGCATGCAATACAATGATCATCCTGTAAGCAAAGACAGCAACTCACCTCCAAAAAATGACAGCAGTATGACGATTATCGCAGCGAACACCAGGCCCGTGATCTTCCATAACTTGTCGTCCAGACGCCAACACAGAGTCTTGTCTGTGTCAGCATTGTTGGCTTCTGTTTAGCCGAAAAGTATCAATTTCAAAGTCATTTATGATTATAAGCTTATAAAAGTGTGTCACCATAACGAACAAGAGCAATGTCAGGCTAGTTTTGATCATGGGCTCGTTGTCAGTTGGAAAAAAGAAAAAAAAACACTAGACATTGGCCAACAGTCCTCACGTTTTTATAAATAACAGCTTAACTCCATCACTGAACACCAAAGACCTAACCACACGTTGCAAGGGAATCTAGTTACAGAAACAGCACCTACAAAATAAAACAAAACAAAATGTGAAGAAAATTGATAATTATATAGCATGATAATGCCTTATTTGTAGTCACCGCCCGACGTGTATGGGTTTGGGCCGAAAATCCTGCCGTTACGCCACATGACCTCACGACGTTTATTATTGTAAATAAACATAGACTGTTGAGGCATACCGAGAATCATGCCATTTGTTTATTTCATTATTTTACTAGTGTTTGCTTCGACATGAAAACTGGCTCAGTCCTGTCGCCACTATATGTTGAAATGATTGTTAAAACTATTAATTGTTGAAGTGAGAGAAACAAACATACCGCATACCTCTGATCTGCTAATGACATTAAGGCTACAAGGGACAGACACGGAGACCAAGTACCAAAGCAAGAGAGTAACAGAAATTCTAAACCGAGGCTGGAAAGTGTTTTACCTTCTCTAGAGACGTACGTCGCGTTGGTTATGCTCGCAGCACCGTCCGCAAGTGACCTCCAATCAGTCTGAGGCTGTGGCTTAGGTGTGGCGCCTGGAAAAAAATTACAAAATTATGTGGAATAACCAGAATTTTTGTGTCAAACAATCATATAAATTGATGTAAAAAATGCAAGTGTGAAGGAAACGTTGTTGGATATAGAGGATGATTGTTACAAGAAGTAAGACAGCTGTTAGCACCCCCTCCATCTATGTCAACTAGTCCATCATGGATATTGAGTATGGTATGCTGCCTGAAGTAATACAATCTCTTCTTCATCTGAACTAGATTTGAGCACCCACCTTTCAGTACAGTACTAACACAATCCAATAATATAAGAATAGCAGCATGTGCAGTCTCTGCCTAGTTTGTCTTGTCTGTGTGCAATATTTCATCCCTGTTCTAATTCAAGGAATATCTACGATTTTTTTTTAACATTCATCTTACCCTGGAGAACGATAAAATCTGACATAACATCAAACCATTTTTTACAGAATAGAACAAATTAGTCTGTAAAATGAACCAACAAAAATGGCGACTCTGAAATGGTTTAATAAAGCTGCTTTCCCGGTATCAAAATTCAGCGGGACTTATTCACGGACTCATCCCTTATCTCCCATAACTTGGTATTGATGGCACTATCAAACTAAATTCATGTTTTTTGTGTTTTTTTTCTATTCCTGGACTGACCAGACGTGCACATTTACGAAGAAAGACAGACGGAAAAAAACTGCCGATTCAAATATCTAAGGGCCCTGTCACACTTGTGCGTATACACAAGCCCGCATGAGTTGCGTATTAACATGTTTTGGCCAAGATTGAGTTTTCAGCCCAAGAAGTCATTTCCTTGGTTCGATAACTAGACTGCACAAACTAGTCAACGCAAAAAAAACAAGTTTTTCCCCGCAAACTTTCATTAAACCTAAGAAATGTTAATGCACGACTCATGCGCACTTGAATACATGCTATGACAGGGCCCTAACGCACCACAGCACTGCGTTCATGCCAAGGGGAAATCTTGGCAACAAGGAAAGCTGTCCATTCGACTAACTTAAAGATAAACGTAAAATCGTTACGGACTATCAAGGAAAACCACGCTACCTCCAGTGTCTCCAGTCTGGGACTGCTGCTGCCCTCCCTGCATGATGGTGCCACTTGTCAGGTTTCTGGACCACAAAAAACACGCCCTATACCAGGCAGTACCTTGATAAGACTAGTTTGTTCATGCGTAGTATGAGACTGAAATACGAAGTAGTTTACCACTGCCAAGCGAAATGAAAAAGAAAGATAAAAGCAAAGTTAACAGATTGCAAGATTTGGAAACATGAAACTGTTCGCAGGTGAGACTAATCAATCATATGAACACGTAATCGTTTTGGTTGCGAAGTATTGAAGCATGTCGGCTATAAAATGAGTTACTGTAGTATAATTTTTCCTCTGGTTTTGATTAAACGATTTTATTGACTACGTTTTTTTACCTAATATGCGTTTCAGAAATTCATTGGCGTTCAGTCTTCACGCAAACATGCAGGCAAACAGGTGTAAACATGCAGGCACATCAGTAAACAACCAATGAAGACGCCACGCTTGATGTAACACAATTTTTGAAACATTTGTTGCTCATCACTTCTTCATCTTTTTTTCACGCCTTGTCTTTTTTCACGCCTTGTCTTTATCCACTATTTATCCACTTACAATCAGTCTAAGGGTGTGAATTTGCAACAAAGCATGTCATTGTTATTTGTATTTTTTTCGTTAGCATAGATATAACGTGAACGATCAATGTGTGGTAAAAACTACAAGACACTGAAAATATGAGATGACAATAGTCGAGATACCGGTTCCATTTGGGACTAAAAAGAGTTGATTATACAACATATTATACAACTTCTATCATAATTTGTTCCATGGTAGTTTACACCCACGATTATGATTAAATCGTATCTGAATATCGTTTTAGCAGTTAGATTGGCTACGCATTTCTTATAAAAGTATATGTATAGAGAGAGTCTTTTATTATCACAAACTTGGCTTCGAAATGTTATGTAGAATCGTAAACTTACCAATAGCTTATAACTGAAGCGAAGGATAGCAGTTCATAAACTCAGAATTATAGTGTCTCAATTATGTTAGAGGAATTTGATATACTAGTAATATAACAGGTTGCTTATTTGTCTCAAATACTTTCATCACTGTTTGAAATCTACCTGCTACACTTTTCTACTTTTGCTGACAAGTTGCGTCGCAGAATCTGGCCAAATTGGCGGTGAGAGTAACCTAAGGTTCTCATAATACAGCCCGATAACATTAAACTGTCCTACATAACAACATTCGTATTATTTATAAGAAAGGTGCAAATTATCTTTCACGAAAAATATTGATGGCTCTGTAACCCAACTTAACACCTTGCACTACCTTCCAACCTTCCAAGCTATTCACGGCGCTTTTTTAAGAGTGAGGCCGACGTGTACCAACTCGTGCGTCAACTCGGTACATGTAGTCTCTGAAACAGAACAAACAGAAAAAGTATCAATAGAATTCCTGACGTCACATCCGCCGTGTTGGCTGACGTCACATCCGTCGTGTTGGTCAGATGAATGTGCAAAAGCAACGTCACAGTCATAATCATGAGACTTCTGTTTTTATATGTTATAAATTATTATTTTATAATTGTTGATTGTGTTATGATCATCAGAAATGGTACTTTTACGTACCTGGAACCACTTGGCAGAAGAACCGTGCCGGGATGTGACACGGGTCGTCCTTCCAGGCGCCCCTCGCCATGTGCAGAACGCAGTCCCTGTCCTCACCCTGCTCGTTCGGCTTGCCGGGACCCCAGGCGTCGTACTCTCCAAGTGCGGTGCCATCCAACTAAAGAATAGTAGAGACAAACTGTTATTTTCATTGCATGACAAGTTAGTGTATTAGCTATGATTGTTTATAGGGACATCTAGGGACTTAGACTCTCCTTGTGTGTATTTTAAGTTTGTAAATAAAGTTTGTTTAAAACTAGTAGAGACAGGATCCTCCGATGGATAGTGAAGACAGACCCCTACGGTTGTCTAGTCTCTGACAGATGGAGTAATGTTTCTGCATTCTTTAAGACCAGTCATTAAGGAATTTGGTACAGGAGTTGGTCTTAATGGTACTGGTCAGACGGACAGTCTTGCACAGACATGCTCACTCATACAAACAGTCTTGCACAGAGTGAAATTCTCAGAAATCCAAGACCTTTCTTTAGACCTTAATTCCTCCGACAACATCGTCTTGTATTGTCGGCAAATGGAATCTAAGGGATACATCTAATAATGTATAATGTGCGCTGCGTTACATACCCACTCGAAGACCCCTTCTGCACGTTGATCGGACAGGCCGATCCAGAACCCGGAAAAGACGACCATGGCTTCGTGCACGGAGGTGAGGAAGGCGTTGGTCTCGGCGTCTCGGGGCATGGCGAGGGTGCCTCGGTCTCCGCGACAGGTCTCGGCCGCCTCGCCGAAGGACGCCCGCGTGTTGAACGCCTTGTAGCAGATTCCGTGCCACTTTTCGTAGCCATTGGGGCAGGTTGCTGGAAAAAAAACAGTGACAATGTTCGCGTGGTGCCGCTTCCAGTACCAAAAATTGACTGCCTTTTGCTGGAATACCGAGCCTTTTTAAAAAAATAATTAGTTAATCTTGAGTAACGACACTTAATGACACACTGCATGCAATATAGGCATAACAGACAACCAAATATCTCGATAAATCAAGCCGTACTTGCTATTGTTTCCTTTTGGGTAAACCTGCAACCCAAAATGCCCTAGATAATTTTGCACTGCAAAGACCAAAGTAAGAACAAACAGACAAAGCACAAGCAATCGGCTAGTCCACTTGAAAGTTCATCTGTTTCAGGAGCCATGACCGTAATGAAAATAGCAGAAAATGCTAGGGCAACCATTTTTGACTTTGACCTCCGTTCCCATAACATCTTCACACCTACAAAAAATCATGAAGATCCATCAACGTTTCCGTCACTTTTTTTGCCTACATACAAACACACAAAAATGCAAAGTCCGCTGCAGTACTGATGAAAAACGCAAGGTAAACCATTTTCGAACTTGACCTTTCTTTGCACAACCACTACACACCTACCAGAAATCATAAAGATTCACAAAAGGTTTCTTGAGTTATGCTCTTGACATGCATACAGAATCACGAGAAAAAGTATTTTCCGTACCTGGAACTACTTGGCAGAAGAATCGTGCGGGGATGTGGCATGACTCGTCGTTCCACGCGCCCATCCTGGTGTGGAGGACGCAGTCTTTGTTCTCGCCGTGCTCGTTCGGTTCCCCGGGACTCCAGGCGGCGTACCCGTCGAGGGCAGTGCCATCCTCCTGTAGAACAGTAGAGAGGGAGTCATGGGGCCGTGTGGCGTAACGACAGGGTGTTCGACCCAGAACCCAGCGGTCCCGGGTTTAAATCCTCAGAGGTCACCGATGTTGTGCCCCTATAGAAAAGGCACTTAACACGAAGTAGGTTTAGCCACAGAGGCGTTTGTGGGTGGAATGAGCTTCCTCTGACAATGAAAACAGCTTCAAACATTTCAACATTTAAGTGCATGATGAAATTGAGAGCTGACCTCTGATCTCACCTATGAGGTTTTGTGTATGTAAATGCAATTTGTTACATGTATGTATTGATATTACTTGTTATTTAATATGTCTTCCAGGGCCCCCCTGTAAAGCAGTGTCTCACACTGAGTTGGGACACCCTGGCTAAATGAAACAGAAATAAAGAAATATATCTAATAAGCGCTACATCACATACCCATTCGAAGACCCCTTCTTCCCGCTGATCGGACAGGCCGATCCACAGCCCGCCAAAGATGACTATGGACCCGTCCTCTGGAGGAGAAAACATCCTAGCGAGGAAGGCGTTGGTCTCAGCGTCTCGGGGCATGGCGAGGGTGCCGCCTTCTTGTCGACAGGTCGCGGCCGCTTCGCCGAAGGACACGCGTGAGTTGAACGCCTTGTAGCAGATTCCGCGCCACTTTTCGTAACCTGCGGGGCAAGCTGCCGCTGGAGGAAAACGTCATGTATATAAAAAAAGGCGTAAGGGGAACAAAAAAGATGTTTTTAATACAATGCTAAACTTTAAACAGTCACTAAACAGAGACAGAGGACGTTATAAACTTTCTGGCACGTTTGACCAATTGCTGACGTCACGTATACGTAAAGACACGTGTCAATAAAGGCACGTGTCTGTAACTCTTGCAAGTTTACGTTCGGAAGTGATTTGTCATTATTGATCCTGAAGAAGGCGACAGTGGTCGTTGAAAATTTGATCCGTGAATACCTGAGTGTTGAAAGACTGTTTAGCATTGTATTATTATTACTACCAACACAGATGAGCTTCCATGAAAAATAATGTTCAGTTGGTGCCGCTTCCAGCACCAACGATTGACTGTATATTGCTGGAATATTCTTCTTGAATTAATCTTGGGCAATGGCACTTATTTTATAATCATAATACTGCATGTAAAACATGTATCCGTCGGACAAGACCGCTCCTCTAGCAACAGGAATCTGTGATTAAAGCATGACAATCAACAAAATACATGTGCATAGATAAGTCAAACATGATCTTTGATGTCAAAATTGTATGTTGAATTTCATCACTTTAGCACAATTACATTTTGTTAAATGTACTGTTATGTCTAACCATTGGATAAGTTTTGTTTTTGTATTTGATTTAATTGTATCTAATGTAGGCAGACTGATGGAGATCTGAATAAAACAAACAAACAAACAAACAAACTGAAGGCAGGATGAATGCCTTACTTGTATTCGACCCGCACCGCGTCGATGATCCAGGCTTTGTTTCGGGCTTTGAACACTCACTCGTTCCCGGTGGCCCAGCGGGGCCTTGGGGTCCTGCGGGCCCCCTTTCTCCCGGGGGCCCGACAGACTCGGGCCCAGGTGGTCCCGCTGGCCCCCTTTCCCCCGGAGGTCCAGGTGGCCCGGCAGGCCTGGATTGCTCAAGTAACTCACATGTTCCTGAACAAAATCGATTCAAAACTGAAAGGATCACTGAGATCAAATCCAAACACACCACACTTGTTTAAAACATATCAAACAGTTTGATGCAACTTTGTACATGAAATAGCTTGGGTGAAACTATTTGCATACGCCCACACCACCATGGCAGTGCCAGCGTGAATGTCATACAGCACTATGGACAGTGATAGCAGTGCCAGTGTGAGTGCCATTCAGCACCAGGGACAGGGATGGCAATGTCAGTGTAAATGTAGTTCAGCACCAGGGACAGCAGTGTTAATGTGAATATCATTCAGCACCAGGGACAGGGTCGGCAGTGTACTATTTTTTTTTTAATTTCTAAATTGTGTTACAACAAGCACTTCCATCTACAAATGCACAAGTTCCACCCCCAGATAAAGTCAGACTGTTTTTTAGTTTGAACAAATCCTTTACAGGGTCAAAAAATGTAGTTATGATAGTAGTGATAAGATGACGAAAGGCTTACGTTCCATCTCCATGACTCGCATCTGAATTTCTCCCTTCCATGCTCGCAGCTCAACCACCTCCTCGGTTAGAGTAGAAACATTAACTGTGTAGAAAATTAATATTGCTTAGTATATATACAATACGTTCAGAAATATTCATAAGAAATATGTTTTAAAAAACACATGTGTCATCAAACAGGACCGTCACTGGATTGTGCAGTTCAGGTATTCAGGTATAGTAACATGATCTATGTGGAAATTTCCTTACGTTAAGAAATGAAAAAAAAAATCAACACATGTAGCTCATATTTCTCTCAATTACATTTGTCAATCCATGTCCTTTTTCAGTTAGGACCGCTGAATTGGGCTCTTTAGGCATTTGAAATAGGATTATCAATGCAAGTAAATGAAGTATCAACAATTAATTTAGAGAAAAATGAACAATCGTGAAAGAAATATTGAAAGACACTTGGATTTTTCAAAATGAAGTTGCGTAAATCTTGCCACAGAGAGTTCAACATAAGTATAACATATCTATATTATATTTGTTTAGATGGCAGATAAATTATTGCGGTGATAAATGTGCGATAAGGACCACAGGAAGGGTAGCTGCAAAGTACTTGACTAGTCTGTATATTGTGAAGCTATTTTTTTTTAATCTACATCAACTCAAACGCCAAATTCAATCATGCATTACAATTATCAGACTGTAAGTAACGACAGAAAATCACCTCCGAAAAAAGACAGCAGTATGACAATGATCACAGCGAACACCAGGCCCGTGATCTGCCATAGCTTATCGTCCAGGCGCCAACACGGAGTCTTGTCTGTGTCAGCATTGTTGGCTTCTGTTGAGCCGAAAAATATAGATTCCAACGTTATTTCTGACTACACGTTTATTAAGTGTGACACCGTATCGAGTAAGAGCAATGTTAGTCTAGTTTTAACCGTGGTCTCGTTGTCAGCTGGAGAAAAGAAAAACACTAGACATTGGCCGACAGCAATTAAATTTTTTGATAAAGAAGCTTAGTTCCATCTCCCTGAACACTGAAGAAGGGAATCTAGTGACTAAAAAATCGCTCACGTTGTGAGTTTTAGTGTGTTGTGTCACCATGTTTTTTTAGTAAATGCTACAATAATAAAAAATAAATAAATAAGAATTACCTGTACTGTTGGCGTACATCGCGTTGGGTATGTTCGCGGCCGCGTTCGCAACTAACCTCCAATCTGTCTGGGGCTGCTGCCTTGGGCTGAAATCTGGGGGAGAAGTTCCAAAATTATTATGCCCCCCAAGTCCTTTCCAAGAAATGTTGAATCTTCAAGTCCTTCAATCTGTTAGATAATTCAGTGCAAAATAAAGCAAATGTGACCCAAAACGCTCTTACAGAAAAATATCCCAAACTTATCATGACCCCACAAGTCCTTTCCAGGAAATGTTGAATCTTCGAGTCCTTCTGTTAGATAATTCAATGCAAAAGAAAGCAAATGTGACTCAAAACCCACTTACAGAAGAATATCCCCAAATTATCATGACCCCCCAAGTCCTTTCCAAGAAATGTTGAATCTTCGAGCCCTTCTGTTAGATCATTGAATGCAAAAAATGTAAAAGTGTAAATGCGACCCAAAACGCGCTTACAGAAGAATATGGTATAATTATCCGTAATCGGCATCCTAGAGTGATGCTTTAGTCAACCAGTTTCAACCTTCCAACTTTTAAGTCTTGGCCAGTTCGTAAGGTAATTTAACGTAGACTGGTTCCCTCTCAGCTTTACCGTGTTTTACATTGTTTTTGCTGAACATATACTTTTTAACGCATATTCCAGACTGTGACCCGAAAGCTTTACAGAATGGGGCGAATGAAAAGACCCGATAAGAATGGGAAGAAGCCTGGCAAAACCAGTTTCCAGGAAGAAATGATTGATTCACTATTCCCGGAAAATTGTTTTGAGAGACGTGTGCATTCATGACGTAATACACGGTGAAGCAAACTGCCATTTCATTCATCTTAGTCACCTCCGTACTACTACTACTACTACAACTATTACTACTACTTCTACTACTTCTAACGTTACTACTACTGTCATTCCGACCGTCAATCTCAACGGTTAGGAAAGCTGCAGTAGGATAAAACGTTTAAGAAATGACGGAATCAAAGTACAAGTACCTTCCACATCCTGAGGTTGCGCCTCCTGCTGCCCGTCCTCCATGGTGACACTTCTTCGGCTTCTTCTGCGCTGCAAACGTGCGACCGACATCTGAAGCTAGCCCGGCTTCGTGAATATATACAAGTGTAGTTTCAACAGGTAGGAGGAGCGTAGGATAGCTTTCCTGTACAGGATATCCTCTGATATCCTAGTAGATTAGGTTCTTTACACCTACACTCTTAAAGCGGATTTAAAACTCGGAATGAAAGACGAAGATGAAAGCAAAGCACGCATCGAGTCGAGATCCGTGATGGTTTCTTCAATGTGCGTATTGCATGAATATATGTAAGTTCACTTCCGTTCAGTTCATTCGTCAGTATCTACGCACGGAAACGCATGACGTCTGACTGAGTTTTCCCATTGGTCATCGTTGAGTTAATATATATGCAAAAATCACTTTTTTTATCAATTGAAGACGAGACAAATTATATAAAGTCACATTATATAAGGTCACAAGAATCAGGCCAGTCACCATACTATACCTCCGGTTGCCCTGTTTCGAAGTTTAAAGAGCAATCGTAAAACACACTTATCGAGAAGAGTAGGGGTGTGCTTGGCCAAACATGCGTGCCGTGGTGAGGCCACCGTGCAGTTGCACGAACAGCCTGAGATTATACCCGAGGGCCCTTCAGGGATGTGGGTCACATCTTTTTTTCATTTCATTAGCGTCATTTTATCATCAAGGTAAAGAGAATAGATGATAAGGCAGTCGGGAGTCCCGGGACCGCTGGGTCCTGGGCCGAACACCATGCAGTTACGCCACACGACCCAACAGGATATTTGCACCCAGTTCCGTGTTTGTGATGCAGCTACTAGCACATTCTGACGCCACATTTCCAAATGTCAGTGTGTGCCAGCTCAGACCAATTCATTTTCTGGTGACACCAGATCATCATTAGTGCCCAGTGACATGAGACAGGTAGTGGGACACTTTCTTTTCTTCAAGGTATCAGATCACCACCTTCTACACGTTTCTTCAAGAGAAGTCAAGGACGTGTCTTCGTTTGTAGCTTGGTTGCCGGTGAATACATTACCCATTGCAGCTATCTCACCTTGCGCTCATTCTCATCTAAATGTACACATTTTGTAACTTCCGTTTGAAGTTAGACCTTTCTGACATTAAGATTTGCCACATATAACGTGCCAAACTGTCGTTTTTATAAGCCAGAAAAGTTTTAAGTCGTCTTAAAAACGATAGTTTGGCACCTTATATGTGGCAAATCTTAATGTCAGGAACGTCGTACTTCAAACGGTGACGGAAGTTACAAAATGTGTACATTTTAATGAGAACGAGCGCTTGGTGCATCGACTGCCTGACAAGCACGATCTTTACTGGAAGCACCTGAATCACTTTTAAAGCCTACCGAATGCGTGACATACATGTAGTCGGTTAATAAATGTACTTCCGTACTTTTCACACTCACAATGAAACACTGACACAAGTGTTAGGACAGGCGCGATTACACGATCTGAAATGCACCACAATAGTTTTAAAACCTATCGAAAGTGTGACATTGCTGGTTGATGGATGTACATTTATAAGAGTTACATGGAACAGCCTGGATGCGACATTTTATATCAAACCTTTCCAAGAAGACCGCTCAGGGAACCAATAGAATTTGATCCAATTGGACGGCTTCACTATAGACACTAACATTCATTCTTGTGTCGAAGGGAAAATTCACCCTAGAGACCGCAAAAAAGTGGTCAAAAGTTGCGAGGTGGTCCTTTATATTCAGAGGTGGTCAGTAGTACAGGTTTGAATGTATATGGCATTTCACTTTATCTATTTAACAATACTGTGGTGTCAGTGTGAATGTCATTCAGCACCAGGGGCAGGGCGGTGTTGTTAGTGTGAATGTCATTCAGCACCAGGGACAGGGCGGTATTGTTAGTGTGAATGTCATTCAGCACCAGGGACAGGGCGGTATTGTTAGTGTGAATGTCATTCAGCACCAGGGGCAGGGCGGTATTGTTAGTGCGAATGTCATTCAGCACCAGGGACAGGGCGGTATTGTTAGTGTGAATGTCAATCAGCACCAAGGACAGGGGTGGTAGGGATGGCAGTGTCTGTGTGTCACTCAGCACTAGGGATGGCAGTGTCAGAGTGAATGTCATTCAGCACCAGGGACATGGCAGTATTGTTAGTTTGAATGTCATTCAGCACCAGGGACAGCAGTGTTGTGTGTTATGCAGTACCAAGGACAGGGATGACAGTGTTGGTGTGGTTGTCATTCAGCACCAGGGACAGCAGCGTCAGTGTGAATATCTTTCAGCACTAGGACGGCAGTGTCAATGTGGGTGTCGTTCAGCACCAAGGACAGGGGTGGCAGCATCAATGTGAATGGAATTCAGCACCAGGGACAGGGCAGCATTGTTAGTTTGTGATTTCTGGTTGGCCATTGTTAAGTTCCTAAATATGCAAACGAAAAGAAGCTCGTATTTAATTCTAGGTATCAGTAAAAAGTCGAAATAAGACGCGATGCCATATGTTGCAATCTTTTGAAACATTTGTTATTATTGTTTGTAGAGAATACATAACGTAAACAATCAGTGAGTGGTAAACACTACAAGACACCATCTACAGATTGAAGTACAAAGGTTACGAGGGGTCACTTTGGAGGTCAAATATCCAAATATGGTGTGAGTAGGCACTGGTCCCTAGTTGGCTCTGTCCAGCATTTTTTGCTGCAAGCCTGGTAGGTAACGTTACATCCGACAAACATAAAGTACAAGATATACTGTAGTTAGCATGGCTCTTTGTTTTAATCTGCAGTCCAAAGTCATGGTCACCCATCACTGAAGTCATGTGATCATAGAGGCGGCTTTTGTAGTATAATACAGTGCCAGAATAGTATCAAAAGTGGTTATTCTGTGTTTGATCTTTCCTTGCTATGCCACTTAGATGTGAACACATCTTCCACTCTCTTGGTGGCATTTTGTCATTGACAACACCTACAGGCACTGAGTTACAATACCAAAGCCACCTGATTTGATCACATGACCAAACAGGGTCCTCAGAGAAGAGTGATGACCATCTCTGGAGTCTGTGGTCAGAACACAATTAAAGCCACACCAAAATTCAACATATCTCCCAGTCCATGCGTGTCTGCTTACAATAAACATAAGGTGTTAGGTTCGACAGGCTGGTATAGTATGGTGGGAACATCCACGGCTGTATGTCAATGTGTCTTTTACTTAACAGTGTTTCTCGTTACCAAAGTCTGTGTAGCACCTTCTGACGGCAGGTCACAGAGATTCCACAAGGAAACTTGCTGCACAATGTTCCACTAGGCCCAAAATGCAAGTAACAAATCTTATTAATCAATATCATCGTGATCGTCATATGTCAGTAGCTACATGTACTGAGGCAGACTGTAAAATTTGGTGGCAAGTTGTTCTTGCAGTTAGCCCCAACTCGAGCACTTTACAGAACCCAATGCACTAATTAAAAAGAGCAGGGGTCCATCCCGGTGTGAGTGGATCAAACCTTACAGTCCGGTCTTCTGCAGCTTGTACATGTGTACAAACAGCATGAAACCGTTGAGTTACGCCTTGAGGCGGTTTATCAGAAACACAAAACAACCTAAAATTTGGTACTTCGGAATCTCGGTCACCTCTCGCCTTCACCGACCATTAAAACATCAAGCAGCAAAGTCTCTCTTTTTGTACACAACTCCACGTGTCACAGCCATGGTACAGTTAGCTAGCTTACAGCATCAGCACCCTCTACATGCAATACTCCCTACGATAGCTTACACCACATCCAAGTCCTTTATTATTCCAATAGTCTCCACACCAAGAACAAATCGTCAAGAAGGACGGACGTCTCCGAAGACACTGTGACAACAGTCCTTCGTTTCATAGTAGATACCTTAATTTTGTGAATCAAACATATTAAGATATGCATAAAATATTTTGGTTGACCCAGTAGACTGCAGTTTTTCTAGATCGTGACGGTGATTCATCGATGAAGGTTAGATATCCAGGTAGAACATTTGGTAATAAAAAATAAATCAAGCAACTGGAAAAATTCTCCAAAGAGTAAGATATTTCAAATAGCATGAACTATCTTTCAACATTTCAAGTCACTGATATAGGAAAGGTCTGACGCCTTTGAGAATTCCTCCCGTTGCTTGGTTTGTTTTGTATTACAAAATATGTAGGACCATAGACATGTTATCATTGCTTGCTTGACACACATGACCTTACGGAAATGTAACATCAGCAATTGGTCAAAAGTACCAGAGAGTTTATCTGACCCACTTTCTTCCTTTTCATATGCAGCTGTTGCACAACAAAATCAAAGACCATGCTAGCATAATTCATAGTTTCTGGTTAAAACCTGTAGATAGACAAATCTTGCTCAGTGTAACTGATGAAAAGTAGTGGATGCTACCTGTAACTTCTGTTTCCAAAACCATACCCAGTTGCTTGAGTAACTACTATTTGGCATATCTCATTACCTGGATGTCTAACCCTCATCAACGTATCAAAGACCACGCTATTTCCTCATAAAGCTTCGAGGACTTACAGTGGAATAACACTGGAAGCATGATGGCTTCAGTTCTTCCTGGCCTCAAAACCTCTCAGTCTCTCTAGGCTGATGCCAACTGAATAGGCATGTTTCTGGCCTATATAAAATATTACATATAGAAAAAGCATGTGATGCATATTCTACATTACACACATTGTACATGTGTAAAATCCAGATCTTTCCTCAAAAGTCTGTAGGTACAGCCTGCATTTTGAGCTGGTAACAGTTTCTCGAGCATGCTAACACGTTTTACTCACTCTTTCAAGTAAAATTAGTCTGATTTTTCTATGGTAAAAAATGACCCCAATGGTAGAAATGAGCAGTAAATGAAACTGTCTTCAGAGTGTCTTCGGAGAGTCCGTCTTGGCTGATATCAACAACTTTTCAGCACTTTTTACGTATTACTCTACTGCATGTACACATCACTACTTCCTATAATTGTAGATACATTGCTTATAAGCCAATACAGAATGATAAGAGAAATAAGTCTAAAATAAACGAAGAAATTCTCGATAAAAATTAGCCAAAACTGGAGGAAAAAATATATGGTCCCATAGTTGGAATTAATTGAGGAAAACTTCACCACGTCAAATGTTTCTACCCCTTTGCTTGCGTTGGTTTGTTCCTACCGATAGGTTGGACCAACCCATTAACGGAAAAGAGGGGTGATTGCCTGAGCCTGAATGATAGTTGAAGGTCAAGTCATTCCATTTCAAGATGGCTACCTCTGCAATGAATTTTGGGTGATGATTTATCCTGCAATGCAAGATGGATCCTTCGAAAAGAGCCACAGCTTTAGAATCCTTGATTGGCTAGGAACTAGCCAATCACAGAGAAGCTGGCAAGTCACATGACAAATGAGGGCATAGAGTTTTGTACTTAAGCTGACCATACATTGAGTTTTCTAGCCTGTACTCTTTTTCTCTTTTTGATGGTTGCAATATTCTAAGTAACTGATGAAACGATGTTAGCTTGAAACAACACAGTTTACCTGCAATGCTTTTCATACTGACCATGATCTTTCAATGTATTTTTCTCAAAGTATGCAGCACTTTGTTATTCGGTTCTTCTTTCATGTGGTCTATGCTCTTGCTTTTCTTGTACAAAATTGCATGAATTACAAATCGGATAAATGCAAAGCTCTCTTCGTTTTGGTGAAGTTTCCCCGAGACAAGAACGACCCCAGCATAAGAATTACGATCTGCACAAGACCTAACGTTAATTGCACATTTTGCTCAATGCACAAGTGACTACCACCGATCGTTCACCATATAACAAAAAATGTCTAAAAATCTTTAAAACATTACGTAATAATAAACTACATACCATACCTAGTGCCTTAAACAAAGCTATCACTAGAATAAAACAGAAATTACCGTATAGCAATTAACGATTGCTGTTGACATTAGTTGCAAGCATTTGCTGCAATCCGAACCCCACGTTCATAGACGTTAGAGGTAAGCCTGTGGTATAGAAAGGCTTCAACATTGAGGTGCTAACATCTTCCTCAATGTGTGCTTCAATGAGATTGTCAACAGTAGTAACTGACATTATCATGGAACTCAATGCGATCCCGCGTCCACTATTATTAGGATGTTTTTGATGTTATTTTTTTTTTGTCACGCGCGGCATTGCGGCGCGTCTCATTTTCTCGTGATAGAAAAGTGGAAAATGGACAGGGTAAAATAGAGGAGCCAGCGTTCAGGCTGGCCTGAGTTGCAGGACAATATAAATATTCCATCGGATACAAAACCGGTACCACGGGCGTTGGGCAAGGAACTCTCTCTCTCACAGGAAGAGATTCATTAATCCAGCATCAGCAAGCATCAATGCTGATGCACAGCTGATGATGTACACATCTCTCTACAGAAAGAGATGGTTTCTCAGTTTTTATTGAGAATGTTGGACTCAGAATGAATTGGAGATTCGACTGTACGTGTTTTCGTTTTGAGAAGGGAGGATCATTAATTTTTTTAACTGGTTTACTGAGCACCTTTGAAGAATGCACCCGGTTGACAATTTAGGCTTTCTGTCAAGTTGTATTGCATCACAGCAAAAGAGTTTTTCATTCGTTAACATTTGTCAAGTTTTTCTTTACTTTACGGACGATTTTGGTTGTCATTTGATTTGTTAACACAACTTTTGTCACTTGAACTCACTTAAAATGCTTCCTTTTTGAAGGGGTATTGACTTCCGCAGAAATAGATTCATTGTTCACAGACAACTGTTAGCACATGTGTCTGCTAAGTTTTCATCAAGAAAAAATCAGACGTCCTAAAACTTTAATTTCGCTAGAGTGGACGCTGCGTTCCTGTGAGTGGTCCCTGGGCCCAAGGCCCGTGCCACATGATGGTACATTAACCTATGCGCCCCCCCACAAAGGGAGGACAGTCACATAGAGCGGAGTCGGGCAATGAAATTTTTATCAGCACCTTCGTAAAACTTCTCTCCCAGAACTTAGCACAACAGGTGAGATGCCTGCTGCATTCAAAAGTAAAAGTCATAAACAGACAAAGCCTTAAGTTTTTTCTCTCTCCTTTGTGTCTTTGTCTGCTATGCGGCCTCTGCATTATGGTTACTCGGTATTTTTTCGGAAAAGAAATATCTAAATCTTTGTATTGGTAGCAATGATAAGTCATTCTCACTGCATGTCAGGATTCTCATAATATCATTTGAAAATAAAAAAGCATCTTAACATTTTCAAGTTCCTCAATCCATAGTTCAAAGTAACCATGTAGAAGAATCCTTCAAATGACTTCCATTTTCTCTGTTCAGTATAAATGTACTGCATTAGGTGTGTGGAAAGAAAAAGGGAAAAAGAAACTTTGGGAGGTAGTTGCAACGGTAAAAATGAAGAATGAGAGCAACAAAATGTGTCGCTTTCTACATGACGACTGGCTGTAACTTTGTTTTCAGCGTTTTTCTTTCTTTTTCGGAGAACATGCCATTTCGCAGTCACCTGAAATGTCTTAGTTTTTCCACTCTGTCGTTTGAATAAATTTTGTTAGACTTTCATAGATGGTGAGAAAGTCTGACCTTCACAACACAAATGAAGGTTAAAGTCAAAATGGCAACACAAGAGACATTTCAGAAACTGGTAAGGCATGTCGATGCTTTCGTTTTCTTTAACAAGAAGCCTCTTTTGTTTTTTGGGCTTTCCTTAATTTAACTCAAGGGAAATTCTTTTTTCAGTTTTGGCTGATTTGATCTTCATCAGCCATTTAGCACTGATAGCTTTAAATTTGTGCAGGACATTTTGATGTAACTGTCCATCTATGATATTGACTGTTACATCTTACGTTTAGTTCATCATTATAAGCTTTTTTCTTAGGGACATGTCCGAGGACAGTTTCTTCCCATGAACTGGCACATGCATGTTGGGACACTGCATGCAATTTCAGCTCTTACAATTTGTGTCTTTCTGTTGTACTTTGTACAATATGAACAAGGTCACCTTTGACCTGTGCTCTTTGACCTCGTCGTGACTTGGTGACCCACATATTGTGCAAAGTTGGTCAGAAGACAGATTTGACTCCTGGCTGCAAATGTAGCAAGACTTGCAACCAGAACATCGAAATCGTTTTTCCGGCAAACTTTAGCAAACCAGTCATGAGCAATTTGCGCTATGGACAAAACCTTTTCACCCAACACATAAGCGCTTTCACCAAGGGGAATTGCACAAGTTTTGAAGGGAAAGATTGTGTCAATAAGCAAGCCATGACTGTAGTTTGCATTGGGTACTTTAGAGAAAACTGGGCAATTTCGATGCACATGCACCAAGCGAAATTCAAACCTTCTTTCTTTATTGGGCAACTTCCATTAGGCAAGGATATATATCTAAAGAAACACTAACATAAAAATATCAAACAGAAAGCCTCAATAGCTGTATGTATGCTACGGTGAAAGCCAAAACAAAAGTATAAACAACGTTTACAAAAGCCAGTCTACAATTTCATGAAAATACTGTGAAAAGTGCAAGCTTACTACAGAAATGAAAAACAAGCGTCAGCTGTGCGAAACTTTAACTGAGCAGGCATCAGAACCTGGTAGTTAATTCTTCCCGTTAACTTTCGTATCCACTCTGGGAGAACTCTCTCTCTTAAAAACTTAAACACTGTAACAACAACGACGATAAAAAAAAATGAAAGGGTTTTCATCATTTCATAAAAAAATTGGTTATGATTTCACTGCCCATCTCTATGTGACTGCCAGCCATCATCATAAAACCTTGGAGGTGCAGCCGTTAGCTAAGTGTTTGTACTGGTAGTTGTTGTTGTTGCGGTGAGCGATGTATTCTGCATAGCCGACGGTCATCTTCTCCGAGCGGTAGCGCGTGAGTCGTATACTGCGGCGCACGTCGTTCGTGATGAGGCCCTTGTACCCACCCTTGCGCAGGAGGGAGTCTATGGTCTGTATTCGATCCCAGCCTAGAAAAGAATAAAACAAAAGACATGTACAAAGGCAGGACAAAAATCCCCTAGTACCAACCTAACTAAATCACCCTTCTAGTAGCCCTTCCACTGGTCAGGCAAATGTCTATGGTCTGTATTCGATCCCAGCCTGCGAAGTAAAAACAGTAAAACTGTAAGTATTAGCAATTTCAAAGGAAGCACACAGACACCTTACACAATGCCTATGGTCTGTATTCGATCCCAGCCTGGGATATGAAAACAGGGAGTTGATAGTGAATAGTTTCATCAGATTTGTAAATCACTGGATATCAATTTCTTTGTAGTTTGTACACAACCTAGCCAATTCTTTACAGGTTCTACTTTCCACTACAGCTAGGTGTCACTGCTGCAGTGTGAGGAACACTGTTGGCTTGGTCATCATCATCAGTCGACGAGCTTTCGCTACGACGGGGTTATACCGCCCCTTACGGGGTGACATACCCTTTCGTTGGCTGTCATACAAGACGGGGATGCGCCAGTTCTCCCGTCCAGGTGAATGGTGTAAATCACTGTGTGGCTTACACGAGACGGAGGTTCGCCAGGCCTCCATCCGGGTGACTTGAAGTGAATCACCAACTCCAGACAGAAGGATTTGGACCATCGCACACCGGGGCATGCCCCTACTCTTTTTCGAAAGGTGTGGTGGGTTCTTTTACGTGTGCGGGGTGTGGCTCTGCCCAAACATGGGACCTCCATTTAACGTCCTATCCGAGGCATCCCTAACCCTCGTTAGCTTGGTAAAAAACACTTGTTGTGTACAACTTTGTTATCCAGTAACATAGATTTTTTTCTTGGATAAATAAACTGAACTATCAAGAGACTTCCATTCGTGTATACCTTGTCTTTCCTTGAGCGACCATGACCTACCTTGTTCCCTGGCCACTTCAGGTAGGTAGGTTGCTGTGCGCTTGGACCCTTTCTCATTCACAAACTCTATCCTAATCCCGTGGATGCCGATCTGGAGAATTGTGAAAAACAATAAATATATTATAACATCAGTACACCGCAAGCACAAAAGAACAATAACAGCAAACTGCTGGGATTACTGGAGATGGGAAGAACTTAGCTATCAGGTTTATACTACTATTTTTGGATTTTTCACATCTAAAATTACATAGACTGATAGAGATCTCAGGTTCTTCCATTGCCCTACAACAACTTAAAAATGAAAAACCCTGGTAAACCCATGATTTTACTAAAATCATCGGTTTACCAGCGTTTTTCAAAAGACAAAATGTTAATCAATCGTAATGTTTCCAACTTGGGGAGAAAAGATCCTGTTCCAGGCAAATTCATGAAACCCCAGGGCTCGAAATTCATTTTTGGAAATAGGTGCACTGGTGCACCCAACCCAAAAAATAGGTGCACAGAAAGAATATTGGGTGCACCACATAAAATAAAGTTGAATGTCAGCAAAACGCTCTTAAGAACTTCAATCAGTAATTCTATCAATAATAGCTAAACTTAAAAATTTCAAACAAGTGATACATCAAATTAAGTACAACAACAGAGTATATTGCTATTTCTGATACTTACATTTCAAGAATATTCTGTATGCTTATTGTACAATCAATGCCTTTACCCCGTAGCCTACAAAAATATCTAGGTGCACTCGTGCACCCACAGTCAAAAATTAGGTGCACAGCTCCAATTTTGGGTGGACACAGGTGCAAATGCACCCAGTATTTCGAGCCCTGGACCCACAACCTGGAAGTGGCCTTCAGGTCTAGTTACAAGGCGAACATTGCAGTGTTCTCACCAGGATTTTTTCACAGCATAGGGGTCAGGTACAGAAGGCCAACTTTACGCAGTGCAAGTCACGCATGGAGTGCCGAAGACATGACCACAGTAGGGAGTCCGACATGTTCCCCCCGGAAAATTTGTAAATTTATGACCCAATGAGACACTATTTCATGCATTTTGAGGGATAAATTTTGTGAAGTAGAGTTTTTCCTCTGTCACAGCCTCATTCTAAAGCCAAATATGAACTTTTTATAAGATTTATGAAGGGTCACAAGGTTTGTCCCAGAAAGAAACACCCCTATGCTGGTTGAAACACAGCATCGGGGTCCAGACCACAGCATAGGGGGTCCAAATCACAGCATACATTGTAGGAGGCCCCTATGCTGAAAAGGCCTGGCGAGAACACTGCATTGGGCTCAGAGAAAAAACATGCGTTTACTCACCTCCCAGTCGAGGTAATCTTTTGCGTCTTCGAAGTTGGTGAGGAGAGACACGGAGCAGTGGAGCCGCGGCATCTCATCCCGACTGATCGGGGCGAAGCGACTGTCCTTCAAAGCACTGAAACAAACAAAACATGTGTGTGGATTGTTACTCCCTTTGATGTGCAGTTTACACGTACATTTGTATGAAGATATTGCCTGTCGTGTGAACTGAACGTAACACAAGTTTGGAAAGCGTTTCTGAAGCGTTTTTTCTCATCTAATGTACATGTACTCAGGCCTTTCTAGAAGAAATGGATTGTTTAAACAATACTGTATGCGCTTCCATCTTTTAAAAAAATGTACGTAATTTGAAAAAGATCTTTCAAAATTCAAAGAGAGCCTCTGGTGTTATTTTTTATAATGCCATCTGCAATGTACCTTCATACTAGAGTCGGACTCTACATATGCAGGGGAGTGTCCTTCTCATGTCCTCTGTCTTGACCCGCATGTGGGCCAAAACTAGCAAAAGGACAGCCTACATTAAATGTTAAAATTCATTTAATGTGGAGACAGGAAGACAAATGACACTGTAAAAAAAATGTCAGAGGGACACTTTAGCGCGGGCGACGTCGTTTACGCTCCCATCTGGCTGCTGTCACCAATAAAACAAGTAACGCCTCTGGACTGGTAAATGAAAAAATAGCACACGCATATATACCACTGGTCACTCTCAAATGGATACGGGATAGTCACAATTTCAGTATATGATGTTGGGAGCTAATCTCCAAGGAGATCTATCGGCGGCAAGGCAGCTGCAGTATGAAAAGGGCCAATGAGTATCCAAAGCCTCTGGTGGCTAATGGATTATTGTAACTCATTGACCTTTTTGATACTGCCTTGCCACATTTTGAAACTGCCTTGCCACCAACAGATCTGATTGGAGATTAGTTGGGAGCCCCATATCTGGATGTGCTTTTCTTGATATTCTTTCCAGTGACAAGAAAAATGTTGGATTTGAAATTTTGTAATGCGTTCAAACTTTTACGGGTTTTTCTAACATAAACGTCTTCAAAACCTGATCATGAAGACATCAAATGCAGTATGCATACTTTTATTTAGTTTTAACCTTTAGCACACTGAAGTAGACGTTTGGCAAGCAATTCCATATGGGTTACAGAGCTAGGTTATTAAAGTAACAATGAAAATAGAAAAGCTGACAAAAACTTAACGATGGAAGCTTTTTTTCTCGCTTGCATATGTGTACATGTAACACTAAGTCTTACATATAAATTTTTTATAATAACATGGCGAATAATATTCAAACATGTACCATACAAATCAAAATTATCCCTAATAACCGGTGAATTTGGCACATTATATTCATAGGAAGAGATGCACACCTTCTCCATGGTTAATGTACCATGATTAATCCAACAGTGAAGCACATCTAATTACGAAAATCTCAACATATGATATACAATTTCCTGTATCCTGCAATCCATCCTGTCTATGTTTTTAATTCTGAGCAACATTTTTTAATTTCCGATTCCAGCAGGGGGGTATTTTGATTACAATGACTTGAGAACTGAGAACATTTCTGGTAACTGCATATATTCAGCATAGATACAAACTTTTCATTGCTTCTTTGGGGGATGGTTCTTGCCAGCATTGGCTTCCAGATATGTAAAAACTGGGTTAAAATAGAGCAATATGGACAAATATCACCTCCAACAGATTTGTTTCTGTTATACATCAATAACCATTTCCAAAATCATATCCAGGTGCTTGTCAATGAGTAACTGTTTTTTTTTCAATGTTTCTGTATAGAAACTTGTGTTTTCTAACATATAGGTGACTTAACTTTTCTCAAAATTGCAAATACTTCATTAGAATGTTATATTTTCACTTACAATCACCTTAAACAATTGGAGATAATAATCAGCAATTAACAATACATGCAGTTCTTTCAGACAAAAACTACTTTTATTAGTGATACGCTGCCAAGTCCTGGAGCATAAGACGCATTCAAGCAGAAACACCTTTGGAAACACTGTTATCAGAAATACAATACTGTGAATATGATTCAGCTCAAATCTCTTTAGGGAGTTTATGTGCATGTTAGGCATATCTGATTCCAATGTTACACGATAGATAACTGTATACCTGGGTATCATAATTTATAGTTGTAAAATACTGGGAACAATGTAAGGGAAGAGTCTGACTAGTAAGGTTTTTGACATATCTGTACTTAATTCTCAACTGACATATCTTAGATTGTATTTATAACCTAATCAATCAATGTGTGAGGACGGGCAAATTTCTGCCAATTGTTGACAATAAATCAAAATCTGGAGGCTTTGTGCAACCAGACAAGTTTTAATCCATCTGTGCATTAATTGGTACAGTACTTTAATTTAGAGTAAGCTAATGAGACTTGTGATGCTTCAAGTACTAGTACAGTAATATGTTACAACATTTAAAACCTGGGGATTAAAAATTCATCCAACAGAACAAGCTTGGATGCCAGGTTCAAGGATTGATTGTTTTTTACATGAAACTAAATGAGAAGAGCAAGCTTGCATGGAGAATTTCATGATCAAGCTCTTCCTTGTACAGCAATTGCCTACTGCGAGTGAGAGTTTATCAACCTTGTCTTAACTAGTGAAAGTGTCTTACCTCAGAGAGTCTTATTTTGTCGGAGAGTGTATTCTCAGGGTCTTACCAAGTAAAAGTGTCTTTAAGTTAGAACCTAGTGAAAGTGTCTTATCCAGTAGAAATTGTCTTACCCAGTGAAAGTGTCTTACCCTGGAGTAGAAGTGTACATATGTATGTGAGACTGAGAGTGAATTCCCAGGATCTTACCTAGAGGAACTGTCTTAATCTTACCTAGTGAAAGTGTCTTACCCAGTGAAAGTGCCTTACCTAGTGAGAGTGTATTCCCTGAGTCCACCATGGAGGTTCATAGCTGTGAAGGTGCCTTACCCAGTGAAAGTGCCTAAGTGAAAGTGCCTTACCCAGTGAAAGTGCCTTACCCGGTGACAGTGCCTTATCCAGTGAAAGTGCCTTACCTAGTGAGAGTGTATTCCCTGAGTCCACAATGGAGGTTCATAGCTGTGAAAGTGCCTTAGCAAGTGAAAGTGCCTTACTAGGCCAGTGAAAGTGCCTTACCCAGTGAAAGTGCCTTACCCAGTGACCGTGCCTTATCCAGTGAAAGTGCCTTACCTAGTGAGAGTGTATTCCCTGAGTCCACCATGGAGGTTCATAGCTGTGAAGGTGCCATACCCAGTGAAAGTGCCTTACCTAGTGAGTGTCTTACCCAGTGAAAGTGCCTTACCCAGTGAAAGTGCCTTACCCAGTGACAGTGCCTTATCCAGTGAAAGTGCCTTACCTAGTGAGAGTGTATTCCCTGAGTCCACCATGGAGGTTCATAGCTGTGAAAGTGCCCATACATCCCCGCAGACGACGTGTGCGGCCTGTCTTCCAGGTCACAAACAGCGGACTGGAAAAATACAGAAACAGAGGCGTAAAAAACATTGATGAATACAGTGGATGATGTCTGAAATGTCTGACTGTAAAGAACACTTATCCAGTTGCTTGGGTAACTAAAATTTGTAGAGGCACAAGATTGTCTAGTCCTTGTTGACAATCATGTACATGTATAGTGCAATTAACCTTTTTTCATGAAAAATGAGACAAATCAACCAGGAAACGGGCGTGTGAAGATTGACTTGTCCTAACAAGACATAAAATTTATGCAACTTTATAATTAGGCTGCACCAAGTAATTCTTATGGATGACGTCCTTTGGAGACCCTAAATCTAATCGAGAGCGCGAAAAAAACCCAAGAAGGGCCGAAAAAAACAAGATGCCTAGATTTGAAACATAATAGTCGACGACACGTTAGGACACAAATTGAATGAGAGAACACAGTGTAACAACTAACAATTCTTTTATTCATCATGAAAACAGCAATAATTTGAATAAATCAGTTAGAGTTGAACAGCAGTTGTTGTCCTGTCCTGTTTCTTTCCATATCCCATTGATTTACTGTCGTAACTCTTTGGTCATAGTTACAGGAAGCAAACAGACCAAAATCAGTGCGCGCGCGGACGTCATCCATAAAAATTACTTGGTGCAGCCTTATATCAAAAAGTCATGTGTTCTACATGTATTTGCATAATGTGACATCACAGAGGTGGTGGATCGCTCAATCCTTGACAAAGACTGGAGTCTGACGGTGGAAATATCGGGTAAGACCAAATTTTGACTTACAAACTACCGGGTAACGTTACAGTTCAACTTTTCAAAATGATTTCCACTAATACCATTGAACATTCAAGCTATCGTCTACTCCTTGTTATCAATCACATATACAGCGCAACAATTTTATTAACAATGCTGGAGCTCCTTTCTTAGATGTCTTATCTCTCAAAATCTTGTGAAATTCATATACCAGAGGAACCAATTAAACTGTAAGACTGATCATTTAGCTAATGTACCATAAAAGTATTTGACAGTCATGACATATAGGTACATGTAGTCTTCTGCATTGTAAGATTATCAAATTGTTCCCTGTTACAACTTATCTATACAATTCGCTTTTCCCTTTTAGTTTATTTTGGGAAAAGGTGTACTGGTGCACTTAACCTAAAATTTAGGTGCACAGAACGCTATACAAATATCTTGGTGCACTGGTGAACCTACAGTAAAATAAAAATAAGGTGCACAGCTCCAATTTTGGATGCACAGGCAACCTGGTGAGTATTTTGAGCTCTGCCCTGTGTATAGACATGTGATTTGCTGTAAAAAAACATGCAAGATAAATGAAGGAAGGCTATATTAGAGAAATGGAAGGGATTTCAAGAGAGTGTTGGGACATAAAGAGCCAGAAATCTCTCTGGTACTGAACTGCCATCCACTGCAATGTAATAAGGGTTTGACCAAACCTTCAATCATGTTGGATTCTTTAGCACAAATATCAAATACAGCCCAGGACTTGAATACCCGTGATTTGGGCTGGCTAAATGTTTAAGTCATCTCTTTGGCAACGTTAAGTCTAAAGGTAACACATTTCAACATTATCATTATGAAATAGAAACTTGTCAAAACCAAACTTGCACACACATGAAATGTTAACTCATTCGTATGTACAGTTACGTATGAATATAGCAACAGTACACAACCTGTCAAAACATCTTTTTCTTTTCTTTTCATGTTATTCATTCTATCTATATGGCTATCAATACTCCAGTTTGCACAATAAACAGCATTCTGCCATCCCAAAATCAATATGTGTTAAAGGCCGAGGCCATCACCAACTATACCTTATCATGGGGATAACATCACAATAGGCATCGCTCATCATAAAATTGTGCACAGTATATCAGTGGTGGGCTGTCTAAAATTATTGGAAGCTTTAATATACCTGGTGTGAAATTCAATTTTGAATCAAATGCAAGCATCATGCATAAACCATCATTCAAGTTTGCCTCTATTTGATGAAAATAGTTGAAATTACACGAATCTGACTTTAACTTAAAGTTTTACATACCAGTACTAGTAGTGAGCCGGTACATACATTTTCAACACTGTGGTGTAGGCATGAAAATAAAAAAGTAACTCAAGCCTTGGATAACTTGAAGTTGAATACAATAATATAATATCCACTTCTGAATGTCAGCTGACACACAGACATAAATATAAATGACCCCTGTCCAGTGGGGAAAACACTGCTTCCTAACATTACGTAACAGTGACCCTTCGTTTATCTGTGCGAAACAGACATATTGATTCGTTTTAACCGTTATGGATATTTTGATAATGTATGTCAAGACGTTCTAAGTATTTTCCTTGTGTTTTTAAGATAATGTGATATATGATTGTACAGTGTACGTAATTCAGCTTTTAGCTGCCATGTTACACTTTTTCCTAATAAACCATTCATTCATTCATTCATTCACATATAACTCATACCCAACAGAGACTCCCTGGTGCCATGGTTCTACCTTTCCTGTATTTCACAATGACATAAACATTCATCCTAAGACAATTAAACGTCTCGAAATGCTTCAAAATGTCATTTCACTAATGATGGGGTACTAATAGGTGTTCTAGTTTGGATGTAGGACTGCTTACAGGGCCTATACAGGCAGCCCACCGCATCGAGAAGAGTAGGGTCCGTCCCGGTGTGAGTGGATCAAAACCCTATGTACAGTCTTGTATGCGTCTTACATACCATGCTTGGAGTCCTCAACTTAATGATTGAGGTTAAGCATGTATAGTACATGCATCAGATCTATTTAACATACTTACTGCTAAGGTAGCCATTTGGAATGAAATCTGTATTGGTTATAGGGTGAGGCAACTGGGAGAGGGTTAAGAATTTAGCTATTTTGTAGGATTCTTTTCATGCAATACAATTTACCCTACAGTTTCACACTGTAACTGGGTTAGACATCAACTTCTCAAGTCCTAGTATCAATTTGTTCTGCCAGTTCATTCCAGTGACGCTGAAGAAGAGTGATGGATGTCACTTGAAACCTCCGGAAGTAAAACTCTGAATTTTTTCCAACTGTAGAGTTGGAATTGTCTTTATATATATTATTTACCTGGATGTCTAACCTTCATAAATGTAACTATTTTGTAGGTTTCTTTTCAAAAGAGATGCATCGCCCCACAGTTTCACACTGTAACTGTGTTAGAATTCATCTTCTCAAGTCTGTAAGGCTAAAAGCAGCTATCTATCTCAGGAGTCAGGCATGTCAGGAGCCGTAAAGGGCATCACGCCGGCTGGTTAAGGAGTCAAAAGGCCAACACCCAGCGCTTTCTTTAGTCTAAAAGGTTCTTAAGACGTGACCTTTACTCTCCTGCTGGCATTTTTCACCACTTAAGTTGACAGGCTGAGCTCAGGATGAGCTGGAGATATATCAAAGACTGTCTGTTTTTATTAAGGTCAGGGAGTTTTTCTTGGAAAAAATTGCAATGGGGGCTTTGGGAGGGAGCAGAGTAACCAAGAGGGAATGGTGTGGGAGTAAAGTTTTTGAGAAACTTAAGTTGAAATGGGGCATTCTAACATAAGGCTTTCAGGATTCTAAGGGTACATCCAATATATCACAGTCAGTACCCTTGAAATGTGGCAATGACTTTCAGAAGTTAGTGACCAGTTTTACAACATTTTACAAGCCACACTGTACGTGCGCAGAATCATCAATAAGATTGCCTTCCCCAGTTCTATATTAGTGTCTGAATTTTACTACCTGACCTACATCATACATGTAAATCATAACTATGCCTCTAACAGTTACTCAAGCAACTGGATAGATCATTTTGGTTGTGAAGTAACTGTTACCTTGCATATTCTTTACCGGGATGTCTTACTTTCATCGACATATGTTTGCAACTAAAAGTTGCTATAGTATAAGTAACTGATTTTATTTGCGAAATGAAATTGGTTGCTATCAGTATCGGTGAAATTGCCTTTTTAGGGTGCTGTCTGTGTTTCTATACTTTTGTGAATCTAACAAGCAAATCATACCGACTGCAAGTTACATATTACACTGTAAAATGTTCAAGACCCCCTAGATATATGTATTTTGGTGCAAATTCCCCTTTGTGCTCAGTTGGTAATATTCCAAGGCCACCTAAGGGTCAATATACCATGACACCTGCCAGCTGACCCTCCCTCTCAGCCAATCAGGGCACAGCAGCTTAACAATGGACTGTACCATGTAAGAAGAAAATAGGGGCAAACCATTTTTCTGTGTTTCTACATGTACAGTGTACGTGTACAAGATTCCCATTCCATGAAGGCTACATGTTTTGTCTGGACTTATCATCAAAGATGAATTCTGCACATGTCATCAGTTATGAACTTACCAGCCAGTAGCCAAAACATGACAAGCGAGGAATGCTTTGGAGTCGATAAGAACAAAACCAGGCCGTGGACCATGCAGAGTACAACCGTGCACACGCTGTACATGTAAATGCTCTGGCCTGAGTGATGGCTTTTAGCATCCATCTTGTAAACTGGATCTAAGAGCCGATACTGTTTCTGTCATGGTTTTGGAGACAGATGGTTATAGCTTGCAGGCTTGGATCAGGACTGGGTCAATATTGTTTTTGGATGTGCTCTGTTATGTAACAGTATTACAGTTACACGCCAGGTCGGCATTCCCCTAGCAACAGTGCATTACCCCGGCCAAAAATAGCAGGTAGATGGATGGGCCTTCTGTGAGAGCAATTGGGAATGCATGGCTCGAAATTCATTTTCAGGAATTGGTGCACTGATGCACCTAACCAGTGTAAAAATGTGGTTGTTCAGGAAAAGTCGTCAGGCAAACTTAATCACGAAAAATCTCTTGAGAACTAAATTTTGAAATTGTATAGCTAACTTAGCCACTAATTTTATATTACACATATCATCATTTTGGGTGGGTCGTCTAGACTACATATAACTTTAATCTTTCTCTCCAAGAGTTCCTGACTTCCATTATGTTTTTGAGATGTACAAAAAGTCTATGAGTCAAAATCTAACCCAGGAGTAGAATTTCTAGCTCTAAATCTAATGATGCTGTACTAAACAGTCCATAGGTACAGTTACCAGGCAGTCTGGCTTAGCTGGCATTAGGACAGATGATTTTGTGGGTGGCACAATGTCCTACAGGAAAAGTCAAGGGCGCTTTAGCAGCAACTCAGCTCATTATCCGTTGGCTGGGGAATTTCTGGAAACATTCTATATAGCCTGACAAATCACTCGCAATAACATTGACGGCCTGCCTCAGTACTAAAAGGGCTGAAAAGCGGCAAAGATGATGATGATATTGCTCGTAACTTTAGAGTCATTTGTGCAAGTTAGATACATACAAATATAAGTCTTCTGCATTGGCAGGGACATAAAAATGTTATATCTATTCTTATAAAACTGACTTTAGAATATCTGGATATATTACTACAATTAGAATACAAATATGAAAGCCCAGCACAGATGCTTAAGTTGTTGCACTACCATGCCATAGGCAATAAACCTAGTTTATCCTCATGCAACCATATTTCTTGAGACAGTTTCTGAGAAAATTCTGCCTAACAAAATGTAGTAAAATATCATCATAATCCATCCAGAGGTTCTGGAGTTATGCTGACTACAATTACAACATCTGGAAACACAGATACACACACAGACACGCCAGAAATTATACCTTCATTTTTCATGTCAGTTATACCTTATACATATCATCATGAATGCTTATGCTGGAGACAAAACACCCTTGATTTGAACTGGGTCTTGACTACAGACTCAGACAGGGAGAACCCTGGTGCCTCATGGGGGGAACCACCACTGCTATTTTTCAAACCACACGACAGTTTTATTGACTGTATAAGACCAGAGTATTTATGTGCATACAGCAGCTAAACAGTCATAAGGAAATGCAGCAGCACATATATAAGTAACAATTTACATGGTAGTTAGTTTGTAGGATTTTACAACATACAGGCTGGGTTATTTCTTTTTCCATCTTCCAAGACTGTGGTCTAGATCTTTAAAAAAAGAATCCTGAGTGACAAGGGCCAGAAAGGATGAAAGTGGATGAAAAAGTAGGCAAATGCATCTTGAAATCTTCAGAAAAATGCACAACTTATAAAATAACACACATACACTGTTGACTGTCGGCCACGCAGAAGAGATATGCACAAATATCGTCACGCTCATTGCAGATTTGCGACATTATGCAAGTTGGGCAAAAAAGTCAATATCCAAAGATACATAAACATTTAGATGCAACAGATTTCACATCAATACTCCAACATTATTATATAACAGCTGTCCATTGATCTGCAGATATTTTCAGTAAAGAAAACACCACAAGGCATCCACTAGTCAATAACCAGATAACATCTAACCAAACCTCTGACAGCAACAAAGATATATAAATGGCCAACTTTGAGGAAAATCAGATTCAGAACATACATCAAGGAGTTTGCTGTCAGGAAAGGCAATATTTTATTCACAATCCCAGGCAGTTGCAAGGCATCTCAATTATAGATACCACAGGCCCATTTCTGGCTGTAATGTTTTATGTCTTGAATGTAGATGGATTTTCACTGTCCCTGAAATGGAGCAATCTAGTTTTAAACCATCTGACTGGTTGGGAACGCAGCAGGCAGCTCTTGGGTATTGTTATCAAGCTCTAACTGTCTCTTTGTCCGAGATTGAGTTTGGAAAAGTTTTCCACAATTTGTGGTAGGAATAGCAGTTACTGACTTGAGTTGTACAATGTTGTTTAAAATCAACACAAAATATTACTGTAAATGCATTTAAGTTCGCATGGCTTTAAAAGTTTTATTTCACGCTAAGGGGAAAATGGAGTGTTTGCAGTGGTTTTAATTTCGCAGCAGTACTATAGTCACATACTGCTACAGTATTGGACAAAAATGTTTGCGGTGGTTTAAAGTTCGCGGTAAAACGGTCATCGCGAAAACCGTGACCATAAAACCACCGCCAACATTTCTGCATTTACGGTACATGATGTTCTAACAATACGCTAAGCAGAAACAACATTCCAAAAAATCTGGGCCTCTTTGGTCAGACTTAAAGTTGTTTAATATAGGTATGCATCTTTTAGTGAGCAACCTTCAAATTAGTACAATAAAAAGCATCCTTGTCCACCCTTTGTCTTGAGTGGAATCTTCCGTAAACCTATCCTTTGGGTGCTGTGTCAACAAACACACTTTCACTGCAGTAACCTCCCAACACTGGTACATGTATATCAAATTCTACAGGTATGAATCAAAGAGTTACTGGCCTAACCAACAAAAGAAAAAGGAGGCACAATATCCAATTTGTGACATGCCTGTAGGGCATAAAGTCTTGGATGAATGGCCACAAAAAATTGCACTGAGTGATGCTCAACTGAACACCAGAGGGTGAGACTTCCTGACAAGGCAAACCAAAACACTGCCCAGAGCTGTGATCAGATTCAGAGCCTTACAGGTATAGTTTTCTGTCTGTATGTTTGTTTGTTTTGGTGTGTGTTCATAGTTATATGAATATTGTCGAGTGACAGGATGTGAGACCGAAGACAGTGGAGCCGAAGACTGACAGGTCGGCTTGTTTTCAATGCTCTGAAGTCTGCAACCTACGTCTTTGGCAAGGGGACGAGTCTTACCATTTATGTATTTTAATATTTTAGGGCAGCAATACTTAACTACGTTCTATGATGACAGTCTGACTCATTTCTGGGTGATTTTTCCCTTCTGCAAAACTCTAGCGAGCATAACAATATTAAAAGAGAAATGTTGTGCCATATGAAGCCAAATTTTCAAAACAAAACCTTTTACAGCCACTACAGACAACATTATTCAAACTCAACACTGACAATCCGGCAGCGGAATTGTCATCAAAACCTTACCACTACAGATGCATGAGTGGTATATCATAGAAAATGGGTCTTAAGTTGCAATTCTTATCCGAACAGAGTTCTTGAAGTGCCTTTCCTTCATCTGGTGTCAGAACAAGATTCTCAGGAATTTCAGGAGCGGAGAGTTTTCTGGTGGTCTCCTGCAGAATTTCACACCAACACTGACCCTCACACATCAAAGTCGCAAAAGAGTGGGGAAAAGGCACAGAAATATCATGATATATATGCCAAGAATTAGCCTGGAGTCCAGCCTATTTAGCTTCCGTCCGCTACCCTAGCTCTGGCAGCGGAGCTTGGGTAGCGCAGCGGAGCTAGGGTAGCGGCTGGAAGCTAAATGGGATGGATTCCAGGCTAGCCAAGAATGGCCACACTGACATATACTAACTTGTAGTTGTAGAAGCTTTTCATAGAAGTCATGAAAAGATTAGCAAAAAATATTCAATCAATCGTTCGAAGGCATCAGTGTCTGATGCATGGCGGCTGCAGACATGCATAGGGCTGACCAGGCTGGTCTGCTCTCAGCATAGACCCTCCAGTCGGTTCTGGTGATCCCCAGCCCCTGGAGCGTGTTGAAGATCCAAAAAATATTGGGTGTCTGAAATTTCTAAATCTATTTCAATATCGTACCAAAAATATCTGGGAAGACCCCTGTCACATGCTTTTATTATTGGAGATTACCTGAAAATAGTAACCAACCACAACCCTTCCTTTTCTCAACCATGTTTCGAAACGGGGAAGGCTAACTTAGTCAGGGACAGAGAACAAATAACTGTGAGGAAGTGAACGTTACACCAGGAGGAAAGACGCTGACACATAAAAACAAAAACATTAAAACGATAGACATGATACAACGTTGCACAGCTTGTAATTGTTAACCTGGAAAAAGTTAAACCTGCACCGGCATTCAATTGTAATGTATGATGTTAACTTCCTGCAGTCATTTGATCCCCTATTTGGACCATGTTTAGACTTTGGGGTATGCAAATCTCTTTTATCCAGGTGTTGGTCCACCAGTTTCTGTGGCAGCACATTTAAAATGGGTCTTGACTGGAAACAAAACTTTTGCACTGTCAGCAAAATACACCACAACAGAGCAACTGATGCTGTCTATTTCCTTTCAAATACTAGTAGAACTAACATAAAATGTTACATCTTAGAAAAGGGATTTACAAAACTCAGAAACATCTATCTAATAAAGAACAATCAATCCTGCTGACTTGTACAGGATGCAAACAGTTGCTAGTTTGGGCACCATTCAGACAGTGTTTGTTTACATTGTTAATGAGGGGTCCTGCCCATTTTACCAGGGGGAAGCAACAGAGGGCCTCTTTAGACCTACGACATTTTACAGTCGTGCGATCATCGTCGTGGGCGACGTCGCCGGCGACAGTATTTTTTGGCCGTCTAAAGACGATCAAAACAATCGTGCGACGGCAATAAACGGGGAATCCTCGAATTGTCGTGCGACCACCTCGGACCCAGTCGCACGACGTTCAGCGGGGGGCCTGTGACTGTTTTTTTCTCGTCTAAAGAAGAATCGTCGCCGGCGACGGAAGTGGGTGATATGCTTATAAGCCTACAGCGTGCTGTTTCCTGTCCGGGAAGGAAAGTTTCTATCGTTTTCTTTTAAATATGCATGCAGTTAGCAATGGAAACATATTTTTCTTATCCGTAACCGGTTATTCCAGCGCGACGCCCTGCTACCAATGGCTACTTCTCTAGTATGCCCCTAAGGCCCTATTCCTCGATCCCCGGGACATCCCTGGCGGCGGCCACGAACTCGGGTTAAATCCCGTCCGTCTCTGTACCAGCCTCAATCTCTTTCTTTGTTTTGTTGAGCACCGTTCTCAACGTCTCATCTACAGGGCAACAGTTGTTGCAAAGTCAGTAAAAGCTTAATCTTTTGCTTGACAAAAACAAGCGGTTCCCCCGCCATTTTGAATTGGAGCGCAAGAGGTCACTTTGGGTCACACGCGCACATCAATGGAATTCTGCGCCGCGGGGGTCCCGTGATATTCCCTGACCGTGTGTCTAAAGAAAACCGTCGCCCACGACAATGATCGCACGACTGTTTAACATCGTAGGTCTAAAGCGCACCTGAAATTAACCGAAAACCCTACCATTACTTCATCCATTTGGAACTGTGTGATGTATCCAAAGTTAGACACTTATTCCAACCTGACATCTGTTTTGTCTGCCTCAATGTGTAGCGGACTGTACTTTTACAGAAGATACAAGCTGTGTATTCGTGCGGTGTTATGATCCCTACTCTTTTCGACAAAGTGTGGCGGGTTCTACTTGTAGGTATCATCAAACCTGTGACTTCTCCTATCCAAAGGACTGCAACCCTTTCCAGTAGTTCGGAAATCGAAAATGACTGGGATTCGAACCCCCAATCCTTTAAACAAGCAGTTGCTGAGTTGGGCCAACAACCATCATACCATACAGTGCTAAACGGTAAACCTGGCACTGCCAGGTCAAAAATCTGTAGTGCCCTTGCCCCTTTCCCAACTCCCAGACCAGTTACTGCCACTGATTCAAGGTTGGCACCAGCAGGGCTACTACTAGTACTAGCAATTTGCAAGCAGCTGTTGGAAGGAGACTGGAAAGGTTGTCATGTCATCTGACTCGTACTACGGCTACCTGGACCTAAGGCAACCTTTGCCAGAAGACAGTCAATATACATTAGATTCTATGTATACAGTGGATGGGCTAGACAAGATATTGGGTAACATCAGAGTTCAGACAGACAAAACTTGTTATTTCAAACTAGGGCTGTCTTTAGTTTAACTTTTCATCCATTTCCTCAGTACGCTGCAGTGAAGCCCCTCGTTACGTGTAACATGTGGAAAATATTTTGAATTTCTTAACCCTACAAAACACTGTTAGTGTTACTCGCATCTAAGTGGCCTTGTCTTAATCTTTCTTTTTAACTCTCATGGATTTTTAAATGTGAAGGGAACAGAATGGCGGTCCACTCCGAGCACCAAAATTTAATCCAAGGAATGAAGGATGGATATTACAGAGAGCCCTGTTTCAGACCCTGATAATTTTCTACACGAATTCTGCTGTTTTAAGCAGTCAGTCGAGTTACCATTGACCAGACTCAGTCCACCACATAAAGATTGTTAGTATTATTGAATTATCCCCCATATATCGATCCGTGCCCAGCCCAGGGCAGTTAGCCGTATAATTCTTTCGTGATATACTGATGAGGACTAAAGTAATCATGACTGACATAACCTATTATTTTTTACCTATGACAAAACCCAGACATTAAAATCAAATACTCTGCAAGAAGAGGTTTCTGTCGGGTTGTTCTGTTGTTTTATGCAGCGTTTTTTATACTTAGCGTTAGACACCTCCTTAGCAATGGTCACAAATTTTTTGCAACTACTAGATCTACTAGAGAACAACACAATCATAGACATTGCTGAAAAAACATCAGTCTAGTACCCCTGACTGAAACCTCTGCTAAATATGAACCCAAAACAAACAGGGGATGGGGTGGGGGGGCTTGGATAAAAACAAACTACATCTGGCCCCAAGGTTATACAGAATGGCTTCCACATATTTTTTGTTTGCCCAGCCTTGGTTCCTGTGGGCGCTTTAAATATGGGTGGCCTTTAAACGGTCTTTCAACATAATCCCTCCAACGAAAACACCGGGTTTCGTTTCCTCTTTATAAAAAAAAAGAAACACAACTCAATATTTGGAACATGTTCATGTGTTTGGGATGTCTAATTTTCCTGGGAAAATACCCAGTTGTTTAGGGACTCAGTCTTTCCGTCCCGGCGCTAGGGCGGATAGAATCAGCTGTTCCTTTGTTCTGCATAATTAATGCCGACCTCGAATCGGCAGGGAGTCCAAACAAAGACCACAACAACAAAGGACAACACTTGCCTGGAACCACACATTCCAGTCTAAAATCTACGGGTTAGATAGGTTACCGCACAGAAATACAATCTTCCGCCCTGTCTCCAAGTAGCCGCCTACACAAACAAAGGAACAGTGCTGTCAAAACGGCTAAGGTTTCCTAACGGTTCATTGAAAGAAGCAGGAAAACAGTGACTCACTATGGGTCGTTGGTAAACCTCGGCACTTTGGGCTGCTCGAAGCTGTGCAAATGGCAGTACAGCACGTCGAAACAGAAGCAGCACATCTCGGTGCTGACCACCAGCCTTCTCTCCACCCCATTGATGGGGTATAGACTCAGCCGATAGCCGTTGTTGTGGTGCGAATCCTGAGAGACCTTCTGTTTCTTCACACCACAACACCCGGCCGCCATTTCGGAAGCCTCCTCCCTGCTGGGGGTCCAGTCAGTGCGCACGCGCCGCCGCTTCAGTCTCGGCTCTTCTCGCGAGGGTTCATCTTCTCTCGCGGGATTCGGGTTCAAGTCTCGCGAGATCTTCCCGGGCACTCCTCCACCGCAGGGGATGTCGGTATAGCTATGGCGGAAAAATAAAACAAGACAGGAATCGATGAGCAGGGTAAATTTTGAAGGGAGGTGCACACAATTGGGCAACGGTATCGGAATGTTAAACAGGCGGAAGGAAGGACTCACGTTCTTTTCGGGACCACCCTGATCGGCGCGGCGGGGTCGGGCTCAGGGTAGTTTCCCTCCTGCATGTCCTCCGGCGAGAACTCCCGGGGGCGGAGGGTGAAGAGTTTCGCCACCAGCAGACAGAGATGGGCGACCTCGAACGGCGGGGGAACGTCCACTTTCTCCTGCCCGGCAATCTTGACGCCGTCGCAGCTCCAATATCGTCACGACGAAACCCTGGCGCGGAGAATGCGGGCTATACTGTTGTCGCAGACACCGCCCGAAATTTCCGGGCACGTTAACTCTAACAGGATGCGGCTTCGCTTTCCCTGCAACTCCGTGTGTCTCCGATATTGCGTCTGCCTAAACCGGCTTTTGCCTGGCAGCCGGCCAATGTGCTGCGTTTCGGCGTGTATGGACGGTTCAGGTCAAGCAGAATCGGCGGAGAGGGGCAGTAGCGGGGAAAAATTAATACCCTAGACAACCGGAAGGTCCCGGACCGGGTTTCTATCAGAAGTCAGCTCGTGGCTTATCTCCTGAGAGCGTAGAGAGGCTCTCCCCTGACAGGTGGACACACCCCAGCGATGTCTGGTGTCTGCGTGCGAGCCGGCTGATAGATAGCGCAGCATAATCGTATGCTGAACCCGCCAGCGTGTGCTTACTGCTCTCCTCTGTACCAGTCAGATTGCGTGGACCACGGGAGGGAAGGAAGGCCTCTAAAGGTTGCCATCGGTCAATTCTAGTGGGGTGACGTAAAGGGTTGTCATTACAGACGCATTTGGTTGACTTGGGCGCGCGCAAAGCCAGTGTGTGAGAGATTATGTGCGCTATCTGAGCCCAGTTTCTGCCCCGAGTATCTAGCGTTTTTGCTCGATCTCTGAAGTCTTCCAAAAAGGCATTCCTCCAACCCTTGAAGGCACCGGGTGATAGAGACAGAATGCAACCTGTGAACCCGGTGTCACGTCCCAGACAGGGGTCACTGCATGATGAATGCGTCGCCTCCAATGCGGATAAACACGCGAAAAAGCGTTGTTACATCGAGCAAAAATAAATAGAAAGCTTCGAACTGTTTTATTTCAAATAGGGGAATGATAAATCGAGCAGAGATAAACAGAGAGCTTG
Organism: Branchiostoma lanceolatum; assembly: GCF_035083965.1. Lineage (NCBI taxonomy): Eukaryota > Metazoa > Chordata > Leptocardii > Amphioxiformes > Branchiostomatidae > Branchiostoma > Branchiostoma lanceolatum. Next base: position 18,197,811 of record NC_089738.1, on the reverse strand, counting down.
GTATCGTTTTAGAATAAACCTTGTTTCAACTCTTTCTTACCTGTGCCCCCCCCCTCCACTTCGACCTTGCTGAAAAGCGGCCATGTGGCCGAACAAGCACTTCGAAGAAAAATAAAGGTCTTGACTTGACTTGAATGATAAATCGAGCAAAAATAAACAGAGAGCTTGGAATCATTTTAAAACAAACCTGTTTCAAATAGTGGAATGATAAATCGGGCAGAAATAAACAGGGAGCTTGGAATTGTTCTAGATCTATAGAATAAACCTGTTTCAGATAGTGGAAGGATAAAATCGATAACATACCCGTGGAAAGGATATTTAGATCACATTGTGGAATGCATTTCTCCTCTGAATGAATAAAATGCTGCGATGCGATCATAGATGGTAAGCCATGTGTGGTATGTCCCTATTTCTTCATAGATATGACTTCTCAAATAGCTTGTAATAAAACAAAGATTTGGCCACATTTTGTTCTTTTCAAACTGAAGGAAGATATTACGCTCGCAGATAGCCGGCCTCGGGTGATACTTAGTTCCTTTCGAGATAAGGTTATCTCGACAGTTCGCAATAAAAACGAGCGCAACAACTGCAAGAAAGTCTGTCTCCCCGTGGGTCATATATTCTTCTCGTAAGATATTGCTTGCGCAGACACCAAGAAGAAATGACCCTGGGTAAATAAAAATAAAATGTCCCTAGATGAATGAATGCTTCGTTCATCTACTAGTATTAACAGATAAAATAAACTTCGTAATTAGAACAAGAGCGCAACATTAGAGAAACGAAATTCATCTCCCAGTCGGCCCTGATTTATTTTCTTTTTTCTTCTTAAGCCAAAAGCAACGCTGCTCGCTCTGATGTCTGACCCCGGTGATGTTTTCTTCATTTCTCATACTTGAACAACTTGTCATGAAAGCAAGAACGTCAACACAACCACCGAAACTACATTTATTACCCCATAGGCTATATATTATTTGTCTTCGTCTCAAAGCCAACAGGCTTACCGAGTAAGCATCTGAGGGTGTCCTCGACTGACCTGACCAAAAGTAAGATTTGCAAGCTCGTGCAGACGGCTGAGTTGGCGGATGGCTGGCTTGGCGGTTCATTAGATAGTAGATTGATATCTAATTTGATAACGTATTTAAACGGCTCGTTATGAACTAAAGATTCTACCAGCGAAACTAAATTAATCACCCACTTGGCCAAAATATATTTTCTTTTTTCATCTTCAACCCAGAAGCAACATTGCTCGCTCCGACGTCTGACCCTTGGGGTTTTCGTCCTTGATGTTTTCGTCATTTCTCAACAGATATGGATACTTAGATCTAAACACCTTGTAATTGCAATAACACAACCACTGAAAGAAATTATTTCCCCAGAGGCCATATAGTATTTTTCAGCCAGCACGCTTCCCGAGCAAGCGCTAGCATCTGAGGGTGTCCTCAACTGACCTGACCAAAAGTAAGATTTGAATGCTCGTGTAGATGGCTGGCTTGGGGGTGGTTCATTAGATAGTTAACGTATTTAAATAGCTCGTAATAAAACAATGTTTCAACCAGTGAAATGAAATCTATATCATGGTAGGACATTGTCTTTTCTTTCGTCTCAAAGCCATCAGTAAGAAATTGCTTGCACAGATATCGATTGTACGAATTCGGAATGGGGGAATGCTTTGTTTATCTGTTAACCAATACTTACTACTTAACTTTGGTCGAGCTTGCGAGTAAAGATATTCAAACATAAAACAAGAACGACACAACCGAAAAAAATACAATGTATATCTCTCCCCATCGATCTTATATTGACTTCGTCTTCTCAAAGCCAAATATGAAAACAAAATGCTCGCGTACATTACATATAAATGTATTTCTAACAGCTCGAAATAAAACTTCCAAACCGAAATGAAATTTAGCATGGGTCTTGGTCGCTCAGAGGACAGACCCTGTGGGATGCTTCGTCCATATCTTCACAGATAATATGATACTTGAATAGCTTGTAATAGAAACAAGAACATGTTCACCAACATCGAATTATTTCTTTCCGAATGAAACTTATTTCCCCGTTGACCATATACATGTATCATCTTCTTCTCAAAACCAAATGTAAGATATTGCTCATATAGTTCTTCACAGACAATGATACTTAAAGAGCTTGTAATAGAAACAAGAACATGTTCACCAACATCGAACATATTTTCCGAATGAAACTTATTTCCCCGTAGACCCTATACATGTAAAATTTTCTTCTCAAAGCCAAGTGTAAGGTATTGATCATGTATAGTTCTTCACTGGCAAGGATGTTTGAATAGCTTGTAATAGAAACAAGAACATGTTCACCAACATCGAATTATTTTTTCCCCGAGAAGCTTATTTCCCTGCAGACCATATACACGTATCATTTTCTTCTCAAAGCCAAATGTAAGATATTGATCATGTAAAGTTCTTCACTGGCAAGGATGGTTGAATAGCTTGTAATAAAATCAAGAACATGTTCACCAACATCGAATTATTATTTTCCGAATGAACCTTATTTCCCCGCAGACCATATACATGTACATGTATCATTATCTTCTCAGAACCAAAGATAAGATATTGCTCATATTCATTTCTTCACAGACAACAATACTTAAAGAGCTTGTAATAGAAACAAGAACATGTTCACCAACATCGGATCATTTCTTTCCGAAAGATACTTATTTCCCCGCAGACCATATACGTGTAACATTTTCTTTTCAGAGCCAGAGGTAAGATATTGCTCGCGCAGATGGCGGACCCTGAGGGGCGCTTCGTTCAGCCTCGCGACGCCGGCCGGTGATTACGGCCCATTTCTCTGGCGGCGTCATTACATGCTTCTGCCGCCTGTATCTAACCAGCGCACTGACCCGAACTGAGCACTTTGACAGAACGTGTCGTATAAGGGCGTGTGCGGTGCGTATATAATGACAATGACAATTAAGTATTGCATATTCATGCCCAACAAGGGGCTAAATGCATTAGAATATCAACTATACGGAAATTTATACTTAGGACACACCGTTGCAAATCACATAAATTATGAGTGACTAATAGTTGTAGGGTGGGTGAGTTCTGTATCTTGACGTACGACCTTATCACGGTGAGTTATTTGGGGTTATCGCCCGGAGCCTCCATGTGCTGCCGAGGTGAAAGAAACCAGTTTTGAACCTCATCAAACAATACAACAAACTTGACGGTCTTCACACTGCAGGTGAACTTCATTGATGGGCAGCCTCTTGAGTTAAACGCCATGTTTGTGAAGCTAGATGCATGAAGAAAGCCAGACGGTGTGTTTGAAAGATTCATGTTTAAACCACTTGTTTACCGGTGAATATAGAGACCTGAGAATTGCTGAAATAGGATAACGACCCTGGGATAAAGAGAGAAATGTGGCCCGGCCATGATAGCACAGAAGCATTCCAAATGTTGGGATAGCCCACAGCCTGAGAACGGGGATAAGAAAGTAATTTCAGACGTCGGTGAAGAATTTCTCCGCCCCGAAGAAGGGCAGGGGGTCTTACTGGTTCAGAAAGCAAACCATTCGTCTGGGTGTAATTTTGTCGGCTACGAGTGGATGATAGGGTTTAGTGAGTGAGGTATTACTACTATTAGTCTGTATCTGTGCCTCGCTCAATATTGCGGTATTCTGTCGGCAGGTTCGCCTGAAGGAGTCTCTCTCGCGAACAATTTATTCTGAAGACTTTTGGCTGGTGAACAGTTCTCGCAGATCATTCACTCTATTTTTGCCGACTTGTGTTATTCATTTCGCCTGAAGAGGCGTCTTATACAGGAAGTAATGCTTCGGTCACAATTTGAAAAGGGGGTCCTGCCGGGTAGTTCATGATAAGGGGGCTGTTTTTTTTTCCCCCTTTCCGGCATGACCCTTACGTGGCCCCGTGTGACACCCTGTGTCTACCGGGCTATTTGTGGTCGCGGCCAGGGTTTTTTTTTTGCACTTCCCGGCGTTACCCCTACGTGGGCCCGTGGGACGCCCGGCGGCTATACCGGGCTATTTGTGGTCGCGGCCGGGGCCATGGAAGTTTTTAACACGAACTTAAAATCAACGCGGGACCTGGTTACAAATATGTGCTGCGAACTAATCGTGAGAACACGAAGAGTTACCCTTCCGGTGTCCGGCAGTCCACCAGGACAAATCTGTGACTTCGGTCCTGGCCGGGACTACACTAGCCTGACGAATCGCGCTCCTAGTCAAAATGTAGTGGCCAGCCGGTCCTGTAACCGCCATCCCCCTTGGGCCCTGCCATATCCCCCCATACAGACCCTCACGTCCGTCCGACACTGATAGATTCCTCTCTGCCTTCAGGATGCCGCCGTGCTAGATACCATTCTAGGTTCATGGTGGCATAAACAGTTGATGTTGTGGACGAAACAGATGGGCGAAACGTGGTGGGAAAACAAATTCGTCCAGAAGAGAAAATGGAGAACACTCTACAATTGTTAACGAATGAAGAAAAGACCTTTGGTGCACGTTTATGCTCTTAAAAGCTAAGTATGGCTCATGGTGATCATGCTGTATAATTACATAACTGCGATATAAGGATGCGGTAGTTAAGTAACTACATCTACAATGACTGATGTATACTAGTATGTACAGATTCAAGAATCATACAAGTTCTTCTCGATTCACAATTCACTTGATTTTTGTCTGTTTTGAATACAAAAACTGATATTCTGCATTAGGGATAAGTTTTGGGAGGGCGTCTGAGCTGCATGTGTAAGACTATCATCCCCCAAATGCCATCCCTTTCAAGTGCAGACAAGTGAGATGTCCTCCCACTGACAGGAACTGCCATCACGGCGACATCCCGTTAATGTCAGAGGTGCTGCGGAATCACCGAAGACATCATAACTGCTGCGCCATGAAGAACATTGGCAGTTGAGATGCGTCATACTTACACCATAAATGCGCTGTAATGAAATGCACAGGAAATATGTTATCCCACCCCATGACGTTTTAACGTTTTGTCGAAATTTGGTTCAAACTTGCCGTCAGCATCAAGCCTTCAAAATCCTTGTATCCTTGTGCCCCGAATTCTTCATCATGTGAAGACGCATGAAGGTACCCCGGGCAATTAACTCCTAAATGTCTTTGAATTTGGCATTACAGTGTTGAGGGTCTCAGATGGGTATGCGTAATAACAAAGATGTTATATTCGTTGAGCAGAACCTATACCTACGACAAAAGTCGCTATTTCTAGTTGATAAATTCATAATAAAGTTTGGATATCAATCAATCAATGTGGATAATGGTTGTGAATCATATGCCCAACAATGCTCGTCTTTCAAACTTGCTGAGACTCCCGATAATAAGTTCAGGAGTGCCTAAATATTCATACGAATTTTAGGGAATTCATACGATCCACTACTATAATTGACGGAATTTTACGGAATTAGTAGTGGATCGTATAAATTCCATAGAAGGGATATGTATTTCCGTAAAACTCGCATGAATTCCGTAAAAGTCGTATGAATTCCTAAACCTCTGAGTTTGTATGCCTGAGTTTCCCTCGCATTGCCTCGTAGCAGCATCAATTATGTCGAACGATGGGCCCGAGCAAGCTTAAGCTATAAGCGGTTTTGTATCAGCAATGAAACATAAACACCGAACACACACATCGGTAGTGCTTTATTGCTTTGGGCCACAGCAAGTAAATTTTATGGATGACATCCTCTGCAGACTCCAAAATTAATGAGATAGGGCGAAAAAAAAAACAAGGGGGCCAAAAAAACAAGATTCCTATATTTTCAAATTTTGAGATCATAAGTCTTATTAAACAAGAATTGAGGCGACGAAATATGATATCATGACCAACAGGTCTTTTATTCCTGTATTCAACCAATGAGGTTTCATATATAATATAAAACCTTGATTTAATGTAAACATGTCCTTGTAGCTGTGTATACATCTCAATAGACTAACTACAACAAATGCAGAAAAGGTCTTGTTGTACCATCATCTGAAGCAACTACACTGGGATTTCATATGCGATGAAACACCTTGTGTATGCAGCTCAATTAACTAGACCCCCCCCCCCCCCATTATTTATATAATGTCCTTGCTAGAACAAATTCAGAAAACAGCTTGTTATCATACCATCATGGGCAGGAACTACACTGGGTATTCATATGCAATGAAACACCTTAGACTGTCAACGTTTACGACATATTTGCCAATTTTTGGCACGTTGACCACCGTCGGAGGGCAATGAAATTTATTTTTAAGTTTTTTATTTCGAAATCGGGCGAAAATTAATGAGCGCGCTGATGTCATCCATAAAAATTACTTGCTGTGGCCTTGTATGAATTTCCTGAGTTTGGTCGCCTGTGTTTCCCTCGCATTGCCTCCTCGTAAAGTCAATTTAGTAAAAACGATGGCCATACTCTGCGTGTAAGCTCTCACCGCGCCGTTTCGTTGCAGCAATCAGACGTGAACACTGAACATCACATCGGTAATGCTTTATTGCCTTCAATGAGATCACGGATTCAATTACATGTATTCCTTCCAGAACATCGGGGGCTCTTTGGCACGTACATTGTTGCAATTTCCTAGTCTACATGGCAAATTGACAGGCACTACGGCTGGTCTTTTGCTGTTGCTGATTGTATACTGTCAGTGCTAACCATGATTGCTACTATTTTCTGATGGCTGCCGTCTATTAGGCATAGCCTGGAGGGCTACTATGTCTTTTCATTCGTCAAAAAGCACGACAATATGATACATCACCCTATAGGCTAAATGTATGGAGACTAGCGGCGCCGTAACATTCGTCGTAGGTCGTCGTACGATTTTGATGTTGTTCGAACCATCCACAAGAATCTAACATATCTTATATATATCCTACTGGTTTTCAACTTCAAATGATAAAGTTACCTGTTTATATATGTTTTTATTCACATATTTCGAATTTTGCTTTCCTACGGTATATCTCACTACTTTCTTATTTGCTTTGTTTTGCTTTCCATATTTGTTTGTTTGACTGTATCTGTTTCATTGTATAAGCCACCAGCTTGGGTATGTCGTCTTTAAGTCCTGTAATTAAATGTCATTAAAAAAAAGAATTTAAGACAGTCCGTCCCATAACAAGCTGTTACATTGTGTACGGATGTAACATCACACGGCTATCCCAAGAATTAGCCTCCACCAGGTCTTCCTACAGGGGTATGGATCACAGAATTTAGCATAAAAGGAATGATTGGCCAGTGGAGTCAGTCCAAGGTAAAGGTATATAACTGCGCTTGCAAATGAAACCCGATGGTGGTCAAACCTCCCTGGCAAATAATCTCCCTATAGCTGGCGTAGTTGGTAGAGACTAAGAATGGTTATCCCCAGAATGAATGAGTTCGCGATCTTATGACGATCGTATCACAAACGTGACCAAGTAACGATTTGCCACAGCCTCTCCAGCACAGTAGCCTTGAACCAACGGAAATGGCCAGGTCTTCCAGTGACGATATTTCATTGTAGAACCGACCAGTCGGCATGAATTTTTCATGTCCTGCTGATGGCTAGTGGGATAGAGTTTGTGCTACAGCACCGCGGACTGGGACGGGAACTTAATTGGCCCGTCATAGGCGGCTTAGCTGTGCCGATATTAATGTCGGTCGCAGTTTGGGGGTATGAATATTGATGGTGAAGTTGACTATGGCTAAGGTCATGGGAAACACCTTTTGTCAGGACTGGTCCATTCAATTTCTCCAGGAGGGGTGGGCAGGAACATTTAATCCCATTCCAATGTCATGATCAGCTGCCACGTCCGCTACGAGTCCGTTTCAGTTACAGTTTAAATCGTTCCACATCTGTCTATGTCCATAGATGCAAGTATATGCAAGATCTATCTATTCGATTTCCCAGATGTGGAACAGTACGAATGTGAATGAATTATGTATTAAAAGCCTGTCGCTGACCTTGAACTTTGACACCAAAACGTTCGACCGAACAGTCACTCGATCCTTTTGACCCCTGGAATGCGGAGGTGACCCCGGGGCAAACTGTGTTCTGTTTATTGAACTGGATCGTGCACACTCCTGCCGCCTGTGACTTTCACTAAGGTTGACGTCATCATTTGGACTAGCATTACACAAGCTATGCTACTTTATTTTCAATTCCAGGCATATTTGCCTTAGCCTGAGTACCAGCCTCCGTAGTGACCGCTGGCTCAGAAAAATCGCTTTTTCTGAGCCAATGGTCACTACGGAGGCTGGTACTCAGGGTATCAAGTTTGCCTAAATTTACATAAAGAGCCATGGAATCATGATGTCCCACCTGGTTCATAGAACATGATATTTACAAACGATCAAGAGACATCAAGCTATCATTGTATGATAGTGTACTGAATATGTACCGGGTGGGCTACGTTTGTCATTTTTTAGGCCTCTTCTGAGAATCTCCTCGTAGACTATTGGTACATAACTGTCTGAGGGGACTTGATAGGTCTACCATGGTAGACTACTAGACAGGATAATATTCACTAAACCAGTTCCCTCTATCAACTTAAGTCCCGGCAGACATTACTGTGGATTTATGGAGATACGTTTATTATAAGGTTATAACGCACCGGTTTTCGTTGATCTCATGAAGATGGCAATAGAAATGTCAGATATATTTTTGTTGCGTCAGCTTCAAACTTGTCGGACTGATATGGTCCAATAAACTAGAACGAAATCTTGTCTGATTGCTTCTGCCCTTTGTATAGACGCTTTAGATAATAACATGTTAAAATGATATATAACTTTCGCTATTATAAAGTTGATGATCCACTCAGACCAATGTACCAAGATCTGCATATCTGCATGGCACCACAAGACGTTATTTCACAGCCCACTTAGTGCTGTCTGGCAGCATTACATCGATCAAATAATTTGCTATAATCTAACCATTACTGTGTATGTACTTTTATATATGATATAAGTATCTGTATCCACATTAGTATTTTGTTTTAATGTTATGATATAGGCCATGTGCCTGAAATATACAATGAATGCATGGATTTAGAATTGATTGAATTTACCCAATTGCTAGCGTCCTCCAAATGTAAAGAAACGAATGTTCAAAGACTAGCGACGGAAGATGAACTTTTAAAGCCTCTCTTGAAGGGTAAATTCAGCTCGAGCTCCGTGTCTACCCTCTCACGTGACTACTAACGAAATCAATAAGCCCATTTAACCCCGTGTAGCACGCAGGGCTCTTCTGCGATTATCTGGGATAAGTGGACATCAGTGCTAATTGCTGTCGCTGGCTAATGTCTGTGTCTGCAAGGGCATGGCAAAAATACAGGAAAAGTCTAACATCTACTTATATAATTCCACCAGGGTACATAAGTCCGCCACCCTGAAAAGATACGTCCAAACAGATCTCCAACTCAGCGTCCCCCAGTATAATGCACTCCTGTATATCTAACCTGTGCATACCTGAAGGGTGCTGCACTAGAGATCTCTCAACCAACTGTGTTTTAAAGTTACCGGATTTATGTAACCCAGCGGATTAATGTTAATGGAGGTTACTGTGCATCAGATGTTTGTTTGTCAATTTATTCCTTACCTTTTTGCGGTGTATTGATTACATTTACTGGCCAAGGCATTTTTCAGTGTGTGAACAACCATTGCAATTACAACCTCCGCCTATGATTTTACACAGCGTATGGAACACGCATTCTAATTTCTCTTCCCTACGGTCCGAAATCTTCCCGAATGTATGGTGAAGCTAGTAGTATCGAATTGAGTTACAATCATATTGCTCTGATTGGTGCAAAACCCGCCAAGCATTAAACAAGACTTATTTTAGAATCTAGGGCTAAAATTGATGATCGAAATCTGGCAGAAATAAGCCGAATGAACTCCCATGGCTAGTTATTCTCCATATCCTGATAAAAATGTACTAAATGTTTATCTTGCCCGAGGGCCAGTTCGGTGGAGGGCAGTATGTCATGATCAGAGAAATATAAAAAAGCAACCTGTAGCTCGATTCGATACGACTAGATACTTGGAAAAGCATAATGCTTCAGCTCAATTGAGATGGGCAAAAGAAGAAGTCGATATCATGATTCTGACTGCCTGGATGAAACTGCAAGGTCAGCAAAACGCAGGAGCCGCACCTGCCAGCCTGGAAGACATCAAACCTAACGATGACCTCCTCCTGACCCCTCTCTGCGAGCAGAAGATGTAGTTGCGTCGGCCCATTTTCATTTCATTATATTTTAACTGCCCTCCGGCTTGAAGTGGGGATGTACATACCGCAGGCAGTCACGACAGTAGAAGCGTACTTACGATGATAAAACCGGAATAATGATTTCAATAATGACGCGACCGCTGGAAAATCAGTCCTCCAACCCCAGGCTCTGATGAGTGGATATTCGTTCGCATGGGCCTGACTCACAGCCTGACTGTAATCGCAGATAACAACACACTACCTTGGCTGACAAAAGAGGTAATGAGATATTTCCAGTAAACATCGCAAAGTATGGTGAAAGGCAAAATTGCAGAGGAACTGTCCATTTGTGCATGGTGAGGGAGATGGAGTGAAAAATGCAGTCCCTGCTCGCAAATGTCCTATTTCTAGTTTTATCAAACTTTTACTGCCCCTCCGTTTTTAAGTGGGTCTGCCCATTCCTAAGGCAGTCACGACAGTAGAAGCGTACTTACGATGATAAACCCGGAATAATGACGCGACCTCTGGAAAATCAGTCACCCCGACACCGGGCTCTGAGCGGAACAGTTTTTATTGGATTCCCGTTCGTCTCAGACTACCACACTACGTTGGCAGAAAAAATAGACAAAGAAATATTTCAGTAAACGTCAAGATTTGCAAGGCTGTTGAAAGGCAAATTTGAAGAGAAACAGCTCATTTTTGCATGGGGAGGGAGATGTCACATTAAAACAGTGACTTTCATAACGTTTTCTACAAAACATATGAAATGTATATTAAATAGATGTACGGAGTATATTAGATTCTCAGATTATATAACATTCTCTAATACATAACCTTTTGCGTATAGGTGCAGTAAAGTAACTATCAAAAAGGTTGCGGCCAGGGGCGTGGTGCGGACCTGTGTTATTGGTTCTCCCTTCAGGCGGAGGGAATACATGACACGTTTGTCTGACTACGGTTGGGGGAGCGGCAGTGGCTGCATGCAAATGGTCCATTACAGCCGTGTCCAAATGTCAACCCAGCCCCCCGCTTTTATTAGCTTTGCTCTCTGTGCACTGTTAGCGTGACGGTCAGGATAGAATACGCTACCATCACTGGTTATATGCTGGTCGGTGTAATGCTCAGGGCCCAATTGCGCCGGTGCCCTAGGGGATGTAGTCCCGACCGGGTTCCGAAGCCACCACACATTTCTCCCGGTAGAGTGCCGGGTACTGATGTGTGTGTTTGGGGTGGGGTACCTCTCGGTGTTCGTACGATTAGCTCACGGCGTCTTTTTGTTACAAGGTCCCGCGTTGATTTTAAGTCCAACTTAAAATGATAACATTCCAGAAAGGTAAAATTTGAAAGCATATACATGTTTACTAACATATGGTCTAGCCTAACAAAGTACTCATCTGTTAATTCTTACCCAAACACGTTCATATACTATTGTGACCAACCCCTCAAGCTCTGTCCTGCCACTTGCTAGATCATGTAATCGAATACTATAAGGCGTATTTCATTTGTTTGAAGAAGACGAACCGGAGCAAAAACAATATCCATTCCGTAAAGGTAAAAATAACAACGGTAACCTTTTATGTGAGCGCCCGGTCACGAACAAACGATGAATACGTCACTAGTTATACATTAACCCACATGCCGAATGACCTTTATCTTGTTTTCGATTTTCTTGCTACGAGGCTGTGTTAGGGGCTCGCCTCTACCAGTACTGACTTTTTAAACCCCTACATAACCACATAGTACATTTCAGGGCGCCCAGGCATTATATGTTTAGTCTTTTCTGTCTTTTTTCTCTATTACAAAAAGACATGTCGTCACTTGGTTTAATTTAAGCCAATACCTGTATCAAATGCCAGTTATCGCCTTTTGATCCCTCTAACTAATCACCTTAAGTTTGGTCTTCTATCTCAGATTAGATCTGTTCCACTCTGTGTGTACCTCTAAATATCAGACCACAGACCCCGTTATACGTGCTGCATATCAACGTTCATGGCCTCGTATATATCCATGTTTTGAGCCCCCAGTTAACTGTTAGACATCCAGACCTTGACCCAAAGTTGACCTTATTGTCCATTTGGCGAGAGGATCGCCAGCAGGGATCTAAAGGGCAGGCGTGCACATGGTTCCAGGTCAGAGCTTCTGTATTATCATGATTACGTACTTGGTTCACATAAGCACATTTTACTGATAAGATGTGGCATGTGGAGCTAGTAGAAAGCGATGTCTCAGTCGTTGTGGTAAAAAAAAGGAAGAAAACTTTGACCATGAAATGTATAGACGTGCGGATGTTCCGAGTGAGAAGACGCATTAGCGTTCTTTATTCTAGATATTTTTCATAAACAATTTACAAAAACACCGTTGAATATATATATAGTCACTACAAGGCGAGGTAATAAAAGTAGCCATGCCACTGGAAAATGCGTGAACGTTCCCCGCCCATACTCCCGGCCCTTCAACCTTTGCACACCTTCAACACGTGTACAAAAACTACACATGTACATTGACCACTCCTGGATCTCTGCCATTTCTTACCTTTGACGATTCGACTAGAGCCTTCTAACAGGTAAACTCACAACCAAACTGTAAAGGTGAACAGCACACTTAATCTGTTCAAAGCTGGCAACTAAACGCTGCATTTTGGGAGTGAAAACTTGGCCCTCACACATCGGGGCATAACGTTGGCCTCTTTATTTCTACAAGAGGAAGATTAACATTCACACTCAGTTTAAACGTTTGGAACTGCCTAATGTAAATTACATTGCGTTTTCCTTCCCATATGTAGGCTTCAACGATCCGTGATGAAGCGTTTGCAGTACTACGACGCGCCGCCAGACGGCGGTTGGGGCTGGATGGTAGTTCTGAGCAGCTTCTTGTCGCACGTCTTTGTCGTCGGCGGCTTGAAGTCGTTCGGCGTCTTCTTTCCGTACTTCCGGGAGGAGTTCGACGAAGACGCCGCGAACACGTCTTGGGTTAGCTCCATACAAGGGGCCGTGGTCTTCTTTGGATGTGAGTCTTAGTGTTTCCCATCCTAACTCACAAAGCTGCAATTCTCCCATGTTTGGATGCTGCGATTATGCTTCATAATCCACAAACATTGAGAAATATCATAACAAATAATCTTAAAAAGTACAGTTACATAAAGTTCAAGTGTTTCCTTTGCCAGCTTGTTCTATTGTCAAAACTAAGAGTAATTGTAAAATGTAATATCAATACCGTTGATGTAGTTCCCAATTATATCTATAGGCAACCTCCTCAATTACGGTAGTAAAGCCTGATATATAATAATAAAGAATTAAGAATATACCAGGAGGTATTGTACCAAGCTGCCGTTACACTACGTTCTTCAGTCTAAAATAAAAATAAGGCGTCCGCTACCAAAGATGTTCGTTCTCTTACAAGCAGAAGAAGCAGGTGACAAGAACCCGCCTAGAAGAGGGAAATACAATATTTCCACTGGGATATGCCATGTATTACCGCGCATTGCTTACTATGCTTACCACTTATTACCTACTGTGATAATCGTTTATTTGCAAATACATACCCGAAAGCTAATCCCAAAATACATGTAGTGACAGATAAAGATAATAAGTACAGGGATGTTAACATGTGATACATGTGTACTAAGATACTAATAAAGTAAAGTACTAAGATCTAGATCTACTTCTGTTGGGTCTAACAGCTTCGTTGAAGGCAGTGGAAGTCGAAATTGCCCACTTCTTCAATAACATATGGGTTCCTTGATTTTAAAAGTAGAATTGTTCTCTCTTCATCAGTAATGGTGGGAAAGCAATGATATATCTTGCACGCTTCTGCAAACAATTGATTTCTTTTATCATCAATACATGAACAACTGGAATTAGGGAAAATTTCGAAATATTTCTCTCCTGTCCTCCCAGCCGGTGTAGCCGGAGCCTTGGGGAACCGGTTCGGCTGCAGACCGGTGGTGATGGCGGGGAGTCTGGTGGCAGCGACCGGTCTCATCTCCAGCATGTTCGTCACTTCCATGGCAACCATGTACGTCACCACGGGCTTGGTTACAGGTACGTCATACATGGATACGTCACAAACACGTACATCAAAACATTCACGTCACCACGGGTTTGGTTACAGGTACGTCACATACTCACGTGTACACAGAAAACATGTACGTGTGTCATTACGGGATTGGTTACAAGTACGTTACACACACGTGCATCACACATATGAATGTCACCATCGGTGTCTGTTCACAGATACGTCACAAATGTGTAAGTCAAATATGCAAACGTCACCTCAGGTTTGTTTACAAGTACGTCACAGACATGTGAGGGTCCTCTCGGGGTATCTGCCATGTCACTGTGTTTTGCTGCTCTAAGTAAGCAAAGATTGGATATCACAATTTCCCCCAACCACCCCGACTTGATAAAGACCTACAAATAGGATTTAGGACCTGAACGGCCTAAATCTCAGATTTAATGGCATTCCCGTTTTAAAAAAAAACAACTACATAACGTTATATCATCAAAAGTTACAGATTTGTAACGTTTTGATGTGCCTGTTATGTTGCAGGCCTTGGGTTCTCCCTGATGTACACCCCGTGTATAACCATGGTGGGGCTGTACTTCAGCAGACGACGCTCCCTCGCCACGGGTATCGGCCTCTCCGGCGCAGGCGTCGGCGTCTTCGCCTTCCCGCCCATCTTCCAACTCCTCATCGACAACTACGGCTGGAAAAACGCGCTGCTGATTTTCGCAGGGATCGTGCTGAATGGGAGCGTGTTCGGAGCGCTGTTGAGACCGCTGCACTTGAAAAGCACTCTCAGACCAGTAAAGGTCGAAAACCAGGAAAGTGATCATGAAGAACAAGCAATTGGGCTGTGTAACCGTGTGTCAAACACCTTCGGGCTCTATCTTTTAAAGGACCCGTACTTTGCCGCATTCTCAGTTTGCCAGGTCCTCTTCGGTTTCGGTGCGTTTGTACCATTCGTCCACCTGGTAGCACACGCGAGAGACCTCGGGATTGAGCCTCAACCTGCGGCTTTCCTAGTTTCTGTCATCGGCATCACGGACATGTTGTCCAGAATCGGGTACGGCTGGCTGTCGGATTCAGGCCTGTTTGTTCGGATGAGGGGATACACAGTCTGTGTCGCAGGCTTCGGACTCTGCCACATTTTTGTCCCGTTCGCCCGCACCTATCCCAGCCTAGTGGCGTACTGCCTCTTCTTCGGGCTCTTCCAGGGCTGCTGCGCCTGCCAAGTGGCGGTGATACTCGCGGACATTTGCGGAGTGAAGAAACTTGGAAGTGCCATCGGCCTTTGCTACACCGTCACAGGCCTGGCGCTGCTCTTTGGACCACCCATGGCAGGTAAAGACTCGGCCTGGTATCTCTGTACCACTGGGTATAATGAGGCTACATATGTATAATTGAACAAGACAACTTATAACAAACCTTATCACATCTCTCTCTCTCTCCCTCCCTTTTCTCTTTCTTCCTCTTTCTCTTCATCCCTCCTCTCTATCTCTCAATAAGGCAACAGAATCATTAATCACAAATGATCAATTTCATATTTCTGACGATGATGGTTAGCTCTCAATGCATGTTCAAATTCCCCTCTAGGTCATTTCGCTATACATGAGTGTGCCACTTGGACGACAGTGTCTCAAAATTTTTTACGCATATTTCACTCCAGGTCGCCTGTTCGACGTAACGGGAAACTACAAAGTGTCGTTCTTCGTGTCTGGCGGGCTGGTGCTCTTGAGCCTGCTGCTGCTACTCCCCCTGGAGATCTACAGGACCGTCACCGCCGGGAAGGGCCAGCTCTCGGATCCCGTAGACGATGTGGAGAAAGATTACCGAGTGATGAAACAGACTGACAACATTGACGAGCCAGAAAATGATTCAGACATTTTGACATCAGAGATTTTCTCACCATTTATTGACATGGAAACCACTGTCTGAGTGATGATAAAAGCAAGAAAACATGCTGAAATTTGTAACGTCCAGGTTGGGAGAAGGACAATCTTTTTTTTTTAAACTTGGAATAAAACTTGGCTTGTCTCATTTCAAATATCGTTGCTATCGACTGATAGCTTCCTGAGTTATGCTGTTCAAAGTACAAACACGCACACGCACATGAACACGCACACACACACATACACACACAAACACACACACATACACATACACACACACAAACACACACACACATACACATACACACACACAAAGAGTGAGAAAGAAACAGAGAAACTTGATGAACAATTGGCTTTTAATCACGAAGAGAGGTAATCTATATCAGTCGACCCCCAGTTCTATTGCTTAAGATATAATTGTGTCATCATTCCGACCTCAAGAAGAGGAGTTTGAAGGCAGATGGAACATGAGTGCTTTTGCGTATTCTTACAGTTAGGTAACTAATGTATTTTGTAAGAGGACTTTTTGTGCCAAAAAATATTTTGATCATCACATGCGATTTTGGAATCGATGGTACCAGAAAAATAAAAACTTCACTTAAATTATCTTGCTTTTAAGACGAAGAGTGCACTTATGTCATTTTGACATTTTTTAATTTTTTTTCATTACATGAATTGGATTATTCATTTCATCTTATTCACATATATGATTTTGACATCATGCTAGACATTTCTATGAATACAAATTGTTTGAAAATCATTTGTCGCATGGAACACTTGACATACCCTTATCAAAGGAGGTAAGAAGCTCTAAAATAACTTTTTCCGCTTCATACACTTGTCTCGCGACTGATAAGGCAACCTTTGCTGTCATCAGCGTCTTTGTCCTCAACCATGTCCTTGGAAGGTGATTTTCTACACGCGTTTTCCAATCCCAGCTTGTCGACGTTCTGACGTTGCACGCTCCTTGTGCGATGGGCCTCGAGGGCTGACGCCATGATGGTGCTGCACAGGACAGCACCCCCAGCGAAGTAGAACGACACGTTGTAGTTCCCAGTTACGTCATACAGATAACCTACGTATCAAAGAAAAAAAAATTACAACAGGACGAACATAATGTAGTTTGTAGAGTGATAGATACAACATTACTAACGTTACCTGGCATAAAACTACTTTTGTGAGCATTTGAAGAGTCTAGAGTATTCCCTCTGATAATACTTTCAGTATGTAAATTCTAAACTAGCTAGAATGATATCTCAAGTTACAACATGTACAGTTGGTGTTACCTGCTAGTGGCGGGCCAAAGAGCATGGAGAACCCGCGGACACCGAAGGCGATCCCGACAGCACTCGCCAGTCTCTTCACTCCACAGAACTCCGCCAGAAACACCGCGGTCATTGTCGACAAACAACCCATGGATGCCCCGATAAAAAGGCAGCAGACTACCATCGACGGGTACGTTTGTGCAAACGGCAAGAACATCAGGCTCAACCCGAGGCAAAGACTGCACACCACGAACCCGCGGAGAAGAGGATACAGGTTCAGGTTAGAGAACCAGCCGTACCCGATTCTAGCCACGCAATCGGCAATGCCGACCACCGAGGACAGGAACGCAGCTTGCTGTGGCTCCAGTCCCATGTTTCTCGCATGCTTTACCAGATGAACAAACGGAATACCAAATCCAACTACCAGAAACATCATGATGATATTAAAGATCGTGAAATACGGCATTTTGAACAGTGAGAGACCTAGAACGTCGTACAGACGTGCTATCAGTCCGTGGTTCGTTTTCCTTGAAGACTGTACATCAGCAAGGTGAGTGTTTTTCTTTTCTTGTGTGTCTGCTTTTAGGTTTATCGGTCGTAACAAGGCACCGATCACACAGCCTTGCAAGGTGACTCCTGCCACGACAAAGAGAGAACCCCTCCACCCGTAGTTGTCAATGAGCAGCTGAAACACAGGGGGGAGGGCGAAGGCTCCAAGTCCGGATCCTGATATGCCAATTCCATTGGCAAGCGCCAGTCTTCTCTTGAAGTATCTCCCCACCGTGGTGATGCAAGGCGTGTACATGAACGACATACCAAGACCTGTGAGAAGCAACACAAAGTTTTGTAAAGTTCTAATATGTTACAGATTTGCATACTTGTATTTCCACCATGCATGTTATCTTTGCTTTGGCATCATCGGGAGCTACTCTGCTTTCTAAATCATCAGCACAGACAGACCTTCCCATTGTAATGGACATAGTGTGTCTATTAATGCATAACTGCTGATGGTGCTTATTTGTGCACATCGCGTTCAAGAAGGGTGGGAATTTAGTTTGCTGCCATTTTCGGGGATTGGCAGGGGAATTTACCTGTAATGAAGCCAGCCGTGAGGTTCATGACAGCTAGGCTGGTGACGAACATGCTGGAGAGGAGACCTGTGGCGGCCAGCAGACTCCCCGTCATCACCACCGCCCTGCAGCCGAACACGTTACACAGGGCGCCCGCAGGCAAGGCTGTTTGAAGAGGGCAGGGATACACATAATACAATGCTAAAGTTCTTCCAACAAAAAGGTATACACGGATCAAATTTTCAACGACCACCGTCACCCTCTTCTTTATTCATCAGCAGCACCATCAACATCATCATCAGCATCATCAGCATCAGCATCATCATCGGTCGACCCCGGGGGTCTTTATTAATACTTGAAAAAATTGATCCATTTTATACCTTTGTGTTGGAAGAAAGTTTAGAGTTGTACTATGATTACTCCCAACATGAGGAATATACATAATTATATATACATCATCAAAAGTGGATAATCCAGTCTCCTACTATATCACACTTCTGCACTCGAACATTCTGTATGAAAAGTGATTGTCATTCTTCTTCTGCAGAAGAAATAGCGATTGGTATCGGATCAACGTTGGCTTGGCAAGAGAAATCTATGATTTTGAAATTCAAAATCTAGTGTCAATTCTCTTGAGGATATCATAGGAAAACAGGAATCTTTAATGCCTATTCTGCCAGCCAATAAGTGACTGATGACTCCATAGATATATATGAGAAGTTCATAAACGAAAATGTAACGTATAATCTGTACGTACATCCAAACAGCATGACGGACCCCATGATGGAGCTAACCCACGCCGTGGCAGCAGCGTCCTGCCCAAACGCCTCCTGTAAGTACGGGAAGAACACTCCGAAAGACTTGAACGTCCCAACGATGAACACGTGAGTCAGGAAGCTGCCCAGGACGATGAGCCAGCCCCAGCCGCCGTCTGGAGCCTCGGGGTAGTTGTTCACAGCTCCCCTCTTAGCCATTTTGCAAACACGGAAGGCGGGCGCGACTGTGACGAAGAAGGTTTTAAAGAGTGTACACAGTCGGTGAAACAATATATATGCCATGTAGCTTTGTCGTTTGCAGTCGAATGACGGGTTGTATTACGTTTGGGCCTTTTGTTTCGGGAAAGGTAAACTTTGCAGCCACAAAAATGGTATACACTATGCTAGAAATATGTTAGAAAGGAGCTCAATCATTGTAGACTGTACGATGTTAACGGATGCCGTTTCGTAACTTATACTGATATCGACCAAAGTCCAAAAGGGCACGAAAGTACTAAGTAATTTCCTGACAAGATTTTGAACCAAATCATTTAACTTCAAGTTCACTTGGCCCTTCACTTAGTGCACCTTGACTCTTCCTTAGACTAAGTTAGAGTTGGTAACCATTTTTTACTATTGCGAGGAAAAACGCTTGAAACGGTCGAGACAAGACAGCTATTGACATATCTGCTATGGGTTCAGCCAAAATGGTAAGTGCTAGTAATTACAACAGATGTCAAACTAAACGTCAAACCAACCGTATCGGTATCTCAAAAAACCAGCTGCAATGTCCACGCCACACCTGCAGGGTCGTTGTCAGTTTCACTCTGCCATCTTTGATGTTATAAGTTCAGCTGTTGCAACCGCTGTCCTCTTTGTGACCCTACAAAGCGTGGGGCAGCCATTTTGAAAGACGTAAATAGTAACATATGTCATCAGGGGCCTAAGAAAATCATTGAGCGCGTAAACATTCGCCGATATTGATAAAAGGAAAGAAAAGCGGAAATTGAATTATTCAGTACTGAATTGATATACCTCTTACATTTGTCTTAAGAGATTCTTCATGAACAACAACAAACGAAAACTGCAGTTACTGTGGTGAACCCGTCAACTGTACGCAATTTGGACTTTGTCCCCGACCAACTTCCCAGCCTTGCGTCAACCCAGTTTGCGTCATCACACAAAGTGGCAGTGAGTAAACACTCCTGATCTAGCACACGCGAAGTGGCTAAAAAGGGGACGAGGGAGGGGGACAGACGGCGTGAACGTTGCGGTTTAATTCAGTCTAACGGTCGCAGTTCCCGAAGGTGAAATGGTTTGCCTTACTGAATATATGTACGCCATTGTTGCTCTCGAAGCAGAGGTGTTGGAGTGGCGCAACGGTTACAGCGTAACGGTTGGCCCTTTGCGATCAGAACTAGTAGGTTCCCGATCTCACGAACCTCAGTACCAGTCCAAAAATCATAGCTGACTCCATGCGAAGAATCCGCAGACTTTTTGCCTAAAGTAATATCACCACAATCTATAGCTGTAGTCAGACCCACAGGAAACTGTTTGCGTCATAGGAAGGACGTATGTCGTTTCCGTCAATATTCAAATGCTTCGAACGACATTCGAAAGCAGCATCGAATGACATTCGAACGCATCGAACCTGCCCCTTGTGACGCAAGCAGTTTTTGTGAGCCTGAATTTTTTTTAAATGACAAAAACTGACAACGTTGACGAGCTCGGGACGGATCGAGACGTTTCTACATTAAAGCTTTTTGCACCATGTATTGACACAGGAAATGCTGTCCGTGTGATCCATGCTATAAATAAGCCACATTTATATGAATGATACACAAACTTTGAAATATAGATATCACATAAATGACCCCTGAGAATACACGAGTTTCCAGTTTCGCGCCGCCATTTTAGGTCAACTTGTCATTTGGAGCACTTTCAAGCTGGGCCCCATGCACGGATACACATAGTTAAGGCTTTTGGTGCAAAAGACATGAATAAAAGCATGTCAAACCTGCCCAAGGCGACCACCCGGCGGACCGAGCAAAAACGGTCGCGATGGACAGGTGGTCGCCATGAAGAGGATTCCACTCACATGTTTCCAGGTCGAGGTTTTCAAATACAGTACGTAAATGATGAAAAAATTATGTGAATTTAGACAGCATGACCCTCACCAGGTTCAATTCTCATTGACAGAAAGATCCTACAAAAATTACATTTTCCGTTATCGATGTAATAATTGTATACCGCTACATCGTGTACAAATTTTCGTCATGATTTTGACTACAAAACGATGGTTGCCTCGATGATCTCGCAGCGCCCTCCCGCATTCACACGTTACATTGAATAGTACACACACACACGCACATCATCGAAGCTTTAAGGCCTAAGACAGATCCCTAGAAAACGCCTGCTGGTCCCAGCCTTTTTTGGGTCGCCGACCGCTGGATGAAAGGGTCAAAAAATTTTCGATCTGACAACTAAAGATGAAAACGGAACGCGTTAACGGTGTGATTTCGTCGCGCCGCGCCGCGAAGCTCTGTGCCACCGCATCGAAGGGTAAGTCAGTGCAGCAGAACGCACAGCGTCCAATAAAGGTTTGTGAGATTCATGGAAATAAAAAGAAAATAAGAATTTTGATTTTCACCAATAACTAGAGTATTCGTAAATGTTCATACACAAAATCATCGTGTTTCTAATTTACAAAGGTCAGCGGTACGCCAAATCCGGGCCGCCCGAAATCCAAGATGGCGTCGGGACCAAGGAACAACATTTCTCGCCTGATGTTTTGCCCGCCGCGAAGTCATTTTTCGACGGAATTTAGCAAGATACATCTTTGTTGAAAATACAAGAAATAGATAGTAATTTCTGTGAAATCTGACTTTTTGACGCCATGCACTACGTATTCGTTTTGAAAGTTGAGTTTAAACGGAACTGAGTTCACGTTAAACTATAAGATTACGATAGGCACAACAACATCACAAACATTTGTCTTTACAATGTTTATAGGGGGAACGTTTTATTAAAACACTTCATGGAGGAATCGATGGTATAACATTGCTATTCCATATATTTTTTATCTTATTTTTGTCCTTTGAAGTCTTGAAAACATTTCCGTGAAATCCGACAGCAAAATGATCTGATGTCACCGCACGCTTGAAAATTAGGCGACCGCCATGGGCAGGGATTGTGCTCTGTGCGGTCCCAATTCGTGGCGGTCGCGGTCGCGTTGGACGGGTGGTCGCCTTGGGCAGGCAGCTTAATGCTTGTGCCTATGGGGAAAATTTTCGGGACCGAGAAAAAGCGGTCGCCATGGCCAGGTGGTCGCGTTGAAAAGGTGGTCGCCTAGGCAGGTTTGACTGTAATCATGACTGCTGTCTTTCCCCTCAGTTGAAGTTCCACCATGAAGCTGATGGTTTTCGCCGCAATGCTCATTGAGTCTCATTCTAGAAGTATAGGAGACGAAAGCCTAGGCGAAGCTCGGGGTAAGGCAGCATGAGGCGCAGGCTTTTTAGGCCCAGGTTTGCCAGGGCAGATTGATCTAGAGCTGAGAGAGGTTGTGGAAGAGCGGGGTCGCTCATGGATGCCCTGGATAACCTGTCTGTAGTAGTCTATACATGTCATTATTTTGTTTTTCTGGGTTAATCTTTGCCCTGTGGCTGATCGTCCATCATCATCAAAAGAAGCATATCCTAACGCACATTCCAATGTAATGACTAAATGTCCAGTCCTCGGTTTGTCTGTCTATGTCTCGATTTGGCATCGTGACAACTTGGCTGATTGATAACCGTGCCCATAATTGCTGCTTGAGATGATTGTCGCCCTACATATAGTACTCAAATTACCTACCGCAGAACAATCCGGGTCCAGATGTTACAAAAGTTACACTTTGAATCAAATTCGACCGGACGAAGCAATAAGTCATGATAGCTAATCGCTCGTCCGTTGACAAAAGACATCGGAAGGTACGATCTATTTCCAAAAACTGTGGATTATTTACTTCCACTGCCATAAAATTGATCACTCTTAGTGGAAAATTCTACGTTTGTAAAGGGATTTAGTAAAAAATATCTTGCAAAGGTTGCTGAAAAAGGGTATTTTGGTGCATAATGATTTGAAATTCCTGCTTGATAGAAATGGCGTTGATGGAAAATGCCCCCCCCCCCCGGGGACGGACATAGACAGACAAACCGAGGACTGGACATTTAGTCATTACATTGGAATGTGCGTTAGGATATGCTTCTTTTGTTGATTATGAACGATCAGCCACAGGGCAAAGATTAACCCAGAAAAACAAAATAATGACATGTATAGACTACTACAGACAGGTTATCCAGGGCATCCAGGAGCGACCCCGCTCTTCCACAACCTCTCTCAGCTCTAGATCAATCTGCCCTGGCAAACCTGGGCCTAAAAAGCCTGCGCCTCATGCTGCCTTACCCCGAGCTTCGCCTAGGCTTTCGGCTCCTATATCTTCTAGAATGAGACTCAATGAGCATTGCGGCGAAAACCATCAGCTTCATGGTGGAACTTCAACTGAGGGGAAAGACGGCAGTCATGATTAGTTGGAAAATTTTAACTGCATGGACTTGGTAAACCTGAGCACAGCCAAAGCGGACAGAAACACCTTGTATGGTATTAAACAAGTAGTGCAGAGCCTGAATCCAACTGGAATTAAGAGCAGAATCTACGATCTAGAACATGTGTTCTATTCTCTTGTTCTCCCATGTAAGCGCCTATAATATTACTACATATACGTAATATGATAGTATCCCCTTAATGGGATATACAAACGCAGGCAATTCAGGATATTGGTCGTCAAGCAATGTTGCCTAGCAACGGTTGCCATGTAAATTAAAGATTATTTCATAAATGCGCTAGGTTTTTAATGTTATTGCCGGAAAATTTCATTCAAAGTGTAATGCTTTAAGTCATGTCTTTTGCACCAAAAGCCTTAACCATGTGTATTCGTGCATGGGGCCCAGCTTGAAAGTGCTCCAAATGACCTTTGACCTAAAATGGCGGCGCGAAACTGGAAACTTGTGTATATCAAGCTAATAATCGAACGTTTCGAACGACATTCGAAAGCAGCGTCGAATGACATTCGAACGCATCGAGCCTGTATCCGGTACGTTCGAACGTGTTGACTAAATCGACGTGATGCAAGCAGTTCTGGCGGGCCTGATTTTTTTCCAATGACAGAAAATGACAATGTGGACGAGCTCGCAATGGCCAATCGAGACGTTTTCACATTTAAGCTTTTTGCACCATTTATTGACACCGGATATACTGTCCGTGCGATCCATGCTATAAGTAAGCCACATTAATAACAATGTTATACAAACTTTGGAATATAGATATCACATAACTGACCCCCGAGAACATCAAGCTAATAACTAACCGTTCCGATTGAGGACATTGACACCAGAACCTATAATTTTACCACTTTTTCATCAAAATATTGTTGACACGTCTGACTTAATTCTGATGCTTTGCATTCTTTAAGGTAGACGGAAGGTCTGTTGCAGATGAATGTTTTTAGTATATTGGGAATATATCATATGTAACGTTAACTGTTTAAAAATGTAGTGATCAGATGACCAAATTGAATAATTTGCTGTGCCAGGCGTATACTAATCATCAATATACAAGGCACTGTGCCAGGAAAAAAAATGTCCAAGTTTTTGGAGACCACCAATATTCATCATGAAATATGTCCATGGAATAAGAATGAACGTTTTAGTGCATGACATCATACCCTGTAACGTCATGAGTTTTCACGTTCGTCAAAGGATAAAAATCGGGGAAAGTTGTCCAACCATTGCCTCCATTTTCACCCTACAAAAGACCGATTTTCGTGACTTATACACTCGTCTCGCGAATGATAAGAAGATCTTTGCTGTCATCGAAGCCTACTTCCTCGGCTTTGTCCTTGGAATCTAGGATTTCACTTTCATTGGACTTTTCCGATCCCAACATGTCGGAGTTTTGACGTTGCACGCTCCTTGTGCGATGGGCCTCGAGTGCTGACGTCATCAAGGTGCTGAACAGGACAGTACCCCCCGCGAAGTAGAACGAGACGTTGTAGTTCCCAGTGACGTCATACAGATAGCCTACGTATCAATACAGAAATTACAACAGTATGTATATAATGTAGTTTGTAGAATCATAGATACAACTTAAGTGAGCATTTGGATTCTAAATATGCTTGTCTAAAGTATTATCTCTTTTGACATTTTCCCCATGTAATTCTTAGCTACCTTGAATGAGATCATGTTAAGTATTTCAACGTTGCTACAGTCATGACAGTTGATTTACCTGCGAGTGGCGGGCCGAAGAGCATGGAGAACCCACGAACACTGAAGGCGATCCCGACAGCACTCGCCAGTCTCTCAACTCCACAGAACTCCACCAGGAACACTGTAATCTTCGTGGCCAAACAGCCAGTAAATACTCCAATAAAAAGGCAGCAGACTACCATCGACGGGTACGTTTGTGCGAAAGGCAAGAACACCAGGCTTAGCCCGAGCCCCAGACTACACACCACGAACCCGCGAAGAAGAGGATACAGACCCAAGTTAGAGAACCAGCCGTACCCGATTCTAGCCACGCAATCGGCAATGCCGACCACCGAGACCAGGAACGCGGCTTGCTGTGGCTCCATTCCAACGGTTCTAGCATGCTTCACCAGATGTACAATTGTAATACCGGAGCCAAGTATCAAAATCATCATGATGATATTAAAGATAGTAAAGTAAGGCATTTTAATCAGTGAGAGGTCTAGGGCACCGCACAGGCGTGCCATTAGTCCGTGCTTCGTTTTCCTTGACGGTACGTGAGTGTTTTTCTCCTCATGAATGTCTGCCTTAAGCTGTATCGGTCGTAACAAGGCGCCGAAGACACAACCTTGCAAGGCGACTCCTGCCACGATGAAGAGAGAACCCCTCCACCCGTAGTTGTCGATGAGCAGCTGAAACACAGGGGGGAGGGCGAAGGCTCCGGCTCCGGATCCAGACATTGCAATGCCATTGGCAAGCGCCAGGCGTTTCTTGAAGTATCTCCCCACCATGGTGACGGAAGGCACGTACATGAACGAGAAACCAAGACCTACCAGATGAAGAAACACAACAATTCTCCCGTCAACATTCAAATAGATCATCGTAACGTTTTTGACATGACCCAGTTCAGTGAGAAAACTGCCAGCGCGTCATAGGGGCCATGGGTCATTTCAGTCAAGATTCGAACACGTACTGAGGATCTGGATTCACGTTCGACGCGTTCCGATGTCGTTCGACGCGTTCGAATGTCGTCCGAAGAATTAGAATGTCGTTCGAAGAGTTCAAATTTCCTTCGACGGGTTCCAATGTCCTTCGACGCGTTCGAATGTCGTTCGACGCGTTCGAATGTCGTTCGACGCGTTCGAATGTCGTTCGAACGTTGACTGAAATGACGTGCACCCTCCCTGTGATGCAAGTAGATTTTGTGGGATTGACCATTGCTGCAGATTGTGGTGTAAATTACGGAGATCATAGGTTCATCAAATCAGGAGTAGGTAACTAATAGACCGATCCCAAAGCCACGCCCCCTGTTCGATTTCGAACACCTCCGTCAAAAACAGGGTTTGACGGACCAAACATGGCCGCCGTGGCTAAGTTGAAAATAATGCCACTGACTTCGGTTTAGCTTTTGTGGCACTGAAACCCTTTCAGAGCGGGCCAAATAAGAATGCTATGTCTTCTTTATTGAAGGGTGTATCCACCGGGTAGAGTTGTTTAAGGAGGGGGTAGATGTAGCTGCGGTGAGAGCGTTATGTTTTCGGTCAATGTTAAAGCGGTATGCGCCGCATAGTTTTCCCTTGTCGGTTGGCATCAGCGCCCAGTTTCTGACAAGCAGCCGATGCACGTGTAAAACAAGGTTCATATATCTGTGACAGGGTTCCCACTGTATTGACTGCATGCATAACAGCTGCATAGTATTTAGTAACTAAGAATTAAAATGCATCCTTTTACTTCCCTGTTCACTTTCACGTTAACCAGTTTCACACACCACCACTGAGTAACTGAAGAGACGAAACTCTGCGCTAGTGGACTTTGTAGTAGTCAGCATGTGGCTCAAGCTTCCTCTCCTTGAGTGCCCGATCTATTTTCTTTTTAAATTCGTTTTGGTTCTAAGCATGCATTCAACCAAAACAGTGGAAAACCTGTCCCAGATATACGTACCCTGCTTTACACGTTCCATTTCTGCCCCGCCAACGCTGTTTTTGACGGAGGTGCTCTGAATAGAACAAGGAGTTCTATAGGTCTTCTATTCGTTCGATATGGTATTCGACAGGATCGGTCTATTTACCTGTGATGAAGCCAGCCGTTAGGTTCATGACCGCTAGGCTGGTGACGAACATGCTGGAGAGGAGACCTGTGGCGGCCAGCAGACTCCCCGTCATCACCACCGCCCTGCAGCCGAACACGTTACACAGGGCGCCCGCAGGCAAGCCTGTTTAAGATAAACAACTATTAGACATTTTTGTAACGCTTATTAACATCAAAACCAGAAAGCATAACGGTGTGGTCGATGCCAGACGCAGAGAATGGAATACAATCTGTACGTACAACCTGTACTTACACCCAAATAGCGAGGCTGCCCCCATGATGGAGCTGACCCACGCCGTGGAAGCAGCGTCCTGACCGAACGTCTCCTGTAAGTACGGAAAGTACACTCCGAACGACTTGATTGTGCCGACCATAAACGCATTTGACAGGAAGCTGCTCAGGACGACAAGCCAGCCCCAACCGCCGTCTGGAGCCTCGGAGTAGTAGTTTACTGCTTTCTTGTTAGCCATTGTGCAAAGTCGAAACGTTGGCTGTGAAGGAAAAAAACGGCGGTTTTCAAAGGAGGGTCTGTACGGGGGCACCTAGTGTTAAATACAGTACAGGAGGACCACCTCTTAACCACGTAACTGTCCGAAACTATATTCATTGCAAACAGTTTACATGACAGACAACATAGAAAAAAAACAAGTTGAACATATATGTAACTTAACACACACATTGAGCGACCGTGCAGCGACCAAAATTGAATCTGTTTTTCCCTTGATTTCATCATTCAAACATGATGCAATAGGTAAAGGTATACCTGAGAAGACAACAAAGCACACAAAACGTAACATAAATTCGTTCTTTATCTCTGGAATTCGTTCAGTGATCTGTGAAATCTTTGGTCGCTCATAAAAATTTGCTGACATTTGACATTTTGGTCGCGCTGAGAGCGCGCAAGGGTCGCCGTAGAAATTCCACTTGAGCAGGTTTTTCTGAGTTCGGCGCTCTCACGGGCGCTCTGGCCAATTTTAGGTCGCCGTGAGAGCGCGGCGAGAGCGCCGTCCAAGTGGAATGGGGGTAATAGTGAGCAACAACAACACATGAAAGCTACTGGGGAAACAAAGTGTGAACTTTTCAACTCTGACTTACCCTTGTGTGGCCTTTGAACGTTGGTTTGCTGCCAACTGAGGTTAGTCACCCCAGCCTTGCGCTGACCTGGCTTGCGTCGATACAAAATGGCTGCGTTCGTGGGATAAACACAGCTTGGCGATCATTCACTCCTGGTGCACGGGAGGTGGCAACAAGTGGGGATCCTGCGGGGTGAACGTTGCGGGTCCAACTCACGGAAGGTATGATATGACTCTATGGTAGTACGACTTAAATGGTGCGTTCCGGGCAGGGGTTGAATGGGCAGCTCGCTACCGTTCTCTAATTGACCCACTCAGTCTAGACTGTGAATTGTAGACGGCCCTGTGCCACTAATCGCCAACGAGAATCAAGGCCCCGAGGCAGAAATCACAGAGATCACACTCTTCATGACCTAAAAACTAGGGTAGTAGGGCAAGTAACGGGCCCCAGGATGGACACTGCGTAATCATGCCATCATCACAGTCGCGTCAGCCCTTACGAAAATACTAGTATTTAGCCTAGCTAGTAACTCCTTCCCCCGGCAGGTAATTCGCCTTCATCGTAGAGGGTAACGATCCTCCCCTTCAACCTATGCTTGGCAAGCATGGCTGACTCAATGGCTTGCTGGTTGTCACCATTACCCTGATCTCACTGCGAGGAAGACACAGTGGACCTGAAATCTTAAAGAAAGACGCCAGTTCTGAAAGAAATGACCACAGTAAGATTGCTCAATGAGAACCACCCCTTGCTCAATGGCATGATTGATGAGAACCACCCCCTCATGACCCTGTACCGTTAAGTAGGACAATTTTAGGCCCCAGGGCGTCAACACTGCGGAATCATAACACCGGTACCACCACAGTCCTGACAGCTTGTATGAAAGTAAACATCACCCCATCCCCCTCCACCGGGTAATCCACCTTTACAATGATTTGAATTGATAAGCAATACGTAGAACAAAATATCAACACAATTTAGATGCATATGTATATTCTACTGCAAGTTGCTTTGAATAACGGCGGCCGACGTCCTTAAATGCCCTTCTGGACTTTGACCCGTGGCGGTAAATGCGATTGTACACGCTAACACTACTTCAATAAACAAATGGCTTTTAGATATGCAAGTGGTTGTCTATTATACCCTGAATAAGGTTGTATGCAATAAAAAACGTACAAAACTCAGCGAAATTGTCATTTTTGGAACACAGATTGGATAAAAGTCAGATCTCATATCTCCGCGAGATAAGAGTTTTCCTCAATTTTTTCCTTCATCTTGTGTCATTGATTATGCAAATAAGGTTGTAATGAGCATAATATATTTCAGTTGATGCATGTATTGTTTGTTTAAAAGTCCTATTCTTTGGTAGAATTTCATTCTAACATTTTGTCACTAAGTATGCAAATGACTTCAACATTTACATAATTTATGCACGATGGGGTTTTCCTTTCTGTCCATCATAGGCCATCACGCCCACCCCACCTACAATATGGCTAGAAGAAGAAATGTGCAGTACCGCGAAGAGCCGCCAGACGGCGGTTGGGGATGGTTCATCGCGCTGAGCCTCTTCCTGTCTCACGTGTTCATCGTCGGGACGATGAAGTCGTTCGGAGTGTTCTTCCCGTACTTACAGGAGGCTTTCAGCCAGGACGCCGCTTCCACGGCCTGGGTCAGCTCCATCCAGGGGGCCGTTATGTTGTTTGGATGTAAGGTGTAGCGTTAACTCTCATAACTGTGGAATTACTGTAAATGCAGAAATGTTCGCGGTGGTTGTATGTTGTATGCGGTTTTTGCGAACTTAAAGCCACCGCAAACATTTTTGTCCAATACTGTAGCAGTATGTTACTATGGCGCTGCCGCGAACGTAAAACCACCGCGAACACTCCATTTTCGCCTTAGCGCGAAATAAAAACCACGCGAACTTAAATACATTACAGTATCAGACATTAGACGTTAACACAAATTGAATAGTATTACGCGTGTTCGTTGTTGCCAACTTCCTCCCCTTCTTCAATGACATTCTACGATTTTCCTTCAAAATCCTCTGAGGACGAATGATATACACGATCTCTTATCGTGTAACGTTAGCAAACTGTCTGCCATGCACGGTACTGTCTTGCAGGATACCGCTGAATGCCACATGTGACATTAAATATATAATATAGATTAAGATGTGTGAACATTTTGAAAAATAAAGATGCTAAATTCTCTTTTTACTGGTATTAAATTCAATACAATCGGATATGGAGTATCAATTTTACTCTCTATTTTGCTCCAGCCTTGCCTGCGGGCGCCCTGTGTAACGTGTTCGGCTGCAGGGCGGTGGTGATGACGGGGAGTCTGCTGGCCGCCACAGGTCTCCTCTCCAGCATGTTCGTCACCAGCCTAGCGGTCATGAACCTCACGGCTGGGTTCATCACAGGTAAGTCACACCTAACGTTACCTACTTCTGATATGATGAACCTATTGTTTTCCGAAAATCAGAGCAGTCTCCACGCCTGTTTGGAGATCAGACATGGAGTTCGCTATACCATGCGAACTCCATGCCTGATAGTTTGCAAACTTTGAATCGAAACTGATATCACCACAATCTATTGTCATATTCAGGCCAGTAAAAACTACTTGCATCGCAGAAAGGACGTAGTACGCAATTTCTGTCAACTTTCGAACGCATCGAACGACATTCAAACGCATCGAACGACATTCGAACGCGTCGAACGACATTCGAACGCGCCGAATGAGATCAGAACGCTTCGAACGACATTCGAAGGGCTCCAACGAAAATCGAACGCCTCGGTCGCATATTCAGAACGTTCGAATGTGTTTCAATATTAACAGAAATTCGAATGGTTCATGGAACACTTACCATAGTCTCACCGTCTCTCTATTTCTTGCTCTTCTTCCATTGCAGGTCTAGGCTTCTCGTTCATGTACACACCTTGCATCACCATGGTGGGGAGATACTTCAAGAAACGCCTAGCGCTCGCCAATGGCATAGGATTGTCTGGATCTGGAGTCGGATCCTTCGCCCTCCCCCCTGTGTTCCAACTGCTCATCGACAACTACGGGTGGAGGGGTTCCCTCTTCATCGTCGCAGGGGTCGCCTTGCAAGGCTGCTTTTTTGGCGCCTTGTTACGACCGATCAACTTGAAAGCAGACATCGATGAAATGGATGATGCCAAATTATCTGATACACCAACATCTAGGAAAACGAATCAAGGATTGATAGCACGCCTGTGCGGTGTCCTAGACCTTTCCCTGTTCAAAATGCCGTCTTTTGTTGTTTTCAATATGGCCATGATATTTCTGGTAGTCGGCTACATCATTCCTTTTGTTCATCTGGTGAAGCATGCTAGAACCATCGGAGTGGAGCCACAGCAAGCCGCGTTCCTGGCCTCGGTGGTCGGCATTGGCGACGGTGTGTCAAGAGTCGGGTACGGCTGGTTCTCTAACCTTAATCTGTATCCTCTTCTCCGCGGGTTCGTGGTGTGTAGTCTGGGGCTCGGGCTAAGCCTGGTGTTCTTGCCGTTCGCACAGACGTACCCGTCTATGGTAGTCTGCTGTCTTTCTATCGGACTGTTTGCCGGGAGCATTTCAACCCAGACGTCGGTGTTTCTGGCGGAGTTCTGTGGAGTCAAGAGACTGGCGAGTGCTGTCGGGATATCCTTTAGCGTCCGCGGGTTCTCCTTCCTCTTCGGTCCGCCACTGGCAGGTAAATCAACTGTTTAACGTCATCTATGTGCACGTGAGGAAAACAATGTCGAAAAGACTTATAAAGACATATTTCTCTATGGTCTTTTAAAAAGATTTTATACGCCATTTCCGAACAAGAGGACTTGCCAAAAACTTTCGATCAGTCCTGGTCTTTCTCAAGTTGAAATGACCCGAAGCCTATGTCACGTGTCCTGAAAGGAAGTGTGACGTCAGCAAGGGGTCAAAGGTGCCCGGCAGTCGGTGTCGGCCCCCGTCTCGCCCGAGGGATGGTCGATGAGGTCTATAATTCAAATGCTCGCAAAATCCTTGCAAATACTATTCTACAAAAGTAAGCCGTTGCGTTTGTAATTTGTTCCTTTTGTTTTGGTACGTAGGTTACTTGTATGACGTCACTGGGAACTACAACGTTTCGTTCTACGTCGCGGGGGGTGCTGTCCTGTGCAGCACCTTAATGACGTCAGCACTCGAGGCCCATCGCACAAGGAACGTGCAACGGCAGAACTTTGATATGCTAGGCTCGGAAGACTCGAGTAAAATAACGCATTCAAAAGACATAGCTGAGGACATAGACTTCGATTACAGCAGATATGTTCTCATCGTTCGCGAAACGAGTGTATGAATCACTAAAGTCGGTCATTTTGTAGGGAGAGAATTAAAGCAATAGTTTGAATACCGCCCTGGATTCTCTTTGTTATTTGTTATTTTTGAATACCGCCCTGGATTCTCTTTGTTTTCAAAGCAATGGAAATAAAATTATGATGCACATGACCTTTACAATGGCATCTTGTCATTACACTACATTCATATATGTGGTGACCAGGCCCTGCAGCTCTTGGTTTATAATGTAACCGAACACCACAGGGTGTCTGCTACTTTCAGTAACCATGGTGACAGCCGTCTGGTCCAGGTCGTTGAACTTATTTGTTTGCCAGTTTGGCCGAAAAGGAAGAAGAAACATAGCAGAGTAGAGTAGAGTAGAGTAGAATTTTCGGTCAGGTAGGACTGCTCCAGTTTAGACCGCTCTTCATTGTTGAATTCCATTTCACTCAACTGTCATGGTGGGTTTGTGTGGATGTTCCAAAGCTCTGTGGTTGTACTTTACAGGGTGAACTTCCATGTACCTGTCGAATCTGGCTTTGAAGGCATTAACTGAGGGAGCGTTGATCACTTCTTCTGGGAGTCGATTCCACCAGGGGACCACCCTGTGCTTGAAGAACAGCAACAGCAAAAACAATACTTTTCCCTTCAGTGAAGGAAAACATGGAAATGGTTGACGATCTTGGCGACTCCCTCCCCCCTGACCATGACATGCCACTAGCAACGGGACCACCGTGATCTGGAAAGATTTATTCATGCTGGGCATCTAGTTGGGGCCAGGCGTCATAATCGAACGATGCATAAACGAGGGCAGCTATATATATAGATAGCGAGGACCGCCACATGACCTTTGCCACTGTGACCCGGATGTATCCACTATACACCTTTTCCCCCTGAAAGTAAGGTATGCTGCCTCTGTCTTTTTTGGTTTTTGTATTGTAAGGTCGTGTCATTATTAGTCAACAAATTACTGTGCTCTGATGATGACCAGTATAACGTTACGTTTACAGCTGATTCGACCCGAGGAATATACACATACTTGACCTAGATAAAACCGATCGCAAGAATTGACTAGGTCAGGAGGTTTGCATATCACTGGTAAAAATCTCTGGAAAAATCTGTTCACTTGTATCATATTCCTGGCTCATCTTCATGTAAGAAGAAACATAGAACAAGTAGAGAAATATTCAATGTACTTCTATCATGCCCTGACTCTGTATCTGTCTACCGAGGCCAATACATATATAATGCTATACAAAAGAGGAGCCGTGCCATCATGTGAAACTTATCATTCCATTATCTTATATATCGAGTAATGATGTTAGATTAGTACACTAGTATAAATAGTCCGTAGTTTTTGATATTCCATGTTATTTGACATATATTGTACCTGATGTAGCCGTGGCGACTAACGAAGGGAGTTTTTGCTTGATATTACATATACTGAAGGGAAAGTATATGTAATATCAAGCAAAAACTCCCTTCGTTAGTCGCCACGGCTATACCTGATGCAATAGTTGTGCAATAAACTTGACTTCCCCAGGAGTGCCATCTCAAGCTGTGACACGGTCAACGGTCAACAGTCAACTGTCAACGGTCGAGATCTTCTTGCTGAAATAGGACTGAGGAGTGAGGGTGCTTAACCAAGTAAGACAGTGATCGCGAGAATATGGACTCTGAACAGGTTAGTACATTATTTACCTGACTGATACATAGCACAAATCACATGAGTACGTTCTAAGATTTGGCAACAGAGAACGAGCAACAACAAGCCCATAGCACGTCCAGGTCAAAATATAGAAAAAACGGAAGTTCTGCCGCAGTACCAAGGTCATGTACCAGGGGGCCCAAAATCAACCTTGACCTTCGTCTCGCCAACACCTACAGACATACCAAATATCATCATAATCCATTGAGAGGTTCTTGAGTTATGCTGACTACAATAATCCGGAAACACAAACAGACACACACACACACACACAGACACGCACTGACACACCCAAAACTATATCTCCATTTTTCATGGAGATAACAATGGCTAAGGTTGTTTTGAATGATTCTGTATCATTCTGTATAGCCGGTATGACGGCCCTTCGGCGTGAAGCCCCTGTCGCATGTATCACACATCCAGGCTCTCCCACTTCCAAACCAAGGTCGGCGCTAAATAAAGCCTCAGAGCTGGGTTAGGAGCAGCCTGGAATTGGGTCAACAGCATATATCATTATTATCTCTATGAAAAATGGGAGATATAGTTTTGGGTGTGTCTGTCTGTGTGTTTGTCTGTGTGTTTTCCGTACTACTAGTACTGTAGTCAGCATAACTCAAGAACCTCTTGATGGATTACGATGATATTTGGTATGTGGGCGGGTGTTATGAAGCCGAAATTTACGGTCGATTTTTACGGTCGACTTTTGGGCCTCCTGGTATGACCTTGATACTGCAGCAGAACTTCCGTTTTTGTATCTTTTGACCTGGATGTGCTATGGTCTTGATTTTTGGGTGGTAGATAGCTTGTGATGTATTAAAGAAGTGGTGTAGGTTTGGCCTCCCTAGGAGCTTGCAATTGTTGTACACTGAAGTCCAACATTGCGTACAAAGAAATCGATCTATGTCGGCGCTCAGGCTAGGCTAGGCGAATATAGGAGTTGCACATGGCAACAGACATGGAAAATGTAGGTCTCTCTCTCATGGTTTAATCTCGAAAATCTTTAGGTTTAGATGCTACATTACTAATATCCCGAAAATCGTCTGTTAAGAAGTCAAGTGAACGCTTGACATAACTGTTGTAAAATTACTTTTATTTCCGTCCTTTGATAGACAGAAACATCGTCCTACGACAACTTCAACGCCAAGAGCTACTTGAAGAATAATTACCGCATGAGGCCTGATGGGATACCTGACTCTCACGAGGACTGGATGCCGTGGCTCCTCAACAACCTGAAGGACACCTTCGCGGGGGGTAAAAAATTCTACACCACTGTATGAAATATTAGTTGTTTTCTTGTGGTATATTTGAAATGTTTCCAAAAACACACATAAACAAGAGATAGTGAGAAATTCTTCCTCTGTATGACAAAATAGGCCTCCGTGAAAACGGAGTTATTTTTTCGGTCTGCGTGTTTGCTTGTCTTGGTGTGTGTTAGTCTCCAAGCAGACCTACGGGTTGCAAAGACCGTATCCAACTGGCAGAAGGAGCTTTTATAGCAGACTAAGTCAGTATTGCACTGATAAAGATGACAGACAGTCATTGAAACGTCGGCTCTTGCATCGATCGTAAAACACTTGGTTGTGAATGAAAAGAACCTTGCTATTCGGTATTGGTTCTTTATTAACTTTGTTCTCTGCATACACACTAATACGTGCTTACTGCTCTACAGGTAAGCTGTCCGGAGAGAGTCTGCTGGATGTGGGGACCGGACCTGCCATCCACAACCTGATCTCAGCAGCCCCGTACTTCCCTAACATCACGTGTGCAGAGTTCTGCCAGGTACGTGTCAAAGCAAAGTTGTCTGTTTGTGCCTTTCCCAAGGACGCAACATGTAGCCAGGAGTCGAAACCATGACCTCTAAGTAGGGTGCGTAGTCCAGTGGTTAGCGATCTTGCCTCTGGAACTAGAAGCCCCGGGTTCGATCCCGGCTGTGTCGCTCACCCGACATGCACGCTACCGGAAAGGGTCGCAGTCCTAAGGACGGGACGTTAAGCCGTGGTCCACTGTTCATTGTGCTTGTCGAAAAGAGCTAGGGAAAATTCCCCGGTACAATGAACCTGTAAATTCTGTACATAGCGTCTGTCTTCTCTGTCAGGACCAGTGGAAGATTAGCTCATCTGTTCATTGAGTTCATTTGAGTTAAACTGGTTCGAGATCACTTTCGCTTTCCGCTAGCGCTATAGCCAAACCACTCCACTCCACAATGATGAAAAGATGCATGTTCTTGATCGTCTCGCAGGAAAACAGGGAAGAGATTGAGAAGTGGGTTCGCGGAGAGGAAGATGCGTTCGACTGGAACCCTTTCATCAAGTATGTGTGCGGACTGGAAGGGGAGGGGTGAGTACCACTGTGTCTTGTTTTTCAAAGAAGAACCGGCAAACATTTGATGACACGTCAGGAGCTACGTTGAACTTGAAAAGAACAAACATACGCGTACAAACGAGTCGGGGTCCTTCCATGAATAGTTTCATTGATTATGATAACCTTTATTGTACATTCATGCCTAATCACGGGCTAAGCACAGGCATATAGATACAAAATACATGGTAACGTTCATATAATGACGCTGAAGGGATTTCTTGGTGGCGTGATTATCTTCAGTTGGTAAATCACAAGAGAACAAAGGTCTTTGTACATTCTACAACTAAGTTTTCAACTATCCGATGCTTCAGTGACAGTCTGTCACGTTCCCTGGGGCAATACCGACTTGTTCTACTTCGCACTGCAGCTAGGGGTCGCTGCTGCACTGTGAAGAATACGGTCCCAAACGTGACTGACTTTATATCCCCCCTCATCATGGCTAATGACTGGAGCAGATTCGTGTTGATTGGATCATCTTTGGCTTGATATGCCTTAGCTATTTTTTCTAAAGTGTGAGCAATACTTTTTAGCTATGTTTGATGCAGTGTCTGTTTTCTGACTTTATCAGCAGTGCCTGGGAGACTCGCCAGGTGGCGCTACGGGACGCCATCCAACAGGTGGTGTTCTGTGACGTCAGTGAAGAGAACCTGCAGGGGGCGTTGAACGGCGGACCGTATGACGTCGTCAGCAGTATCTTCACTTTGAATTCAGTAGCGAAGGACAAGTAGGTGAACAGTATAACTTGCAGGGTTAGGAATTCAGTTTGTGAATAGGTACACTGGCCTGAGTGTCATACTGTTTAGTTCCAGGCTCTACCTTCACCGAACCTGGAACTAACACGCACCTAACATAGAAATTCTAAAGTCCATAGAAAAAGGAGACTGTAACCAAAACCTAATTACAAACCTTACTCCTGACTTATGGTAAAAATAGGCGATTATTGGTGTTAACGTCTCTCCTTCAGCTGTCTAGTGACTGCTACTCTTCCAAGAGAGGAGGTACATACTCACTCACTCACTCTCTCCCATAGCTTAGTCAGCCGTCGGTGCAGCATGGATCTCAGTGAAAGCTTTCCACTGCTGGTGGTCTTCCGCCAGTCTGGTCATCTGGCTGGCTGAATGACCGGTCCACTCCTTTAGATCTGTGATCCATGACCGACGGGGACGTCCCCGCGGCCGCCCCCCCCGCTTTTCCCTGAAGGATTGTGTGTGCAAGAGTGCCTTTCGTCTTAGACACATGCCCGAACCACTGCAGTTTTTTTCTTTTACATACAGCATAGATTAAAAGTGATATAGGCGTAAATTAAAAGTAACTAGACTAAGTATTCGTGTTTCGTCTGTCAAGAGGTCTCTATACATTACATAGAACCTCCTTGGTCATAGTGACTTTTAAGAGTATGAATAAGAACATATGTGTGGGAAACATTGGGTGAAACTTCATGTTTGAAGAATTGCAAAAACGCACAGTTTGACTCCGCATTGTAACTGTTCCTTATTTCCCCCAGTATAACCTCCTTGCTTTTAGCAAAATGAAAATAAAATATATCTCTATGTATCTATATGAATATATATCTATATATATCTATATCTATATAAATATATATCTATATCTCTCTCTCTCTCTCTCTCTCTCTCTCTCTCTCTCTATATATATATATATATATATATATATATAATGTATAGTACTAATTACAAGTTACTTAATACATATATGTAAATTACTAAATACATATATATATACATATATATATATATATATATATATATATATATATATATATATATATATATATATATATATGTTTGTATGTATATGTCTATGTATGTGTATATACATATATATATTCTTGTATTTCCAGGGCTGATTTTGACAGGATCGTTTCCAACGTGAGTTCCCTGGTGAAGCCAGGCGGGACGCTGATCCTCGTCTGTGACTTGGAGGCTACTCACTACACTGACGGGAGAGTGTCCTTCCCGGTCACGTACCTGGAGGCTGCTTACATCCGCCGGGCCGTCAAGAACAGCGGTTTCGTGGATCTGAAAGACGACATTCTGTTATTCAGGAGCATAGAGGGATTGAACTGGGATGGCACTAGTTACATGTACCTCACTGCACGCAAGTCCTCAGAGTAACATGCCAATATTTTGTGGGCACCAAAACATGGACATGCAAGTGTAGGCAGGCCTCGCACAACCTACATACAGCAACTGTGTGAGGATGCAGGCTGCAATTTAGAAGAACTGCCAAGAGCAATGGAGGACAGGGAGGACTGGAGGAGGAGGGTGATGTTTATCCGTGACACTCTCACGACATGATGATGATGATTTTGTAGGTAACAAAAATTAGAAAAGACAAACAAAAAATAAAAGTTTAATAAAGTGAAGGCTTACAAAAAAAGACGAATGTCTGATAAAGTGAAGGCTTTACAAATCAAGTGTTTAATGATAAAGTGAAAGGAGAATAAGCTCTGTTTGTTTGTTTGTTTGGTATGGTACTTTGCAGGGTTCTAAAACAAGTCACATACATATAAAAAATGTAATGTACCTACAGTTTATGGACTATTGCATGTCAGGTGCAGGTAGACATAAGAAATGCCTTGAAGTTCGTAAGTTAAGTTTTACCTGCACTAACCTATATATACCATGTACAAGTTAGGTGTAACTAGACATAAAAAATACCTTCGTAAGTCAACTTTTACATGTACATGTACTAACGTATATATACCATGTACAAGTTAGGTGAAGCTAGACATCAGAAATACCTTTGTAAGTCAAATTTTACCTGCACTAACCTAAATATACCCAGTAAGAGTTAGGCGCAGGTAGACATGAGAAATACCTGCACAGCTTAAACTTTTCCTGAACCTACATTATATATACCCAGTTCATGGACCTGTGTATGTGCGACCCGGATGTATATACCTTGAAAAGGTATTTTGTCATTACACTACAAGAACAAATATTCACAACAAGCATATTTTCCTTAATTTTCGAAGAATTGGGAGCATCAGAATTCTATGATATGCGCCAGCTACCGATTCCTCTTTGCTGTGAAAGATATCTCTTAAAGGTTTGAAAACACAACCAGAGCTTTTGATTTTGATATACCAAAGTATCGAAATGGAACACTTGTTTTTGTCTCAGCGTTAATGACAATTACGGTATGACAGAAAGATGTGACGTCAACTCGCGTGATTCAGCCGATTAGCTTAAAGGCACCCAGAGCATTTTATGAGGCTTGAAGCTCGAATTTAAAAAAACCTCCAATTTCTGTTCATTCCTACACATAGTAAGTTCCAATAACACTATACCATTTAAATATCGACATTAAAGGAGCAAAGATACGATGTCGCAGTGTGTGGTGAGAACTGATAGAATATCCCAGCCCTAATAGACTGATCCTGACTGTTCAATATTTCCAGTTTTCAAGACTCATAAAACGCTCTGGGCGCCTTTAAGACCGATAGAAGAAATCAGGCCTTCTCAATAACACTTTGAAAACCTGGATATCTATACAGAATACAGCACGATGTATTCCGTATCGCCCGAGGTACCAGTCCGACCGCTGGTAGGATTGCTCGTCCTGAAGCGTGGCGACCAGATTAAGACTAGAATAGATACTAGAAAGATGCAATTTGCAAGCAAATACATAATGTACCTTCACATGGTCTAGCCTATATCTAGCAAAATACCGCTCTATTTATTCTTACTCATACACATTCATATATATAATATGGTGACAAGCCCCCCCCCCCCCCCCCCCCCCCCAGCACTTGGTTCCTTCTACTTTCAGTAACCATGGTGACAGCCTTATTGTCCAGGTCGGTGACCTTATGTGTTTGGAATGGACGAAGAAACATAGCAAAAACAATATGTTTCCCCTCCTGTGAAGGTAAACATAAAAATGGTTAACGACCTTGGCGACCCCTTCCCCTATAACCATGGCACGCCACATGATACCTGGATCTGGATAAATGCTGGGCATCTAGTCGGGGTCAGGCGTCCAGGGGGACAGGTTCGACAGGTCTCGAGGACACCACAGGACCTTTGCCACTGCGACCCGGATTCATCCACTTTATGCTTTTGACCCCGAAAGTAAGGTATGCTGCCTCCATCTTCCCTTTCATGAAAGGTCAGTGAAGTTTATAGCTTGCTGTTACAAATAGAACCACTATTAGGCCGTAGACTTGGTCAACAAATTACTGTGCTATTATGATGATCAGTATACGTTTGCAGCTGATTTGCCAAGAGGGATATGCACATCAATAACATACTATTAGGTAACACCGATTGCATTTGCACTTAAGTAGGTCAGGGTATTTGCATATCACTATAAATCTCGGTACAAGCCTCTGTCCAGTTGTCTTACTAGTATCTTCCTTGCACAACAAATGCAGGAGTGTCATCTCAAGTTGTGTATTCAACGCCGGTCGAGATCTACTTGCTGAAATAAGGATCAAGTAACAGAGTAAGACCACCGATCGCGAGAATATGGCATCTGAACAGGTTAGTACATTCTTCATCTCACTAACACGAATTAACATGTGTGAGTACATTACGCAATTTGACAGCAGAGAACGAGCTACAATGGATTAGGTTGCTATAAATACACGAAAAGGCGTATTGTGTCTGTAGATAATTACCTCGGTTTGTTCATTTTTGGGATGGTCAGCTATGTATGGCTCCCAACCATGGTCTGGAGAAGGTCGGGAGGCCATGGTCGGCTATGTGTGACGGGCTTAACTCCCAACCATGGTCTGGAGAAGGTCGGGAGGCCATGGTCGGCTATGTGTGACGGGCTTAACTCCCAACCATGGTCTGGAGAAGGTCGGGAGGCCATGGTCGGCTATGTGTGACGGGCTTAACTCCCAACCATGGTCTGGAGAAGGTCGGGAGGCCATGGTCAGCTATGTGTGACTCCCAACCCTGGCCTAGAGAAGGTCGGGAGGCCATGGTCGGCTATGTGTGACGGGCTTAACTCCCAACCATGGTCTGTAGAAGGTCGAAGGCCATGTTCGGCTATGTGTGACAGGTGATTTTAACATCAAAAGTCTTCAGCTTTAAATAGGTTCCAGCATGCTAAGTTACAGTTAGCCTAAAAATCGTATATTGACAAGTTACTTAGGAAGTAAAATTAACGCTTGACATAACTGTTGTAAAGTTACTTTTATTGTCGTTTGTTGGTAGACAGAAACATCGTCCTACGACAACTTCAACGCCAAGAGCTACTTGAAGAATAATTACCGCATGAGGCCTGATGGGATACCTGACTCTCACGAGGACTGGATGCCTTGGCTCCTCAACAACCTGAAGGACACCTTCGCGGGGGGTAAGTAGTTGTACACAACTGTATGGCAACAGGCCAAAGGTCACGATTACAGTCATGCGCTCATGCGCAAAAGGTCCATTTTCATTACATAGCCTTGTATACGCCAAAAATACTTACTCATGTAGCCTTGTATAGCCTTGTTAAAAGTAACTGTAGGAGAAATGTTGGCGTTTTTAGCTGGGATTGACAGGTAAGGGTTGTGGCTATTTTATTTAGTTATAAAAACAGGGTTTTAGCCATGTTTGGAGTGTCCGGTACACTTTGAAATACGTGCAGTATGGATGTGTTCATCTGTTGTGTAGGGAGGCGGGTTATTCTAAGATTTCACCAGTTTGCGCTGGTGGAAAACGGACGAAACTCACTAGATTGACACTTTAGAGGTCAGACTACGCTGCCAATGTGAATTTTCCATGATCTAAATTTCAGGTAGTTAACTTTTGACAGCCTTTTCCTTACATGTTTACCATTTAAAGTCTATGGGCCTGTCAAATTATGCTGGGATTTGGCCAACAATGCCTCCGTGAAAATGACGTTATGCGCCCCCTGGCAGAGTATACAGAAACTGCAGTGTGTCACCCCTCACACGGCCAGGCAATACTTCACTCGTTTGAGGCGAAATGGTAATGATTCTTCCGTGAATAGTTTCATCAGGTTGGCGAATGACTGAATAGCAAGGTTCTTTTATTCACAACCAAGTATTTTACAAGAGCCGACGTTTCGACGACTGTCTGTCATCTTCATCAGGGCTAGTCAGTATTGCACTGATGAAGATGACACACAGTCATCGAAACGTCGGCTCTTGTAAATTACTTCCCTCGTTTGAGGCAATGGTAATGGTTCTTTATGAACTTTGTTATCAGCATACACACTCATAATAATCATCATCTGTCGACGGGGGGGGGGGGAGTCCATGTCTATCCGCCATGGCTGCACCAAGGAACCTCCTAGGCTGCACTCAGGTCCTTCTCGTCTAGCCCTGTATCTCTGGAGAGAGCCCTCGGGAAGGTCACCTTCCTGGACTGTGCTTTTCCCCCGGGCCTCCACAGAATGAGTGAGGAATTACCTCCTCCCTCGACCGAAGGCAGTGACCAGAAAACTGTGCTGTCTGAGTCTGTCGGATACCCGTGGGAGAGAACCGTAGATGGTCTTAACACTAATACGTGCCTACTGCCCTATAGGTAAGCTGTCCGGAGAGAGACTGCTGGATGTGGGGACCGGACCTGCCATCCACAACCTGATCTCCGCAGCCCCGTACTTCCCTAACATCACGTGTGCAGAGTTCTGCCAGGTAAACATTTTTAAAAAAAAGTTTTTCGTTACCTTTGCCATGGGATTCTCGGTCTGGCTATATAGTGGAGTGACCGTGGATGCAGGCGGTATAACTCTTGAAGCCATGGATTACATAGATTTCATGATTTTCGGTAGTTTAAGTTACTGATGTGGAGACAGGGGTCAAATCCGAGAATGGGCCTTCTTGTATGCGGGTTCCCACGGCACTGCAGTGGGGCCTTTGTGTTCATTGGTACATGATTCGTTTGCAAATGGGATAACTCGAGAGGCGGGCAAGTACGTTTCCAAAGAATCGTAATTACGTAGACGCATTCATTTGGCCCAAGAAGATTAAAACTAACGACAATGACAAGATGATTATTTTGTCTTGTTTTGTTTTTGTTTCGTTTATTCGCACATGTAAAACACAAACAATAGTGAAATAATTGAAAGGAAATAAAAGAACGTGCAGGAGGAGAAAAGAAGCCCGCAAGGCTTATAAAACCTTCCTCTTTTAACTTAACAAATGTCAATTATATAGTCATGCAAATGTGATATGATGAATAACGAACAAAGGTATGATAAATGATGAAATGAACATAAGGAACAAATATATAACGAAAAATATATAACTGATGATATAATACAGATTAAACGTAAGAACTTATCATTAACGTAAACGAAAATGTTGTTTTCCTCTTGTCTCGCAGGAAAACAGGGAAGAGGTTGAGAAGTGGGTTCGCGGAGAGAATGACGCGTTCGACTGGGACCCTTTCATCAAATATGTGTGCGGGCTGGAAGGGGAGGGGTGAGTAGTCTTTATCTTGGTTCCCACAGGAGAACCAACCATTTGAAAACACGTACAAACGATTCGGGTTCCTTCCGTGAATAGTTTCATTACGTCGGTAGATAACAAAGCTCTTTGTACAGAAATTCTACAACCAAGTGTTTTTAACTAGCCAATGTTTCAGTCACCTTACTCAGAGCAATACTGACTTGTTCTACTTCGCACTGCAGCTAGG
Source organism: Branchiostoma lanceolatum (assembly GCF_035083965.1). Classification (NCBI taxonomy): domain Eukaryota; kingdom Metazoa; phylum Chordata; class Leptocardii; order Amphioxiformes; family Branchiostomatidae; genus Branchiostoma; species Branchiostoma lanceolatum. The sequence continues at coordinate 18,153,215 of NC_089738.1, read as the reverse complement.
TGTCGCTGCTGCAGCGTGAAGAATGCGGTCCCAAACGTGACTGAGTTTATATCCCCCCTCATCATGGCTCATGGCTGGGGCAGATTAGGGTTGCTTAGATAACCTTTAGCTTGATTTAATTACCTTGGACATCTTTCTTAACATACGTACATTCTAAAGTGTGAGCAATACTTTATAACTATATTAGTATGACCCTAGTAGTATATGTATGACGCAGTGTCTGCTTTCTGCTTTTATCAGCAGTGCCTGGGAGGCTCGCCAGGTGGCGCTACGGGACGCCATCCAACAGGTGGTGTTCTGTGACGTCAGGGAAGAGAACCTGCAGGAGGCGCTGAACGGCGGACAGTATGACGTCGTCAGCAGTATCTTCACTTTGTGCGGAGTAGCGAAGGACAAGTGGGTGAACATTATAAGTTATATACAGGGCTCGAAATTCAGTGTTGGGAATAGGTCCATTGGTGCACCTAACATAAAAGTCCTAAAGTGCATGGAAAACGTAGAATGTCAGCAAAACATAGCAACAAACTTGGCATCTATTGGACAGGTATCTATGTCTCTCCTTCAGTTTCTAGTGACTGCTATTATACTAGGAGAGGAAAAGATACAAACCATCCATACATTAAAGAGTATGAAGAACGTATATGTGCGGGAAACATTTGATGAAACTTCATGTCAGAAGAATTGCGGAATAGATCAGTTTGTCTCTGAATTGTCACTGTTCCCTACCCAACACCCCCATCCCGCTATAACCTTCTTGCTTTTATTGAATTATAAAACAAACTAATGATATAACATATTCTTGTATTTTCAGGGCTGATTTTGACGGGATCGTTTCCAACGTGAGTTCCCTGGTGAAGCCAGGCGGGACACTGATCCTCGTCTGTGACTTGGAGGCAACTCACTACACTGACGGGAAAGTGTCCTTCCCACACACTTACCTAGAAGCATCTTACATCCGCCAGGCCGTCAAGAACAGCGGTTTTGTGGATGTTAAAGACGATATTCTGTTATTCAGGAGCATAGAGGGCTTGAACTGGGACGGCACTGGTTACATCTACCTTACTGCACGAAAGCCCTCAGAGTAACAACCAACATCTTGTAGGAAACAACAATACAAGAAGGCTTGAAAAAAATGTTTAATAAAGTAAAGGCTTAAAAAAAAAAGAAATGTTTAAAATGCATAATAATAAAGTGACAGGAGAAGAAACTCTGTTTGTTTCTTTGTTTATTTGGCTTAATGGGTATGGTACTTTACAGGTGGCTAAAACAACATAGTTACATACAAAATGTACATTCAATTAACCAATAATTTATGGATTATTGCATGTCAGGTGTAGATAGACAACAGAAATACCTTCGTAAGTTAAACTTAAGTTTACCAATATATATATACCCAATACAAGGTGCAGGTATACGTAGACATCAGAAATACCTTTGTAAGTTAAATTTTACCTTTACCAACATATAATATTATATACCCAGCACAAGTTAGGTACAGGTAGACATCAGAAATACCTGCACAGCTTTAACTTTACCTGAACCTATACATAGTTTCCATTATATGGACCTGTGCATGTTAGGTGCAGGATAACTAAAGCAATTATAAATCAATGAACTCAATCACATAAAGTTATGTAATGGGAACATAAACCAAATTGATAACAGAGCTAAAACTGGGTTAAAACTTAGCCTCCTATCAGGCTCTGCCGGGCCTATTTTGGGGTGCTTATAATACACTTTTTTGCGGCCAGGCTGTAACCATCCACCAGCCTGTAACCATTTTCCATAGCAGGCTCTAACCGACTTTTTGGGGGGGGGGGGGGGGGGGGGGTTATAAGACACTTTTTGCAGCCAGCCCGTAACCATCAGCCAGCCTGTAACCATTTTGTCACCATTTTATTCTGTAGGCAAAATGGTTACAGGCTGACTGATGGTTACGGGCTGGCTGCAAAAAGTGTTTTATAAGCCTCCGCCCCCAAAAGGCCCGGTAGAGCCTGCTATGGAGGCTAGTTAAAACTGGATGCAGGTGACGTCGGAGTAGTGGCCGACGAACATCCGGATCGGCTGGAACTGGTCGGTGCCCCAGAGTCGCGCCACGCGGTCGTGACCTCCCGACACAAAGTAGTACCCTGTCGGGCTGAACTGGACGTCCCACACCGGGTAGTTGCATTGTGTCTTTTAGTTACAGACCACCTGTGAAACAACACAAAACTGTTATACCTAGTAACAACATCTTATCCTCAATATTCTGTCGTGTTAGTTGTTTGAAAATGTATACATCTTGCTTTTTTTCCCATGATGTTGCATCAGATTTGAAGTCTGCAAGGGATGACATCCAAAAAGTTAACTTGCTGTGGCCTTAAAAATGATCAGGAAAGTTAGGAGCAGAGATAACTTTTCAAAATGTACTGGAATGTGGCGATATCCCATACAAGTAACAGGGGGCCCTAACAGTATTTGATCTTTCCTAAATTAGCACTTTGGAAAAGCACACCATCAGCTAAAAGTCATTTAATTTATGGTTTTAAGCTTTTAGTCTAGATGACAGTTGAGACATGAATAACATTCTCTAAGTTTGTCTCCCTTTCAGGCTAGTGTACAGCTCAGGCAACCATGGGGCGGTTTGGAATGTTACAAAATATTTACACACAGTAACTTAGTAAGTCATTACTTTTCTTACACCAAGGTTGAGCAATCAACAGGTACACAAACCAGATCAAACTGGTTGGGGACAACCATTGTAATGCAGGGATTCAAGGGACTACATTCAAAAGGTTGACATTGAAAAATCATTGCATAAAGGGAATCTATTCGTAGCATTAATCGCATATAAAATTATGGCTCTATCACATATCTCCATCACAAAGACATATTACAACATCACATATAAAGTTGTGCGCTATCCTTTTTTTGACATACAACATTCCCACATTTGAATTGATATGGCACAGCCTGGTTCGTGGCATGCACTGTGCCGCAGACTGACTCGAGAATATTTCAGAGGCACTGCAGGCGCCATTTTCTTGCAGTCACGCAAGGAAAAGAAGATATTTGAATTTCACATTAAAGTCGGTAAGTTGCATTTAAAATCTTGCTGTTGCCTTTCAGGAAGATTGATATGGTGTTACTGACCCATGGAATCTTGCCACTGTCCAAACATTTGTAAGGCGCAGTCAACTTAAGATGAATTGGGGTGAAGAATGTTGCTGACGAAATTGAAAGACTCTCTGGTTTGAGTCTGGTTATTGTAGTCATGCAGGGTAGACATTTTGCAGGGTTACATCACACCAATCAAATTCAGGTCTATAGATATAGGTACAAAGTAGCATTCATAGCATTATCTCGTACACAATTGCAAGGTTGTGCAATCAACAGGTACAAAACCAGATCTAACTGGTCAGTAGCTAAGGCAAAGTTCAACCATTAATGCACCTGGATTTGGAAGTGTCTATAGATGCACATTGTATTTCCCAACAAATGCAACTTGTTGCAGTGGGTAAAAGCTATGATTGTGCATTTAAGTCAGTCTGAGCTGCTTTTTGCTATTGCCTTTTGGTGCTACTAAATCCACAAAATCTTGCCATAGTCCAAAAGGTATGGGTGAATTGGCAAGCTGCACCATAGGTGAGCTTGGGTATCAAAACAGTGGCCAAACTTAAGGCTTCAAATAATGGGCTCTGGTTTGGGACTTAGTTAAAGATAGACAAAATCTGAGTAACTTTAAGTACTGAGAGGTTACTTTCAATTCTCAGAAAATAAGAGTTATTTGAACGGTCTTAGACTATCATTTACTCAAACAATGCACATTTTCCTGTTTACAGAACTTGAACATTGCCAAGTTTGCAGAAGAAAATGGCTGCTGGAGGTTTTGTCTACACCAAAGACATAGAACGTAGGGCCCGGTTGCAAGCTCTAATAATAGATGAAGGAACTGCACTGCTGAGGAAGAAATTTGATGACGAAGTGAAAAAGGTGAACCCTCTAGGTCTCAAAGACCTGCTGCTCAAGAAGAAAGATCAACTCAAAGGCAAGTTGTATCCGGATCAGGAAAAAATCCTGTACCCAATCACAACCACTGCTGCAACCACCCCTGCAACCGCCTCTTCAACCACAGCCGCAACCACCACTGCTACAACCGCCATTGCAACCACCTCTGCTGCCGCTCCTGCAACCACCGCTGCAACCACTTCTGTAACTACAACCACTGCTGCAACCACCTCTGCAACCGCAACTGCTGTGGACAGTTCAGAAAACTTTGACATAACTCTTTTGTCCAATCTTTTGAGAAACCTTTGCGTCATGAAAGCACCACCAAGCTGGTCGGGCAAACCACCAAAGCCTCCCTCGTGGGACAAGAGTACAAAAGCTTGGATCAGGCGTCTTGATCTGTTCAGAAATGATAACTATGCACACATAGCAAGTACAACTTTGTCTGAACAGGAGTTTGATAGGCTGTGGGATGAGTTGTCAGTAATCCTGATAAAGCTGGGAGGGGACCGGAACAAAATCTCAAAGATGAAAACTGAGCCCATCAGTCCTGACCAGGCACGGGTGTACGAGGAGAAGTTTGAAAAACTCATTCGAGAAGGATTAAATGAAATAAAGGATATGAATGATGTCATTGAAAACTTGCAGAGACAAAATGAGGAACTTTCTGACAAACTTGATAAGGTTGTTGAATTTCAAGAGATGTCAAACAAAATGGAAAACATGACAATCAACGTTAACATCATCAATGTGACAGTTGAAGGTGCCCCTGCCCTACCTGCACCTGCTCCTGCTCCAAACAACAACCTGACCTACAGTTATCCCTGTGACGACTGTGGAAAGACCTGCAAATCCCCAGGAGGCCTGAAAAACCACAAGAGAGCCTGCCCCCAACGTGGACAACCATAAATGCAGGGTGATAAGCACACGAAGAAGGCCAATTGTGAATAAGATATCAAAGAGCACATAATTGCAAGACAAGTTTTCTTATCCTCCTTCAAATTATTTTGTAACCTAACTTCATATTTGGTCAGGTGCTGTGACATTGTATCTAGTCACAGGCTGAGATTACTTAATTCAATTAGAGGGTACTTGGGGAGTTAAGTAGAACTTAAATGCTAGCCTAGAGGAAAGCCTTGACTCTGACAAGGGAGAGGTTCCTCCAAACGAGCGATAACACCCTGGCATGCTGATGAATGCCTTTTGATGCTTGTGGGACTAGTGGGTACTTTATTGTATACTGTTAAGCAGTATGCATTTGTTAGTTCAAAAAATTATTATGAGCAATGTGCTTAAATATAAGAAAATGAACACCTCTTTCTGGAATTAAGGACTCCTTTAAGGGATATACAATCCTGAGAATGGTGTTCTTTGTACATGTACTTATCACTTATCATAGTGAATACAATAATCCAGTTTTCTGCTGCTTAGTGCTAGTTTTGAAGTTTAGCAACAATATATATAATAAATGTTTCATTTTATTGGTGTGATGCAGTTTTCTGTAACACTCTGTTAATCAGCAATATTAGCAGTTGAAGAGATAGAACTTCTGTGAGGCCAAGAGGATGTACAGAGACAGTAGAGTGAATAAAGCATATATCACCGTCGCGGAGAAAGTTATGTTTTGCACAGCGTTTGCATTTTGTGTGTGTGTGTGTGTGTGTGTGTGTGTGTGTGTGTGTGTGTGTGTGTGTGTGTGTGTGTGTGTGTGTGTGTGTGTGTGTGTGTGTGAGTGTGTGCGTGTGTCAACACGATAACTCACAAGAACCCCTGAATGGATTGTCTTCAATTCATACTAATTGATATGTGGGTAGGTCTTCTTGAGACCTCAAAATGATTAGATTATGGGCCCCCTAGTTGCTTGCTATGGTACAGCAGCGGAACTTCCGGGTTTTATATCTTGTGTTCTGGACATGCTAATGGTCATGATTTTTGAGTGGTAGATAGCTCTAATAGGAAGGAGAGCACTATGTTCTGTTGTGTAGGTTTCGGCCCCCTAACAGCTTTTTTTGAACTGCAGGAGCCCATTTTGTTTGTGGTGCAGGTAAAAGTGGGACGGGGGCTCCAACAGTATCTATCTGTTCTTTCCTGGCACTTTGGAAAAGCATACCATCAGCTGATGGTCATTTTATGGTTGGAAAGTAAGCTTCAAGGTCTAAATGACAGTTGGCACATGAATAACACAGGTGCGACCAAAACAATCTGGCCCATCCTAACTTCATCTCACTTCCTGGCTTAGTGTACACCTCTGAGGCAACAAAGAGAGACTGGAATGTCACGAAATGTTTACACATGATAAATAATTAACATTCACACATTTGTCAAGGTTCAAAACCGGTTCAACCTGGTCAGGGTAGACCATTCTAATGCAGGGATTTAGAAGAGTCTATTTCCAAAGATTCACTCTGAAAAACAACAGTCCATAATCATGGGATTACATGCAGGAATAATTACCCAGAGAATCAATATGTAATGTCATATTCAAGCCTCTATGTTCAGTGTGCTATTCTTTTTTGACACACAACCTTCCAACTTTTAAAATGGTTGATCCCAGCTGCAGGGCGCGAGAATGGGGACGCATGCGCAGTGACGCCTAACAGAATTTAGAAGAAAAAGGCGCCATTTATTCATTGACGTAGGAAAAAAGCTTTGCTCAGCTAAGTCTCATCTAAAAGTTGGTAAGTTGAACGTGAAAATTTTGTAGTTCTATCTTAAGGGCACTAATGGTGTTACTGAGCAATAAAATCTTGCCAACTGTCCAAAATTGATAAGGTGCAGTGAATTGACTTTTGGCGGTTGAAATGTGCTTACTCATGGCGGTTGACTTTCTTAGCAGACATGACTAATGTGGGCTTCAATCAATTATGGGCTCTGGCCCATACCTAGAGGGTGGGAACTTTGTAAAGATACTTCCAGTGTTATATCAAGATCATTTTGATAGGCTGAAACCAGTCAAATTCAACCTCTTAAGTCCTAACCCTTAAGAAACAGTGGGAGGGCGAGTGGGAGAGTGATGATTATAAATTTAAAGCACATTCAAACTACCAGTAATTTCATATTTCAACACACAGCTAACAGCCTTTTTGTTTTGTTGCTCTTTCTGCAGAGAGTGGTGACTACACAGAAGAGTAAAGATGGCTACCGAAGTCTACACAGAAGAAACAGCAAATGGAGCAAAGGTAGCAGCTCTTCTCATTGATGTGGGCACTCCATTGGTCCGTGCTGTATTTGATGAAGAAGTGAGGAGAATGAGTCCTCCGAGTCTCCAGCTGCAGCTACGTAAGAGTAAAAATCGTCTCGGGAGATTAAATCCTGATCAGCAAGATATATTGTATAATTCACCAACGGGAGTTGCAAACAGTTCAGAAGACTTTGACATCGTACTTTTGAGTCTTCTTCTGGGGAGACTTTGTCACATGAAGCCACCAAAAACTGGCTGGAGCAAAGAACCTCCGGCAGAGGACAACAGTCCTGTAGCTTGGATAATTAGACTACGACTGTTTAGAAATAAGAACTACGGACACATGACAAGCACAGCTTTGTCCCAAGAAAAATTTGATCAGCTGTGGGAGGAGCTGTCTGATATCCTGATAGAGCTGGGTGGGGACCCGGACAGAATCGTCAAAAGAAAAGCTCAGAACATAGACTTGGACCGGGCCAAGATGTACATGGAGAGGTTTGACAAACTCCTGATTGCCCAGAGTGAAGACTTGATTGCAATCAAAGAGAACGTAGAGGTGCAGACCACAGAAATGAAGGAGCAGACCACAGAAATAAAGAAACAGTCAGAAAAACTGGATAACCTAGAAGAAGGACAAAAAGCCATCCTTGCTGAAATAAAACAACAGTCTCCATGCAAGCGCATAAGGGTTGAAGGTAAACTAATTATTTATTTAATCTGACATTCTTATACACTTTCAAAATTGAAATTCAATGTTCTGTACTTGTCATGTACACAATTAATGAAATTCCTACATGACAGCTGAAGCATAATTTTTATGCAATTACATGTGAGGGGTAACCACATAATGCATGCATAGAATAAATCCCAATTCATCACACATAGGTCAGTTTGCAGCTTTAATAGGTAGACAGTCAGTGAGTGAGTACATGTATTTGAAAAGTTAATGCCATTGAGATTTTGTCCTTCGACTGGTAATAACCAAATTGTCTACAAGTCAACTACATGACTATTGTACTACATGAAAGTAGACCATTTTCAAAGAAAAAGCTACTACTTAAAGCTGATCACACTGTTTTACTACTTTAATACCATGACCGTAATTATCATGGAATCAGTGCACACATTCAACAATTATTGATTGTCAGGAAATTTGATTGTTTTGGGAAATTATAGAAGGATGACTGATTTTTGTTCAATACATGACATTCCCGCTTCCTCTGGCTATAACAAATGGACTTTTAGTTTAATTTAATATGTAGTATATATATATATATATGTTTGATGGCAAATCTAGCACAGTTGATGGATGTACAAGCTTTGCACTAGGAAAATATCTGTTTAAAGTTTAATATACTTCATACTATGATCATGTCTCTTATGTTACAGTACATGCCACACAAGTACCAAACTCAGAGAACCAGCCAGCCATGAGTCAGCCTGAGGTGCCACCACAACCCTATCGCCCATTTGTACTGCAGCTGAAATCCAAGAGGGTGAAAAAGTGCCAAGGATGCAGGCAACCTTTCAAAGATCACTTGCCTCCAGCCGACGTTGTCATCCAACACGAGGACAATTACCCGTACTTTAAAGTTTAACCAGACACTTAAGAAAATGACAGATAATTGGAGGAATGGGTACTATCATGCAAACCTCTCTTGCATTCAGCCAAAGTACCCAGATTTTGATCCTAACAAAGTAGCGGTGCCACCTGAAACAGTAAAGGATCTCACAGAAGCTCATATTGAGTATTGTCGCGAAAATGGCATACCTTTGTCCTCACTTCAGAGGGCTAGAGAAGCCCCTGCCGCGGGTCCCCCTGCCGCGGGTCCCCCTGCCGCGGGTCCCCCTGCCGCGGGTCCCCCTGCCGCGGGTCCCCCTGCCGCGGGTCCCCCTGCTGCGGGTCCAAACACTGACCAGATATACAAGTATCGATGTGAGCACTGTGGAAGGACCTTCAAATCCCAAGGAGGCCTAACCAAACACAAGAAAAAGTGCCCCCAAAAGCCTTCATAATCTTCACTCGGTTAAACTTAAAATGCAGTTTTCATTTCTGTAGTTCAAGCTGACCATCAAACTGCGGAAACTCACAACTGTGAGCTACTGTGCACCTGCAGACTATACAGGACCACAGTTACTGCAGCTGCAGCTGTACATACTTTGCCATGAACAACCAGAAGAGATTTTTGTAACATTCTTCATCCATCCAATCATATTTGCACCAATTGTCAATATGAGCTTCTGTGATTAGCTTAAATGGTAATTAATAGGGCTGTAGAAAGTACATACTAGTACTAGTAATGTAATATACATCACTGTGCATTGTAGAACTTACAAGGAATAAAAGGAGGTTGACCAGAAGAAACTTAGAAAGGCTGTAACCTGCAATTTCCAGGAAAAATGTATTAGGATTACAGTACTAGTATTTGATATGCAATATTCAGAATGATGTTCTTTGTTATCATTTATATATAAACTTGAGTATAACTGTTACAGTGAATACAATAATTAGGAACATGTAGTTATCATTGCTGTTAAGTGTAGCAACACGTACGCATAGTTTTATATTGTTACAGTAACAGTGTCTGATTAAAAGCAGAATCAGCATATAGACTAACATATTAAACTCACACGCATGCGTAAGAAACCTTTAGTTAAAGAGACAGACTAGAGTGACTTAGTTAGAGTGAATAAAGCATCTAAGTGTAGTCATGGCCAGCATCATTATGTTAGGCATTATCTGCGAAAAGATAGAAAAGCAAGAATCAAACTAGGATTCATGGAAGCGTCAGAAGTGGGGTTCAAACCCACAATCCCAATCGGGGATTTATTTGCAAGTTATATAATAAAACTTTATTGATTGTATCTCACCGGAGTAATTCCAGATGAATAATGATGATGATAATGCACAACCTCCATCCACAACTTGAAAAGGGATGCTAGGCTCAGTAACATCACCACAGCAGAACTTTGCTCACTGATGGAGGACAGAGCTGAGTGGAGAAGAAGAACCCATTGTTCCCTGTGTTGACATCACTAGGTGTCACCACTCAAGAATACCAAACTGAATTATTTTCAGGGGCAAAATTGGTCACTAACTGACTAAGCTCTTGTAATATCTGTATCTGTATCTATATAGCCGGTATAACCGCCATTCGGCGTAACACACCAGCTTTTATTATAGCTAGATATTGGGCAAATTTCCTTGAAATTGTTTCATGTGGATAATTTTGGCTCATGCAATGGTCTTTGACCGATGAGCAAAAAATGTAAATTTAAGAGTAACTATCACGGCAAAGACAGCTGGATGTCTCTCATGATCCTCATTTTTACAAAAGCTACATAGCTGACAAAATGGGGGTTTAGGTGGACTGAACCAAGGAGGTTTTATCAAAATAAAACTCCTGGATTGAACCATATTCAATTTGGGATTCACAGAAAAATCAGATACTACTCTACTCTACTAGATAATCCTTCTGATTCAGCTTCAGGCAGCTACATGTATTACCAGTAGACCATCACGCCATCTTCATTTGCACAGAAACCCAATCATCCCATTTGACAAAGAAATTTGTAATGACTACAACAATAGCAACATTCAACCGTCCTATATACAAATGTAAGTATATAACGTTATAACTATAAAACACAATAGGTATTTCCAAACATTTATCCTGAGGGTGCCCTCTATCGAATCAACTTGTACTACAGCCAAATACCTCAAAGTACACCAATTTGCTGATAATATCACCTACAAGAACTTGGTAACTCAAAAATGAAAACCTTCGGAGTATCACCATTCTCCTTTCCATGTATTTGTAGAGATCTACACGTCCAAAGTTTCACTCACAGAGACACGACCTCATCAGTGACAGAACTTTCGGCCGGGGTCAAGATGGCGGGAGGGGGAGGGAATAACCATTCTTATGGAAGTGTACATCCTGTAACAACTATTACTAAAATCATTAAAGACAACATTCAAAAGACTAGTTAAATAGGACTAAGTATCACTATTTCACTTCAAGAACGCTTGAAAAGTATAATGAATAAATGCCGTGATATCAAATGGTTTATCCCAATTTCTCAGTGATTAAAGCATCAAAATGATAAGGTCTTTTTGAAATTAATATTTGAAAGCCATAGCATATGTAAGGATCTTTTATAAATACTGTCAAATTTTCAAATCAATATAATCTGTTTCAAAGATTTTTTATCATGATAAGATCTTATTTTGCATAGTATTACTTTTTACCAATCATTGTAATTTTGCGTATGGCTGCAGTGTTATCCCACCCCGGGGTCACTATCGGTCATGTAGAGGTGAAAGTTCACTTGACGTGGCTGGAGGAACCTTTGGACGATCAGACCATATTTGCTTTTCAAAAGGGGATAAAACATCGTCAAGAGAAGGTGTGTACTTTATGTTGTCTCGGATATTAATGGTATTATTTTATGTAGCTTGTAATGACCGTAGAACGCATTTTGGTGGATCAAAAAGGGCTGAAAAAGCACAGTAGAATCCTTGATATCCTGGCCATCAAAATCATGCTGGTGATAAAAATTGGAAACCGGAAGCTTAGCGAGCTACAGCTAAAGCTAACCCTGATCTGATCAGGAATTAGTTTCTCCTCAAAAATTGTCTTCTTACACGTCAGTCTAAATCTTAAAGAGCAAATTTCTGTCAGAAATTCTACCCAACTGTACATGTTGTTGACTGACTTGTTCTCTGAGTTGAAAGGTGTTACTCAATTATTAAATGCTTCCGATTTGCAAATTTCTGTGTAGCAGTATGATGACGTGTAAGTCACAATTTTGAAGGTTAGGGTTGTATGTTAAAACGATAGAATAATCACAAAAATTTAGAAGAACTTGTGTGTGCTCCTTTTGCATTTTTGTTGGTGCATTATTGATAATTTGATAGACAAAAATTTGCCCTTATTCATCACCATAATCTTAATTTTATACGATTAGGTCTCAAATTTCATCATATGTCACGTCATTCACATGTGAGCATCAGAGTGTATGTGTGATATGTATAGTTATGTGTGCTCTTCTACTTTGAGATTTTGTTTTTGTTCATATAATCATTCTTACTTCTGAACTGAGATGAAAAGAGGTCATGAATCCTCAAGTCAAGGTACAATGAATTTTACAAAAAAAATCCTCCAGGTGTGACTATAGCATCTAGGAATACTAAGATGTTTCTTAACCACTGTAGTCATCTGAATATGAAAGAAATCTATTCATCATACATGATACATGTAATGTTAACTGTTATATCAAGATCTTATATACTGTACAAACCCTTGACCCCCCCCTCTGGCTACGGGCATGGAGAGATAATCATAAATGTAATAAATGAACCTGCCTTATTTCTGTTGCCCTCCCTACCCTCCCAGGGTAAATGAAGATTAAAACTGGGTTTTATATCATAGCCTTGTGACACTAAAAGAGGGTTGAATACAAACTGTAATTTCCCATTGGGCAGGTGTACATAGTGCCAACAATCATTTTCAACTGCAGTTGAGAATGAAATGCATAATGAGCTAGTGACAATGTCATGTGGGAAAATATACTTGAACAAAAAAGTATGGTAAAGGTCAAGGGGACAATCAGGTAAAGCAACTTGCAGGTAGTGAAATTTGATACACGTCATGAACTTGCAAATTCCTCTTCCTACATGTGGACATATGAATCATTTGTTCTATCAAGTTCTAATACAAAATCAGTCATGTTGTTCATGTCAACCCAACATACTACTCTAGATCTGTATCTACATGTATACACCAAGCCAGCTGGTATAACACATTTGGCCCCACATGCCAGCCATACATGTATGTGTACTGTAAGAGTGTAAATATGCATGCATGAACATGTAATGAAAAAAGACTGCACAGTGGCAGCTGCAAAGTTTTAAAACTACATGTACATGGTAGCAGCTGCTCTGATAAAATGATAATTTAAAAAAAGATAACAATGTAAGTTGCTTTCATTGAAGCCCTTCAGTGTTGTTGATGCACACTTGAACTTGAAGTGTTGGACTGTATCTCTCCACAGCCGACACCCATGGATGACGAAAAGCTAGTTCAGGTAGGCAGGCGTTTGTCGGGTGTTTTGCTTTGGTTGCCATGGTAACAGCATGACGGTTGCGGTGCTACAGCTTCTAATTTTCACTCACCTTCATTGGGTCTCTTTAAATTTCTTGTAAAATTAAATGTCTCAGCCATGCATACTTCTTTAAACAAAATGTTTGGTAAAGTTGTTAACCTTTGCGGTTTTGCACTAAATTCTTTTCTTTGTAATCTAAGGTGAGTTGGGCTTGTTAACTAACTAGTAGTTGTTTGTGTAGATCTAATTTAGGGCAGTTGAATTTATCACTGTGTTAGTCGTAAATTTTCAACTGTAGTACAGATAGTTTTCTGCAATAAAAGCCCATCTAATTAGCACATAACCAGGATAATATAAGCAGAAGAGAGACCCTTCCACAACCTCATACGCAGACATACATGTACATATGTAGCCAGAAAAGCAGCTGCAGCTGGGTGTCTAAGTAAGATTTGTATGTGATCCTGTGGAATCCTGATCATGTTAGTGTCATGAGGAATGACAGTTCTGATTTGATTTTTCTACACCAGGCTCATCTAATAAGTTAGATATTCACTCCCAGACAATCGCTGCAAATCTGGTACAGCCAAGCATGATGTCCTCCGTGTGACATGTCATTTCTTTTGGGCGCTGAAACTTGATTCTGTGTTGAAGGCCTAGGAGAGAAACAGGAAGTCTTATTTCCTGTCTTATCCTGAAAGGATCTCAGCTTCCAAGAATTTCTATATTTACAGTCAATATTCATGTGCAGTTATTTACTGGGTCAGACTGTCTCATAGAGTCATAGATTGAAACAACTGTGTACTGATTTGGGTTTTAGCATTACTGCGTGAGTACAGACAAGTTTCATTCTGAAGTACATGTATGTATAATAGAGTGAGTGAGTGAGTGAGTGAGTGAGTGAGTGAGTGAGTGAGTGAGTGAGTGAGTGAGTGAGTGAGTGAGTGAGTGAGTGAGTGAGTGAGTGAGTGAGTGAGTGAGTACAGGCAAGTGGAGCACGTGTAGCACATGTATCTGCCTGCTGTAATGCTAGACTGTATGAATGTTTTATCCATAAGAATGTCTATTGATGATTTACAGTCAATATACACAGTTACTGGGTCAGTCTGTCTGGGACCTTAGTTACCCTGCAAGCATCACTGAATGCAGACAGAATTCTCTCTGAAGCACATAATGTCTCATTCTCTGTGAATACTAGTAGTTTTATCAGGTTGGTAATTTACTGATTATATATAGAGAGAGTTTTCTTCATACGTAACAAAGAGGAATTTAACTGCTCTCCTTTTTGTTGACTGCCTGCTACCTTCCTATAATGTAATGACAGGTCTTAAATTGCACTGTGTATTGTTCTGTATGAAGAAAGGCTGAGAGGTTTTATCCAGAATAAAGAATATAGAATGTGCTCTCCTGTTCTGTGACACTAGTCCTAGCCTATGGTTAGTATGCTAGCGCTGAACTTGCACCTAAATGTAACATTTTCTAGCTGCCTAGTCTCTCTGGCAAGGCAGTGTTGTATGTCAATTCAAACAGGGCCATTACAGTTACATGTACAAGGTTGGCCCCCCACATCTGCTTGGAGCTGGGTCTGCACCTGTTAGTGAGAGTGGCATGGCAGGTGGTGTGACTGGTGAACTTTGCACCTTTTGTCTTTTGAAACTGGTCACCTCAGGTCGTTGCACTTTGACCTGTAATCTGTATGGACTAACAATGTACATTGTGACAAAAGCATGAATACTAAGTATTAGACTTACTACTATTTAGTGTTTCATTCATCTGTGATTTACACTTACTTGACTTTACTGTGATTTACACACTTACATGTAACTGCATGGATCTCTTTCTTTAGATATAAATATTCAAATGACCATGAGAGAAAAGGGAGGTCTTTGTTAGTGTAAAAGTTTTTTTACTTTTCCTTTTTCTTTTTCTTGAATTGGTCTAATTTATTTCTTTATCACAACTTTCTCTGTCAGTGAGACTGTCATTTCTTCTTTAATTTTTCTGCAAAATCATTTTCAATTCCCATTTCCCAATGATCTTTTCTGAGTCAGTAACATTTAGTATTACATTGTGTTCTCTGGTAAGTTGTTCCCATTAAAGAATGGTTCATACATGTACATACAGTAAATTGTGTAGCTTGCAATATTTTGGAAGAAAGGAGTATAGGATGAAGCATTCAATCAATACTATAATTTGCACGGAGTTACATAACCGTACTGACAAGGTTTCCCATTCAATTGTAACAAAATTTCCATTCCCTAACTGATCACTAGTCACTGATTGTTTGCATGTATCCTGGGACAAGGTCAATGTCAATGTGATGTTTGTCATCATCTGTTTATATAAGGTCTGTGACCTTGCCAAGTCCAAGGACAAGGCCACATGCAGCTTGTTTGTAATGGAAACGTGATCAAACAAATAAACAATTTTTGCAGCTTTGGCGTTTTTTTCAAGTCTTTTGATGATTAGATAGACAAAATCTTTGCAAATACAAGAAATTATACTTTGTTACTAGTAGAGATATCTTGCTGTCATGCTGAAATCACAGATTGAACTTTGTTTTTGCCCTTAAAATCCAATTGCAATTGCTGTTTCTTAAAATTGTCAGGCAATCTTAATTAAATCCTAAAGAGGCGAACATAAGGTAGCTTAAGAAAAGTTGTATCTATAGTTTCAACATGTCGCACTAAATCCAAGAATGACCTTTTTATTTACAATCATACAGTAACCATCAGTGATCCTCTAGCCCCCCTCCCTCCCAGCAGTTGACCACTATTTTTAGTCCCACTATATCACAAACAAGCCGACTTATATTTGGAGCCCATCTGTAAACATGTCGCTTGGTGCGTCCTCCATCCGTCCACCTGCTGGTGTCCTATCAACAGTTGTCGTGTGTGTGTCGATGTCTGTCCTTTATGTATGAGTCTCCTTGTCCTGCTGCTGGTTGTGGAGGCAGTATTCTGGTTCGTACACTTGCTGTGGACCCTATCGTGTGAGGTGTTCTCCCTGTCAACATGATGAAGAGGAGTGTGGATGGACTGGGGAAGGTCAGTGGCTTGTGACGTTAATTGTTGCCAGGACAGATTTTTGTATGGAGCGGTCATGGGATGAGTGTGGTCGGTGTGATTCATGGAGAATATGGATTGTAGAGCCTTCTGGGAAGCACGGATCCCAAATATACATGTACACAGTTCCAGGCGACAGATGTGGCCCAAATATGTTTTGATCACCGCTGCAGTCATATGCATGTCACTGGATGACTCCATTTCCGGTGACTCAGCTGATCAAAACATTTTTATCTGTCCTTGTGAGATTGTATGTAAAGCAGATCCAGTGAAGACAAAGATTTGTAAAACGAGCTAGGAATTCTCTGAGTCTTTTGTTAGTTGTATGCTTTGTGACATCACATGGCAAGTTGAGGGAATTTTCTACTGGTGAAGTTGGTAAGCTATTGTCCAATGATATTTGATCTTAGTTCAATGACAATGTGATCGATCCTATGTTTTTAGTCACAAAATTGGTGATTCAGCTGTCATATGTTTTAGAATTAGACATATAGTAACCTCTTCTGAGGACAAAAGAGGTGCCATTGAAGGAAGTTGCATTGTATTAACTTGTATCTTTGTAAACCAAAATACATGTACATGTAGATGAAAATTATGAATACATGTTTATGATGATGTTTGTTGTGAAAAGAGCATATCCAGGACCATGTCACAAGCATGAATCTGCCTACAGTACTGTCCACCTATCCACATATACCAGATATTATCGCTCCCCTGAGTGGTCTTCTTGGGCAGATTTCACAAGACCTCTATAGCTACATGCAATTTTGAATTTTAGAATGACCAGGTGTCAGGCGGGCTGGTGACCTTGGTATAGAATGGAGGTTGTTACCGGTCAGTCTAAAGTCAGTGACCTATACTAGTGCCAACACGACTTAGATAAACTTTTCCTCCTAAACAACTACTAGTACTTGACTACAACAGGTAGACGTAAAGGTACACATGTCTGACCCAGATACCTCTGTCCGTATAACCTGTCATACCAGTGCTACCCTTTCAGCCTTTAGTGTCACAACATGTGTAGGTGAACATTGTTAGATTTTCTTGCAAATTTGTTTTGATGCCAATTCATTCATTGAAGCATTGCCTCTGACTGTAGTAACTCGAAAATACTGTAAGGATGTTTGATTTTCTGTTCAACTTCAAGACATCTAGTGAGCTTGTGGTTATTTTTTTTTCATGCCTTAGCTTAGCAGCTGACCCGTAACTATATATTAGGGCGCTGGCGAGGGACACTAAGGTGGCGATTAATACAAGTCTTAAATTTGCATTTGTCCTTAAGAGTCACAATGTCATGTGGCACAGAGTTCTAGAGTTTAACGGTGGCTGGGAGGAAAGTTCTTCTGTGTGACGTTGTTTATATCAAATTGGGTACTAGTTAAGGTAACCACCCAGACTAATTTTTTTTGTAATAATGATATATAGTTAAAGTTCAAGTTAAATAATAAGGTAAACCTAGAATATGATCTCACTCCTTTTCATGCTTCATGCAGTTTCAAGGTTTATGGTACTAATATATATTGCCCAGTTACCAGGTGTGGTCTTAAAGTATTAAAAACTGGCCATAAAAAACTGTTGGTCCAGGCAAGTGAAAATGACCTATAGCCGTACGCATATAGGGCCAGGGAATTTTTCGAAACTTGTCTAATCCTGATTCCTAATGTGAAACACTTTGTGACAAGATATTGCCTTGGTATAATAGAGATCATGATAATAGTGTAAGATCTCTTTCCTGTTCTTGGTTTAATTTAGCTTTCATATTTACCTAACCCTGGGTAACCCAAGTTCTAAGTTCTCGGGTGTCACAGTGTCAGTGTCACAGATACTGGTGCATGTATCAAGTTCATGTTCATGTTTGATATAGGTCACTGGGACATGTTTACAGACACGGTATGCTGTGAAATTGTTGAATTTATGGAGAAATGTGCACTGTGTATGCTCCAATTATCTTTAAGATCATTTTGCTTATTCAAGATGGCGACCATTAAATCTTTACTACTACAATGTAGTACTAGTCCTGCCTCCTTCCCAGCAATGAGCACTCTTGCTATTGATCATGAAGATGCCCCTACAGCCTTACATGTATTTATATCTTCTCTGTGAGACTAGATATTGGCCTGACCTGTTACTAGTGTTAGTGTTACTTGACTTAAATCAAACTCCAAGACAAGTATTATTTGGTTTGGTTTGGTTTATTAAGATCTCCATTAGTGATACAATTTTCAGTATTCTTCCTGGAGTCCATTTTGAAATTGCATAATACAAATTACAGCAACTGAAATCTACAACAAGCTGAAGATGCTTCCCATCTCTATCATACTTCAACATTTTACGATGACAATGATTAGATCTTAAGTTAAAATCTTCTCTGTCTCCTTTATTACATGGAGCGACCTGTCACACTTAACATCAATCAAGCTACAACAGGTTAAAGCCAAAGATGCCCCTACCATACTTTATATTAGGATGAGGATGCCTAAGTCTTGTGATGCTGTCCGTCTACTCTATTGCATAGAGCAACCTGTCACATCACTAAAGCTAAAGATGCCCCTAATGTACTTTAGGATGATTGTTGTTAAATCTTCTGTCTCCTCCCCAGTCCATGAGAACTCTTAAGCTTGCTAGTGAAGATGCCCTGACCATACTTTAATCTTAACCTTCTCCCTGCTGCCTAAGTACTCTGTAACCAATAGGGAATTGTGTGTCAAATGGCTACTCAGTGTGCTAGAGGTTAAGACTAATTCTTATTCATGAAATCTTCTGTTTCCTCCCAGCCCTTGAACACCCTTGCTAGCAAAGATGCCCACACCATTCTTGAATCTTAAGTTTAAGTTTGAGTCTAACCTTTAACCTTTAGTCTAAGTCTTATCTATGACATCTTTTCTGTCTCCTCCTCAGCCCATGAGCACCCTTTAGAGTGAAGATGCCCTGATGACCATACTTTAATCTTAAATTTGAATCTATGTCTTAGTCTTACATGTATTTATGATATTTTCTCTATCTCCTCAGCCCATGAGCACCCTTGAGAGTTAAGATGCTTTAATCTAAAGACTAGATCTTATTTGATATGATATCTTCTCTCTCCCCAACCCATGAGAACCCTTGCTAGTGAAAATGCCCTGACCACACTTTAATCTTAAGTCTGAGTCTAAACTTTAGTCTAAGTCTTACATGTATTTATGATAATATCTTCTCTATCTCCTCAGCCCATGAGCACCCTTGAGAGTTAAGATGCTTTTAAATTAATCTTAAGACTAGTTCTTATCTATGACATCTTCTCTATCCCCTCCTCAGCCCATGAGCACCCTTGAGAGTGACAAGAACCAAGGTTACATCTTGTCCGGCGCAGACGACCCCATCATGTCCACTATATCCAAGAGAAAACGGCGGGCAGAGTCGCCGCTAGATTCCGTCTACTACGACAAACAGCCATTGGTACGGTCTTTGAAATTGTTCATTATTATCTATATATGATACCCAATTGAAAAATCACTTTTCTTTTGAATGTGTGAATGTGAATATCTTGTTATACATCAGTGTATTGTCAAAACTTACTACTAGTAATACTGTACAAATTGAATGTATTATCAGATCTGTACAATCACACACACCATTGGTAAATTGAGATATTAATGACTTTAAAAGTTTTGGATAATGCCAATGTCTAGCGTTTTTCCACCTTCAAAATTACCAAATTGAATGTTCCTAGTTTTAAACTCTGGTGATTTTAACAGGCAGTTGGGATTGGTGTTTTCTCATATGTACTGTAAATTTCGTTTCTTTCATTATCAATTGTCAACTTATCAATACAGTAAAAATACAGTCCAGCATTTGGACCAGGTATCTTCCACACATATGTAGAGTGACCAGTATTTCATTAACCCTTCTCCAGGCCCATTATGCACCAGCCCCCTTCACAGAGGAACTGCCCCCCTGTCTGGAGCCTTGGAGGAGGGTCACTAAGGACGATGCACTCTCTGGCAGAGGTAAGGTCTCCGGTAACATGACACCCTGCTGCCATGTTGGAGTACAGGAGCCATGATGGTTGAAAGAAGAATGTATGCTAATATTTAGTTCATCACATGTACAGACAAAAGAAAAACTCCATCATTAAACATATCAAAAGGAAAAACAATGTTAACATCTGTCTGTTAAGATTATCACACCAATGCATTAGAAAGGCTGTAGTAGTATTAGTTAAGGGTTAATGACCCGCCCCGAGGTGTATATGGTGTCATAACGCCTGGTCATGTGATATAACCACCGAATAAAACCACCGAGTGAGCGAAGCGAACAAGGTGGTTTTATGAGGTGGTTATAGCACATGACCAGGCGTTATGACACCATATACACCGAGGAACAGGCGGGTCATTAACGTTATTATCACATAGCCTATCTAAACTGACCCATATTTTTTTTATAAGAGAGACAAATTTCTGTATAATACATAGATTCTTTATTTAATACTACACATGTAAAATCAATCCATTGATCTTCATATAATCCAATGTAAACAAGCGGTGACTTGTCTTCGAGCCCACACGGTTATAAATTGACGGGTTGTTAGACGCCTAGCTAGGTGTGGTAAGAATTGTGCATGTTTACCTCCCCTTTGCTTGTAGTTTCCCCGGATAATTATTGCTCAAGCCGGAAAAGAAATCCCACAGAAGCGGACACATATCGAGCCGAGATCATTGTAGGTACAAACCTGTAAGAATTTGGGCGATTTTGACCGTAATTCTTTCGATGCCAACACATCGGTTTGGGGAAGTTAATACTACGTGTTCGTCCTGGGGAGGGGGGCGTTTGTTTTGAACAATGCGACATCACTTTGCCGGCAATAATTCAATTTTCGCCAAGTAAACCCCCTCAGAAACGTGAACATACCGGCCTGGGGTCCTCTTGGGTAGAAACGTAGGAGGTTTCATGGGCGATTTCTTTGTCTGCCAAGATTTGCTACTTCGGGAAATACAATGTGATGAGTGGGGAGGGGACTCTGTGTGCCCGCTGCTTCTTGTTGGTCACACTCGTCACCTTCCTTGCCCCTAAACTGCTGAAGCATGTTCCTGGGGGTCTCCCCAACTTCCCACGACCCGAAAACTGACTCTAACTCGGCGTCTGTCAGTTCCTCGACGTAAAACTGGGACGGGTGATGATGCCCGACAATTTTGCAACAACTATCGTCTGGGGACGGTTCCACTCTCTCGGTAGGGGTGTGAAATTTTTTTTTTAGTCCTCTCGTTTGAATTTCACTTAAATTGAAATTTGTTCATTTTTTTCACATATTCTAAAAAGATTTTGTGAATTTTTAGAAAATATATTTTTCTAAACAAGGGTAAGAAAAAGATTCATCAAAAAGACACCCCCCTCTACAAAATGGAATAAGTGGTGTGCTATAGCACGGGTGTGTTATGGCCCCATAACACATGGGCAATGGAGGCTTCTGATTGGTCGACGCCATCTAGCTATGTGATAATATCCATTATGACTGTGATTATACTGCTGCTGGGGTCCCTGACACAGGGGTGGGCAGCAGTCAGCTAGTCTTCACACCACGCTTCCAAGAGTCCAGGGGGTTCATGCTGGCTCACTGGAAATTGACTGTCCAAGCTCACTGCAGAATCTGACAGACTGCAGAATTGAACTGACTCTTACTCTTAGCTCACATTATGCTGATGTACATTGTAAACCAAAGTATTTTTGTTTCAGTGACACGACCGATCAGGGTGTACGCTGACGGCATCTACGACCTGTTCCACGCCGGCCACGCGCGGGCCCTGATGCAGGCCAAGAACCTGTTCCCAAACACATACCTAATCGTGGGAGGTACGGGATTAACTTTCACTCTGTAATTCATACATAACTATAATGTAATAAGTTTAAATGTTACTCAAGAGAAAATATTCAGAGTGTGTTGTTACTGTCCCCAAAGCTAGCCCTTTGTAATATCCATCAGCTAGATAAAGTAGGCAAACATTGTCACTCAAACCTAACCGGTATATAAATAATTACATGTACTAGATAAATGAAAAGTTCAGTACTGCAGATGAAAAACAAGTTTGATATTTTTTCATTACTTATTGTATTACTTGGGAATTCATGTGCACTTCTACTATCTATGCAAAGTTTTCAGCAGTCTGGAACTTTTTGCTTTCTTCGTTTGTCATCACCTTGACTGCTAGCCTGGGTGCCATCCAATTACTACTGGGGCTCCTAGCCCTACACTCGCTGTCCTGTAGGAGCCCCGGTAGATATCACATGGCACCCAGGCTACTTGGCTGCTGCTTTTGTTATAGAAACTAACCCCACACTTCTCCCCACAGTGTGCAGCGACAATTTAACCCATAGTATGAAAGGCTACACTGTCCTGAACGAGACAGAGAGATACGAGGCGTTGCGTCACTGTCGCTACATCGACGAGATCGTCAGAGATGCGCCCTGGACCTGCACACCAGAGTTCCTGGATGAGCACAGAGTCAGTCAACTACTTTTGTGTTATTGTAATTAATAATAGTAGTCCACTTTGAGTAGAAGTCAGAACACTCTGCAGCTGCAGTCAGGCTTTCTTCAATTCTCTTCACTTTGTCCGGTTTTTCGCAAGCTTGCTTTAGCTTGCACAGTTTTCTTTCTGACCGCAACAGTCCTAGTGCCTTCAGACTAAAATGTGTATCTAGAATTTGTTTGGAAAATGTATGCCTACATGTATATCTCTGTTGCAAGTTATCTATCTGCATGCAAAAGTAGCACAGGACTTAGGCTAAGACACCTTCAATCTTAAGTATTAAAAACCTCTCAACCTTCTTAAGAAAACTTAAGATATTCTTGTCACTCCAGGTGGACTTCGTTGCCCACGACGACATCCCGT
The DNA here is from genome assembly GCF_035083965.1 of Branchiostoma lanceolatum. Taxonomy (NCBI): domain Eukaryota; kingdom Metazoa; phylum Chordata; class Leptocardii; order Amphioxiformes; family Branchiostomatidae; genus Branchiostoma; species Branchiostoma lanceolatum. Next base: position 18,130,012 of record NC_089738.1, on the reverse strand, counting down.
ATGGCGCAGCGGGAACATCCGACGTCTACAAGGACATCAAGGCCAAGGGCATGTTCATGGCCACGCAGCGCACAGAGGGCATCTCCACGTCCGACATCATCACGCGGATAGTCCGGGACTACGACACGTACGTGCGGAGAAACCTGGCGCGAGGATACTCCGCAAAGGACCTCAACGTCTCCTACATAAATGTATGTATTGTATACTGTAGATTGATTTATTTTCATGGGGATTTAATTTCGCTGTAGGAGTAGAAGGAAGGTTTTCACTGTGTTCTAAGTTTGCAGTCAAAACAATCCCTAAGCACGAAAAGGTATAATTGCAATTAAGTCATAATTTTGCAGTGGAGAGGCACTACTGAATCCATAAAAGTCAATACCCTTCTACCTTTCAATTGTATCAAAAAGAGATCTTGGTTTTAACATTCAATTGAAGTACTTGACTAGTATTTCAAGCAAAGTATTTGAGTTGCATCGGATGTTGGCTTCATTTTATTTACATGACTGCAGGGCTAGGAATTTAAAAATCAGGAACCAGTATGTCTTGGGAGTGAATTTTTTCTTTCCTCTTAAGGGTTGATTACCTTTTCTGACTGTCTTCCAATTATATAAATGTGCTGTAGACTTTGAACTTGCTCATCCGCAGCCCCTGGGCTCATGGATTGTTTTTGAAGCCCCTTGTTGGAGACTCCAGACTCATTACTGACAGGCTTAATCTAATAACTCAGTAATTCTGCAGCCGACGTGCCAAAATCAATCCTCCTTCATGAAGTCATCTGCCCCTGATTTCATTTTCAGGAGTAGATTTTGGCAGGTTCTGAAAATCTCCTTGACAGCAAGTCCTTGGAGGTTAAAGTGTTTAGAACCAGTCGAGAACTGTTTCAATCTTAAGCCATCATGCCAATATCAATCCTCCTTCTCCATGAAGTCATCTACCACTGATTTCATTTTGAGCAGTAGATTTTGGCAGGTTCAGTCTTCGTGACATACATGTAAAACCTCTTTGACGGCAAGTCCATAGAGGTTGAAGTGTTTGGAATCAGATTTTTGGAATTGCACCCTTTGACTGTAAATCTTAGGAGCCCAGAATGTCATTTCCTCTACAATGTCAACTCAGAACTTTCTCTACTTTCACACACATGAGATCAAGTTCATACCAGTCAGTCTATTAGCAGACTGTAGATTTAAGGCCCTCCTTATACAATGTAAGTTGGGAGATCAAGCATATCCTTCATTGATAATTGTAATTCTATGATTTTTTTTCACATACTTTCCTAATAAAGATGATGTATGAAAATGGTGCTAAAATATTGCCATAGCAAGAGATACCCATTACTACATGTATTAGCTTGTTAACAACAGAAAAGAGTTGTTTTGCAAATACTACTAACATGTATGTTTATGAATGTTAAACATCCAGGTAAGCAAATAGAGTGGTACAATTTTATCATTACTACTGGACAAAATACGATAAAAATCGGGCATTTCGGGCGTCCATCCGACTGCCCTTTTTCAACGAGAGAATATAGGTCTGCTTTTGTAATTTAATGTCTTTTCAAGCCGCTTTGACTTATCTTCTTGTATTCTAGAACGAACATCTTATCCGTTACCTTTTGTTTATTTAGAACATATCTTAGAATGCTTTCATAGTAGTTTACTTACCTTTTGTTTATTTAGAACTTAGGAACATTCTAGATGCATCCTTAGGTAAACTTCATTCTTCTCGTTGAAAAAGGGCAGTCGGATGGACGCCTGAAACGACCGATTTTTATCGTATTTAGTCCAGTTGTAATCATGATTAAATTTTTACCACTCTACTACATGTATGGTACACAAATTTGACCTCAACAGTCAACCTGCTAACTTAAAGGTACATTGATTGTAGCTGTTTGGCACCAAATATGTCATTTGGTAACAGCAATATAGGAAGCAGGGAGAAGGTTGAATTGACTTGTCTAATCTTTTCAGGAGAAGAAGTTTGCCATCCAGAACCGGGTGGACAAGGTCAAGGACAAGATGAAGAAAGTGGAGCATAAAACCAAGCAGGTCGTGCGGAACATCGAGGGGAAGAGTCACGAGCTCATCCAGAAATGGGAGGAAAAGTCACGCGAGTTCATTGGGAGCTTCCTGGAGTTCTTTGGTGCAGATGGAACATGGGTAAGGCAGCTTTCTTTGTGAATGTCATGACTAGGATATTGGAGTTTTCTTTTTACACAACCAGTAAAGTCTCACCTGCTGATGTTTCGGTCTGTCAGACACCTTCTTCAGAGCTTCTCACTGGAGTACTGCTTCTCGCTGCTATAAGTAGCCGAAGTACTGTCTGGTGGCGCTTTTGCAGATATTGATATACAATGAAAGAATATATTGATATACAATGAAATAATAGATTGTGTTGAAGCAAGACCATAGCTGCCTTCATCAGGGTGTGACGTTCCTCAACTTTCAAGACAGTAAGGAAATAAAGGTTAAGAATTAAACCTTCAACTAATTCACAACAAGATAGAGCAAATCAGGGAACTTGATATTAAGATCCATACCAGAAGTACTTAGAGGATTGCCGATTGTTTTACAGAACACGTTCTGGAGGGACGGCACGTCGATCATCCGCCAGGCTCTCTCCCCGCCGGCCAGCCCGAGCCATTCCCCCCAGGACTCCCCGTCCTCTTCGCGCAGCACGGAAGGGTTCGACGGCCTAGAGGGCGCAGAGGGCGGCGACCCAGAGGGCGTTGACCTGGGCACCGGGGGCAGCGGGATAGACTTCAGCGACTCTGACTCCGACGAGGATTAAGGTTGAACCATCACCGTTGTCGTGACAACGTACACTTCTCCTTGGCTACTGACTCCAGAACCGGAAGTCTGACAGATCGCATCCTTGAAGTTGAGGGTAAAATTCTAAATTTGGAAAGTATGTGCCTGGATGATCTAGTAAATGTTCAAATCAAATAGGTTGATATGAAAGGCACCATGGAAGTAATATTGGTCTTTCAATTGGCAGGTAAAGTTGATACATCCCCTTTCCATCAGACTGGCTGTTACCACTGAGCTACTGCAAGATTTGACATAATTTTATAGATAAAGAACAATTTTTCAAAATTTTTTGTGTTTTGTTTCCTTTTGAATCATATCTTTACATATTGCACCATATTTCGATTATGAAATCAAGGGTTACACATTTTGGTCGCTGTACAGTCACTCAGCAACAGCCATCTAGTGGTAAGGGGCCTGGTCAGTAGTGAGACTAGGACTACTAAGAGAGTATATCAGAGTCTGTATATATGATGGTTCTATGATCATCGTGCCCTGCTGAATGATACCAAAATGGATATTGTTAATATACCCAGACCACCAAAAACCCAGCAATGTATTAAAACCCTAAGCTACAATGTAGATGTAGTCCTAAGTGTAGTAGACTTACTGTAAATGCAGAAATGTTCGCAATGATTTTATGTCCGATGTTTTTGCGGTGAACTCTTTACCGCAAACTTAAAACTGCCAGGAAAAGCTGTTCCATTGTGTGACTGTAGCGCTAGTATTGTTTCAAGCGCAAACTCAATACCACCGTGTAAGTGGCGATGTTATGGCCCGGTTCTTTTGGGAATGCTGCACGTGGGGAATACTGCCTACAAGACTAAGAAGGAACACACACAGGACACAGCATTGCTGTACACACACACACGGGAGCCATGGAGTTGGGACACACCCCGCAAACACTCCATTTTCTCCTTACCGTGAAATTAAATCCCCGTGAACATTTCTGCATTTACAGTATTTCTTCTCATTTAGTCTTTCAAGGGCCAAGACAAGGAGAAGTAGACTGTAGTTTAAAATTTCTTACTATACTTACTGGTACCGAGGAGATTTTAAGCCTCCTTGCTGGTACCAATAGTTAAAAGAAGGATTATGTACTCTCCAAGAAGAGGTTGGAGGGGAAGATTGTGACCGTTTTATCATATGCCCCGTTTTTGGTGGGGATTATGAGCGTACGAAAAACGGGGCATATGATAAAACAGTCAAGATCTTCCCCACCAACCTCTGCTTGGAGAGTAGGATTATGTGCATTATATTATATGAATTCTATGGAATTTCAAACTAACCCCTAGTTTCATGTTCACTGCACTGAAAGTTGTCACAAAATGTATCATAATTATATGAGGAGAGGCAACGTACATTGTATGTGTGGGGATACTCCGGTGCTTTGACAAGAAATGATTTAGTTTTCTAAGTTATGGTATGATATAATACTTTCTTAACTTATAACACTGAATGTTAGAACAATTTAGAGTTAATCTAAAACATGTCTGGATACCATGGTAATAGTCATTATGATTACTAAGCATTTGCATTAAGGCATGGGGCTATGTTCAACATGTTTTGGTTGGTAATCTGCAGAATTCTCATTTGTTGCAAACACATTTTGGCCACACCATATTAATTCTACGGGTGTCATCCTGCTAACTACAAAATTTGCATCAAGAGTGAAAAAAATTAGCATATTTTGATTAAAGGACATTTCAAAAGATGTTTGCTAATTTTTACTGCTTACTGACTATTACGACATACTCTCTAAGCATTTTGCTTTATAATTTGCATTGGAGGGCTCACAACAATTTTTTGCATTCGCAAGAAAATATTTTTCAGGATAAAACAAGTCAAACATTTATGAGTTTTCAGATGGTATACATGAAATCATTTGTGTGGCTTTGATATACAGTATTTTTGTTCACCTTTGTGTAATTAAGTTGTTTTCTACACTCAAGTTGCAACTTGGCTCTGCTGAACTCCTGGCAGGACCAGAGAATTGTTTGTCGCTCTACACTCTAACCAAACGTAACAAATTACTACAGAGACAAAGAAAAAACCTTTTTTTCAAAGTACTTCATCGTCATATTAAATCTCTTTTCGAAGAGGGACAGAATTATCTGTCTCTTTGCAGACTAATATGATATACAGGATCTAAAGGGACTGTCATGACATTAGAAATTATATGTAAAAGTACACATGTTGTACATTTAAGTCTAGTTTTAGAGGATTTGATATGTTACAATTGTTCACCAGAAAATCAGATATTGCTAAGTATACTGTCAGTATACAACTCCAATGTACAGAGGAATGTGTAGATTATGTTCAAGTTTTAACATGAAAATGTTAGAGGAACGAAGAATACAGGGAAGATAAAAATTGTTAAGTTTGAATGTTGTTAAAATGGAGGGGTGGAAAATTTGCCCATTAATCTTGCCATAATTATATAAATTGTACGCCATCATAAAAAAATTCTACAGTATTTTAAGTGAATATATTTAATGACATTTGTGTTGCATGTGTGACCAGTAGACGTCTAGACTTCTAGCTAAGGTTTCTGGCATTTTTAGAATTAAATAAAGAATTCTGCCAGTTGTAAAACATCCTATGGCATTACGTTTACTTGCTGTATGAATGTAACTCAGGTTTAAGATTATGGCTATTTAGTCTCCTTTTGCAGATCTTCTTGGTGCAGCTGGCATTCATTTGGGGGAATTGCTGATATGCAATTTTCAGGCCCAAGAAGAGTTTCAACATCAAGCTCCCCTACATTTGAGTAGCCTCCACAAGGCCTTCCTACGGGGTACAGATCGTACTAGAATTCGACAAAAAAGTTCAATAATTGGCCAGGAGGGTCAGTCCATGGAAAGGTTAACATACTGGGCCTGCAAATGAAAACCTCTGGTGGCCAAAATCTCCTAGCAATTATTCTCCGTATAGCCGGCGTAGTCAGTCTGGTAGAGACTAGCATTTTAGTACGGGCACATGTTGAAAATCGTTTTCTTAGCGCTCTCCTCCAAAGGTAAACATTGTTTGCACCTAGAAGTTCTGGAAAGGAGGCTACTGGCTAGAGCAGAATCCAATGCCTTCTAGACAGGATGAGAAGCAAACAGATATTGCATCCTTTTCCCAGATACATGTATACTATACGTGACCATGACTTTGTGATTGCTCGTTTGCTGTTCTGTAAATTTTTAACCCGTTTTTGCACTTACCTGTACACAACCTGTACAATTTTAGTTAAACTTTGTAGTTTTCTAAAATATGTCATTGTGTTTTTCACAACTGCAATCAGTGATCATAAACCAGTGAAATGATACTTCATGTCACAGTTTTAAGCCATGACTTGTGTCTGGTCTTGTAACATCCTAGAGGATTGAATAATCCGAGAATCTATCCATCAATCAATCAAAAGATATGCTTCTTGAGATTTTTACCAAACCAATTTTCCCGTCTTTGGACGGCTCATAGTCCTTCAACAAAAATCGTACTTGTCTGATGCAGAGGCATTTTTGAAGAAAATTCAAGACAGTCTCAAGATACATTTTACAAAGCTTGTATCAAGATACATTTTACAAAGCTCAAGTCCCAGACCCAAGTTGACTCAGGACTGTGCAAGGAGAATCGTAGGCCACTCAAGTAGCGTTTTCTAGTTACGAGTAAAACTCCACTTGAGCAGCCCAAAGCTCCTCACACACAGCCCCGAGTCGACTCCAAAAACTTGTATGTAAATTGGGCCACTGTCAGCCTTTGAACGCCTGACACTAGTCATAGCTAGATATTGGACAACTACAATGTAAGAGTACCGGTACTGCCTATCGATGCCACCAGCCATGGAGCAGATTTAAAGCCATTTGGGCAAATATAACCTGGCTCTTATTTCCCAAGGCTAGCCTGGAATCCATCCTATTTAGCTTCCGGCCGCTACCCTTTTGTTGCCATTGTCATTCAAATCATTCCCGCATTGCGATGATACACTAGCTGCTAAACCATTGATAAGAATTGCTTGCCATACACAATACATGCGTTCTACTCATGTTTAAGTGTTACCCTGAAGCTTCTCTGGAAATGAATGTTAGGGACTATGCAGTGCGAGGAATATGTCTTCAGATGCACTAGTGCTGTTACTGTAGGAGATAGATGGATGAAGTTCTGACAAGAGAAATAAATTCTATGAATGTGAGCTTGTGTAGTTGAAGTCTTTAATGTGGTTGTGATCTGTATAATGTGTGTTTTCTACATCTATGAGATAAAACCCCAAATTAGGTATCATGCCCAGGCAATGTTAAGTGCAAACTTTGGTTCATTATATTGAGCTCAACCAAGTCTTGTGGGGAAGAGTACAGCAAAAAGTATCCTCATGGAAAGCAGTCTAAAGGACTTTTTATCTCCATGAAAAATGGAGATATAGTTTTGGGTGCGTCTGTGTGTCTGTTTGTGTTTCCGGACTACTGTAGTCAGCATAACTCAAGAACCTCTTAATGGATTGCGATGATATTTGGTATGTGGGCAGGTGTTGCAAAGCCGAAATTCAAGGTCGATTTTGGGCCCCCTGGTATGTGGCCTTGGTACTGCAGCAGAAATTTCATTTTTGTATCTCTTGACCTGGACGTGCTATGGTATTAATTTTTTGGTGGCAGATAGCTTGTGGTGTAATGAAGAAGTGGTGTGGGTTTGGGCCCCCTAGCAGCTTGCTCTGGAACTGCAGGGGCATTATTGTGAAAATCTTCTAAGGAGAATAACTGAACAAAGGAACAACGGATTTCCATGATATTTAGTATGTGGGTAGCTTAGACAGAGATGTACACAATGAAGTGTAAATTATGCTAATTGGGACTTAATTTGCATAGCTAATGAGGAAAATCTATATTTTCAGTGTTTGCCATTATAAAACTCAAATACATGTAACATGGTGTTTATGATTAAGCACATATTATTATATTAATGTGTAAGTCATTTCCATAAATAGAATTGTTCATGGAGATATGAGGTCGCGGAACTCTTGTTTGGTTAGTTTTTTTTGTAGGTTCATGTACATGTACATTATGGTCCTGACAATGCTTTGTGCTAAATTCAGCGATTGTTTTCTACCTCACTATGAATAACCAAAATTCAAAAGCTTTCCCTACGAATTGCGGGAAATTGAAAATTGCTTGCCTATTATAAGCCTTATGGAAAAGGGGGCATTCATGCATCCGTACTAGTTGGCCACAGACTCTCAACTGCATTATTGGCAAACTGACTCTTGCAGTATCATACCAAAACTGTACTTCGATAAGTGTAAGCTGTGTATGTGTAGGGGCATACCACACATAAAATAACAACAGAAATGTTGAAAGTCCAATACCCACCAGACAGTCACAGACTTTGTCACAAAAATGAGCACATTTTAATGTTTTCCTGACATTTTGCATTTACACTGTATATTCATATGAAGCAAATAATAACTTATACATACATCTAAAATGTAGTATACTTTATAATACATACATCTAAAATGTAACCTGTATGTAAATCGGTTCACTGTTTCAGTACAATGCAATGGTCTTGACTGTACAGATGTCGCAGTTAAATACAATGTCATTTGTGCATTATATATACAAAGGAACATTCTCCCCCATTGGTTATCATGAAAGTTCATCAATGTTAGTACATAACATCATTACCCAGAGTCACATTTCTGGAAAGTGACATGTATTGAGCAACTGGGTCCCCAGTTAGGCTAGGGTCACATTTCCATGCCAGGGCCCGACAGGGCTGTTTGAGAAAACTAATAAGGAAAAATGCATATCAAGAATATACATAGCGTATGGTAAGGAGAAATCTTGAATAAGTTTTGTGTGTTCTGTTCTCTTTTAAATCATAGTTTTCGTTCCCACAAGCTGCCCGGCCGGGCCCCGGGTTGGAAATGTGACCCTAGCCTTATTCGGAAGAATACCAGATACGGCAGTCCAGGAGGAGAAACTTGAAAAACCTTATCCTATTACCCACCCAGGAAACAATTAGTCCAGTACCATAGCTTGGTGTCTCTCTGTAATGTTAAGGTATCATGTACTATAAGGTCCATCATGGTTCTAGGGAAATTTATGCAAATTAAGAACATAAGCCCCAAATTGAAAGGACTAGTCAAAAATTGGTGTAAAGTTTTAAAATCCTCTTTTTCAAAATGGTAACATTGCTAAATGCTCTCTGTTCTGGGTATTTAGTTGTCCAGTTGTGTGGATGCATTAGCAGGGAGGTTAACCCTCAACCTACTACCTTCTGCTGTAACCAGTACAGATTTGATGGCAGGATGCATCCTTAACATGGAGAGGGTTAACCTCTATACTTCCAGCTTTACATTGTTAAGATTCCCTATAAGTTAGCATTCTGCCTATACATAAACAAGAATCATATATTAGCAACAACAACAAAAATCGAAAAAGAGATAAAATCAAAAATTACGTTAACTAAAAACCTAACTGAACAATTTTACTTGTAGAGGTACGAAATAGTCTTGTCCTTTTTTTCTTAGATTGCTCCTTTGGACGTTCGCATAAATGTGGCACAATAAGCATTGCAAGTTTCCAGACTGATCTTCAGATCTAGACATTTGAGTCCAAACAGAAATATATTAGTCACAGTAGAACTGTTTGTGAAGGAAAGCTACACTTAAAACTGAAAAGAGTACTATACTATAATGCTAAATGTACCCAAAAGTCAAGTTCTCACTTGTTTTACATACATTGTAAGTCTGTCATAGTTCAGGGCTCTTCTACCGTTTGAAACTCTCACAATACTGACGGCTTCTCACCTGATGATTGAATCATGTGACGTCAGGGATCTACATTTCCCAAACAGAATGAATAGTGCTTTTCACACTGGCTTTCATGAGGACGGATTTCGAGGAATTTTCTGAATTCAAAGCCCACTAACTCCTCAATTCCCTCAAAGTCGTTCGAAAGTTCCTCGAAATCCATCCTCAGGAAAGCCAGTGTGAAAAGCATTCAATTGGTACTGGTTGGGATTTAGCATCTACAGTATATTAGGCTTTTCAATTTTAAGTGTAGCTTTCCTTTAAACTAGTGCACATCTTCCCTTAAACTGATGATACTTTCCACAGAAGAGCTGAGGAGCTATAAGTAATTATTCACAATATTACCGACTGTACACATGGCATGTCTTTAGATGGATCCCACCTTATTTTAACTTGAACACTCGAATAGTCCAGGGTTGAAAGCAAGGCATTTTGGCAGCTCCAGTTTTCTTGCATGCCGTAAAGATCATTTGTCCAGAAACTGATTGTACTTTTAATGAAGGTTAGACATCCAGGTAATAAGATATGTCAAATGATAATTACTCAAGCAACTGGATAAAATTTTGAAACAGTCAGACATTTCAGACAACATTCGCTTTATCCAGTTGCTTAAGTAATTATCATTTGGCATAATTGTACTGTGTTAATGTTAGTTGTAACTTAACAAGAATGCTAAAAGCAATTCAGAACTACTCTATCTATGATGATGTGATGACGAAGTCCATTGGCCAACAAGAGGCAGCGAGAAAAGGAAATCATCATAGGATCTCAAATTCCTCGTCTGAGTCGTATTGTCTGTCTCCCTCCAGTTCATAATCCAAGGAAGTGAAGTCTGGAAAAGACAAGAAATTAAAAATTGTTAGATTATTGAAAAGGCCTTCAAATTCACTTGGTAACTTTTGCCTGGTCAAAAAGACAGAGCGTTCAGCACCAAGGACAGGGTTCACATCATTCTCATGCATTACAATACACCCTGTTTTGCATAATGTCTGGATAAAGATAAACAAATACATGGGACAGTGTATTACAGTGTATTCTTTTGGCAGTGAGCTTTGTAATTTTGTAATTGAAAGAGAGAGAGAGAGAGAGAGAGAGAGAGAGAGAGAGAGGGAGAGAGAGAAAGAGTGTGTGTGTGATGTGTGTGAGTGAATGAGTGAGTGGTTGAGTGAGTGAGTGAGTGAGTGAGTGAGTGAGTGAGTGAGTGAGAACGAGAGTGAGTGGCTAGGTGAGCGAGTGAGTGAGTTAGTGAGTGAGTTAGTGAGTGAGTTAGTGAGTGAGAGAGTGACAAAGTGAATGAGAGAGACTGACTGTCAGTGACTGACAGAATTAATGAATGAGCTACATGTAGGGTCTGCACAGATAGCTACAGTGCTAGAGACAGGACAGTCTTTTTAGTTAACATGTCTTGGTTCCATCTGTTCTTGAGTGAGAGACAGATCAAAATTTTATATAAATCTTTTCACTGGCACTTTCAGGTACTACAGTTTTGGTTTCTCACCTGTCTTGGTCCCATCTGGCCTAGTCGGCAGTACGTGTGTGTGAGTGAGTGAGTGTGTGAGTGAGTGAGTGAGTGAGTGAGTGAGTGAGTGAGTGAGTGGGTGAGTGACTGAGTGACTGAGTGAGTGTGTGAGTGAGTGAGTGAGTGAGTGAGTGAGTGAGTGGGTGAGTGAGTGAGTGAGTGAGTGAGTGAGTGAGTGAGTGAGTGAGTGAGTGAGTGAGTGAGTGACTGACTGACTGACTGACTGAGTGACAGGTTTCTCACTAATCTTAGTCCTAATCCTATCTCTGACTTATATCTGAGAGAGAGAGAGAGAGAGAGAGAGATTGACAGAATGAATGAGAGTTGGTCTGCATAGATAGCTACTGTACATAAGGTACTACAGTCTAAGGAGTTCACCTGTCTTGGTCCCGTCCGGCCTGGTGGGCAGCACGTACGGCGGCCAGTGTGTGGGTCTGACTGACATTAAGGTTCTAACAGTCTTAGTTTCTCACCTGTCTTGGTCCCGTCCGGCCTGGTGGGCAGCACGTACGGCGGCCAGTGTGTGGGTCTGACTGACATTAAGGTTCTAACAGTCTTAGTTTCTCACCTGTCTTGGTCCCATCCGGCCTGGTGGGCAGCACGTACGGCGGCCAGTGCGTGGGTCTGCTCTGCACCACCTCAAACATGGCGTTGTGAGTCTTCTGCCCGATGATCAGTCTTCTCAGGTTGTCGCACAGGTCTGCAAAGTCAGCCTCGTCCTGGCAGAAAAAACCCTGGGAGAGAAAAATTATTCACAATGTTTGTATGAGTCCCCATAGGGCAAATTCAACTCTCTTTTTCCACTTCTCTATTTTACCGTAATGGACTAAAACCCCAGGTGAATTATTGGGGGTCATATCTTTATTTTGTTGTGGTTAATTTCAGGCAATGCCAGCAGATAGCACAAAGCTTTTTGTAGGTCTGCAAAGTCGGCCTCGTCCTGACAGAAAAAGCCCTGGGGAAGAGAAGTAACTTTGAGAAAATGTTCTTTACAAGTTCTTTTCAAAAGGTTTATAGTAATCATATTGGCTACTTTTCCCAATCATCATGAAGTTGACTTGAGAACGTTGGATAGTTTTCTGTCAGTCTTTTGTCGTTTGGAATGACATATATTAACTATTGTGGCCACTTCTTACCAGCGCAATGGAAGGGTCAACACCTCTTACACTGTAAGTACTGAGCAGGACTTTTCTGCCTTGAGACAGTTGATGAGACAATGGTCATGTTTGATTTGTAGTGTTTCGATTTTGTGGCGTGTGACCATCGTGAAAACTGTGAAGACAAAACCACTGCAAAAGTTTCTGCATTTACAGCATAGGATACAGACTAAACTTCCTTACCAGAGCGATGGAGGGGTCCAGGTCCTGTATGTTCATGCGGCTGGGGTGGGAACAGTGGAAGCTGGAGTCTGGGATCGGCATGTTTCCCTCCAACTCTACAGCCGGCTGGGTCGTATGGGGGTCCAGGTATACAAGGGAGTTACCTAATAGATACAGTATGGAGAGACAACCATACAAACAAGTTAAAACAAGAAAACAGCTTTCTCTCCAACTCTACGGCTGGCTGGGTGGTGCAAAGATATAGGTACACAAGGTTACCTGCAGAAAAAACAACAAAACCACATATCAAAACAACACCACATCTCCCTCCAACTCTTCTGCAAGCTGGGTAAGCAAGGTACAAAACAACAAAACGAAGGAACATGTTTCTGTGCACAGTCTGTACAGGTACAGTGTCTTCTTCTTCTTCTCCTGTTCATACAGGTACAATGTACATGTATCATCATAAGTAGAGTGTGGTACTTACCTACATAGCCTATAAAGTAGTGTGCATGGTTGGGTTTGCCTCCTATCATGCCCAGGGACTGTCTCAGGGTGAAGCATGCCTGGAAAGACACAGAGGACTTTAAGTGAAGCAGTTTCTTGATCATGAGCAACAGAGATTCCAGTGGTTGAACAAGGACTAGTCGAGTGTGACATCACTGGTTAATGTGCACATTTCCGTGGTTATCCACAAGATTCACTGACATCACATCATCATAATTGATGACACAAGTTTCGTTCAACACTGGATTCAGTGACATCACTTAATCAGGGATCAGCGATCATGCATGGATTGAAACACCTCTTACATGATCTGTCTCACATGAGTAAAGTTCTAAACAGAAACTATGCGGACACAGTGTATTTTTTGAAGATGTGTGTACTGTTGACTTAAGGTTGTCCACTTCTATTTGTCTAAATGTACCTTCAGACAGTCTGCGTAGACGGGGTTGAGCTCGCTGAGGCCCAGCCTCAGGGGGATGATCAGCATCAGCGGTTGCCATGGCAACGGACTGCGGCTTCTGGCGGAGGTCTGCTCGCTGGAGACGCCGTTGTGCAGGAAGGAGTTGGTGACCTGTGACGGCGTCGGCTGTCTCGCCGATCTGCACAATTTTTCTGTGAGGAGAAGAGGTGGTGCCGAGAAATTATTTGCAGGCCTCTTTCTGTAACTTGTGGTCAGCTGTATTGTTTCCAAGCAGAATATATCAATCGGCTGTGTCAATTCCAAGCAATTAGTAAGCTACTGGCTCTACAAAGCGTTTCTGGGAATAATGATAAGTCTTTATTGCATATTCCTGACCAGGTGGGCTAAATGCACAGATGACTACACGTGGTCTATGAGAAGCAAAATGTATAATACTCACTGATATCATCGATGATGACTGTGTTGTCCATGGCAACATGAATAGCTAATGAGCTCCAGTCTTCAAACAGAGCCAGCTTTCTGTTGGGCAAAAAACACTTTTCATTAGCATTTCAATTTCAGAAATGGGCTTCACAGACATGCAAACACACAGATACACACACACACACATATGAACACACAAACACACACACATGCACAATCACACTCGCACTTTCAAACACATACAAACACACACACACACTCAAACTCGCACATACAAACACACACATACTCACACACTTACAAACACACACATGCACAATCACACACACTTGCACATTCAAACACAAACACACACTCAAACTCACACATACAAAACACATACAAATACACACACACTGACAGTCATACATATAAATACACACAAACGAACACACTCACAGACATTAGCCCAAAACAACATGTCCCTTCCTTGTTAGTCATGAGAACATATCCCTTGGGTACTGATCAATTTCTACTGGCATCTCATGCAGAATGACTGTGTCTTTTCCATTCTGGTTCTGATAAGTGGACAAGCGGAGAAACTCCATACTCACTTGAGCACTTGTGCGACCGTGTTGGGGCCGAACCACTGGCCCACTGACTTTCCCCCACTCACTCCCATTTGGGCTGAAAATGGAGGAGCACAAGATACAAGTATGCACTGTGAAGTTATGGATTACTGAATTCAATATATATGGAACACAGGTTATTAGCTATCAGGGTGTCTTCTGGATGCCCTACAGTAAAGAAAAAAGAAATGAATGAATGTTTTATTTCCGTGTCCTGCGACAAAAGTCGCCCAGCCCATACGGGCTTATAAGACACCATACATAAGAATACATAAACTTGAGTAATGGAAGAGGTACAGTAGTAAATAATGATAATCAGAAATAAATCATAATAATAGCAGTACTGAGTAACAAAATAATATGAGCATAATATAGTGGAAATACAAAAAGGGACACACCTGGTACAATGATTCAAGTCAATTCAAGAAAGCAAGTGGTAAATGAACATAAATTAAATTCAAGTCAAAAGTTGTTGAAGGTAACTCAGTATATAACAGTCAAAACAGTATATGACAGGGTAGAGACAAAACCAAACAAAGCCAAAACTAGATGCAAAATAGACGCCATCCTATATTTCAGTATAGCTAGTAATGGACTTACCAATTTGGTGTATGGAGTAACAGGAGTCCTTCTTGTCCAGGAAGAGTTGAAGAATCTATGTAGATAAAGAGATCTCAGCATTAGCATCTTGACTGAATCTTTTAGTCTGGCCTTTAAGATTACTACATGTAGCTAGTAATTCAGTGCAAACCACATACTTGTCTGCAATACACTCATTCTGGCTATCTTATATAGGGCTATAGCTGGATGGCTATTTCCTCATCCTTTGTAGTTTTTGAAATGTCTTTATAATGTTCCTAAAAAAAGTGTAAGATAAAAAGCTTCAACAGCATCAATCTAAGCATAGATGTCAAGCTCCAACAGGTAGCCTATAATTTGATATTCAATAGCCTACAAGCCAATAATGACACTCTGTTTTAAACTATGAGTTATATCCTTTGCTTTACAACAAGCCACAACAAAACACATATGAAGTGAGAATGAACAAAGGAACAACCTAACTGCGCACCTTGGTATAGTCATTATCGTACCCTGCAGGCTTCCATCTCCAGTCCCTGCCCAGATGTCTGCAGATCAGAGCCTGTGCCACCATCATCTGTCCACATCTCAGCATGCAGCCCCAGCCTTGGTCAGACATGGGCCCTGTACCTCCTACATTTTTTGTGGCATGGAAAAGATTGTCAACACCCTATAACCCCTACCTCCCCCCTTCTCATTCCCTAGCACTTCTGCTGACCAATATTATCTTTTTTTAGCCAGGGTGCCATCCTAGATTACTACAGGAGCTACTGCGTTCACTACCCTGAAAAAATCTAGAGTAGCGAGTGTAGGAGCCCCTGTAGTAACAGGATGGCACCATGGCTATCTTTTCTGTCTTTCCTGAAAAAATGGGACACGGGAAAGGGTATTGAATAGAATTATTAGAAGATATAAATGTAACCCTAAGGATGACATGACCTAATTTTGATTAGCCAATTCCCTCACCCTCTCATAGAAAAACCAAACAACATACCTGTATACCAAAAATCAATAACTTGATTTGTTGCTCTATGAATCTGTTAAGAAGCATTTTGGAAAACTACATCACAGAATGACAGAATCTAAGACGTTTTAATCACCACGAAACAGTCGGAAAATGAGTTTACATCAAACATCCACTGCCTAACGAAACAGAAGTGTCAAAAAAACTCAGGGTTTTCTGCGTACCTATTGGTGTGAAGTTCTTCCTGTAAGTGAACCAGAGTCTGGAACTGATGTCATTCTGAAGCTCCTGACGATCTGGGCAGCAGAACAACACAGGAGCAGTTATAATCACTGACAGTTGTGTCTCATAAGACTCAGTATTATCTTTGTAGTATTATCTAAATACGGTGTATCCGTGGCTGTACATGTATTGTGGCCGGATGTACATTCACCCTTGTAAAGGGGTGAAAATGTACTCGCCAATTTGGTAGTGTACAGGGTTTTTTTTCTTTGGATTCATCATCAACATCATCATCTAGATGTGTTGGCCTAAGTGTCAGCTAGAAGTGCGCCACTGAATTCCGGATGGTGGTTCCCAGGTTTTGTTTAGATTGTCACTGTCCAATATGACTTACTACATAAGCTAGCTACATGTATAAAATCTGTGGATCTTAAGATCTGAACAAGGCCATGAATCTACAGCAGAAGAATAGGGTGGAAAGACGAATTTTCCTTGACTTGGTTTCATTCTAGCTTTTCCAACAGAATTTTCAGTTTACAACCAAAACCAACAATGTAGTCTAATCAACCTGATTAAAAAACTCCAGGTCATACTATACCTTCCAAGATGAAAATTTACTTACCACTAACGGTGTTGTATCCCACCCCCAGAATCCAGGCCGGCTCTTTTGTTTTGGGAAACTCCTCAAACTGGATTGCACCGGCTTCATACGTCACGCACACTGCAACAAGATAAATCAAAAATTCAAATAAAATAAATCCTCTAATTATACCTAATTAGTAGGTTTGACCAGTTTTATGTTGTTCGTTATGTAGAGAGATTACACACCGTGGTAAAGATAGCCATATGGTCCCAGACCCTCACAACACCTCCAGACACCACTGCTGAAACTACCGGTAAACATCACTCGAGTCTGGCTTCGTGGCAGCTTCTTCTAACTAACTATCCTTGCACTGAGACCCTTTGTTCCTTATATGTCACACTGATCAACAAGGCAAATTTTTCTTCTAAAATGCAGAAGTGATTATTCTTTCGAAGGCCAGGGCCTGTTAGATAATTGCTGAAAAGATCCTTGTGGGATTGTTTCTTTTAGAAAAAAAATAACATAGGGCGTATTCAGTCACGTTACCCTCCCCCTAGCAACTAACCGGCCGTCATAGCAACGAGGTCTGTTGGCCATTTTGGAGTCTAGTCGAACTCCTGCCCATGCTGGCGTCCTATGCAACTCTCCGTAAAAATGGCTTTTCTAAGCATAATCCACAATTTCCCTTCAAACCGTCTTGTCTCATAATCATGATATTGTAATGCCTCATGGTCGGATATTGGATTGTGACTGACTTTACTTCTACCTTTTCTTTCATGACCTCAATGAAAAGCGGCCTGCAGGCCAATTTGAGCTTGTCATGAATAAACAAACATAGTACTAGTATGTAGCTACTGACTTCCTGAATTTACTGTGCACAGTGGTACCCCCCTCCCCATGTATGCAGGCCCCTAAGAATGATCAATATAATAGTAGAGGCACACCCTGGCAAGTGTGATAGCCACAAACCTATCAGTTATACACAGACTTGCCCATAGTTCAATGGACAGTTCAGGCTGTTCATCAGCTAAACCAATAAAATTACATGAAAAAACTGCCTCCTATCTAAGAATTGGAACATCCCATCCTAAACTAAAGGTTCTGCATTTCATTCTGCTCACTTTCGGTTGGCCACGTCATTCTGAACTATGACCTTTCCAGTCGCAACATTACTTCTAAAAATGTCTTAGTGACTCAAGATGACTTCATTGTCTTGTGAGGAGCCGGTCTTGAGTCACCTGACTATACCTAAGAACTCTGTCAACAATTCCTTTATCAAGCCTGAGGCAACTTGAAGTAAGATGGCTTTATAAGAAGAGGCCCTCTGGACAAGAAAACAGGAACAGTGATACTGCAAAATTTAAAGAAGATGTGGAATCAGTACACTTTGAATGTTCACTTTGTCTAACTCTTCGTGAAAAGAAACAAATCGGTTTTAAACTCGGCAAGTTTTCCTCGGATTTTGTGCCCCAAACTAATAGATCAGCTGATTTTCGGTCCATCGACAAGTCCACACTTCCGGGTGTAGATTTCGGCGAATATCGCAACATTTCTCGTCGCTACCTAAAGCTGGGAAACACAATGTACAGTTCTACAGTGTTTGTTCTGTGTGTCCTGTCGTATAGACACGCCGAAAAGCGGCGCTAGAGAGAGAAAGCGAAGTTTCTTCTGTCCGTACCTGCGTGCATCCCGCCTGAGAGCTCCATCTTCAGCTCCAGTTCGACAATAACAATGGCAAGTACGCATGCGTAAGCTCAATTTTCTCAAACGGACTCTGATTGGTTTATTTTCTACAACCACGAGACTGTTAACCAATAGACGGTCGTTGAAGAAAATGGAACGAAAGTCGATGACGAAATCGCCCTGTCCCATCATCCCCCGCGGAACCCGGAAGTGTCCAGAATTTGGAGCAGAGAGAAACTCATGATCAGGTGTTTGTAAAGAAAGACACGTGGAAGAATTACAGCAGAGTCAGAGTATGTCAGCTTCACCAGGTAAGGTTTGTGGTAAGAAGAAGGCTCAGGGATGGAAGGAGAGACATCAATCTTTTATCGGTATTGATCAATAGATATTGCTTTTCCTAAGAGAACACATCAGAATGACCTAGAAATGCATGTGCATGCAGGTCTGGTCAAGTCAAGGTAAGTCAGTTTGTATTGCACAACAATTGTAATTTGTAACAGATACAATGTGAGGCAAAGTGTTTGATAAGACTTCTGGCTGGTTTCGATAATCTTTTAAGATCTACCTTAGTCTTTTACGTTATTACAATCTACACATACGTAATGTAATGTAGCAAGGCCAATTGTCCTTGAATGATGATACGTGCACACAAGGACATTATATAATGTCCTTGGTGCACAGAATAAAAAGTGTCATAGGATATGTTGTTGAATAAAAAGACTCTTTGTGACCTTTATTCCTCAGGCCAATTCTGACTGGTTCACAAATTGCACTGCAGCAAGTGTCGCTGCTTTAAATATATATGCTTTCCCAAACGCAAGGTACAATGTTTTATTTACAAATATCACAGGGAACAGTATCTACAATTCAGTGACTTACCAACCTGATCAGTGACTTATCAACTATTCACAGCAGCATATATTTTTATCATAATTGTTCCTGGTATGTGACAATCTTCAATGAGGCAAATGTTGCTTCTTAAATGGGGAAGTGACCATTCTTACAAAGGCCAGGACGTGTTAGATAACTGCTGCAAATAAAGATCCTCATGGGATTGTTTCTTTTGGGGAAAAATAACAATGCGGGTATTCGACCTCAGCACCAGTATAGGGCGTTTTCAGTCACATGACCATCCTTGACAAAGAGAAGTAAAAAAAAAGTGTTATATCATATGATATTGTTGAATGAATGAAGACCTTTATTGCACATTTCTGCCACACTTGGCTAAGTACGGGTCACAACAAAATATAATACAAGTACAGTTAGCGGATACAAAAGAATATGACTATCATTTATAAATAAATAAATTCTACTTCTCCTCGCTTTTCGGTTATAGTAGATATAAAAGAACAGACGTGTTTTTCAATGGGAGGTTTGTCTAGTCGCATTAGACATGATGAATTTTTGAACAGTACTTAAATGTGTGAAGTAGGGAAATAGGTTTTCTACAAGTTTATACAGTTCATTTCTTTCTTTGGTATATAATACACATTCTACCACAAAATGACATTCGTCTTCTACTCTATTCAAAGTACAATGTTTACATAATCGTTGTTCTAGAGGAGTGCGGGTATGTCTTCCCGTTTCAATATGTAGTTTGTGGCAGCTGATTCTTAGTCTTGTGACTGCATTCCTGACCCTCATATTTGAATTACTTAGATATTTTTCTATAAAAAGACTCTTTGTACACCTTTCTTCCTCAGTAACCTGATGAAACTATTCACAGCAGCATATATTGTTATAATGATAAAACTCATTCTACATTGTTTATTTCCTAACTCCTTTCCCAGCATCCCCACCCTTACACGATGCCCTGAAGCCTTTGTCATGGTTACTAGGCACGTGGCGAGGGGAGGAGGGGAAGGGAGACTACCCGACCATCAAGGACTTCAAGTACAAGGAAGAGGTCAAGTTCGACCACGTGGGCCAACCTAACCTGGAATTCTCGTAAGTCCAGCAACATCTGTTGGTTTAAATGCCCTCTGTTGAAGAACATTTGCAGGTGTATCCTTAATGCAGAAAAAAGAATGCATTAAACAGAAAAAGTTACCTTGAAAGACTAAAGATACATACCCTGAGTTAACACATACGATCTATCTTGTATCAAAATCTAGACATAAGGACTTTTTTTTAAGATTCAGATAAGATGTGATGCACTTTCGTTTACAGTGTCCTTTCTTTAGCAAAAGATAAACTACCTGTTTGTCAAGGTTTAAACGTGTAGAGAGATATGAAAAAATGCTCTAAATTAGTCCAGTTGAACTTCTATCATGTTCTGTATTCATACATGATCATGCAAAGTGATTGTGATCCTAAATTCTCATCAATCTGCAACTAACACGTATACAAGTTATAAGGATTGGTGTAGCTAAGAGACGTTGAATAAACTTGTAAAACAGTTGACAGGAACAGAACACCTAGCAACTTGAAGTTGAGGTCCCTCACTTGGCATCTCGTAAAATGTTTTGTATGTTTCAGGTTCTGCTCCTCCCACTTTGAGACCGGCAAGCCGCTGCACAGAGAGAGAGGTTTCCTAAAGATCCAGCCTGGCACCAACCACCTGGCACTGGTCAACACACAGAATGTGGGTCAGTTCTGGGTCATTATTGATATTTAAACTTTCACCAAGAAGTTTAGTCTGTGTGCCTGTGTGTTTTTGAATAGCATAACTCAAGATGTCATGAATGGCTCGTCATGATATTTGGTATGTTGGATGGCATTGGCATAATGAAAGAAAAAGCAATTAGATTATGGGCCCCCTAGCAGCTTTCGCATGGTATACGTACTGGAGCAGAACTGCTGGTTTTGATATTCTAGACATGGTATGGTGTCATGATTTTTTTCTTTCAAGCAGCAGCAATTGAATTTGTTGTTTTACATGTTGTACATCATAATCCAGTTCTGTTTTTGAGTGACCACTGCCACAAACTGCCGAATCTGTTCCGCAGGTATAGTGGAGCTGTCTGAAGGGGAGGTCAAAGGTCAGGAGATCACCCTGGAATCTCACACCATAGGGAGGATGACCTTCGGCAAGGACCCAGCTGTCACCAAGGTCACATGGATTAATTGAAATTGGTTGATTGATTTTATAATGTTCTGATGATTCATCACTTTTGGGAGAAAGGTTTCCTTCAGAATTACAGATTACAATTTTATCAATCCTACATGTAGGACAAAGATAAAATTCAAATGTAAAAGTGAAGCATGACTGTCTTGGTGATTCAGGTTTGTACTTTCCAAAGATCTAAAGTTGGTGTTAATAGGACACCTACCTACCCAGTCCCTTGACTTTGGGGGGGACAAGCCTTCTAAAGATACACTAAATGAAATGAGACGTTACAGAACAGTCCAAATTTTAATGCCCCTTATTTAGGAGAAACAAATTTTTAACTCTGTACTCTACTGAGACCTTTGTATGTGAATAAAAGGACTCTTTTACACAACCAAGAGATATATTCAACCGACGTTTCGGTGACCATCTGTCACCTTCTTCAAGGCAATTCTGACTGGTATGAGACCTTTGTATGTTTATCCAGTGGGGGCCTGCATGTCCTATTACATAGAGCATAATCAGCCCCCCCCCCTCATTGTCCTGTAAAATGGTGCTCATCATGTGTTGGTTTTTACAGATCCAGAGAACGTTTCGTCTGGTGGATGCAGACACCTTAGAACAGGTGGTTCACATGGAGACCAGCGCGACCGCCCCTGCACAGCACCACCTGTCCATTCAGTACAAGAAGGTCGCATGAGTTGCAGCTCTTTCTGCAGTTTTGGAGCATCCTGCAAGGTGAAGCTTCACAATATGGATTCAGCCAACGGAATGGAGCTAGCTAGTATAAGATTGGTTACCAGGCTACAGCATCACCTGTCCATTCAGTACAAGAGGGGGGAGGGTTGCATGAGCTGCAGTTTTGGGTTATTCTGCAAGGTGGTGCTTCTTAAGAGGGATGCTGCATGTTTGTAGCTATGAGATTCAGGCAAGGAAATAGAGCTAACATAGGATAAGGTACTACTTGGCTGGGATGTCTTTTCACAGCAGCATTGAATAATATTGTACTTCAGCAGCAGCAGCATTGTACTTACGTCCAACATTGTATTGTATTTTGGTTGATGACTATTTTATGAACTTCAGTTCAGAACTGGTGTTTATTTATTCAGCTTTTTTTTCTTATTTAAGAGACAAACCACAGAAAAACTTTTGTTATAAGTTGATGTACTTTCTGGCGAATGAAATAATTTTAAGAAATGCATCTTTCACACAAGTTGAAATGCTAAATATTATTGTCATATCAGTATACATGAAGTAACACATCATGCATGTTGTCATACATGTAACAATTTTTTTTAAAAACATAATTAGCTGAAGTTCAAGCTGAAGTTCAATCTCAATTATCTAGATTGTAGAAGACAAAAAATGTGTTAAATACAGAATTTAGTCATCTATTAAGTCATGCCACAAGGATAAATAGGTCCTTTATAACTTATTGATATATTCCTAACAACAAACATCACTAACACAAACTCCACACAATCTTCATGGCAGACCTTTGAGTTTGTGGCCATTGTTTCTTGGTAGTTGATATTACAATCTATGAAGCAGGCCTTCAACTTTGTTTTAAAAGCCTTAAATCTTAGGAAAAGTTAAAACCTGGCCACCTCCATTAGTAACAATATTCTTGTTTGGGGTTACGATATGTTATTTTCAGAAATATCTACAGATACACAGATGTCAATAAAGTAACATTTGTGCTAATGATACATTTCAGTCATCATTTGTTGACTATACCATTCAGTATCACTGCAAACATCACACGCCTCAAGATCAAGCCCTAAACTTGGACATAATCATAAGTCCTAAAAATATCCTATCATTTTGTTACTCATTAACACATCCAGTTTTGATTATTCCTACCTAACATTTGTCATCAAAGTATCAGCAGTCACAACTGCAGAACAACTCTTACATTTTTAGAGCAACCGAGTAGACCCATTATAATACATCAAGCCATGCATGATGAACAGCCATTTCTACGTGATTTGACATCCTCAACAGTCCAATACCGATTTGATGACACACTCGTGAATATGTGTGCAGCAGTATTAAGGAAAAATCTGGTTCAACCCAGTAGCGACCAGTTTAGGCAAGTTGAAGTAAGATTAAATTTGATGAAACCAGTGGCAACCGGTTCAGTCAAGATGAAGTAAGATGAAACTTGATCAAAGGAGTAGCAACCGGTTTAGGCAAATTGAAGTCTAAAGAAATTGGATCAAACAGGTAGCTTCCGGTTTGGGGAAAGCTAAAACTGGATGAAACCTGTGCCAAGCGGTTTCCGCAGGTTGCAGTAAGATGAAACTGGATCAAACCAGTTGCAACTGAATCAAACCAGTGGCGATCGGATTCTAAACTGGTTGGAAATCAGTGGCGACCGGCTCAGGGCAGTTGAATTAAAATGAAACTGGATAAAACCAGTTGCAACCGAATCAAACCTGCGGTGACCGTATTCTAAACTAGTTAAAAACCAATAGCGACCGGATTCTAAACTTGTTCAAATCAGTGGCAATCGGTTTAGGCAAGCTGAAACTGGATCAAACCAGTAGCGACCGGATTCTAAACTGGATTAAATCAGTGGTGACCGGTTCAGGCCAGCTGCAGCAGGATGGCGAGGGTGCCGATGAGCGCGGTGAGGATGAAGGCCGTGAGCAGGATGCGGTCAATCACCAGAGCCACGTTCTTCCAGTTCCGCTGGTTCGCGGTGTTCCTGGACTGCTCATCAACGGTCTGGGCGATGGCGTGGACATTCTAAAGGAGGCAAGATGATGTAATGCTTCATTTTTCTTTCACGCCAAGTGAAAAAAGAATAATGCACACCACAACTCAATAACAAATCCATCGAGCAAGAAAAACATCCTTTTTTCCTCATGCTTAGTAACAACATTGAGATATATATATAGAAAACAACACGGGGTATTCCGTGGACGCGTCGACGGTAGACACGGTTCTGGCGCGGTCGCCACCAAAACAGCTTCAGCCAATCAGAGGGTTTGCTAAATCTCATCTCAAGCAAAAGCGCAAAGGACGCTATCAACCAATCAGGTTACGTCTCACATCGTTACTTTAGGTTCAGAACAAATTAACCACCAAATAAGGATAGTTCATTAATCATTCATGAGCAACTGTCGTCAGTAACGGCGCCAGAACCGTGTCTACCGTCGGTGAAGAGCGGGGTCCCTACGCGAGCTTAAGCCAACGACGAATCGAGCGATAGGGGTCCTGCTTTAAGGAGGGTGGTTCAATTGTAATGCCGTATTTGATCGACCGTTTGATGTGACCGACCTGCAGGATGTCCTGCATGCACTTCAGCTTCTTGATCTCAGAAACGGTGGAGGCGGCGCCGCCCTCAGCTGGGCCGTCTCCGGCCACGATAGAACCTGCACACAACAAACAAAAGGTTGATAACCTCAAGCTGCAGCCCATAACACAAACACATAAACATACACATGGTGAAGGTCTCCGGCCACGACAGAACCTAGAAACAACAAACAAACAAACTAACAGTTTGAGAGCCCTAAACTTCAGCCCATAACACAAACACGTAAATATACACATGGTAAATGTGGAGGCAGCGCCGCCCTCAGCGGGCCCGTCTCCGGCCACGATAGAATCTAGACAGAGAGAGAGGGAATGACCGAGAGAGGCCATGTTAGACAGAGAGAGACAGATCGAGGGAGGGAGAGAGAGAGAGAGAGGGGGGGGGAGAGATAGAGGGAGAGAACGAGAGAGAGAGAGAGAGAGAGAGAGAGAGAGGGGGGGGGATAAAGAGTGTGTGTAGGGGGTAACGTTACGTTAGATGGGGATAAGGACAGAGAGAAAGAAACTACCACTCGAAGGACGGAAAAAGGGAAAGACACATCTCATCTACTTCTTCTTACCCAGTGGAACTCCATCCTTGTCGGTGGAAGCTGCCGGGTAGCGGATGCAGCAGACCCTAGCCAGGCCGGACAGGACGGCCTTGAGCCAGCCGGGCACGGGGCTGAGGTCGGCGGCGCGGTGGTGGATCCCCCACAGCCCGATGGTCACCACGGTGAACAGCCCCACCAGGATCACGGCGAGGGCGTAGAACTGGCCTGGAACGGAAGAAATGCAAAGTTATATGCATACATTTAGCTTTCTCCCTGCTGCTTGATCGACTCTGTACCCAATAGGTAATTGGGTGCCAAACGGCTACATGTACTTCAGAGTGCTAGCGGTTAACAGCACATTCCCCGTTGGTAATCGTACAGTTTTGATGATGCAGGGTATTTACGAATACTCTCAAGTTTCTGTCGTAAACCTACCTTACGGCGATAGGGTTTCAATAGCGAACCAACTCTTCTGGTAAAATATTCTCTAAAATTAGACCAAATGAAATTGGAAAATTGAATTTAGTCCAGTTGAAATTGGTCCAATTGAAATTGGCCAGATGTGCAAAAAATTTAAGGGCCATTAATATTTCTTTTTATTGTGTCAGCCTGCAAAAGGCTCCGATGGAGCCTTCACCAATGAGAGACGGTTGACACATGGCCTTTCAGTACCGAGTAACCAATGAATGGGCTCGTTTAATGGAAATTTAGCACCAACTCACCAATGATAGGCGTCGTTGCATGGCCGCTGAGCGGGAAGTGTCCGTAGTTGAGCAGGGACACCAGAGTGACCCCCAGCAGAGAAACGACCCCCAGCAGCGTTCGGCTGCCAGTGTCGGACGGCAGGTAGAATCCCAGCACGGCGGCCGCCAGGAAAAGAACCGTTCTGTAACATTAAGCACAATCACTTCACGGTTAAGGGTTAAACATCCTTCCCACACCTTTAGGTGTATGAAAGAGCGATGTCCCTTTCCTTGACCTTGGGCCACAAGTGCCACTGCAATAGTTCACATAAACGTTACCATTTATGAGTGGTTAATACAAAGAATAACATACCAGACGAATTATCCAACCATAAATATGGGGTTAACGTTGCATGTTGGCAAATCAATAGAATAATTCTCACTGTTTGACCATTTTTAACCATTTTTCAGCGACCCGAGGAGCCTGGTAAATACTAGCTGGTACTAACTTACCACTCTCCAAGCAGAGGTTCGGCTCCAGCTGGTTTTTGACGTGTCAGGCTTTCTAATTTGTCTTGTTTACTTTATGTCGCCAAGCCAAAATGGCGAAATAAAGAAAACGGGACAAAATAGAAAGCCCGACAAAAACGCCTATTAAAACACGTCAAAAACCATCAGGAGCCGAACCTCTACTTGGAGAGTATCAACTTACGGCGCGATGAGGTTGAATCTGAGCAGCGCGCTCGACGTGCGACCCAGCGTTATAGAGAACAGTACGTGCACGTAAGGTTCCGGGCAGCACTCGTATTGCATCACTTCCCTCGTCGCCGACGTCTGCTTGATCGTCCAGGTCGAATCCTCGACGAAAGGTTCGAGCGAGACGGACTCATGACCTAGATGAAGCAGTGAGTTTGTACAAGACGTTATATATCCACTCTGTTAGCTTCAAACACACACAGCGACTTACGGAGCTATGAGATTGAAGACGTGCAAGAAGCCCGGCACGCGTCTTAAGTACAGGGAAAAGGTGACGTCGACGTAAGGCTTAGGACAGCACGGGTACGTCACAACGTTCCTGCTGGCTGAAGCGTTGACGACTTCCCAAGATGGCGGGGCGTCGAGATGTTCCAACATCTTGGTTGTTGAACCCGTCCTGTCTACACACATGAACAGAAAGCACAACGTTTTTTCAGATGTTCTGTCAACTCTCATTTCTCCACTAAACACCCCCGGCCCCATCACCGCGACATTGACCAAAATAGGTGAATTTAGCACCTATTCGGCACTAATGGGCAATGATCCTAAGGAAAATATACGCGTATCAAAGTGATTTGAGCGGTGCAGTCTCTGAGGTGCCTTTGGCCTTTTACTGCTGTCACGTCCCTTGTCCATGGGTCAGTCATTCCGAGGAAGGTCACAAAGTCGACCCTAAATTGAAAATGTCTTATAATGTTAAGAAGTGAATGAGTGAATAAATGAAGATCTTCCTGTACATTTTGATAACACTGTAGACTGTTTTTCCAAGTCATAACTTACTCCAACATAGAAGAACTTTATTGCGCGACTATTGTAGCAGGTACAAAGTATGGCAACAACAGTAAACATAGAACAAGACATAAGTATGGAATAAAACTATTCACTACAACAAAATGACTATCTTAGGTTTTACATTATTCCAGTTGGGCTACTTTTGAGTATCATTATTCTTTTTTCAAATAACAAAACAATCTTTTATATATTTGCCTATTTACATAACCTTTTAGCTAAAATGGAACTTACTGAGGCGGAGGTCTATTTCCCCGGCATGGTGGGTCCAGGATCCAAGCTTCATGCTGCACGTCTGCTCGTCGAATGGGTAGTAGGTGGCGTCGAACGAGCATGATGTCTGCGTCAGCCATTTCGGGATGAACGTCACGCGGCCGTTCGAGTACACGATGGCGTCTACCGACAAGTCAATGCCGCTGTCAAGGGTGCGTCTGGTTCGGGAGAAAAGAGACACAAATGCGATAATCACCGCTTTCTAACTTCAGCTTAATATACTAAGGCTGGGTTTACACACTAGTTCTCGGAGTCGACTTAGTGGCTGTGTGGGGGAGGTTTGGGCTGCTCAAGTAAAGTTTTCCTACTAGAAAACCAGGGCTCTCCTTGCACAGTCCTTGCACACTCCAAGTCCCGGACTTAAAAACGCGTATGTAAATCGGGCCTAAGTTACGTGTATCCAGCAACCGGTAAGCCAACACATGTATGGCTGTACACACAAGCCGCTACTCCAAGTTTGTAAAATTTCATTGCAAACCGCATTGTCAACTCTAAGCTGGGGTGAAATATTTGGGGACATATACTAGTATGTGCAGGATGATGTTTTGGCAGGTGTACACAGTTTAGAATGAGTTAGCATAAGGCCGTCGCACTAAGAAACCCAGTTCTTCACAAGGCTTTCCAAGAATTTCCTAAATCATGACTAAGATTTTCAACAAATAGTTTTTCTTCCTCACAAGATAGCTTCACTCTGTATCAGTATAGCCGGTTTAACCGCCCTTCGGCGCAACACACCAGCTTCGCAGGCACGCGGCGCAGTAGTAGCTGGTCATACTACACCGAACGACCTGTCACGCCTAACCTTCGTATATCTAACTGCATGCATTGTTCTGAAGCTATTTCATGAGGATTTCTCTACGGTATTTAACGGTAACGAGTTCCACTCTAGGATAGATAAAGTTAGTTAAAATCCTCCCACACCATAAGGTGTATAGGGCGGTGCCCATCTCCGTTTCATAGCCCTGGGGCCACACTGTGATGCAATCACTGCAGCAGGGGGCTAGTCCACTGGCAGTGGAGTGTGTTTAACTTCTTTACTGTTTCATAAGTATGTACCATTTTTATAAAGTCTTTGGTATGACTTAATGCGGCTCTTGTCCAGAGGTGTCCTACCTGGGGCTTGAACCCGGGCCTTCTGGTCCAAGTAATTTGAACCAGATCATGTGGCTAGTAGCAGAAGAAAAGACACTACACCACAGGGACACCCCTCCCACTCTAGGATAGTTCTAGGAAAATACGAATTTTTGACCACTCACGAGTTGTATGGCAGCAGATCGGGTCTCCACAGCAGGTCAGAAGGGACGTTTATCTTCTGTAGGTTGTCGTACTGCCGCGGGTTCCATCTGAGACGGTAGTCTCTCCAATCCTGTACGAACAGCAGGCATTAGAGCAGGATGTAACACAATATGGACAGGGGCGGGGGGCATCACAGACTAACTAGTCTCTCCAATCCTGTACAAACAGCAGACATTAGAGCAGGATGTAACACAATACGGACAGGGGCGGGGGGCATCGCAGGCTAACTAGTCTCTCCAATCCTGTACAAACATCAGACATTAGAGCAGGGTGTAACACAATTTGGACAGGAGCGGGGGGCATCACAGGCTAACTAGTCTCTTCAATCCTGTACGAACAGCAGACATTAGAGCAGGATGTAACACAATATGGACAGGGGCGGGGGGCATCACAGGCTAACTAGTCTCTTCAATCCTGTACGAACAGCAGACATTAGAGCAGGATGTAACACAATATGGCCAGGGGCGGGGGGCATCACAGGCTAACTAGTCTCTTCAATCCTGTACGAACAGCAGACATTACAGCAGGATGTAACACAATATGGACAGGGGCGGGGGGCATCACAGGCTTCTATCTGAGACGGTAGTCTCTCCAATCCTGTACGAACAGCAGACATTAGAGCAGGATGTAACACAATATGGCCAGGGGCGGGGGGCATCACAGACTAACTAGTCTCTTCCATCCTGTACGAACAGCAGACATTAGAGCAGGATGTAACACAATATGGCCAGGGGCGGGGGGCATCACAGGCTAACTAGTCTCTTCAATCCTGTACGAACAGCAGACAGACATTAGCGCAAGATGTAACACAATATGGCCAGGGGCGGGGGGCATCACAGGCTAACTAGTCTCTTCAATCCTGTACGAACAGCAGACATTACAGCAGGATGTAACACAATATGGACAGGGGCGGGGGGCATCACAGGCTTCTATCTGAGACGGTAGTCTCTCCAATCCTATACAAACATCAGGCATTAGAGCAGGGTGTAACACAATATATGGACAGGGGCGGGGGACGTTACAGGCTACCTAGCAGATAAAGATATTACTTGTGCCACGTGTCGGGTTACGCGCCGTAAGGAATGAGTTACAATCACGGATGGTGATTTTGGCCAAAAATATTGCTTCATAGTTATAATGGTGGCATTATGGTGTAGGGGTATTTCCCCCAAAAAGAGACATCTAGTCACGTTTTGGATGCCAGTATGTCGACTAAATGCAAACCTACTTAGGTACATCCCAGTTGTGTCTTGCTAATATGCAAAGGAATAAGCTCACCATTGTTAACCAGCTCAGCGTCTTCAATTCTTGTTTCTTGTCATCCTGAACAACAAACAAACAAACAAACAAACAAACAAATCATATTCACATTGCAAAATCTTCATGCAAGAAGTTAGTAATCAGAATTAGATGAAGTTCTGTTGTATCTTAACACACGTACGTGTGCTATTTATTCCAACATGACTCAATGACGTCATATAAAAACCTTGCTGATGCTAGGGTCACATTTCCAACCCGGGGCCCGGCCGGGCAGCTTGTGGGAACGAAAACTATGACATAAAAGACAACAAAACACACAAAACTTTTGAAAAATTATTCCTTACCATACGTTATATATATCCTTGATATGTGCCTTTTATTCTTTGTTTTCTCAAACAGCCCGGCCGGGCCCCGGCTTTGAAATGTGACCGAAGCATTACTGGGTACTGTCTGAATACGATTCAGTGCGACTGCCTTAAGCCCTGTCACATATTCAGGATCTTCCTACGAATTTGCTCCCGACCACTCCCCGACCAAGATTAGGAGGCTTTGGGTTGGGAGTAGTGAGTGGAGTCCATCCTATTATAGCTCTCGTTTGGTCGCATGTACGAAGAACATGATTTTCCCGAGTTTGATTTGCCAAAGTTCATAGTCGTCTGGCGCTGACGACTTTTAAAGACAAGTAGCTAACCTCATCGACCAACTCCCAACCATGGTTTGGAGAAGGTCGGAAATGTGTGACAGAGCTCGAGGTTGTACATACCACCCCCAGGATGCTGGCGACAGTCACGGAGACCTCCACGTCCACAGCGGTCCTGTTGTCCACCATGGGGATGACGTCCTTACGGTAACCCGACTTCAGAGCGTCCAGTAATCTCTCTTCCGCCTGATAGGCGAACGTTACTGAGGGAACAAGCAGAAAATAATTAAGAGCGCGCACAACGATGATTCACCGTGGTGTATCATTAGAGCCAGTAGGTACCCATCTGAGTAATGAGCATGAGGCTGTTGTAACGTTCTCGAGGTACCTCCTCGAACACGGGACCCCCATTTTACGTCTCTTTCAAGATACGGTACAGCTCCAACAAGGATATCCTTCCCGGATTCGCACCGGGTTAGCAACTGTTTGGAACTCTATTGTGAAGCCGCTACCATTTGAGCTATAGGGAAATCCATTTCAGAGAATCGATCGATTATGTGCCCTATAGACTAGTATCCAAACCTATTGTAGCAGAATCTCTTTCGCCACCCCGTGAATACATGCGGAGGGTGAAGGAGACTCGAAAAACTATAAAGATTTGTATACCAGGCTGCCGATGATGACGATACATTTAAAAAGTAGTCATGATGTGAAGTTGGCGCTGAGGATTATGATTCAGGAGGATAGCAAGAGAATATGATTTTAACCACAAGGAACAAAGTCACACACCCACCCACAGCAAAGAAAGTGTACCTACCTGTGTATAGTGTGGACAGTAACACCAGACCAATGACTGGGTTCAACTTCATCTTGCCTGTTTTCAAGAACTCCGCCACTCTTCAACCTGATGCCGTTGATGATCTCTCTCGTTCTGTATACAATAACAATATCAACAGCAATAACAACATTAAGAATGAAATTGTGACTCTCTTGCATTGCTATTTTCAGGTTTGGCAGCCATATGTTGATTATTCATCAAGTTATGTATAGCCTGGATGCCAGACCCCCAATCTCTAAAATATATATCGATTAGAGATTGGGGGTCTGGCATCCAGGCTAGTTATGTAAGACTTAAAACTCAAAATTACCGAAAACCGCGAATCTCGCTACGGCATGTGGAAAACACATGTTACGTTCAAAGGACGACCGAAAAGCAAGAGAACACGGCGAGTACTGGGAGGTCACGCGAGGTCACTACTGGAGGTCAGCGACCCCGTGTGATGTTGGCAGAGGACAGAAGAGTCTCCAAAAGATTCCTTTGGTGGCCGAGAAAACAACTTTACCAACTAAGGTGATTGATTTACCAGGGCAGAAGTCAGGATGACATCACTCCTAAGTTCAGACAACATGGTATTTCTAACTTCTGCCAACTTGTGCCAACTTCTGCCACCCCCGGTCGCTGGCAGAAGTTAGGATGAGGTCACTCCTAACTTCGGACGGCATCGGATTTCTTCCGATGGCTGACGGAAAATCCCGAAGTTATATATGACGTAACCCGATTTCAACTTCTGCCACTTCACCCTGATACTGGACATGCATGTTTTAAGGAGATAAATTCTTGGGCGTGGCAGCGTCATAGAAATCTGGGAGAGCAGTGTCAGCTCTCAAGGCCCTGACGAAGAATTCATCCTTCGCGATTTAAGATGGAGGCGAGGAATCTCATAACTATGTTGCAAATATCACACATATAGACACTGCGATGTGGTATTTCTATACCTCAACAACATTAAGCTCGTCTCTCTTATTTACCTATGGTTAGTAATTCTGATATAGATATGCACACTGAAGACCTGGAAGAAAGAATCCTGTGTCCAAAAACATTGAAATATTTCTCTCAGTCTTGAATATTAGCCTGGGTGCCATCCCCCGTAGGCTGGCTCAATCGTTTCGCTTTCTAATCCGTGGTGGTACCAAGGACATTATTATATAATGTCCTTGGTGCCACCAAGGCTTCCAAAGCCTTGGGTTCTTTGCTGTTTTAGTCACGCCCAATTCAAATGTACGGTAATGTTTCTTGAATCGATCAAACACGAATGACAAAGTATGCAGTTTTCGTTTCGAAAACTTTCGGTTTGAAAGAATATTTGCCATTACGTTAAAAACTGAGAATCAAGCTGCCTTGCTTGACCAGGATTGAGAGTTTAAGAAAATGTAGAGATAGTTTTTGCCAACACTAGGTTTGTCGTGAAGCATGCTGGGTACTAAATAGAACACGACATTGAACTCTGAGTTCGTGGAAAGGTCAAGGCAGTACCTCGCGTGTGGGGCCGGATTTTGAGCCAAAACAAACATCTAAAGAAATCTCTCAAAACATCTAACCTTTTTCTAACGTATTTGGCATTCAGGGTCAGCATTGACCTCTGACACAGGTCACCCCAGGTCAGACGTGTACGTGCAGTTGACCGTGTATGGAGGTTCTCTTGCCCTTGATGTGTGACGCGACGCGAGGTGAACTTGAGCCCTAATGCCTCTTCGCCACGATAGGCCGAGCCAGCCTCATTCTATGTTTGGTATCCACTTGGAGAAAGCGTCTTTGATGCGAGTGACACGATTTGTTCGAAAAACAAATTTCGCTCGTTTTGTCAGTAGACGCTTGACATTGGGCGTGTTCACTGTGTTTTTACAGTTTTTCAAAGGATTTCCTTCTTTCTCTTTCCCTTTTCTCACTATTTTTCTGTCCATCTGATTTATCTACAGGCATCCTTCTATCTATCTACCGTCTATTTATGCTATTAATCTAACTCATGTATCTAATATATCTGCCCTCTGTCTATCTAAGTATCTATTCTTCTCTCTAGTCTAATACATCTAATACATTTACGCACCCATCTATGATCTAGTTTTGTGACAGGCTGCACATAAGGAAGGAAGGAAAAAAACGTGACAGATGTCACCAATAGGATCTCCAGAAAAAAGTATATCACAAACACGCTGGAACACTCTGCCGGTCGCTGCCCTGATTTCCCGATAGTTTTTTCTCGAGGGAAATGAAGAATTGGGTCCGTCCGAAGCTGACGTGTCTCCGGGCACGTATCTGTACATCTTAAGGCTTCCGACAACAAACCAAGACAACCAACCGTACACGAATCTACTTCCAGATGGCTTTTAGGTAAGTCGGACAAACCGGTGAGCCGAATTCCAGAACAAACTGTGCCAAAAACTGTTATAGCCATCATATGCCGGAGAAGATCGGTATTGTATAAGAAGTGAAATCTAGAAGCCAAGGATAATGTATATGCTAGTGTAGCAGTCTGAATATTTCATTTATGGTAAAAATTTGTGTTTTTTTTACTGAAGTTAGTACATGTATACCGTCTTTTATCATCATCACCATCATTATCATCATCATCCTCGTCACCACCATCATCAACATCATCATCATCATCATCATTATAATTATCTCCATCATCATCGTCATCACCATCACTATCATCATCATCACAGTCGTCCCCATCGTTACTATCGTCACCATCGTCATCGTCATCACCATCATTACCATGATCATCATCATCATCAACAACATCATCAAAATCGGTATCATCGTCATCATTATCATTATCATCTCCATCATCATCGTCATCGTCATATCATTATCATTTTCATTATCCTCATCAATAAATCCAACCATTGCCTAGTGTTGAAAAGTCACGGTTTAAAATCCGTTTCATGATGACTTTACCAACACAGAGGGACTTTCAAGCTGGATGTTGTTGGACCAGGGACAAGGCCGCGGAGTGTGTGAGATATCGCCATTACTGACATTCAACTTACAGACGTTAGGCTCGGATGATAGAAATACCAGGCACAAGGCTAAGTGTGACATACCCATTCCTCAGATTCGAGCCACAGGCGCTAGGCTCAAACGGCTGAAATACCCAGTACAAGGTTAAGTGCCTCAGATTCAGACCACAGGCACTGGCCTCAAACGGCTGAAATAGCC
This sequence comes from Branchiostoma lanceolatum, assembly GCF_035083965.1. NCBI lineage: Eukaryota > Metazoa > Chordata > Leptocardii > Amphioxiformes > Branchiostomatidae > Branchiostoma > Branchiostoma lanceolatum. The sequence continues at coordinate 18,094,993 of NC_089738.1, read as the reverse complement.
GACCTCACGTCCGCACACTGTCAACGACCTTCGGTCAGACTTGTTGATCTCCAGAAGGTCGCCTAACTTCAAAATCGTCAGACAGACAAGCGAATTTTTCGCCAAAAAAATCTGTCTTGTTACATGGGACGGTTCGGTGCCACGTCGGTGACATGCGAACATCGGCAGATTCCTGAAAACATTTTGCTGGAGAGTAGCCGAAAATGCCCTCGAAGACTGAGTTACTTTCCTGTTATGGCGCCGGTTTTACAGAGACTCAATATAACTGCCGTGTTGGGCTGCCAGGTTGTCAGGTTGAACAGGAAAATTACGCCCATCTACACCCTTGAACGTGACGCCAAGCACGACGTCAAACTGGTTATACAACCTTTCCACTGAAGTGGCGACCTTTAAGCGTATTGAGCGACCAAAATTCTCATTAGATGTTTAAACAAATTTCCTTGATAAAGAAGTGTATTTGGTGCGTTTTGTGGTCAAAATTGTGTCGTCTTTCAAATCAGAATCTTACATCCATTCCAATAAAAAACAAAGGGTGTGCAAATACAGGGCTGGACTTAAGCCACATCCGAAGCGAAATCCAGAGGCGCACAGATAGTCCCCCGAGACTGGACTGCCAAATAAGAAGAAGAAGATCACACAAATACAATTTCGGTCGCTCAACGGGCGCTCTTCAACAACGGTCTCCATCCATTGGAAAGAGGGCCTTACAAGACCGACAAAAAAAGCCGCAGTTGTCGAACGCGTTTCTTCAAAGTTTGTCTATTCAACCCCTCTTCAGCCCTTTTGGCCATGACATTAAAACTACTTTGTCAGAACTTTGTGGCGTTTTTGTTTATTTCTAGGTTCACGCCACTTCTTCAGGAGTTTTCCCTCTCCAGACTGTGCTACATGTGCTACGCATAATCTCTAAACAGATGGTAACATTCAGCTGGCTTGTTTTCGACGGTCTTTCAAGTAGTGCGTTTTTCCACGGGCGCGTCGATGGCCATGGTAGTGCGGACCTCTATGTTCCAATTGCAATTACGCGAAAACATGGGTCCCCTAGAAAGACTACTGTAACAGTAGCTTTGCACCGTATCTGTGACCACATGTTTTGTTGTCATTTCATCTAGCGGAAGAGATGTTTCCCCAACGAAAAGAGCTGCATGTGCTCCAGAGCTTGTTTAGAATGCATAATCAATGAACCATCGCGACTTTCCTTCGATGCGTCTGTTCTAAACAAAGCGAACCGTGCAGAACATGATGCTATCACGCCATGCTACTATATCAGGACGAAGCATCGTTCGGAAAGTTACAAATGACCACGTATGTACTAACAAAAAGGGCGCATGTTGATAGCATCTTCCTAGTTAATGAAGAAATGAATCAATGAAGACATTCTTGTACATTGTTGCCATCTGAGCTAAGTACAGGTCATATCAAAGACATGCTTACAAATTTACACGTTGCGGTACGAGTATTTAGCCTAGGATATATGTTTGGTCCCTTCTTGCTTCTTGTTATTGGTGAAAAAAAAATGTAGTTAATGCTAGGTCGCTTTGATAGAAGTTCTTAAGACATACCTCCTAACCCCTAAGTTTCCGCTGCAGAGCGTCTTCGCACGTCTGTTCCCAGCGGTTCCTCCTAGCTAGATGTCTGGACGTCTTCAAGACGGGACGGCTTCCTTAAAGACGCATGTAGTGATGACGTCTCACAATCCCAGCTATGCCGGGCGTATGTTTTGGCGGCCTGCCAGTTTTGACACACAATTGGTCAATTTGATGTTTTCCGTGAGCCGAGCGGGGGGTGCTCGGCCGGACGCCTCGGTTTCCATGGCAACGACCTCGACGTCCCTTAAGGCGTCGATCCATCAAGGGTTCCTTCAAAAAGACTTCAGCGGGGAGAAAATGCCGAGCGCGACCTGAATGTTTACACACGCCCACTGGGTGGAGAGATCGCCCCGGGAAGAGGTAAACAGCGTCCGTGATATTCGGAGGGGCGTGAATTCCTCCAGGTCTTGTCTCTCTGACCGGAGCAATGGCCGAGAGGGTATACGTAGAGTGTTCGCCTTTCAAGCGGCAGGTTGTGAGTTCGATCTCAAAGTCATACCAAAGACTGTAACGATGGTCAAGTCATCATTACTTAAGAAATGGTACATACTGCTTTCTCTGCTTTATATATACCACTCATTATTTGGGAAAGAGTATGGGAGTTAAACACACTCGCTTTACACCGGGTTCCACGCCGTATTTTCACGTGGAACCCGGTGTAAAGCCAAATCTTTGAGCTGCCAAATACGTGAGAGGTCAGCTAAGTGCACCTGAGCACGACACTTTTGGTGGACTTCAGTATACTTGAGAGGAGCACCTGTGTGGAGTAAGGGCAGGGTAAGATTTACAGGTAGGATTAGAGTTAAGATTAGGGCTAGGGTTATGATCAGGATTAGGGAAGGTTTTTTGCTAGAGTTAGAGCTATGGTCAGACTTATGCTTGAAAATGATCACGTCCCACGAATGTTTTGCACGTAGAGTACTCCTCTCACGTATTTGGCAAGCTCAGCCATTCGGCTTGACACCGGGACAAATGATCAGGTTACTTTCGCCGCGGAGGCATGCCACGATGGAATTTTTATTGAGCCCAAAATTAATTTTCACCAAGAACATGAGACAGTGACTTCCTTAAGCTTTAATAGGGGGATCTGTCACTTTTAATGAGTGAGTTGGACAGGAAAGGCTTAGCTTGTTTTGTGTACCTGGTAGCCTGATATCGATTTGAGGAGCTGAGTTGTGTTGTGTTGTGTTGATTTGTATTTCTTTGCTGTAAGTGGGTCAGCGCATTGATGGTACTCACTGACCGAACCGGCTGAAGACAATGGGCCCGTGTCTAGACATGTACCCACGGAGGTGTGTACGAACCTCTTTGTTGTATTACAGAACATCTGACAGACAGACAGGCGATAGGACGGCTTGTCAAATTGGCCGGCAATAAGACAACATTGCGCCGTCATCTTCATGTGTGAATCAGCCATATCACCCCGTCTACATTGACTAGGAAGAGCACTGGTCAGGGGTAGGTTTGATGTCTTGCTGAGCCTGACAATTGTCAGTTTGCAATGCTTGTTCTGTATGCTAGCCATGGCAATTATAGGGTTGAGGGTATTTCTAGAATGTGTACGTTTGCACCCGTGCGGTTGTTGTATAGCGAAGTAACTAAAATGAGCAATATCAAACTAGCTATAGTACCCTTTATTTCAACATGAGGTGTCTGGGCACTTCAGCAGTGGAGATATATTGGAAACCCAGCAGGATAAGGGGCTGTGCAAATGTGAGTTTAGGCTATATGACCGACAAAGGGGAAACACTAAGAGCAGAAAGAAGCCACATAGTATAATGTCCACAAAGCTGGCTTGAACAAGGAAGCACATGCATCGTAGACAGTAGATTTGATTTTACTGCTGTAGTTAGGCAAGCAAAGGTGACAAAACATCACCCCTCTTCCATGAATACACTCTTCCAGACCCGGACGATAGTTGCAGAAATATGGCCGGTGAAACTTCGGAAGCTAGCACATATGTCTATCATGTTTGTGAAATGCTCTTCATATCTTGCAGAACTGAAAGAACTGAAGAGCAGACGACAGAAGGAATCAGCATGGTTCGCGTCAAGTTTAGACTTGCCTTGAAGACGATCTTAACCGTGTGCATCATGGCAGGAATCTTCTATGTCTACCTCTTAGACAGACCTACGCCAGCGCCAGACTTGAAACGCAACGTTAACCTGTGTGGAAAAGACAACAGCAGTAACGTTTCCACCTCTACTGAAATAGACGATAATCCACACAATTACACATTCCTCATCAACAACCCTGAGAAATGTGGCGACAATGACGTATTTCTCCTCGTCATGGTGACGTCAATCCCGCGAAACCACGCGCAGAGACTCGCCATTCGAAACACGTGGGGGAACGAGAGTAACGTTCAGGGAACCGTCATCAAAACGGTCTTCGCGGTTGGGATGACGTCAGACGCTTCTGTGCAGCGATCGCTGGAACAGGAAAACAGCGTCTACAAGGACATCATTCAAGAGAATTTCATCGATTCATATCGTAACTTGACCATTAAAACCGCCATGTGCCTCAAGTGGGCTTCAGGGTTCTGTCCCATGGCCAAGTTCGTCTTGAAAGCCGACGACGACACTTTTGTGAACGTCTTTAACCTGGTGAAACATCTTGCGGGATTGAATGCTACACAGGCAAGAAGGTTCGTGACAGGGCGGGTCTACACTGGTGGCAAACCGGTCAGAAAAACATACATGGTACACGAAAAACGGTGGTGTCTGACTAGGAAAGACTATCCCAGAGACACATTCCCGAGATACCCCGGTGGATACGCTTACGTCATTTCCAACGACATCACACGACTTATCTACGAAGTGTCCTTAACTGTGCAATACCTGTTTATTGAAGACGTGAACTTGGGTCTGTGTCTGGAGAAACTTGGGATTGATCCGGTACACGAAGAACGGATCGTCTTTTGGAGGGAGGTACACTCCTGTAATGATGATAAAATATCTTCTCATTGGTTCAAAACACCCGACGCTATGGTAAATGAGTGGCGTCATCTCATCAGCAGTTGTTAAGCATTGAGCTGGATCCAGTTTAGCGTGATCGACTGTTCAGACAGATAGACAACTACTGGGTCTACCCAAAGATTTGTTTATTTGTTCAGCATATATAAGCCCCTGTGCATCTACAACGCATAAGTACTCAGACAACCATAGACTAGAAATTCTTGAAAACGAAATATCTAAATACAGTTCCGCAGGGTTTATACTACTTGGTGGAGATTTGAATGCCCGCCTTGGAAATCTACTCGATTATGTGGATGAAAGCACCGACGAGGGTGTAAGCTGTCCATTCTCCACGGACAGACAACACATAGACAAATCGCCACCGAACAAATTTGGTAGACTTGTCATCGATCTGTGCGTACAAGCAAACCATATGATACTAAACGGAAGGGTGGCTGGCGATCTACACGACTACAGCGCAAATTCACCTGCCATCAACCCCGCGGCAGCAGCACTGTAGACTATATGATTTCCAGCCAGTCCTTTATCCCACACATTTTATGTTTTCGTGTTAATCCTCTTACGCTATTCTCAGACCACTGCATGATTTCGACTTTGATTCACTCAAATCCAACAAAGCACAATTACGAAGGAAAGCAAAAAAGCTCAAACTCCAAACCTCTCCCCAAACGGTTCCACTGGAACGAAAAATCCACCGAAAAATTCCTCTATTCACTTAGTAAACCTAATTTTACCGAAAGACTTCACACCCTCTCCTCTATTTGCCAAAAAAACACAAACGAAATGGAAATCGAAAAACATGTCTCCGAATTAAGCGCTATTCTAAGAGAGGCGGGCGAACAGTCGTAAAATGCTTTGGATGCCTTTAACTATGTACTGTATTTATTTCACTGTGTATGTCACTTACATGTTAGTTAGGTTTGTGTTAAACGACCTGTATCCAGCCCCTCGGGGCACGAATGTACAATAAAGGTCTTCATTCATTCATATATGCTTTGTACTTGTCGAAAAGAGCTAAGGGGATTTTCCAGGTACAATGAACATGTATACATTGTACAGAGCGTCTGTGTTCTTTGTCATGACCAGTGGAAGAGTAGCTCAACTGTTTATTGAGTTCGAACACGAGATGAACTCTTACAAAAATCTCTGGAAAATAAAGATATTATTTGTCATTCTGTCACAGACAATGATGATATCTGGTACCTAGCATTCCGCTTCTCTATGTGCCTGTGGATTGGTCCATGACTTTGGTAACTTTCGAAAACCCTTACACAATTCAGGAGTATTTGTTTTAAAAATGAGGTATGCAAATCAGGCCCTAATTTGCGTAACTGATGACACAATAAATACTAGAATAACCTTCCTTGCTACAATAAGAGTTCCACACTTTGACCAACTTGTTATTTGGGTAGACAAGACCATTTTCTTCATCTGATATCATGTAGATATGGACCTTGCCTGGATAATCAATGGGAAACCTTCATAATGTAGAAGTCATAAAGGTTTACATCCTTTGGCAAACGTATGAGGTTGTGGAACTCTAGTTGGCATTAAATTTCGTATTTTTCTAGATCTAAGTACCATTACCCTTTACTGGTATATCAACTTCCTCTACACAAGGACCACCTGGCCAGTGATACAGTCAAACCTGTAGTAGTGAACACCTCTACATAAGGACCACCTGGCCATTTCTGGCAGTATGTCAGATCATTTTCCCCATTAAGTTGGTGTATGAATTTTATTTATTTATTGCTTCAGCATGTACATGCCAGGGTTGCCCAACTAGCAGAGGCTATTACTAAGGGCGAACCCATGTGCGACACCACTCACACCGGGGCATGCCCCTACTCTTTTTCGAAAGGTGTGGTGGATTCTTTAACGTGCGCGAGGTGTGGCTCTCCCCAAACACTGGACTTCCATTTAACGTCCTGTTCGAGGGACGTCCCTAACCGAAGCTAGGTACTCATTTACACCTGAGTGAAGAAATTTGTGAAGTGCCTTTCCCAAGGGCACAACGTCCGGGCGCATGTCCAGACATGTCTGGGGGGCAAGCTGGATAGCAACTCAAGTTCCCTTGTTTGACGGCCTAATGTTCTAGCCATTACGCCACTTGGTGTATGATTAACCTAAGCATGGGGAATCATGTCAAAAGTGGCCATCTATCAACTGTCCCCATTTTCTTAATAAAATCCTCTGATCGCTAACCTGTAAATACTGTACATAACGTCTGTCTTCTCTGTCATGACCAGTGGAAGATTAGCTCATCTGTTCATTGAGTTCATTTGAGCTAAACTGGTTCAAGATCACTTTCACTTTTTTCTTTCCTTTGCATTATAATTACATGTTATATGTTCAAATATTTGGGAAGATTATTAACAAAAGAAGTTGTTCAAAGAGTGGGGTTGGTTTAAATTTCAAACAAGAAAACACACACATGGTAGACAACAGGTTCTATATTTACTGCTGTAGCAAGGCAAGCAAACATAACAAAGGATCACCCCATCACCCCTGTTCCGAGAGTAGGCCGTTCCAAACCCGGATGATGGTTGCAGAAATATGGCTGGTTCCATTGTACAGCAGGGGGTGTCAGAGTAAATAAAGTCTGTGTGTACACTGTCGCTACGCTATACCTGGTATAGAAATTGCCTCTTTATTTGGTAAATTAGTTGTACAGATGAGTCTGTGTATTCAACATATACATGTACAAGTGTACCGTTTCCAACTGTGCTGACGTGGGATATGCCCACTCGTAAGATGGGAGGTGCAGGTTCACGTTTAAAAACCTCTTACTTCTCTGCATCCCTTTCAATGTGTGCCTAAGGTCTAACTAACTGAACATAACGCCCCCCCCCCTCTTTCCCCTCAAAACCAACATCATTCGCATCCAAGTCTGATACAAACTTATTCAGTCGCTAAGGAACACAAAGTGTTCCCTTCTTTGTTTTCTGATCGTCGGCCATGCAAAAGAATTTGAGCTACACTTTTCTTTTCTTCACGCATCCCCCCCCCCAAAATCATACCAAAATTGGCTAAACCCACCCCAGCCCCCCCTCCCCTCCCAATATCTCCAGTCTGGTCTCCTCTCTAGGCGACGTATGTGTACACTTTCCTGAAAAAACAGACAGAAACAACAATCAGAACATGCATCAAAACTCATTTTTGTAAATTAGCTAGCATACGGAACGTTACACTACTCTTCACACTTGTAGCAACAATGTGGAATGATAACAGCAATTCGATATTCGGACAAAGTAGAAAACTACTTCTTCCCCACAAACTTAACCTAAACCCACATAATGTGGGTATGCAACTCGTGCAGATTTGAATATACGCAAAAGTGTGAACTGGCCCTGAATGTGGTTTAACTCGTATCTCACCTATCTTCTGGAGCTCTAGCCAGGTATTCTCTCTCGATCAAACCTTCCATTCTCTTTTTGATGACCACTGGACTTGGTAGGAACCGCGCCTTCAATTGTTGAGTTACCTGGGAACAAAACAGGTCATTCTTGGTCAGTATTCTTAAATCATCAAAAAAGTTTTCCCGTATACATGACCTATGATAGAAGGTTAGACAATACACACAGAAGAACCAAATTTTCACTGCTAAATATTTGTTGGTTTGAAACTTGGTTGTTGATGACAATACATCTCAATCTGTGTTGAGACCAAGGTATTAGCTAGCTATGCGTCCATGCGTCTTTTCGATGCCCTATACTAAAATTACAAAGAAATTAGACGCCCTCTTTTGCAGCTGGATGCACAGACCCTGTTTCCCTGGTCATTACATACACAAGCTACTGTGTTACTAATGTTTTTTCATCCTACTAGACACTGGTACAGCATGAAAATTGATTGACATGCAAAGCTACCTGCCGCAGCTTCAATGAGATACCAGCTTTAGTCATGCACCTCCGATACAAGAGCCTCCTTTTTTCAGACACCCATAAGACACCCACCCCTGCTACAAGAACAGTGTGTTTGTAAGTCACTTCTGCTACATTAACGCCATCTTTTGTTAAGACACTCACCTCTGCTACAAGAACGTTGTGCTGCATCCTCTTGCGAGACTTCATGATTCGAACAATGGCCGCCTCGATCTCATGTTTCCGGTCTTCGTCCACCCTGTTCCTCGTCTCCTTACGCTCGGGGTCGGACTCGCCCTTCGCTGCCACTGAAGAAAACAAACAAACAAACAAACAATGGTTAGCCACCATCATCAATTACATCTGATAACCAATCAGAATAACTGGTGATATCTATAAATATGGAAAGATACTCTAAATCCGGAAATCCGGACCCTCTCAATATTTGTCCGTAACTTGGAAATGCCCCCTAACTCATTGAAAACTTAACTGATCCACATCCGTATAAAAATGGCTTTTACCTGTCTTAATCTTGACCCTGTAAATAGTACATACATGAAACAGTACTGACGAAGAATAGATTTAAGTACATGGATACAGATAACTTTTCCAATCAACTTCCATATAAACTTAGATGTAGTCTTCTTTACCTGTCTGAATCTTGACCCTGTGAACAGTACATGCATTAAACAGTACTGAGGAAGGCTAGATTTAGATCCACATGTAGTTGTTACCTGTCTGAATCTTGACCCTGTGCAGCTTGGATGTGAACTGGTCGTTGATGCAGAACTGGTGCGATGGTTCGATCTCCTTGACCTTGGGCTCCTTCACGAGCACGCGCTGCTGGGCCTTCCCCAGCGCCAGGGACTGCAGCGCCCGCGTCAGGTCTCTGTCTGGGATGTCCGTCTCACTCTGGATCTCCTAAGAAAGCAGACAGAACAGCAGATATGTTAGATCTGGGAAGACTCACATGAACACACATACACTGACGTGAAGGTCTCTGTCAGTGATGTCTGTCTCACTCTGGATCTCCTAGAAGAACAGGTTAAAACAACAGAAATGTTAGATCTGGGAAGATACACAGATGCATACATACAAACACACACACACATACACACTCAAACACACACAGTTCTCTGTCAGGGATGTCCGTCTCACTCTGGATCTCCTAAAACAGCAAACATATTAAATCTAGGATGACACAAAGACACACACACAGAGGTCTCTGTCAGGGATGTCACTCTGGACCTCCTGGGAAAGCAGACAGACATGTTAGATCTGGGAAGAGACACACACACACACACACACACACACACACACACACACACACACTCACGCACACGCACACACACACACACAGGTCTCTGTCAAGGATGTCCGTCTCACTCTGAATCTCCTAAGAAAGCAGACAGAACAGCAGATATGTTAGATCTGGGAAGACTCACATGAACACACATACACTGACGTGTAGGTCTCTGTCAGTGATGTCCGTCTCACTCTGGATCTCCTAAAACAGCAAACATGTTAAATCTAGGATGACACAAAGACACACACACAGAGGTCTCTGTCAGGGATGTCACTCTGGACCTCCTGGGAAAGCAGACAGACATGTTAGATCTGGGAAGACACACACAAACAGGTCTCTGTTGGGGATGTCTGTCTCACTCTGGATCTCCTAGAAAAACAGATTAAACAGCAGACATTTTAGATCTGGGAAGATACACAGATGCATACATACATGTACAAACACACACACACATTCAAACACACACGGGTCTCTGTCAGTGATGTCCGTCTCACTCTGGATCTCCTAGAAGAACAGATTAAAACAGCAGACATGTTAAATCTAGGAAGATACACAGATGCATACATACATGTACAAACACACACACACACTCAAATACGCACGGGTCTCTGTCAAGGATGTCCATCTCACTCTGGATCTCCTAAGAAAGCAGACAGAACAGCAGATATGTTAGATCTGGGAAGACTCACATGAACACACATACACTGACGTGTAGGTCTCTGTCAGTGATGTCTGTCTCACTCTGGATCTCCTACAAGAACAGATTAAAACAGCAGACATGTTACATCTGGGAAGATACACAGATACATACATAGAAATACACACACACATTAACACACACACACACTCAAACACACACTCAAACAAGCACAGGTCTCTGTCAGGGATGTCCGTCTCACTCTGGATCTCCTAGAAAGTACAAAACAGCAGAAATGTTAGCTCTGGGAAGACTCACAGACGCGCACACACTTGCTCACACTGAGACACGCACACACAAACACACACAGACAGACACAGACACACGCAGACAGACACAGGTCGCTGTCAGGCATGTCAGTCTCACTTTGGATTTCCTAGAGAAGCGGACAAAACCTCAGAAATGTTCAGACCGGGGAAGACACACTGACGCACGCACACTCGCAGAGACACACACACACACATGAACACACACACACACACACACACACACACTAAAACAAACACAAAATTCATTCACTATATGTTACATTTTAAGAGACTGTCCTGCAGTCAAGATAGCCTATGTTTTATACCAGCGCGTATAACACACGAGCGTCAAACATTTGAGACTGAGCGTACCTCATACGTGAGCTTGTCCCTGTTGTTGAAGAGCATGAGAACACACATCTGGAAGGTCGAGACTTGGAGGATGTGCTTCCGGACGTTACTGCCACCTCCCTCCTGGAATAGGGACGAAAAAGACTCAAGTTTTACCTCGGAAAAACACTGCAGAACTGGACAACACTCAGACATCAGAAAATGGTGGCATGGGGTCTTTTGTTTGGGTTCTTGACTTAGCATCTTAAGGTTCTGAGTTGGAATCCCTGGCAGGACCCAATGTTGTGCCATTGGAAAAGGCACTTAACACAGGTTTCCCCACCCCACTCAGGTGAAAATGAGTACCTAGCTTTAGTTAGGGACGTCCTCTTGGAGGGGGCATAAAGCTGAAGGTCCCGTGTTTGAGAGAGCCACACCTTGAGCATGTATAAGACCCATCCCACTATCGACAAAATATAACAATGTGCCTATTGGTGAAAAAATAAGTGTGTAGCAGAAGTTGAACAAGTTTCAAACCTTTTTCGGTCCATAAAATGTTGCGTTGAGGTCGGCTGAGCCCATGTGATGTTGCAACGTCAGCTGACGGCCACTGTGTTTTACTAAATAGAACCTGGAAAAACACAGGAAGGCAAAAGGTCACCGTTGTTTTTGGTTGTTCCCTATATGACGTTCATACAAGACTTTCTTTACTCATTTCTGTTACATTTCAAGTACTTCATCATCATGACATCAGGGCCCAAAATACCAACCATATCATTCATGTTGTAGTACTAGTCGTGTATGAATAATGGCTTGGGTATTTCCAAGAAATTTTTATTTTCAAAATTACAAGTAACATTTCAGAAAACTTGAGTAGCAGTGAACAGTGTTAGATGACAATGTAAGATGTAAGATGATACCTCTTAAATGTTTCGAAGGCGTTCCTTGCTTGTACAGGGATGTTGCACTTTGGTGAGGATGACTGCGTCGGCCAGAACCCTGTGGTTAGGACGCGCACGCTAAGGTCAATCCCGCTCAAGGTCGTCTGAAGGGCAAGAGAGAAATGTACATTTAAGTATAAGCCTAGACCAAAAATAGTCTTGATACCTTGATGAAGGCTAGACAATACAAATAAATAAAGCAACTGGATAAATTCTCTGAAGATTGACTACAAAATTTACCCATTTCCATAGCAAGATGTCAAGATGAAACAAAGGGCTGGGAGGAAATCATGAATTCAACGGTTAACATATAATCACTCATAATATAATTAGTGTGGGAGCAAAGGTACTGTTGAGTTCAGAATTCTTTCTTCAATGCAAATTTCAATCTGAGAGTCTAACTTTCATATACATTACAAAATGCAATTCGAGTTTGGTTAAGACTCACAGGAAGATAATACTTTGACCTACCCCTGTGTTTTGAAGATATTAGAACTGTGACCTATGAACTGTGACCTATGAACTGTGGCCTACCCGTGTTTTGTATATGTTAGAACTGTGACCTACGAACTGTGACCTACCCCTGTGTTTTGTATATGTTAGAACTATGACCTATGAACTGTGACCTACCCCTGTGTTTTGTAGACATTAGAACTGTGACCTATGACCTGTGACCTATGACCTACCCCTGTGTTTTGTAGATGCTGCTTGAAGTCGTCCATGAGAGAGTTGGAGATGGACATGTCCTTGAACATGCCCTCTAGCTTGGAGGTGAACTGACAGCCACACTCCGTCTGGAACACAAACAATCAGTTAGTCACTCGACCAATCTGATCAGTCAATCAGCTGATCAATCAATCTTCTTTAACAGAGCTGGATATAGAGTCCTCATTCCACAATTTTAGTAAAATCAAAATATGATGAGCTAAAAAACATCTACAAGGCAAATTTCAACATCTAAAGCAAGGACGTGGAATGGTACAGACCACCAGAGTCACACATCAGTAAGGATACATAGTGGTTCATTTGTCTTAAAAAATATTCCAGGCCTTCATTTAACAGCAAATTCATGCACTAAGGCTAATTACAAGTGAACAACAATTAACGAGTGTAAGCAGCCAATGGAGATGGAACTACATTGCTATTCTATAATAATATAATAAAAATACAACACACTTTGAGATCATATTTTTCATTGGAGCGGAAAGATCGGCCCAAAATTCACTAGATCTGCTCTTGCCTTATGTTCAAGTAAAAAGCATAATTCCCTACCAGGCCATCGAATACAATGAAACAATGCGACCCCTACCTTGAGTTTTGAGATCATATTTTTCTCGGAGTCGTCGGAGACGCTCTTGTTCATGAGTAACCTGCGCGCGAGGTGCTGCTTGTAGTAGCGCTCGAACACGTCCTTCTCCTGGAGGTACCGGAACAGAACCATCGTCTTGTCCAGGATGGTCTCGATCTCCTGTTCTGTCAGCTGGGGGAAACGGGAAGAGGGCATTTGTTAAACGACAATGTTTCAGAGATACAGATAATGCAGAAGAGAGCAGTGCTCACCAGCTTGCCATGGATGATTGCCAACACAACAATTGGTCCTTCCCAAATTTTACAAAAACTGGGGTTGAGAGGGTTGACAATTTGGGAAAGTCCAATTCTATGTTGAAAATTACAATTCAACTATGCTTCCAAATGACTTCTACTGACAAAGATTTTCAAGCTTAGTTCCTTCTGCAGTTTTCTTTGGTCCTGATAGGTGGCGTTGCTGTGTAGACTCAAGGACAAAATGTAAAAACAGTCAGACATTTCAGAGAGCATCCGTGCAGTCTTTCTTCAGTGACTAAAGGAGTATCTGGATTTGCCAGCTGTTAAACCAAACCTCAGACTTGATATATTAATGAGGTGAAGACAAATTTAGGATGGTTCAATAGAAGACAGAGTCAAGACACCACTTAGAACCCAGAAGAGAAAGATGCTTACCCCCTTGACCCCCTTCTTGAGCTTGTCGTCGATAAACAGAGACAGGTACTCGGGAGACTTCTGGTTCAGGTTTAAGAAGTACTCGAAGTCTGAGGACACCTGCTGCTTGAACACCTTGTCGTCGCTGAAGGACTCGTGAAGGAAGTGGTCGAATCTCTCCTTAAGATCCAGCAGGCTCTGAGGAACACAAGGAACGTCTTGAAATAAGAAATCAACTTACAAAGACATAACAATTATACAATTATTGTTAAGCCTAAACAAACATTAAATCGTGATCAGGGTTGTCTCCAAGACTCGTTCCTCTGTCCAGGGTTGGGACGTACAAAGACTTCACCCCATCTATACGAAAAATCTGTTTTTTTATGACATGAAATTGATGAACATGTACTTTCGTAAGCTTTAAATGACAGATTTCTAACAACGAAAATTAACGACATGGGCTCCCAGTCAAAGAATGGGATTTAAAAAATTAAAAGCTGGACACAGCTCTGATTATGATATGAAATATTTTGTCTAAAAAGTTTTGTCAAAGATTTCTCACAAATAAGTAAAATCACTTGCTCGTTTTTTCAAAGGCCTCAAACTGTTTTGCTAGATCATTTTTACAAGTCCTCCAACTTTTAAAATATAATGCCCCAGGGCTCCAAAGAATAGAAGAAACCACTCATGTATAGGGGTGTGCCGGACCTACCTGTACATATGTGATGGGGTTTTTGGGCTCCCCTGCCTGCCCCTCCTCTGTGACAATGGCCTTGCCCTGCTCTCTCAGGTACTTGCTGACACACTCGCATATCGTCTTGAGCCCGTCGGGAACGCGGATGAACAGCTTGTACATGCAGGCCAGGTCGTCCGTCTTGTTGTTCTTCAACATGTGGACTACTCCAGAGTTCTCCATCTGGGGAAGGAGGGAGAAGATTGGAAACAAGTCAAGGGTTAACATTTGCCAAAAAATTCAGGATATGCTAAAGACCACTAAGGGGGCAGATAAAATCTGATCTATGTGCCACAGTGGACAGGTTGTCACTATAGACGGGATTCTTAATATTTATGTCAGTGGGAAAATTTATCGAAGGGACTACCAAAAAGTGGTCACATTGGCCAGGTGGTCCTTATGTAGAGTTGGTACAGATTTGACTGTATATGTATTTCTTTTAGTATCCCATTTTCAGAGAGCTAGATCTTGACAAGAAGCATGTCTAAGAATCTACCACACATAAAAACAAATCCATCCAGATTGCACAACTGTTGTCATCAACTCCAGTGTTTGTTAAAGGAAAACTTCACCAAAAATTGAAAACGCTACTATGCTATGCTTAATATATACACATAAGTCCGTCATAGTTTCGGGATCTTCCACCATTTGCAACTTATGCTGTGCTGACGCCTTCTCATCTGATAACTATGGTACACTGAACACTGACGTCATATAATTCTATCATCAGGTGAACAATCTAGAACACTGACGTCATATATTTCAATTATCAGGTGAGAAGGCATCAGCACGGCATAAGTTGCAAACGGTGGAAAAACCAAGAACTATGACGGACTTATGTGAAACAACTTGAAATAAGAACTTGACTTTGGAATATATCAAGCACAGCATAGTAGGATTTTCAATTTTTTGTGAAGCTTTCCTTTAAGGAAGGATTAATAGAGACGGAGGCGCCATGGACTTTCTGCAACTTATGACCAACTGCTCACAGAGTCACATGTTCTATTTGCATAACATGACATCACAGAAGCAGCCGATTGCTCATTTCTTGACAAAGACTGGAGTTTACCAGTCGAAAATTTGGGAAAGTCCAATTTTTTTGTGTTGGCAATTACAGTTCAACTTTGATCCAGGATGTTACTCACATCTACAATAGTTTTCATGTGCTTGCTGATGAGCTCCTCCTCCAGCACTTTGACGATGGGCTCCTCCGTGGTCTTGTCCAGGTAGTGCTTGGCTCTCTCCGCCTCCTCGTTGATCCTCTGCTCTACCTTCTTGATGTACACGGAGGCACTGTTCTCTGCTAGGAACTTCTGACTTTCCAACTGTGGGGGGACAAAAATCATGTTTTCGACTAAAAGATAGTCAAGTCATCAAACAAAAATACTTACTCAGATAGGGACAAAAATAAGATTGATAGTAAAAAAAAAGTTGGTTTATAAGAGCACTTGGAGTTGTGAATTCGATCACAGCTTTCGTCGTACATTTGTAGATACAAAGAGGCTGTGATAACAGCGGATAACCAACCACAAGATCTCTTGCATATAAGATAGTTGAATAATTCCTTGTAAATTTTTTGGGCTAATAAAAAATTAAGCCTGAGATCAAGATGAAAACAGAGGACTGAGAGGAAAACCAGCACTTGACAACATTCACACTGAAACTATTTAGTCAGAAGTGTCTTCATGTTCACCATCCAGTTCTGCATTAGAATTGGACTGGTGAGACAATCTCTAGTCAGTGGACTACACTTAGGCACAGTTATAAGAAGGTATGCACATCAAATCGATACTGACCCTGTAGAACTCTGCTGACTGCTCCAGGAAGGGCTGTTCAAAGTCCTCCTCGTAAACCTGTCTGCTCTCGATGCCCAGGATCATCAGCATCTGGCAGGCATTCTTCACTGCTCCCCTGGAGATATGGAACATTTCAACAACGTCAATACTAATTGGGAAAACAAGGCTCAGACAACAGTCAAACGCAAAAAAAAATGACAATTTCTATCTTTTTATCATGAATCACTAAAAGCAGCCCTTCAGCTCAGACAATCTATAGTCAAAATCTGTAGGAGTGACCACTTCTATATAAGAACTATCAGGCTTTTGTGGCCACACTTTGATGGTCCCTTGGACTCGGTGACGTAATGTGAGGTACACAACACTAGTATTTGCAGCCTGGTGCTCTACATTGTATTGTAAATAATGTCAAAGACTGTGCATGTACTTCATTTCCGTCTTCTGTCATATGTAAGTCATCAAACAGAGCCTGTATTCTTTCATCCTGCCAAGTTATGAGTTGTTAATATCTTTTTTCTGCAATCTGAAAATTGTTTCCTTGCTGTTATCACCTGACCTGTTTTCTCTGCAGTGTGTGATTTACAACTCATATGAAGCTGGAATTCTTTCAGATTGCCAGATAGTACATTCTAAAGATCTTTTTTCTGCAATCTGTAAAAAATTTCCTGCTGTTGTCACTGTTTAGTGATTGCTATCACTGACCTGTCGACGACCTCTCCCCTGCGCTCACGTGCCACCATGTCGAGTAGCGTCTGGCGTAGGTGGTCGCGGATACAGCCGTACCGAACCACCTGGTCTCGGAACAGCATCAGCCCCAGGTTATAGACATTCTCCACACCGTTCTGCTGCACATACACTCGGTCCTGGGGGTACAGAAGGGGAGAGTTAGGTGGGAATATTGTCGCGGATACAGCCGTACCGAACCACCTGGTCTCGGAACAGCATCAGCCCCAGGTTATAGACATTCTCCACACCGTTCTGCTGCACATACACTCGGTCCTGGGGGGAGAGAAGGGGACGTTAGGTGGGAATATTGTCACGGATGCAGCCGTACCGGACCACCTGGTCTCGGAACAGCATCAGCCCCAGGTTGTAGACATTCCCCACACCGTTCTGCTGCACATACACTCGGTCCTGGGGGTACAGAAGGGGAGAATAAGGTGGGAATATTGTTGCGGATACAGCCGTACTGGACCACCTGGTCTCGGAACAGCATCAGCCCCAGGTTGTAGACATTCTCCACACCGTTCTGCTGCACATACACACGGTCCTGGGGATGGAATAATCATAAGGGGAAAGTTATGTGGGAATAGATGTGCAGTAGGGGAGATACATGTGGCATTGTGTTGCCTGGGAAGTAGAACCAGTTAGTATTACCCTGAAGAACGTGACAGACATGTTTGAGGACAGCCACATGAATAGAGAGTGGAAAGCTGTGGTGGCCCGCATCAGTGCCGGCTGAACTGTACGGTGATGATGATGATTATGACACGACTAGTAATACTAGTAGTATGTTAAAAGAACCCACTACTAAACTTATTGATAAGATTTGGGTCCTCCCCAGTGTGAGTGGATCAAACCTTACGGTCTAGTCTCACGCAGCTTGTACCTACTGTACAAAACTAGTTCTTGCGCCTTTAGGCAGTTAACCAGCTATAAATGCTATACAAGGAAACAAACAAATAATGAGTACTGACCATGTACATCAGGATGTCCCTGATCATGACCATGGAGGTCTGGTGGTCGTTCCATGCGCTATTCAGGGTCTGCAGGAAGTTGTTGTTGAGAGACTCCAGAACATCCACTCGCACCTGGGAGGGAAGGAAAACATTCCGATAAGGCAGGGCTAAAAATAGTTTTTTATAAGTTCTGTTTATTTCTTCAGTTCAGTCATATTGTAAATTCTACTTGTGATTTGGAAAAGGTTCATGGGAACACCAAAGTAGTTGTTCCTAGCCCACTACAACTTACAAGTCTTGGTTCTCCCGTCGTACACTGATGAAAATGTGTTTAAAAAAGTTTCTCAAAACAACAAAGGTGCAAAGGTTAACTGTGAAAGGTCGTTCTGCATAATATGACCAGCTGTTGCATATACAGATGCATGTGTCAAGCCTCCAGAGCACATTCAGATGTGGCAATATGTTTTAACTGTAACAACAGGAAGAGGGCTACTACTGTCCACAGGTGGTCCTATAACAAGGCCACCCCACATCTGTATCTGATTATGTATCAATAAAGGAGATAGACCCGTCTATCTACAAAAGTCTTGAGGTAGCAGAACACAGTTTTCGGCCTGTGGGGGTTTCTATAGTTAAGGACCCCAAAGTGACCCACATCGACGTGGATAAAATCATAGTAGGGTACCCTATAAAATATGACGACAAACGAATATGTTGAAGTCGAGGGTACGATCTACAAAATAAGTGAAAACCAAAAAATGTTTTCACTGGTTTTATAACAATTTGACGGCCACTTTGATATGGGGTCATACAGGGTCATGCGGAAGTGAAGCCGACTCACCTCGGCAGGCAGCTGCAAAGGTCACGCGCCTTCATACGCCGAATGGGAAAACTTCACAATCTCATTCCTACGATCTAAAAGCCCACTTATTATACTACCATGCAGTAAAGTTTCTGCCTCGCTGGCATTCACTTCAACGTTTTTACATACGGTTCAAGATTTAGGGCTCACTATTTTCTTACCGCTACGTCACAGACTCCGGGGGTCGCGGCGAAATACTGTGTACTCATACCTTGACCAGGAAATCAGAGAGTGTACATCTCATCATTGCTCTCCTATTATAGTGGCTATCACTTCTGACATGGAGATTCCATTATCAATATATTTTCACTTTTGCTGAAAATGTCTATATAATATTGAGTTCCTTCTGTTTATGTTTATATAATATTAACAGTACACCGGCCCACACACACCACTACCAGTGGACTAGCCCCCTGCTGGAGTGACTTGCACAAAGTTGTGTGGCCCAGGGCTGCAGAAACGGAGATGGGAGCCGCTATATGCACCTTCGGAGACGAGTACTTAAAGTTTAACTTTAACTTAACACCAGCCCACCTTATTGACGAGATGTTCGGTGACCACCTCCCTCAGACCTGTGTACAGTTTTTCCCCATGTTTGTGGAGGACCATGGTGTAAGCATTCCTGTACAGCTCCTCAAAACTCAGGCCACTGTTGTTCTTCTTCTGTATCTCCTGGATGGCGTTCTTCAACAGGGCCCAGATACTGTTCACATACTTCTCATCCATCGTCATCTGTGGTGGAAAAATACATGTATGTTTACATGTTCAATATGTTATGAAGAAAGAATATTGATCTAGTAGTACTATCTTTCTGCAGTTCCTGTATCAGTATGGGATTCTTCAACAGGGAAGAAAAACTGTTTACATACTTCTCATCCATCGTCATTTGTGGAGGGTAGGGGAAGGTGTGTTCAGGTATGTCAATATACATGTATCACTGAAAAACTACATTAAGGGCCATTTAATTTTTTCCTGCGCAGTAAACTGGTATTCTTCAGTAAATCCAAGATACCGCTCATTTCTACTATGCATCCATGGTCTTTGAATTCTGTGTAACAGGGGAGATTTGTATTTATGGTGGTTGTTATTATGTTATGAAGAGATGGTTGGGTTCACATTCGTGTACAATTCTCATTAAATTATTATAGTACACTAGTAGTTACATGAGCAGATAATAAGATCTTCATTTTGACATAACAATTTTTGCTTCATTGATAATGATATTGAGTGGGTTTTTTAAATTGCTACCATGATCTGATGGCTCTTCTTTTCAATAGAGGCCAATGCTGTTGAAAATGGGAGCCATCATAACACAGTAGGTTATCAGCTTTGGGCCTGCTCTAAAGGGCGGAATTCTCAGGAAACGTGCATGTTTATCCCCATTTCAGATGTAAAGTTTGTTCCAGTTTCTGCTAATTAAAGGGTCTCTATAGCAGTTCATAATGTTGTTTATTGCAGTCCTGCAATGTGTTGAGAAATGGCATTGTTTCCTTTATCTTCCAATTATGATAATTATATTATAATCAAGGATCATAAGTTATGTAACTAAGAAAATCTTGAAACTAACAATTTACATGTTTATTTCTCTGCTTACACAAAGCAGACAAGGGATATATCAACATGTGCATTCATTCATTGTTGTGCTCCTAACAAAACGGGACAAACTGCCTTTTGAAGTGACATAGCCATGAATACGACGGGTGATTCGAGACTCCCAAACCTGGACACACCAAGTTACCAGCTGTTACATGTGCATAGATGTGTGAGGGCAGCAAAACTTATAAAAGATAACAAAAAGTACTAATCTGTAATACGGTTCCCTTATTTTGGGCAACAACTTTATTTTGGAAGTCTATTTTTAGCATGTACATACAAGGCCCTACCATTCATAATAATGACCAAATTTGTACATCATATTCAAATTTGCATGCACCGCTTTTCTGTTCAAATTCTAAGCACGATGGAAAAAAATCAATGTAAGAATTATGTAATTGTATAGGAAAAATACTTTGGGTAATGAACTTTAAATTTATGTGTAAACTTAAACCTCCAGTTTGAGGACATGACACACTTTATATCTTTAATAATTTGCCCAAGACTGGGTTACTGAAAATGTGTCTTGTGTACTGTGTCAGAGAACATCGAAATAGAACCATCATTTATCAAAAATCATAAACAAAAGCATCTCGTGCCCCCCCTCCCCTTTAAAAGTCACCGATTATTGACTCACAGCTGAATTCATTGACGCCAAACGTCCACTTGTTTGTGCCAACAATTTCACGCAGTGTTGATTAGCATTACCTTTCATGTGGAAGTGTCCATGAGTATAAACAAACTTGTGACGGAATAAATCATTTCTCAGAACGTGATCAAACAAAGGAAATCCGGAGTTTTTCCGACTGGACTAGAAACCAGCCGAACTGCGTCGTCATGCAACCAAAAATTATGATGAAACCAGAGGACAGAAAAATGGCGAGACGTCTGCACATTTCATAACAAGAGTTCTACGACCTCATACCTTCGCGAAATGATTTTGACCTTTATGACTGACGTATTAGGAGTGTTTTTCATCAATCAAAAATCATACCAGTTGATCCTCCTCACCCAAATAACATAAGTTGTCCAAACCTCCTTGTTATGATTATGAGCTTAACAAAGAAGGTTATGCTAACATTTTTCATCAATAATGCAAATAAGCTCCTTATTAGCATAATTTGATTCAATGGTGTTCACATTCACACAACTTCTAAATGCTACAAGTATGAAATTGCCGTTATTTACTAGTATGGAATGATAGTAGTTTCTCATGAATTATGCAAATTAGGCCTACATTTGCATAATTTCTATCTATTGACATTCCTCTCTTCCTCAGTTACAAATGTCACATATTTGAATAGTCATATCATGGAACACAGCAGGTTTTTAAAATTGCCTCATTAATTATAATCTGATTTGCATAATTATCATCCAATCATACAAAGCATCACATAAGCTATCTACATACCAAAAATCATGACCATCCATCAAGCCCATCTCGAGTTATATTATTTTCTCATTAATTATGTAAATGAGGTTCTCATTTGCATAGCTGATATCTATTAATATTTCTCTCTTCCTCAGTTACATATGTCACATGTTTGCGAGTCCTATCATGGAAATTGATGAATGTATAAACTTTCCTCATTAATTATGCAAATTAGTTACTGATTTGCATAATAAGTATCCAATCATGTACATCATCGCTCAAGCTATGTACATGCAAAAAATCATGACCTTCCATCAAGCCCTTCTTGAGTTATTCCCTTTCAAAGTCTGAAGCAAAACCTACCCCTGCAGTTCCAAAAAAGTTGCTAGGGGGCCCAAACCTATACCACTTACTCTCTGCCCAACGAGCTATCTACCACTCAAAAATCAGTTCCATAGCATGTCCACAACACGAGATATCATAACATGAAGTTCCGCTGCAGTACCGTAACAAGCCGATAGGGGGCCCAAAATCTAATCATTTTCAGGTTTCATCGAGACCTACCAACATACCAAATACCAAGACAATCCTTCCAAGAATTCTCGACTTATCGTGTTCACTAACAGACACACAGACATGCTCGGTATTCCCATGCTGTCTCCAACAATACTATTCCTTTATTGGCTTTACGGCCATACAAGTTGCGTAATATAACATGTAAACCAACACATTGCGCTCAGAGGGGACTTATGTCACGAACCCTACTTTGCCACAGAAGGGACTTAGAGACTGTCAACGGCTTCTTTATATAAACGTTTTCTTTTCAAATGTCAGTGTAGCGTCTTATTTTCCCGTTCACTTCGTAAAGTCATAGCGATATTCATCGATTTCTTACCAGTGACGCCAGGATAATTCTCACAATGCCGTTAAAGCCTTTAGGGCATGCCCCAGCGCAACCTTGGTCTTCCTGTCAATCGCCTCTTCCTTCTTAGATATAACATGGTTAACTCACCTACCCTGAACAACGTCCTTTTCCCATACTGTGACACACGAGTACTGCTGGTTCTCCCCGAGGTAAGGCAGTGTATATCCAATTTTGGTCTCCCCCCGCCCAATTCCACACCACTTTCTCCTAATACCTTTTCCCTACCCCTTCCGACATCTGACTTTTGCCTCGTCCACCACATTCCACACCAATGAATACAGCTGGCTGATAGCCAATTTTTCCCAATAACTGACGTCTCCCGCCTGACCCCTCATGACCAACTTTGCCCCCCATCTGTGACCCCATCAATATCCCCTGAAACAATACACCCCACACGTCCCAACCAGAACGCATAGTAAAGCATACAATTGAACACATTTTTACACTTTTCTCGTTAATTATGCAAAACACTTTGCCCAAAATCTAATCATCTTGAGATTTGACACATACACACCGACACACCAACTACGACAACAAACCATCCAGGCGTTCTCGACTTATTCTGTTCACTAACAGACACACAGACAAGCACCGTCGCATAACCTTCTCGACGAAACCATTCGTCGCGAAGGTAATAAATACCACACAGGGCGCCGGCTCACAGATTTGACAATCATCTGTAACGTTAGGTGATGCTTGTTAGAAGAATCGAGCGGTAATACTTACGGGAAAGGCCCTGATTCGCATCTTGGTGTCCTTCTTGCTTTTCAGCGACATTTTGGCCACTTGCGTTCGCTGCTATTTTTGGCAAGAAAGGACCGGCTGTGTCGACGGCTAAAACAGCGGCAACCCGACGCTGATCTCGCTAAAACTGCCCTCTATGTCACACTGCTGTTCCTCTACTCTCACCGCACCTACGGATTCTGCATGGATTAGCCAGAAAATGATGGAAAATCGGCAAAATAAGAATCAACAGTCTTCAACAAAATGTCTCTCGTTTGTTTACTGCCATTATGGGCGACTTCCGTATCCTTCCGAACAAAGTAAACCTTACAGTTTTGTCTACAAATTGCTATATATCAGCTTTAACGCCAATTTTTGATGTTTCGTAAAAATATTTATTCAAAACTTTGATCAGATTTGATAGTTTATCAGTTAATTACAATCAGCGAACGATTATTTCTCAATTTCTGTAAATGTGATGCGGTTGAGGGAGGCGCCATGTTACTCTGGTGACGTCACGCAGAACCCGGACCTCTCGCGAGATGTGGCGAGAACCAAGATGGCGGCGCCCATGCGATGGCGAAGCGCTGAAATAAGTAGGAAATTTTTGGAATATTATGTAAAATTGACACGCTGTGAGGACGCCTGTGTACTCTCTGAGGCCTAACCACGTATTTTGTGTCTTTGTCATGGTAGGTACTATGTTGTTGTTGTTGACACTATGCATATAAGGGTTAGTTTGTAGGTGTAGTCTCACTCACTAACTAACTCACTCAGTTAAACTTCGTTATAATTTTTTCACTCAGTATTGTTTGTTCATGTATCACAGAACTTAATCATCCAACATTCAATATGACTTTGAAGCCATTAACTTAGAAATTATCGGACTAGAGACGTTATCATTACATGACACAAAAAACTCAGTGTACACTTGATTTCTACATAATTTGACCAGAAGAGAAAATCATAATGTAAATGCATTTAAGTTCGCGTGGTTTTTATTTCGTGGTAGGGAGAAAATGCAGTGTTCAGGGTGGTTTTCAGTTCACATTTGAAACAATTGTAGCGCTACAGTTATAGGTGGGCAATAAGTTTTGCGACAGTCCCCCTAAAGAGTTCACTGTGAAAACTGGGGACATAAAACCACCGCGTGGGCATTTCTGCATTACAGTATTCATCCTTATCGGAGTAAAGATTATGAGTCTATACAACTTTTTTATAATTTCCGTTATGATAATCATAATTTGAATCCCACGGCAGCATGTTGGCGGGAAACTAGATTAAGCAATGTCATCTTCCTGTATGTTACAGATGACGTCAAATAAAAGCCACTAATAACAAACTACATGTCCACTCCAGGATCACAATCTGTGATGTCAGTATGAAGAGGGAGGGGGGTAGTGTGCCCTGGACAGCACCACAGCAGTGTAAGAGGTCCAGACTCTGCATCAGCACTGTTGGCTCACAGGACAGCCGTCTGCATCTAGTCTTACACTTTAGGGGGACGTCTTCGTCTCTGGTACGGTCAAAACCTGCACCAAGAAACTTGAAAAAGATCTCCTTAACTAGACCGGTATTAAAACATCAAAGGAAGTCTTGCATTGACAAAAAAATCAATGGAAAAATATTCAAAACTCAAGGGGTGGAGAGTAAAGACAAAACTGCAGATGGTACCAAGATAAAACTGACACAGAAAAAATTTTCGCCCCTGGCACTGTCAACACATGTGAAGACTGGATTGGAAAATGGAAAGATGCCTTGCACTGACAAGATGGTGAATGGAGTGGTCTCAAAAGCATCAACAGAGATGAAGAAGGAGGAAACGACAAGCCATACCAAGGAGCCACCAACACAGCAGACATCAGGGCAGTATCTAGAAATGAACTGTCCGAGTTCTGACAAAAGTCACAGACTGGGAGAACTACAGAATACTAGCACTTTAGACAGCAACTCCCCAACACATTGTAAACAAACTGAAAATGTTAAGGGAAATTGCAGGGAGATCTCAAGACCGGAGCTCAGAAACTCTAAAGATTCTGGAATGTGCACGGTGAAATACAGCGGATATCGGTCCCTTGAACATTTCACTCCTCTATCAAAGACTAGAACCTTGACAAAACCTGGTGCCAAAAGGACACCCAGGCCAAACTCTTGCCATAAAGTAATGCATCACAACTCAGACCATAGTTCTGGACCTTTAGAGGAAAAAGGTGCCTTTGCAGTAAAAAACGAACAAAAACCGTTGTTGCAAAAAAGCCATGCAGGTGTAGAAACGGCTGTGGAGGACAGTAGACACTCTAAATGGTATGTTTCACCTGTGTCTGGGACATGGAAGAAGGGAAGACACGTTGAAACCCCAGAAGAAAACAGTTGCAGTCAAAGAGTAAAGCTAAGTGCCAAGGCCAATTGCAAGACAAAGGCAAGAAGGAGATCTAAAGAACCAAGCAGAAAAGAGCGCTGTTATAGGTCAGATGAAGAAGGGTTGACAGACAGTCAAGAATGGTTGTTTCCTACTTGTCCGTGGGAGGAGGAAGAGGACGCAGATCCAGATGTTGCAGCTAAAAAAGTTAATCCAAGTCCAGATAGCAATGAGACAAAAGAGGATGAAGCTGTTAGTGCAAACAACAAACTGTGTGCAAAAAGGAGTCCAGAACAGATTCAGACTCTTGGTTATCTCAAAGTTAATGGACACAAAGTTGAAGAAGCTGTGACAGTCGATGCTACAAGACAAGATGCTACAGCTGAGACTGGCAGAATTAAGAAGAAAAACTCTCCAAAGAAAGGACCAAAAAAATCTGGAGGGAAAAGTCCTAAAAGAGTTGGCATGAATGGTGCCAGTGTACATGGACAACAGATGTTGCAAAAAGACAGGTGCAACGAAGAGAACATTGTGGAAACTTTACAAAACAAACTTGTCATAGCAAAACATTGTGACAACACAGAAGACTCGAATGGACCAATCAAGTCAGCTGATACAGCTGACATCATTGATGTCGTCATAAGACCTAAGGAACCAATCAAAGAAGACTTTGCCAACAGGTCAGGTGGTTCTGTTCATAATGGACCAACCACAGTGAAGAATGATTGTTCAGAAGAAATGCCTTTGTCCAGGGCTAAAGATGTTGGTCCTGATCATGGTAGGATGAAACAGGCAGCAGCTACAGCCAGCTCTCCCAGGAAACTTGACCTGGAGGTCGCTGACCTGGTGACCCTTGCACCTCAGGGATGGCTCAATGACAATGTGAGTCACATGACACCCACTGTCAATGATTTGTTTGGCTTGATTATGACCATGAGTTGTAATGTAGTACTAGTATCATATCTCTCCGACCTTTGATTAGCATTTCTGGTGACTTAAGATGAACATTGCTAATGCTGCTTAGAAGGAAATGCATGAATGACCATGTTGAAGTTGAAGAAAGTTTTGGCAGTTGCACTTGTTGTTCTAAACATACCTTGAGAGCTTGCAGAAGGGTTGGGCAAAAATACAGACAAGAAACACTGTAACACTGCAGCAGGAAACTTATCCAACAAATGAACATGAATGAAATATCATAAAAAATTAACCCACAGATTCTTGAGTTATTCTGTACACAAACACACATGGCATCGAAAACGTTACCCTTTGGGCAAAGGCAATGAAATGCTCAAACAAACAAGCAAACATTGCACAAGAATGTTAAACTTGATCATCTAACTGTTTCTTCTTCACCTCCCAGGTTCTAAACGGTTACTTTGAGCTGCTGGCTGAAGGTCGTCCCGACGACCTCTACTGTTTCAATACCTTCTTCTACACCCAGCTGTGCAGGAAGGGCTACCAGGGGGTCAAGAGGTGGACTAAGAAGGTAAGAACCAGTATGAAGGAGGACAGTAGCTTTTCTAGCCTTTACTGTAAACCTGTGGTCACATACATGTATGGCATATAGTTTTTTTTGTCATGAGATTTTCAACAAGCTTAGGCTGTGACAGAACTGACTTAATTATATTCAACAACCTCTTCTGTCAAAAGACACATGCAGAACTGTCTTTAGAATGAAGACTATCCCAAATTTGTTGTCATAAACCAGTAGCATGATGACCCAGGCTTCCAGAGGGTATCCAATGATGTCCTTGACTATGACTACGACTATGATGAATGCGACAAACTAAAGCTGTATAAAAATACAGTTATCTGTACATTTCACAAGTCCTACAAAACTAAGGTCTATGCTGCCTTTGCAAAGGTTTTCACTGTCAAAATGGCATCTGTGTGGCACAGTGGCAGAGCATCCGGCTATGAACCAATAAGACCCAGGTTCAATCCCCAGTGGAGTACCCAGACATGTCCGGACATGCACCCAGACGTTGTGCCCTTGGGAAAGGCACTTAACACGTATTTCCCATATCCTAAGCCCAGCAATAGGGTTTGGGTTGGCGTTAGGAAGGGCATCCAGCCGTAAAAACTCTTGCTACAAAAAAAGACTTGCACTTGATGAAGAGTTCTGGGGCTCCCCCATCCATGTGTAAGCACGTCCAACCCCCAGATGATGGGGAACAAAAGACGTAAAACTGGATAGAGAGAGAGAGAGAGAGAGAGAGAGAGAGAGAGAGAGAGAAAATGGCATCCACTGTTATAGTTACATATTGCAGCCATCATGCAATGTATATATATACCCCCTCATTTCCACAGGTACAGATTTTCCAGAAGGCTCTGCTGCTGGTCCCTCTTCACCTGGGCAACCACTGGTGTCTGGCCGAGGTGGCTGTACAGGACAAGCTGCTGTACCTGTACGACTCACAAGGGGGCGATAATCTTACCTGCCTACAGGTACATTTTATATGTTTGAAAAATTTAGAAGTCTTTATCCACAATCTCAAGTTTCTCATCTGACAACATCTTAACACTCTTAAGTTTCCAAAATGTTGGAAGGAAAGTTGCAGATCAGGGTAAATTTTTTTGTTGGACAAAGATATTTACCATGAATTTGTATGTTTACAAGGTTTATTAGGACTTCAATCATGTAATCTTTATCTGTTGTATTTGGTTTGACCCTTACCTCTTCCCTTATGACCTCAATGAAAAGTGGCCTGCAGTCCGATTTGAGATTTTCATTGATAAAGAAAGGCTCACGCAAAGCATTTACTGACTTAGCAACTTTGACACAATTAAAGGATATGTACAGTAAATAAGTCAAACCAGACACTGTTAGCGTAGCAACCATGACATCATGATCTCTAGAGCACATCATTTAGAGATGTATGGATGATGCCTATTACAGTCAGTTTACTTGTGTGTGTGTTTGGAACTTGGGTTGCAAAGTGTGTGTTGCTATTGCAGAGGCTTGTGGGCTATCTGTGCTGTGAGGCTCAAGAAAGAGGAGAGGAAAACTTCACATGGGGCTGGGATGGACACTGCAGGGAGGTGAGGGGAAGTGCTTGATTGATTGATTGATTGATTGATTAGGGATAATCAAATTGCAGGACAGAATATACTATTATGGGATGTTCACATGTATGGGTTGAATATTGCTTATTTCTTGTCTTTTTCATTCCTTTGCACACTGATTTGTGATAACCAATAGCATAACTTTGGCATAACGTAATGCACCTATGATATATAGCCTGCCATCCAAACCTATTATAGTTGCCGAATCACCTTCCTCCTCTTCGGTCAATATTGCATCAGATATAACTGGGCACAACTATATGAAACCTGTACTCGTGATATTAACCTTCTGCCTACGTGCTTGTTTGCATGATAGTCACATGATAGTCACATGATAGTCATGTGATGTTCACATGGTTCATTTCAGGACATCCCAGTGCAGGAGACCAGCAGTGACTGTGGGGTTTATGTCTGTCAGGTAGGAGGATGTTGTTACATCAGTCTTTTTTTAAAGAATTACACTAAATAAATATCCAAACAAAAGACTATGTTGTACATTTGGTATAGATTCTGTGGTGCAAGGGACTTTTGATGCTGATAATTGTTCTTTGCAGCCCTGCCTCTTTCTAGTTGATCCCTAACGGACAGCCAGTATGATTCTATTCATGTCATTTTTCCATTTTCCCTTTTTTATCTGAGAACTAAATTTATATTTCAGTGATGTAGCCTAAATTATCACACTTTCAGGATAAAGTTAGAGAACAAGAAAAAGATAAGATTCAAACGTAAAATAAACTGCAGGCATGACATTGATACCTCATATGAAATATTTCAGTTCTTCTACCTGGATATGAAGTTTGTTAAGCAGTTATAATAGTATACATTGTGAAACATTTTCATATTATGATATCAAAGGCAAAGCGACGAACATGATAAGCAAAGAGACAAGTATGAATTTCCTGTTTGAAATTTATTTATTTCCAAAAAAATAGTGGAACAGTCGTTTTCTAAGGTTCATACCATGTGATAATGATATCACACAATTTGCTTTCCTTCTAACTTACTTGAATATTCAAAGCAACAATTGACCCATTTTGTGACTTCCATTTTTTCACAAAATACATGTATGTTGCTATGTCACTGATGCTATACTCATCACAAGAATACTAAAATTAACAAGGTATGAAAAATTTGTACTTAGTTTCCTAATTGCTATTATTTACAAGCAGTTAAAAGTAAATTATCATTTTTTAACCTTCTTTCAACTAAGGCAAAAAAAGAACAAGAAAAATAAGTGACCTCAAATCCATGAAACGCAATTTGTCTTATGCTGTTCACAACAACAAGAAACCTAAGTATAAAGTCATTTGTTGCCGCATGTTAATATTATTTTCAATGCTATACATTCATAAAGACCTTCTTATAAAGATCAACGTCAACATATACATGTCTCGTGCTTGTTTTTGGCAAACTCCTTACTAGACAAATTCAGGCTCACAAAAGCTGCTTACATAACAGGGACGTACAACATTTTTAGCAACATTGAAACATGTTCTATTTTGCACTATCTGCACACATTTGATGCATCAAAAGTATATCTAGAGTATTTGAACGTATTCAAATGCTGAGGGAAAGAACATACAGTACATCCCTTAGTGTAGTAAGTAGTTTTTGTGGGGTCTGAATTCATTTATTATAACCAAGGAGGTTAAAATCCTATTTTAACCTCCTTGTTATAACATTACAGCAAGGAGGTTAAAATAGCCTCCTTGATTACAGCATACCACTCTCCCATTCCTGCAGTTTTATTAAAACCTAAAAGCAACTTCCCAATTAAGAATAACTCTAAGTCATTACATTGCGTAAGTGCTGTTTAAGTATATCAGTAAAGTTACTGATAGAAAGAAAACATACCAAGAATTCAGTGTATCCCCAAAATCATTAACAGTCATAATTATATAAAAGACCTTCATATATGGCATTTATGTGCTCTGAAGCAGACCTAGAAAGTATTTTAGCTTGACAGAAAACAAGACAACATTAATGCAACAGGCCTTTGAAACTGTACTTAACAAAACCTAGCCTTATATTAGTTATAATACATTATCAAGCATGTCACGTCATGTACATGTATGATAGACCATTCGATCAAAATTGGAAACACTACTGTGGTGTAGGGACTTAGTATCCGTCTTGTATTCGCAGTATCATAGTGAAGCTAACATCAACATAGGGTTCTGGACAGCAAGCATAGTGCATCACCCGTCGGTAGGTATCGGCAAACATAACCTACGGGGATAAAACATAGTGTTAGCATGAAAGTTCATCTGAGTTGGAAAAATATATTAGTTTAAAAGGTTACAGTCCTTCCCGCAACAGATGGTGCATAGGGCGGTGCCCATCTCCATTTCGATAGCCCTTGGGTCACACAACTTTGTAGCCTGGAATCCAAACCTATTATAGCTCCCAACTCTTCGCAAATAGAGAGAGGAGACTTGGGAGCTATAAGAAGTTTGTAAACCAGGCTAACTACTTTGTGCAATCTAATACTTGTTTAAAATTTTGAACTTAGCTGTACAATTTCAGATTCAAATTCTTAGAAATAAAAGAGGCAGAAGGGTTTGTAAATACGTTTTGCTGACATTCTGCTTCATTCTATTTTGTGCGCCCAAAATTCTTTCTGTGTACCAATATTTTAGGTTAGGTGCACCTGTCCCACAAAATGAATTTCGAGCCCTGAGCTATACGCTCATTCTCATTTAAATGTACACATTTCGTAATCTCCGTTACCGATTGGAATAAGACATTCCTGGCATTAGTATATGCCACATATAAGATGTCAAACTGTAGTTTTTATGACGACTTAAAACTTTTCTAGCTTTTAAAAACGGCAGTTACGTACCTTATATGTGGCACACCTTAATGTCAGGAACGTCTTACTTCTAACGGTAACGGAGATTACAAAATGTGCACATTTAAATGAGAACGAGCGTATAGTGATGTTATCAGAGAAATGCAGAATTTTCTAACCTCCCAGTGCCTGTCCGAACGAAAGGCGGACATATCCATGGTGTCATCCCTATTCTTCACGTCCAACGAGAACCCGGTGTACGTCCAGGACCCGAGCGACATGGTGCAGTTCCACTCTTCCTCTCCAGATGGCGCTCTTTCACAGCTAGTTTTCAGGGTCCAGGGAGTGATGTAGTGCACTTTACCATCGTGGTTGACGATAGCCTTTCCCATAATGGGGACATATGTGCTGTCTTGGTCAACACTGTAGGTGGTAAAATAAGGGACGTTTGTTACTTGTGCAGTCCAAAGGCTTATAGTAGAATGGAACTTAGTAGAATGGAACTCGTTGCCATCAAGTACTGTAGGAGCATCTTCACTAAGTAGCTTTAAAGAACGGTAACGTTGCAGTCAGATATGCAAAGACTAGGTGTAACCGACCATTCGGTGTTATATAACCAGCTGCTTGCGTGCCTGCGAAGCTGGTGTGTTACGCCTAATGGCGATTGTACCGGCTATATAGATACAGATACAGATACAGTGTTCTTTTAAATGGACGAATATTGGGAAAGTTAACAAAGAACGGTAAAGATTCCATAACATTGTTGAGGCCATCCCAGTTGCATGAGTAAGCATTAACTTGTGTATCTTATAATCTTTTTATATCTAAACTTCTTCGACAAGATAGACAAATAGACATCCAGAAAAAAAACAATTATCTGAAAACAGACCTTTTGTAGTTAGTGATGTCGGGAGTCCAGAGCTCTGTGACTGGGATGCGCAGGTCTGTAACTTCGCTGTATTCCTCGGGATCCCACCGAAGCTGAACATCTGTCCACATCTGCAGGGAGAGAAGAATTAAGAAAAGAATGGTTACTCCTACAAGTGTCCATGTTCAATCCTTCAAATAAGGTAAAGCTCCTTTAAAGATGGCCATGTAGCGGGGTTGCCTTACTGCTTGCATGGGGACATTTAAAAATGGTAACTCCTCTCATGTTCTATCCTAGAAATGACCTGGAAGAAACCTTAGTTTGGAGACTGGATCACCATCCAAAACTTTTAAATACAGTGTACAACTACTTTGAGATAAGAACTTTGTCTTTTTGAACTGCACGTCACCATCACATAAGTGTGTGTGTAACGTTAAACATGGGATATTATTATTACATGAACACTTTTCTCACCATAGTCAGCCATGTGTGGATGTGAAGTATATCCCTCTCTGTGTCCTGTGAAAATGAAATCATGAAAAATTTAAGCGAGAGCTTTGCTTGCCTCCAAGTCGCATGTAACATTGTTATGCCAGAGTTTGAACAGGCATTGGGGAGTTTGATCCCTGTTACACTGCTTCTGATAAATATTTGATTCCTGAAACCATGAATGGGGTAATCATTTAAAGAAGACGCACGACAATCATATACCTGGTACAATGTATGGCAACAACATAGTTCAAAATAAAAGTATAGAATAAAGCTTATCATCCTAATTACTAAAACAATAAGGGCTTGTATAGGTCTGTGATGTAGTGTTACAATCAAGTGGCGCTATAATCATGAGTTTTGGTATTTTTTTCTAATTAGACTAAATGATAAAGCAGTCTTTTATATATTTACCTCTTTTTGCATTGTGGGAGCTGTTGCATCTTAAGATATATTCAGAATTGTCTGTAGCATCAAGTCTTTTGCAATCTGTTGTACTTGACTTGACTTGAGAAATGTGAACTCATTAGCCTGTATTTACACAAGCTCTCAGCCGGAGGTTACTGACCCCTCTAGGGTTAAAGGCGGTTACGGAAACCGGCTGGACACTAGGAGCCCGATTTGTCAGGCGATGAACTCATCACTTAAAACATCATATCTAGAGCATTCCATGACAAAGTGAAATTCATCTAAAATGGGGATGGGGTCCAGTTGGAGCTTGAATAGGATACCACTCACCATTTCCAGAATTTTCTGTGCTGACAACGCCAGTTGAACCACCAGGGTGTCATCTGCATTGACCAGTGGGATCACCGCCTTGTCGTAAGATCTCATCAGGTCGTGCCGTAGCCTCCTCGCTGACGCCATGTTCCACCCTCCAGGCTTTTCTGGCTGCGGTTTCATCATCGTTGTTGGCACAGGCTTTGGTGTTGTTGTTGTAACAAGTGGTGTTGTAGTGGTTGGTTCTTCGGTTGTTGTTGTTGTTGTAGTTGTTGTAGGAGGTAGTGTTGAAGGTCTGGCTGTTGTTGTTGTTGGCGGTTCTGTGGTTGTCTTCTGAGTTGTTGTGGTGGTTTGAGGTAGAGTTGTTGTTGGCATTTTGGCTGTGATGTAGGAAAAAGTCAAAGAAAGGGATAAAAATTGCTTTTACGCTTTTTTTGGCAAAACTATTACAATTAAGACATGGTACAATACAAAGTTATTATATAGTCAACACAATTGTGCTATTCTGAAAGTTGTCTCCACCACAAGTAATACATAAGAGTCTCAGTGTGGCCTCTTCATTAATTTATTTACCTAATTTATTTTGATTTACCACATTTGTGGAAGGTTTGACATAACAGGTGACTATCACCTTTTCAAGATGTCAACCCAGACCAGACTGTAAGGTTTGGACCATCGCACGCCGGGGCATGCCCCTACTCTTTTTCGAAAGGTGTGGTGGGTTCTTTTACGTGTGCGGGGTGTGGCTCTCCCCAAACACGGGACCTCCATTTAACGTCCTATCCGAGGGACGTCCCTAACCCTAGATGAGCTAGGTACTCATTTACACCTGAGTGAAGTGAGGAAAGTGGTGTTAAGTGCCTTTCCCAAGTTCGGACATGTCTCTGGGCACAACCCGGGATTAGATCCCAGGTCCCATTGTTTGACAGCCACACGCTCTACCACTTGTAGTTTTAAACTAAACATGGAGTTGGACATGCAGGTGTGAGTGGATCAAACCTAACAGTCTTGTGTACGTCTTACGTACTGTGCTTTGAGTTCTCAACTTAATGAAGTTGAGCATGTAATAACCAAGGAGAAGAAATGTCTGTAAAGCTGGTGTGTTACACCAAAGGATGGGGCTGTTGAGTAATACAGGTACAGAGTCTCTAATCTCACCAGTTGTCGGTGCTGCAACCTTGTCGTAGATGAAGCTGTTAGGGTCGGAGGAACCCTGGTCCTCGCAGGTCTCGAACTTGGGGTAACAGCTGCCTTCTGAGTACATGAAAGCCACACAGTCCACCGACTCTGAACACCTGGGCAGAAAAAATGGGAAAACCTCAAACCAGTTGTCACAGAGAAGACAGATGATATGTACAATGAACAGTGGACCACGGCTTAACGTCCTGTCCTATTAGGACTGTGCCCTTTGTGCATGTTAGGTAAGAAACAACAGCCAGAATTGGACGACTTTCTAGTTCAGAGACAGAGCATCACTTAAACCACTAGAATTCGCATGCTATGAAAGATTGGGGACGAGGAATAGAATAACAGCGATATTCATTTGCATCGTAATTTGGCATTCTTCAATAGAGGCACAGAATTTGAGACAATTGCAGTGCATCATGGTCTAGAAGTGAAGAGTAACCCTACCCCTGGAACTCAAGGTCATGAGTTTAAACCCAATACTCAAGGTCATGAGTTTAAACCCAATGCAGCTGTTCCTCACTTAAGCAATTGCTACTGGACCTGACATTAAGCTGTGATCCTTTCAAACCCTTGATCCATACATAAGTTCGGTACACACTAGACCATTGCATGATACACAGTGAGCTTGTGGTTAAAGCTTCCTCACCTTTTTGCACACTCCTCTAGAACGATCCCATTCCCATGAAGTGGCCAGATCTCGTTCCCAGGGCAGTCTCCAACCCTACCCTCGTATCCTGTGACATTGTTTACATGACGGAAAAGAAAACTTGGTTAGCTACAAGTTTGCAAACAACGTTGCATTGGCTGACTTGGCATAACAGAATAATAAGGGAACGGATGAAAAGGCAAAGATGAAGATGAAAAATAAAGAAAGAATGAAAGAGAAAGAAATTAGGCAAAGAAAAAGACCGAAGAAAGCCATGCAAAACCAAGAAAAGTGAAGACGATAAATTTGAAAAAAAAAGGACGAAAGGAAATCCATGCAATTATATACAAGAAAGGAAGAAAAAGATGGAAGGAAACCCATGCTGGCTTACATATTTGTCCCTGACTTTTAAAAAAAGCAAAAGAGACCAAACATGGGACAAGATAGACTGTGCAGAAAGGACAAGTTTAGCAAGAAACATTCAAAGATGGCAGACTTCACTGCAACAACACTGGGGTGAGTGAAGTATGAAAAGCCAACCTACCTGGCACAGGGGGTGCGTTGGTGTTCGCTGGTGCCTCCTCAGGCGCTTTGAGACAAAGACTGCCTTCTTTCTCCTCCGGGAACTTGGAGCACTCCAGGTTCTCCGGCCACGGGAAGCCGAACTTCATCATCAGACCTGGTGGTGACAAGGTGGTTTCGTGGTTAGGTTTGTTGGCTTAGAAGCTTAAGGTTCTTAGGTTCGAATCTCAAGCAGGTTCCATTGTTGTGCCCTTCAGAAGGTGGTTTCGTGGTTAGGGTTGTCGGCATAGAAGCTAAAGGTTTGAATCCCTAGCAGTTGTAACCTTGGGAAAGACAATTTACACCTCAAGTCAAGTCAAAGCCTTTATTTTCCTTCGAATGCTTGTTCGGCCACACAGGCCGCTTTTCAACAAGGGTATACTTGTTAGAGTTGCACGTCTTTTGGAAGAGACGTAAAAAGGGGGGGTCCCGTGTTCGAGGAGGTGCCTCAAGCACATTACAACAGCCGTATTACTCAGATGGGTACTTAACAACTGTAAGGATACAACAAGGTGAATTCAATGAACAAACAAACCTTCGCAGCTCCCCCTAGCAGACTCGCACAGACTGCGACAGGGCGGCAGCGCATTCTCGAGGACCGTACACGGAGGGGCGTAGACGAAACACAAGAACTCCTCAAGAACGTCGGAACAGCCCATTTTCACCAGGGGGTAGTACTGGTGGACCTGGGGAAAGAAAAGGTGTCATATGTTGTGTCTTTATATCGCAGGAGGCAAAGGCATTGTTCTGTCGTTTTTTCTAAAAAGACATTTCCTTTGGATAACTTCATTAGGTTGGCTCATCAGCGGAAGTTAGCTGTGTTCTGTTCATTGTGCTTGTTGAAAAGAGCTAGGGGAATTTCCCCGGTACAATGGACCTGTAAATACTGTACATAGCATCTGTCTTCTCTGTCACAACCATTGGAGGAATAGCTCTTCTGTGAGCTTAACTGGTTTGAGATCATTCTCTTTCCATCCCCTCACCTCCAGAGATGCCTCGTCCTGCTTGGTGTGCCCAATGAGGTTGGGTAGGACGGTCATGTTGTACATCATGTCCTGGCACAGGGGGATGGTCAGGGGCTCACACGTGCTCCTCACCTGCTCAGGGAAGTACTCAACCACCGGGCGCTCTGGGAGGGAAAACAACAAGTCTGTTTGTTTGTTTGTTTGTTTGTGACACTTATTGAAAAGAGTAAGGGTCAATCTCAGTGACAGTGTGAGTTTGTCAAACACTTTGAAAAGGCGATATCGATAGTCACCTGTTATGTCAATCCAAAAATGGTGGTATGTAAATCTCAGTACACTTGTATAAACTGGACCATTGACATGATTGAGGAGCTGTGAGTTTGAATCCCGGCTGTTTTGCTTAACAATTACCTGACATGCACACTACTGGAAAGGGTTGCAGTCCTTAGGACAGGACCTTAAACCATGGTCCACTGGTCTTCTCCTACAGTCATGACGAGTGAAAGATTTGCTCTTCATTGAGCTTAACTCTTTTTCAAGATAACTTTCACTTTTTTCTTAAACTAACCTTCCCATGGAGGCAGTTCCTTGTGCTCCACCTTGTGGTAGAACCAGCTGTGCTCGTCAACCCGCGTCGTGACGTCACAGCTGCGGTTCTTCGGGAAACACCGCTTGTTGAAGGCATCCTGCAGGGAAGATAAAATCATTCGTAATTTTGCTTTGGTAAGCAATATTTTCCCATACCTTTACACATTTAAGGTCTGGGTAGCTGTGGCGACTAACGAAGGGAGTTTTTGCTTGATATTACATATACTATCCCTTCTATGTAATATCAAGCAAAAACTCCCTTCGTTAGTCGCCACGGCTAAGGTCTGGACAACATTTTCTAGGCTAAATTTGCATGATTGATGCCAAAATACTGTAGTATTGCCGTAAATGATGAATGTTTCATACTTATGTTTGATCACTTCAACACAAGCAAATGTTGCTCACGTCGAATTTTCAGTCGGGTTGAGCAACATTTTCGTATGTTGAAGTGAAGTATCAAACTTTATCATGGAATGTACCAAGTACCAACACAGATGAGCTTTCAATAATGCTAATGATAAATTTTGTACTATCCGAATGTGCGGTCTCGTATGTTATAGAAGCAATGAGAAATGGATAGGGATCTTGCAACTCAACACAATTGTCTGAAACATTCAACAAGGCGTGATTCAAATGGCAGAAATCTATTGTACCTGAAAGAAGAGGAAGCCCGCACAGTCGGGGTGATCATTGCATTTCTTGGCGCACTCCTCTAGCGGCACCTCGAATAACTGCAGGTCGGTCATGACGTCACCGGGACAGTCGCCCCACCGCTTGCTGTAACCCGACACCTCGCCTGTCAACAACACGACTGTGTAAGGCGTTAACACTCACGTGACTGCAACTTAAATATTGTCCGCCATGTTGGGTGGTCAAACCTGGAAGTTACCTGGCGAATTTTCACAATACTTAATCTACAATCTACGGATCTGTATTCAAATTTTGTTATATCTTCGTTCTTTATTTCATCTTATATTGTTCACAATAGTATTATGATTGAGATAAATGAAGGAGGGCTACTCTCTTGACGTGTTTTTAGGCGTTTTGTTGGGCTTTCTACTTTGTCATCCTTTTTTTTTTGTATAGCCAAACGTGAACCCAAAGTGTGACAAAAGATGACAAAGTAGAAAGCCCGACAAAAACGCCTAAAAACACGTCAAAAACCAGCCGAAACCCCTCCTCTGCTTGGAGAGTAGAGTAGGGCATCGTATAAGCCTTGTAGGCTTCTTTCCTCCTCATGCACTTTTGATATATGCTTTTCATTACTTCAAATGAATTTAAGTCCGTTAACGCAATAACAGTCATGCTAGGCAATTTCATAGGTCTGTCGTTGCCAGGGTCACACGTTCCGGCTCCTATAGCAAGCAAGCTCTTATGGCAAATTGTTCACCTAATGGCCAATTTCTACTATTTTTTTTAATTCCACGGAGAAGTCTGGTGGAGACTATGTTGCGGCCCAAAAACTACGTCAAGTTACATGTCGGGTTGAAATAATCAAAAGTTTGATTACCAGGTTTGGAAGAGTTCACTGTGCTGCCTGCCGGGTCCGGCCCTGTGGGTGAGGAAGAAACAGGAGACTGTCAAATTATGAAGTTCTTTTGATCCAACTCAAAAAAAATCAAATCACCCACCATACGAATCAACAACGTCGACATCGGTCTTCATCAGGTATTTGTCCCACAGGTTTATGTCAGCTTTCCGGAAACGTGACGTCAGAAGGGGGGTCAAAGGTGCCTGGAAGTCGATATCGCCCACCGTCACAGGTGAACCACCTTTGACCCACTTATGACGTCA
Source organism: Branchiostoma lanceolatum (assembly GCF_035083965.1). Lineage (NCBI taxonomy): Eukaryota > Metazoa > Chordata > Leptocardii > Amphioxiformes > Branchiostomatidae > Branchiostoma > Branchiostoma lanceolatum. The sequence goes on along the minus strand of NC_089738.1, from coordinate 18,055,364 downwards.
CGTTTCCGGCTCTTTTCTTGTTCCTTTCGTATATTCTTCTTTCTGTTGCGACTACAGTCAGAAATTTTACATTGTGTTTCAGTGAGTAGATGACTTTTCATTCAAGTCATCACATTCCACTTGGGAACTCATCACATCCGGCAAAGCCCAATTTCCTATATTGAATACACAATACAGCAAATTTATAGTTTTACATGTCATTTCAAGCAAACAGAATGTTTTCTTCATGTTTCGGTTTCTTTTGTAACGATTTTCAAAATTATACTGATTTCACGATGAATTTCTTATGTCTTGAGAATTTCAAAATACCTCAAGATTTATCAAGAATGGAGACAATACTGGGGTTGTTTTTTCACAAAAGTTCCTCCCTGTATGATTAGTCACGGTTTCAACTCCGAACAGCCGTGGACTACAAGTGACCCGGAGATTTATAATGCTTGTTTCAGTAAAAACAACAAAACTCACTCCTGTGGATTGTGGAACGCTTGAACCGGGACCTTCTTTATCCACAAACGGCGGATGGGTTACCGTCGGTATGTTAAACTAACCAGCTGGTGTGGCTCACCGCTGCTCGGGGGGAGGGGGTTTATTTTCTTTGAAAATGTGAGGCCAAAACTGGGACTGACGATATCGTGTGTGGCTTCCGTTAGAAAACTAGAAGAGTGACATCCGTCTTTCATTCTTACTCTCCAAGCAGAGGTAAGATCTGGGGTATTTTCGACGTATTTTCGCGGTATTTTATACGTCTTTCTACTTTTCCGTTTTTTGTTGGGTCTTCGTCCTCTAGGAAGACCCAACAAAAAGTAGAAAGACGTATAAAATACCGCGAAAATACGTCGAAAATACCCCAGATCTTACCTCTGCTTAGAGAGTATTTCATTCTGTGCTTCGGGCAATAGTACGTTAGAAGAGATTAATTTTAATCCAAAATGGAATGAGATATGGGGTATCAAATACAAATAATTAAGCATGGTCATTACTAGGCCCTGATATTAAAGGTGAATTTATATCTATAACTTTTATTTCTTATATTTACTTTTACATGTTTGTATTTACCCGTCAACTAGATAACGTTATGTCTTTGCGATCTGTGACTGATGTGCAAGATGCAAATTTCTTACAGTTTATTGTCTTTACAAAATGTTGGTATATTTATGATCTACCTTTCTGTAAGCTGCCGAAAACAATAACCATGATCATCTGCTGATTCTGCATCTACAGCCATGGTGACATCCTACAGGTGTATTCAGTCTTTCTGCAATTTGTTCCGCTGTGTTTTGCATCTTACAAGGCCCCGTAGCTAGATCTCGTGTTTTTTTGTTGTCAATTTCAAATAAAGGGGGCCTAGTTATAGTCGCTGTGGTCTTGAGGACTGTTTCTGGATAGATAAATCTCTTCCAGTGGCAAAATCGTTATGTCGACCATTGGGATCAGTGCTCCATGAGCTTGAGAAGCTATAAGATTTGCCATTTACCTCTGCTTGGAGATTAGATGAAAAGACATATTTAGAAGTAATGTTTCCCCCCCCCCCCGTTATGCATGATGCGTTCAGACCCTTCGGGTTGGAACATGCAATAAAGATCGTTATTTCATTATCTTTCCTAAACTACATATATTAGTTATATATTTATCTGCAATTAGCCTTTGGGCATGAACTTGCAATAAAGTTATTATATTTTCCTGCCGCTCTGCGGGTTTGCATGCATTACCAGAGGTGGTGACGACCGCTTCACCTTCCTGAGGCTTGTTCTTTCCCTTGTTCTTCCCCCGACCCCGCCGCCGGCCCTCCCGGTCCTTCTTCCGCCCGCGGCCCTTCCCCTTCTTCTTCCCGCCGCTACCGGGCTCCCTCCGCCCGCTCCTCGGGTCGTCCCCGGGGTCCCTCCCGAGGCTCTCCCCGGAGATCAGCGCGTGCTGCCGGTCCTCGAAGAACATGTCCAGTCCCGGGGTGGGGGAGGATGCGATCAGAGGGAAACTCTGTCGGAAAAAAAGACGATTAGGACAACAACATTAAACGTTTAAATAGAACAAAAATGTAACATCGATCTACTATCATAATTCCACCAGGGTAGACAATTCCGCCACCCTGAAAAGATACGCCCATACAAATCTCCAACCCAACGTCTCCCAGTATAATAATGCATACTGTATGATTACTGTTTTTCAAAGTGGCAATATTATCAAAGGGGGGTTACTTTTTCAACCAACATTTCGCCGAACTTCAAGTCAGTTTGACAGGTGCAATAACCTAACCGTGGTCAGGCCATATCAAAATCCTCAGTACTACTAGTAGTAAATACTGCTTTCTCTGCTTAGCATTTATGAGAAAGAGTACATAGGAGTTGAACACATATCACTACCAAATCATTAGACCCTGCTGTAGTGCTGGCACAACTGTGTGGCCCAAGGGCTATAGAGACGGAGAAGGGCACCGCCCCTATACACCGAAAGGCGTGGGGATAAACTTGACACTAGCAGTCTTATATAAACTGGCCTCTGGTTGTGGAAATATAGGTATGTCCAGCGTTTTGAGGAGAAGAAACTAACAAACAGAGAGAACAACCCAGTTTCCCATTACTATAGCGGTGGATCGAAAGAAACCACACATATGCCCTTGACATTGAAAAAGAAAGGGAAAACCTTCTTTAAGACATGTCTTCGCTGACGAAGAACAGGTCGTGTCGAGAAGGGCGTACGCTAGCGAGAAACTGCCAAAATAAACACCGATCAGCAGGAAATAGATGCTTGACAGGATTACTTTGTGAGAGGATTACGAGGAACGGTGTAAACTTGGGGCACCTTTGACCGATCACTGACGTCACGCGTTCGTAAGGTCACGTGTTCTAAGTGTTAGGTCATTCGATCCTGAAGAGGGTTCAAGTGGAGAGTTTTGTTCCTTGTTGTGTTGGAGCAACGTTTAGTTTCACACATGCACGCTACGTGAATGACATTAACCTGACTTGAAATAGCAAAAATACAAACAGAAAGTCGAAGCTATATATATCTGGTAGCCTCCTTCACAGGCTCTACGAGTCTAGCTTTTTTCTGATGGCATATCAGTTTTATTGCACTTGGCTTTTACCGCACTCGTTTTTGGTTGCAGGCCTCCGATGAGTGGGCTCTCTCTAACCGAAGCTAAGTACATGTATAGTCCCCAAGCAGATCTATCGGTGGCAATGACAGTATCCGCAGTATTATTGACCATTTTCGGTGACCACTAAGGCTGCTTTTGCCAGTTAGATCTGCTTGGATATTTCAAATGTACATCATGTATTCATTCTCACCTGAGTCGAGTGCGGAAATAGGTATAAAATGCCTTTCCTAAGGGACACATTTGGGTCTACCAGGGATTCGAACCCAGAACCTTCAGATCCCAAGGCAGCAACCCTAGCCACCACCTTGCCACCACAGGACAACTTCACCCATTCATTTGCCCCCGAGCTGCAGTTCAGAGTTCTGAATCATCGGCCGGAAATACAGCTCGCTCCTCTGTCATGTTATATCAGTCTATTTGGCCAATTTCTACTCTTTCCAGGGACCAATGGAGCCTGGTAGAGGCTAGGGCTTATGTGTGGTGGAGCTTCAGGGCGCTGAATCATCCACTCTCCGAGCAGAAGAGTGGGTCCGACTGGTTTTTGACGTGTTCTTAGGCGTTTTTGTCGGGCTTTCTGCTTTGTCCGTCTGCGTGATATCCCTACCAGGGAGTTTTGCAGACCATGATGAACCAGAACTAGAGGTTGGTGACAAAAAACAACAAGAAAAAACGACAAAGTAGAAAGCCCGACAAAAACGCCCAAAACGCCTAAAAACACGTCAAAAACCAGCCAAACCCACTTCTCTACTTAGATTACTTTAGAGTTCTGAATCATCGGATTCCTGCCCCCGCCCCGTGAAGACCGGACCTGTGAGAAGACGCCACACTGACATTTCCATTGTCCACAGTCGCGTCGCGTGAAACTGTGTCACAGTCACCAGTTTTTTTCCGTCAAAAGAAGAGACAGAATCTCGGCCCACCCAAACCGTATGGGAAAAAGAAACTCCCGGGGCGTGACAACTGGCAAAACACAACTTCTTGTGTTTGCCCAAGCACGGTTTGCAGAAAAAGAAAATACGGAACAAAAGAAGCGCAACATTTGCAAAAACTGTTGAGGTGGGAAAAATGTACCAACGTTTATTCAACACAACTTGAAACACATACAAACACCTGGGTTGTCTGTGAGCACAGAAACTGTATAGTAAACTGTCCTTGCTCTAAGATACTAAAAAGGAAGTTACCAATACTGTTTTTACAACTAATTATCTTTAAAAAATCCCCAACACGAAAAACATACTTCCTGTTCTTTTGTGAGAAAAACGCTAACAAAATAACATCTTACTACTGTTTATTTTCTACAATCACTTTTATTCACTGTAAGCTCTGACTGTGACAACTGACAAAACACAACTCAGTCTATGTTTGCGCAAGCACGGTTTTAACAGAAAAAGAAAATACAGAACAAAAGAAGCGCAACATTTGCAAAAACTGTTGAGGTGGGAAAATATACCACTTTTCATTCTATCCAATATACATGAAAAACACCTGGCTTGTCTGTAAGCATGAAAATTGTATAGTAAACTGTCCTTGCTCTAAGATATTAAGAAGGAAGTTGTTTTACAACTAATTATCTGAAGAAAAAGCAAATCCTTGTACCCATTAGAAGTTCATGATATAATCCCCAACACGAAAAACATACTTCCTGTTCTTTTGTGAGAAAAACGCAAACAAAATAACATCTTTATATTATTTTCTACAATCACTTTTATTTACTGTAAACTCTGACTGTGACAACTGACAAAACACAACTTCTGTGTTTGCACAAGCACGGTTTACAGATAAAGGAAATACATAACAAGATTAATGCATCATTTGCAAATCTGTTGAGGTGGAGAACACTGACTCCCGTTTATTCAACACAAAACACACACAAAACACCTTGATTGTCTACAAACACAGACGCTCACGGTATAGTATATACTGCCCTTGATCTAAGATGTTGAAAAGGAAGATATTAATATTGTTTTTACAACTAATCATCTGAGGAAAAACACATCATTGTAACCATTAGAAGTTAATGATATCATCCCCAACACGAAAAAAACGCATTTCCTGTGCTTTTATGAAAATAAATTGCAAACAAAACAACAAATGTCTACTATTTATTTTCTACAATACCCTTTATTTACTGTTAACTGTATCAACTGACAAAACACAACTTCTATGTTTGCGCAAGCAAGTTTACAGAAAAAGAAAATATTGAACAAAAGAAGTGCATCATGTGCAAAACTGTTTTGGTGGGAAAATATATACCATCATTCCTTCAACCCAATATACATAAACACCTGAGTTGTTTGTAAGCATGGGAATTGTATAGTATACTGTCTTGCTCTAGGATATTAAGAAGGAAGTCATTAATACTGTTTGTACAAGTAATTATCTGAAGAAAAAAAACAAATCATCGTAACCATTAGAAGTTCATGATATAATCCCCAACACTAAAACGCATTTCCTGTGCTTTTATGAAAATGAATTGCAAACAAAACACCATCTTACTACTGTATATTTCTACAGTCACTTTTATTCACTGTAATCCCTGCGGTGATAATTAAAAGCAAAACAAGGCCATTGTTGTTCTTACTGATGAGCTTAATCACCATCAAACACCCCAATCATGTTAATCATGCTGAAACGACGCATCATTGAATACACATTAGTGGCCACCGCACAATAGACACTGTTACGAAATAAACAGAGCGCCTCCGGGTCATTAACGACTACCATACATACAATACACATCATCAGCTGCTGTAAACCTTTCTCGGGTCATCAGCTTTTGTAGACGTTTCTTGGTAATCTCCTAGCCTCTACCAGGCTCCACGGGTCGCTAGGTCGCAAACTGTACTCCATGGCCAGCTAAACTCCTCTGGCATGTTATCTGTCTATTTGGCAAATTGCTACTATCTTTCCAGCGACCTGTGGAGCCTGGTAGAGGCTAATAATCTCCAAGCAGATCTAATGGTTGCGAAGACCGTATCCAACTGGCAGAAGAAGTTTTTATTTTCTGCCAGTTGGATACGGTCTTCGCAACCATTAGATGAATCTAAGATCTGCTTGGAGATTAGTTTCTTGGGTCATCAGCTACAAACGGTAATGTTGCTGTTATGTTACAAAGCTATTCCTTTGAATGCTGCCACATCACTCGAGCGCATAGGAAAAGCGGATCCGCAGAAAAGAACTTTTTAACAGAACTGAGTCAGCTTACAGATGTGTTTTATGAGACAGGGACTGTCATTCTCATACAGGACTGTTTAGCCATAGCCGATGCGCTGTAGGACTGAATTAGGATTTTACCATGGCCAATACTGACCGACGTAGGTCATATACACCCGATCACAATGTGCACTCAAGTTTATCATACACACAATCAAAGCTAATTCTGCTACAGAGCTATTACAGAGAAAAAAGGGGACGGGTTACAGAGCGACCTTCCAAGTTCTACTTAGTCGTAAACTTTCGTGGGGAATTATTTCTAGTTTTGATAACATTCGCGGTTCATATCTTTCTTTAATTGTCCTTCCTCGATTCTTCTACAGCATTTTATGACATTGATGATAATAATAACAAGTTGCTTGTTTGGCACTGCACGTGCACCATTCTCATTTATCGTTATTTTCTTAGTTTATATCATGGTATAATCAATGACATTTTAACGTTTTTGTCCGATTTACAACGCTTAATCAAAGCTTACAAGTGGCAGAAGCCTATAATATGTTATTTAGGCCCCGTTTCCTACGGTCAATGAACCTCTATAGTTTGGCCTACTGTTAGGTACGGTCCAATTACTGTTCGTACCGTACTGCATTTTGTAATCTCCAGGCAGACGTAGTAGTCGGGATTTTTTTATAGTTTGGCGGTGATGACATGATGATGTGTACGTTTTTCTGGCAGTGTGCGCTTTTAACGGATACAGTACCCTACTGTCTGTAAAAAGTACGAAACAAGGTACAGTCCCATTCCAGTTCGTACATGTGCGGCATTTGAGTCATCGCCCGGGCCTGGAATTCCACCTCTCTGTTCCAAGAAGCCCGCTGCGCTCCGCTTCATTCAGATAGAAAATTCATTCATGACCGTTCTCCTTTGATCCGCTGCAAAATTACCGGTATTCGCGGTTGTCAGGGGGCGGCAATTTCACGGATATGCTACGGTAGAAGGTAATAGGCTGGTCCTTTATATTCCCCTTTCTTCCCCTGCCCCCAAATGCAAAACAAAAACCATTGTCAATTCATTTCAGACTGCTGTAATTTCATTACGATACACGCTACCAGACTCCCCCCGGCGGGCTGATAGACAAAAATAAATAAAAAATGTATAAAATGGCCAAACAAGATTAACATTTTTGAACCAAAGATCTACTGACATGTATGAAACACTTCTGGAAAATTATTTAGCCTGTTTCGGCAATTTCTAGTATTTTTCCAGCAACACATGAAGTCTGGTAAAAGACTAGATAAACCTCAGCAAGGCTATGTACTAATTCCGCGGACTCGACCAGACCCAGTAGGTCGCTGGAAAAATAGCAGAAATTGGCCAAATAGACAGATAACATGCCAGAGCTTTAACTTAATAGTTGGCCTGTGAGTACAGTATGCGACCTAGCAATTTCTACTATTTTTACAGTGATCTAGAGTTTGGCAGAGACCACGGGACATGTACATGTCCATGGTTTTGCTGAGTTGTTAATCTCCAAGAAGATCTAGCGGTTGCAAAGACCTTACCCTGGGGTTGCCAGTTGGATACGGTCTTTGCAACCGTAAGATCTGCTTGGACCTTATTGTAGAGAGTACACATTCCGACCCACTGGCAAACAAACCGATGTCGTCTGGAAATACATATCGACAATACAGAACAGTCCCGACAACCTGTGGAGAACGCTATTAAAACTGAAGGTCAACGACAAGGGCGGGTTAACGGGACTGCCGACAGAGATGTAGCCACAGTCAGTGCCAGGAATTCAGGCCAACTTCCCACAAATTAAAACGAAACACTTAAACCAGCATCAATCTTGTCAAACTACTGTCCACCAGACCAATTTGGTGTGATTTGCTGGGTGGAAAAATAGTAGAAATTGACTAAACATCGTATAATATCATACCAGCGAAGTTAACCAATATTTCTTCGCTTTTGACGCTATTTTCCCCTAATTGTTAGTATTTTTCCAGCCAACTCTGGGGGACTGGAAGAGACTTTGATCGGGCAGACTTTGGTGACTGACAGAGTAGAAGAAATTGGTCAAATAGGGTTAATCATTTTGCAACAGGACTTCGCGTCCTTTTTTTTGCGCAAGGATTCTTAGCTAAGTGAGCTATAACAGAATTGACTGGCCTCTATAACTTGGCTGTTTTTCTTAGAAATCTAGCCATTTCGAGGTCTCCATAAGACCTACCCACCAACCAAATATGAAGACAATCCATCCAGGCGTTCTCAAGTTATCGTGTCACAGACGGACACAAACACACACACACACACACACACACACACACACACACACACACACACACACACACACACACACACACACACACTCACACACACACACACACACACGAACGCTGTATAAAATATAACCTACTTAGCGAAGGTAAAACTAGTAACACAAAATACGCAAAAAAAAAATCCCAGCCAAGAAACCTGCTCTATAGACTAGCCTGTAGCTTGTTAACCGACAGACCCTACATGTGTGAAACCCTGAGGCATCCACCCTACCAACCCGAGCCGTACGTCGGCCAACGACGAACGGATAAAGTTATTAAAACCAGCGGCGAAAGTCACGGACATCCCCGCCGCGTGTTGTTGGGGTTTGTCAGGGCAAACCTGGCGGGACAGCCGGCTTGTATTTAAGAGTTTCTAACAAGCCTCCGGTATTACGTGCTTATCGGTGGGACGTCTGGGCATACTGTATATGCAAAAATGTTCGTGGCGGTTTTATGTTCGCGGTTTTCGCGGTGAACTTTCAGCGCGAACTTAAAAACCACCGCAAAACTTTTTGCCCACCTACATGTATGACTGTAGCGCTACTATTGTTTCAAACGCGAACTTAAACCCACCGCAAACACTCCATTTTTTCCCTACCGCAAAATAAAAACCACGCATTTACAGTATCCTGCGGTTTGATTTTTCCAAGCAGATGCAAGGAAGAAGCTGGTGCAGGAAGACCTCAAAGTCCGCGACCCTCAAAATCAATCTGAGGATTTATCTATTCTAAGGGTTTCTAACAAGCCTCCGGGCGGTGTTTCCTGCTTATCGATGGGAAGTCTGGACATATCCTGCGGCTTGATTTCCAAGCAGATGTAAGGAAGAAGCTGGTGCTGGAAGCGAACAAAGTCCGCGACCTTCAAAATGACCCAAACTACGAATCAATAGTAAGGATGTATTCAAGGTTTCTAACAAGCCCCCGGTGTCAGGTGATCTTACGTGCTTATCACTGGGACGTCTGGACATATCCCGCGGCTTGATTTCCAAGCAGATGTAAGGAAGAAGCTGGTGGCCGAAGGCTATCAAAGTCCCTGACCCTCAAAGAAGAAGGGACAAGGTGAAGGCAAGGATCTGGCTCAGTCTCAGTGTTTTGGGCGTATTTTTGTGTGAGATTTAGTACGTATATTTACAGTAGTGTACCGTTTTTCCTCTTCAAGTTCTCTATAATAGAAAGGTGCACTACAGAAATCTCATTTATCCGTTAGTCTAACAGTTTGAGCGTTTGGGAACCATATAGAAAATCTGGCCATCAGTTTTCTGCACTCATCTCGGTTGTAAGTTCTTCTAAATGTTTCACTTATGCCTATCTTTCCATCTGTTCCGTTGCTTCCCCTCTTTCTTTTTCGCTGGACGTTTCCTTGCATGTACGTCATAAATGTCGCAACTGAAAACACGCAAGGAACACTCAATCTGAGCTCGTTCCTATCCTTACATCTGCTTGAAAATTTCCGCAGCTGCGAAGCACACATCTTTGTGATCCATCAAAAAAAGTCGACAGATGACAGAGTACAAGTTAATTTGTAAAACAAGACCGTTTTCACCGTAAGTACAAGAACCCCGAGACTCGAATTCGAGTGTTTATTTTGGTGGCCAGCCGTTCTATCTGTGTGTGGCATAACAGGTGCAGGTTTCACTGAAAACACAACCCAAATACACATCCAACCCTTTTTGTAATCCAGACAACCCGAATACACATCCAACTCCGCTGTTATCTTAACTAACATGATGGGTTTTACATACGCCCTTGATGCTTTTGGAGTGATCCGGACTGATTTGACTAATCTCCAAGCAGATGTTGTAATAAAAATCGTGACGTCTTTATAGCCCCTCGTTTGTCTGTTACAAACGTCTTTCCATAGGAAATGGGAGCCATAAAAACGTCCAAAGTCTGCTTGAGTACGATTCGACACCTCAGAGAGACACTGTAAAATGATAACTTCCCTGTGGTATTAGTCACTTTATGATTATGACACAGATTCGTGGTGAATATTCGAAGAAGGATTATAGATATTATAGAATCTAGATATTGCCCTGCTGCTCTATTAAACAAACTGACTTTTCAGATGGAAAATGGGAACTTCACTATGGTATTATTCACTAATAGCATAATAATGATACAGATTTGTGGCAGAGACAGGAAGAGAAAACATTGTACATCATTCTAGACATATCCTGATCTGAGGAAGCAGTTTCTTTTATCATGAGTGATATATGTATTTTTGAAGTGAAAAGAGCGACAACTTGCTGTTGTTGTATCGTGTTAGTCATTAATGATAATGATGTGGTAATTGGAAGAAAGATTGCGATACTTTGACAAATCTAGCCTTACTCTGCTACAAGCACGCTTCTCTATTAACAAGCTGATTACATACGCAATTTCTTTCACCAACAGTGATACCTTTGATGGGGTGAAAACTGACAACTTTCGGTTTGGTGGTGTTAGTCACTAATGATAGAGATCTGTGGTGAAGCTATAGGAAGTGAAATAGATCAGTTCTGACATCTTGTTACTGACAGATCTTTACGACGGTTTCTCGTTTAATATTAAACAAGACTGTGGCTACATTCACGATCTCAAGTTGTAATCTCCAAGCAGATGTTTGAGATTTCAGCCGTACTGCTGTCTCGTTCATTAGTCATCCAGGAAATTAAAGAATTCTAAAATCTAGATCTTGCTTAGATTTTTCTACAAACACGCTTCTCTAAACAAGCTGACTACATTCGCAATTTCTTTCACCAGTGATGGGGTGAAAACTGACAACTTTCTGTTTGGCGTTAGGCACTATATAAATGATAGAGATCTCATCTGTGGTGAGGCTATAGGAAGTGAACTAGATCATTTCTGACATCTTGTTACTGAGTGGTGGCTCCGTGGGCAGACTGTGTTTACTGGCCGTTGTCAGACCAACGATCTCACAGTGAGAGAAGCCAGCAGTCCTGTACTGTACATCAAACAGTGGTATCTACAGCTACAGACGAAGCCTTGGGGCATCGGGATCTTTAGCTTGTTTAAGATTAAACAAGTAAGACTCTGTCTACCTTACCACATTGAATTTCAAGTTGTAATCTCCAAGCAGATGTTAAAGGAGTCCTGAACTCCAGAAGGGGGTGTTATTTTCCAGTAGATAATGTATCAAGGAATACATGGTATGTATCAAGCCATAGGCAGAGGTTGTTTAATTTAATCAATAAGAACATAGAGGGTCATCGGGAGAAATTAGTAGAATACTGAATGATTTTTGGTGCGTACGGGACTAGTGGATACTTCATCGAATACTGTACAAAGTATTCATTTTTATTTCCAAATATTATAATCTATTGGAAAATAACTCCCCCTCTGTTTAGGACTCCTTTAAAAATTTCAATCGTAACGCTTTCCAATCGCCCTGTTTCTCAATGAAGTGGTGAGTGAAAGAGGAAAGTGGGAGTCAAAAAAATTGTACGACAGTCATCCTTTGATAGCCTCTATCAGGCTCCGCAGGTCGCTGGCAAAATAGTAGAAGTTGGTCAAATAGACAGATAACATGCCAGCGGAATTGGCTGGCCAGCCTGAGTACAGTATGCGACCTAAGCCAACTAACTCATCTGGCATGTTTTCTATCTATTTGGCCATTTTTTTTTACTATTTTACCAGTGACTTGGCTGTGGAGCCTGGTAGAGGCTAATCCATCCTATCATCTGCTTGGAGCTGTTCTACTGACACACGTTGGTAGAAGGCTTGCGTATTAGAAAAAATAAAACTTTTCCTCGTACAGATTCCACATATACGACAGTCTGGATGGGTAACAGACTGTTTCCAGGGCCTACACAGGGCAACTCCTCGGCTCTAGGGCCAACATGCCCCCAAGGAAATTCTACAACAAGCCCCTCTGAGATATATCCTGAGAAACACCCCCGCACGATGGATATCATATGAGTCTCAGGGGTCTGGCTACTCTCTAAGCAGAAGTCGGACTGGCGGACAAAACGAAAACCTGGCAAAATAGAAAGCCCTACAAAAACGCCCCAAAAGACGCCAAAAACAAGCCGGAGCCGAACCTCTGCTTGGAGAGTAGGGTCTGGCATTCAGGCTAACTCTGATATCCTCTGACGCCATTTAAACACAGCACACGATGTTTTAAAGCAATTCAGCAAGACTGCCCTCCACTGTGACCACGCTGCCCTGTAGGTAACGCAATCTCTGTCACTACAAATCTATATTAAGTACACAGGACGATCTGTCGGTGTTCAATGACGGTCGCGTCCTTGTCAGTCACTCCTCGGTAGTACGCACCAGCGGCCTCAAAACGAGCCCACGACCCCTCACCCGCCACGCCAACATTACTGGCTTTTCCCTTGACGCGATTTCCTTACTATTTACACAGATAACATTTTCACAGACACCAAAAAAGCTTCCGACCTTTAGTAGCAGCGACTCGACAGAAGTTGGAGTGTAACACCGACCTTGTTTCTGTTCCGTCCCCTCCTCCCTCCTTTGCGTTCTCTCCTCCTTTCCTCTCGCTCTCTCTTTCTCTCTCTCCGTTCCTCTGCATCTCCGACCACCAGTGGAACCAAGAACACGGCAAGAACCAACACCGCGGAAATCCTCATTCTCCTCGTACGTACGCTAAACGACCTGCAGCGGTCCAAAGTTGAAGTCACACCGACCCGAACTGTAGTAAACAACGACGTCGACTCGACGCTAAAGACGCGGAAAAATGACAAGCCTGCAGGCTATGACGGGGGTGGGATGGTTGGGATGGTTGGCCGCGACTGCAGCCGGGTCGGTTACCTACTAGCGTGCGGGGAGAAACGCAGTAATCCCCGGGCGACTTGAAAACAGCTCCCCGGTCCACGTCACCGACAGCTGCGATAAGGCTGTTTGAATGTTTTTACCGTAACTTTAAATTTTCTCAGGTCGTTCAACAAGTGGAGATTACACGATTTTCGTCCTTGCTCCCGACTGTCGGTAGTTTTGAGCGTCTTAACGCGCGGCCGGAGTCTTCTTTCAGCAAGCTTCGTGTGTGTTTCTTTACTCAGAAACGTAAACATCCATCTGTGTATGTGTGTGTGGCTTTGCGCGATGACAGAGTGAGAAACAGCGAGATGATTGGCCGGGCGGCGGAAAGAAAACAGCAGATGCGCCATTGTAGGCCTGGCGGCGTGACGAATTCGTAGGGCATACCATTTATACCCAAGGGGTGTATTTTCTGGAATGAAAGTATGATATCCTATTATGCTTTTCTTTTGGGCTTTCAAAACGCGTTACCATGCACTGATTATCAAAAGTTAGACGTTCTTTTTCCTTGTTCTTGATAAGGATATTATGTTTGATGGTGTATATCTTAACGTGTAACTATTTCAGATGAACTGTACAGGTAGGTTTCACCAAGGAGGTTCTATATAACCTCCTTGGTTTCACATACATTCAAAAGAGTATTGGTGTAAAGAAAATAGTTCAACTTAACTCCACAATGTTTGTTTTTCCATTTCATTTCTATAACCATATAGGTATGGGACATTTGACTTTTGAAAAGGCGCATTGCAGTGTTTTCTCAATTCCATTTCTATCGAAAACCCTTTCTATCGATGACCCTATGGAAATAGGTATATTTGACTTTTAGAAAAACACATTGCAAAAGAGTGGTGAAATTTATTTTTTCCTATTTGTAGCTGATTATATTCCGACGTATTAAAGAGGCCAGATCGTATTTGACTAGCAGGTCAATACACATTCCGATACCCCACATAACACCCCTTGAACAGATATAGTCCCGTCCATAACGAATCAGGCTATGAATAAGAGGTAAGATTACCCCCTTTTACCCCCCGTACGGCCGCCATGCGGGTTCGAGCCGGAACATTTGCATGGTCGTACTTCGGCCGATTCGGCCCCGGTAAAACAACATGTTGCTGGCCCTCGCTAATCTCCAAGCAGATGTTCGGATTGACGATTGTAAAGTTTTCTGACTTTCAGAGAATGCATGTTCACCAACACCGCCCCCTAGCGGCTTTCCGTGAAATTGCAACGGCGCCTAGCTCTTTTCATATTTTTATTTTTATTATATACTTGTATGTCGTATTTGTTATATTGTTATTGTCATCATTTTAGGTTGGTAAATTGCTTTGCAATTGGGAATCGGGTAAACGTAAGAGAGACCCTTGCAGCTTTCTTTGGAATTGCAGCAGAGTTTTTGGAAGGATGATTAAAGAAGTAAAAAAATGAGTTATATGATGGCTTCGTTTTCGTAATTCAAGAGAAAATTTTGTTATAACTTAGACTTAGCGGCCTTAGTGGTTAGGATTTGGCGCTCTCACCGCCAAGGCCCGGGTTCGATTCCCGGTGTGGGAAGGCAATGTTTTTACCCGTTTACACAAGTTGCAACGTCCAAGAATTGAAAAACTCTCTAGATCTAGTAACTTTCCTAGCGACACGTACAATTTTCGCCAACTTCCTTTAAAATAAGCGGTCACGTGTACCACACACCGCCTACATAGTGTCTCCCTGATCAATTCCAGATATGCTTGTATTTCAATTATATTTTGGTTAGATCAAGGAGGTTTGATGTTTTAATACAATGTATCAGACTATTTCCGTTGAAACCAGAATGTTAAATTGAAACCTTTGAATAAACGAAAGAAACAGTCATCGTCAGATAAGATGATTCATGGACTGACACTTACGGTCGAACAAACGGAATACTTGTCCCTGAACTTGTGGGAACGAACAGATGTCTTGTCTCACACAAGACGACCCGTACGGTTTGTGTAACGGATCCCCCCTTGTTACCAACCCCACACAATGTGAGGTCGTCCCACAAATGAACGACCCCTCGGTGATGTGTCGATAGGCTTATCATCGTGATATCCACTTGATATGTAGGTCAATTTATAAATACTTCATTCCAAAAGCGATACCAAGTCATGGCAATGTTGTAATGCGTACATTGATAACGATAAAAGTAATGTAACTATCAGTGTTACTGTGAATTCACTTACTTTTGCGTTGGTTTTATTTCGTGCTAGGAGGGGATGCGGGTATTTCACGGTGTTTTGAATTTACAATTGGAACAATTCTGTAGTACGGTGACATGCATTGGAAACGGAGAATATACTGTAGATGCATAAATGTTCGCGGTTTTCGCGGTGAACTTTCAGCTCGAACTTAATTAAAACCACCGCGAAACTTTTTGCCCACCTATGGCTGTAGCACTACTTTTGTTTAAAATGCCAACTTACAACCACCGCGAACATGCCATTTTCTGCCTACCGCGAAATAAAAACCACCACGCGAACTTAAATGCACTTACGGTATTCGTGGCGTCTTGAATTCGCGGTGGAGAGGTAACCGCTGAAATAAAATCACCGCGAAAGTTTTAAGATTAACAGTACAATATAGTATCTTCGATCAGACCTCCCATGGCCAGTCTGCCATCACAGTTGATTAACGTCTCGCTAATAAGCTCCTATCTTATCAGACGGAACCTTAATGAAACGGAATCTTAAGTCCCGTTCACGCTTGTGCGTATATTCAACGCCGTATGAGTTGCGTGTTAACATATTTTTGGTTTAGATAAAGTTTGTGGCCGAAGAAACAGTTCTGTAGTGCGGTTGTTATGCATTTGCCTTGGAAACGTACAGCATATTCGCGGTGTCATGGATTCGCGGTTGAGAGGTCACCGCGGAAATAAAACCACCTCTATTGTTTCAAGATCCACAGTATCTTCAGATGTTGTCAATGATATTTCATAGTTCGTAGGATAGATTAGCCTTGTAGTATTGTTATTTGATACCATACAAGTTGTACTATGTATAGTTATGTACAATTGACGAGTAATAAAGTTCATTCGTTCATTTCTTTGATCTTTGAGGTAACCGTGGAAATAAAGCCACCGCGAAAGTTTCAAGACTAACAGTACAATAGTATCTTCTATCAGACCTCCCATGGCCAGTCTGTCATCACAGTTGATTAATATCACGCTAATAAGCTCCTTAATGAAACGGAACCTTACACCCCTCTTCTCACACATCTATCATGGGAAGAATACACGATCTGAGATTAGCCTCCGATCGCAATGCTCATTCTCCAAGCAGATGTAGAAAGACAGAATCGCAACGTTTCTCAACGTTTCTGTGGGGTCGTGTGGCGTAACACTAGGGTGTTCGACTCAGAACCACGAGGTCCCGAGTTAGAATCCCCCTGACGCCACCGATCTTGTGCCCTTACACGACTTTCCTCACTTCGCCCAGGTGTATAAAAATCAAAATGGGTATGTTGTTATCTGTACGTGACACTGTTAATATAAGTTATGAAAACTTGAGTGCAGTGCCATGTCGTCCTTGTCTGTCAAAAACCGAAGCAAAAAAAAAAACGTTTCTCAAGCTCCTGGTCAACGCGGAGCAGAAAGGCTACTTGTTCCGCGGACCGAGAGCTTGAGAAACGTTACGATTCTGGTTTTCTATGTCTGCTTGGAGCTAGCCTCTACCATGCCTTCCTATTAAAGTGGTAGTCAGTAGAATTTGCGTTACCCTCAGTGGCGGCTAATATCCCCTAGCACTTAATTCTCCCTATATGGCTAGATTTTACTATTCATAGCAAGTGTAGTTTAATAGTCTGTTGGAGACTACAATACATCTGGGGATAGCGAAATTTCACACATTCGCCGAAAACGGAATGAACGAAGAGCGCGATTGAAAAGTAGATCTTTAAAAAGATCACTTGCTGAAATGTGCAAGTTTTGTGGAGGAAAAAACAATGCTTGCCACACCGGGAATCGACCCGGGCCTTGGCGGTGAGAGCGCCAAATCCTAACCACTAGATCATATGGGAGATGCTGGCATGGTGTAAAACAACTATTGTCTTACCACTCGATATTGTCCATCAAGTGCGTTCATTAATTATGTCAAGTCGATACTACTGAAAGGTGCACTTTTGTGTCTTGTCGCAAGATGACGCTAAAACCAATGCGCTGTTTTTAGGAGATATTTGCGACATTTAGCGATAAAGAAATGAAGCGCAACTTGCAGCTGCGCGGTTCTTTATAAATGATCGGTATTTGGTGGCCAATATCGAGCAATGTCCACAATGCATTAATGTCGAGCGCCAAGACTATTTTTGTGAGCTCGATGAACAAGGCAATTCCATATGGTCTAGTGGTTAGGATTTGGCGCTCTCACCGCCAAGGCCCGGGTTCGATTCCCGGTGTGGGAAGCAATATTTTTTGGCATTCACTCGTTTTTTGAACATTGATGTATATCAGGCTACTAGTGTTCCAAAAGAGCTTGGCTTTTTTTTCAAATACCTCGACGTTACATGCAGTACTCATTATGATTTTATTCATGTATTTCTAAAAGCTATTCTGTATTCTTGCACTGTACAGAGGAGGTAGTTGTGCGCATGCGTGTGACCCTGTGTCCGATATAGCGAAATAATCAAGAAGATGCCTGATCTTGCCATCTTGGCCTCATATCCATGCGTCTTCAGTTTGCACATTATCTAAGGCGTCACGGGAGCTTGAAGCAGCAGACTTCTTCTCAAGTCGCAAAGGCTGCTGGGTGACTTGTCGCGATGATTTGCCCTTCAATTTTAGGCTGCGTCATGGTCTCATGAAGGTCACCTGCTTGAAATTGTTCATCTGGCGTCTCCTGTGAAGATATCAGATGATCATAAGTGGCGAACAATTACTGAATTTATCGTTTCGCAGTTTAGCGGTCTTTTCAGTACAAAGGCACGTCTGCAATGATCAAATTTCGCCTCAGATCATGGCGTTCTTTAGGCCCCCATTCCACAAAGCGGCGATCGCGCTGCGACCTAGCTCGCTGCGATCAAACCCTTGATTTCACAATTGGAATATCATACAAAATGTAAAAGTATGATTGAAAAGACAACAAAACACACAAACTGACAAAGCATACAAGGATTAGTTGTTTGTCTATGCAATTTGTTGAGCGATCATGTCTGTCAAATTTTAGGTCGCAGCGAGGTCGCGGCCCTAGTGGAATGTGGATATGATAGCTGAATAAATGATGGTCTTATCCAAACGTTTTTAATCGGTGTACTTGTAGGACTGGTCTATCTGAAGGTGTAGTTGTTGTTTTGAATACAGAACAGAACAGAACTGAGCACGTGCCACTAAATATGTGCCTCAGAAAGTTGTCCAGCAACTTTGATTGATTGAAGTAGGACACCTACTTTCAGACAACCTCTTGTTATTGTTATTCTCGCTTCCGTGTATCTAATTTCATTCAATGGCCTTTATACGTATTACGCCGTGTTTAGCTTCCAACGTCTTAAGCAGGTGACAGGGAAGGAATAGAAATATCCACAAAATCTACTTCTTAAGACTGAATTACTTGTTCGGACCCCAACTCCAATCTACAAATACTTTGTGTGTGTGTGTGTGTGTGTGTGTGTGTTTTATCAGGAAGTCAACAGACATAAGCCATGCCACAAAGATTTGTTCAGTGTTTCTTTTGAACATGATCATAACTGAATACACATATAACTTCCGCGAAAACAAATTGGCGATAAGGGAGACAATGAACATATCGATCGCTTCAAGGAATATCACACATCATCCGTTCATAAGACATACTTGGTATGATTAGATATCTCACCTGACTGGCTCTAACTTCATAAACAGTTCCTTGAAAAGCTCAACCTCGTCCTTTTCCTTAGACAGGAACTTAACTACGTCGTCTTCCCGCCCCTCCCGCGACACGTGCACGAGTTCCCGGACCTTCCTGAGTCCCGCCAGCGCCTGGCTGTACCTCCCGGCCCAGATCAGCTCCTGCACGTCCCACAGACAGAGCCGCAGGTCGCTCGCGTCCAGTCCCCGGTCCGGGTCCACCAGCTCTATCGTGCAGACTGGAACGGCCGCCTCCCCTGCCGACAGCCGCCGGACGTGCGGCTCTAGAACCGCCCAGAACCGCTCCATTTCTGCCTCCGTCCAAAGCGGCTCTCTTCTTGTTGTCTCTGAATCAGTTTCCATAGCCCGAACAGTAGGTTCTATCGAATGAGGTTCTATCGAAGGAGGCTCTATTGAATGAGATTCTATGGATGGAGGCTCTATCGAAGGGGGTTCTGTCGAAGGAGGCTCTATCGAAGGAGGGTCTATCGAAGACGATTCTATGGAAGGAGCTTCTATCGAAGAAATATCTTTAGAATGGGGTTCTATTGGTTCTGCTGGACCTCCTTGCTTCCCCAGAGCAGTTCCATCCATACACGTTTCAGTCTCCGGCGTGACGACTTCTTGAGGTTTTCCTGCCATACTTTGCAGCGTCTGGACAGACCACATAGCTACAGCTCTGGGTTTGACGCCTAGTCTTTCTCTCCAGTTCCAGGGAGCGGTGAGGAGATCGCGGCACTGTCGCAGCGCCCACATCTCGGCACGGTACAACACATCTTAGCCAAGAACAACATCGACACAATCACACAACGTACCAGCTGTTACGATAAACTGAGCATGTGGTAACACCCGTAGTGGGGAAGGCCGAATAAACAACTGACCCCTTTTGTTTTGCGGTTCATTTTGCCCTAGGCTTAGCGGGCCGGGGGAAACCGGTACCGATCAGAACACCGATCTATTGATAGACAAACAATCAAAAACACCATCACATCTTCTTTCTCAATATCAAATGTCCTTTCCCTTATTTAGCGAGTAGCCAATATCAACCCCCTCATTCGAGTTTACAGAGTAAGAGTGTTGTGTGTTGACAGCCACTCGCAGGAGTAGGGCAAGTCTACATAATGTCATGTCAGTTCATCAGTTCTGTTGCAGCCGGGCTTTCCTAGCCCTCCTCTTGGCCTCAGCGGCTGCTATCCTCTCAGCTTCAAAAGTTGTGACGCTGTTGTAGCTCAGCTGACGCCAGGTGCTGCGATCGTTGCAGAGTGTTGTAGCCTCTACCAGGCTCTACATGTCAGAGTAGTTGGTCCGCCAAAGAAGTTACTGTTTGCGACTAATCATAGGTCACACTGAACAGTATACCAACTACTCTGGCATGCTATCCATCTATTTGGCCAATTTCTACCATTTATTCCTAGTTCGGGCATCCCAGTGAGGTAAAGCTTATTAGCAAGCTTGTTTAATTTAATCGAAGTTATTTACATTAAGATGGGATCATCTATCCGTGTAATAGTACATCTGGATATGCTCTATTTGTTAGTTGCTTTTTTTTTTTTTTGCTTTCAACTTAAAGTGCAAATATATCTGTCATCTGACTCAGTATTGGTTACCTTATACATATATGGAGGGAGTATAACAATAATTGGAAACGAGACATAGAATATTTTGTAAAATATATATTATATGATAAAGCTCAAAAGCATACTATAGACAGACAGACGGACAGTTCATTTGATACATATGGCCTTCAGCTGCTCATAATAAATAATCGTATTAGGTAAGGCATTGCTATTAAACCCACTAATGTTATAATAACCTATAGAAAACATTGTTTCAGTTCAACTATAATACTGTCTGTGGCCATCAAAGCGGTCTAAAACATAGAAAAACAGTCGTATACATGTAAAGTCTAACGCCTAATTAACAAAGTCATACTTAAAGTCATACTTGAATTACCACACCTCTTATCACTAGGTGATATCAAATAGATGATAACAAAGGGGTGATATTGTAATATACAATACAGTGTTTTTGTCTTTTCCACCATCACAGGAAAAACTTTAGAAGTACCACAGGCACCTTTTCTTCTCAACAATTACTGGGCGTTGTCTTTCAAATTCAGGTCCTTTGATAAAGGTACATAAGATAGTATTAACCCTAGAACCCTAGAAATATGCTTATTCTTTCTACGAAAACCGCAAAGTTCTATCTTAAATTAACGCCTATCTGAAAGGTTATAAAAAGACGGCTCAACTCTAAAAAGCTACAACAGTTCATACAATATCATAATATTACTACGTAGACAAACTGTAACAATATTCTATCCGATCTTAAATTATGCTAATCTTAAAGGGTTATAAAACACAGCCTACCCTAATAAGCAACATGTTCATACAAATGTTGTGGCGTAATACAAAGACAAGCTCCAATTTCTATCTTACGTGACTTACAATGAAAAGCAAGTGGCTAACTGCCAACAAGCGCATTATGGCTTATCAATTATGATATGTCAGTTATAAAAAAACAACATATTCTTTTACTTTTTGCTCAAATGAGCTACATAGTTTCTCGGCGCAACAGTAGAACTCTCGGAGCTCAGTGCTTGTTGCGCTCGGTTAGGTAGAACAGGCTCCCCGGTTGCGGGTAGTACTGCGGCCAGTTCCCGGTCTCCTCCAACTGCCGGGTTTTACCCGAGCCGTCACAGCCAAGCAGCTTCTGCTGGGAGTCCTGTAGGGGGAGATAATGATGATGGTAAATGTATTGCTCAAGAATTGTTTTACACATCGCATGGCAACTTCTACAACAATCACAAATAAGTAATATACAATATAAAATACTATACAAAAGATTAGCTTCACATTTAATGAAAATCCATGTATAATTGACTAGGCTGTGATAATTTTTTTATTGTACTGTATTCTACTATGTTGTTTCATTTATCTATTGCCAATCTTACTTCTCTTGTTTAATTGATTTATCTGATTTGTTATAATTTGATTAATAATGTATATAAGGGAAGCTTTTACATAAGCACACAGCTTTCGGCCTTCCTTGCACTGCACTGTTATATTCTATCTTGTAAATTCATTGCTATGTATCTGTTTTTTAAAAGTGCGAAATAAAATTCTAAAAAAAGACCCTGACCTTGAGAGTGATGTGCCACCCCAGGTGCTCCTCGTATCCGCACAGGAACATGCAGTTCTCCTTAGGAACCACTTCCGGGTCAGGGGTTCCGGTCTTCGGGTCATCCTCCTGCAATGCAAACAGTTTAGAATTAGAACTTTTGCAACATCATTGAAGCTTCCTTTATAATTGAACTATTTTCCTATAGACGGGATGTTAGGTGCATAATAGACAGTATAACAATACAGGCATTTCCTTCTTTCTTTCTATCTCTCTCTCTCCATCATTTCATTCCTTCACAATTATTAGTTCCCCACTTCTACCATTTATTAATTCCTTCCTTCCTTCCTTCCACCTTTCTTCGATTCCTTCTTTAATTCCTTCTTTCCTTCCTTCCTGCCTTCATTCCTACCTCCATTCTTACCTTCCTCCCTTCCTTCAATTTATTAACTTAACTTGAGAGCAAATGTATAGCTTTTTTAAAGTTAAATGGACAGGTGAGTGGTTTGATGTTGGGAGTAAGTTAAGTTTATTCCCAAGATTGATAGCACGGACGAGAAAGGCTCGCTTTTTTGTATTTCTTTTGGGTTCTAGTTTTTTAAAACAGTGGCAATTTGATAGCCTAGCAGAAGATTTGTAGGTTGAATGAAGAAAGAAGAAGAAGCGTACTCACCACAGCGATGTATTTCCCTCCGAACAGGCACACGGAGAAGGTCTTGTCCTCCATGGCGGAGTCTTTCGGGTCGATGTTCACTCCAGCGATCTTGATGGACACACAGTCCGTCAGCTCTCCCGTGTCGGTGCAGTAATCCATCTCCTCAACCTTCCATTTGAAGAAAGCTGCAGGAAAAAAGGACAGCAGGAGGTTGTTAGACAATTTATTTTTTATATTTTCTTTTAAATATTGTACTCATAACAGATAAGCCTACTATCAAGCAGATATAAGGCTTGTCACTGCATACAGCTAAACATAACTGCACATGGAAATGGGAAAATACATCATTACCTTTGCCAAGACGGTTATGTTTTCGGTAGCGTGCGATAGCGTGTGGTTTTGTTTGTTCGCGAATGCATATAAACAGCATAACTTAAGAAGCTATAGATATAGGGTACGTGGGTAAGTTTGATATAGATGTAGGGGGAGGTTTTAGCAAGACAAATATAAAATTCAATTATGGACTCCCAGCCGGCAGCTTTTGTTGCCATTTGTACAATTTCGTCATGTGGACTGATGAATAAGTCGGAACTCAATCCCTGACCTTTTAGTCCAGTTGATTTTTTGAACCACTAGAGCGCTACAGAGATTGAGTAACATGTACTTACTGTTGCTTGTGTCGGTCTTGCCGTTAGTCTGTAGTTTGAAGGCCGAGAGGTTGGAGCTCTTCGCCACCTTGGTCTTCTTGGCCTTGCTGACCTGGAGGAACCCGTCTCCCTTCTTACTCATGGGCGACCACAGCTGGACCAGACTCTCGCTGGGACGGGGGGCGCGCACCTGCGAGGAGAATTGAAAGTTTATTGCAAGTTCTTGCCCGAGGGCTAATTGCAAGTACAGACAATGCATATAATGATGAGAAATACATTATGATATTTAAGGGCTACATCCAATATCATGCTACATTGTAAGAATCTTCATGGTGCTAGTTTTGCTGGGTTTGGCTTCTTCTTTTGAGGCAGTGGTAGACGAATTTACAATATTAATAGAAACGTTAAGCGGTTGGGACTTTTCTGAATAATCTAAAGACATGTTGCAGTCGATTTCAACGACCCTTTCCTCTCAGGTACTGTACCATACTTTGATGTCCTGAAATGGTCAAGACATCTCGATTTTAACTTTAATTTGTGATTGGCTGGGCTGAATCAATCAAGATGGCCGACCTATATGACGTCACAGATCATTATGGCGGCGCCCATGGACCGACGGAACGAAAAGGACAAACTTTTGCTTTCTTCCAAACACCTGTAAAGGTCTTCTTTACATTTCCCCATCGACGCTTTGTTTTAAATATATAACTGCCTTCAGCGTGCCAGGGTCTGTTTTTGTCAAACAGATATTTAAATAGAAGAAAAAGAGCATTCAAAATCACTTACCGTTTTCTTGGCGCACTCGGCGACTTCTTCTTTTTCCTCAGTAGCTGCAAGTTTGTTCGTTTCCACAGCCACAGTGGCGTCATTGTCCCCTCTCTTCCCGTTCCTCTTCCTCCCCTTGCCCTTCCTGCCACGGCGGGGCTTCCTCTTGCCTGCGCTTCTGGCCTCCCTCACAAGGCGGCGCTTCTCCACGGGGCCAATGGCCGAACCTCTGGTCAGGAGTTCCTCGGGGTACATCTCGGCAAGGAGGCTGAGGTCATCTTGGGTCAGCTCCGTGAAGTTGTTGTTGGACCCCATCTTCTCAAGGAGCGTCTTCTGTTGGGAAGAGAGGAAAAAGTTCGTTTTAGTTACCCGAAAAGAACACAACTTATATAAACAGCAATAGAAATGCAAACAGTTCTCAAAGCCTTTAAGTATAATACTACACCACTCTAACCCTCCCAATAAAGGCAGATTATAAAGCCTATTTCTAATGATTCTTCTTTTTGAACTGGACGCTCGTAGGTCTGATATTAATAGAGTACAGTCATACATGAACTAGTGAATACCACTACGTAGTTGGTGGTTCCTTGCATTCTTTTCAATGGAGCAAACATTAAGAATCCTGTCTATAGTGGCCACCTGTTTACTGTGACCGTTTTCTTCAAGTCCCTTAGTGGTCCTTATAGACAGGTTCGACTACATGCTAACTGTGCTAACCGACCATATCTCCTAAAAGGACCAGTAACGGACCGCCCCTTGCCAATGAGTCACTAGTGGAGAAACTGCCTCGGGGCACTTAAATCTTTGTTTACATTCCACTTGGAACTGTTCAACTTAACAGGTATGTCCTGTCGTGGGAGGCATGCTCGCCCTTTCTTCGTGACAAACAGGCACACAAATTGTATTCAAAGGGTCGAGAGTTCGAATCCCGGCTGTCGCTGCTCACTTGACGACTATGCATGCTATTCGGGAGAGGGGTGCAGTTTACTCTCCAAGCAAAGGTTAGTGGGGAAGATTGTGACCTTTTTATCATATGCCCCGTTTTTTGTGTGGGGAGAGCGGACAAAGTGGCATATGATGAAAAGGTCACAATCTTCCCCACCAACCTCTGCTTGGAGAGTAGTGCAGTTCACTATACGGTCTTCTGTTCACTAGTCCTTGACAAAGTAAAAGGCTAAGCTACATTTTGACCCTCCGTATTTCCTGGCAAGACCAGTGAAGGACCATCTCTTCAGTTATTACAGCTCACCGGCCGAACATTAGATCGACAACTAACTCTGGTACCGTTTGTTAAAACCTCCTTTTTAAACCTCCTTGGTTAAATTGCAGTATGTATGAGATATGGTGCTGTAATGTTGCCAATAAATTCAATAACCGTCCCAAAACATGCAGTCTTGGAACACAATAATATCGAACATTTCACAGTTTCAAACACCAGAACCAACATGGCAATACCAATGGCAGTACTCGAACATGAGCAGAATAACACTGTTGTAAATCAACAAGGGGGAAGTTGTCGACTGTGCGTGGGCACAAGCAGCTCTCATCTGATCTGTCACAAGACTTCCACATGGTAGCTAGCTAACCACGAAGTACCTTGTTTACACCAAAGGACACATGACTGTAAAAATGTAACGATTTGTTCTCTACTCTTGATGCCTAAATAGACTGAAAAGTTGACGAGGTACATTTTTTAAACTGCCCGTCCAAGCTTACCCCGGTAACCATCCACCGTGAGCTCCCCGGGATCCCCTCGGTGCTGGGAGTGTTGCCCGCCCGCCCAGCTCAATCAGGACACATCGGGGAATTTTCACGGGGTGGGAGTCAGTTGTACCTAGCTCACGGAAACGGCTATACGGCTACACAGATTGGCGGTCAGAAAGATCTGCTGTTAGAAAAGGGCAGGTGCTTGGTAGGATTGGGCCAAATGAAACCTCTATACCAGACCCATCAGAAGGTTACTAGGCTAGTCCAAGGCTAAAAGCGCCTAACAAGTGATTTTGAGTCCGAATCTGTAACCCAGTTTTTTATATGTACGAAGGTTGCTAGGACCGAACTGAACCGATAGGTTTCAACCAGCGCACAAGTTTGGCGGGGCATACCCATACAGCAAGGGGTTTTTATATATAATATATATAAAACCTCCTTGTACAAAACCTGTATGCTTCGTGAATTATTCAGCGAGCACAGAAATTATAACGACCTGCGATTCGATACTTTCATGCACAACTCCAATGGCTAATATACAGAAGGCTACAAGCAAAACGCCTTTAAAAAGTCGCCACGTCTAGAAATTGGTCTAACCTACGCTTCATGATAGTTCCGAAGTCCATAACTTAGCTTTAAAGGTGCATAAAGGTCTAACAACTCTTTGGATCAACAGACCAAAACCAAGAAAACTCGACACTATTCGTAAACCTGATATGTTAAACTAAAAACATTAAACGTTACCTCAAATGTCATGGCGGGAGACGTGGACAAACTGTAGGACTCCATGATAGAATAGAACGTCTTGGAACGAGCTAGGTGCTTGAGACGGTGGCTAAGAAAACCTCTCAGTGTGCAGAAGATGTCTCAGACAAGTATTCGGTGTTGCTCGAAGTGAGAACTGTTTTAAACTGATGGCAAAGCATTTATTTGGGGTTTATATATGCCCGGTGTGTAGGCAGGGGGCGGAATTCCCTCCGCCTAAAATACATGGTTTAGCTTTAGCTACGTTACGAGACCGAAACCGGGCCGCGGTTGTGGGGTCAGAGGTCAGGCTGGGAGAATCGGTGTTTTCGAGGGGATGTGGTGGCGGCGACTTGTTGGTGAATGATTAACACGTCCGGTTGACACTGTCTTCAATGCATTTGGTGCATTTTACAACAGAGTGCATTAAAATGTCGGACCTGCAATACTAATTGATAGTCTCCAAGCAGATTCGTGACTGTAACTGACAGCTAGCAACATCTGATTTGAGATTACAGAAAAGGGGCTGTGAGGGAGATCGAGAAAGTATGCGGCTGTACAGTCGCTTATGATTGTGTGCACACTGGTATACATTAACCAAATCTCATTGACAATATATTGGTTTTCTCTTCTTTCAACATTTCTTTGTCGTGACCCTAGGTTTTGAAAAAAAACAACTCTCATTGCTTCCAACAAGAAAAGGCGGCAGGTATGGTTATGCAGAAGGGAGATCGATCGATATACTGTATGCATTGGAAGAACATAGGAAGAACTACAAAATTGCAACGCCCCCACACAAGTACCCCCCTCCCCCACGATCCTTCCCGGTCGGCCCCTTAAAGACAAGTGGGTCACATGAGGAGCCGAGTCGTAAGATGTTTCACGTGCTCCTGACTCCTTCGTTCTTTATATATTCTCACAACACCATCACATGATGTCTCAAACGTGCTCGACAAGACACAGATCTAGACATCGGCTGATGCAAACGTTGGGACACTGCGGGCGAAACCATTCCCGGTCGTTAGGGGGGCAAGTGACTTAGAACGGCGTCCTTTTATAATCTCAACAATATAATACTGCATTTTTTTTATCCTATGAATGATTATCAACTCGTGCACGCTTCTCCAATTCTGCCTACAATTATGTGTGACTTAAAAAAGGACAGTTCAGTCAGTTTTTCTGCAAACGTTTTCTTTTTCTGGGAGCGCTGAAAGGGGAGACGGGAAACCCGTGTTCTAAATATAGCCATGACGTCACGTATTCGAAACCACCACCAGAGACTACCGGTGAGCTAATGAACAACATGCGTGATGCAAAACATGTCGTGGTGTGGTCTGACTGGAAAGGATTCTAAAGAAAAAAAAATGATAAGGCTCTGGCAAATGATACAGCGTCGTCAAATTTAGGCGACAGAAATCCATTGGCCCGTCGCCAAGAGGGAAGTACTCATGGTATAATCTGCAAGGTTAAAACCGCAAATCGTTTGGTTTGTGTTTGTGCCATCCTAGAGGAACGGGGGTGCAGGGGTTTCATCTGTGCTTTTGGGAGAAGTCCTTTTCGGGACAGGGGGAGGGGAGGGAGGGTTTAACTGCTAAAGAACTTCGACTTTTGCCATCAGTTATTCCTTATGTACCTTCCAACAACAACAACATCGAAAACTGATACAAGTTGAATGTTTTTTTTTTGCGACCGATCATGATGTAAAACCTGCGTATAGCTACACTCCCCCTTTTCTTCGTCGAACCATATAACGTACTATAGGCTATAGTACATGTGTATAGCCAGTCTTACTGCTACACAGTTCCAGGTACAGTAGATTAGATAGGACAACATACCTCAATCTCGTTTTCTTTCTCCTCTGCGATTTTCCGCAGTAGTAGTCCACTGTGCTCTGCTGCTGCAGTAGTCTGAGCATCCTGCAGCTGTAAAGGATGAGAAAAAAAAATGATTAGAGGAACAAGTCAAAGCGTTATTCTTCAGAAAGCGCTACCAATATGCACTTCGCCTCGCCTGGTTTTCTTCTTGTTCTTCTAAACAAAACAAAAACTGAATGGAATTTGCTAAAACTTTAGAAATCAGTTTTTGAACATTTTTTCTCGCTTCAGCACTGGGAGGGTTAATCTCCAAGCAGATGTTGGGGCGAAAGTTCATAAAGTTTTATGACTGTCAGATTTCTCTGACAGCTGTTAAAAGCTATCATAGAAATTCAGGCAGTCAGAAAACGTTATACGATCTTCCACCGTATATCTGCTTGGAGATTACAGGAAAAACAGCCGCTGAGTTTCGGTCTCTTCAGAACCGCGGGGATTTTTTAAAGAAGCGCCACGCTCAGATCGAACACAGAAATCGTTACATTGGAAAGTGGCTACAAGTCACCCTTATCAGGGGGGATTCCCCACATCGATCGATCGTCAGAGTTTCGAATTTCGACAGCCGCTCTGAGTGTTGAAAACAAACCGTTGGTTTGAAAAAAATAGGAATCTCAGTTTTAAAGAAGCATATTAGAAATATATCCAAAGTTGGGTTAACTGATGTCATGAATTTAACTTCGTAAAATGTTTTTCTTCTTCTGGATTTTCATCATAGCCGCTGTGAGTGTAGAAAACGTGCCGTTGGTTTGAAAAAAAAAGGAATTTTAGTTTTTAGGAAGCATATTAGAAATATATCCAAAGTTGGGTTAACTGATGTCATGAATTTAACTTCGTAAAATGTTTTTCTTCTTTTGGATTTTCATCATTACCTTTGTAGGCTATGTTTCCATTGCTCCAGTTGGTCTTCTAGTTTGTGGGCATAATGACTGAAAGAATTTTATAATTTTTGTTTGTTTCTACTTTAGAGGATTTGAAAACACTTGAGAAATAAGTGCTTGGATTCAGACAAATCCTCTTAGGAATAATTTCCTTATCAATTTTTGTGCCTTATACATTTCAAATTGCAAACATGCAACTGCTATTGGATTAGGAGTGGCGCATAGGCTTAGTGTTAGTATATTAGTGCTTTCAGCGTGCTTTTAGATTCCATTGCCTCTTCTAATATTTATAGCTGTAGCTGTGCACTTTCATGCAAAGGTGCCAGTTTTTTTTATTCAAAAAAAAACAAACAAAAAACCCTTACCGTCTAGCTTCTTTAAGCTACACCACACCAGGCTCCGCCTTTCCTTATGCACAGCTAATAAACTTCCTCCGGAAACTATCAAAAAATCTTAAACCCACCAAATAAAACAAGTAGCATGCGTACTTACCTGAATAGCCATCCCGTGCGTTGGTGTTAAGACGAGACATAGGGTTGTTAGACACAGACAAAAGAGCAGAAAAGTCACCGGGAGCCTAGGGTAGAGAGTAGGAGCGCTGCTCGTAGCCATGGTCTCAGGTTGCTTCGTTTCTTCTCTTTGTAGAAATGTAAAGTCTGCGTCTTGGTTCGTGGTCCTTTCCTTGGAGTAGTCTGCTCCTCAACTGATTTCATTATGGTAGATATCTTCTCTTTTATAATAGTCAGTGGACGCAACAGAAACAACACGAATTCCCTACGTTCTCCGTGTTGAACGCTTGTACATGTATATCGAGAATTAGTCATGTGCTATTTTGCCACTTTGGATGTTCCATACCGCATGTATACATGGGGGCTTCACAATAGGCATGAAACCATACATGATAGGGGGGCGGACCGAAATTAAACACTCCGCTAGGTGTCGCACCTCGGTGGATCGATTATATTGCATATCGAACAGTCAGAAAATTCCCCGTGGTTTCGCGCGTGTTGTTGGTTGTTGTTTTCTGGAGGGGGGGGGGGGGATCTAAAAGCTAGCTTGCCGACTGCAGTGGTATATCGTTAGAAACTCCTCTGTAAAATCCCATTGTCATCTCATACTACTACACCATATTGTATAATATAGATTGATTAGCCTAATAGAATGTTATCTTATAATGTACCAGTGGATGCCATACTTTGTGCCTTGTACAATTGTTGTGCAATAAAGTTATTATTATTATATCTCCGTTGTGTACATTCTTTAAGATCTATTTCAATTCTTTTATGTGTGGTGACTTCAAGCAGGCCTTAGATAGATTAAGAGAAGACTGGAGTTTTATTTTTGAATTATAATGTAACGATTACTCAAAGACCTTTACAATAAAAAAAGGTCTTAGCGAGGTCTTCTCAAGAATGTCTGAAACCTTAGTGTGCATACCTCGGGACTGATACTATACTAGCAGATCTCTTTAGATATATAGTATGTTTCTTTCTATATTTTCTTTTCTTAAGCTGGTCTTTTATTCACACGACTTTACAATGTTAATTTTGTTTATCCTTGGCCGGCCTACTAAACACGATACCATAGCGCATGCGTCTTGTTATAGTAAGATTAGCTGTGCCTGACTTTGTTGAGTAAACCGCGCCCCCTAACACAAACCCCTTGTCGGCGGATGTATGTCGTCATTTCTTGTCAAATTTGTCCGCGTTGCGAAGCGAACGTCAGACCGTTTCCTACGGTGCAGTCGCCGTTTCCCCTGCGAACTCCCGACATCGCACGGTCAACACAAAACCGTCGCAGGGTCCGTCCCTGGCCGCAGTTTCGGGGTGACGTCATACCCGAAACCAGTCTCCAAGCAGATGTAGCAGTCGGCGTTATTTTGAGCTTGTTTGGTGCTGCTCTGTACATTTTCGTTGAATTTTTTACACATTTTACAGGCACTATCTGTAAAATATCTGCAAAAGGCGTTTTGTTAAATCTAGGAAAGCGTCCGAAACACCACCAACTTCGCTCAAAACAAGCCCGACAGCTACATCTGCTTGAAAGTTAACCCGAAACCAAACCCGTCGCAAGTTTCGTTCCTTTCAAACCTTCCCGCCTTTTTCCACCAATGGCGTGCCGGCGTTGTTGGTCACGTGACGCTCGGTTTCGGTGACACACCACAACTGTTGAAGGTCTTGTATTGTTGGAGTCATTCTAGTTTTGGGACTTGACGGTGGCTGAATTTACGGCGATTTTTCCACCGCGACGTCTTGAGACACTTGCTGACGATTACTGGAGTACTTTTGGTGGCAACATACCCGAAACAAGGTTTGTGTGAAGTAATTAATTGGGGGTGTCAGGAATTTATAGTTCGACCTTCGATAGCGACCTCGGTAATACTAGTAACTGATCGAATGCTATAGTGCAACAAAAGATATTACAGCAACCGATTGCAGGAAGGGTTATAGGGTGTGTTAGACAATGTTGGTATTTTTCCAGCATTGATTAGTTGATATTTTTAGTCTTTTTTTTTTGTTAATTTTCTCAGCGTTTTCTACATTTTTTTGCCTTCCTTGAAATTTTAATGATATCTCCTCACAAACTGGTGCATTTTCTAACCACCATATGTTATATTTTTCGTATGTTGTGTTTTGATTGTCCAGCGTGTGTACATATGTCACGTTGTTCTAGTGGTTTTAGTAACCAACACATCGGTTAAACGTGACAAACGAATCCCAACATCTGCTTGGAGATTTCGCACATTTTGTTTAGTTTCATTGTGGGGTATTTATATATTTCTTAGTTTGGCTGTTTTGGACCCACAGCCAGGGCTACCCAACTAGCCTGAGGCTATTACAAAGGGCTAGCCCTGCTGACAAAAACAAGACATTTCAATGTACAGTATAACGAGCTATAACAATATTCTAGATCATGTACAGTATCTAATCTACATCTACAGTCAGTTTAACGCAATCCTTCTCAAGTTATCATAAAATACTCCCGCACCTTTCGGTGTCATGATGGGGGCGCTGTCCATGTTCGTTTCTGTAGTCCTTGGGCCAAACAGAGGGGGCTTGTCAAATGGGGTGTGTTCAACTACGTATATCATAGTTTCATGCTATTTCCCAAAAATGCTGAGTGCTAAGGAGTGAAGGCAGTATGTAACGTCACCATGTCATTTTTCTATGCTAACTTTTCGCTATGACCCGCCCGCGACCTCACGAAAACAAAGCGACAGTGTATTTTCTTAAGCCTCTACTTCTGCAAGCGATACCCCGAATCTTTGTTCGTCTGAAGCACTTTCAGGTCAGATTTCAACAGAGATATATTTGGAATACAAGCTGGTATCCTCAAATCGCGATTTGCGAAGGCCTCCTCCCTGTGTACAGGGGTTTGTCAGCGACCATTTCCGCCACCCCTGCCTTGAAGATTTGGGTTTGGTAATTTTCGGTCCTATAAGGATCGGTAGTTCGGCTTACGAACTGTCACAAAAATGTGCAAGATGAAAATATATTTCCCATCGTCATCCTCTTGATCCAAGAAAAGTTTCCGACACGCCTTCGGTCACAATCGGGTGTACGTGATACAAGTATCCAAGCAGACCGCTGGCCCATCTGATACTTTAAGAACATCATCATGCGGCTTATTCGATCCAAAAACAAAAACTCATGCTCTCGAACTCTCTCGTCATGACATGGGTTATTGTTCCTCCCCCACATTTACGGGATCTTACGGCAATCTCCGAGCATGTCTCGGGGGCAAAACTCGTGGCGGTTTCTGAAAGGGTTCCACATTTGATCGGGGGCTAGACTGTCAGACTTTGGGGGTGGGGTAGCCTCCAAGCATCTTGGTCTGCCCCCGTCCTTGTACATTTGTAAATATGTAATTACTAACATTAATAACTAACATCACTAAGTTCACTTGTCCTGTTCTTTGCACATGTTCTCGTCTATCCCTAATTCCTACACATTGCTTGTAACCGTTACTGCATTAGCGCAGCTGGGCGGCCGTCAGAAACTATGACGGTATCACAACCACCTTGAGGAGTCATCAACACTAACGACAGAAAGAAAGAGGTTGTTTTCTTCATTTCATTTCTTTGTTAAGAAATTATGGCCTCTTCCGTTTCATATTATATTGCTATAGACAGATAGTCTGAAAGGCATCAGTTAGATACTTGTCACTGTACTGTGTGCACTCTGTGTTACACAGACTAAGTTGCTATTGCGCGGTCTTGTCCCTGTACTAGTACGTAGTAGCGATCTGTGGTCTGTGAGACAATCTGTATGCTAGCGAAGTCTCTGTGGCGCAATCGGTTAGCGCGTTCGGCTGTTAACCGAAAGGTTGGTGGTTCAAGCCCACCCAGGGACGAAGCAGACCCGTTATTTTGTTGGTGACTCGCAATTTTGCTTCTGCATGGCAGTGTCTGTATGACGTCGCCTCAGTAATGACGTCGCCACCCCGTAAACCCTACAGTACAGTAGCGACATCTAGCGAGATGTAGCTTAAGTGTGTAAAAAATTCGTCGTTTTCGTCACATTTAGCGCACCGTTTACACCTTTTTACAGTATGCGTTTAAAAAGGTTATACCTGGGAATTATGATTTTTCTAAGAGCTGAACTGAGAGGTTTTTAATCTTTTTGTGCGCTATAATATTTCTTTTGTCTGCGGCCGGAGTTACGGGTCCCGGGGCCTCTGCCAAGCACGGCAGCCTCACCAGATGTCACCTGTTCAACAGCAGCTACAGTGTGACACCTGATACAGGTATGACGTCATGACGCTTTGTCTGGAAAAAAATGAAATGTAAAATTCAAACACGGGTGTCAAGAAAATCAAGGAGGTTAAAATAGGAACCTCTTGAGAAAATCAAGCTTTTCCGTTCACGGAAATACGCACTGCACGCAATATCGATGTTCTTTGCTATGCATTAAAATCCCGCCAGAGGACGCTGCTACACTGTCATAAGACAAACTGGACCAGAGCAATTGAGCAGAACGGGGAGGGGAATTATAATTATTGTTTTTGTCTTTTTCATGATAAACTATTGAAAAGGATACTATTTTACTAAATTTGAATAAACTAGGTCAATGTAATAATTTTAGATTACCAAAAAAGAGGGGACAGTAGATATAATTGATACAGTCACCCCTTAGTAGCATAATGGTACCACCCTACGGTTTCCAAGATGCCCATGTTGGACAAGACCACCTTGCAAGATCATATTACGGTAAAGTTTAAGCCGTAACCTGAGCTTGTCACGGATCTATGGACCTTAGAAATTCTCCAGTAGCGTCTTGACCACCTTCCTGACGTAGTACTCCAAGATTTATCGCGAAAACGGAGCGCCAGGAGCTAGATTTAAGGACTCGAACGTGGAGTTGTGCAAACATCTCGTACCTGGACCTCCGCCATCTTGTCCCGTGTTGTGCGCTGGAAGAACTAAGAGTAAAACACGATGTTTCTCCGCTTTCTACAATTGTTTCCCGTCGTTCTAGCCACATTATGTTACGCTGCTATTGCAGGTAGGTACACAAGGGGTTGTCACAACTTCTACGTGGAGAATTTGTTGTGTTTTTGAAGGTTTTGGCTGAGCGAAAAGGGGGCCAGGGAGGGGTTTTTATCATTGATATTTATCTACACAAGTATGTAAACATCAGTACAGGAACAGTCTGTATCCGGTGATAGAAAGGGATATTTAAAATAACTTGTCCTGTTTCCGGGTACATTAAACGATGACGGTAAAGATTATAGGTCAAATATAGATCTAGGGATGTTGACATAGCTATTATGTCTGCATAGCGGTTTGTTGCAAACTTGGAAAAACAAATTTGTAACGTTAACGGGACCAGTCCTAATTAAACAAAGAAAAAAATGTCAGAATATGTGTCTGGTTCCATTACATACTGTATACCTTGGAATATGCACAAAGTATTCTTTGTCACATTTATTAGATTTTAACTTTATCATATGCTTTTTGTGTCTGTGTCCTCAACTTGTCACACTTAACACGACCTTCCTCACTAAGAGTCACTTCACTGATCAGGTGAGAATGAGTTTCTAGCTTCAGTTAGGGTCCAGATAGGATTATAAATGGAGGTCCTGTGTTTGAGGAGAGCCACACCTCTATCAGACTTATCAAAATATGATATACTGTACACGTAATATCGACTTAAAAGGGTCCTTCCAGAGGTGAGAGGATCAAACCTTACAGTTCGTATATAGGCTACAGAATCTAATCTCCAAGCAGATCTATAGGTTGCGAAGGCCGCATCAAACTGGCAGAGGAAGTATGTTACTATGAGACTTGGGTACCAGTTGGATACGGTCTTTGCCTACCCGTAGGTCTGCTTGGAGGCTAACAAAATCTTCAGCGAGTTGAAGTTAATTCTGATAGCCTCAAAAGAAAGAAGAAGATAGACTTGAAGAGTGATTGACAGCCATGTTGTTCTACGTTCCGCAGATGCGGACCCCTGCAGTGACAGCGGCCTTCGGTACTGTGAGGTCCTCAAGCCGTATGTATCATCGCCATGGCAACCGACGCTGGAACTCCTGCCTGGAGACAACGTAACGCTCCGCTGCGATTGCGAACAGCACTTGGGATTGAACGTAAGGAAATTCCTTGTTACAGCGCCATGTCATGATGAAATGTGCTGTCAAAATTTACTTTGGTCAATATACCAACGGAGACCATGCATATAAGTATGCGAACTACGAATCTGACCTGGTATTAAAAATAGTGTTGGTTGGGAGAGGTGTCTCCACATGAATTCAATTTGTTGGTTCTACTAGGGTTTTTCTGAAAATTTCAAAGATCAACGTTAAATAAAAAATCTGAGTCTGTACCTTGGTACACAATCTTTCAGCATTTTCCTTCTAATAAAAAGTTCTATGTTTTCCTCTCTGGTTGTCTTGTCTGCTTGCTGAAATTTTGCTAAGAACTGTCAGAGAAACTAGAAAATAGATTGGTGTTGCTCAATGCAAGGTCATTTCACCACTTGAACTATACATATTTTCATTGTAAGTTCAGCACTTGAACTACATTTAAGTTGATGGAAGATGAATATGCTAGGAGATAGCGTGGCCTTGAACTTGAAGGCTTGCAGACTGTATATTTTTTTGCTTATGTTTAGATATTTGGTGAAAACTTTTTGTCCTGTCATTTCTCCAGGCTGCAGGTGCAATATGGATGGGCTGGTTCAAAGACAACACCACAGCATCCGTCCGCTTGGGACGTTTCACCTACAGCGAGAAGAACGCCGACAACTTCAGCATAAGCTACGCCCTGTCGAACGTTCAGAAACACGACAGCGGGTCATACGTCTGCCAGGCCAAGTCCACGGGGAACCTCCTCCGAGGAAACGCGACGGGTGTCCACATCATGGTGGCAGGTACGACTCTTCATATCTGACTTGTGAACTATTTTTATACTAGTAGGTCTAGTCAGTTTTGGGTGGTGCACATAGAAAGTGGCAGATAAATGAATTCTTCCATGAACTTTTCATATTTTGGGATGGTTTTTAAGTAAACGTACATGAAAACCCACATTTATTGGTATAATATATGATGTTTACTTTACCTTTTCTTCATTTACTTGATATGTGTAAAAAAACTCTGCTAAAAATGCACTTTTGAATTAGGGTCAGGTCACTTTGAAGTCTACTTCTTTCTTGCTGACTCTGGTCCAAATGGGTAGGAAGCTAAACATAAGGTGACATATGTTGCCCCTAGCAAACTCATTTTTAGAAAAACAAATTAATTGATACTCAATTCCCCTTTCAGAGCCCCTGCTGGAAACCCCTAACATCACCTCAGACACGCCCTTGCCGGACTCCGTCGACCTTGGAACGAACGTGACACTCTGGTGTGAGACCCAAGCCTACCCCCACCCCCTCTTCAACTGGACAAAGGACGGAAAGGCTATACCCACCAATCACAGCACGGCTACAGATCACATGACTATACAAAGGTTTAGCCAATCAGACGAGGGATTGTACGCCTGTGTTGCGTGGAACGTTTTGGGAGAGAAACATTCGCAGCAGCTGCAGCTGACAGCAAAACCCCCGGGTAAGACACATCATTTTACGAAAACAAGGAATGCATTGTAAGGCCTTACATGTAGCAACAAAATTTCTTGAAGGCATATTGGCATACAAATTTCAGAACTTTTGTATCGCGACTCCTAGCTCTCATAATTCATTAACCTAATATCATTATATTTGTCTAGGAAACAAGTATATTTGTAGCCTGAGTGTCATCCTGATTAGTTCCAGGCTAAACTAAACTAAACAGAATGACACTCAGGCTAGTATATTTGTTAAAGTGGCCTAAATTCCAAAATGTACTTTTAAAGGAAGTACAGTACTGTGGAAGACATTTCGTTTTGGGTATCTAGATTGTAATTCATTTGTTTCTTTATTTCAGATGGAGGGCTTCCGATGTTGATCATTATTGCCATTGTATCTGGGGTGATGGTTTTTGTCATTGTTGTTGTTGTAGCAATAACGGTGTTTGCCTATCGCAGAAGAAGACATTGGAAACATTGTAAGTGCTTCCATATCCTTGTGTGCCAGTTATTCCATTTATTACTGAATGGTTGTAGTACTAGACTAATTGTAGTTACTTTAAAGGAGATCCCTGCTTTTAGTGATATTTGAGAAAAAGTACTATCTAAATTGGATGAACTGAAAACTGTTGTTTTATTATTTTTTCAAACCTGAATCTGTCTAAGATTCATCTGCATTGCCTGGAAAGGAATCAGCTATGAGTGTGTAGACTGGGTTTGAGAATGCTTGGGTCAAATTGTTTTGCACATATGATTTACTGTTTTGGTTTTTATGGGTGGACATCTGATTGTTTCAAAATGATGTTTTTTTGTGTTTATGATCTGGTGGTGTCTCAACATATTGATAATATTCTGTTATGCAAGTTACCACTTTTCTGTTTTTCTCTCTTGTAAGTTATTACCAGTGACTAAAGGGACTGTAAAATTGTACCTAAATAAATTAGAAAAATAAATGAATGAAAAGGACCTTAAGTTTTGCTTGGTGCCAGTTTGCATCAAAACAAAATCCTTGATATTTTTCCTTCTTCCAGGTCGACTTGATAGTGACAGTGACGTTGAAGGAGACTCCAGTGAAAGTGTGGACAACATCTCAAAAGAATACGACTTCAGC
This sequence comes from Branchiostoma lanceolatum, assembly GCF_035083965.1. Classification (NCBI taxonomy): domain Eukaryota; kingdom Metazoa; phylum Chordata; class Leptocardii; order Amphioxiformes; family Branchiostomatidae; genus Branchiostoma; species Branchiostoma lanceolatum. The sequence goes on along the minus strand of NC_089738.1, from coordinate 18,016,649 downwards.
GTACTCTGCTGTAAAGACGACAGATCGTGGGCTGAGACAAACATCGTAAACAAACTGGAAGAGCAGAAACAAAAAGGCTACTTCCACTACAGAGACGACGTGGGAGGCGACAGTGTTTTCCAGTTTCTAAACAGTATAGAAAAAAGTCGACACATCATAGTCGTCTATTCCCCCTCCGCAACTTCCGACGAGTGGTTCCAAAAGGGATACCAGACCGCGGTAGCAGAAAAACTAGACGGAAACTTGAAAGGAAGAGTTGTCCCTGTGTTACAGGGTGGCTTTGAGAGAAGAAATTTGCCGCTGGCACTAAAGGATCGCGTGCCGCTTTCAGTGGAGGAGCCGAGGTTTTTCGAGAGATTGCAGAGAAGTTTGTCGAAGGATAGCGACTATGAATCAGCTGGACCGTCTGAGGCATCTTCTGAGGAGTCTGTCTTGGACAGAATAAGTGTGATTTGATGTGATTGTGTGAGGGGGTCTGCATGGGGGGAATGCAGTCAAACATGCCTAGTCAGCTGGTCACTATAGAAAGGATTGTTAATGCTTGATCCAAAGAGAAAAACAATCATGTAAAGGACATTTAAAAAGTGGCTATAAGATATCTAAGTCATCCTTACTCAGAGGTGGTCACTTGTACAGGTTTGCCTGTACTCAAAATCTTGGCACTCAAGTCAAAATACATTGCAGTAGATTCACACTTGCCATATATTCAACCAATGACTGATTACACTTTACTTTGAATAATGGAGGTCCAATTATGAATTTTGTAAATAGACACTGAAGCTAAATTATAAATTGACTACTGTCACTATGACAAATTAAAAATGGCCAATTATGTCTTGAGAAAGAAAAATGTAAAAAAAATTGTAAAATGTTGCAAGTATTTTCATGTAAGGTCCTGTGTTTGACAAGAGCCACACCTCGAGCATGTTAAAGAACCCACTGCACTTATCGTAAAAGAGAAGGTGTCTAACGCGGATGCAGCTTGTACAAAACTGGTGTGCTATGCCTAAAGGTGGTTTACTACTAGTAGTTATACGGAACAAACAAACATGTTGTAGATTTAACATTCTCCCTGTCAACAGTCATATGTAGCCTTATGGCTCAATATAGTTGGGGAGCAGGTAAAACACCATGTAGCATCATTAAGTACATATGATGACAAATCATTAGCTGTAATATAACTAGCCACTGTTGCGTGCCTACTTATGCTAGGGTAACATTTCCCAACCGGGCTGTTTGCGAAAAGAAATATTTATAAGTGTATATCAATAAATGTGGCCAAGCTATGCATAATAATTTTTGGTACGTTTTGTATTTTTTGTTGACTTCTATATCATACTTTTTGTTCCAAAAGACTGCCCGGATTGGAAATGTGGCCAAAGCACTAGCTGGTGTGTTACTCTTGAGGACAGTTGGTTTATACAAAATGATACAGAACCTGTGAATAGTTTCATCAGGTTAGTAAATCTCTTGGAAACAGGTTTCTCCAATGCAACCAAGTGCTTATAGGTAAAGCTAGCTGCAGTTTGAAGTCGAACCAGTCACGACTACCCTGTGCAAGGTGGCAGACAGTCCAATGAAAACCAGTTACTAGTAGATACATGTATCAATTCTCAGATGTCTGTCATTTCATTTCTATGCAGTTGTACATATGGGTGTTGTCTGTATGTCTATCATTAGATCGTTTATCAAATGTCTAAAGTGAACAGTGCCGTTGAATAATTGATGTTTAACATTTTCAGCAGTTATATGTGTTTCGTGCCATTGAATGGCTTTGTGTGCAATTTGTCCTCAGGACAAAAATCTTATGCAAAAATCTTACGCAAGATGTAAATAATTTTTTCTTTGGTGCAAATTTACATATATGCTGGAAGAAAGCACAGATGCGATATATTAGTACAAACAGGTTACAGATGACACATTATGCAGTCAGTGAAAAGAGCAGTTATGGCTAATTTGCTAAAGTTAATACTGTAGTTTTAGCATGACCTTGTGGGCATACTGTAGCATTTAGATAAACATAGCATTTAGACTACCCAAAGTGTCTCTGTGGAATTTAGATACTCTGCCCTTGCTGCAAGCACATTGTGGAAGAAACTTGCAACATAAGTGACAATAAAACTATGATAAACTGATGAGATGGCATATTTCATTTGGAATTATTACATCCCAAAATGGGGGGCATGAAGAGTGTTTTCTAAAAAAAGGATGGCAGGGCCAAGACTAATTCAACACATGGAAAAGATGGACAGTGGATTCAGAAATAGTGCTCAACAAAACTTCTTTTAATGAATAAGCCCAAGAGGGACAGTTGTATATAGTTTATCTGTACTACAAAAATATACTTTTTAAGTAACTTAGAAATGTACAAAAGTAATGAAAGATTTGAACTACATTGTACTACTATATCTGATGATAACACAGGTATTTTCTATATGAGTGCTGAAACATGAATCACTAAATCTTCTAATCTAACATCCAAACAAAAAAGTCAAATTTGCTAAACTAAAGCCACAGAAACCAAATTCATACATGTCCGTACCTACATGTACAGTGATTTAAGCCTTTCTTCTTTTTCCGTAGAAAAAAATTGCTCCCAATTCATAGAACTTAAAAGGACAGTTATTTTGTGACCTGCAAAATAATACATTGTTGTGGGCCATGTCTATCAACATGCATGCCATATATGGGCCTTTTGCATGGTAAAACTGTCATGAAACTATAGAAAACACAAGCACATGTCTACCAAAAAAAGGAATGGCAAGCTTAAGTGCCTATTATCACAGATCTGGTCTCTAGTTAATATCCATAAGTTTCTGTAGCTTAACAAAATCTCATATGACCAAATGTAACGTTAGGCCTTACAACAGTTTCTACAGCCTTGCCTGCTACAGTCCTGTTACATTTATGGCCAAAATACTTCAAAAAGAGAGGATATACCAACACTATCAAAAAGCTACTAGAACGTAAAGAAGTTGTGAAACGTAAAGTGAGCTAGATTTCCTCTTCTTATTTTGTCCTCTGCACAAGACTTCTGGCCTGAAAAGGATATTATTCGTAGATGGAAAGTTATGTGTCCAGATCAAACGCTGATTAAATATTCCATCAATACTCTGACTAGCATCTATGTTTGGCAAAAAGACTTCAAAATAAGACAATATGTCAACACTATCACAGCTTGTGAACCAGGTTTAGTGTCTCAAAAGTATATTATTCATAGACGAACAGCTGTGTCCAAGTGGAACTCTGAGGTTACAGCCCAGTGAAGTATCTCTGCCAGATGGCTTCTACCTCCAAACTGTAGTCATGTTTGCTTCCTGGGCCGCTAGGGGGGATGTACGGACCCGTGTTCAGTCTCTGGAGTCGACCAATGAGGCGGTCTCGCCCGGGTGGGGGTTTGGGGTCAGGGTAGGTCTCATGCAGAGGTTCCTTGGGGTCCAGGTCCAAACCAACCACTATGAAGTCATGGAGGTGCCTGGGAAGGGAGTTGGCAAACAGTGGTGTGAGACTGTGGGTATCATCTCTAATAGGGGTTTTACATTTACAAAGTTAATGTGTTATTAAAGAAAGTTTCCTTTGTATTTATCATATAAAAGACTCACTTAGTTCCAATGTTACAACAATGCATACTGGGATGTTGAAGACATATACCGGTAGATATACACTCACAGATACACACTGAATATACATATACAACACACGCAAAGACACGCAATGACTCACAAGAAAATTTCTGCCACAGGGTATATAAAAACCAGGGCTGTCTTCAGGCTCATGGCAATATTGATACGGAGCACTGGGAGGACCTTGCAAGTGACCGTTCCAGGTGGAGATGCACACTGTTCAGACAGCTCAAATCAGGAGAAGTCAGACTGATGCACAGCGCAGAAGAAAAGCGGATCCGCAGAAAAGAGCTTTGCAACAGAACTGAGTCAGCTTACAGATGTGATTTTTGTGGCAGAGACTGCCATTCTCGTATAGGGCTGTTTAGCCATAGTCGATGCTGTAGGGCTGTTGTGAATTAGGATTTTACCATGGTCAATACTGACCGACGGAGGCCATATACACATGTCTTCAGGACACATCCCTCTGCTTGTTGGGACGGACATAAATTTCACCCCGTCAGTCAACAAAATGTATGAAAATGTATTATTGAAAGCTTAGAATTACAAACATGTATTCAACAAAAGAAAATTAACAACATGGGCTCCCAAACACTGGTACAAAAAAAAATTTCAAGCTGGAGACAGCCTCAACTTACTATGTATAGAAATGATTAGAAATTGGAGTTTTGTTAGTCACGTTTCAAGTCTCATAAAATGCTCCGGGTGCCTTTAACGGCTGGTTTCACATAAGGAAAAATACCGAAACTAATGATTAAACCAACTCGATCATAACTGGTACTGTTACGCTATATCAAAATGCATTCTAGCCCTTATTGTATTGTATTAGTTATTAGGATGCTAAATCAAAATGTATGCTAGCCCTTATTGTATTGTTTTATCAATTAGGATGTTAAGTTTTATTCTATACTTCTACTTTGTATTATGTTTACGAATTCTTGCCATACTTTGTACCATGTACAATTGTCGTGCAATAAAGTTCTTCTTCTTCTTCGTATTAAAACAAAAGAAGAAAACCGCACCTCTCCAGCCCGGTAAACTGCGGGTGTTTCGGGCCGTGGTGGTGACAGTCGGGGATGTTACAGTGTCTGCCGGGTTGCTCCTCCCCCTCCCACGTGTGCAGAACACCGTTAACAAACAGGTACCAGCTGTCCTTGTTCTGTCTCAAACATGCCACCATGTCCACCTGTAACATACAACAAGGCAATCTGAGATGGCAGACTTCACCCCCTCACATCTGCTATCCTTGTTCTGTCTCAAACAAGCCACTATGTCCACCTGTAACATGCAACAAGGCAATCTGAGATGGCAGACTTCACCCCCTCACACAGGTACGGGTACCAGCTGTCCTTGTTCTGTCTCAAACAAGCCACAATGTCCACATGTAACATACAACAAGGTAGTCAGAGATGGCAGACTTCACCCCCTCACATCTGCTATCCTTGTTCTGTCTCAAACAAGCCACTATGTCCACCTGTAAACAACAAGGCGATCTGAGATGGCAGACTTCACCCCCTCACACCTGCTGTCCCTAGTCTGTCTCAAACAAGCCACCATGTCCACTTGTAACATACAACAAGGCGATCAGAGATGGCAGACTTCACCCCCTCACATCTGCTATCCTTGGACCTGTCTCAAACAAGCCACAATGTCTACCTGTAAGAACAAGGCGATCAGAGATGGCAGACTTCACCCATTCACACAACACACAGGTACAGGTACCAGCTGTCCTTGTTCTGTCTCAAACAAGCCACCATGTCCACCTGTAACATACAACAAGGCGATCAGAGATGGCAGACTTCACCCATTCACACAACACACAGGTACAGGTACCAGCTGTCCTTGTTCTGTCTCAAACAAGCCACCATGTCCACCTGTAACATACAACAAGGCGATCAGAGATGGCAGACTTCACCCATTCACACAACACACAGGTACAGGTACCAGCTGTCCTTGTTCTGTCTCAAACAAGCCACCATGTCCACCTGTAACATACAACAAGGCGATCTGAGATGGCAGACTTCACCCCCTCACACAGGTACGGGTACCAGCTGTCATTGTTCTGTCTCAAACAAGCCACCATGTCTACCTGTAACATACAACAAGGCAATCTGAGATGGCAGACTTCACCCCCTCACACAACACACAGGTACAGGTACCAGCTGTCCTTGGTCTGTCTCAAACAAGCAACAATTTATGGCAAATGTGGCAAAGTTCTTTGTGGCAAATGTGCAGATGTTGGCATATTGGCGCATAAAACCAGCGTGTGTTTTTTGGCACACTTAAGTCACACAGATTAGCCGAGAGGCTTGGTAGGCATCACTCCACTGTCATGTTAAGTGCCTTTTCCAAGAGTACAACATCAGGGCTTGGCTAGTATTGGTTCTAAGCTCAACGCTGTAACCGTTATGCCACACCAACACCACTGAACAATTGCAATAAAAGCAATAACAATGCATTAAGAGACGGCAGACTTCACCCTCTACTGTCATGTCATGTTGAAACTGCAGTGCGGAAACAGACTATCACGAACACACAAACTGTACTGTCTTGAATATCAAGACAAAAGTGAATTGATTAATTTCATTACATACCATCCACCCCTTCTGTGGAAAGTGGTCCAGTCCACTGAGCAGGACCACGTTGTAATGAAGAATGGCTTCGTACCCTTCTTCTGGGCCGGGCCACTCGTCCAACGGGAGCCTTCAAAACAGACATTTCAAAAGAATCATTGCAATGTTCTTTGTTGCTGTACATATATATGTGAGTCTATTATGACATTGTATATAACATTCCTCTTATGGACAGTACCGTTTTTGGAAGTTCGGAAGAAAAATAAAGGGCTCATATGATCAAGGTCTCAAAATACTTTTATTTTCTGTAGAAGCTAGGTACTCATTTTCACCTGAGTGAAGTGGGGAAAGTTGTGTAAAGTGGTTTTCCTGAGGACACAACGCCAATGAGACAAAATTAGGGGACCCCGGATTTGATCCCAGAACCTCTGGGTTCTGGGCCAAACACCCTGCCACTGCGACGCCACAACATGTAAGGCAAATGTCCATGACTAATCTTTATCCAGTTATAGATATTAATTTTTCTATTTTAGATCATTAGATAATTTACTTAGACTACAACATACTTAGAGGGTGTCTGTGTCTCGTCCGGCACCTTGAGAACCACGCTTGTACCACTTCTCTTCACCTCCCTCACCTGTCCCACCAGGTGATACAACGTCTTCTCATCCTGACGGGACATCTTAAGGAGCGTGGGGACAGGTAACCCACCTGGGGGGCATCTGCGCAGGTGTTCAGGCTTACCTGGGACGTCCCACCTGCCCAGGTCAGGGGATAACAGCTTGGGCACACCTGTGGAATAATGAAGGAATTCAGGGCTTATCAATTCATCATCATCATCATCGGTCGACCCCCAGGGGGCAAGTCCATGCACAACTTCGGTCCACACCAGTCTATCTGCCATGGCCGCACTAAGGTCTTCCATGTGAATTGAGGTGTCTCTAGATAGAGCCCTGGGGAAAGTCAGCTTATCAATTGATGAATGCTCAATCAATCCATCAATTCATTAATCCCTCAATTAATTGACCTCCTAAGTAATCATAAGCTAGGTACAGTTTAGTCAAGCTGTGGATCGGAGTGATGGAAGAACTCAGGACTTAGCAATCAATCAATTGATCAAGCAAGCAAGCAATAACGTGACGTCATCCCAGCAGTGGATTGATCACTCCTTGACAAAGACCGATGTCGTACGGTCGAAAATTTGGGTAAGTCCAATTCTTGTGTTAGAAATTACAGTTTAAACTTGTTTAAGAATGATTTCTACCAACACAGATGAACTTTCAAGCTAAGCAAGCAATAAGCAAGCAATAAGCAATCATAGTAGTGTGTGTAGTCCAGTGGTTGGCGAAGAAGCCTGAGAAAGGGTTGTAGTCCTTAACTTAAGAAGGAACGTAAAGCCGTTGAACTATTTTACAACATGCAGTCTTTGAAACTCCTTTTTTTTAAAACTTTTTTCAAACATTTGGTGAGTCCAATCTTTGCATTGAAAAATAGACCAGCTTTTTCCATTGAAAAAAAACAAAACACGTACCTTGTTTGTGAGACAGGCGAGGCAGTATGAGTACACTGAGCGCCCAGGCGTGCAGCAAGTAGCAGGGGTCATGGCCTGACCTTTGACCTGACTGCCCCGTCACGACCTCTCCCCAGCAGCGTGGGGTCATGGAGTGGCTGCCTAGCAACAGCCAACCATACCGCTGGGCATCCTCTGGGGAACAGGAGTGTGGAGAAACAGTAAAATTTTGTAAAAAGCTTTCATTAAGAACTAGTTTATGCATTTGGTGCAATGGCCTAGTGGGAAGTGTTCGTGAGTTCAATCCCTGGCCGAGTCATACCAAAGACTTTAACAATGGTACAGACTGCTTTCTCTGCTTAGCACATTTAACAGTATGAGAGTTAAACCCAGTCACTACTAATAGTGGACCAGCCCCCTACTGTAGTGATTTCACAAAGTAGTGTGACCCAAAGGCTACTGAAACAGAGATGGGCGCTGCCCTATGCGGGAAGGACTTTAACTTTTGATCTAATTTTTGATAATACATACATAATACAAACAAGATGAAAATGTTTGGTCATGGTTTTATGGTGACAAAATCTACTTAAGAGTTATACTGTTAAGACCACAAAGTCATAATCTGTTTTCCTCACCTTTGCTAGCAGACAGCTGGCAAGACCTCATAATAGTCTGAAAAGAACAGAGCAAAAATATAACAATTTTTGAATGAATTTTAGTGTTCTTGATTTTGCAGGATAAAATATATCATACTGCAGAATTCACACTGTATTTTCATCATTATTTCCTGCACAAATTTGAAGCTTTTGAATCTGCAATTGATACTAAGCTAAAATCAATGAAAAAAAAATCACAGACACATGAACATTACCTACCTTGGCATTCCAGGCAACATTTCCACTGCTGCCCTGCTGTGTGTTGTACAAGTTACTCCACATGTCTCCTTCCCTGTGAAGTCAACATGATTATCTTAGATAAAGTTATTTTCTTTCTTTACCAGGGTAGCTCTGTCAATATCTGAGCACCGGGAGAGGTCCTGGAAAAATACAATGTCATACAAAAGGAGAAAACTTGACAGAACAGCTCATAAAATCAAAACTGTGGTCCTAATGCAGAACATTGTAGTCTACAAGAACCAGGCAAGAGTTTTGCTTTAGATTAATTACTTTCCTAACATATCACAAAAAAAGTTTTTTTACAGCCTGTTTTATGGGCTACAGATTCAATCACAATGTGAAGGGCCTAACTGGCAAAAAAAGGTGATAGTCACCAGTTATGTCAATCCTTCCACAAATGTGGTAAATCTCAATAGATGAATAAACTGTTATAACATGAGGTGAGTTGATGAAAGTTAGACATCCAGGTAGTAAGATACGCCAAAAAAAATTACTCAAGCAACTGGATAAAATTTTGAACAAGAGTCTTAGGACCCAAAATCTCCATGAAACTTTTTTTTGTATTAAACCAGTTCCCCCCATTCTATATCGCTCAATGGTATGACCCCCGGCCACCTGCAGCTGTCGGGGGCTCAGGTTCCACAGTGACCCACTTTCGCTATCAACAGCTACTAACAGCTGTTAGAAGTGCCACAATGGCCAACACTGCAAATATAGATTTTCCCATTACTTAGGCAAATTAAGTCCAATTTGCATAATTTGCACTTCATTGTATACAACCCTCTCTAAGCTACCTGCCAAGTAAATAACATGAAAATCTGTCGCTCCTTTCTTCAGTTATTCTCCTTTGAAGATTTTGACAAATACGCCATTACAGTTCCAGTGACACATACGGTACCAGAGGGCCCAAAATCGACCTTGACCTTTCTCCTCCCCACACCTTCCCACATAACAAATATCATTACAATTCATCTACACGTTCTATAGTTATGCTGATTTTACGCATCCGGTGACACATACATACACACACGGTGACACATTCATACACACACGCGCACACACACGCAAACACACTAACTTTGCATGATTTCACTTCAGTGTGTACATCTCTGTCCAACCTACCTGCGTACCAAATAACATGAAAATCTGTTGTTCCTTTCTTCAGTTATTCCCCTTTAGAACATTTTTACAAATAGGCCATTGCAGTTCCAGGGACACAAACCAGGGGGCCCAAAATCGACCTTGACCATTCTCCTCCCAGCGCATACCCACATACCAAATATCATTACAATCCATCTACACGTTCTACAGTTA